>NC_090935.1:1300976338-1302226338 GCF_040938575.1 Ambystoma mexicanum | reverse complement strand
AGGCCTTAAAATACATATTAGGCCTGCAAAAATGTAGAAAACTGTGGAGGCCCAAAAAAGGGGTTTACAGGCATCCTAGACCCACTAAAGTCCAGTTAATGTTGGCGGCCCAAAAACTGTGTCAGAGAGCTCTGAATGTCCCAAAAACATTTGCAGTCTGAAAAGGGCATTAACCCGCATGCTAGACCCCTGAAATTCCCCAAAATATTTTGGCCACGAAAAATTCATCCTACGCCCCTGAAAATTCAGAAAATGTTGGCAGCACAAAAAAGGCCTTAAAATACATATTAGGCCTGCAAAAATGTAGAAAACTTTGGAGGCCCAAAAAAGGGGTTTACAGGCATCCTAGACCCCCTAAAGTCCAGAAAATGTTGGTGGCCCAAAAACTGTGTCAGAGAGCTCTGAATGGCCCAAAAACGCTTGCAGCCTGAAAAGGACATTAACCCGCATCCTAGACCCTTGAAATTCCTAAAAACATTTATGGCCCGAAAAATGCATCCTACACCCCTTTAAAGTTCAGAAAATGTTGGCAGCCCAAAAAATGCCTTAAAATGCATCTTATTCCTGCAATAATCTTTAAAACATTGGAGGCCCAAAAAAGGGGTTTTCAGGCATCCTAGACCCCATAAAGTCCAGAAAATGTTGGTGGCCCATAAACTGTGTCAGAGAGCTCTGAATGTCCCAAAAACATTTGCAGTCTGAAAAGGGCATTAACCCGCATGCTAGACCCCTGAAATTCCCCAAAATATCATGGCCACGAAAAATTCATCCTACACCCCTGAAAATTCAGAAAATGTTGGCAGCACAAAAAAGGCCTTAAAATACATATTAGTCCTCCAAAAATGTAGAAAACTTTGGAGGCCCAAAAAAGGGGTTTACAGGCATCCTAGACCCCCTAAAGTCCAGAAAATGTTAGTAGGCCAAAAACTGTGTCAGAGAGCTCTGGATGTCCCAAAAACGTTTGCAGCCTGAAAAGGGCATTAACCCACATCCTAAACCCCTGAAATTCCTAAAAACATGTTTGGCCCGAAAAATGCATCCTACACCCCTGAAAGTTCAGAAAATGTTGGCAGCGCCAAAAAGGCCTTAAAATGCATCTTATTCCTGTAAAAATCTTGATAACTTTGGAGGCCCAAAAAAGGGGTTTACATCCTAGACCTCATAAAGTCCAGAAAATGTTGGTGACCCGAAAACAGTGTCAGAGAGCTCTGAATGTCCCAAAAATATTTGCAGCCTGAAAAGGGCATTAATCCGCATCCTGGCCCCCTGAAATTCCCCAAAATATTTTTGGCCCAAAAAATGCATCCTACATCCCTGAAGTTCAGAAAATGTTGGCAGCACAAAACAGGCCTTAAAATATATATCAGGCCTGCAAAAATGTAGAAAACTTTGGAGGCCCAAAAAAGGGGTTTACAGGCATCCTAGACCCCCTAAAGTCCAGAAAATGTTGGCGGCCCAAAAACTGTGTCAGAGAGCTCTGAATGTCCCAAAAACATTTGCAGTCTGAAAAGGGCATTAACCTGCATGCTAGACCCCTGAAATTTCCCAAAATATTTTGGCCACAAAAAATTCATCCTACACCAATGAAAATTCAGAAAATGTTGGCAGCACAAAAAAGGCCTTAAAATACATATTAGGCCTCCAAAAATGTAGAAAACTTTGGAGGCCCAAAAAAGGGGTTTACAGGCATCCTAGACCCCCTAAAGTCCAGAAAATGTTGGTAGGCCAAAAACTGTGTCAGAGAGCTCTGAATGTCCCAAAAACGTTTGCAGCCTGAAAAGGGCATTAACCCACATCCTAAACCCCTGAAATTTCCCAAAATATTTTGGCCACGAAAAATTCATCCTACACTCCTGAAAATTCAGAAAATGTTGGCAGCACAAAAAAGGCCTTAAAATGCATATTAGGCCTCTAAAAATGTAGAAAACTTTGGAGGCCCAAAAAAGGGGTTTACAGGCACCCTAGACCCCCTAAAGTCCAGAAAATGTTGGTGGCCCAAAGACTGTGTCAGAGAGCTCTGAATGGCCCAAAAACGCTTGCAGCCTGAAAAGGGCATTAACCCGCATCCTAGACCTCTGAAATTCCTAAAAACATTTATCGCCCGAAAAATGCATCCTACACCCCTTAAAGTTCAGAAAATGTTGGCAGCCCAAAAAATGCCTTAAAATGCATCTTATTCCTGCAATAATCTTTAAAACTTTGGAGGCCCAAAAAAGGGGTTTACAGGCATCCTAGACCCCCTAAAGTCCAGAAAATGTTGGTAGGCCAAAAACTGTGTCAGAGAGCTCTGAATGGCCCAAAAACATTTGCAGCCTGAAAAGGGCATTAACCCGCATGCTAGACCCCTGAAATTCCCCAAAATATTTTGGCCACGAAAAATTCATCCTAAGCCCCTGAAAATTCAGAAAATGTTGGCAGCACAAAAAAGGCCTTAAAATACATATTAGGCCTGCAAAAATGTAGAAAACTTTGGAGGTCCAAAAAAGGGGTTTACAGGCATCCTAGACCCCCTAAAGTCCAGAAAATGTTGGCGGCCCAAAAACTGTGTCAGAGAGCTCTGAATGTCCCAAAAACGCTTGCAGCCTGAAAAGGGCATTAACCCACATCCTAAACCCCTGAAAATTCCCAAAAACATTTTTGGCCCGAAAAATGCATCCTACACCCCTGAAAGTTCAGAAAATGTTGGCAGCCCCAAAAAGGCCTTAAAATGCATCATATTCCTGCAAAAATCTTGATAACTTTGGAGGCCCAAAAAAAGGGTTTACATCCTAGACCCCATAAAGTCCAGAAAATGTTGGTGACCCGAAAACAGTGTCAGAGAGCTCTGAATGTCCCAAAAATATTTGCAGCCTGAAAAGGGCATTAATCCGCATCCTGGCCCCCTGAAATTCCCCAAAATATTTTTGGCCCAAAAAATGCATCCTACATCCCTGAAGTTCAGAAAATGTTGGCAGCACAAAACAGGCCTTAAAATACATATTAGGCCTGCAAAAATGTAGAAAACTTTGGAGGCCCAAAAAAGGGGTTTACAGGCATCCTAGACCCCCTAAAGTCCAGAAAATGTTGGTGGCCCAAAAAATGTGTCAGAGAGCTCTGAATGGCCCAAAAACGTTTGCAGCCTGAAAAGGGCATTAACCCACATCCTAAACCCCTGAAATTCCCAAAAACATTTTTGGCCCGGAAAATGCATCCTACACCCCTGAAAGTTCAGAAAATGTTGGCAGTCCCAAAAAGGCCTTAAAATGCATCTTATTCCTGCAAAAATCTTGATAACTTTGGAGGCCCAAAAAAGGGGTTTACATCCTAGATCCCATAAAGTCCAGAAAATGTTGGTGACCCGAAAACAGTGTCAGAGAGCTCTGAATGTCCCAAAAATATTTGCAGCCTGAAAAGGGCATTAATCCGCATCCTGGCCCCCTGAAATTCCCCAAAATATTTTTGGCCCGAAAAATGCATCCTACATCCCTGAAGTTCAGAAAATGTTGGCAGCACAAAACAGGCCTTAAAATACATATTAGGCCTGCAAAAATGTAGAAAACTTTGGAGGCCCAAAAAAGGGGTTTACAGGCATCCTAGACCCACTAAAGTCCAGTTAATGTTGGCGGCCCAAAAACTGTGTCAGAGAGCTCTGAATGTCCCAAAAACATTTGCAGTCTGAAAAGGGCATTAACCCGCATGCTAGACCCCTGAAATTCCCCAAAATATTTTGGCCACGAAAAATTCATCCTAAGCCCCTGAAAATTCAGAAAATGTTGGCAGCACAAAAAAGGCCTTAAAATACATATTAGGCCTGCAAAAATGTAGAAAACTTTGGAGGCCCAAAAAAGGGGTTTACAGGCATCCTAGACCCCCTAAAGTCCAGAAAATGTTGGTGGCCCAAAAACTGTGTCAGAGAGCTCTGAATGGTCCAAAAACGCTTGCAGCCTGAAAAGGACATTAACCCGCATCCTAGACCCTTGAAATTCCTAAAAACATTTATGGCCCGAAAAATGCATCCTACACCCCTTAAAGTTCAGAAAATGTTGGCAGCCCAAAAAATGCCTTAAAATGCATCTTATTCCTGCAATAATCTTTAAAACTTTGGAGGCCCAAAAAAGGGGTTTTCAGGCATCCTAGACCCCATAAAGTCCAGAAAATGTTGGTGGCCCATAAACTGTGTCAGAGAGCTCTGAATGTCCCAAAAACATTTGCAGTCTGAAAAGGGCATTAACCCGCATGCTAGACCCCTGAAATTCCCCAAAATATCATGGCCACGAAAAATTCATCCTACACCCCTGAAAATTCAGAAAATGTTGGCAGCACAAAAAAGGCCTTAAAATACATATTAGTCCTCCAAAAATGTAGAAAACTTTGGAGGCCCAAAAAAGGGGTTTACAGGCATCCTAGACCCCCTAAAGTCCAGAAAATGTTGGTAGGCCAAAAACTGTGTCAGAGAGCTCTGGATGTCCCAAAAACTTTTGCAGCCTGAAAAGGGCATTAACCCACATCCTAAACCCCTGAAATTCCCAAAAACATGTTTGGCCCGAAGAATGCATCCTACACCCCTGAAAGTTCAGAAAATGTTGGCAGCCCCAAAAAGGCCTTAAAATGCATCTTATTCCTGTAAAAATCTTGATAACTTTGGAGGCCCAAAAAAGGGGTTTACATCCTAGACCTCATAAAGTCCAGAAAATGTTGGTGACCCGAAAACAGTGTCAGAGAGCTCTGAATGTCCCAAAAACATTTGCAGTCTGAAAAGGGCATTAACCCGCATGCTAGACCCCTGAAAGTTCCCAAAATATTTTTACCACAAAAAATTCATCCTACACCCCTGAAAATTCAGAAAATGTTGGCAGCACAAAAAAGGCCTTAAAATACATATTAGTCCTTCAAAAATGTAGAAAACTTTGGAGGCCCAAAAAAGGGGTTTACAGGCATCCTAGACCCCCTAAAGTCCAGAAAATGTTGGTAGGCCAAAAACTGTGTCAGATAGCTCTGAATGTACCAAAAATGTTTGCAGCCTGAAAAGGGCATTAACCCACATCCTAAACCCCTGAAATTCCCAAAAACATTTTTGGCCCGAAAAAAGCATCCTACACCCCTGAAAGTTCAGAAAATGTTGGCAGCCCCAAAAAGGCCTTAAAATGCATCTTATTCCTGCAATAATCTTTAAAACTTTGGAGGCCCAAAAAAGGGGTTTACAGGCATCCTAGACCCCCTAAAGTCCAGAAAATGTTGGTAGGCCAAAAAAGGCCTTAAAATGCATCTTATTCCTGCAATAATCTTTAAAACTTTGGAGTCCCAAAAAAGGGGTTTACAGGCATCCTAGACCCCCTAAAGTCCAGAAAATGTTGGTAGGCCAAAAACTGTGTCAGAGAGCTCTGAATGGCCCAAAAACATTTGCAGCCTGAAAAGGGCATTAACCCACACCCTAAACCCCTGAAATTCCCAAAAACATTTTTGGCCCGAAAAATGCCTCCTACACCCCTGAAAGTTCAGAAAATGTTGGCAGCCCCAAAAAGGCCTTAAAATGCATGCTATTCCTGCAAAAATCTTGATAACTTTGGAGGCCCAAAAAAGGGGTTTACATCCTAGACCCCATAAAGTCCAGAAAATGTTGGTGACCCGAAAACAGTGTCAGAGAGCTCTGAATGTCCCAAAAATATTTGCAGCCTGAAAAGGGCATTAATCCGCATCCTGGCCCCCTGAAATTCCCCAAAATATTTTTGGCCCGAAAAATGCATCCTACATCCCTGAAGTTCAGAAAATGTTGGCAGCACAAAACAGGCCTTAAAATACATATTAGGCCTGCAAAAATGTAGAAAACTTTGGAGGCCCAAAAAAGGGGTTTACAGGCATCCTAGACCCACTAAAGTCCAGTTAATGTTGGCGGCCCAAAAACTGTGTCAGAGAGCTCTGAATGTCCCAAAAACATTTGCAGTCTGAAAAGGGCATTAACCCGCATGCTAGACCCCTGAAATTCCCCAAAATATTTTGGCCACGAAAAATTCATCCTACGCCCCTGAAAATTCAGAAAATGTTGGCAGCACAAAAAAGGCCTTAAAATACATATTAGGCCTGCAAAAATGTAGAAAACTTTGGAGGCCCAAAAAAGGGGTTTAAGGCACCCTAGACCCCCTAAAGTCCAGAAAATGATGGTGGCCCAAAAACAGTGTCAGAGAGCTCTGAATGTCCCTAAAATATTTGCAGCCTGAAAAGGGCATTAACCCGCATCGTAGACCCCTGAAATTCCTAAAAACATTTATGGCCCGAAAAATGCATCCTACACCCCTTAAAGTTCAGAAAATGTTGGCAGCCCAAAAAATGCCTTAAAATGCATCTTATTCCTGCAATTATCTTTAAAACTTTGGAGGCCCAAAAAAGGGGTTTGCAGGCATCCTAGACCCCATAAAGTCCAGAAAATGTTGGTGGCAAATAAACTGTGTCAGAGAGCTCTGAATGTCCCAAAAAATTTGCAGTCTGAAAAGGGCATTAACCCGCATGCTAGACCCCTGAAATTCCCCAAAATATTTTGGCCACGAAAAATTCATCCTACACCCCTGAAAATTCAGAAAATGTTGGCAGCATAAAAAAGGCCTTAAAATACATATTAGGCCTCCAAAAATGTAGAAAACTGTGGAGGCCCAAAAAAGGGGTTTACAGGCATCCTAGACCCCCTAAAGTCCAGAAAATGTTGGTAGGCCAAAAACTGTGTCAGAGAGCTCTGAATGTCCCAACAACATTTCCAGCCTGAAAAGGGCATTAACCCACATCCTAAACCCCTGAAATTCCCAAAAACATTTTTGGCCCAAAAAATGCATCCTACACCCCTGAAAGTTCAGAAAATGTTGGCAGCCCCAAAAAGGCCTTAAAATGCATTTTATTCCTGCAAAAATCTTGAGAACTTTGGAGGCCCAAAAAAGGGGTTTACATCCTAGACCCCATAAAGTCCAGAAAATGTTGGTGACCCGAAAACAGTGTCAGAGAGCTCTGAATGTCCCAAAAATATGTGCAGCCTGAAAAGGGCATTAATCCGCATCCTGGCCCCCTGAAATTCCCCAAAATATTTTTGGCCCAAAAAATGCATCCTATATCCCTGAAGTTCAGAAAATGTTGGCAGCACAAAACAGGCCTTAAAATACATATTAGGCCTGCAAAAATGTAGAAAACTTTGGAGGCCCAAAAAAGGGGTTTACAGGCATCCTAGACCCCATAAAGTCCAGAAAATGTTGGTGGCCCATAAACTGTGTCAGAGAGCACTGAATGTCCCAAAAACATTTGCAGTCTGAAAAAAGCATTAACCCGCATGCTAGACCCCTGAAATTCCCCAAAATATTTTGGCCACGAAAAATTCATCCTACACCCCTGAAAATTCAGAAAATGTTGGCAGCACAAAAAAGGCCTTAAAATACATATTAGTCCTCCAAAAATGTAGAAAACTTTGGAGGCCCAAAAAAGGGTTTTACAGGCATCCTAGACCCCCTAAAGTCCAGAAAATGTTGGTAGGCCAAAAACTGTGTCAGAGAGCTCTGAATGTCCCAAAAACATTTGCAGCCTGAAAAGGGCATTAACTCACATCCTAAACCCCTGAAATTCCCAAAAACATGTTTGGCCCGAAAAATGCATCCCACACCCCTGAAAGTTCAGAAAATGTTGGCAGCCCCAAAAAGGCCTTAAAATGCATCTTATTCCTGCAAAAATCTTGATAACTTTGGAGGCCCAAAAAAGGGGCCTTTTTGAAAGTATTCTAAGAACACTGGTAATGTCCGCGGACATTAAAAGTTTCCATAGGCCATAGTTGAAATGTTTTACTCTATGGGTGTGATATGCTGCGGTGGAGATGGAGACGGGTGCAGCATCATCATCATCTAGACCCCCTAAAGTCCAGAAAATGTTGGTAGGCCAGAAACAGTGTCAGAGAGTTCTGAATGTCCCAAAAACGTTTGCAGCGTGAAAAGGGCATTAAACCACATCCTAAACCCCTGAAATTCCCAAAAACATTTTTGGCCCGAAAAATGCATCCTACACCCCTGAAAGTTCAGAAAATGTTGGCAGCCCCAAAAAGGCCTTAAAATGCATCTTATTCCTGCAAAAATCTTGATAACTTTGGAGGCCCAAAAAAGGGGTTTACATCCTAGACTCCATAAAGTCCAGAAAATGTTGGTGACCCGAAAACAGTGTCAGAGAGCTCTGAATGTCCCAAAAATATGTGCAGCCTGAAAAGGGCATTAATCCGCATCCTGGCCCCCTGAAATTCCCCAAAATATTTTTGGCCCAAAAAATGCATCCTATATCCCTGAAGTTCAGAAAATGTTGGCAGCACAAAACAGGCCTTAAAATACATATTAGGCCTGCAAAAATGTAGAAAACTTTGGAGGCCCAAAAAAGGGGTTTACAGGCATCCTAGACCCCATAAAGTCCAGAAAATGTTGGTGGCCCATAAACTGTGTCAGAGAGCACTGAATGTCCCAAAAACATTTGCAGTCTGAAAAAAGCATTAACCCGCATGCTAGACCCCTGAAATTCCCCAAAATATTTTGGCCACGAAAAATTCATCCTACACCCCTGAAAATTCAGAAAATGTTGGCAGCACAAAAAAGGCCTTAAAATACATATTAGTCCTCCAAAAATGTAGAAAACTTTGGAGGCCCAAAAAAGGGTTTTACAGGCATCCTAGACCCCCTAAAGTCCAGAAAATGTTGGTAGGCCAAAAACTGTGTCAGAGAGCTCTGAATGTCCCAAAAACATTTGCAGCCTGAAAAGGGCATTAACTCACATCCTAAACCCCTGAAATTCCCAAAAACATGTTTGGCCTGAAAAATGCATCCCACACCCCTGAAAGTTCAGAAAATGTTGGCAGCCCCAAAAAGGCCTTAAAATGCATCTTATTCCTGCAAAAATCTTGATAACTTTGGAGGCCCAAAAAAGGGGCCTTTTTGAAAGTATTCTAAGAACACTGGTAATGTCCGCGGACATTAAAAGTTTCCATAGGCCATAGTTGAAATGTTTTACTCTATGGGTGTGATATGCTGCGGTGGAGATGGAGACGGGTGCAGCATCATCATCATCTAGACCCCCTAAAGTCCAGAAAATGTTGGTAGGTCAGAAACAGTGTCAGAGAGCTCTGAATGTCCCAAAAACGTTTGCAGCGTGAAAAGGGCATTAAACCACATCCTAAACCCCTGAAATTCCCAAAAACATTTTTGGCCCGAAAAATGCATCCTACACCCCTGAAAGTTCAGAAAATGTTGGCAGCCCCAAAAAGGCCTTAAAATGCATCTTATTCCTGCAAAAATCTTGATAACTTTGGAGGCCCAAAAAAGGGGTTTACATCCTAGACCCCATAAAGTCCAGAAAATGTTGGTGACCCGAAAACAGTGTCAGAGAGCTCTGAATGTCCCAAAAACATTTGCAGTCTGAAAAGGGCATTGACCCGCATGCTAGACCCCTGAAATCCCCCAAAATATTTTGGCCACGAAAAATTCATCCTAAACCCCCGAAAATTCAGAAAATGTTGGCAGCACAAAAAAGGCCTTAAAATACATATTAGGCCTCCAAAAATGTAGAAAACCTTGGAGGCCCAAAAAAGGGGTTTACAGGCACCCTAGACCCCCTAAAGTCCAGAAAATGTTGGTGCCCCAAAAACTGTGTCAGAGAGCTCTGAATGGCCCAAAAACGCTTGCAGCCTGAAAGGGGCATTAACCCGCATCCTAGACCCCTGAAATTCCTAAAAACATTTATGGCCCGAAAAATGCATCCTACACCCCTGAAAGTTCAGAAAATGTTGGCAGCCCAAAAAATGCCTTAAAATGCATCTTATTCCTGCAATAATCTTTAAAACTTTGGAGGCCCAAAAAAGGGGTTTACAGGCATCCTAGACCCCCTAAAGTCAAGAAAATGTTGGTAGGCCAAAAACTGTGTCAGAGAGCTCTGAATGTCCCAAAAACATTTGCAGCCTGAAAAGGGCATTAACCCACATCCTAAACCCCTGAAATTCCCAAAAACATTTTTGGCCTGAAAAATGCATCCTACACCCCTGAAAGTTCAGAAAATGTTGGCAGCCCCAAAAAGGCCTTAAAATGCATCTTATTCCTGCAAAAATCTTGATAACTTTGGAGGCCCAAAAAAGGGGTTTACATCCTAGACCCCATAAAGTCCAGAAAATGTTGGTGACCCGAAAACAGTGTCAGAGAGCTCTGAATGTCCCAAAAATATTTGCAGCCTGAAAAGGGCATTAACCCGCATGCTAGACCCCTGAAATTCCCCAAAATATTTTGGCCACGAAAAAATTCATCCTACACCCCTGAAAATTCAGAAAATGTTGGCAGCACAAAAAGGCCTTAAAATACATATTAGGCCTCCAAAAATGTAGAAAACTGTGGAGGCCCAAAAAAGGGGTTTACAGGCATCCTAGACCCCCTAAAGTCCAGAAAATGTTGGTGGCCCAAAAACTGTGTCAGAGAGCTCTGAATGGCCCAAAAACGCTTGCAGCCTGAAAAGGGCATTAACCCGCATCCTAGACCCCTGAAATTCCTAAAAACATTTATCGCCCGAAAAATGCATCCTACACCCCTTAAAGTTCAGAAAATGTTGGCAGCCCAAAAAATGCCTTAAAATGCATCTTATTCCTGCAATAATCTTTAAAACTTTGGAGGCCCAAAAAAGGGGTTTACAGGCATCCTAGACCCCCTAAAGTCCAGAAAATGTTGGTAGGCCAAAAACTGTGTCAGAGAGCTCTGAATGTCCCAAAAACATTTGCAGTCTGAAAAGGGCATTAACCCGCATGCTAGACCCCTGAAATTCCCCAAAATATTTTGGCCACGAAAAATTCATCCTACACCCCTGAAAATTCAGAAAATGTTGGCAGCACAAAAAAGGCCTTAAAATACATATTAGGCCTCCAAAAATGTAGAAACTGTGGAGGCCCAAAAAAGGGGTTTACAGGCATCCTAGACCCCCTAAAGTCCAGAAAATGTTGGTGGCCCAAAAACTGTGTCAGAGAGCTCTGAATGGCCCAAAAACGCTTGCAGCCTGAAAAGGGCATTAACCCGCATCCTAGACCCCTGAAATTCCTAAAAACATTTATCGCCCGAAAAATGCATCCTACACCCCTTAAAGTTCAGAAAATGTTGGCAGCCCAAAAAATGCCTTAAAATGCATCTTATTCCTGCAATAATCTTTAAAACTTTGGAGGCCCAAAAAAGGGGTTTACAGGCATCCTAGACCCCCTAAAGTCCAGAAAATGTTGGTAGGCCAAAAACTGTGTCAGAGAGCTCTGAATGTCCCAAAAACATTTGCAGCCTGAAAAGGGCATTAACCCACATCCTAAACCCCTGAAATTCCCAAAAGCATTTTTGGCCCGAAAAATGCATCCTACACCCCTGAAAGTTCTGAAAATGTTGGCAGCCCCAAAAAGGATTTAAAATGCATCTTATTCCTGCAAAAATCTTGATAACTTTGGAGGCCCAAAAAAGGGGTTTACATCCTAGACCCCATAAAGTCCAGAAAATGTTGGTGACCCGAAAACAGTGTCAGAGAGCTCTGAATGTCCCAAAAATATGTGCAGCCTGAAAAGGGCATTAATCCGCATCCTGGCCCCCTGAAATTCCCCAAAATATTTTTGGCCCAAAAAATGCATCCTACATCCCTGAAGTTCAGAAAATGTTGGCAGCACAAAACAGGCCTTAAAATACATATTAGGCCTGCAAAAATGTAGAAAACTTTGGAGGCCCAAAAAAGGGGTTTAAAGGCATCCTAGACCCCCTAAAGTCCAGAAAATGTTGGCGGCCCAAAAACTGTGTCAGAGAGCTCTGAATGTCCCAAAAACATTTGCAGTCTGAAAAGGGCATTAACCCGCATCCTAGACCCCTGAAATTCCTAAAAACATTTATGGCCCGAAAAATGCATCCTACACCCCTTAAAGTTCAGAAAATGTTGGCAGCCCAAAAAATGCCTTAAAATGCATCTTATTCCTGCAATAATCTTTAAAACTTTGGAGGCCCAAAAAAGGGGTTTGCAGGCATCCTAGACCCCATAAAGTCCAGAAAATGTTGGTGGCCCATAAACTGTGTCAGAGAGCTCTGAATGTCCCAAAAACATTTGCAGTCTGAAAAGGGCATTAACCCGCATGCTAGACCCCTGAAATTCCCCAAAATATTTTGGCCACGAAAAATTCATCCTACACCCCTGAAAATTCAGAAAATGTTGGCAGCATAAAAAAGGCCTTAAAATACATATTAGGCCTCCAAAAATGTAGAAAACTGTGGAGGCCCAAAAAAGGGGTTTACAGGCATCCTAGACCCCCTAAAGTCCAGAAAATGTTGGTAGGCCAAAAACTGTGTCAGAGAGCTCTGAATGTCCCAACAACATTTCCAGCACAAAACAGGCCTTAAAATACATATTAGGCCTGCAAAAATGTAGAAAACTTTGGAGGCACAAAAAAGGGGTTTACAGGCATCCTAGACCCCATAAAGTCCAGAAAATGTTGGTGTCCCATAAACTGTGTCAGAGAGCTCTGAATGTCCCAAAAACATTTGCAGTCTGAAAAAAGCATTAACCCGCATGCTAGACCCCTGAAATTCCCCAAAATATTTTGGCCACGAAAAATTCATCCTACACCCCTGAAAATTCAGAAAATGTTGGCAGCACAAAAAAAGGCCTTAAAATACATACTAGGCCTCCAAAAATGTAGAAAACTTTGGAGGCCCAAAAAAGGGGTTTACAGGCATCCTAGACCCCCTAAAGTCCAGAAAATGTTGGTGGCCCAAAAACTGTGTCAGAGAGCTCTGAATGGCCCAAAAACGCTTGCAGCCTGAAAAGGGCATTAACCCGCATCCTAGACCCCTGAAATTCCTAAAAACATGTATGGCCCGAAAAATGCATCCTACACCCCTTAAAGTTCAGAAAATGTTGGCAGCCCAAAAAATGCCTTAAAATGCATCTTATTCCTGCAATAATCTTTAAAACTTTGGAGGCCCAAAAAAGGGGTTTTCAGGCATCCTAGACCCCATAAAGTCCAGAAAATGTTGGTGGCCCATAAACTGTGTCAGAGAGCTCTGATTGTCCCAAAAACATTTGCAGTCTGAAAAGGGCATTAACCCGCATGCTAGACCCCTGAAATTCCCCAAAATATTTTGGCCACGAAAAATTCATCCTACACCCCTGAAAATTCAGAAAATGTTGGCAGCACAAAAAAGGCTTTAAAATACATATTAGTCCTCCAAAAATGTAGAAAACTTTGGATGCCCAAAAAAGGGTTTTACAGCCATCCTAGACCCCCTAAAGTCCAGAAAATGTTGGTAGGCCAAAAACTGTGTCAGAGAGCTCTGAATGTCCCAAAAACATTTGCAGCCTGAAAAGGGCATTAACCCGCATGCTAGACCCCTGAAATTTCCCAAAATATTTTGGCCACGAAAAATTCATTCTACACCCCTGAAAATTCCGAAAATGTTGGCAGCACAAAAAAGGCCTTAAAATACATATTAGGCCTCCAAAAATGTAGAAAACCTTGGAGGCCCAAAAAAGGGGTTTACAGGCATCCTAGACCCCCTAAAGTCCAGAAAATGTTGGTGGCCCAAAAACTGTGTGAGAGAGCTCTGAATGGCCCAAAAACGCTTGCAGCCTGAAAAGGGCATTAACCCACATCCTAAACCCCTGAAATTCCCAAAAACATTTTTGGCCCGAAAAATGCATCCTACACCCCTGAAAGTTCAGAAAATGTTGGCAGCCCCAAAAAGGCCTTAAAATGCATCTTATTCCTGCAAAAATCTTGATAACTTTGGAGGCCCAAAAAAGGGGCCTTTTTGAAAGTATTCTAAGAACACTTGTAATGTCCGCGGACATTAAAAGTTTCCATAGGCCATAGTTGAAATGTTTTACTCTATGGGTGTGATATGCTGCGGTGGAGATGGAGACGGGTGCAGCATCATCATCATCTAGACCCCCTAAAGTCCAGAAAATGTTGGTAGGCCAGAAACTGTGTCAGAGAGCTCTGAATGTCCCAAAAACATTTGCAGCCTGAAAAGGGCATTAAACCACATCCTAAACCCCTGAAATTCCCAAAAACATTTTTGGCCCGAAAAATGCATCCTACACCCCTGAAAGTTCAGAAAATGTTGGCAGCCCCAAAAAGGCCTTAAAATGCATCTTATTCCTGCAAAAATCTTGATAACTTTGGAGGCCCAAAAAAGGGGTTTACATCCTAGACCCCATAAAGTCCAGAATATGTTGGTGACCCGAAAACATTGTCAGAGAGCTCTGAATGTCCCAAAAACATTTGCAGTCTGAAAAGGGCATTGACCTGCATGCTAGACCCCTGAAATCCCCCAAAATATTTTGGCCACGAAAAAATTCATCCTACACCCCTCGAAAATTCAGAAAATGTTGGCAGCACAAAAAAGGCCTTAAAATACATATTAGGCCTCCAAAAATGTAGAAAACCTTGGAGGCCCAAAAAAGGGGTTTACAGGCACCCTAGACCCCCTAAAGTCCAGAAAATGTTGGCGCCCCAAAAACTGTGTCAGAGCGCTCTGAATGGCCCAAAAACGCTTGCAACCTGAAAGGGGCATTAACCCGCATCCTAGACCCCTGAAATTCCTAAAAACATTTATCGCCCGAAAAATGCATCCTACACCCCTCAAAGTTCAGAAAATGTTGGCAGCCCAAAAAATGCCTTAAAATGCATCTTATTCCTGCAATAATCTTTACAACTTTGGAGGCCCAAAAAAGGGGTTTACAGGCATCCTAGACCCCCTAAAGTCCAGAAAATGTTGGTAGGCCAAAAACTGTGTCAGAGAGCTCTGAATGTCCCAAAAACATTTGCAGCCTGAAAAGGGCATTAACCCACATCCTAAACCCCTGAAATTCCCAAAAACATTTTTGGCCTGAAAAATGCATCCTACACCCCTGAAAGTTCAGAAAATGTTGGCAGCCCCAAAAAGGCCTTAAAATGCATCTTATTCCTGCAAAAATCTTGATAACTTTGGAGGCCCAAAAAAGGGGTTTACATCCTAGACCCCATAAAGTCCAGAAAATGTTGGTGACCCGAAAACAGTGTCAGAGAGCTCTGAATGTCCCAAAAATATTTGCAGCCTGAAAAGGGCATTAATCCGCATCCTGGCCCCCTGAAATTCCCCAAAATATTTTTGGCCCGAAAAATGCATCCTACATCCCTGAAGTTCAGAAAATGTTGGCAGTACAAAACAGGCCTTAAAATACATATTAGGCCTGCAAAAATGTAGAAAACTTTGGAGGCCCAAAAAAGGGGTTTACAGGCATCCTAGACCCACTAAAGTCCAGAAAATGTTGGCGGCCCAAAAACTGTGTCAGAGAGCTCTGAATGTCCCAAAAACATTTGCAGTCTGAAAAGGGCATTAACCCGCATGCTAGACCCCTGAAATTCCCCAAAATATTTTGGCCACGAAAAATTCATCCTACACCCCTGAAAATTCAGAAAATGTTGGCAGCACAAAAAAAGGCCTTAAAATACATATTAGGCCTCCATAAATGTAGAAAACTTTGGAGGCCCAAAAAAGGGGTTTACAGGCATCCTAGACCCCCTAAAGTCCAGAAAATGTTGGCGGCCCAAAAACTGTGTCAGAGAGCTCTGAATGTCCCAAAAACATTTGCAGTCTGAAAAGGGCATTAACCCGCATGCTAGACCCCTGAAATTCCCCAAAATATTTTTGGCCCAAAAAATGCATCCTACATCCCTGAAGTTCAGAAAATGTTGGCAGCCCAAAAAATGCCTTAAAATGCATCTTATTCCTGCAATAATCTTTAAAACTTTGGAGGCCCAAAAAAGGGGTTTGCAGGCATCCTAGACCCCATAAAGTCCAGAAAATGTTGGTGGCCCATAAACTGTGTCAGAGAGCTCTGAATGTCCCAAAAACATGTGCAGCCTGAAAAGGGCATTAACCCGCATGCTAGACCCCTGAAATTCCCCAAAATATTTTGGCCATGAAAAATTCATCCTACACCCCTGAAAATTCAGAAAATTTTGGCAGCATAAAAAAGGCCTTAAAATACATATTAGGCCTCCAAAAATGTAGAAAACTGTGGAGGCCCAAAAAAGGGGTTTACAGGCATCCTGGACCCCCTAAAGTCCAGAAAATGTTGGTGGCCCAAAAACTGTGTCAGAGAGCTCTGAATGTCCCAAAAACGCTTGCAGCCTGAAAAGGGCATTAACCCGCATGCTAGACCCCTGAAATTTCCCAAAATATTTTGGCCACGAAAAATTCGTCCTACACCCCTGAAAGTTCAGAAAATGTTGGCAGCCCCACATCCTAAACCCCTGAAATTCCCAAAAACATTTTTGGCCCGAAAAATGCATCCTACACCCCTGAAAGTTCAGAAACTGTTGGCAGCCACAAAAAGGCCTTAAAATGCATCTTATTCCTGCAAAAATCTTGATAACTTTGGAGGCCCAAAAAAGGGGTTACATCCTAGACCCCCTAAAGTCCAGAAAATGTTGGTGACCCGAAAACAGTGTCAGAGAGCTCTGAATGTCCCAAAAATATTTGCAGCCTGAAAAGGGCATTAATCCGCATCCTGGCCCCCTGAAATTCCCCAAAATATTTTTGGCCCAAAAAATGCATCCTACGTCCCTGAAAATTCAGAAAATGTTGGCAGCACAAAAAAGGCCTTAAAATACATATTAGGCCTGCAAAAATGTAGAAAACTTTGGAGGCCCAAAAAAGGGGTTTACAGGCATCCTAGACCCCCTAAAGTCCAGAAAATGTTGGCGGCCCAAAAACTGTGTCAGAGAGCTCTGAATGTCCCAAAAACATTTGCAGTCTGAAAAGGGCATTAACCCACATGCTAGACCCTTGAAATTCCCCAAAATATTTTGGCCACGAAAAATTCATCCTACACCCCTGAAAATTCAGAAAATGTTGGCAGCACAAAAAAAGGCCTTAAAATACATACTAGTCCTCCAAAAATGTAGAAAACTTTGGAGGCCCAAAAAAGGGGTTTACAGGCATCCTAGACCCCCTAAAGTCCTGAAAATGTTGTTGGCCCAAAAACTGTCTCAGAGAGCTCTGAATGTCCCAAAAACATTTGCAGTCTGAAAAGGGCATTAACCCGCATGCTAGACCCCTGAAATTCCCCAAAATATTTTGGCCACGAAAAATTCATCCTACACCCCTGAAAATTCAGAAAATGTTGGCAGCACAAAAAAGGCCTTAAAATACATATTAGTCCTCCAAAAATGTAGAAAACTTTGGAGGCCCAAAAAAGGGTTTTACAGGCATCCTAGACCCCCTAAAGTCCAGAAAATGTTGGTAGGCCAAAAACTGTGTCAGAGAGCTCTGAATGTCCCAACAACATGTCCAGCACAAAACAGGCCTTAAAATACATATTAGGCCTGCAAAAATGTAGAAAACTTTGGAGGCCCAAAAAAGGGGTTTACAGGCATCCTAGACCCCATAAAGTCCAGAAAATGTTGGTGGCCCATAAACTGTGTCAGAGAGCTCTGAATGTCCCAAAAACATTTGCAGTCTGAAAAAAGCATTAACCCGCATGCTAGACCCCTGAAATTCCCCAAAATATTTTGGCCACGAAAAATTCATCCTACACCCCTGAAAATTCAGAAAATGTTGGCAGCACAAAAAAAGGCCTTAAAATACATACTAGTCCTCCAAAAATGTAGAAAACTTTGGAGGCCCAAAAAAGGGGTTTACAGGCATCCTAGACCCCCTAAAGTCCTGAAAATGTTGGTGGCCCAAAAACTGTGTCAGAGAGCTCTGAATGGCCCAAAAACGCTTGCAGCCTGAAAAGGGCATTAACCCGCATCCTAGACCCCTGAAATTCCTAAAAACATGTATGGCCCGAAAAATGCATCCTACACCCCTTAAAGTTCAGAAAATGTTGGCAGCCCAAAAAATGCCTTAAAATGCATCTTATTCCTGCAATAATCTTTAAAACTTTGGAGGCCCAAAAAGGGGTTTTCAGGCACCCTAGACCCCATAAAGTCCAGAAAATGTTGGTGGCCCATAAACTGTGTCAGAGAGCTCTGAATGTCCCAAAAACATTTGCAGTCTGAAAAGGGCATTAACCCGCATGCTAGACCCCTGAAATTCCCCAAAATATTTTGGCCACGAAAAATTCATCCTACACCCCTGAAAATTCAGAAAATGTTGGCAGCACAAAAAAGGCCTTAAAATACATATTAGTCCTCCAAAAATGTAGAAAACTTTGGAGGCCCAAAAAAGGGTTTTACAGGCATCCTAGACCCCCTAAAGTCCAGAAAATGTTGGTAGGCCAAAAACTGTGTCAGAGAGCTCTGAATGTCCCAAAAACATTTGCAGCCTGAAAAGGGCATTAACTCACATCCTAAACCCCTGAAATTCCCAAAAACATGTTTGGCCCGAAAAATGCATCCCACACCCCTGAAAGTTCAGAAAATGTTGGCAGCCCCAAAAAAGGCCTTAAAATGCTTCTTATTCCTGCAAAAATCTTGATAACTTTGGAGGCCCAAAAAAGGGGCCTTTTTGAAAGTATTCTAAGAACACTGGTAATGTCCGCGGACATTAAAAGTTTCCATAGGCCATAGTTGAAATGTTTTACTCTATGGATGTGATATGCTGCGGTGGAGATGGAGACGGGTGCAGCATCATCATCATCTAGACCCCCTAAAGTCCAGAAAATGTTGTTAGGCCAGAAACTGTGTCAGAGAGCTCTGAATGTCCCAAAAACATTTGCAGTCTGAAAAGGGCATTGACCCGCATGCTAGACCCCTGAAATCCCCCAAAATATTTTGGCAACGAAAAATTCATCCTACACCCCTCGAAAATTCAGAAAATGTTGGCAGCACAAAAAAGGCCTTAAAATACATATTAGGCCTCCAAAAATGTACAAAAACCTTGGAGGCCCAAAAAAGGGGTTTACAGGCACCCTAGACCCCCTAAAGTCCAGAAAATGTTGGCGCCTCAAAAACTGTGTCAGAGAGCTCTGAATGGCCCAAAAACGCTTGCAGCCTGAAAGGGGCATTAACCCGCATCCTAGACCCCTGAAATTCCTAAAAACATTTATCGCCCGAAAAATGCATCCTACACCCCTTAAAGTTCAGAAAATGTTGGCAGCCCAAAAAATGCCTTAAAATGCATCTTATTCCTGCAATAATCTTTAAAACTTTGGAGGCCCAAAAAAGGGGTTTACAGGCATCCTAGACCCACTAAAGTCCAGAAAATGTTGGTAGGCCAAAAACTGTGTCAGAGAGCTCTGAATGTCCCAAAAACATTTGCAGCCTGAAAAGGGCATTAACCCACATCCTAAACCCCTGAAATTCCCAAAAACATTTTTGGCCTGAAAAATGCATCCTACACCCCTGAAAGTTCAGAAAATGTTGGCAGCCCCAAAAAGGCCTTAATATGCATCTTATTCCTGCAAAAATCTTGATAACTTTGGAGGCCCAAAAAAGGGGTTTACATCCTAGACCCCATAAAGTACAGAAAATGTTGGTGACCCGAAAACAGTGTCAGAGAGCTCTGAATGTCCCAAAAATATTTGCAGCCTGAAAAGGGCATTAATCCGCATCCTGGCCCCCTGAAATTCCCCAAAATATTTTTGGCCCGAAAAATGCATCCTACATCCCTGAAGTTCAGAAAATGTTGGCAGCACAAAACAGGCCTTAAAATACATATTAGGCCTGCAAAAATGTAGAAAACTTTGGAGGCCCAAAAAAGGGGTTTACAGGCATCCTAGACCCACTAAAGTCCAGAAAATGTTGGCGGCCCAAAAACTGTGTCAGAGAGCTCTGAATGTCCCAAAAACATTTGCAGTCTGAAAAGGGCATTAACCCGCATGCTAGACCCCTGACATTCCCCAAAATATTTTGGCCACGAAAAATTCATCCTACACCCCTGAAAATTCAGAAAATGTTGGCAGCACAAAAAAGGCCTTAAAATACATATTAGTCCTCCAAAAATGTAGAAAACTTTGGATGCCCAAAAAAGGGTTTTACAG
Source organism: Ambystoma mexicanum (assembly GCF_040938575.1). Lineage (NCBI taxonomy): Eukaryota > Metazoa > Chordata > Amphibia > Caudata > Ambystomatidae > Ambystoma > Ambystoma mexicanum. The sequence goes on along the minus strand of NC_090935.1, from coordinate 1,302,206,394 downwards.
GCATCCTAGACCCCCTAAAGTCCAGAAAATGTTGGTAGGCCAAAAACTGTGTCAGAGAGCTCTGAATGTCCCAAAAACATTTGCAGCCTGAAATGGGCATTAACTCACATCCTAAACCCCTGAAATTCCCAAAAACATGTTTGGCCCGAAAAATGCATCCCACACCCCTGAAAGTTCAGAAAATGTTGGCAGCCCCAAAAAGGCCTTAAAATGCATCTTATTCCTGCAAAAATCTTGATAACTTTGGAGGCCCAAAAAAGGTGCATTTTTGAAAGTATTCTAAGAACACTGGTAATGTCCGCGGACATTAAAAGTTTCCATAGGCCATAGTTGAAATGTTTTACTCTATGGGTGTGATATGCTGCGGTGGAGATGGAGACGGGTGCAGCATCATCATCATCTAGACCCCCTAAAGTCCAGAAAATGTTGGTAGGCCAGAAACTGTGTCAGAGAGCTCTGAATGTCCCAAAAACATTTGCAGCCTGAAAAGGGCATTAAACCACATCCTAAACCCCTGAAATTCCCAAAAACATTTTTGGCCCGAAAAATGCATCCTACACCCCTGAAAGTTCAGAAAATGTTGGCAGCCCCAAAAAGGCCTTAAAATGCATCTTATTCCTGCAAAAATCTTGATAACTTTGGAGGCCCAAAAAAGGGGTTTACATCCTAGACCCCATAAAGTCCAGAAAATGTTGGTGACCCGAAAACAGTGTCAGAGAGCTCTGAATGTCCCAAAAACATTTGCAGTCTGAAAAGGGCATTAACCCGCATGCTAGACCCCTGAAATTGCCCAAAATATTTTGGCCATGAAAAATTCATCCTACACCCCTGAAAATTCAGAAAATGTTGGCAGCACAAAAAAAGGCCTTAAAATACATATTAGGCCTCCATAAATGTAGAAAACTTTGGAGGCCCAAAAAAGGGGTTTACAGGCATCCTAGACCCCCTAAAGTCCAGAAAATGTTGGTGGCCCAAAAACTGTGTCAGAGAGCTCTGAATGGCCTAAAAACTCTTGCAGCCTGAAAAGGGCATTAACCCGCATCCTAGACCCCTGAAATTCCTAAAAACATTTATGGCCCGAAAAATGCATCCTACACCCCTTAAAGTTCAGAAAATGTTGGCAGCCCAAAAAATGCCTTAAAATGCATCTTATTCCTGCAATAATCTTTAAAACTTTGGAGGCCCAAAAAAGGGGTTTGCAGGCATCCTAGACCCCATAAAGTCCAGAAAATGTTGGTGGCCCATAAACTGTGTCAGAGAGCTCTGAATGTCCCAAAAACATTTGCAGTCTGAAAAGGGCATTAACCCGCATCCTAGACCCCTGAAATTCCTAAAAACATTTATGGCCCGAAAAATGCATCCTACACCCCTTAAAGTTCAGAAAATGTTGGCAGCCCAAAAAATGCCTTAAAATGCATCTTATTCCTGCAATAATCTTTAAAACTTTGGAGGCCCAAAAAAGGGGTTTGCAGGCATCCTAGACGCCATAAAGTCCAGAAAATGTTGGTGGCCCATAAACTGTGTCAGAGAGCTCTGAATGTCCCAAAAACATTTGCAGTCTGAAAAGGGCATTAACCCGCATGCTAGACCCCTGAAATTCCCCAAAATATTTTGGCCACGAAAAATTCATCCTACACCCCTGAAAATTCAGAAAATGTTGGCAGCACAAAAAAAGGCCTTAAAATACATACTAGTCCTCCAAAAATGTAGAAAACTTTGGAGGCCCAAAAAAGGGGTTTACAGGCATCCTAGACCCCCTAAAGTCCTGAAAATGTTGTTGGCCCAAAAACTGTCTCAGAGAGCTCTGAATGTCCCAAAAACATTTGCAGTCTGAAAAGGGCATTAACCCGCATGCTAGACCCCTGAAATTCCCCAAAATATTTTGGCCACGAAAAATTCATCCTACACCCCTGAAAATTCAGAAAATGTTGGCAGCACAAAAAAGGCCTTAAAATACATATTAGTCCTCCAAAAATGTAGAAAACTTTGGAGGCCCAAAAAAGGGTTTTACAGGCATCCTAGACCCCCTAAAGTCCAGAAAATGTTGGTAGGCCAAAAACTGTGTCAGAGAGCTCTGAATGTCCCAACAACATGTCCAGCACAAAACAGGCCTTAAAATACATATTAGGCCTGCAAAAATGTAGAAAACTTTGGAGGCCCAAAAAAGGGGTTTACAGGCATCCTAGACCCCATAAAGTCCAGAAAATGTTGGTGGCCCATAAACTGTGTCAGAGAGCTCTGAATGTCCCAAAAACATTTGCAGTCTGAAAAAAGCATTAACCCGCATGCTAGACCCCTGAAATTCCCCAAAATATTTTGGCCACGAAAAATTCATCCTACACCCCTGAAAATTCAGAAAATGTTGGCAGCACAAAAAAAGGCCTTAAAATACATACTAGTCCTCCAAAAATGTAGAAAACTTTGGAGGCCCAAAAAAGGGGTTTACAGGCATCCTAGACCCCCTAAAGTCCAGAAAATGTTGGTGGCCCAAAAACTGTGTCAGAGAGCTCTGAATGGCCCAAAAACTCTTGCAGCCTGAAAAGGGCATTAACCCGCATCCTAGACCCCTGAAATTCCTAAAAACATGTATGGCCCGAAAAATGCATCCTACACCCCTTAAAGTTCAGAAAATGTTGGCAGCCCAAAAAATGCCTTAAAATGCATCTTATTCCTGCAATAATCTTTAAAACTTTGGAGGCCCAAAAAGGGGTTTTCAGGCACCCTAGACCCCATAAAGTCCAGAAAATGTTGGTGGCCCATAAACTGTGTCAGAGAGCTCTGAATGTCCCAAAAACATTTGCAGTCTGAAAAGGGCATTAACCCGCATGCTAGACCCCTGAAATTCCCCAAAATATTTTGGCCACGAAAAATTCATCCTACACCCCTGAAAATTCAGAAAATGTTGGCAGCACAAAAAAGGCCTTAAAATACATATTAGTCCTCCAAAAATGTAGAAAACTTTGGAGGCCCAAAAAAGGGTTTTACAGGCATCCTAGACCCCCTAAAGTCCAGAAAATGTTGGTAGGCCAAAAACTGTGTCAGAGAGCTCTGAATGTCCCAAAAACATTTGCAGCCTGAAAAGGGCATTAACTCACATCCTAAACCCCTGAAATTCCCAAAAACATGTTTGGCCCGAAAAATGCATCCCACACCCCTGAAAGTTCAGAAAATGTTGGCAGCCCCAAAAAGGCCTTAAAATGCTTCTTATTCCTGCAAAAATCTTGATAACTTTGGAGGCCCAAAAAAGGGGCCTTTTTGAAAGTATTCTAAGAACACTGGTAATGTCCGCGGACATTAAAAGTTTCCATAGGCCATAGTTGAAATGTTTTACTCTATGGATGTGATATGCTGCGGTGGAGATGGAGACGGGTGCAGCATCATCATCATCTAGACCCCCTAAAGTCCAGAAAATGTTGTTAGGCCAGAAACTGTGTCAGAGAGCTCTGAATGTCCCAAAAACATTTGCAGTCTGAAAAGGGCATTGACCCGCATGCTAGACCCCTGAAATCCCCCAAAATATTTTGGCCACGAAAAATTCATCCTACACCCCTCGAAAATTCAGAAAATGTTGGCAGCACAAAAAAGGCCTTAAAATACATATTAGGCCTCCAAAAATGTACAAAAACCTTGGAGGCCCAAAAAAGGGGTTTACAGGCACCCTAGACCCCCTAAAGTCCAGAAAATGTTGGCGCCCCAAAAACTGTGTCAGAGAGCTCTGAATGGCCCAAAAACGCTTGCAGCCTGAAAGGGGCATTAACCCGCATCCTAGACCCCTGAAATTCCTAAAAACATTTATCGCCCGAAAAATGCATCCTACACCCCTTAAAGTTCAGAAAATGTTGGCAGCCCAAAAAATGCCTTAAAATGCATCTTATTCCTGCAATAATCTTTAAAACTTTGGAGGCCCAAAAAAGGGGTTTACAGGCATCCTAGACCCACTAAAGTCCAGAAAATGTTGGTAGGCCAAAAACTGTGTCAGAGAGCTCTGAATGTCCCAAAAACATTTGCAGCCTGAAAAGGGCATTAACCCACATCCTAAACCCCTGAAATTCCCAAAAACATTTTTGGCCTGAAAAATGCATCCTACACCCCTGAAAGTTCAGAAAATGTTGGCAGCCCCAAAAAGGCCTTAATATGCATCTTATTCCTGCAAAAATCTTGATAACTTTGGAGGCCCAAAAAAGGGGTTTACATCCTAGACCCCATAAAGTACAGAAAATGTTGGTGACCCGAAAACAGTGTCAGAGAGCTCTGAATGTCCCAAAAATATTTGCAGCCTGAAAAGGGCATTAATCCGCATCCTGGCCCCCTGAAATTCCCCAAAATATTTTTGGCCCGAAAAATGCATCCTACATCCCTGAAGTTCAGAAAATGTTGGCAGCACAAAACAGGCCTTAAAATACATATTAGGCCTGCAAAAATGTAGAAAACTTTGGAGGCCCAAAAAAGGGGTTTACAGGCATCCTAGACCCACTAAAGTCCAGAAAATGTTGGCGGCCCAAAAACTGTGTCAGAGAGCTCTGAATGTCCCAAAAACATTTGCAGTCTGAAAAGGGCATTAACCCGCATGCTAGACCCCTGAAATTCCCCAAAATATTTTGGCCACGAAAAATTCATCCTACACCCCTGAAAATTCAGAAAATGTTGGCAGCACAAAAAAGGCCTTAAAATACATATTAGTCCTCCAAAAATGTAGAAAACTTTGGATGCCCAAAAAAGGGTTTTACAGGCATCCTAGACCCCCTAAAGTCCAGAAAATGTTGGTAGGCCAAAAACTGTGTCAGAGAGCTCTGAATGTCCCAAAAACATTTGCAGCCTGAAATGGGCATTAACTCACATCCTAAACCCCTGAAATTCCCAAAAACATGTTTGGCCCGAAAAATGCATCCCACACCCCTGAAAGTTCAGAAAATGTTGGCAGCCCCAAAAAGGCCTTAAAATGCATCTTATTCCTGCAAAAATCTTGATAACTTTGGAGGCCCAAAAAAGGTGCATTTTTGAAAGTATTCTAAGAACACTGGTAATGTCCGCGGACATTAAAAGTTTCCATAGGCCATAGTTGAAATGTTTTACTCTATGGGTGTGATATGCTGCGGTGGAGATGGAGACGGGTGCAGCATCATCATCATCTAGACCCCCTAAAGTCCAGAAAATGTTGGTAGGCCAGAAACTGTGTCAGAGAGCTCTGAATGTCCCAAAAACATTTGCAGCCTGAAAAGGGCATTAAACCACATCCTAAACCCCTGAAATTCCCAAAAACATTTTTGGCCCGAAAAATGCATCCTACACCCCTGAAAGTTCAGAAAATGTTGGCAGCCCCAAAAAGGCCTTAAAATGCATCTTATTCCTGCAAAAATCTTGATAACTTTGGAGGCCCAAAAAAGGGGTTTACATCCTAGACCCCATAAAGTCCAGAAAATGTTGGTGACCCGAAAACAGTGTCAGAGAGCTCTGAATGTCCCAAAAACATTTGCAGTCTGAAAAGGGCATTAACCCGCATGCTAGACCCCTGAAATTGCCCAAAATATTTTGGCCATGAAAAATTCATCCTACACCCCTGAAAATTCAGAAAATGTTGGCAGCACAAAAAAAGGCCTTAAAATACATATTAGGCCTCCATAAATGTAGAAAACTTTGGAGGCCCAAAAAAGGGGTTTACAGGCATCCTAGACCCCCTAAAGTCCAGAAAATGTTGGTGGCCCAAAAACTGTGTCAGAGAGCTCTGAATGGCCCAAAAACTCTTGCAGCCTGAAAAGGGCATTAACCCGCATCCTAGACCCCTGAAATTCCTAAAAACATTTATGGCCCGAAAAATGCATCCTACACCCCTTAAAGTTCAGAAAATGTTGGCAGCCCAAAAAATGCCTTAAAATGCATCTTATTCCTGCAATAATCTTTAAAACTTTGGAGGCCCAAAAAAGGGGTTTGCAGGCATCCTAGACCCCATAAAGTCCAGAAAATGTTGGTGGCCCATAAACTGTGTCAGAGAGCTCTGAATGTCCCAAAAACATTTGCAGTCTGAAAAGGGCATTAACCCGCATCCTAGACCCCTGAAATTCCTAAAAACATTTATGGCCCGAAAAATGCATCCTACACCCCTTAAAGTTCAGAAAATGTTGGCAGCCCAAAAAATGCCTTAAAATGCATCTTATTCCTGCAATAATCTTTAAAACTTTGGAGGCCCAAAAAAGGGGTTTACAGGCATCCTAGACCCCCTAAAGTCCAGAAAATGTTGGTAGGCCAAAAACTGTGTCAGAGAGCTCTGAATGTCCCAAAAACATTTGCAGCCTGAAAAGGGCATTAACTCACATCCTAAACCCCTGAAATTCCCAAAAACATGTTTGGCCCGAAAAATGCATCCCACACCCCTGAAAGTTCAGAAAATGTTGGCAGCCCCAAAAAGGCCTCAAAATGCTTCTTATTCCTGCAAAAATCTTGATAACTTTGGAGGCCCAAAAAAGGGGCCTTTTTGAAAGTATTGTAAGAACACTGGTAATGTCCGCGGACATTAAAAGTTTCCATAGGCCATAGTTGAAATGTTTTACTCTATGGGTGTGATATGCTGCGGTGGAGATGGAGACGGGTGCAGCATCATCATCATCTAGACCCCCTAAAGTCCAGAAAATGTTGGTAGGCCAGAAACTGTGTCAGAGAGCTCTGAATGTCCCAAAAACATTTGCAGCCTGAAAAGGGCATTAAACCACATCCTAAACCCCTGAAATTCCCAAAAACATTTTTGGCCCGAAAAATGCATCCTACACCCCTGAAAGTTCAGAAAATGTTGGCAGCCCCAAAAAGGCCTTAAAATGCATCTTATTCCTGCAAAAATCTTGATAACTTTGGAGGCCCAAAAAAGGGGTTTACATCCTAGACCCCATAAAGTCCAGAATATGTTGGTGACCCGAAAACAGTGTCAGAGAGCTCTGAATGTCCCAAAAACATTTGCAGTCTGAAAAGGGCATTGACCTGCATGCTAGACCCCTGAAATCCCCCAAAATATTTTGGCCACGAAAAAATTCATCCTACACCCCTCGAAAATTCAGAAAATGTTGGCAGCACAAAAAAGGCCTTAAAATACATATTAGGCCTCCAAAAATGTAGAAAACCTTGGAGGCCCAAAAAAGGGGATTACAGGCACCCTAGACCCCCTAAAGTCCAGAAAATGTTGGCGCCCCAAAAACTGTGTCAGAGCGCTCTGAATGGCCCAAAAACGCTTGCAACCTGAAAGGGGCATTAACCCGCATCCTAGACCCCTGAAATTCCTAAAAACATTTATCGCCCGAAAAATGTATCCTACACCCCTTAAAGTTCAGAAAATGTTGGCAGCCCAAAAAATGCCTTAAAATGCATCTTATTCCTGCAATAATCTTTAAAACTTTGGAGGCCCAAAAAAGGGGTTTACAGGCATCCTAGACCCCCTAAAGTCCAGAAAATGTTGGTAGGCCAAAAACTGTGTCAGAGAGCTCTGAATGTCCCAAAAACATTTGCAGCCTGAAAAGGGCATTAACCCACATCCTAAACCCCTGAAATTCCCAAAAACATTTTTGGCCTGAAAAATGCATCCTACACCCCTGAAAGTTCAGAAAATGTTGGCAGCCCCAAAAAGGCCTTAAAATGCATCTTATTCCTGCAAAAATCTTGATAGCTTTGGAGGCCCAAAAAAGGGGTTTACATCCTAGACCCCATAAAGTCCAGAAAATGTTGGTGACCCGAAAACAGTGTCAGAGAGCTCTGAATGTCCCAAAAATATTTGCAGCCTGAAAAGGGCATTAATCCGCATCCTGGCCCCCTGAAATTCCCCAAAATATTTTTGGCCCGAAAAATGCATCCTACATCCCTGAAGTTCAGAAAATGTTGGCAGTACAAAACAGGCCTTAAAATACATATTAGGCCTGCAAAAATGTAGAAAACTTTGGAGGCCCAAAAAAGGGGTTTACAGGCATCCTAGACCCACTAAAGTCCAGAAAATGTTGGCGGCCCAAAAACTGTGTCAGAGAGCTCTGAATGTCCCAAAAACATTTGCAGTCTGAAAAGGGCATTAACCCGCATGCTAGACCCCTGAAATTCCCCAAAATATTTTGGCCACGAAAAATTCATCCTACACCCCTGAAAATTCAGAAAATGTTGGCAGCACAAAAAAAGGCCTTAAAATACATATTAGGCCTCCATAAATGTAGAAAACTTTGGAGGCCCAAAAAAGGGGTTTACAGGCATCCTAGACCCCCTAAAGTCCAGAAAATGTTGGCGGCCCAAAAACTGTGTCAGAGAGCTCTGAATGTCCCAAAAACATTTGCAGTCTGAAAAGGGCATTAACCCGCATGCTAGACCCCTGAAATTCCCCAAAATATTTTTGGCCCAAAAAATGCATCCTACATCCCTGAAGTTCAGAAAATGTTGGCAGCCCAAAAAATGCCTTAAAATGCATCTTATTCCTGCAATAATCTTTAAAACTTTGGAGGCCCAAAAAAGGGGTTTGCAGGCATCCTAGACCCCATAAAGTCCAGAAAATGTTGGTGGCCCATAAACTGTGTCAGAGAGCTCTGAATGTCCCAAAAACATGTGCAGCCTGAAAAGGGCATTAACCCGCATGCTAGACCCCTGAAATTCCCCAAAATATTTTGGCCATGAAAAATTCATCCTACACCCCTGAAAATTCAGAAAATGTTGGCAGCATAAAAAAGGCCTTAAAATACATATTAGGCCTCCAAAAATGTAGAAAACTGTGGAGGCCCAAAAAAGGGGTTTACAGGCATCCTGGACCCCCTAAAGTCCAGAAAATGTTGGTGGCCCAAAAACTGTGTCAGAGAGCTCTGAATGTCCCAAAAACGCTTGCAGCCTGAAAAGGGCATTAACCCGCATGCTAGACCCCTGAAATTTCCCAAAATATTTTGGCCACGAAAAATTCGTCCTACACCCCTGAAAGTTCAGAAAATGTTGGCAGCCCCACATCCTAAACCCCTGAAATTCCCAAAAACATTTTTGGCCCTAAAAATGCATCCTACACCCCTGAAAGTTCAGAAACTGTTGGCAGCCACAAAAAGGCCTTAAAATGCATCTTATTCCTGCAAAAATCTTGATAACTTTCGAGGCCCAAAAAAGGGGTTACATCCTAGACCCCATAAAGTCCAGAAAATGTTGGTGACCCGAAAACAGTGTCAGAGAGCTCTGAATGTCCCAAAAATATTTGCAGCCTGAAAAGGGCATTAATCCGCATCCTGGCCCCCTGAAATTCCCCAAAATATTTTTGGCCCAAAAAATGCATCCTACGTCCCTGAAAATTCAGAAAATGTTGGCAGCACAAAAAAGGCCTTAAAATACATATTAGGCCTGCAAAAATGTAGAAAACTTTGGAGGCCCAAAAAAGGGGTTTACAGGCATCCTAGACCCCCTAAAGTCCAGAAAATGTTGGCGGCCCAAAAACTGTGTCAGAGAGCTCTGAATGTCCCAAAAACGCTTGCAGCCTGAAAAGGGCATTAACCCGCATGCTAGACCCCTGAAATTTCCCAAAATATTTTGGCCACGAAAAATTCATCCTACACCCCTGAAAGTTCAGAAAATGTTGGCAGCCCCAAAAATGCCTTAAAATGCATCTTATTCCTGCAAAAATCTTGATAACTTTGGAGGCCCAAAAAAGGGGATTACAGGCATCCTAGACCCCCTAAAGTCCAGAAAATGTTGGTAGGCCAAAAACTGTGTCAGAGAGCTCTGAATGTCCCAAAAATGTTTGCAGCCTGAAAAGGGCAGTAATCCGCATACTGGCCCCCTGAAATTCCCCAAAATATTTTTGGCCCAAAAAATACATCCTACATCCCTGAAGTTCAGAAAATGTTGGCAGCACAAAACAGGCCTTAAAATACATATTAGGCCTGCAAAAATGTAGAAAACATTGGAGGCCCAAAAAAGGGGTTTACAGGCATCCTACACCCACTAAAGTCCAGAAAATGTTGGCGGCCCAAAAACTGTGTCAGAGATCTCTGAATGTCCCAAAAACATTTGCAGTCTGAAAAGGGCATTAACCCACATGCTAGACCCTTGAAATTCCCCAAAATATTTTGGCCACGAAAAATTCATCCTACACCCCTGAAAATTCAGAAAATGTTGGCAGCACAAAAAAAGGCCTTAAAATACATACTAGTCCTCCAAAAATGTAGAAAACTTTGGAGGCCCAAAAAAGGGGTTTACAGGCATCCTAGACCCCCTAAAGTCCTGAAAATGTTGTTGGCCCAAAAACTGTCTCAGAGAGCTCTGAATGTCCCAAAAACATTTGCAGTCTGAAAAGGGCATTAACCCGCATGCTAGACCCCTGAAATTCCCCAAAATATTTTGGCCACGAAAAATTCATCCTACACCCCTGAAAATTCAGAAAATGTTGGCAGCACAAAAAAGGCCTTAAAATACATATTAGTCCTCCAAAAATGTAGAAAACTTTGGAGGCCCAAAAAAGGGTTTTACAGGCATCCTAGACCCCCTAAAGTCCAGAAAATGTTGGTAGGCCAAAAACTGTGTCAGAGAGCTCTGAATGTCCCAACAACATGTCCAGCACAAAACAGGCCTTAAAATACATATTAGGCCTGCAAAAATGTAGAAAACTTTGGAGGCCCAAATAAGGGGTTTACAGGCATCCTAGACCCCATAAAGTCCAGAAAATGTTGGTGGCCCATAAACTGTGTCAGAGAGCTCTGAATGTCCCAAAAACATTTGCAGTCTGAAAAAAGCATTAACCCGCATGCTAGACCCCTGAAATTCCCCAAAATATTTTGGCCACGAAAAATTCATCCTACACCCCTGAAAATTCAGAAAATGTTGGCAGCACAAAAAAAGGCCTTAAAATACATACTAGTCCTCCAAAAATGTAGAAAACTTTGGAGGCCCAAAAAAGGGGTTTACAGGCATCCTAGACCCCCTAAAGTCCTGAAAATGTTGGTGGCCCAAAAACTGTGTCAGAGAGCTCTGAATGGCCCAAAAACGCTTGCAGCCTGAAAAGGGCATTAACCCGCATCCTAGACCCCTGAAATTCCTAAAAACATGTATGGCCCGAAAAATGCATCCTACACCCCTTAAAGTTCAGAAAATGTTGGCAGCCCAAAAAATGCCTTAAAATGCATCTTATTCCTGCAATAATCTTTAAAACTTTGGAGGCCCAAAAAAGGGGTTTTCAGGCACCCTAGACCCCATAAAGTCCAGAAAATGTTGGTGGCCCATAAACTGTGTCAGAGAGCTCTGAATGTCCCAAAAACATTTGCAGTCTGAAAAGGGCATTAACCCGCATGCTAGACCCCTGAAATTCCCCAAAATATTTTGGCCACGAAAAATTCATCCTACACCCCTGAAAATTCAGAAAATGTTGGCAGCACAAAAAAGGCCTTAAAATACATATTAGTCCTCCAAAAATGTAGAAAACTTTGGAGGCCCAAAAAAGGGTTTTACAGGCATCCTAGACCCCCTAAAGTCCAGAAAATGTTGGTAGGCCAAAAAATGTGTCAGAGAGCTCTGAATGTCCCAAAAACATTTGCAGCCTGAAAAGGGCATTAACTCACATCCTAAACCCCTGAAATTCCCAAAAACATGTTTGGCCCGAAAAATGCATCCCACACCCCTGAAAGTTCAGAAAATGTTGGCAGCCCCAAAAAGGCCTTAAAATGCTTCTTATTCCTGCAAAAATCTTGATAACTTTGGAGGCCCAAAAAAGGGGCCTTTTTGAAAGTATTCTAAGAACACTGGTAATGTCCGCGGACATTAAAAGTTTCCATAGGCCATAGTTGAAATGTTTTACTCTATGGATGTGATATGCTGCGGTGGAGATGGAGACGGGTGCAGCATCATCATCATCTAGACCCCCTAAAGTCCAGAAAATGTTGTTAGGCCAGAAACTGTGTCAGAGAGCTCTGAATGTCCCAAAAACATTTGCAGTCTGAAAAGGGCATTGACCCGCATGCTAGACCCCTGAAATCCCCCAAAATATTTTGGCCACGAAAAATTCATCCTACACCCCTCGAAAATTCAGAAAATGTTGGCAGCACAAAAAAGGCCTTAAAATACATATTAGGCCTCCAAAAATGTACAAAAACCTTGGAGGCCCAAAAAAGGGGTTTACAGGCACCCTAGACCCCCTAAAGTCCAGAAAATGTTGGCGCCCCAAAAACTGTGTCAGAGAGCTCTGAATGGCCCAAAAACGCTTGCAGCCTGAAAGGGGCATTAACCCGCATCCTAGACCCCTGAAATTCCTAAAAACATTTATCGCCCGAAAAATGCATCCTACACCCCTTAAAGTTCAGAAAATGTTGGCAGCCCAAAAAATGCCTTAAAATGCATCTTATTCCTGCAATAATCTTTAAAACTTTGGAGGCCCAAAAAAGGGGTTTACAGGCATCCTAGACCCCCTAAAGTCCAGAAAATGTTGGTAGGCCAAAAACTGTGTCAGAGAGCTCTGAATGTCCCAAAAACATTTGCAGCCTGAAAAGGGCATTAACCCACATCCTAAACCCCTGAAATTCCCAAAAACATTTTTGGCCTGAAAAATGCATCCTACACCCCTGAAAGTTCAGAAAATGTTGGCAGCCCCAAAAAGGCCTTAATATGCATCTTATTCCTGCAAAAATCTTGATAACTTTGGAGGCCCAAAAAAGGGGTTTACATCCTAGACCCCATAAAGTACAGAAAATGTTGGTGACCCGAAAACAGTGTCAGAGAGCTCTGAATGTCCCAAAAATATTTGCAGCCTGAAAAGGGCATTAATCCGCATCCTGGCCCCCTGAAATTCCCCAAAATATTTTTGGCCCGAAAAATGCATCCTACATCCCTGAAGTTCAGAAAATGTTGGCAGCACAAAACAGGCCTTAAAATACATATTAGGCCTGCAAAAATATAGAAAACTTTGGAGGCCCAAAAAAGGGGTTTACAGGCATCCTAGACCCACTAAAGTCCAGAAAATGTTGGCGGCCCAAAAACTGTGTCAGAGAGCTCTGAATGTCCCAAAAACATTTGCAGTCTGAAAAGGGCATTAACCCGCATGCTAGACCCCTGAAATTCCCCAAAATATTTTGGCCACGAAAAATTCATCCTACACCCCTGAAAATTCAGAAAATGTTGGCAGCACAAAAAAGGCCTTAAAATACATATTAGTCCTCCAAAAATGTAGAAAACTTTGGATGCCCAAAAAAGGGTTTTACAGGCATCCTAGACCCCCTAAAGTCCAGAAAATGTTGGTAGGCCAAAAACTGTGTCAGAGAGCTCTGAATGTCCCAAAAACATTTGCAGCCTGAAATGGGCATTAACTCACATCCTAAACCCCTGAAATTCCCAAAAACATGTTTGGCCCGAAAAATGCATCCCACACCCCTGAAAGTTCAGAAAATGTTGGCAGCCCCAAAAAGGCCTTAAAATGCATCTTATTCCTGCAAAAATCTTGATAACTTTGGAGGCCCAAAAAAGGGGCATTTTTGAAAGTATTCTAAGAACACTGGTAATGTCCGCGGACATTAAAAGTTTCCATAGGCCATAGTTGAAATGTTTTACTCTATGGGTGTGATATGCTGCGGTGGAGATGGAGACGGGTGCAGCATCATCATCATCTAGACCCCCTAAAGTCCAGAAAATGTTGGTAGGCCAGAAACTGTGTCAGAGAGCTCTGAATGTCCCAAAAACATTTGCAGCCTGAAAAGGGCATTAAACCACATCCTAAACCCCTGAAATTCCCAAAAACATTTTTGGCCCGAAAAATGCATCCTACACCCCTGAAAGTTCAGAAAATGTTGGCAGCCCCAAAAAGGCCTTAAAATGCATCTTATTCCTGCAAAAATCTTGATAACTTTGGAGGCCCAAAAAAGGGGTTTACATCCTAGACCCCATAAAGTCCAGAAAATGTTGGTGGCCCAAAAACTGTGTCAGAGAGCTCTGAATGGCCCAAAAACTCTTGCAGCCTGAAAAGGGCATTAACCCGCATCCTAGACCCCTGAAATTCCCAAAAACATTTTTGGCCCGAAAAATGCATCCTACACCCCTTAAAGTTCAGAAAATGTTGGCAGCCCAAAAAATGCCTTAAAATGCATCTTATTCCTGCAATAATCTTTAAAACTTTGGAGGCCCAAAAAAGGGGTTTGCAGGCATCCTAGACCCCATAAAGTCCAGAAAATGTTGGTGGCCCATAAACTGTGTCAGAGAGCTCTGAATGTCCCAAAAACATTTGCAGTCTGAAAAGGGCATTAACCCGCATCCTAGACCCCTGAAATTCCTAAAAACATTTATGGCCCGAAAAATGCATCCTACACCCCTTAAAGTTCAGAAAATGTTGGCAGCCCAAAAAATGCCTTAAAATGCATCTTATTCCTGCAATAATCTTTAAAACTTTGGAGGCCCAAAAAAGGGGTTTGCAGGCATCCTAGACGCCATAAAGTCCAGAAAATGTTGGTGGCCCATAAACTGTGTCAGAGAGCTCTGAATGTCCCAAAAACATTTGCAGTCTGAAAAGGGCATTAACCCGCATGCTAGACCCCTGAAATTCCCCAAAATATTTTGGCCACAAAAAATTCATCCTACACCCCTGAAAATTCAGAAAATGTTGGCAGCATAAAAAAGGCCTTAAAATACATATTAGGCCTCCAAAAATGTAGAAAACTGTGGAGGCCCAAAAAAGGGGTTTACAGGCATCCTAGACCCCCTAAAGTCCAGAAAATGTTGGTAGGCCAAAAACTGTGTCAGAGAGCTCTGAATGTCCCAACAACATTTCCAGCACAAAACAGGCCTTAAAATACATATTAGGCCTGCAAAAATGTAGAAAACTTTGGAGGCCCAAAAAAGGGGTTTACAGGCATCCTAGACCCCATAAAGTCCAGAAAATGTTGGTGGCCCATAAACTGTGTCAGAGAGCTCTGAATGTCCCAAAAACATTTGCAGTCTGAAAAAAGCATTAACCCGCATGCTAGACCCCTGAAATTCCCCAAAATATTTTGGCCACGAAAAATTCATCCTACACCCCTGAAAATTCAGAAAATGTTGGCAGCACAAAAAAAGGCCTTAAAATACATACTAGGCCTCCAAAAATGTAGAAAACTTTGGAGGCCCAAAAAAGGGGTTTACAGGCATCCTAGACCCCCTAAAGTCCAGAAAATGTTGGTGGCCCAAAAACTGTGTCAGAGAGCTCTGAATGGCCCAAAAACGCTTGCAGCCTGAAAAGGGCATTAACCCGCATCCTAGACCCCTGAAATTCCTAAAAACATGTATGGCCCGAAAAATGCATCCTACACCCCTTAAAGTTCAGAAAATGTTGGCAGCCCAAAAAATGCCTTAAAATGCATCTTATTCCTGCAATAATCTTTAAAACTTTGGAGGCCCAAAAAAGGGGTTTTCAGGCATCCTAGACCCCATAAAGTCCAGAAAATGTTGGTGGCCCATAAACTGTGTCAGAGAGCTCTGATTGTCCCAAAAACATTTGCAGTCTGAAAAGGGCATTAACCCGCATGCTAGACCCCTGAAATTCCCCAAAATATTTTGGCCACGAAAAATTCATCCTACACCCCTGAAAATTCAGAAAATGTTGGCAGCACAAAAAAGGCCTTAAAATACATATTAGTCCTCCAAAAATGTAGAAAACTTTGGAGGCCCAAAAAAGGGTTTTACAGGCATCCTAGACCCCCTAAAGTCCAGAAAATGTTGGTAGGTCAAAAACTGTGTCAGAGAGCTCTGAATGTCCCAAAAACATTTGCAGCCTGAAAAGGGCATTAACTCACATCCTAAACCCCTGAAATTCCCAAAAACATGTTTGGCCCGAAAAATGCATCCCACACCCCTGAAAGTTCAGAAAATGTTGGCAGCCCCAAAAAGGCCTTAAAATGCATCTTATTCCTGCAAAAATCTTGATAACTTTGGAGGCCCAAAAAAGGGGCCTTTTTGAAAGTATTCTAAGAACACTGGTAATGTCCGCGGACATTAAAAGTTTCCATAGGCCATAGTTGAAATGTTTTACTCTATGGATGTGATATGCTGCGGTGGAGATGGAGACGGGTGCAGCATCATCATCATCTAGACCCCCTAAAGTCCAGAAAATGTTGGTAGGCCAGAAACTGTGTCAGAGAGCTCTGAATGTCCCAAAAACATTTGCAGTCTGAAAAGGGCATTGACCCGCATGCTAGACCCCTGAAATCCCCCAAAATATTTTGGCCACGAAAAATTTATCCTACACCCCTCGAAAATTCAGAAAATGTTGGCAGCACAAAAAAGGCCTTAAAATACATATTAGGCCTCCAAAAATGTACAAAAACCTTGGAGGCCCAAAAAAGGGGTTTACAGGCACCCTAGACCCCCTAAAGTCCAGAAAATGTTGGCGCCCCAAAAACTGTGTCAGAGAGCTCTGAATGGCCCAAAAACGCTTGCAGCCTGAAAGGGGCATTAACCCGCATCCTAGACCCCTGAAATTCCTAAAAACATTTATCGCCCGAAAAATGCATCCTACACCCCTTAAAGTTCAGAAAATGTTGGCAGCCCAAAAAATGCCTTAAAATGCATCTTATTCCTGCAATAATCTTTAAAACTTTGGATTCCCAAAAAAGGGGTTTACAGGCATCCTAAACCCCCTAAAGTCCAGAAAATGTTGGTAGGCCAAAAACTGTGTCAGAGAGCTCTGAATGTCCCAAAAACATTTGCAGCCTGAAAAGGGCATTAACCCACATCCTAAACCCCTGAAATTCCCAAAAACATTTTTGGCCTGAAAAATGCATCCTACACCCCTGAAAGTTCAGAAAATGTTGGCAGCCCCAAAAAGGCCTTAATATGCATCTTATTCCTGCAAAAATCTTGATAACTTTGGAGGCCCAAAAAAGGGGTTTACATCCTAGACCCCATAAAGTTCAGAAAATGTTGGTGACCCGAAAACAGTGTCAGAGAGCTCTGAATGTCCCAAAAATATTTGAAGCCTGAAAAGGGCATTAATCCGCATCCTGGCCCCCTGAAATTCCCCAAAATATTTTTGGCCCGAAAAATGCATCCTACATCCCTGAAGTTCAGAAAATGTTGGCAGCACAAAACAGGCCTTAAAATACATATTAGGCCTGCAAAAATGTAGAAAACTTTGGAGGCCCAAAAAAGGGGTTTACAGGCATCCTAGACCCACTAAAGTCCAGAAAATGTTGGCGGTCCAAAAACTGTGTCAGAGAGCTCTGAATGTCCCAAAAACATTTGCAGTCTGAAAAGGGCATTAACCCGCATGCTAGACCCCTGAAATTCCCCAAAATATTTTGGCCACGAAAAATTCATCCTACACCCCTGAAAATTCAGAAAATGTTGGCAGCACAAAAAAGGCCTTAAAATACATATTAGGCCTCCAAAAATGTGGGAAACTGTGGAGGCCCAAAAAAGGGGTTTACAGGCATCCTAGACCCCCTAAAGTCCAGAAAATGTTGGTGGCCCAAAAACTGTGTCAGAGAGCTCTGAATGTCCCAAAAACGTTTGCAGCCTGAAAAGGGCAGTAATCCGCATCCTGGCCCCCTGAAATTCCCCAAAATATTTTTGGCCCAAAAAATACATCCTACATCCCTGAAGTTCAGAAACTGTTGGCAGCACAAAACAGGCCTTAAAATACATATTAGGCCTGCAAAAATGTAGAAAACATTGGAGGCCCAAAAAAGGGGTTTACAGGCATCCTACACCCCCTAAAGTCCAGAAAATGTTGGCGGCCCAAAAACTGTGTCAGAGAGCTCTGAATGTCCCAAAAACATTTGCAGTCTGAAAAGGGCATTAACCCACATGCTAGACCCTTGAAATTCCCCAAAATATTTTGGCCACGAAAAATTCATCCTACACCCCTGAAAATTCAGAAAATGTTGGCAGCACAAAAAAGGTCTTAAAATACATACTAGGCCTCCAAAAATGTAGAAAACTTTGGAGGCCCAAAAAAGGGGTTTACAGGCATCCTAGACCCCCTAAAGTCCAGAAAATGTTGGTAGGCCAAAAACTGTGTCAGAGAGCTCTGAATGTCCCAAAAACGTTTGCAGCCTGAAAAGGGCATTAACCCACATCCTAAACCCCTGAAAATTCCCAAAAACATTTTTGGCCCGAAAAATGCATCCTACACCCCTGAAAGTTCAGAAAATGTTGGCAGCCCCAAAAAGGCCTTAAAATGCATCTTATTCCTGCAAAAATCTTGATAATTTTGGATGCCCAAAAAAGGGGTTTACAGGCATCCTAGACCCACTAAAGTCCAGAAAATGTTGGTAGGCCAAAAACTGTGTCAGGGAGCTCTGAATGTCCCAACAACATTTCCAGCCTGAAAAGGGCATTAACCCACATCCTAAACCCCTGAAATTCCCAAAAACATTTTTGGCCCGAAAAATGCATCCTACACCCCTGAAAGTTCAGAAAATGTTGGCAGCCCCAAAAAGGCCTTAAAATGCATCTTATTCCTGCAAAAATCTTGATAACTTTGGAGGCCCAAAAAAGGGGTTTACATCCTAGACCCCATAAAGTCCAGAAAATGTTGGTGACCCGAAAACAGTGTCAGAGAGCTCTGAATGTCCCAAAAATATGTGCAGCCTGAAAAGGGCATTAATCCACATCCTGGCCCCCTGAAATTCCCCAAAATATTTTTGGCCCAAAAAATGCATCCTACGTCCCTGAAAATTCAGAAAATGTTGGCAGCACAAAAAAGGCCTTAAAATACATATTAGGCCTGCAAAAATGTAGAAAACTTTGGAGGCCCAAAAAAGGGGTTTACAGGCATCCTAGACCCCCTAAAGTCCAGAAAATGTTGGCGGCCCAAAAACTGTGTCAGAGAGCTCTGAATGTCCCAAAAACGCTTGCAGCCTGAAAAGGGCATTAACCCGCATGCTAGACCCCTGAAATTCCTAAAAACATTTATTGCCCGAAAAATGCATCCTACACCCCTTAAAGTTCAGAAAATGTTGGCAGCCCAAAAAATGCCTTAAAATGCATCTTATTCCTGCAATAATCTTTAAAACTTTGGAGGCCCAAAAAAGGGGTTTACAGGCATCCTAGACCCCCTAAAGTCCAGAAAATGTTGGTAGGCCAAAAACTGTGTCAGAGAGCTCTGAATGTCCCAAAAACATTTGCAGCCTGAAAAGGGCATTAACCCACAACGTAAACCCCTAAGGTTCCCAAAAACATTTTTGGCCCGAAAAATGCATCCTACACCCCTGAAAGTTCTGAAAATGTTGGCAGCCCCAAAAAGGCCTTAAAATGCATCTTATTCCTGCAAAAATCTTGATAACTTTGGAGGCCCAAAAAAGGGGTTTACATCCTAGACCCCATAAAGTCCAGAAAATGTTGGTGACCCGAAAACAGTGTCAGAGAGCTCTGAATGTCCCAAAAATATGTGCAGCCTGAAAAGGGCATTAATCCGCATCCTGGCCCCCTGAAATTCCCCAAAATATTTTTGGCCCAAAAAATGCATCCTACATCCCTGAAGTTCAGAAAATGTTGGCAGCACAAAACAGGCCTTAAAATACATATTAGGCCTGCAAAAATGTAGAAAACTTTGGAGGCCCCAAAAAAGGGGGTTACAGGCATCCTAGACCCCCAAAAGTCCAGATAATGTTGGTAGGCCAAAAACTGTGTCAGAGAGCTCTGGATGTCCCAAAAACGTTTGCAGCCTGAAAAGGGCATTAACCCACATCCTAAACCCCTGAAATTCCCAAAAACATTTTTGGCCCGAAAAATGCATCCTACACCCCTGAAAGTTCAGAAAATGTTGGCAGCCCCAAAAAGGCCTTAAAATGCATCTTATTCCTGAAAAAATCTTGATAACTTTGGAGGCCCGAAAAAGGGTTTACATCCTCGACCCCATAAAGTCCAGAAAAAGTTGGTCACCCGAAAACAGTGTCAGAGAGCTCTGAATGTCCCAAAAATATTTGCAGCCTGAAAAGGGCATTAATCCGCATCCTGGACCCCCGAAATTCCCCAAAATATTTTTGGCCCAAAAAATACATCCTACATCCCTGAACTTCAGAAAATGTTGGCAGCACAAAACAGGCCTTAAAGTACATATTAGGCCTGCAAAAATGTAGAAAACTTTGGAGGCCCAAAAAAGGGGTTTACAGGCATCCTAGACCCCCTAAAGTCCAGAAAATGTTGGCGGCCCAAAAACTGTGTCAGAGAGCTCTGAATGTCCCAAAAACATTTGCAGTCTGAAAAGGGCATTAACCCGCATGCTAGACCCCTGAAATTCCCCAAAATAGTTTGGCCACGAAAAATTCATCCTACACCCCTGAAAATTCAGAAAATGTTGGCAGCACAAAAAAAGGCCTTAAAATACATATTAGGCCTCCATAAATGTAGAAAACTTTGGAGGCCCAAAAAAGGGGTTTACAGGCATCCTAGACCCCCTAAAGTCCAGAAAATGTTGGTGGCCCAAAAACTGTGTCAGAGAGCTCTGAATGGCCCAAAAACTCTTGCAGCCTGAAAAGGGCATTAACCCGCATCCTAGACCCCTGAAATTCCTAAAAACATTTATGGCCCGAAAAATGCATCCCACACCCCTGAAAGTTCAGAAAATGTTGGCAGCCCCAAAAAGGCCTTAAAATGCATCTTATTCCTGCAAAAATCTTGATAACTTTGGAGGCCCAAAAAAGGGGCCTTTTTGAAAGTATTCTAAGAACACTGGTAATGTCCGCGGACATTAAAAGTTTCCATAGGCCATAGTTGAAATGTTTTACTCTATGGATGTGATATGCTGCGGTGGAGATGGAGACGGGTGCAGCATCATCATCATCTAGACCCCCTAAAGTCCAGAAAATGTTGTTAGGCCAGAAACTGTGTCAGAGAGCTCTGAATGTCCCAAAAACATTTGCAGTCTGAAAAGGGCATTGACCCGCATGCTAGACCCCTGAAATCCCCCAAAATATTTTGGCCACGAAAAATTCATCCTACACCCCTCGAAAATTCAGAAAATGTTGGCAGCACAAAAAAGGCCTTAAAATACATATTAGGCCTCCAAAAATGTACAAAAACCTTGGAGGCCCAAAAAAGGGGTTTACAGGCACCCTAGACCCCCTAAAGTCCAGAAAATGTTGGCGCCCCAAAAACTGTGTCAGAGAGCTCTGAATGGCCCAAAAACGCTTGCAGCCTGAAAGGGGCATTAACCCGCATCCTAGACCCCTGAAATTCCTAAAAACATTTATCGCCCGAAAAATGCATCCTACACCCCTTAAAGTTCAGAAAATGTTGGCAGCCCAAAAAATGCCTTAAAATGCATCTTATTCCTGCAATAATCTTTAAAACTTTGGAGGCCCAAAAAAGGGGTTTACAGGCATCCTAGACCCCCTAAAGTCCAGAAAATGTTGGTAGGCCAAAAACTGTGTCAGAGAGCTCTGAATGTCCCAAAAACATTTGCAGCCTGAAAAGGGCATTAACCCACATCCTAAACCCCTGAAATTCCCAAAAACATTTTTGGCCTGAAAAATGCATCCTACACCCCTGAAAGTTCAGAAAATGTTGGCAGCCCCAAAAAGGCCTTAATATGCATCTTATTCCTGCAAAAATCTTGATAACTTTGGAGGCCCAAAAAAGGGGTTTACATCCTAGACCCCATAAAGTACAGAAAATGTTGGTGACCCGAAAACAGTGTCAGAGAGCTCTGAATGTCCCAAAAATATTTGCAGCCTGAAAAGGGCATTAATCCGCATCCTGGCCCCCTGAAATTCCCCAAAATATTTTTGGCCCGAAAAATGCATCCTACATCCCTGAAGTTCAGAAAATGTTGGCAGCACAAAACAGGCCTTAAAATACATATTAGGCCTGCAAAAATATAGAAAACTTTGGAGGCCCAAAAAAGGGGTTTACAGGCATCCTAGACCCACTAAAGTCCAGAAAATGTTGGCGGCCCAAAAACTGTGTCAGAGAGCTCTGAATGTCCCAAAAACATTTGCAGTCTGAAAAGGGCATTAACCCGCATGCTAGACCCCTGAAATTCCCCAAAATATTTTGGCCACGAAAAATTCATCCTACACCCCTGAAAATTCAGAAAATGTTGGCAGCACAAAAAAGGCCTTAAAATACATATTAGTCCTCCAAAAATGTAGAAAACTTTGGATGCCCAAAAAAGGGTTTTACAGGCATCCTAGACCCCCTAAAGTCCAGAAAATGTTGGTAGGCCAAAAACTGTGTCAGAGAGCTCTGAATGTCCCAAAAACATTTGCAGCCTGAAATGGGCATTAACTCACATCCTAAACCCCTGAAATTCCCAAAAACATGTTTGGCCCGAAAAATGCATCCCACACCCCTGAAAGTTCAGAAAATGTTGGCAGCCCCAAAAAGGCCTTAAAATGCATCTTATTCCTGCAAAAATCTTGATAACTTTGGAGGCCCAAAAAAGGGGCCTTTTTGAAAGTATTCTAAGAACACTGGTAATGTCCGCGGACATTAAAAGTTTCCATAGGCCATAGTTGAAATGTTTTACTCTATGGGTGTGATATGCTGCGGTGGAGATGGAGACGGGTGCAGCATCATCATCATCTAGACCCCCTAAAGTCCAGAAAATGTTGGTAGGCCAGAAACTGTGTCAGAGAGCTCTGAATGTCCCAAAAACATTTGCAGCCTGAAAAGGGCATTAAACCACATCCTAAACCCCTGAAATTCCCAAAAACATTTTTGGCCCGAAAAATGCATCCTACACCCCTGAAAGTTCAGAAAATGTTGGCAGCCCCAAAAAGGCCTTAAAATGCATCTTATTCCTGCAAAAATCTTGATAACTTTGGAGGCCCAAAAAAGGGGTTTACATCCTAGACCCCATAAAGTCCAGAAAATGTTGGTGGCCCAAAAACTGTGTCAGAGAGCTCTGAATGGCCCAAAAACTCTTGCAGCCTGAAAAGGGCATTAACCCGCATCCTAGACCCCTGAAATTCCCAAAAACATTTTTGGCCCGAAAAATGCATCCTACACCCCTTAAAGTTCAGAAAATGTTGGCAGCCCAAAAAATGCCTTAAAATGCATCTTATTCCTGCAATAATCTTTAAAACTTTGGAGGCCCAAAAAAGGGGTTTGCAGGCATCCTAGACCCCATAAAGTCCAGAAAATGTTGGTGGCCCATAAACTGTGTCAGAGAGCTCTGAATGTCCCAAAAACATTTGCAGTCTGAAAAGGGCATTAACCCGCATCCTAGACCCCTGAAATTCCTAAAAACATTTATGGCCCGAAAAATGCATCCTACACCCCTTAAAGTTCAGAAAATGTTGGCAGCCCAAAAAATGCCTTAAAATGCATCTTATTCCTGCAATAATCTTTAAAACTTTGGAGGCCCAAAAAAGGGGTTTGCAGGCATCCTAGACGCCATAAAGTCCAGAAAATGTTGGTGGCCCATAAACTGTGTCAGAGAGCTCTGAATGTCCCAAAAACATTTGCAGTCTGAAAAGGGCATTAACCCGCATGCTAGACCCCTGAAATTCCCCAAAATATTTTGGCCACAAAAAATTCATCCTACACCCCTGAAAATTCAGAAAATGTTGGCAGCATAAAAAAGGCCTTAAAATACATATTAGGCCTCCAAAAATGTAGAAAACTGTGGAGGCCCAAAAAAGGGGTTTACAGGCATCCTAGACCCCCTAAAGTCCAGAAAATGTTGGTAGGCCAAAAACTGTGTCAGAGAGCTCTGAATGTCCCAACAACATTTCCAGCACAAAACAGGCCTTAAAATACATATTAGGCCTGCAAAAATGTAGAAAACTTTGGAGGCCCAAAAAAGGGGTTTACAGGCATCCTAGACCCCATAAAGTCCAGAAAATGTTGGTGGCCCATAAACTGTGTCAGAGAGCTCTGAATGTCCCAAAAACATTTGCAGTCTGAAAAAAGCATTAACCCGCATGCTAGACCCCTGAAATTCCCCAAAATATTTTGGCCACGAAAAATTCATCCTACACCCCTGAAAATTCAGAAAATGTTGGCAGCACAAAAAAAGGCCTTAAAATACATACTAGGCCTCCAAAAATGTAGAAAACTTTGGAGGCCCAAAAAAGGGGTTTACAGGCATCCTAGACCCCCTAAAGTCCAGAAAATGTTGGTGGCCCAAAAACTGTGTCAGAGAGCTCTGAATGGCCCAAAAACGCTTGCAGCCTGAAAAGGGCATTAACCCGCATCCTAGACCCCTGAAATTCCTAAAAACATGTATGGCCCGAAAAATGCATCCTACACCCCTTAAAGTTCAGAAAATGTTGGCAGCCCAAAAAATGCCTTAAAATGCATCTTATTCCTGCAATAATCTTTAAAACTTTGGAGGCCCAAAAAAGGGGTTTTCAGGCATCCTAGACCCCATAAAGTCCAGAAAATGTTGGTGGCCCATAAACTGTGTCAGAGAGCTCTGATTGTCCCAAAAACATTTGCAGTCTGAAAAGGGCATTAACCCGCATGCTAGACCCCTGAAATTCCCCAAAATATTTTGGCCACGAAAAATTCATCCTACACCCCTGAAAATTCAGAAAATGTTGGCAGCACAAAAAAGGCCTTAAAATACATATTAGTCCTCCAAAAATGTAGAAAACTTTGGAGGCCCAAAAAAGGGTTTTACAGGCATCCTAGACCCCCTAAAGTCCAGAAAATGTTGGTAGGTCAAAAACTGTGTCAGAGAGCTCTGAATGTCCCAAAAACATTTGCAGCCTGAAAAGGGCATTAACTCACATCCTAAACCCCTGAAATTCCCAAAAACATGTTTGGCCCGAAAAATGCATCCCACACCCCTGAAAGTTCAGAAAATGTTGGCAGCCCCAAAAAGGCCTTAAAATGCATCTTATTCCTGCAAAAATCTTGATAACTTTGGAGGCCCAAAAAAGGGGCCTTTTTGAAAGTATTCTAAGAACACTGGTAATGTCCGCGGACATTAAAAGTTTCCATAGGCCATAGTTGAAATGTTTTACTCTATGGATGTGATATGCTGCGGTGGAGATGGAGACGGGTGCAGCATCATCATCATCTAGACCCCCTAAAGTCCAGAAAATGTTGGTAGGCCAGAAACTGTGTCAGAGAGCTCTGAATGTCCCAAAAACATTTGCAGTCTGAAAAGGGCATTGACCCGCATGCTAGACCCCTGAAATCCCCCAAAATATTTTGGCCACGAAAAATTTATCCTACACCCCTCGAAAATTCAGAAAATGTTGGCAGCACAAAAAAGGCCTTAAAATACATATTAGGCCTCCAAAAATGTACAAAAACCTTGGAGGCCCAAAAAAGGGGTTTACAGGCACCCTAGACCCCCTAAAGTCCAGAAAATGTTGGCGCCCCAAAAACTGTGTCAGAGAGCTCTGAATGGCCCAAAAACGCTTGCAGCCTGAAAGGGGCATTAACCCGCATCCTAGACCCCTGAAATTCCTAAAAACATTTATCGCCCGAAAAATGCATCCTACACCCCTTAAAGTTCAGAAAATGTTGGCAGCCCAAAAAATGCCTTAAAATGCATCTTATTCCTGCAATAATCTTTAAAACTTTGGATTCCCAAAAAAGGGGTTTACAGGCATCCTAAACCCCCTAAAGTCCAGAAAATGTTGGTAGGCCAAAAACTGTGTCAGAGAGCTCTGAATGTCCCAAAAACATTTGCAGCCTGAAAAGGGCATTAACCCACATCCTAAACCCCTGAAATTCCCAAAAACATTTTTGGCCTGAAAAATGCATCCTACACCCCTGAAAGTTCAGAAAATGTTGGCAGCCCCAAAAAGGCCTTAATATGCATCTTATTCCTGCAAAAATCTTGATAACTTTGGAGGCCCAAAAAAGGGGTTTACATCCTAGACCCCATAAAGTTCAGAAAATGTTGGTGACCCGAAAACAGTGTCAGAGAGCTCTGAATGTCCCAAAAATATTTGCAGCCTGAAAAGGGCATTAATCCGCATCCTGGCCCCCTGAAATTCCCCAAAATATTTTTGGCCCGAAAAATGCATCCTACATCCCTGAAGTTCAGAAAATGTTGGCAGCACAAAACAGGCCTTAAAATACATATTAGGCCTGCAAAAATGTAGAAAACTTTGGAGGCCCAAAAAAGGGGTTTACAGGCATCCTAGACCCACTAAAGTCCAGAAAATGTTGGCGGTCCAAAAACTGTGTCAGAGAGCTCTGAATGTCCCAAAAACATTTGCAGTCTGAAAAGGGCATTAACCCGCATGCTAGACCCCTGAAATTCCCCAAAATATTTTGGCCACGAAAAATTCATCCTACACCCCTGAAAATTCAGAAAATGTTGGCAGCCCCAAAAAGGCCTTAAAATGCATCTTATTCCTGCAAAAATCTTGATAACTTTGGAGGCCCAAAAAAGGGGTTTGCAGGCATCCTAGACCCCATAAAGTCCAGAAAATGTTGGTGGCCCATAAACTGTGTCAGAGAGCTCTGAATGTCCCAAAAACATGTGCAGCCTGAAAAGGGCATTAACCCGCATGCTAGACCCCTGAAATTCCCCAAAATATTTTGGCCATGAAAAATTCATCCTACACCCCTGAAAATTCAGAAAATGTTGGCAGCATAAAAAAGGCCTTAAAATACATATTAGGCCTCCAAAAATGTAGAAAACTGTGGAGGCCCAAAAAAGGGGTTTACAGGCATCCTGGACCCCCTAAATTCCAGAAAATGTTGGTGGCCCAAAAACTGTGTCAGAGAGCTCTGAATGTCCCAAAAACGCTTGCAGCCTGAAAAGGGCATTAACCCGCATGCTAGACACCTGAAATTTCCCAAAATATTTTGGCCACAAAAAATTCGTCCTACACCCCTGAAAGTTCAGAAAATGTTGGCAGCCCCACATCCTAAACCCCTGAAATTCCCAAAAACATTTTTGGCCCGAAAAATGCATCCTACACCCCTGAAAGTTCAGAAACTGTTGGCAGCCACAAAAAGGCCTTAAAATGCATCTTATTCCTGCAAAAATCTTGATAACTTTGGAGGCCCAAAAAAGGGGTTACATCCTAGACCCCATAAAGTCCAGAAAATGTTGGTGACCCGAAAACAGTGTCAGAGAGCTCTGAATGTCCCAAAAATATGTGCAGCCTGAAAAGGGCATTCATCCGCATCCTGGCCCCCTGAAATTCCCCAAAATATTTTTGGCCCAAAAAATGCATCCTATATCCCTGAAGTTCAGAAAATGTTGGCAGCACAAAACAGGCCTTAAAATACATATTAGGCCTGCAAAAATGTAGAAAACTTTGGAGGCCCAAAAAAGGGGTTTACAGGCATCCTAGACCCCATAAAGTCCAGAAAATGTTGGTGGCCCATAAACTGTGTCAGAGAGCTCTGAATGGCCCAAAAATATTTGCAGTCTGAAAAGGGCATTAACCCGCACGCTAGACCCCTGAAATTCCCCAAAATATTTTGGCCACGAAAAATTCATCCTACACCCTTGAAAATTCAGAAAATGTTGGCAGCATAAAAAGGCCTTAAAATACATATTAGGCCTCCAAAAATGTAGAAAACTGTGGAGGCCCAAAAAAGGGGTTTACAGGCATCCTAGACCCCCTAAAGTCCAGAAAATGTTGGTAGGCCAAAAACTGTGTCAGAGAGCTCTGAATGACCCAAAAACATTTCCAGCCTGAAAAGGGCATTAACCCACATCCTAAACCCCTGAAATTCCCAAAAACATTTTTGGCCCGAAAAATGCATCCTACACCCCTGAAAGTTCAGAAAATGTTGGCAGCCGCAAAAAGGCCTTAAAATGCATCTTATTCCTGAAAAAATCTTGATAACTTTGGAGGCCCGAAAAAGGGTTTACATCCTGGACCCCATAAAGTCCAGAAAATGTTGGTGACCCGAAAACAGTGTCAAAGAGCTCTGAATGTCCCAAAAATATTTGCAGCCTGAAAAGGGCATTAACCCGCATGCTAGACCCCTGAAATTTCCCAAAATATTTTGGCCACGAAAAATTCATTCTACACCCCTGAAAATTCCGAAAATGTTGGCAGCACAAAAAAGGCCTTAAAATACATATTAGGCCTCCAAAAATGTAGAAAACCTTGGAGGCCCAAAAAAGGGGTTTACAGGCATCCTAGACCCCCTAAAGTCCAGAAAATGTTGGTGGCCCATAAACTGTGTCAGAGAGCTCTGAATGTCCCAAAAATATTTGCAGTCTGAAAAGGGCATTAACCCGCACGCTAGACCCCTGAAATTCCCCAAAATATTTTGGCCACGAAAAATTCATCCTACACCCTTGAAAATTCAGAAAATGTTGGCAGCATAAAAAGGCCTTAAAATACATATTAGGCCTCCAAAAATGTAGAAAACTGTGGAGGCCCAAAAAAGGGGTTTACAGGCATCCTAGACCCCCTAAAGTCCAGAAAATGTTGGTAGGCCAAAAACTGTGTCAGAGAGCTCTGAATGACCCAAAAACATTTCCAGCCTGAAAAGGGCATTAACCCATATCCTAAACCCCTGAAATTCCCAAAAACACTTTTGGCCCGAAAAATGCATCCTACACCCCTGAAAGTTCAGAAAATGTTGGCAGCCCCAAAAAGGCCTTAAAATGCATCTTATTCCTGCAAAAATCTTGATAACTTTGGAGGCCCAAAAAAGGGGTTTACATCCTAGACCCCATAAAGTCCAGAAAATGTTGGTGACCCGAAAACAGTGTCAGAGAGCTCTGAATGTCCCAAAAATATGTGCAGCCTGAAAAGGGCATTAATCCGCATCCTGGCCCCCTGAAATTCCCCAAAATATTTTTGGCCCAAAAAATGCATCCTATATCCCTGAAGTTCAGAAAATGTTGGCAGCACAAAACAGGCCTTAAAATACATATTAGGCCTGCAAAAATGTAGAAAACTTTGGAGGCCCAAAAAAGGGGTTTACAGGCATCCTAGACCCCATAAAGTCCAGAAAATGTTGGTGGCCCATAAACTGTGTCAGAGAGCTCTGAATGTCCCAAAAATATTTGCAGTCTGAAAAGGGCATTAACCCGCATGCTAGACCCCTGAAATATCCCAAAATATTTTGGCCACGAAAAATTCATCCTACACCCCTGAAAATTCAGAAAATGTTGGCAGCACAAAAAAGGCCTTAAAATACATATAAGGCCTCCAAAAATGTAGAAAACCTTGGAGGCACAAAAATGGGGTTTACAGGCATCCTAGACCCCCTAAAGTCCAGAAAATGTTGGCGGCCCAAAAACTGTGTCAGAGAGCTCTGAATGTCCCAAAAACATTTGCAGTCTGAAAAGGGCATTAACCCGCATGCTAGACCCCTGAAATTCCCCAAAATAGTTTGGCCACGAAAAATTCATCCTACACCCCTGAAAATTCAGAAAATGTTGGCAGCACAAAAAAAGGCCTTAAAATACATATTAGGCCTCCATAAATGTAGAAAACTTTGGAGGCCCAAAAAAGGGGTTTACAGGCATCCTAGACCCCCTAAAGTCCAGAAAATGTTGGTGGCCCAAAAACTGTGTCAGAGAGCTCTGAATGGCCCAAAAACTCTTGCAGCCTGAAAAGGGCATTAACCCGCATCCTAGACCCCTGAAATTCCTAAAAACATTTATGGCCCGAAAAATGCATCCTACACCCCTTAAAGTTCAGAAAATGTTGGCATCCCAAAAAATGCCTTAAAATGCATCTTATTCCTGCAATAATCTTTAAAACTTTGGAGGACCAAAAAAGGGGTTTTCAGGCATCCTAGACCCCATAAAGTCCAGAAAATGTTGGTGGCCCATAAACTGTGTCAGAGAGCTCTGAATGTCCCAAAAACATTTGCAGTCTGAAAAGGGCATTAACCCGCATGCTAGACCCCTGAAATTCCCCAAAATATTTTGGCCACGAAAAATTCATCCTACACCCCTGAAAATTCAGAAAATGTTGGCAGCACAAAACAGGCCTTAAAATACATATTAGGCCTGCAAAAATGTAGAAAACTTTGGAGGCCCAAAAAAGGGGTTTACAGGCATCCTAGACCCCATAAAGTCCAGAAAATGTTGGTGGCCCATAAACTGTGTCAGAGGGCTCTGAATGTCCCAAAAACATTTGCAGTCTGAAAAGGGCATTAACCCACATGCTAGACCCCTGAAATTCCCCAAAATATTTTGGCCACGAAAAATTCATCCTACACCCCTGAAAATTCAGAAAATGTTGGCAGCATAAAAAGGCCTTAAAATACATATTAGGCCTCCAAAAATGTAGAAAACTGTGGAGGCCCAAAAAAGGGGTTTACAGGCATCCTAGACCCCCTAAAGTCCAGAAAATGTTGGTAGGCCAAAAACTGTGTCAGAGAGCTCTGAATGTCCCAAAAACATTTCCAGCCTGAAAAGGGCATTAACCCACATCCTAAACCCCTGAAATTCCCAAAAACATTTTTGGCCCGAAAAATGCATCCTACACCCCTGAAAGTTCAGAAAATGTTGGCAGCCCCAAAAAGGCCTTAAAATGCATCTTATTCCTGAAAAAATCTTGATAACTTTGGAGGCCCGAAAAAGGGTTTACATCCTGGACCCCATAAAGTCCAGAAAATGTTGGTGACCCGAAAACAGTGTCAGAGAGCTCTGAATGTCCCAAAAATATTTGCAGCCTGAAAAGGGCATTAACCCGCATGCTAGACCCCTGAAATTTCCCAAAACATTTTGGCCACGAAAAATTCATTCTACACCCCTGAAAATTCCGAAAATGTTGGCAGCACAAAAAAGGCCTTAAAATACATATTAGGCCTCCAAAAATGTAGAAAACCTTGGAGGCCCAAAAAAGGGGTTTACAGGCATCCTAGACCCCCTAAAGTCCAGAAAATGTTGGTGGCCCAAAAACTGTGTGAGAGAGCTCTGAATGGCCCAAAAACGCTTGCAGCCTGAAAAGGGCATTAACCCACATCCTAAACCCCTGAAATTCCCAAAAACATTTTTGGCCCGAAAAATGCATCCTACACCCCTGAAAGTTCAGAAAATGTTGGCAGCCCCAAAAAGGCCTTAAAATGCATCTTATTCCTGCAAAAATCTTGATAACTTTGGAGGCCCAAAAAAGGGGTTTACATCCTAGACCCCATAAAGTCCAGAAAATGTTGGTGACCCGAAAACAGTGTCAGAGAGCTCTGAATGTCCCAAAAATATGTGCAGCCTGAAAAGGGCATTCATCCGCATCCTGGCCCCCTGAAATTCCCCAAAATATTTTTGGCCCAAAAAATGCATCCTATATCCCTGAAGTTCAGAAAATGTTGGCAGCACAAAACAGGCCTTAAAATACATATTAGGCCTGCAAAAATGTAGAAAACTTTGGAGGCCCAAAAAAGGGGTTTACAGGCATCCTAGACCCCATAAAGTCCAGAAAATGTTGGTGGCCCATAAACTGTGTCAGAGAGCTCTGAATGTCCCAAAAATATTTGCAGTCTGAAAAGGGCATTAACCCGCACGCTAGACCCCTGAAATTCCCCAAAATATTTTGGCCACGAAAAATTCATCCTACACCCTTGAAAATTCAGAAAATGTTGGCAGCATAAAAAGGCCTTAAAATACATATTAGGCCTCCAAAAATGTAGAAAACTGTGGAGGCCCAAAAAAGGGGTTTACAGGCATCCTAGACCCCCTAAAGTCCAGAAAATGTTGGTAGGCCAAAAACTGTGTCAGAGAGCTCTGAATGACCCAAAAACATTTCCAGCCTGAAAAGGGCATTAACCCACATCCTAAACCCCTGAAATTCCCAAAAACATTTTTGGCCCGAAAAATGCATCCTACACCCCTGAAAGTTCAGAAAATGTTGGCAGCCGCAAAAAGGCCTTAAAATGCATCTTATTCCTGAAAAAATCTTGATAACTTTGGAGGCCCGAAAAAGGGTTTACATCCTGGACCCCATAAAGTCCAGAAAATGTTGGTGACCCGAAAACAGTGTCAAAGAGCTCTGAATGTCCCAAAAATATTTGCAGCCTGAAAAGGGCATTAACCCGCATGCTAGACCCCTGAAATTTCCCAAAATATTTTGGCCACGAAAAATTCATTCTACACCCCTGAAAATTCCGAAAATGTTGGCAGCACAAAAAAGGCCTTAAAATACATATTAGGCCTCCAAAAATGTAGAAAACCTTGGAGGCCCAAAAAAGGGGTTTACAGGCATCCTAGACCCCCTAAAGTCCAGAAAATGTTGGTGGCCCAAAAACTGTGTGAGAGAGCTCTGAATGGCCCAAAAACGCTTGCAGCCTGAAAAGGGCATTAACCCATATCCTAAACCCCTGAAATTCCCAAAAACACTTTTGGCCCGAAAAATGCATCCTACACCCCTGAAAGTTCAGAAAATGTTGGCAGCCCCAAAAAGGCCTTAAAATGCATCTTATTCCTGCAAAAATCTTGATAACTTTGGAGGCCCAAAAAAGGGGTTTACATCCTAGACCCCATAAAGTCCAGAAAATGTTGGTGACCCGAAAACAGTGTCAGAGAGCTCTGAATGTCCCAAAAATATGTGCAGCCTGAAAAGGGCATTAATCCGCATCCTGGCCCCCTGAAATTCCCCAAAATATTTTTGGCCCAAAAAATGCATCCTATATCCCTGAAGTTCAGAAAATGTTGGCAGCACAAAACAGGCCTTAAAATACATATTAGGCCTGCAAAAATGTAGAAAACTTTGGAGGCCCAAAAAAGGGGTTTACAGGCATCCTAGACCCCCTAAAGTCCAGAAAATGTTGGCGGCCCAAAAACTGTGTCAGAGAGCTCTGAATGTCCCAAAAATATTTGCAGTCTGAAAAGGGCATTAACCCGCATGCTAGACCCCTGAAATATCCCAAAATATTTTGGCCACGAAAAATTCATCCTACACCCCTGAAAATTCAGAAAATGTTGGCAGCACAAAAAAGGCCTTAAAATACATATAAGGCCTCCAAAAATGTAGAAAACCTTGGAGGCACAAAAATGGGGTTTACAGGCATCCTAGACCCCCTAAAGTCCAGAAAATGTTGGTGGCCCAAAAACTGTGTCAGAGAGCTCTGAATGGCCCAAAAACGCTTGCAGGCTGAAAAGGGCATTAACCCGCATCCTAGACCCCTGAAATTCCTAAAAACATTTATCGCCCGAAAAATGCATCCTACACCCCTTAAAGTTCAGAAAATGTTTGCAGCCCGAAAAATGCCTTAAAATGCATCTTATTCCTGCAATAATCTTTAAAACTTTGGAGGCCCAAAAAAGGGGTTTACAGGCATCCTAGACCCCCTAAAGTCCAGAAAATGTTGGTAGGCCAAAAACTGTGTCAGAGAGCTCTGAATGTCCCAAAAACATTTGCAGCCTGAAAAGGGCATTAACCCACATCCTAAACCCCTGAAATTCCCAAAAACATTTTTGGCCCGAAAAATGCATCCTACACCCCTGAAAGTTCTGAAAATGTTGGCAGCCCCAAAAAGGCCTTAAAATGCATCTTATTCCTGCAAAAATCTTGATAACTTTGGAGGCCCAAAAAAGGGGTTTGCAGGCATCCTAGACCCCATAAAGTCCAGAAAATGTTGGTGGCCCATAAACTGTGTCAGAGAGCTCTGAATGTCCCAAAAACATGTGCAGCCTGAAAAGGGCATTAACCCGCATGCTAGACCCCTGAAATTCCCCAAAATATTTTGGCCATGAAAAATTCATCCTACACCCCTGAAAATTCAGAAAATGTTGGCAGCATAAAAAAGGCCTTAAAATACATATTAGGCCTCCAAAAATGTAGAAAACTGTGGAGGCCCAAAAAAGGGGTTTACAGGCATCCTGGACCCCCTAAAGTCCAGAAAATGTTGGTGGCCCAAAAACTGTGTCAGAGAGCTCTGAATGTCCCAAAAACGCTTGCAGCCTGAAAAGGGCATTAACCCGCATGCTAGACACCTGAAATTTCCCAAAATATTTTGGCCACAAAAAATTCGTCCTACACCCCTGAAAGTTCAGAAAATGTTGGCAGCCCCACATCCTAAACCCCTGAAATTCCCAAAAACATTTTTGGCCCGAAAAATGCATCCTACACCCCTGAAAGTTCAGAAACTGTTGGCAGCCACAAAAAGGCCTTAAAATGCATCTTATTCCTGCAAAAATCTTGATAACTTTGGAGGCCCAAAAAAGGGGTTACATCCTAGACCCCATAAAGTCCAGAAAATGTTGGTGACCCGAAAACAGTGTCAGAGAGCTCTGAATGTCCCAAAAATATTTGCAGCCTGAAAAGGGCATTAATCCGCATCCTGGCCCCCTGATATTCCCCAAAATATTTTTGGCCCAAAAAATGCATCCTACGTCCCTGAAAATTCAGAAAATGTTGGCAGCACAAAACAGGCCTTAAAATACATATTAGGCCTGCAAAA
The DNA here is from genome assembly GCF_040938575.1 of Ambystoma mexicanum. Classification (NCBI taxonomy): domain Eukaryota; kingdom Metazoa; phylum Chordata; class Amphibia; order Caudata; family Ambystomatidae; genus Ambystoma; species Ambystoma mexicanum. The sequence goes on along the minus strand of NC_090935.1, from coordinate 1,302,172,221 downwards.
ATGTAGAAAACTTTGGAGGCCCAAAAAAGGGGTTTACAGGCATCCTAGACCCCATAAAGTCCAGAAAATGTTGGTGGCCCATAAACTGTGTCAGAGAGCTCTGAATGTCCCAAAAACGCTTGCAGCCTGAAAAGGGCATTAACCCGCATGCTAGACCCCTGAAATTTCCCAAAATATTTTGGCCACGAAAAATTCATCCTACACCCCTGAAAGTTCAGAAAATGTTGGCAGCCCCAAAAAGGCCTTAAAATGCATCTTATTCCTGCAAAAATCTTGATAACTTTGGAGGCCCAAAAAAGGGGATTACAGGCATCCTAGACCCCCTAAAGTCCAGAAAATGTTGGTAGGCCAAAAACTGTGTCAGAGAGCTCTGAATGTCCCAAAAATGTTTGCAGCCTGAAAAGGGCAGTAATCCGCATACTGGCCCCCTGAAATTCCCCAAAATATTTTTGGCCCAAAAAATACATCCTACATCCCTGAAGTTCAGAAAATGTTGGCAGCACAAAACAGGCCTTAAAATACATATTAGGCCTGCAAAAATGTAGAAAACATTGGAGGCCCAAAAAAGGGGTTTACAGGCATCCTACACCCCCTAAAGTCCAGAAAATGTTGGCGGCCCAAAAACTGTGTCAGAGAGCTCTGAATGTCCCAAAAACATTTGCAGTCTGAAAAGGGCATTAACCCACATGCTAGACCCTTGAAATTCCCCAAAATATTTTGGCCACGAAAAATTCATCCTACACCCCTGAAAATTCAGAAAATGTTGGCAGCACAAAAAAGGTCTTAAAATACATATTAGGCCTCCAAAAATGTAGAAAACCTTTGAGGCACAAAAATGGGGTTTACAGGCATCCTAGACCCCCTAAAGTCCAGAAAATGTTGGTGGCCCAAAAACTGTGTCAGAGAGCTCTGAATGGCCCAAAAACGCTTGCAGGCTGAAAAGGGCATTAACCCGCATCCTAGACCCCTGAAATTCCTAAAAACATTTATCGCCCGAAAAATGCATCCTACACCCCTTAAAGTTCAGAAAATGTTGGCAGCCCAAAAAATGCCTTAAAATGCATCTTATTCCTGCAATAATCTTTAAAACTTTGGAGGCCCAAAAAAGGGGTTTACAGGCATCCTAGACCCCCTAAAGTCCAGAAAATGTTGGTAGGCCAAAAACTGTGTCAGAGAGCTCTGAATGTCCCAAAAACATTTGCAGCCTGAAAAGGGCATTAACCCACATCCTAAACCCCTGAAATTCCCAAAAACATTTTTGGCCCGAAAAATGCATCCTACACCCCTGAAAGTTCTGAAAATGTTGGCAGCCCCAAAAAGGCCTTAAAATGCATCTTATTCCTGCAAAAATCTTGATAACTTTGGAGGCCCAAAAAAGGGGTTTACATCCTAGACCCCCTAAAGTCCAGAAAATGTTGGTGGCCCAAAAACTGTGTCAGAGAGCTCTGAATGGCCCAAAAACGCTTGCAGCCTGAAAAGGGCATTAACCCGCATCCTAGACCCCTGAAATTCCTAAAAACATTTATCGCCCGAAAAATGCATCCTACACCCCTTAAAGTTCAGAAAATGTTGGCAGCCCAAAAAATGCCTTAAAATGCATCTTATTCCTGCAATAATCTTTAAAACTTTGGAGGCCCAAAAAAGGGGTTTACAGGCATCCTAGACCCCCTAAAGTCCAGAAAATGTTGGCGGCCCAAAAACTTTGTCAGAGAGCTCTGAATGTCCCAAAAACATTTGCAGTCTGAAAAGGGCATTAACCCGCATGCTAGACCCCTGAAATTCCCCAAAATATTTTTGGCCCAAAAAATGCATCCTACATCCCTGAAGTTCAGAAAATGTTGGCAGCCCAAAAAATGCCTTAAAATGCATCTTATTCCTGCAATAATCTTTAAAACTTTGGAGGCCCAAAAAGGGGGTTTGCAGGCATTCTAGACCCCATAAAGTCCAGAAAATGTTGGTGGCCCATAAACTGTGTCAGAGAGCTCTGAATGTCCCAAAAACATGTGCAGCCTGAAAAGGGCATTAACCCGCATGCTAGACCCCTGAAATTCCCCAAAATATTTTGGCCATGAAAAATTCATCCTACACCCCTGAAAATTCAGAAAATGTTGGCAGCATAAAAAAGGCCTTAAAATACATATTAGGCCTCCAAAAATGTAGAAAACTGTGGAGGCCCAAAAAAGGGGTTTACAGGCATCCTGGACCCCCTAAAGTCCAGAAAATGTTGGTGGCCCAAAAACTGTGTCAGAGAGCTCTGAATGTCCCAAAAACGCTTGCAGCCTGAAAAGGGCATTAACCCGTATGCTAGACCCCTGAAATTTCCCAAAATATTTTGGCCACAAAAAATTCGTCCTACACCCCTGAAAGTTCAGAAAATGTGTGCAGCCCCACATCCTAAACCCCTGAAATTCCCAAAAACATTTTTGGCCCGAAAAATGCATCCTACACCCCTGAAAGTTCAGAAACTGTTGGCAGCCACAAAAAGGCCTTAAAATGCATCTTATTCCTGCAAAAATCTTGATAACTTTGGAGGCCCAAAAAAGGGGTTACATCCTAGACCCCATAAAGTCCAGAAAATGTTGGTGACCCGAAACAGTGTCAGAGAGCTCTGAAGGTCCCAAAAATATTTGCAGCCTGAAAAGGGCATTAATCCGCATCCTGGCCCCCTGAAATTCCCCAAAATATTTTTGGCCCAAAAAATGCATCCTACGTCCCTGAAAATTCAGAAAATGTTGGCAGCACAAAAAAGGCCTTAAAATACATATTAGGCCTGCAAAAATGTAGAAAACTTTGGAGGCCCAAAAAAGGGGTTTACAGGCATCCTAGACCCCCTAAAGTCCAGAAAATGTTGGCGGCCCAAAAACTGTGTCAGAGAGCTCTGAATGTCCCAAAAACGCTTGAAGCCTGAAAAGGGCATTAACCCGCATGCTAGACCCCTGAAATTTCCCAAAATATTTTGGCCACGAAAAATTCATCCTACACCCCTGAAAGTTCAGAAAATGTTGGCAGCCCCAAAAAGGCCTTAAAATGCATCTTATTCCTGCAAAAATCTTGATAACTTTGGAGGCCCAAAAAAGGGGATTACAGGCATCCTAGACACCCTAAAGTCCAGAAAATGTTGGTAGGCCAAAAACTGTGTCAGAGAGCTCTGAATGTCCCAAAAATGTTTGCAGCCTGAAAAGGGCAGTAATCCGCCTACTGGCCCCCTGAAATTCCCCAATATATTTTTGGCCCAAAAAATACATCCTACATCCCTGAAGTTCAGAAAATTTTGGCAGCACAAAACAGGCCTTAAAATACATATTAGGCCTGCAAAAATGTAGAAAACATTGGAGGCCCAAAAAAGGGGTTTACAGGCATCCTACACCCCCTTAAGTCCAGAAAATGTTGGCGGCCCAAAAACTGTGTCAGAGAGCTCTGAATGTCCCAAAAACATTTGCAGTCTGAAAAGGGCATTAACCCACATCCTAAACCCCTGAAATACCCAAAAACATTTTTGGCCCGAAAAATGCATCCTACACCCCTGAAAGTTCAGAAAATGTTGGCAGCCCCAAAAAGGCCTTAAAATGCATCTTATTCCTGCAAAAATCTTGATAACTTTGGAGGCCCAAAAAAGGGGTTTACATCCTAGACCCCATAAAGTCCAGAAAATGTTGGTGACCCGAAAACAGTGTCAGAGAGCTCTGAATGTCCCAAAAATATGTGCAGCCTGAAAAGGGCATTAATCCACATCCTGGCCCCCTGAAATTCCCCAAAATATTTTTGGCCCGAAAAATGCATCCTACACCCCTTAAAGTTCAGAAAATGTTGGCAGCCCAAAAAATGCCTTAAAATGCATCTTATTCCTGCAATAATCTTTAAAACTTTGGAGGCCCAAAAAAGGGGTTTACAGGCATCCTAGACCCCCTAAAGTCCAGAAAATGTTGGTGGCCCAAAAACTGTGTCAGAGAGCTCTGAATGGCCCAAAAACTCTTGCAGCCTGAAAAGGGCATTAACCCGCATCCTAGACCCCTGAAATTCCTAAAAACATTTATGGCCCGAAAAATGCATCCTACACCCCTTAAAGTTCAGAAAATGTTGGCATCCCAAAAAATGCCTTAAAATGCATCTTATTCCTGCAATAATCTTTAAAACTTTGGAGGACCAAAAAAGGGGTTTTCAGGCATCCTAGACCCCATAAAGTCCAGAAAATGTTGGTGGCCCATAAACTGTGTCAGAGAGCTCTGAATGTCCCAAAAACATTTGCAGTCTGAAAAGGGCATTAACCCGCATGCTAGACCCCTGAAATTCCCCAAAATATTTTGGCCACGAAAAATTCATCCTACACCCCTGAAAATTCAGAAAATGTTGGCAGCACAAAACAGGCCTTAAAATACATATTAGGCCTGCAAAAATGTAGAAAACTTTGGAGGCCCAAAAAAGGGGTTTACAGGCATCCTAGACCCCATAAAGTCCAGAAAATGTTGGTGGCCCATAAACTGTGTCAGAGGGCTCTGAATGTCCCAAAAACATTTGCAGTCTGAAAAGGGCATTAACCCGCATGCTAGACCCCTGAAATTCCCCAAAATATTTTGGCCACGAAAAATTCATCCTACACCCCTGAAAATTCAGAAAATGTTGGCAGCATAAAAAGGCCTTAAAATACATATTAGGCCTCCAAAAATGTAGAAAACTGTGGAGGCCCAAAAAAGGGGTTTACAGGCATCCTAGACCCCCTAAAGTCTAGAAAATGTTGGTAGGCCAAAAACTGTGTCAGAGAGCTCTGAATGTCCCAAAAACATTTCCAGCCTGAAAAGGGCATTAACCCACATCCTAAACCCCTGAAATTCCCAAAAACATTTTTGGCCCGAAAAATGCATCCTACACCCCTGAAAGTTCAGAAAATGTTGGCAGCCCCAAAAAGGCCTTAAAATGCATCTTATTCCTGAAAAAATCTTGATAACTTTGGAGGCCCGAAAAAGGGTTTACATCCTGGACCCCATAAAGTCCAGAAAATGTTGGTGACCCGAAAACAGTGTCAGAGAGCTCTGAATGTCCCAAAAATATTTGCAGCCTGAAAAGGGCATTAACCCGCATGCTAGACCCCTGAAATTTCCCAAAATATTTTGGCCACGAAAAATTCATTCTACACCCCTGAAATTTCCGAAAATGTTGGCAGCACAAAAAAGGCCTTAAAATACATATTAGGCCTCCAAAAATGTAGAAAACCTTGGAGGCCCAAAAAAGGGGTTTACAGGCATCCTAGACCCCCTAAAGTCCAGAAAATGTTGGTGGCCCAAAAACTGTGTGAGAGAGCTCTGAATGGCCCAAAAACGCTTGCAGCCTGAAAAGGGCATTAACCCACATCCTAAACCCCTGAAATTCCCAAAAACATTTTTGGCCCGAAAAATGCATCCTACACCCCTGAAAGTTCAGAAAATGTTGGCAGCCCCAAAAAGGCCTTAAAATGCATCTTATTCCTGCAAAAATCTTGATAACTTTGGAGGCCCAAAAAAGGGGTTTACATCCTAGACCCCATAAAGTCCAGAAAATGTTGGTGACCCGAAAACAGTGTCAGAGAGCTCTGAATGTCCCAAAAATATGTGCAGCCTGAAAAGGGCATTCATCCGCATCCTGGCCCCCTGAAATTCCCCAAAATATTTTTGGCCCAAAAAATGCATCCTATATCCCTGAAGTTCAGAAAATGTTGGCAGCACAAAACAGGCCTTAAAATACATATTAGGCCTGCAAAAATGTAGAAAACTTTGGAGGCCCAAAAAAGGGGTTTACAGGCATCCTAGACCCCATAAAGTCCAGAAAATGTTGGTGGCCCATAAACTGTGTCAGAGAGCTCTGAATGTCCCAAAAATATTTGCAGTCTGAAAAGGGCATTAACCCGCACGCTAGACCCCTGAAATTCCCCAAAATATTTTGGCCACGAAAAATTCATCCTACACCCTTGAAAATTCAGAAAATGTTGGCAGCATAAAAAGGCCTTAAAATACATATTAGGCCTCCAAAAATGTAGAAAACTGTGGAGGCCCAAAAAAGGGGTTTACAGGCATCCTAGACCCCCTAAAGTCCAGAAAATGTTGGTAGGCCAAAAACTGTGTCAGAGAGCTCTGAATGACCCAAAAACATTTCCAGCCTGAAAAGGGCATTAACCCACATCCTAAACCCCTGAAATTCCCAAAAACATTTTTGGCCCGAAAAATGCATCCTACACCCCTGAAAGTTCAGAAAATGTTGGCAGCCGCAAAAAGGCCTTAAAATGCATCTTATTCCTGAAAAAATCTTGATAACTTTGGAGGCCCGAAAAAGGGTTTACATCCTGGACCCCATAAAGTCCAGAAAATGTTGGTGACCCGAAAACAGTGTCAAAGAGCTCTGAATGTCCCAAAAATATTTGCAGCCTGAAAAGGGCATTAACCCGCATGCTAGACCCCTGAAATTTCCCAAAATATTTTGGCCACGAAAAATCATTCTACACCCCTGAAAATTCCGAAAATGTTGGCAGCACAAAAAAGGCCTTAAAATACATATTAGGCCTCCAAAAATGTAGAAAACCTTGGAGGCCCAAAAAAGGGGTTTACAGGCATCCTAGACCCCCTAAAGTCCAGAAAATGTTGGTGGCCCAAAAACTGTGTGAGAGAGCTCTGAATGGCCCAAAAACGCTTGCAGCCTGAAAAGGGCATTAACCCACATCCTAAACCCCTGAAATTCCCAAAAACATTTTTGGCCCGAAAAATGCATCCTACACCCCTGAAAGTTCAGAAAATGTTGGCAGCCCCAAAAAGGCCTTAAAATGCATCTTATTCCTGCAAAAATCTTGATAACTTTGGAGGCCCAAAAAAGGGGTTTACATCCTAGACCCCATAAAGTCCAGAAAATGTTGGTGACCCGAAAACAGTGTCAGAGAGCTCTGAATGTCCCAAAAATATGTGCAGCCTGAAAAGGGCATTAATCCGCATCCTGGCCCCCTGAAATTCCCCAAAATATTTTTGGCCCAAAAAATGCATCCTATATCCCTGAAGTTCAGAAAATGTTGGCAGCACAAAACAGGCCTTAAAATACATATTAGGCCTGCAAAAATGTAGAAAACTTTGGAGGCCCAAAAAAGGGGTTTACAGGCATCCTAGACCCCATAAAGTCCAGAAAATGTTGGTGGCCCATAAACTGTGTCAGAGAGCTCTGAATGTCCCAAAAATATTTGCAGTCTGAAAAGGGCATTAACCCGCATGCTAGACCCCTGAAATATCCCAAAATATTTTGGCCACGAAAAATTCATCCTACACCCCTGAAAATTCAGAAAATGTTGGCAGCACAAAAAAGGCCTTAAAATACATATAAGGCCTCCAAAAATGTAGAAAACCTTGGAGGCACAAAAATGGGGTTACAGGCATCCTAGACCCCCTAAAGTCCAGAAAATGTTGGTAGGCCAAAAACTGTGTCAGAGAGCTCTGAATGTCCCAAAAACATTTGCAGCCTGAAAAGGGCATTAACCCACATCCTAAACCCCTGAAATTCCCAAAAACATTTTTGGCCCGAAAAATGCATCCTACACCCCTGAAAGTTCTGAAAATGTTGGCAGCCCCAAAAAGGCCTTAAAATGCATCTTATTCCTGCAAAAATCTTGATAACTTTGGAGGCCCAAAAAAGGGGTTTGCAGGCATCCTAGACCCCATAAAGTCCAGAAAATGTTGGTGGCCCATAAACTGTGTCAGAGAGCTCTGAATGTCCCAAAAACATGTGCAGCCTGAAAAGGGCATTAACCCGCATGCTAGACCCCTGAAATTCCCCAAAATATTTTGGCCATGAAAAATTCATCCTACACCCCTGAAAATTCAGAAAATGTTGGCAGCATAAAAAAGGCCTTAAAATACATATTAGGCCTCCAAAAATGTAGAAAACTGTGGAGGCCCAAAAAAGGGGTTTACAGGCATCCTGGACCCCCTAAAGTCCAGAAAATGTTGGTGGCCCAAAAACTGTGTCAGAGAGCTCTGAATGTCCCAAAAACGCTTGCAGCCTGAAAAGGGCATTAACCCGCATGCTAGACCCCTGAAATTTCCCAAAATATTTTGGCCACGAAAAATTCGTCCTACACCCCTGAAAGTTCAGAAAATGTTGGCAGCCCCACATCCTAAACCCCTGAAATTCCCAAAAACATTTTTGGCCCGAAAAATGCATCCTACACCCCTGAAAGTTCAGAAACTGTTGGCAGCCACAAAAAGGCCTTAAAATGCATCTTATTCCTGCAAAAATCTTGATAACTTTGGAGGCCCAAAAAAGGGGTTACATCCTAGACCCCATAAAGTCCAGAAAATGTTGGTGACCCGAAAACAGTGTCAGAGAGCTCTGAATGTCCCAAAAATATTTGCAGCCTGAAAAGGGCATTAATCCGCATCCTGGCCCCCTGAAATTCCCCAAAATATTTTTGGCCCAAAAAATGCATCCTACGTCCCTGAAAATTCAGAAAATGTTGGCAGCACAAAAAAGGCCTTAAAATACATATTAGGCCTGCAAAAATGTAGAAAACTTTGGAGGCCCAAAAAAGGGGTTTACAGGCATCCTAGACCCCCTAAAGTCCAGAAAATGTTGGCAGCCCAAAAACTGTGTCAGAGAGCTCTGAATGTCCCAAAAACGCTTGCAGCCTGAAAAGGGCATTAACCCGCATGCTAGACCCCTGAAATTTCCCAAAATATTTTGGCCACGAAAAATTCATCCTACACCCCTGAAAGTTCAGAAAATGTTGGCAGCCCCAAAAAGGCCTTAAAATGCATCTTATTCCTGCAAAAATCTTGATAACTTTGGAGGCCCAAAAAAGGGGATTACAGGCATCCTAGACCCCCTAAAGTCCAGAAAATGTTGGTAGGCCAAAAACTGTGTCAGAGAGCTCTGAATGTCCCAAAAATGTTTGCAGCCTGAAAAGGGCAGTAATCCGCATACTGGCCCCCTGAAATTCCCCAAAATATTTTTGGCCCAAAAAATACATCCTACATCCCTGAAGTTCAGAAAATGTTGGCAGCACAAAACAGGCCTTAAAATACATATTAGGCCTGCAAAAATGTAGAAAACATTGGAGGCCCAAAAAAGGGGTTTACAGGCATCCTACACCCCCTAAAGTCCAGAAAATGTTGGCGGCCCAAAAACTGTGTCAGAGAGCTCTGAATGTCCCAAAAACATTTGCAGTCTGAAAAGGGCATTAACCCACATGCTAGACCCTTGAAATTCCCCAAAATATTTTGGCCACGAAAAATTCATCCTACACCCCTGAAAATTCAGAAAATGTTGGCAGCACAAAAAAGGTCTTAAAATACATATTAGGCCTCCAAAAATGTAGAAAACCTTGGAGGCACAAAAATGGGGTTTACAGGCATCCTAGACCCCCTAAAGTCCAGAAAATGTTGGTGGCCCAAAAACTGTGTCAGAGAGCTCTGAATGGCCCAAAAACGCTTGCAGGCTGAAAAGGGCATTAACCCGCATCCTAGACCCCTGAAATTCCTAAAAACATTTATCGCCCGAAAAATGCATCCTACACCCCTTAAAGTTCAGAAAATGTTGGCAGCCCAAAAAATGCCTTAAAATGCATCTTATTCCTGCAATAATCTTTAAAACTTTGGAGGCCCAAAAAAGGGGTTTACAGGCATCCTAGAACCCCTAAAGTCCAGAAAATGTTGGTAGGCCAAAAACTGTGTCAGAGAGCTCTGAATGTCCCAAAAACATTTGCAGCCTGAAAAGGGCATTAACCCACATCCTAAACCCCTGAAATTCCCAAAAACATTTTTGGCCCGAAAAATGCATCCTACACCCCTGAAAGTTCTGAAAATGTTGGCAGCCCCAAAAAGGCCTTAAAATGCATCTTATTCCTGCAAAAATCTTGATAACTTTGGAGGCCCAAAAAAGGGGTTTACATCCTAGACCCCCTAAAGTCCAGAAAATGTTGGTGGCCCAAAAACTGTGTCAGAGAGCTCTGAATGGCCCAAAAATGCTTGCAGCCTGAAAAGGGCTTTAACCCGCATCCTAGACCCCTGAAATTCCTAAAAACATTTATCGCCCGAAAAATGCATCCTACACCCCTTAAAGTTCAGAAAATGTTGGCAGCCCAAAAAATGCCTTAAAATGCATCTTATTCCTGCAATAATCTTTAAAACTTTGGAGGCCCAAAAAAGGGGATTACAGGCATCCTAGACACCCTAAAGTCCAGAAAATGTTGGTAGGCCAAAAACTGTGTCAGAGAGCTCTGAATGTCCCAAAAATGTTTGCAGCCTGAAAAGGGCAGTAATCCGCATACTGGCCCCCTGAAATTCCCCAATATATTTTTGGCCCAAAAAATACATCCTACATCCCTGAAGTTCAGAAAATTTTGGCAGCACAAAACAGGCCTTAAAATACATATTAGGCCTGCAAAAATGTAGAAAACATTGGAGGCCCAAAAAAGGGGTTTACAGGCATCCTACACCCCCTTAAGTCCAGAAAATGTTGGCGGCCCAAAAACTGTGTCAGAGAGCTCTGAATGTCCCAAAAACATTTGCAGTCTGAAAAGGGCATTAACCCACATCCTAAACCCCTGAAATACCCAAAAACATTTTTGGCCCGAAAAATGCATCCTACACCCCTGAAAGTTCAGAAAATGTTGGCAGCCCCAAAAAGGCCTTAAAATGCATCTTATTCCTGCAAAAATCTTGATAACTTTGGAGGCCCAAAAAAGGGGTTTACATCCTAGACCCCATAAAGTCCAGAAAATGTTGGTGACCCGAAAACAGTGTCAGAGAGCTCTGAATGTCCCAAAAATATGTGCAGCCTGAAAAGGGCATTAATCCACATCCTGGCCCCCTGAAATTCCCCAAAATATTTTTGGCCCGAAAAATGCATCCTACACCCCTTAAAGTTCAGAAAATGTTGGCAGCCCAAAAAATGCCTTAAAATGCATCTTATTCCTGCAATAATCTTTAAAACTTTGGAGGCCCAAAAAAGGGGTTTACAGGCATCCTAGACCCCCTAAAGTCCAGAAAATGTTGGTGGCCCAAAAACTGTGTCAGAGAGCTCTGAATGGCCCAAAAACTCTTGCAGCCTGAAAAGGGCATTAACCCGCATCCTAGACCCCTGAAATTCCTAAAAACATTTATGGCCCGAAAAATGCATCCTACACCCCTTAAAGTTCAGAAAATGTTGGCATCCCAAAAAATGCCTTAAAATGCATCTTATTCCTGCAATAATCTTTAAAACTTTGGAGGACCAAAAAAGGGGTTTTCAGGCATCCTAGACCCCATAAAGTCCAGAAAATGTTGGTGGCCCATAAACTGTGTCAGAGAGCTCTGAATGTCCCAAAAACATTTGCAGTCTGAAAAGGGCATTAACCCGCATGCTAGACCCCTGAAATTCCCCAAAATATTTTGGCCACGAAAAATTCATCCTACACCCCTGAAAATTCAGAAAATGTTGGCAGCACAAAACAGGCCTTAAAATACATATTAGGCCTGCAAAAATGTAGAAAACTTTGGAGGCCCAAAAAAGGGGTTTACAGGCATCCTAGACCCCATAAAGTCCAGAAAATGTTGGTGGCCCATAAACTGTGTCAGAGGGCTCTGAATGTCCCAAAAACATTTGCAGTCTGAAAAGGGCATTAACCCGCATGCTAGACCCCTGAAATTCCCCAAAATATTTTGGCCACGAAAAATTCATCCTACACCCCTGAAAATTCAGAAAATGTTGGCAGCATAAAAAGGCCTTAAAATACATATTAGGCCTCCAAAAATGTAGAAAACTGTGGAGGCCCAAAAAAGGGGTTTACAGGCATCCTAGACCCCCTAAAGTCTAGAAAATGTTGGTAGGCCAAAAACTGTGTCAGAGAGCTCTGAATGTCCCAAAAACATTTCCAGCCTGAAAAGGGCATTAACCCACATCCTAAACCCCTGAAATTCCCAAAAACATTTTTGGCCCGAAAAATGCATCCTACACCCCTGAAAGTTCAGAAAATGTTGGCAGCCCCAAAAAGGCCTTAAAATGCATCTTATTCCTGAAAAAATCTTGATAACTTTGGAGGCCCGAAAAAGGGTTTACATCCTGGACCCCATAAAGTCCAGAAAATGTTGGTGACCCGAAAACAGTGTCAGAGAGCTCTGAATGTCCCAAAAATATTTGCAGCCTGAAAAGGGCATTAACCCGCATGCTAGACCCCTGAAATTTCCCAAAATATTTTGGCCACGAAAAATTCATTCTACACCCCTGAAATTTCCGAAAATGTTGGCAGCACAAAAAAGGCCTTAAAATACATATTAGGCCTCCAAAAATGTAGAAAACCTTGGAGGCCCAAAAAAGGGGTTTACAGGCATCCTAGACCCCCTAAAGTCCAGAAAATGTTGGTGGCCCAAAAACTGTGTGAGAGAGCTCTGAATGGCCCAAAAACGCTTGCAGCCTGAAAAGGGCATTAACCCACATCCTAAACCCCTGAAATTCCCAAAAACATTTTTGGCCCGAAAAATGCATCCTACACCCCTGAAAGTTCAGAAAATGTTGGCAGCCCCAAAAAGGCCTTAAAATGCATCTTATTCCTGCAAAAATCTTGATAACTTTGGAGGCCCAAAAAAGGGGTTTACATCCTAGACCCCATAAAGTCCAGAAAATGTTGGTGACCCGAAAACAGTGTCAGAGAGCTCTGAATGTCCCAAAAATATGTGCAGCCTGAAAAGGGCATTCATCCGCATCCTGGCCCCCTGAAATTCCCCAAAATATTTTTGGCCCAAAAAATGCATCCTATATCCCTGAAGTTCAGAAAATGTTGGCAGCACAAAACAGGCCTTAAAATACATATTAGGCCTGCAAAAATGTAGAAAACTTTGGAGGCCCAAAAAAGGGGTTTACAGGCATCCTAGACCCCATAAAGTCCAGAAAATGTTGGTGGCCCATAAACTGTGTCAGAGAGCTCTGAATGTCCCAAAAATATTTGCAGTCTGAAAAGGGCATTAACCCGCACGCTAGACCCCTGAAATTCCCCAAAATATTTTGGCCACGAAAAATTCATCCTACACCCTTGAAAATTCAGAAAATGTTGGCAGCATAAAAAGGCCTTAAAATACATATTAGGCCTCCAAAAATGTAGAAAACTGTGGAGGCCCAAAAAAGGGGTTTACAGGCATCCTAGACCCCCTAAAGTCCAGAAAATGTTGGTAGGCCAAAAACTGTGTCAGAGAGCTCTGAATGACCCAAAAACATTTCCAGCCTGAAAAGGGCATTAACCCACATCCTAAACCCCTGAAATTCCCAAAAACATTTTTGGCCCGAAAAATGCATCCTACACCCCTGAAAGTTCAGAAAATGTTGGCAGCCGCAAAAAGGCCTTAAAATGCATCTTATTCCTGAAAAAATCTTGATAACTTTGGAGGCCCGAAAAAGGGTTTACATCCTGGACCCCATAAAGTCCAGAAAATGTTGGTGACCCGAAAACAGTGTCAAAGAGCTCTGAATGTCCCAAAAATATTTGCAGCCTGAAAAGGGCATTAACCCGCATGCTAGACCCCTGAAATTTCCCAAAATATTTTGGCCACGAAAAATCATTCTACACCCCTGAAAATTCCGAAAATGTTGGCAGCACAAAAAAGGCCTTAAAATACATATTAGGCCTCCAAAAATGTAGAAAACCTTGGAGGCCCAAAAAAGGGGTTTACAGGCATCCTAGACCCCCTAAAGTCCAGAAAATGTTGGTGGCCCAAAAACTGTGTGAGAGAGCTCTGAATGGCCCAAAAACGCTTGCAGCCTGAAAAGGGCATTAACCCACATCCTAAACCCCTGAAATTCCCAAAAACATTTTTGGCCCGAAAAATGCATCCTACACCCCTGAAAGTTCAGAAAATGTTGGCAGCCCCAAAAAGGCCTTAAAATGCATCTTATTCCTGCAAAAATCTTGATAACTTTGGAGGCCCAAAAAAGGGGTTTACATCCTAGACCCCATAAAGTCCAGAAAATGTTGGTGACCCGAAAACAGTGTCAGAGAGCTCTGAATGTCCCAAAAATATGTGCAGCCTGAAAAGGGCATTAATCCGCATCCTGGCCCCCTGAAATTCCCCAAAATATTTTTGGCCCAAAAAATGCATCCTATATCCCTGAAGTTCAGAAAATGTTGGCAGCACAAAACAGGCCTTAAAATACATATTAGGCCTGCAAAAATGTAGAAAACTTTGGAGGCCCAAAAAAGGGGTTTACAGGCATCCTAGACCCCATAAAGTCCAGAAAATGTTGGTGGCCCATAAACTGTGTCAGAGAGCTCTGAATGTCCCAAAAATATTTGCAGTCTGAAAAGGGCATTAACCCGCATGCTAGACCCCTGAAATATCCCAAAATATTTTGGCCACGAAAAATTCATCCTACACCCCTGAAAATTCAGAAAATGTTGGCAGCACAAAAAAGGCCTTAAAATACATATAAGGCCTCCAAAAATGTAGAAAACCTTGGAGGCACAAAAATGGGGTTACAGGCATCCTAGACCCCCTAAAGTCCAGAAAATGTTGGTAGGCCAAAAACTGTGTCAGAGAGCTCTGAATGTCCCAAAAACATTTGCAGCCTGAAAAGGGCATTAACCCACATCCTAAACCCCTGAAATTCCCAAAAACATTTTTGGCCCGAAAAATGCATCCTACACCCCTGAAAGTTCTGAAAATGTTGGCAGCCCCAAAAAGGCCTTAAAATGCATCTTATTCCTGCAAAAATCTTGATAACTTTGGAGGCCCAAAAAAGGGGTTTGCAGGCATCCTAGACCCCATAAAGTCCAGAAAATGTTGGTGGCCCATAAACTGTGTCAGAGAGCTCTGAATGTCCCAAAAACATGTGCAGCCTGAAAAGGGCATTAACCCGCATGCTAGACCCCTGAAATTCCCCAAAATATTTTGGCCATGAAAAATTCATCCTACACCCCTGAAAATTCAGAAAATGTTGGCAGCATAAAAAAGGCCTTAAAATACATATTAGGCCTCCAAAAATGTAGAAAACTGTGGAGGCCCAAAAAAGGGGTTTACAGGCATCCTGGACCCCCTAAAGTCCAGAAAATGTTGGTGGCCCAAAAACTGTGTCAGAGAGCTCTGAATGTCCCAAAAACGCTTGCAGCCTGAAAAGGGCATTAACCCGCATGCTAGACCCCTGAAATTTCCCAAAATATTTTGGCCACGAAAAATTCGTCCTACACCCCTGAAAGTTCAGAAAATGTTGGCAGCCCCACATCCTAAACCCCTGAAATTCCCAAAAACATTTTTGGCCCGAAAAATGCATCCTACACCCCTGAAAGTTCAGAAACTGTTGGCAGCCACAAAAAGGCCTTAAAATGCATCTTATTCCTGCAAAAATCTTGATAACTTTGGAGGCCCAAAAAAGGGGTTACATCCTAGACCCCATAAAGTCCAGAAAATGTTGGTGACCCGAAAACAGTGTCAGAGAGCTCTGAATGTCCCAAAAATATTTGCAGCCTGAAAAGGGCATTAATCCGCATCCTGGCCCCCTGAAATTCCCCAAAATATTTTTGGCCCAAAAAATGCATCCTACGTCCCTGAAAATTCAGAAAATGTTGGCAGCACAAAAAAGGCCTTAAAATACATATTAGGCCTGCAAAAATGTAGAAAACTTTGGAGGCCCAAAAAAGGGGTTTACAGGCATCCTAGACCCCCTAAAGTCCAGAAAATGTTGGCGGCCCAAAAACTGTGTCAGAGAGCTCTGAATGTCCCAAAAACGCTTGCAGCCTGAAAAGGGCATTAACCCGCATGCTAGACCCCTGAAATTTCCCAAAATATTTTGGCCACGAAAAATTCATCCTACACCCCTGAAAGTTCAGAAAATGTTGGCAGCCCCAAAAAGGCCTTAAAATGCATCTTATTCCTGCAAAAATCTTGATAACTTTGGAGGCCCAAAAAAGGGGATTACAGGCATCCTAGACCCCCTAAAGTCCAGAAAATGTTGGTAGGCCAAAAACTGTGTCAGAGAGCTCTGAATGTCCCAAAAATGTTTGCAGCCTGAAAAGGGCAGTAATCCGCATACTGGCCCCCTGAAATTCCCCAAAATATTTTTGGCCCAAAAAATACATCCTACATCCCTGAAGTTCAGAAAATGTTGGCAGCACAAAACAGGCCTTAAAATACATATTAGGCCTGCAAAAATGTAGAAAACATTGGAGGCCCAAAAAAGGGGTTTACAGGCATCCTACACCCCCTAAAGTCCAGAAAATGTTGGCGGCCCAAAAACTGTGTCAGAGAGCTCTGAATGTCCCAAAAACATTTGCAGTCTGAAAAGGGCATTAACCCACATGCTAGACCCTTGAAATTCCCCAAAATATTTTGGCCACGAAAAATTCATCCTACACCCCTGAAAATTCAGAAAATGTTGGCAGCACAAAAAAGGTCTTAAAATACATATTAGGCCTCCAAAAATGTAGAAAACCTTGGAGGCACAAAAATGGGGTTTACAGGCATCCTAGACCCCCTAAAGTCCAGAAAATGTTGGTGGCCCAAAAACTGTGTCAGAGAGCTCTGAATGGCCCAAAAACGCTTGCAGGCTGAAAAGGGCATTAACCCGCATCCTAGACCCCTGAAATTCCTAAAAACATTTATCGCCCGAAAAATGCATCCTACACCCCTTAAAGTTCAGAAAATGTTGGCAGCCCAAAAAATGCCTTAAAATGCATCTTATTCCTGCAATAATCTTTAAAACTTTGGAGGCCCAAAAAAGGGGTTTACAGGCATCCTAGAACCCCTAAAGTCCAGAAAATGTTGGTAGGCCAAAAACTGTGTCAGAGAGCTCTGAATGTCCCAAAAACATTTGCAGCCTGAAAAGGGCATTAACCCACATCCTAAACCCCTGAAATTCCCAAAAACATTTTTGGCCCGAAAAATGCATCCTACACCCCTGAAAGTTCTGAAAATGTTGGCAGCCCCAAAAAGGCCTTAAAATGCATCTTATTCCTGCAAAAATCTTGATAACTTTGGAGGCCCAAAAAAGGGGTTTACATCCTAGACCCCCTAAAGTCCAGAAAATGTTGGTGGCCCAAAAACTGTGTCAGAGAGCTCTGAATGGCCCAAAAATGCTTGCAGCCTGAAAAGGGCTTTAACCCGCATCCTAGACCCCTGAAATTCCTAAAAACATTTATCGCCCGAAAAATGCATCCTACACCCCTTAAAGTTCAGAAAATGTTGGCAGCCCAAAAAATGCCTTAAAATGCATCTTATTCCTGCAATAATCTTTAAAACTTTGGAGGCCCAAAAAAGGGGTTTACAGGCATCCTAGACCCCCTAAAGTCCAGAAAATGTTGGCGGCCCAAAAACTTTGTCAGAGAGCTCTGAATGTCCCAAAAACATTTGCAGTCTGAAAAGGGCATTAACCCGCATGCTAGACCCCTGAAATTCCCCAAAATATTTTTGGCCCAAAAAATGCATCCTACATCCCTGAAGTTCAGAAAATGTTGGCAGCCCAAAAAATGCCTTAAAATGCATCTTATTCCTGCAATAATCTTTAAAACTTTGGAGGCCCAAAAAAGGGGTTTGCAGGCATTCTAGACCCCATAAAGTCCAGAAAATGTTGGTGGCCCATAAACTGTGTCAGAGAGCTCTGAATGTCCCAAAAACATGTGCAGCCTGAAAAGGGCATTAACCCGCATGCTAGACCCCTGAAATTCCCCAAAATATTTTGGCCATGAAAAATTCATCCTACACCCCTGAAAATTCAGAAAATGTTGGCAGCATAAAAAAGGCCTTAAAATACATATTAGGCCTCCAAAAATGTAGAAAACTGTGGAGGCCCAAAAAAGGGGTTTACAGGCATCCTGGACCCCCTAAAGTCCAGAAAATGTTGGTGGCCCAAAAACTGTGTCAGAGAGCTCTGAATGTCCCAAAAACGCTTGCAGCCTGAAAAGGGCATTAACCCGTATGCTAGACCCCTGAAATTTCCCAAAATATTTTGGCCACGAAAAATTCGTCCTACACCCCTGAAAGTTCAGAAAATGTGTGCAGCCCCACATCCTAAACCCCTGAAATTCCCAAAAACATTTTTGGCCCGAAAAATGCATCCTACACCCCTGAAAGTTCAGAAACTGTTGGCAGCCACAAAAAGGCCTTAAAATGCATCTTATTCCTGCAAAAATCTTGATAACTTTGGAGGCCCAAAAAAGGGGTTACATCCTAGACCCCATAAAGTCCAGAAAATGTTGGTGACCCGAAACAGTGTCAGAGAGCTCTGAAGGTCCCAAAAATATTTGCAGCCTGAAAAGGGCATTAATCCGCATCCTGGCCCCCTGAAATTCCCCAAAATATTTTTGGCCCAAAAAATGCATCCTACGTCCCTGAAAATTCAGAAAATGTTGGCAGCACAAAAAAGGCCTTAAAATACATATTAGGCCTGCAAAAATGTAGAAAACTTTGGAGGCCCAAAAAAGGGGTTTACAGGCATCCTAGACCCCCTAAAGTCCAGAAAATGTTGGCGGCCCAAAAACTGTGTCAGAGAGCTCTGAATGTCCCAAAAACGCTTGTAGCCTGAAAAGGGCATTAACCCGCATGCTAGACCCCTGAAATTTCCCAAAATATTTTGGCCACGAAAAATTCATCCTACACCCTTGAAAGTTCAGAAAATGTTGGCAGCCCCAAAAAGGCCTTAAAATGCATCTTATTCCTGCAAAAATCTTGATAACTTTGGAGGCCCAAAAAAGGGGATTACAGGCATCATAGACCCCCTAAAGTCCAGAAAATGTTGGTAGGCCAAAAACTGTGTCAGAGAGCTCTGAATGTCCCAAAAATGTTTGCAGCCTGAAAAGGGCAGTAATCCGCATACTGGCCCCCTGAAATTCCCCAAAATATTTTTGGCCCAAAAAATACATCCTACATCCCTGAAGTTCAGAAAATGTTGGCAGCACAAAACAGGCCTTAAAATACATATTAGGCCTGCAAAAATGTAGAAAACATTGGAGGCCCAAAAAAGGGGTTTACAGGCATCCTACACCCCCTAAAGTCCAGAAAATGTTGGCGGCCCAAAAACTGTGTCAGAGAGCTCTGAATGTCCCAAAAACATTTGCAGTCTGAAAAGGGCATTAACCCACATCCTAAACCCCTGAAATACCCAAAAACATTTTTGGCCCGAAAAATGCATCCTACACCCCTGAAAGTTCAGAAAATGTTGGCAGCCCCAAAAAGGCCTTAAAATGCATCTTATTCCTGAAAAAATCTTGATAACTTTGGAGGCCCAAAAAAGGGGTTTACATCCTAGACCCCATAAAGTCCAGAAAATGTTGGTGACCCGAAAACAGTGTCAGAGAGCTCTGAATGTCCCAAAAATATGTGCAGCCTGAAAAGGGCATTAATCCACATCCTGGCCCCCTGAAATTCCCCAAAATATTTTTGGCCCGAAAAATGCATCCTACACCCCTTAAAGTTCAGAAAATGTTGGCAGCCCAAAAAATGCCTTAAAATGCATCTTATTCCTGCAATAATCTTTAAAACTTTGGAGGCCCAAAAAAGGGGTTTACAGGCATCCTAGACCCCCTAAAGTCCAGAAAATGTTGGCGGCCCAAAAACTGTGTCAGAGAGCTCTGAATGTCCCAAAAACATTTGCAGTCTGAAAAGGGCATTAACCCGCATGCTAGACCCCTGAAATTCCCCAAAATATTTTTGGCCCAAAAAATGCATCCTACATCCCTGAAGTTCAGAAAATGTTGGCAGCCCAAAAAATGCCTTAAAATGCATCTTATTCCTGCAATAATCTTTAAAACTTTGGAGGCCCAAAAAAGGGGTTTGCAGGCATCCTAGACCCCACAAAGTCCAGAAAATGTTGGTGGCCCATAAACTGTGTCAGAGAGCTCTGAATGTCCCAAAAACATGTGCAGCCTGAAAAGGGCATTAACCCGCATGCTAGACCCCTGAAATTCCCCAAAATATTTTGGCCATGAAAAATTCATCCTACACCCCTGAAAATTCA
Organism: Ambystoma mexicanum; assembly: GCF_040938575.1. Taxonomy (NCBI): domain Eukaryota; kingdom Metazoa; phylum Chordata; class Amphibia; order Caudata; family Ambystomatidae; genus Ambystoma; species Ambystoma mexicanum. The sequence continues at coordinate 1,302,152,307 of NC_090935.1, read as the reverse complement.
GAAAATGTTGGCAGCATAAAAAAGGCCTTAAAATACATATTAGGCCTCCAAAAATGTAGAAAACTGTGGAGGCCCAAAAAAGGGGTTTACAGGCATCCTGGACCCCCTAAAGTCCAGAAAATGTTGGTGGCCCAAAAACTGTGTCAGAGAGCTCTGAATGTCCCAAAAACGCTTGCAGCCTGAAAAGGGCATTAACCCGCATGCTAGACCCCTGAAATTTCCCAAAATATTTTGGCCACGAAAAATTCGTCCTACACCCCTGAAAGTTCAGAAAATGTTGGCAGCCCCACATCCTAAACCCCTGAAATTCCCAAAAACATTTTTGGCCCGGAAAATGCATCCTACACCCCTGAAAGTTCAGAAACTGTTGGCAGCCACAAAAAGGCCTTAAAATGCATCTTATTCCTGCAAAAATCTTGATAACTTTGGAGGCCCAAAAAAGGGGTTACATCCTAGACCCCATAAAGTCCAGAAAATGTTGGTGACCCGAAAACAGTGTCAGAGAGCTCTGAATGTCCCAAAAATATTTGCAGCCTGAAAAGGGCATTAATCCGCATCCTGGCCCCCTGAAATTCCCCAAAATATTTTTGGCCCAAAAAATGCATCCTACGTCCCTGAAAATTCAGAAAATGTTGGCAGCACAAAAAAGGCCTTAAAATACATATTAGGCCTGCAAAAATGTAGAAAACTTTGGAGGCCCAAAAAAGGGGTTTACAGGCATCCTAGACCCCCTAAAGTCCAGAAAATGTTGGCGGCCCAAAAACTGTGTCAGAGAGCTCTGAATGTCCCAAAAACGCTTGCAGCCTGAAAAGGGCATTAACCCGCATGCTAGACCCCTGAAATTTCCCAAAATATTTTGGCCACGAAAAATTCATCCTACACCCCTGAAAGTTCAGAAAATGTTGGCAGCCCCAAAAAGGCCTTAAAATGCATCTTATTCCTGCAAAAATCTTGATAACTTTGGAGGCCCAAAAAAGGGGATTACAGGCATCCTAGACCCCCTAAAGTCCAGAAAATGTTGGTAGGCCAAAAACTGTGTCAGAGAGCTCTGAATGTCCCAAAAATGTTTGCAGCCTGAAAAGGGCAGTAATCCGCATACTGGCCCCCTGAAATTCCCCAAAATATTTTTGGCCCAAAAAATACATTCCACATCCCTGAAGTTCAGAAAATGTTGGCAGCACAAAACAGGCCTTAAAATACATATTAGGCCTGCAAAAATGTAGAAAACATTGGAGGCCCAAAAAAGGGGTTTACAGGCATCCTACACCCCCTAAAGTCCAGAAAATGTTGGCGGCCCAAAAACTGTGTCAGAGAGCTCTGAATGTCCCAAAAACATTTGCAGTCTGAAAAGGGCATTAACCCACATGCTAGACCCTTGAAATTCCCCAAAATATTTTGGCCACGAAAAATTCATCCTACACCCCTGAAAATTCAGAAAATGTTGGCAGCACAAAAAAGGTCTTAAAATACATATTAGGCCTCCAAAAATGTAGAAAACCTTGGAGGCACAAAAATGGGGTTTACAGGCATCCTAGACCCCCTAAAGTCCAGAAAATGTTGGTAGGCCAAAAACTGTGTCAGAGAGCTCTGAATGTCCCAAAAACATTTGCAGCCTGAAAAGGGCATTAACCCACATCCTAAACCCCTGAAATTCCCAAAAACATTTTTGGCCCGAAAAATGCATCCTACACCCCTGAAAGTTCTGAAAATGTTGGCAGCCCCAAAAAGGCCTTAAAATGCATCTTATTCCTGCAAAAATCTTGATAACTTTGGAGGCCCAAAAAAGGGGTTTACATCCTAGACCCCCTAAAGTCCAGAAAATGTTGGTGGCCCAAAAACTGTGTCAGAGAGCTCTGAATGGCCCAAAAACGCTTGCAGCCTGAAAAGGGCATTAACCCGCATCCTAGACCCCTGAAATTCCTAAAAACATTTATCGCCCGAAAAATGCATCCTACACCCCTTAAAGTTCAGAAAATGTTGGCAGCCCAAAAAATGCCTTAAAATGCATCTTATTCCTGCAATAATCTTTAAAACTTTGGAGGCCCAAAAAAGGGGTTTACAGGCATCCTAGACCCCCTAAAGTCCAGAAAATGTTGGCGGCCCAAAAACTTTGTCAGAGAGCTCTGAATGACCCAAAAACATTTGCAGTCTGAAAAGGGCATTAACCCGCATGCTAGACCCCTGAAATTCCCCAAAATATTTTTGGCCCAAAAAATGCATCCTACATCCCTGAAGTTCAGAAAATGTTGGCAGCCCAAAAAATGCCTTAAAATGCATCTTATTCCTGCAATAATCTTTAAAACTTTGGAGGCCCAAAAAAGGGGTTTGCAGGCATCCTAGACCCCATAAAGTCCAGAAAATGTTGGCGGCCCATAAACTGTGTCAGAGAGCTCTGAATGTCCCAGAAACGCTTGCAGCCTGAAAAGGGCATTAACCCGCATGCTAGACCCCTGAAATTTCCCAAAATATTTTGGCCACGAAAAATTCATCCTACACCCCTGAAAGTTCAGAAAATGTTGGCAGCCCCAAAAAGGCCTTAAAATGCATCTTATTCCTGCAAAAATCTTGATAACTTTGGAGGCCCAAAAAAGGGATTTGCAGGCATCCTAGACCCCCTAAAGTCCAGAAAATGTTGGTAGGCCAAAAACTGTGTCAGAGAGCTCTGAATGTCCCAAAAATGTTTGCAGCCTGAAAAGGGCAGTAATCCGCATACTGGCCCCCTGAAATTCCCCAAAATATTTTTGGCCCAAAAAATACATCCTACATCCCTGAAGTTCAGAAAATGTTGGCAGCACAAAACAGGCCTTAAAATAAATACTAGGCCTGCAAAAATGTAGAAAACATTGGAGGCCCAAAAAAGGGGTTTACAGGCATCCTACACCCCCTAAAGTCCAGAAAATGTTGGCGGCCCAAAAACTGTGTCAGAGAGCTCTGAATGTCCCAAAAACATTTGCAGTCTGAAAAGGGCATTAACCCACATGCTAGACCCTTGAAATTCCCCAAAATATTTTGGCCACGAAAAATTCATCCTACACCCCTGAAAATTCAGAAAATGTTGGCAGCACAAAAAAGGTCTTAAAATACATACTAGGCCTCCAAAAATGTAGAAAACTTTGGAGGCCCAAAAAAGGGGTTTACAGGCATCCTAGACCCCCTAAAGTCCAGAAAATGTTGGTAGGCCAAAAACTGTGTCAGAGAGCTCTGAATGTCCCAAAAACGTTTGCAGCCTGAAAAGGGCATTAACCCACATCCTAAACCCCTGAAATTCCCCAAAAAATTTTTGGCCCGAAAAATGCATCCTACACCCCTGAAAGTTCAGAAAATGTTGGCAGCCCCAAAAAGGCCTTAAAATGCATCTTATTCCTGCAAAAATCTTGATAATTTTGGATGCCCAAAAAAGGGGTTTACAGGCATCCTAGACCCACTAAAGTCCAGAAAATGTTGGTAGGCCAAAAACTGTGTCAGGGAGCTCTGAATGTCCCAACAACATTTCCAGCCTGAAAAGGGCATTAACCCACATCCTAAAACCCTGAAATTCCCAAAAACATTTTTGGCCCGAAAAATGCATCCTACACCCCTGAAAGTTCAGAAAATGTTGGCAGCCCCAAAAAGGCCTTAAAATGCATCTTATTCCTGCAAAAATCTTGATAACTTTGGAGGCCCAAAAAAGGGGTTTACATCCTAGACCCCATAAAGTCCAGAAAATGTTGGTGACCCGAAAACAGTGTCAGAGAGCTCTGAATGTCCCAAAAATATGTGCAGCCTGAAAAGGGCATTAATCCACATCCTGGCCCCCTGAAATTCCCCAAAATATTTTTGGCCCAAAAAATGCATCCTACGTCCCTGAAAATTCAGAAAATGTTGGCAGCACAAAAAAGGCCTTAAAATACATATTAGGCCTGCAAAAATGTAGAAAACTTTGGAGGCCCAAAAAAGGGGTTTACAGGCATCCTAGACCCCCTAAAGTCCAGAAAATGTTGGCGGCCCAAAAACTGTGTCAGAGAGCTCTGAATGTCCCAGAAACGCTTGCAGCCTGAAAAGGGCATTAACCCGCATGCTAGACCCCTGAAATTTCCCAAAATATTTTGGCCACGAAAAATTCATCCTACACCCCTGAAAGTTCAGAAAATGTTGGCAGCCCCACATCCTAAACCCCTGAAATTCCCCAAAAAAGTTTTGGCCCGAAAAATGCATCCTACACCCCTGAAAGTTCAGAAACTGTTGGCAGCCACAAAAAGGCCTTAAAATGCATCTTATTCCTGCAAAAATCTTGATAACTTTGGAGGCCCAAAAAAGGGGTTTACATCCTAGACCCCATAAAGTCCAGAAAATCTTGGTGACCCGAAAACAGTGTCAGAGAGCTCTGAATGTCCCAAAAATATTTGCAGCCTGAAAAGGGCATTAATCCGCATCCTGGCCCCCTGAAATTCCCCAAAATATTTTTGGCCCAAAAAATGCATCCTACATCCCTGAAAATTCAGAAAATGTTGGCAGCACAAAAAAGGCCTTAAAATACATATTAGGCCTGCAAAAATGTAGAAAACTTTGGAGGCCCAAAAAAGGGGTTTACAGGCATCCTAGACCCCCTAAAGTCCAGAAAATGTTGGCGGCCCAAAAACTGTGTCAGAGAGCTCTGAATGTCCCAAAAACGCTTGCAGCCTGAAAAGGGCATTAACCCGCATGCTAGACCCCTGAAATTTCCCAAAATATTTTGGCCACGAAAAATTCATCCTACACCCCTGAAAGTTCAGAAAATGTTGGCAGCCCCAAAAAGGCCCTAAAATGCATCTTATTCCTGCAAAAATCTTGATAACTTTGGAGGCCCAAAAAAGGGGTTTACAGGCATCCTAGACCCCCTAAAGTCCAGAAAATGTTGGTAGGCCAAAAACTGTGTCAGAGAGCTCTGAATGTCCCAAAAACGTTTGCAGCCTGAAAAGGGCAGTAATCCGCATCCTGGCCCCCTGAAATTCCCCAAAATATTTTTGGCCCAAAAAATACATCCTACATCCCTGAAGTTCAGAAACTGTTGGCAGCACAAAACAGGCCTTAAAATACATATTAGGCCTGCAAAAATGTAGAAAACATTGGAGGCCCAAAAAAGGGGTTTACAGGCATCCTACACCCCCTAAAGTCCAGAAAATGTTGGCGGCCCAAAAACTGTGTCAGAGAGCTCTGAATGTCCCAAAAACATTTGCAGTCTGAAAAGGGCATTAACCCACATGCTAGACCCTTGAAATTCCCCAAAATATTTTGGCCACGAAAAATTCATCCTACACCCCTGAAAATTCAGAAAATGTTGGCAGCACAAAAAAGGTCTTAAAATACATACTAGGCCTCCAAAAATGTAGAAAACTTTGGAGGCCCAAAAAAGGGGTTTACAGGCATCCTAGACCCCCTAAAGTCCAGAAAATGTTGGTAGGCCAAAAACTGTGTCAGAGAGCTCTGAATGTCCCAAAAACGTTTGCAGCCTGAAAAGGGCATTAACCCACATCCTAAACCCCTGAAAATTCCCAAAAACATTTTTGGCCCGAAAAATGCATCCTACACCCCTGAAAGTTCAGAAAATGTTGGCAGCCCCAAAAAGGCCTTAAAATGCATCTTATTCCTGCAAAAATCTTGATAACTTTGGAGGCCCAAAAAAGGGGTTTACAGGCATCCTAGACCCACTAAAGTCCAGAAAATGTTGGTTGGCCAAAAACTGTGTCAGGGAGCTCTGAATGTCCCAACAACATTTCCAGCCTTAAAAGGGCATTAACCCACATCCTAAACCCCTGAAATTCCCAAAAACATTTTTGGCCCGAAAAATGCATCCTACACCCCTGAAAGTTCAGAAAATGTTGGCAGCCCCAAAAAGGCCTTAAAATGCATCTTATTCCTGCAAAAATCTTGATAACTTTGGAGGCCCAAAAAAGCGGTTTACATCCTAGACCCCATAAAGTCCAGAAAATGTTGGTGCGCCGAAAACAGTGTCAGAGAGCTCTGAATGTCCCAAAAATATGTGCAGCCTGAAAAGGGCATTAATCCGCATCCTGGCCCCCTGAAATTCCCCAAAATATTTTTGGCCCAAAAAATGCATGCTATATCCCTGAAGTTGAGAAAATGTTGGCAGCACAAAACAGGCCTTAAAATACATATTGGGCCTGCAAAAATGTAGAAAACTTTGGAGGCCCAAAAAAGGGGTTTACAGGCATCCTAGACCCCATAAAGTCCAGAAAATGTTGGTGGCCCATAAACTGTGTCAGAGAGCTCTGAATGTCCCAAAAACATTTGCAGTCTGAAAAGGGCATTAACCCGCATGCTAGACCCCTGAAATTCCCCAAAATATTTTGGCCACGAAAAATTCATCCTACACCCCTGAAAATTCAGAAAATTTTGGCAGCATAAAAAAGGCCTTAAAATACATATTAGGCCTCCAAAAATGTAGAAAACTGTGGAGGCCCAAAAAAGGGGTTTACAGGCATCCTAGACCCCCTAAAGTCCAGAAAATGTTGGTAGGCCAAAAACTGTGTCAGAGAGCTCTGAATGTCCCAAAAACATTTCCAGCCTGAAAAGGGCATTAACCCACATCCTAAACCCCTGAAATTCCCAAAAACATTTTTGGCCCGAAAAATGCATCCTACACCCCTGAAAGTTCAGAAACTGTTGGCAGCCACAAAAAGGCCTTAAAATGCATCTTATTCCTGCAAAAATCTTGATAACTTTGGAGGCCCAAAAAAGGGGTTTACATCCTAGACCCCATAAAGTCCAGAAAATGTTGGTGACCCGAAAACAGTGTCAGAGAGCTCTGCATGTCCCAAAAATATTTGCAGCCCGAAAAGGGCATTAATCCGCATCCTGGCCCCCTGAAATTCCCCAAAATATTTTTGGCCCGAAAAATGCATCCTACATCCCTGAAAATTCAGAAAATGTTGGCAGCACAAAAAAGGCCTTAAAATACATATTAAGCCTGCAAAAATGTAGAAAACTTTGGAGGCCCAAAAAAGGGGTTTACAGGCATCCTAGACCCCCTAAAGTCCAGAAAATGTTGGCGGCCCAAAAACTGTGTCAGAGAGCTCTGAATGTCCCAAAAACGCTTGCAGCCTGAAAAGGGCATTAACCCGCATGCTAGACCCCTGAAATTTCCCAAAATATTTTGGCCACGAAAAATTCATCCTACACCCCTGAAAGTTCAGAAAATGTTGGCAGCCCCACATCCTAAACCCCTGAAATTCCCAAAAACATTTTTGGCCCGAAAAATGCATCCTACACCCCTGAAAATTCAGAAAATGTTGGCAGCACAAAAAAAGGCCGTAAAATACATATCAGGCCTCTAAAAATGTAGAAAACTTTGGAGGCCCAAAAAAGGGGTTTACAGGCATCCTAGACCCCCTAAAGTCCAGAAAATGTTGGTAGGCCAAAAACTGTGTCAGAGAGCTCTGAATGTCCCAAAAACGTTTGCAGCCTGAAAAGGGCATTAACCCACATCCTAAACCCCTGAAATTCCCAAAACCATTTTTAGCCCGAAAAATGCATCCTACACCCCTGAAAGTTCAGAAAATGTTGGCAGCCCCAAAAAGGCCTTAAAATGCATCTTATTCCTGCAAAAATCTTGATAACTTTGGAGGCCCAAAAAAGGGGTTTACATCCTAGACCCCACAAAGTCCAGAAAATGTTGGTGACCCAAAAACAGTGTCAGAGAGCTCTGAATGTCCCAAAAATATGTGCAGCCTGAAAAGGGCATTAATCCACATCCTGGCCCCCTGAAATTCCCCAAAATATTTTTGGCCCAAAAAAGGCATCCTACGTCCCTGAAAATTCAGAAAATGTTGGCAGCACAAAAAAGGCCTTAAAATACATATTAGGCCTGCAAAAATGTAGAAAACTTTGGAGGCCCAAAAAAGGGGTTTACAGGCATCCTAGACCCCCTAAAGTCCAGAAAATGTTGGCGGCCCAAAAACTGTGTCAGAGAGCTCTGAATGTCCCAAAAACGCTTGCAGCCTGAAAAGGGCATTAACCCGCATGCTAGACCCCTGAAATTTCCCAAAATATTTTGGCCACGAAAAATTCATCCTACACCTCTGAAAGTTCAGAAAATGTTGGCAGCCCCACATCCTAAACCCCTGAAATTCCCAAAAACATTTTTGGCCCGAAAAATGCATCCTACACCCCTGAAAATTCAGAAAATGTTGGCAGCACAAAAAAAGGCCGTAAAATACATATCAGGCCTCTAAAAATGTAGAAAACTTTGGAGGCCCAAAAAAGGGGTTTACAGGCATCCTAGACCCCCTAAAGTCCAGAAAATGTTGGTAGGCCAAAAACTGTGTCAGAGAGCTCTGAATGTCCCAAAAATGTTTGCAGCCTGAAACGGGCATTAACCCACATCCTAAACCCCTGAAATTCCCAAAAACATTTTTGGCCCGAAAAATGCATCCTACACCCCTGAAGTTCAGAAAATGTTGGCAGCACAAAACAGGCCTTAAAATACATATTAGGCCTGCAAAAATGTAGAAAACTTTGGAGGCCCAAAAAAGGGGTTTACAGGCATCCTAGACCCCATAAAGTCCAGAAAATGTTGGTGGCCCATAAACTGTGTCAGAGAGCTCTGAATGTCCCAAAAACATTTGCAGTCTGAAAAGGGCATTAACCCGCATGCTAGACCCCTGAAATTCCCCAAAATATTTTGGCCACGAAAAATTCATCCTACACCCCTGAAAATTCAGAAAATGTTGGCAGCATAAAAAAGGCCTTAAAATACATATTAGGCCTCCAAAAATGTAGAAAACTGTGGAGGCCCAAAAAAGGGGTTTACAGGCATCCTAGACCCCCTAAAGTCCAGAAAATGTTGGTAGGCCAAAAACTGTGTCAGAGAGCTCTGAATGTCCCAAAAACATTTCCAGCCTGAAAAGGGCATTAACCCACATCCTAAACCCCTGAAATTCCCAAAAACATTTTTGGCCCGAAAAATGCATCCTACACCCCTGAAAGTTCAGAAAATGTTGGCAGCCCCAAAAAGGCCTTAAAATGCATCTTATTCCTGCAAAAATCTTGATAACTTTGGAGGCCCAAAAAAGGGGTTTACATCCTAGACCCCATAAAGTCCAGAAAATGTTGGTGACCCGAAAACAGTGTCAGAGAGCTCTGAATGTCCCAAAAATATGTGCAGCCTGAAAAGGGCATTAATCCGCATCCTGGCCCCCTGAAATTCCCCAAAATATTTTTGGCCCAAAAAATGCATGCTATATCCCTGAAGTTCAGAAAATGTTGGCAGCACAAAACAGGCCTTAAAATACATATTAGGCCTGCAAAAATGTAGAAAACTTTGGAGGCCCAAAAAGGGGTTTACAGGCATCCTAGACCCCATAAAGTCCAGAAAATGTTGGTGGCCCATATACTGTGTCAGAGAGCTCTGAATGTCCCAAAAACATTTGCAGTCTGAAAAGGGCATTAACCCGCATGCTAGACCCCTGAAATTCCCCAAAATATTTTGGCCACGAAAAATTCATCCTACACCCCTGAAAATTCAGAAAATGTTGGCAGCATAAAAAAGGCCTTAAAATACATATTAGGCCTCCAAAAATGTAGAAAACTGTGGAGGCCCAAAAAAGGGGTTTACAGGCATCCTAGACCCCCTAAAGTCCAGAAAATGTTGGTAGGCCAAAAACTGTGTCAGAGAGCTCTGAATGTCCCAAAAACATTTCCAGCCTGAAAAGGGCATTAACCCACATCCTAAACCCCTGAAATTCCCAAAAACATGTTTGGCCCGAAAAATGCATCCTACACCCCGGAAAGTTCAGAAACTGTTGGCAGCCACAAAAAGGCCTTAAAATGCATCTTATTCCTGCAAAAATCTTGATAACTTTGGAGGCCCAAAAAAGGGGTTTACATCCTAGACCCCATAAAGTCCAGAAAATGTTGGTGACCCGAAAACAGTGTCAGAGAGCTCTGCATGTCCCAAAAATATTTGCAGCCCGAAAAGGGCATTAATCCGCATCCTGGCCCCCTGAAATTCCCCAAAATATTTTTGGCCCGAAAAATGCATCCTACATCCCTGAAAATTCAGAAAATGTTGGCAGCACAAAAAAGGCCTTAAAATACATATTAGGCCTGCAAAAATGTAGAAAACTTTGGAGGCCCAAAAAAGGGGTTTACAGGCATCCTAGACCCCCTAAAGTCCAGAAAATGTTGGCGGCCCAAAAACTGTGTCAGAGAGCTCTGAATGTCCCAAAAACGCTTGCAGCCTGAAAAGGGCATTAACCCGCATGCTAGACCCCTGAAATCTCCCAAAATATTTTGGCCACGAAAAATTCATCCTACACCCCTGAAAGTTCAGAAAATGTTGGCAGCCCCAAAAAGGCCCTAAAATGCATCTTATTCCTGCAAAAATCTTGATAACTTTGGAGGCCCAAAAAAGGGGTTTACAGGCATCCTAGACCCCCTAAAGTCCAGAAAATGTTGGTAGGCCAAAAACTGTGTCAGAGAGCTCTGAATGTCCCAAAAACGTTTGCAGCCTGAAAAGGGCAGTAATCCGCATCCTGGCCCCCTGAAATTCCCCAAAATATTTTTGGCCCAAAAAATACATCCTACATCCCTGAAGTTCAGAAACTGTTGGCAGCACAAAACAGGCCTTAAAATACATATTAGGCCTGCAAAAATGTAGAAAACATTGGAGGCCCAAAAAAGGGGTTTACAGGCATCCTACACCCCCTAAAGTCCAGAAAATGTTGGCGGCCCAAAAACTGTGTCAGAGAGCTCTGAATGTCCCAAAAACATTTGCAGTCTGAAAAGGGCATTAACCCACATGCTAGACCCTTGAAATTCCCCAAAATATTTTGGCCACGAAAAATTCATCCTACACCCCTGAAAATTCAGAAAATGTTGGCAGCACAAAAAAGGTCTTAAAATACATACTAGGCCTCCAAAAATGTAGAAAACTTTGGAGGCCCAAAAAAGGGGTTTACAGGCATCCTAGACCCCCTAAAGTCCAGAAAATGTTGGTAGGACAAAAACTGTGTCAGAGAGCTCTGAATGTCCCAAAAACGTTTGCAGCCTGAAAAGGGCATTAACCCACATCCTAAACCCCTGAAAATTCCCAAAAACATTTTTGGCCCAAAAAATGCATCCTACACCCCTGAAAGTTCAGAAAATGTTGGCAGCCCCAAAAAGGCCTTAAAATGCATCTTATTCCTGCAAAAATCTTGATAACTTTGGAGGCCCAAAAAAGGGGTTTACAGGCATCCTAGACCCACTAAAGTCCAGAAAATGTTGGTTGGCCAAAAACTGTGTCAGGGAGCTCTGAATGTCCCAACAACATTTCCAGCCTGAAAAGGGCATTAACCCACATCCTAAACCCCTGAAATTCCCAAAAACATTTTTGGCCCGAAAAATGCATCCTACACCCCTGAAAGTTCAGAAAATGTTGGCAGCCCCAAAAAGGCCTTAAAATGCATCTTATTCCTGCAAAAATCTTGATAACTTTGGAGGCCCAAAAAAGGGGTTTACATCCTAGACCCCATAAAGTCCAGAAAATGTTGGTGACCCGAAAACAGTGTCAGAGAGCTCTGAATGTCCCAAAAATATGTGCAGCCTGAAAAGGGCATTAATCCGCATCCTGGCCCCCTGAAATTCCCCAAAATATTTTTGGCCCAAAAAATGCATGCTATATCCCTGAAGTTCAGAAAATGTTGGCAGCACAAAACAGGCCTTAAAATACATATTAGGCCTGCAAAAATGTAGAAAACTTTGGAGGCCCAAAAAAGGGGTTTACAGGCATCCTAGACCCCATAAAGTCCAGAAAATGTTGGTGGCCCATAAACTGTGTCAGAGAGCTCTGAATGTCCCAAAAACATTTGCAGTCTGAAAAGGGCATTAACCCGCATGCTAGACCCCTGAAATTCCCCAAAATATTTTGGCCACGAAAAATTCATCCTACACCCCTGAAAGTTCAGAAACTGTTGGCAGCCACAAAAAGGCCTTAAAATGCATCTTATTCCTGCAAAAATCTTGATAACTTTGGAGGCCCAAACAAGGGGTTTACATCCTAGACCCCATAAAGTCCAGAAAATGTTGGTGACCCCAAAACAGTGTCAGAGAGCTCTGCATGTCCCAAAAATATTTGCAGCCCGAAAAGGGCATTAATCCGCATCCTGGCCCCCTGAAATTCCCCAAAATATTTTTGGCCCGAAAAATGCATCCTACATCCCTGAAAATTCAGAAAATGTTGGCAGCACAAAAAAGGCCTTAAAATACATATTAGGCCTGCAAAAATGTAGAAAACTTTGGAGGCCCAAAAAAGGGGTTTACAGGCATCCTAGACCCCCTAAAGTCCAGAAAATGTTGGCGGCCCAAAAACTGTGTCAGAGAGCTCTGAATGTCCCAAAAACGCTTGCAGCCTGAAAAGGGCATTAACCCACATGCTAGACCCCTGAAATTTCCCAAAATATTTTGGCCACGAAAAATTCATCCTACACCCCTGAAAGTTCAGAAAATGTTGGCAGCCCCACATCCTAAACCCCTGAAATTCCCAAAAACATTTTTGGCCCGAAAAATGCATCCTACACCCCTGAAAATTCAGAAAATGTTGGCAGCACAAAAAAAGGCCGTAAAATACATATCAGGCCTCTAAAAATGTAGAAAACTTTGGAGGCCCAAAAAAGGGGTTTACAGGCATCCTAGACCCCCTAAAGTCCAGAAAATGTTGGTAGGCCAAAAACTGTGTCAGAGAGCTCTGAATGTCCCAAAAACGTTTGCAGCCTGAAAAGGGCATTAACCCACATCCTAAACCCCTGAAATTCCCAAAAACATTTTTGGCCCGAAAAATGCATCCTACACCCCTGAAAGTTCAGAAAATGTTGGCAGCCCCAAAAAGGCCTTAAAATGCATCTTATTCCTGCAAAAATCTTGATAACTTTGGAGGCCCAAAAAAGGGGTTTACATCCTAGACCCCATAAAGTCCAGAAAATGTTGGTGACCCGAAAACAGTGTCAGAGAGCTCTGAATGTCCCAAAAATATGTGCAGCCTGAAAAGGGCATTAATCCACATCCTGGCCCCCTGAAATTCCCCAAAATATTTTTGGCCCAAAAAATGCATCCTACGTCCCTGAAAATTCAGAAAATGTTGGCAGCACAAAAAAGGCCTTAAAATACATATTAGGCCTGCAAAAATGTAGAAAACTTTGGAGGCCCAAAAAAGGGGTTTACAGGCATCCTAGACCCCCTAAAGTCCAGAAAATGTTGGCGGCCCAAAAACTGTGTCAGAGAGCTCTGAATGTCCCAAAAACGCTTGCAGCCTGAAAAGGGCATTAACCCGCATGCTAGACCCCTGAAATTTCCCAAAATATTTTGGTCACGAAAAATTCATCCTACACCCCTGAAAGTTCAGAAAATGTTGGCAGCCCCACATCCTAAACCCCTGAAATTCCCCAAAAAATGTTTGGCCCGAAAAATGCATCCTACACCCCTGAAAGTTCAGAAACTGTTGGCAGCCACAAAAAGGCCTTAAAATGCATCTTATTCCTGCAAAAATCTTGATAACTTTGGAGGCCCAAAAAAGGGGTTTACATCCTAGACCCCATAAAGTCCAGAACATGTTGGTGACCCGAAAACAGTGTCAGAGAGCTCTGAATGTCCCAAAAATATTTGCAGCCTGAAAAGGGCATTAATCCGCATCCTGGCCCCCTGAAATTCTCCAAAATATTTTTGGCCCAAAAAATGCATCCTACATCCCTGAAAATTCAGAAAATGTTGGCAGCACAAAAAAGGCCTTAAAATACATATTAGGCCTGCAAAAATGTAGAAAACTTTGGAGGCCCAAAAAAGGGGTTTACAGGCATCCTAGACCCCCTAAAGTCCAGAAAATGTTGGCGGCCCAAAAACTGTGTCAGAGAGCTCTGAATGTCCCAAAAATGCTTGCAGCCTGAAAAGGGCATTAACCCGCATGCTAGACCCCTGAAATTTCCCAAAATATTTTGGCCACGAAAAATTCATCCTACACCCCTGAAAGTTCAGAAAATGTTGGCAGCCCCACATCCTAAACCCCTGAAATTCCCCAAAAAATTTTTGGCCCGAAAAATGCATCCTACACCCCTGAAAGTTCAGAAACTGTTGGCAGCCACAAAAAGGCCTTAAAATGCATCTTATTCCTGCAAAAATCTTGATAACTTTGGAGGCCCAAAAAAGGGGTTTACATCCTAGACCCCATAAAGTCCAGAAAATGTTGGTGACCCGAAAACAGTGTCAGAGAGCTCTGAATGTTCCAAAAATATTTGCAGCCTGAAAAGGGCATTAATCCGCATCCTGGCCCCCTGAAATTCCCCAAAATATTTTTGGCCCAAAAAATGCATCCTACATCCCTGAAAATTCAGAAAATGTTGGCAGCACAAAAAAGGCCTTAAAATACATATTAGGCCTGCAAAAATGTAGAAAACTTTGAAGGCCCAAAAAAGGGGTTTACAGGCATCCTAGACCCCCTAAAGTCCAGAAAATGTTGGTAGGCCAAAAACTGTGTCAGAGAGCTCTGAATGTCCCAAAAATGTTTGCAGCCTGAAAAGGGCAGTAATCCGCATCCTGCCCCCTGAAATTCCCCAAAATATTTTTGGCCCAAAAAATACATCCTACATCCCTGAAGTTCAGAAACTGTTGGCAGCACAAAACAGGCCTTAAAATACATATTAGGCCTGCAAAAATGTAGAAAACATTGGAGGCCCAAAAAAGGGGTTTACAGGCATCCTACACCCCCTAAAGTCCAGAAAATGTTGGCGGCCCAAAAACTGTGTCAGAGAGCTCTGAATGTCCCAAAAACATTTGCAGTCTGAAAAGGGCATTAACCCACATGCTAGACCCTTGAAATTCCCCAAAATATTTTGGCCACGAAAAATTCATCCTACACCCCTGAAAATTCAGAAAATGTTGGCAGCACAAAAAAGGTCTTAAAATACATACTAGGCCTCCAAAAATGTAGAAAACTTTGGAGGCCCAAAAAAGGGGTTTACAGGTATCCTAGACCCCCTAAAGTCCAGAAAATGTTGGTAGGCCAAAAACTGTGTCAGAGAGCTCTGAATGTCCCAAAAACGTTTGCAGCCTGAAAAGGGCATTAACCCACATCCTAAACCCCTGAAAATTCCCAAAAACATTTTTGGCCCGAAAAATGCATCCTACACCCCTGAAAGTTCAGAAAATGTTGGCAGCCCCAAAAAGGCCTTAAAATGCATCTTATTCCTGCAAAAATCTTGATAACTTTGGAGGCCCAAAAAAGGGGTTTACAGGCATCCTAGACCCACTAAAGTCCAGAAAATGTTGGTTGGCCAAAAACTGTGTCAGGGAGCTCTGAATGTCCCAACAACATTTCCAGTCTGAAAAGGGCATTAACCCACATCCTAAACCCCTGAAATTCCCAAAAACATTTTTGGCCCGAAAAATGCATCCTACACCCCTGAAAGTTCAGAAAATGTTGGCAGCCCCAAAAAGGCCTTAAAATGCATCTTATTCCTGCAAAAATCTTGATAACTTTGGAGGCCCAAAAAAGGGGTTTACATCCTAGACCCCATAAAGTCCAGAAAATGTTGGTGACCCGAAAACAGTGTCAGAGAGCTCTGAATGTCCCAAAAATATGTGCAGCCTGAAAAGGGCATTAATCCGCATCCTGGCCCCCTGAAATTCCCCAAAATATTTTTGGCCCAAAAAATGCATGCTATATCCCTGAAGTTCAGAAAATGTTGGCAGCACAAAACAGGCCTTAAAATACATATTAGGCCTGCAAAAATGTAGAAAACTTTGGAGGCCCAAAAAAGGGGTTTACAGGCATCCTAGACCCCATAAAGTCCAGAAAATGTTGGTGGCCCATAAACTGTGTCAGAGAGCTCTGAATGTCCCAAAAACATTTGCAGTCTGAAAAGGGCATTAACCCACATGCTAGACCCCTGAAATTCCCCAAAATATTTTGGCCACGAAAAATTCATCCTACACCCCTGAAAATTCAGAAAATGTTGGCAGCATAAAAAAGGCCTTAAAATACATATTAGGCCTCCAAAAATGTAGAAAACTGTGGAGGCCCAAAAAAGGGGTTTACAGGCATCCTAGACCCCCTAAAGTCCAGAAAATGTTGGTAGGCCAAAAACTGTGTCAGAGAGCTCTGAATGTCCCAAAAACATTTCCAGCCTGAAAAGGGCATTAACCCACATCCTAAACCCCTGAAATTCCCAAAAACATTTTTGGCCCGAAAAATGCATCCTACACCCCTGAAAGTTCAGAAAATGTTGGCAGCCCCAAAAAGGCCTTAAAATGCATCTTATTCCTGCAAAAATCTTGATAATTTTGGAGGCCCAAAAAAGGGGTTTACATCCTAGACCCCATAAAGTCCAGAAAATGTTGGTGACCCGAAAACAGTGTCAGAGAGCTCTGAATGTCCCAAAAATATGTGCAGCCTGAAAAGGGCATTAATCCGCATCCTGGCCCCCTGAAATTCCCCAAAATATTTTTGGCCCAAAAAATGCATGCTATATCCCTGAAGTTCAGAAAATGTTGGCAGCACAAAACAGGCCTTAAAATACATATTAGGCCTGCAAAAATGTAGAAAACTTTGGAAGCCAAAAAAAGGGGTTTACAGGCATCCTAGACCCCATAAAGTCCAGAAAATGTTGGTGGCCCATAAACTGTGTCAGAGAGCTCTGAATGTCCCAAAAACATTTGCAGTCTGAAAAGGGCATTAACCCGCATGCTAGACCCCTGAAATTCCCCAAAATATTTTGGCCACGAAAAATTCATCCTACACCCCTGAAAATTCAGAAAATGTTGGCAGCATAAAAAAGGCCTTAAAATACATATTAGGCCTCCAAAAATGTAGAAAACTGTGGAGGCCCAAAAAAGGGGTTTACAGGCATCCTAGACCCCCTAAAGTCCAGAAAATGTTGGTAGGCCAAAAACTGTGTCA
Organism: Ambystoma mexicanum; assembly: GCF_040938575.1. Taxonomy (NCBI): domain Eukaryota; kingdom Metazoa; phylum Chordata; class Amphibia; order Caudata; family Ambystomatidae; genus Ambystoma; species Ambystoma mexicanum. The sequence goes on along the minus strand of NC_090935.1, from coordinate 1,302,135,404 downwards.
GAGAGCTCTGAATGTCCCAAAAACATTTCCAGCCTGAAAAGGGCATTAACCCACATCCTAAACCCCTGAAATTCCCAAAAACATTTTTGGCCCGAAAAATGCATCCTACACCCCTGAAAGTTCAGAAACTGTTGGCAGCCACAAAAAGGCCTTAAAATGCATCTTATTCCTGCAAAAATCTTGATAACTTTGGAGGCCCAAAAAAGGGGTTTACATCCTAGACCCCATAAAGTCCAGAAAATGTTGGTGACCCGAAAACAGTGTCAGAGAGCTCTGCATGTCCCAAAAATATTTGCAGCCCGAAAAGGGCATTAATCCGCATCCTGGCCCCCTGAAATTCCCCAAAATATTTTTGGCCCGAAAAATGCATCCTACATCCCTGAAAATTCAGAAAATGTTGGCAGCACAAAAAAGGCCTTAAAATACATATTAGGCCTGCAAAAATGTAGAAAAGTTTGGAGGCCCAAAAAAGGGGTTTACAGGCATCCTAGACCCCCTAAAGTCCAGAAAATGTTGGCGGCCCAAAAACTGTGTCAGAGAGCTCTGAATGTCCCAAAAACGCTTGCAGCCTGAAAAGGGCATTAACCCGCATGCTAGACCCCTGAAATTTCCCAAAATATTTTGGCCACGAAAAATTCATCCTACACCCCTGAAAGTTCAGAAAATGTTGGCAGCCCCACATCCTAAACCCCTGAAATTCCCAAAAACATTTTTGGCCCGAAAAATGCATCCTACACCCCTGAAAATTCAGAAAATGTTGGCAGCACAAAAAAAGGCCGTAAAATACATATCAGGCCTCTAAAAATGTAGAAAACTTTGGAGGCCCAAAAAAGGGGTTTACAGGCATCCTAGACCCCCTAAAGTCCAGAAAATGTTGGTAGGCCAAAAACTGTGTCAGAGAGCTCTGAATGTCCCAAAAACGTTTGCAGCCTGAAAAGGGCATTAACCCACATCCTAAACCCCTGAAATTCCCAAAAACATTTTTGGCCCGAAAAATGCATCCTACACCCCTGAAAGTTCAGAAAATGTTGGCAGCCCCAAAAAGGCCTTAAAATGCATCTTATTCCTGCAAAAATCTTGATAACTTTGGAGGCCCAAAAAAGGGGTTTACATCCTAGACCCCATAAAGTCCAGAAAATGTTGGTGACCCGAAAACAGTGTCAGAGAGCTCTGAATGTCCCAAAAATATGTGCAGCCTGAAAAGGGCATTAATCCGCATCCTGGCCCCCTGAAATTCCCCAAAATATTTTTGGCCCAAAAAATGCATGCTATATCCCTGAAGTTCAGAAAATGTTGGCAGCACAAAACAGGCCTTAAAATACATATTAGGCCTGCAAAAATGTAGAAAACTTTGGAGGCCAAAAAAAGGGGTTTACAGGCATCCTAGACCCCATAAAGTCCAGAAAATGTTGGTGGCCCATAAACTGTGTCAGAGAGCTCTGAATGTCCCAAAAACATTTGCAGTCTGAAAAGGGCATTAACCCGCATGCTAGACCCCTGAAATTCCCCAAAATATTTTGGCCACGAAAAATTCATCCTACACCCCTGAAAATTCAGAAAATGTTGGCAGCATAAAAAAGGCCTTAAAATACATATTAGGCCTCCAAAAATGTAGAAAACTGTGGAGGCCCAAAAAAGGGGTTTACAGGCATCCTAGACCCCCTAAAGTCCAGAAAATGTTGGTAGGCCAAAAACTGTGTCAGAGAGCTCTGAATGTCCCAAAAACATTTCCAGCCTGAAAAGGGCATTAACCCACATCCTAAACCCCTGAAATTCCCAAAAACATTTTTGGCCCGAAAAATGCATCCTACACCCCTGAAAGTTCAGTAAATGTTGGCAGCCCCAAAAAGGCCTTAAAATGCATCTTATTCCTGCAAAAATCTTGATAACTTTGGAGGCCCAAAAAAGGGGTTTACATCCTAGACCCCATAAAGTCCAGAAAATGTTGGTGACCCGAAAACAGTGTCAGAGAGCTCTGAATGTCCCAAAAATATGTGCAGCCTGAAAAGGGCATTAATCCGCATCCTGGCCCCCTGAAATTCCCCAAAATATTTTTGGCCCAAAAAATGCATGCTATATCCCTGAAGTTCAGAAAATGTTGGCAGCACAAAACAGGCCTTAAAATACATATTAGGCCTGCAAAAATGTAGAAAACTTTGGAGGCCAAAAAAAGGGGTTTACAGGCATCCTAGACCCCATAAAGTCCAGAAAATGTTGGTGGCCCATAAACTGTGTCAGAGAGCTCTGAATGTCCCAAAAACATTTGCAGTCTGAAAAGGGCATTAACCCGCATGCTAGACCCCTGAAATTCCCCAAAATATTTTGGCCACGAAAAATTCATCCTACACCCCTGAAAATTCAGAAAATGTTGGCAGCATAAAAAAGGCCTTAAAATACATATTAGGCCTCCAAAAATGTAGAAAACTGTGGAGGCCCAAAAAAGGGGTTTACAGGCATCCTAGACCCCCTAAAGTCCAGAAAATGTTGGTAGGCCAAAAACTGTGTCAGAGAGCTCTGAATGTCCCAAAAACATTTCCAGCCTGAAAAGGGCATTAACCCACATCCTAAACCCCTGAAATTCCCAAAAACATTTTTGGCCCGAAAAATGCATCCTACACCCCTGAAAGTTCAGAAACTGTTGGCAGCCACAAAAAGGCCTTAAAATGCATCTTATTCCTGCAAAAATCTTGATAACTTTGGAGGCCCAAAAAAGGGGTTTACATCCTAGACCCCATAAAGTCCAGAAAATGTTGGTGACCCGAAAACAGTGTCAGAGAGCTCTGCATGTCCCAAAAATATTTGCAGCCCGAAAAGGGCATTAATCCGCATCCTGGCCCCCTGAAATTCCCCAAAATATTTTTGGCCCGAAAAATGCATCCTACATCCCTGAAAATTCAGAAAATGTTGGCAGCACAAAAAAGGCCTTAAAATACATATTAGGCCTGCAAAAATGTAGAAAAGTTTGGAGGCCCAAAAAAGGGGTTTACAGGCATCCTAGACCCCCTAAAGTCCAGAAAATGTTGGCGGCCCAAAAACTGTGTCAGAGAGCTCTGAATGTCCCAAAAACGCTTGCAGCCTGAAAAGGGCATTAACCCGCATGCTAGACCCCTGAAATTTCCCAAAATATTTTGGCCACGAAAAATTCATCCTACACCCCTGAAAGTTCAGAAAATGTTGGCAGCCCCACATCCTAAACCCCTGAAATTCCCAAAAACATTTTTGGCCCGAAAAATGCATCCTACACCCCTGAAAATTCAGAAAATGTTGGCAGCACAAAAAAAGGCCGTAAAATACATATCAGGCCTCTAAAAATGTAGAAAACTTTGGAGGCCCAAAAAAGGGGTTTACAGGCATCCTAGACCCCCTAAAGTCCAGAAAATGTTGGTAGGCCAAAAACTGTGTCAGAGAGCTCTGAATGTCCCAAAAACGTTTGCAGCCTGAAAAGGGCATTAACCCACATCCTAAACCCCTGAAATTCCCAAAAACATTTTTGGCCCGAAAAATGCATCCTACACCCCTGAAAGTTCAGAAAATGTTGGCAGCCCCAAAAAGGCCTTAAAATGCATCTTATTCCTGCAAAAATCTTGATAACTTTGGAGGCCCAAAAAAGGGGTTTACATCCTAGACCCCATAAAGTCCAGAAAATGTTGGTGACCCGAAAACAGTGTCAGAGAGCTCTGAATGTCCCAAAAATATGTGCAGCCTGAAAAGGGCATTAATCCACATCCTGGCCCCCTGAAATTCCCCAAAATATTTTTGGCCCAAAAAATGCATCCTACGTCCCTGAAAATTCAGAAAATGTTGGCAGCACAAAACAGGCCTTAAAATACATATTAGGCCTGCAAAAATGTAGAAAACTTTGGAGGCCCAAAAAAGGGGTTTACAGGCATCCTAGACCCCCTAAAGTCCAGAAAATGTTGGCGGCCCAAAAACTGTGTCAGAGAGCTCTGAATGTCCCAAAAACGCTTGCAGCCTGAAAAGGGCATTAACCCGCATGCTAGACCCCTGAAATTTCCCAAAATATTTTGGCCACGAAAAATTCATCCTACACCCCTGAAAGTTCAGAAAATGTTGGCAGCCCCACATCCTAAACCCCTGAAATTCCCCAAAAAATGTTTGGCCCGAAAAATGCATCCTACACCCCTGAAAGTTCAGAAACTGTTGGCAGCCACAAAAAGGCCTTAAAATGCATCTTATTCCTGCAAAAATCTTGATAACTTTGGAGGCCCAAAAAAGGGGTTTACATCCTAGACCCCATAAAGTCCAGAAAATGTTGGTGACCCGAAAACAGTGTCAGAGAGCTCTGAATGTCCCAAAAATATTTGCAGCCTGAAAAGGGCATTAATCCGCATCCTGGCCCCCTGAAATTCCCCAAAATATTTTTGGCCCAAAAAATGCATCCTACATCCCTGAAAATTCAGAAAATGTTGGCAGCACAAAAAAGGCCTTAAAATACATATTAGGCCTGCAAAAATGTAGAAAACTTTGGAGGCCCAAAAAAGGGGTTTACAGGCATCCTAGACCCCCTAAAGTCCAGAAAATGTTGGCGGCCCAAAAACTGTGTCAGAGAGCTCTGAATGTCCCAAAAACGCTTGCAGCCTGAAAAGGGCATTAACCCGCATGCTAGACCCCTGAAATTTCCCAAAATATTTTGGCCACGAAAAATTCATCCTACACCCCTGAAAGTTCAGAAAATGTTGGCAGCCCCAAAAAGGTCCTAAAATGCATCTTATTCCTGCAAAAATCTTGATAACTTTGGAGGCCCAAAAAAGGGGTTTACAGGCATCCTAGACCCCCTAAAGTCCAGAAAATGTTGGTAGGCCAAAAACTGTGTCAGAGAGCTCTGAATGTCCCAACAACATGTCCAGCACAAAACAGGCCTTAAAATACATATTAGGCCTGCAAAAATGTAGAAAACTTTGGAGGCCCAAAAAAGGGGTTTACAGGCATCCTAGACCCCATAAAGTCCAGAAAATGTTGGTGGCCCATAAACTGTGTCAGAGAGCTCTGAATGTCCCAAAAACATTTGCAGTCTGAAAAAAGCATTAACCCGCATGCTAGACCCCTGAAATTCCCCAAAATATTTTGGCCACGAAAAATTCATCCTACACCCCTGAAAATTCAGAAAATGTTGGCAGCACAAAAAAAGGCCTTAAAATACATACTAGTCCTACAAAAATGTAGAAAACTTTGGAGGCCCAAAAAAGGGGTTTACAGGCATCCTAGACCCCCTAAAGTCCTGAAAATGTTGGTGGCCCAAAAACTGTGTCAGAGAGCTCTGAATGGCCCAAAAACGCTTGCAGCCTGAAAAGGGCATTAACCCGCATCCTAGACCCCTGAAATTCCTAAAAACATGTATGGCCCGAAAAATGCATCCTACACCCCTTAAAGTTCAGAAAATGTTGGCAGCCCAAAAAATGCCTTAAAATGCATCTTATTCCTGCAATAATCTTTAAAACTTTGGAGGCCCAAAAAAGGGGTTTTCAGGCACCCTAGACCCCATAAAGTCCAGAAAATGTTGGTGGCCCATAAACTGTGTCAGAGAGCTCTGAATGTCCCAAAAACATTTGCAGTCTGAAAAGGGCATTAACCCGCATGCTAGACCCCTGAAATTCCCCAAAATATTTTGGCCACGAAAAATTCATCCTACACCCCTGAAAATTCAGAAAATGTTGGCAGCACAAAAAAGGCCTTAAAATACAGATTAGTCCTCCAAAAATGTAGAAAACTTTGGAGGCCCAAAAAAGGGTTTTACAGGCATCCTAGACCCCCTAAAGTCCAGAAAATGTTGGTAGGCCAAAAACTGTGTCAGAGAGCTCTGAATGTCCCAAAAACATTTGCAGCCTGAAAAGGGCATTAACTCACATCCTAAACCCCTGAAATTCCCAAAAACATGTTTGGCCCGAAAAATGCATCCCACACCCCTGAAAGTTCAGAAAATGTTGGCAGCCAAAAAAAGGCCTTAAAATGCTTCTTATTCCTGCAAAAATCTTGATAACTTTGGAGGCCCAAAAAAGGGGCCTTTTTGAAAGTATTCTAAGAACACTGGTAATGTCCGCGGACATTAAAAGTTTCCATAGGCCATAGTTGAAATGTTTTACTCTATGGATGTGATATGCTGCGGTGGAGATGGAGACGGGTGCAGCATCATCATCATCTAGACCCCCTAAAGTCCAGAAAATGTTGTTAGGCCAGAAACTGTGTCAGAGAGCTCTGAATGTCCCAAAAACATTTGCAGTCTGAAAAGGGCATTGACCCGCATGCTAGACCCCTGAAATCCCCCAAAATATTTTGGCCACGAAAAATTCATCCTACACCCCTCGAAAATTCAGAAAATGTTGGCAGCACAAAAAAGGCCTTAAAATACATATTAGGCCTCCAAAAATGTACAAAAACCTTGGAGGCCCAAAAAAGGGGTTTACAGGCACCCTAGACCCCCTAAAGTCCAGAAAATGTTGGCGCCCCAAAAACTGTGTCAGAGAGCTCTGAATGGCCCAAAAACGCTTGCAGCCTGAAAGGGGCATTAACCCGCATCCTAGACCCCTGAAATTCCTAAAAACATTTATCGCCCGAAAAATGCATCCTACACCCCTTAAAGTTCAGAAAATGTTGGCAGCCCAAAAAATGCCTTAAAATGCATCTTATTCCTGCAATAATCTTTAAAACTTTGGAGGCCCAAAAAAGGGGTTTACAGGCATCCTAGACCCACTAAAGTCCAGAAAATGTTGGTAGGCCAAAAACTGTGTCAGAGAGCTCTGAATGTCCCAAAAACATTTGCAGCCTGAAAAGGGCATTAACCCACATCCTAAACCCCTGAAATTCCCAAAAACATTTTTGGCCTGAAAAATGCATCCTACACCCCTGAAAGTTCAGAAAATGTTGGCAGCCCCAAAAAGGCCTTAATATGCATCTTATTCCTGCAAAAATCTTGATAACTTTGGAGGCCCAAAAAAGGGGTTTACATCCTAGACCCCATAAAGTACAGAAAATGTTGGTGACCCGAAAACAGTGTCAGAGAGCTCTGAATGTCCCAAAAATATTTGCAGCCTGAAAAGGGCATTAATCCGCATCCTGGCCCCCTGAAATTCCCCAAAATATTTTTGGCCCGAAAAATGCATCCTACATCCCTGAAGTTCAGAAAATGTTGGCAGCACAAAACAGGCCTTAAAATACATATTAGGCCTGCAAAAATGTAGAAAACTTTGGAGGCCCAAAAAAGGGGTTTACAGGCATCCTAGACCCACTAAAGTCCAGAAAATGTTGGCGGCCCAAAAACTGTGTCAGAGAGCTCTGAATGTCCCAAAAACATTTGCAGTCTGAAAAGGGCATTAACCCGCATGCTAGACCCCTGAAATTCCCCAAAATATTTTGGCCACGAAAAATTCATCCTACACCCCTGAAAATTCAGAAAATGTTGGCAGCACAAAAAAGGCCTTAAAATACATATTAGTCCTCCAAAAATGTAGAAAACTTTGGATGCCCAAAAAAGGGTTTTACAGGCATCCTAGACCCCCTAAAGTCCAGAAAATGTTGGTAGGCCAAAAACTGTGTCAGAGAGCTCTGAATGTCCCAAAAACATTTGCAGCCTGAAATGGGCATTAACTCACATCCTAAACCCCTGAAATTCCCAAAAACATGTTTGGCCCGAAAAATGCATCCCACACCCCTGAAAGTTCAGAAAATGTTGGCAGCCCCAAAAAGGCCTTAAAATGCATCTTATTCCTGCAAAAATCTTGATAACTTTGGAGGCCCAAAAAAGGTGCATTTTTGAAAGTATTCTAAGAACACTGGTAATGTCCGCGGACATTAAAAGTTTCCATAGGCCATAGTTGAAATGTTTTACTCTATGGGTGTGATATGCTGCGGTGGAGATGGAGACGGGTGCAGCATCATCATCATCTAGACCCCCTAAAGTCCAGAAAATGTTGGTAGGCCAGAAACTGTGTCAGAGAGCTCTGAATGTCCCAAAAACATTTGCAGCCTGAAAAGGGCATTAAACCACATCCTAAACCCCTGAAATTCCCAAAAACATTTTTGGCCCGAAAAATGCATCCTACACCCCTGAAAGTTCAGAAAATGTTGGCAGCCCCAAAAAGGCCTTAAAATGCATCTTATTCCTGCAAAAATCTTGATAACTTTGGAGGCCCAAAAAAGGGGTTTACATCCTAGACCCCATAAAGTCCAGAAAATGTTGGTGACCCGAAAACAGTGTCAGAGAGCTCTGAATGTCCCAAAAACATTTGCAGTCTGAAAAGGGCATTAACCCGCATGCTAGACCCCTGAAATTGCCCAAAATATTTTGGCCATGAAAAATTCATCCTACACCCCTGAAAATTCAGAAAATGTTGGCAGCACAAAAAAAGGCCTTAAAATACATATTAGGCCTCCATAAATGTAGAAAACTTTGGAGGCCCAAAAAAGGGGTTTACAGGCATCCTAGACCCCCTAAAGTCCAGAAAATGTTGGTGGCCCAAAAACTGTGTCAGAGAGCTCTGAATGGCCCAAAAACTCTTGCAGCCTGAAAAGGGCATTAACCCGCATCCTAGACCCCTGAAATTCCTAAAAACATTTATGGCCCGAAAAATGCATCCTACACCCCTTAAAGTTCAGAAAATGTTGGCAGCCCAAAAAATGCCTTAAAATGCATCTTATTCCTGCAATAATCTTTAAAACTTTGGAGGCCCAAAAAAGGGGTTTGCAGGCATCCTAGACCCCATAAAGTCCAGAAAATGTTGGTGGCCCATAAACTGTGTCAGAGAGCTCTGAATGTCCCAAAAACATTTGCAGTCTGAAAAGGGCATTAACCCGCATCCTAGACCCCTGAAATTCCTAAAAACATGTATGGCCCGAAAAATGCATCCTACACCCCTTAAAGTTCAGAAAATGTTGGCAGCCCAAAAAATGCCTTAAAATGCATCTTATTCCTGCAATAATCTTTAAAACTTTGGAGGCCCAAAAAAAGGGGTTTGCAGGCATCCTAGACGCCATAAAGTCCAGAAAATGTTGGTGGCCCATAAACTGTGTCAGAGAGCTCTGAATGTCCCAAAAACATTTGCAGTCTGAAAAGGGCATTAACCCGCATGCTAGACCCCTGAAATTCCCCAAAATATTTTGGCCACGAAAAATTCATCCTACACCCCTGAAAATTCAGAAAATGTTGGCAGCATAAAAAAGGCCTTAAAATACATATTAGGCCTCCAAAAATGTAGAAAACTGTGGAGGCCCAAAAAAGGGGTTTACAGGCATCCTAGACCCCCTAAAGTCCAGAAAATGTTGGTAGGCCAAAAACTGTGTCAGAGAGCTCTGAATGTCCCAACAACATTTCCAGCACAAAACAGGCCTTAAAATACATATTAGGCCTGCAAAAATGTAGAAAACTTTGGAGGCACAAAAAAGGGGTTTACAGGCATCCTAGACCCCATAAAGTCCAGAAAATGTTGGTGTCCCATAAACTGTGTCAGAGAGCTCTGAATGTCCCAAAAACATTTGCAGTCTGAAAAAAGCATTAACCCGCATGCTAGACCCCTGAAATTCCCCAAAATATTTTGGCCACGAAAAATTCATCCTACACCCCTGAAAATTCAGAAAATGTTGGCAGCACAAAAAAAGGCCTTAAAATACATACTAGGCCTCCAAAAATGTAGAAAACTTTGGAGGCCCAAAAAAGGGGTTTACAGGCATCCTAGACCCCCTAAAGTCCAGAAAATGTTGGTGGCCCAAAAACTGTGTCAGAGAGCTCTGAATGGCCCAAAAACGCTTGCAGCCTGAAAAGGGCATTAACCCGCATCCTAGACCCCTGAAATTCCTAAAAACATGTATGGCCCGAAAAATGCATCCTACACCCCTTAAAGTTCAGAAAATGTTGGCAGCCCAAAAAATGCCTTAAAATGCATCTTATTCCTGCAATAATCTTTAAAACTTTGGAGGCCCAAAAAAGGGGTTTTCAGGCATCCTAGACCCCATAAAGTCCAGAAAATGTTGGTGGCCCATAAACTGTGTCAGAGAGCTCTGATTGTCCCAAAAACATTTGCAGTCTGAAAAGGGCATTAACCCGCATGCTAGACCCCTGAAATTCCCCAAAATATTTTGGCCACGAAAAATTCATCCTACACCCCTGAAAATTCAGAAAATGTTGGCAGCACAAAAAAGGCTTTAAAATACATATTAGTCCTCCAAAAATGTAGAAAACTTTGGATGCCCAAAAAAGGGTTTTACAGCCATCCTAGACCCCCTAAAGTCCAGAAAATGTTGGTAGGCCAAAAACTGTGTCAGAGAGCTCTGAATGTCCCAAAAACATTTGCAGCCTGAAAAGGGCATTAACTCACATCCTAAACCCCTGAAATTCCCAAAAACATGTGTGGCCCGAAAAATGCATCCCACACCCCTGAAAGTTCAGAAAATGTTGGCAGCCCCAAAAAGGCCTTAAAATGCATCTTATTCCTGCAAAAATCTTGATAACTTTGGAGGCCCAAAAAAGGGGCCTTTTTGAAAGTATTGTAAGAACACTGGTAATGTCCGCGGACATTAAAAGTTTCCATAGGCCATAGTTGAAATGTTTTACTCTATGGGTGTGATATGCTGCGGTGGAGATGGAGACGGGTGCAGCATCATCATCATCTAGACCCCCTAAAGTCCAGAAAATGTTGGTAGGCCAGAAACTGTGTCAGAGAGCTCTGAATGTCCCAAAAACATTTGCAGCCTGAAAAGGGCATTAAACCACATCCTAAACCCCTGAAATTCCCAAAAACATTTTTGGCCCGAAAAATGCATCCTACACCCCTGAAAGTTCAGAAAATGTTGGCAGCCCCAAAAAGGCCTTAAAATGCATCTTATTCCTGCAAAAATCTTGATAACTTTGGAGGCCCAAAAAAGGGATTTACATCCTAGACCCCATAAAGTCCAGAATATGTTGGTGACCCGAAAACAGTGTCAGAGAGCTCTGAATGTCCCAAAAACATTTGCAGTCTGAAAAGGGCATTGACCTGCATGCTAGACCCCTGAAATCCCCCAAAATATTTTGGCCACGAAAAAATTCATCCTACACCCCTCGAAAATTCAGAAAATGTTGGCAGCACAAAAAAGGCCTTAAAATACATATTAGGCCTCCAAAAATGTAGAAAACCTTGGAGGCCCAAAAAAGGGGATTACAGGCACCCTAGACCCCCTAAAGTCCAGAAAATGTTGGCGCCCCAAAAACTGTGTCAGAGCGCTCTGAATGGCCCAAAAACGCTTGCAACCTGAAAGGGGCATTAACCCGCATCCTAGACCCCTGAAATTCCTAAAAACATTTATCGCCCGAAAAATGCATCCTACACCCCTTAAAGTTCAGAAAATGTTGGCAGCCCAAAAAATGCCTTAAAATGCATCTTATTCCTGCAATAATCTTTAAAACTTTGGAGGCCCAAAAAAGGGGTTTACAGGCATCCTAGACCCCCTAAAGTCCAGAAAATGTTGGTAGGCCAAAAACTGTGTCAGAGAGCTCTGAATGTCCCAAAAACATTTGCAGCCTGAAAAGGGCATTAACCCACATCCTAAACCCCTGAAATTCCCAAAAACATTTTTGGCCTGAAAAATGCATCCTACACCCCTGAAAGTTCAGAAAATGTTGGCAGCCCCAAAAAGGCCTTAAAATGCATCTTATTCCTGCAAAAATCTTGATAACTTTGGAGGCCCAAAAAAGGGGTTTACATCCTAGACCCCATAAAGTCCAGAAAATGTTGGTGACCCGAAAACAGTGTCAGAGAGCTCTGAATGTCCCAAAAATATTTGCAGCCTGAAAAGGGCATTAATCCGCATCCTGGCCCCCTGAAATTCCCCAAAATATTTTTGGCCCGAAAAATGCATCCTACATCCCTGAAGTTCAGAAAATGTTGGCAGTACAAAACAGGCCTTAAAATACATATTAGGCCTGCAAAAATGTAGAAAACTTTGGAGGCCCAAAAAAGGGGTTTACAGGCATCCTAGACCCACTAAAGTCCAGAAAATGTTGGCGGCCCAAAAACTGTGTCAGAGAGCTCTGAATGTCCCAAAAACATTTGCAGTCTGAAAAGGGCATTAACCCGCATGCTAGACCCCTGAAATTCCCCAAAATATTTTGGCCACGAAAAATTCATCCTACACCCCTGAAAATTCAGAAAATGTTGGCAGCACAAAAAAAGGCCTTAAAATACATATTAGGCCTCCATAAATGTAGAAAACTTTGGAGGCCCAAAAAAGGGGTTTACAGGCATCCTAGACCCCCTAAAGTCCAGAAAATGTTGGCGGCCCAAAAACTGTGTCAGAGAGCTCTGAATGTCCCAAAAACATTTGCAGTCTGAAAAGGGCATTAACCCGCATGCTAGACCCCTGAAATTCCCCAAAATATTTTTGGCCCAAAAAATGCATCCTACATCCCTGAAGTTCAGAAAATTTTGGCAGCCCAAAAAATGCCTTAAAATGCATCTTATTCCTGCAATAATCTTTAAAACTTTGGAGGCCCAAAAAAGGGGTTTGCAGGCATCCTAGACCCCATAAAGTCCAGAAAATGTTGGTGGCCCATAAACTGTGTCAGAGAGCTCTGAATGTCCCAAAAACATGTGCAGCCTGAAAAGGGCATTAACCCGCATGCTAGACCCCTGAAATTCCCCAAAATATTTTGGCCATGAAAAATTCATCCTACACCCCTGAAAATTCAGAAAATGTTGGCAGCATAAAAAAGGCCTTAAAATACATATTAGGCCTCCAAAAATGTAGAAAACTGTGGAGGCCCAAAAAAGGGGTTTACAGGCATCCTGGACCCCCTAAAGTCCAGAAAATGTTGGTGGCCCAAAAACTGTGTCAGAGAGCTCTGAATGTCCCAAAAACGCTTGCAGCCTGAAAAGGGCATTAACCCGCATGCTAGACCCCTGAAATTTCCCAAAATATTTTGGCCACGAAAAATTCGTCCTACACCCCTGAAAGTTCAGAAAATGTTGGCAGCCCCACATCCTAAACCCCTGAAATTCCCAAAAACATTTTTGGCCCGAAAAATGCATCCTACACCCCTGAAAGTTCAGAAACTGTTGGCAGCCACAAAAAGGCCTTAAAATGCATCTTATTCCTGCAAAAATCTTGATAACTTTGGAGGCCCAAAAAAGGGGTTACATCCTAGACCCCATAAAGTCCAGAAAATGTTGGTGACCCGAAAACAGTGTCAGAGAGCTCTGAATGTCCCAAAAATATTTGCAGCCTGAAAAGGGCATTAATCCGCATCCTGGCCCCCTGAAATTCCCCAAAATATTTTTGGCCCAAAAAATGCATCCTACGTCCCTGAAAATTCAGAAAATGTTGGCAGCACAAAAAAGGCCTTAAAATACATATTAGGCCTGCAAAAATGTAGAAAACTTTGGAGGCCCAAAAAAGGGGTTTACAGGCATCCTAGACCCCCTAAAGTCCAGAAAATGTTGGCGGCCCAAAAACTGTGTCAGAGAGCTCTGAATGTCCCAAAAACGCTTGCAGCCTGAAAAGGGCATTAACCCGCATGCTAGACCCCTGAAATTTCCCAAAATATTTTGGCCACGAAAAATTCATCCTACACCCCTGAAAGTTCAGAAAATGTTGGCAGCCCCAAAAATGCCTTAAAATGCATCTTATTCCTGCAAAAATCTTGATAACTTTGGAGGCCCAAAAAAGGGGATTACAGGCATCCTAGACCCCCTAAAGTCCAGAAAATGTTGGTAGGCCAAAAACTGTGTCAGAGAGCTCTGAATGTCCCAAAAATGTTTGCAGCCTGAAAAGGGCAGTAATCCGCATACTGGCCCCCTGAAATTCCCCAAAATATTTTTGGCCCAAAAAATACATCCTACATCCCTGAAGTTCAGAAAATGTTGGCAGCACAAAACAGGCCTTAAAATACATATTAGGCCTGCAAAAATGTAGAAAACATTGGAGGCCCAAAAAAGGGGTTTACAGGCATCCTACACCCCCTAAAGTCCAGAAAATGTTGGCGGCCCAAAAACTGTGTCAGAGATCTCTGAATGTCCCAAAAACATTTGCAGTCTGAAAAGGGCATTAACCCACATGCTAGACCCTTGAAATTCCCCAAAATATTTTGGCCACGAAAAATTCATCCTACACCCCTGAAAATTCAGAAAATGTTGGCAGCACAAAAAAAGGCCTTAAAATACATACTAGTCCTCCAAAAATGTAGAAAACTTTGGAGGCCCAAAAAAGGGGTTTACAGGCATCCTAGACCCCCTAAAGTCCTGAAAATGTTGTTGGCCCAAAAACTGTGTCAGAGAGCTCTGAATGTCCCAAAAACATTTGCAGTCTGAAAAGGGCATTAACCCGCATGCTAGACCCCTGAAATTCCCCAAAATATTTTGGCCACGAAAAATTCATCCTACACCCCTGAAAATTCAGAAAATGTTGGCAGCACAAAAAAGGCCTTAAAATACATATTAGTCCTCCAAAAATGTAGAAAACTTTGGAGGCCCAAAAAAGGGTTTTACAGGCATCCTAGACCCCCTAAAGTCCAGAAAATGTTGGTAGGCCAAAAACTGTGTCAGAGAGCTCTGAATGTCCCAACAACATGTCCAGCACAAAACAGGCCTTAAAATACATATTAGGCCTGCAAAAATGTAGAAAACTTTGGAGGCCCAAATAAGGGGTTTACAGGCATCCTAGACCCCATAAAGTCCAGAAAATGTTGGTGGCCCATAAACTGTGTCAGAGAGCTCTGAATGTCCCAAAAACATTTGCAGTCTGAAAAAAGCATTAACCCGCATGCTAGACCCCTGAAATTCCCCAAAATATTTTGGCCACGAAAAATTCATCCTACACCCCTGAAAATTCAGAAAATGTTGGCAGCACATAAAAAGGCCTTAAAATACATACTAGTCCTCCAAAAATGTAGAAAACTTTGGAGGCCCAAAAAAGGGGTTTACAGGCATCCTAGACCCCCTAAAGTCCTGAAAATGTTGGTGGCCCAAAAACTGTGTCAGAGAGCTCTGAATGGCCCAAAAACGCTTGCAGCCTGAAAAGGGCATTAACCCGCATCCTAGACCCCTGAAATTCCTAAAAACATGTATGGCCCGAAAAATGCATCCTACACCCCTTAAAGTTCAGAAAATGTTGGCAGCCCAAAAAATGCCTTAAAATGCATCTTATTCCTGCAATAATCTTTAAAACTTTGGAGGCCCAAAAAAGGGGTTTTCAGGCACCCTAGACCCCATAAAGTCCAGAAAATGTTGGTGGCCCATAAACTGTGTCAGAGAGCTCTGAATGTCCCAAAAACATTTGCAGTCTGAAAAGGGCATTAACCCGCATGCTAGACCCCTGAAATTCCCCAAAATATTTTGGCCACGAAAAATTCATCCTACACCCCTGAAAATTCAGAAAATGTTGGCAGCACAAAAAAGGCCTTAAAATACATATTAGTCCTCCAAAAATGTAGAAAACTTTGGAGGCCCAAAAAAGGGTTTTACAGGCATCCTAGACCCCCTAAAGTCCAGAAAATGTTGGTAGGCCAAAAACTGTGTCAGAGAGCTCTGAATGTCCCAAAAACATTTGCAGCCTGAAAAGGGCATTAACTCACATCCTAAACCCCTGAAATTCCCAAAAACATGTTTGGCCCGAAAAATGCATCCCACACCCCTGAAAGTTCAGAAAATGTTGGCAGCCCCAAAAAGGCCTTAAAATGCTTCTTATTCCTGCAAAAATCTTGATAACTTTGGAGGCCCAAAAAAGGGGCCTTTTTGAAAGTATTCTAAGAACACTGGTAATGTCCGCGGACATTAAAAGTTTCCATAGGCCATAGTTGAAATGTTTTACTCTATGGATGTGATATGCTGCGGTGGAGATGGAGACGGGTGCAGCATCATCATCATCTAGACCCCCTAAAGTCCAGAAAATGTTGTTAGGCCAGAAACTGTGTCAGAGAGCTCTGAATGTCCCAAAAACATTTGCAGTCTGAAAAGGGCATTGACCCGCATGCTAGACCCCTGAAATCCCCCAAAATATTTTGGCCACGAAAAATTCATCCTACACCCCTCGAAAATTCAGAAAATGTTGGCAGCACAAAAAAGGCCTTAAAATACATATTAGGCCTCCAAAAATGTACAAAAACCTTGGAGGCCCAAAAAAGGGGTTTACAGGCACCCTAGACCCCCTAAAGTCCAGAAAATGTTGGCGCCCCAAAAACTGTGTCAGAGAGCTCTGAATGGCCCAAAAACGCTTGCAGCCTGAAAGGGGCATTAACCCGCATCCTAGACCCCTGAAATTCCTAAAAACATTTATCGCCCGAAAAATGCATCCTACACCCCTTAAAGTTCAGAAAATGTTGGCAGCCCAAAAAATGCCTTAAAATGCATCTTATTCCTGCAATAATCTTTAAAACTTTGGAGGCCCAAAAAAGGGGTTTACAGGCATCCTAGACCCCCTAAAGTCCAGAAAATGTTGGTAGGCCAAAAACTGTGTCAGAGAGCTCTGAATGTCCCAAAAACATTTGCAGCCTGAAAAGGGCATTAACCCACATCCTAAACCCCTGAAATTCCCAAAAACATTTTTGGCCTGAAAAATGCATCCTACACCCCTGAAAGTTCAGAAAATGTTGGCAGCCCCAAAAAGGCCTTAATATGCATCTTATTCCTGCAAAAATCTTGATAACTTTGGAGGCCCAAAAAAGGGGTTTACATCCTAGACCCCATAAAGTACAGAAAATGTTGGTGACCCGAAAACAGTGTCAGAGAGCTCTGAATGTCCCAAAAACATTTGCAGTCTGAAAAGGGCATTAACCCGCATGCTAGACCCCTGAAATTCCCCAAAATATTTTGGCCACGAAAAATTCATCCTACACCCCTGAAAATTCAGAAAATGTTGGCAGCACAAAAAAGGCCTTAAAATACATATTAGTCCTCCAAAAATGTAGAAAACTTTGGATGCCCAAAAAAGGGTTTTACAGGCATCCTAGACCCCCTAAAGTCCAGAAAATGTTGGTAGGCCAAAAACTGTGTCAGAGAGCTCTGAATGTCCCAAAAACATTTGCAGCCTGAAATGGGCATTAACTCACATCCTAAACCCCTGAAATTCCCAAAAACATGTTTGGCCCGAAAAATGCATCCCACACCCCTGAAAGTTCAGAAAATGTTGGCAGCCCCAAAAAGGCCTTAAAATGCATCTTATTCCTGCAAAAATCTTGATAACTTTGGAGGCCCAAAAAAGGGGCCTTTTTGAAAGTATTCTAAGAACACTGGTAATGTCCGCGGACATTAAAAGTTTCCATAGGCCATAGTTGAAATGTTTTACTCTATGGGTGTGATATGCTGCGGTGGAGATGGAGACGGGTGCAGCATCATCATCATCTAGACCCCCTAAAGTCCAGAAAATGTTGGTAGGCCAGAAACTGTGTCAGAGAGCTCTGAATGTCCCAAAAACATTTGCAGCCTGAAAAGGGCATTAAACCACATCCTAAACCCCTGAAATTCCCAAAAACATTTTTGCCCCGAAAAATGCATCCTACACCCCTGAAAGTTCAGAAAATGTTGGCAGCCCCAAAAAGGCCTTAAAATGCATCTTATTCCTGCAAAAATCTTGATAACTTTGGAGGCCCAAAAAAGGGGTTTACATCCTAGACCCCATAAAGTCCAGAAAATGTTGGTGGCCCAAAAACTGTGTCAGAGAGCTCTGAATGGCCCAAAAACTCTTGCAGCCTGAAAAGGGCATTAACCCGCATCCTAGACCCCTGAAATTCCCAAAAACATTTTTGGCCCGAAAAATGCATCCTACACCCCTTAAAGTTCAGAAAATGTTGGCAGCCCAAAAAATGCCTTAAAATGCATCTTATTCCTGCAATAATCTTTAAAACTTTGGAGGCCCAAAAAAGGGGTTTGCAGGCATCCTAGACCCCATAAAGTCCAGAAAATGTTGGTGGCCCATAAACTGTGTCAGAGAGCTCTGAATGTCCCAAAAACATTTGCAGTCTGAAAAGGGCATTAACCCGCATCCTAGACCCCTGAAATTCCTAAAAACATTTATGGCCCGAAAAATGCATCCTACACCCCTTAAAGTTCAGAAAATGTTGGCAGCCCAAAAAATGCCTTAAAATGCATCTTATTCCTGCAATAATCTTTAAAACTTTGGAGGCCCAAAAAAGGGGTTTGCAGGCATCCTAGACGCCATAAAGTCCAGAAAATGTTGGTGGCCCATAAACTGTGTCAGAGAGCTCTGAATGTCCCAAAAACATTTGCAGTCTGAAAAGGGCATTAACCCGCATGCTAGACCCCTGAAATTCCCCAAAATATTTTGGCCACAAAAAATTCATCCTACACCCCTGAAAATTCAGAAAATGTTGGCAGCATAAAAAAGGCCTTAAAATACATATTAGGCCTCCAAAAATGTAGAAAACTGTGGAGGCCCAAAAAAGGGGTTTACAGGCATCCTAGACCCCCTAAAGTCCAGAAAATGTTGGTAGGCCAAAAACTGTGTCAGAGAGCTCTGAATGTCCCAAAAACATTTGCAGTCTGAAAAAAGCATTAACCCGCATGCTAGACCCCTGAAATTCCCCAAAATATTTTGGCCACGAAAAATTCATCCTACACCCCTGAAAATTCAGAAAATGTTGGCAGCACAAAAAAAGGCCTTAAAATACATACTAGGCCTCCAAAAATGTAGAAAACTTTGGAGGCCCAAAAAAGGGGTTTACAGGCATCCTAGACCCCCTAAAGTCCAGAAAATGTTGGTGGCCCAAAAACTGTGTCAGAGAGCTCTGAATGGCCCAAAAACGCTTGCAGCCTGAAAAGGGCATTAACCCGCATCCTAGACCCCTGAAATTCCTAAAAACATGTATGGCCCGAAAAATGCATCCTACACCCCTTAAAGTTCAGAAAATGTTGGCAGCCCAAAAAATGCCTTAAAATGCATCTTATTCCTGCAATAATCTTTAAAACTTTGGAGGCCCAAAAAAGGGGTTTTCAGGCATCCTAGACCCCATAAAGTCCAGAAAATGTTGGTGGCCCATAAACTGTGTCAGAGAGCTCTGATTGTCCCAAAAACATTTGCAGTCTGAAAAGGGCATTAACCCGCATGCTAGACCCCTGAAATTCCCCAAAATATTTTGGCCACGAAAAATTCATCCTACACCCCTGAAAATTCAGAAAATGTTGGCAGCACAAAAAAGGCCTTAAAATACATATTAGTCCTCCAAAAATGTAGAAAACTTTGGAGGCCCAAAAAAGGGTTTTACAGGCATCCTAGACCCCCTAAAGTCCAGAAAATGTTGGTAGGTCAAAAACTGTGTCAGAGAGCTCTGAATGTCCCAAAAACATTTGCAGCCTGAAAAGGGCATTAACTCACATCCTAAACCCCTGAAATTCCCAAAAACATGTTTGGCCCGAAAAATGCATCCCACACCCCTGAAAGTTCAGAAAATGTTGGCAGCCCCAAAAAGGCCTTAAAATGCATCTTATTCCTGCAAAAATCTTGATAACTTTGGAGGCCCAAAAAAGGGGCCTTTTTGAAAGTATTCTAAGAACACTGGTAATGTCCGCGGACATTAAAAGTTTCCATAGGCCATAGTTGAAATGTTTTACTCTATGGATGTGATATGCTGCGGTGGAGATGGAGACGGGTGCAGCATCATCATCATCTAGACCCCCTAAAGTCCAGAAAATGTTGGTAGGCCAGAAACTGTGTCAGAGAGCTCTGAATGTCCCAAAAACATTTGCAGTCTGAAAAGGGCATTGACCCGCATGCTAGACCCCTGAAATCCCCCAAAATATTTTGGCCACGAAAAATGTATCCTACACCCCTCGAAAATTCAGAAAATGTTGGCAGCACAAAAAAGGCCTTAAAATACATATTAGGCCTCCAAAAATGTACAAAAACCTTGGAGGCCCAAAAAAGGGGTTTACAGGCACCCTAGACCCCCTAAAGTCCAGAAAATGTTGGCGCCCCAAAAACTGTGTCAGAGAGCTCTGAATGGCCCAAAAACGCTTGCAGCCTGAAAGGGGCATTAACCCGCATCCTAGACCCCTGAAATTCCTAAAAACATTTATCGCCCGAAAAATGCATCCTACACCCCTTAAAGTTCAGAAAATGTTGGCAGCCCAAAAAATGCCTTAAAATGCATCTTATTCCTGCAATAATCTTTAAAACTTTGGATTCCCAAAAAAGGGGTTTACAGGCATCCTAAACCCCCTAAAGTCCAGAAAATGTTGGTAGGCCAAAAACTGTGTCAGAGAGCTCTGAATGTCCCAAAAACATTTGCAGCCTGAAAAGGGCATTAACCCACATCCTAAACCCCTGAAATTCCCAAAAACATTTTTGGCCTGAAAAATGCATCCTACACCCCTGAAAGTTCAGAAAATGTTGGCAGCCCCAAAAAGGCCTTAATATGCATCTTATTCCTGCAAAAATCTTGATAACTTTGGAGGCCCAAAAAAGGGGTTTACATCCTAGACCCCATAAAGTTCAGAAAATGTTGGTGACCCGAAAACAGTGTCACAGAGCTCTGAATGTCCCAAAAATATTTGCAGCCTGAAAAGGGCATTAATCTGCATCCTGGCCCCCTGAAATTCCCCAAAATATTTTTGGCCCGAAAAATGCATCCTACATCCCTGAAGTTCAGAAAATGTTGGCAGCACAAAACAGGCCTTAAAATACATATTAGGCCTGCAAAAATGTAGAAAACTTTGGAGGCCCAAAAAAGGGGTTTACAGGCATCCTAGACCCACTAAAGTCCAGAAAATGTTGGCGGTCCAAAAACTGTGTCAGAGAGCTCTGAATGTCCCAAAAACATTTGCAGTCTGAAAAGGGCATTAACCCGCATGCTAGACCCCTGAAATTCCCCAAAATATTTTGGCCACGAAAAATTCATCCTACACCCCTGAAAATTCAGAAAATGTTGGCAGCACAAAAAAGGCCTTAAAATACATATTAGGCCTCCAAAAATGTGGGAAACTGTGGAGGCCCAAAAAAGGGGTTTACAGGCATCCTAGACCCCCTAAAGTCCAGAAAATGTTGGTGGCCCAAAAACTGTGTCAGAGAGCTCTGAATGTCCCAAAAACGTTTGCAGCCTGAAAAGGGCAGTAATCCGCATCCTGGCCCCCTGAAATTCCCCAAAATATTTTTGGCCCAAAAAATACATCCTACATCCCTGAAGTTCAGAAACTGTTGGCAGCACAAAACAGGCCTTAAAATACATATTAGGCCTGCAAAAATGTAGAAAACATTGGAGGCCCAAAAAAGGGGTTTACAGGCATCCTACACCCCCTAAAGTCCAGAAAATGTTGGCGGCCCAAAAACTGTGTCAGAGAGCTCTGAATGTCCCAAAAACATTTGCAGTCTGAAAAGGGCATTAACCCACATGCTAGACCCTTGAAATTCCCCAAAATATTTTGGCCACGAAAAATTCATCCTACACCCCTGAAAATTCAGAAAATGTTGGCAGCACAAAAAAGGTCTTAAAATACATACTAGGCCTCCAAAAATGTAGAAAACTTTGGAGGCCCAAAAAAGGGGTTTACAGGCATCCTAGACCCCCTAAAGTCCAGAAAATGTTGGTAGGCCAAAAACTGTGTCAGAGAGCTCTGAATGTCCCAAAAACGTTTGCAGCCTGAAAAGGGCATTAACCCACATCCTAAACCCCTGAAAATTCCCAAAAACATTTTTGGCCCGAAAAATGCATCCTACACCCCTGAAAGTTCAGAAAATGTTGGCAGCCCCAAAAAGGCCTTAAAATGCATCTTATTCCTGCAAAAATCTTGATAATTTTGGATGCCCAAAAAAGGGGTTTACAGGCATCCTAGACCCACTAAAGTCCAGAAAATGTTGGTAGGCCAAAAACTGTGTCAGGGAGCTCTGAATGTCCCAACAACATTTCCAGCCTGAAAAGGGCATTAACCCACATCCTAAACCCCTGAAATTCCCAAAAACATTTTTGGCCCGAAAAATGCATCCTACACCCCTGAAAGTTCAGAAAATGTTGGCAGCCCCAAAAAGGCCTTAAAATGCATCTTATTCCTGCAAAAATCTTGATAACTTTGGAGGCCCAAAAAAGGGGTTTACATCCTAGACCCCATAAAGTCCAGAAAATGTTGGTGACCCGAAAACAGTGTCAGAGAGCTCTGAATGTCCCAAAAATATGTGCAGCCTGAAAAGGGCATTAATCCACATCCTGGCCCCCTGAAATTCCCCAAAATATTTTTGGCCCAAAAAATGCATCCTACGTCCCTGAAAATTCAGAAAATGTTGGCAGCACAAAAAAGGCCTTAAAATACATATTAGGCCTGCAAAAATGTAGAAAACTTTGGAGGCCCAAAAAAGGGGTTTACAGGCATCCTAGACCCCCTAAAGTCCAGAAAATGTTGGCGGCCCAAAAACTGTGTCAGAGAGCTCTGAATGTCCCAAAAACATTTGCAGCCTGAAAAGGGCATTAACCCACAACGTAAACCCCTAAGGTTCCCAAAAACATTTTTGGCCCGAAAAATGCATCCTACACCCCTGAAAGTTCTGAAAATGTTGGCAGCCCCAAAAAGGCCTTAAAATGCATCTTATTCCTGAAAAAATCTTGATAACTTTGGAGGCCCGAAAAAGGGTTTACATCCTCGACCCCATAAAGTCCAGAAAAAGTTGGTGACCCGAAAACAGTGTCAGAGAGCTCTGAATGTCCCAAAAATATTTGCAGCCTGAAAAGGGCATTAATCCGCATCCTGGACCCCCGAAATTCCCCAAAATATTTTTGGCCCAAAAAATACATCCTACATCCCTGAACTTCAGAAAATGTTGGCAGCACAAAACAGGCCTTAAAGTACATATTAGGCCTGCAAAAATGTAGAAAACTTTGGAGGCCCAAAAAAGGGGTTTACAGGCATCCTAGACCCCCTAAAGTCCAGAAAATGTTGGCGGCCCAAAAACTGTGTCAGAGAGCTCTGAATGTCCCAAAAACATTTGCAGTCTGAAAAGGGCATTAACCCGCATGCTAGACCCCTGAAATTCCCCAAAATAGTTTGGCCACGAAAAATTCATCCTACACCCCTGAAAATTCAGAAAATGTTGGCAGCACAAAAAAAGGCCTTAAAATACATATTAGGCCTCCATAAATGTAGAAAACTTTGGAGGCCCAAAAAAGGGGTTTACAGGCATCCTAGACCCCCTAAAGTCCAGAAAATGTTGGTGGCCCAAAAACTGTGTCAGAGAGCTCTGAATGGCCCAAAAACTCTTGCAGCCTGAAAAGGGCATTAACCCGCATCCTAGACCCCTGAAATTCCTAAAAACATTTATGGCCCGAAAAATGCATCCTACACCCCTTAAAGTTCAGAAAATGTTGGCATCCCAAAAAATGCCTTAAAATGCATCTTATTCCTGCAATAATCTTTAAAACTTTGGAGGACCAAAAAAGGGGTTTTCAGGCATCCTAGACCCCATAAAGTCCAGAAAATGTTGGTGGCCCATAAACTGTGTCAGAGCTCTGAATGTCCCAAAAACATTTGCAGTCTGAAAAGGGCATTAACCCGCATGCTAGACCCCTGAAATTCCCCAAAATATTTTGGCCACGAAAAATTCATCCTACACCCCTGAAAATTCAGAAAATGTTGGCAGCACAAAACAGGCCTTAAAATACATATTAGGCCTGCAAAAATGTAGAAAACTTTGGAGGCCCAAAAAAGGGGTTTACAGGCATCCTAGACCCCATAAAGTCCAGAAAATGTTGGTGGCCCATAAACTGTGTCAGAGGGCTCTGAATGTCCCAAAAACATTTGCAGTCTGAAAAGGGCATTAACCCACATGCTAGACCCCTGAAATTCCCCAAAATATTTTGGCCACGAAAAATTCATCCTACACCCCTGAAAATTCAGAAAATGTTGGCAGCATAAAAAGGCCTTAAAATACATATTAGGCCTCCAAAAATGTAGAAAACTGTGGAGGCCCAAAAAAGGGGTTTACAGGCATCCTAGACCCCCTAAAGTCCAGAAAATGTTGGTAGGCCAAAAACTGTGTCAGAGAGCTCTGAATGTCCCAAAAACATTTCCAGCCTGAAAAGGGCATTAACCCACATCCTAAACCCCTGAAATTCCCAAAAACATTTTTGGCCCGAAAAATGCATCCTACACCCCTGAAAGTTCAGAAAATGTTGGCAGCCCCAAAAAGGCCTTAAAATGCATCTTATTCCTGAAAAAATCTTGATAACTTTGGAGGCCCGAAAAAGGGTTTACATCCTGGACCCCATAAAGTCCAGAAAATGTTGGTGACCCGAAAACAGTGTCAGAGAGCTCTTAATGTCCCAAAAATATTTGCAGCCTGAAAAGGGCATTAACCCGCATGCTAGACCCCTGAAATTTCCCAAAATATTTTGGCCACGAAAAATTCATTCTACACCCCTGAAAATTCCGAAAATGTTGGCAGCACAAAAAAGGCCTTAAAATACATATTAGGCCTCCAAAAATGTAGAAAACCTTGGAGGCCCAAAAAAGGGGTTTACAGGCATCCTAGACCCCCTAAAGTCCAGAAAATGTTGGTGGCCCAAAAACTGTGTGAGAGAGCTCTGAATGGCCCAAAAACGCTTGCAGCCTGAAAAGGGCATTAACCCACATCCTAAACCCCTGAAATTCCCAAAAACATTTTTGGCCCGAAAAATGCATCCTACACCCCTGAAAGTTCAGAAAATGTTGGCAGCCCCAAAAAGGCCTTAAAATGCATCTTATTCCTGCAAAAATCTTGATAACTTTGGAGGCCCAAAAAAGGGGTTTACATCCTAGACCCCATAAAGTCCAGAAAATGTTGGTGACCCGAAAACAGTGTCAGAGAGCTCTGAATGTCCCAAAAATATGTGCAGCCTGAAAAGGGCATTCATCCGCATCCTGGCCCCCTGAAATTCCCCAAAATATTTTTGGCCCAAAAAATGCATCCTATATCCCTGAAGTTCAGAAAATGTTGGCAGCACAAAACAGGCCTTAAAATACATATTAGGCCTGCAAAAATGTAGAAAACTTTGGAGGCCCAAAAAAGGGGTTTACAGGCATCCTAGACCCCATAAAGTCCAGAAAATGTTGGTGGCCCATAAACTGTGTCAGAGAGCTCTGAATGTCCCAAAAATATTTGCAGTCTGAAAAGGGCATTAACCCGCACGCTAGACCCCTGAAATTCCCCAAAATATTTTGGCCACGAAAAATTCATCCTACACCCTTGAAAATTCAGAAAATGTTGGCAGCATAAAAAGGCCTTAAAATACATATTAGGCCTCCAAAAATGTAGAAAACTGTGGAGGCCCAAAAAAGGGGTTTACAGGCATCCTAGACCCCCTAAAGTCCAGAAAATGTTGGTAGGCCAAAAACTGTGTCAGAGAGCTCTGAATGACCCAAAAACATTTCCAGCCTGAAAAGGGCATTAACCCACATCCTAAACCCCTGAAATTCCCAAAAACATTTTTGGCCCGAAAAATGCATCCTACACCCCTGAAAGTTCAGAAAATGTTGGCAGCCGCAAAAAGGCCTTAAAATGCATCTTATTCCTGAAAAAATCTTGATAACTTTGGAGGCCCGAAAAAGGGTTTACATCCTGGACCCCATAAAGTCCAGAAAATGTTGGTGACCCGAAAACAGTGTCAAAGAGCTCTGAATGTCCCAAAAATATTTGCAGCCTGAAAAGGGCATTAACCCGCATGCTAGACCCCTGAAATTTCCCAAAATATTTTGGCCACGAAAAATTCATTCTACACCCCTGAAAATTCCGAAAATGTTGGCAGCACAAAAAAGGCCTTAAAATACATATTAGGCCTCCAAAAATGTAGAAAACCTTGGAGGCCCAAAAAAGGGGTTTACAGGCATCCTAGACCCCCTAAAGTCCAGAAAATGTTGGTGGCCCAAAAACTGTGTGAGAGAGCTCTGAATGGCCCAAAAACGCTTGCAGCCTGAAAAGGGCATTAACCCATATCCTAAACCCCTGAAATTCCCAAAAACACTTTTGGCCCGAAAAATGCATCCTACACCCCTGAAAGTTCAGAAAATGTTGGCAGCCCCAAAAAGGCCTTAAAATGCATCTTATTCCTGCAAAAATCTTGATAACTTTGGAGGCCCAAAAAAGGGGTTTACATCCTAGACCCCATAAAGTCCAGAAAATGTTGGTGACCCGAAAACAGTGTCAGAGAGCTCTGAATGTCCCAAAAATATGTGCAGCCTGAAAAGGGCATTAATCCGCATCCTGGCCCCCTGAAATTCCCCAAAATATTTTTGGCCCAAAAAATGCATCCTATATCCCTGAAGTTCAGAAAATGTTGGCAGCACAAAACAGGCCTTAAAATACATATTAGGCCTGCAAAAATGTAGAAAACTTTGGAGGCCCAAAAAAGGGGTTTACAGGCATCCTAGACCCCATAAAGTCCAGAAAATGTTGGTGGCCCATAAACTGTGTCAGAGAGCTCTGAATGTCCCAAAAATATTTGCAGTCTGAAAAGGGCATTAACCCGCATGCTAGACCCCTGAAATATCCCAAAATATTTTGGCCACGAAAAATTCATCCTACACCCCTGAAAATTCAGAAAATGTTGGCAGCACAAAAAAGGCCTTAAAATACATATAAGGCCTCCAAAAATGTAGAAAACCTTGGAGGCACAAAAATGGGGTTTACAGGCATCCTAGACCCCCTAAAGTCCAGAAAATGTTGGTGGCCCAAAAACTGTGTCAGAGAGCTCTGAATGGCCCAAAAACGCTTGCAGGCTGAAAAGGGCATTAACCCTCATCCTAGACCCCTGAAATTCCTAAAAACATTTATCGCCCGAAAAATGCATCCTACACCCCTTAAAGTTCAGAAAATGTTTGCAGCCCGAAAAATGCCTTAAAATGCATCTTATTCCTGCAATAATCTTTAAAACTTTGGAGGCCCAAAAAAGGGGTTTACAGGCATCCTAGACCCCCTAAAGTCCAGAAAATGTTGGTAGGCCAAAAACTGTGTCAGAGAGCTCTGAATGTCCCAAAAACATTTGCAGCCTGAAAAGGGCATTAACCCACATCCTAAACCCCTGAAATTCCCAAAAACATTTTTGGCCCGAAAAATGCATCCTACACCCCTGAAAGTTCTGAAAATGTTGGCAGCCCCAAAAAGGCCTTAAAATGCATCTTATTCCTGCAAAAATCTTGATAACTTTGGAGGCCCAAAAAAGGGGTTTGCAGGCATCCTAGACCCCATAAAGTCCAGAAAATGTTGGTGGCCCATAAACTGTGTCAGAGAGCTCTGAATGTCCCAAAAACATGTGCAGCCTGAAAAGGGCATTAACCCGCATGCTAGACCCCTGAAATTCCCCAAAATATTTTGGCCATGAAAAATTCATCCTACACCCCTGAAAATTCAGAAAATGTTGGCAGCATAAAAAAGGCCTTAAAATACATATTAGGCCTCCAAAAATGTAGAAAACTGTGGAGGCCCAAAAAAGGGGTTTACAGGCATCCTGGACCCCCTAAAGTCCAGAAAATGTTGGTGGCCCAAAAACTGTGTCAGAGAGCTCTGAATGTCCCAAAAACGCTTGCAGCCTGAAAAGGGCATTAACCCGCATGCTAGACCCCTGAAATTTCCCAAAATATTTTGGCCACGAAAAATTCGTCCTACACCCCTGAAAGTTCAGAAAATGTTGGCAGCCCCACATCCTAAACCCCTGAAATTCCCAAAAACATTTTTGGCCCGAAAAATGCATCCTACACCCCTGAAAGTTCAGAAACTGTTGGCAGCCACAAAAAGGCCTTAAAATGCATCTTATTCCTGCAAAAATCTTGATAACTTTGGAGGCCCAAAAAAGGGGTTACATCCTAGACCCCATAAAGTCCAGAAAATGTTGGTGACCCGAAAACAGTGTCAGAGAGCTCTGAATGTCCCAAAAATATTTGCAGCCTGAAAAGGGCATTAATCCGCATCCTGGCCCCCTGATATTCCCCAAAATATTTTTGGCCCAAAAAATGCATCCTACGTCCCTGAAAATTCAGAAAATGTTGGCAGCACAAAAAAGGCCTTAAAATACATATTAGGCCTGCAAAAATGTAGAAAACTTTGGAGGCCCAAAAAAGGGGTTTACAGGCATCCTAGACCCCCTAAAGTCCAGAAAATGTTGGCGGCCCAAAAACTGTGTCAGAGAGCTCTGAATGTCCCAAAAACGCTTGCAGCCTGAAAAGGGCATTAACCCGCATGCTAGACCCCTGAAATTTCCCAAAATATTTTGGCCACGAAAAATTCATCCTACACCCCTGAAAGTTCAGAAAATGTTGGCAGCCCCAAAAAGGCCTTAAAATGCATCTTATTCCTGCAAAAATCTTGATAACTTTGGAGGCCCAAAAAAGGGGATTACAGGCATCCTAGACCCCCTAAAGTCCAGAAAATGTTGGTAGGCCAAAAACTGTGTCAGAGAGCTCTGAATGTCCCAAAAATGTTTGCAGCCTGAAAAGGGCAGTAATCCGCATACTGGCCCCCTGAAATTCCCCAAAATATTTTTGGCCCAAAAAATACATCCTACATCCCTGAAGTTCAGAAAATGTTGGCAGCACAAAACAGGCCTTAAAATACATATTAGGCCTGCAAAAATGTAGAAAACATTGGAGGCCCAAAAAAGGGGTTTACAGGCATCCTACACCCCCTAAAGTCCAGAAAATGTTGGCGGCCCAAAAACTGTGTCAGAGAGCTCTGAATGTCCCAAAAACATTTGCAGTCTGAAAAGGGCATTAACCCACATGCTAGACCCTTGAAATTCCCCAAAATATTTTGGCCACGAAAAATTCATCCTACACCCCTGAAAATTCAGAAAATGTTGGCAGCACAAAAAAGGTCTTAAAATACATATTAGGCCTCCAAAAATGTAGAAAACCTTGGAGGCACAAAAATGGGGTTTACAGGCATCCTAGACCCCCTAAAGTCCAGAAAATGTTGGTGGCCCAAAAACTGTGTCAGAGAGCTCTGAATGGCCCAAAAACGCTTGCAGGCTGAAAAGGGCATTAACCCGCATCCTAGACCCCTGAAATTCCTAAAAACATTTATCGCCCGAAAAATGCATCCTACACCCCTTAAAGTTCAGAAAATGTTGGCAGCCCAAAAAATGCCTTAAAATGCATCTTATTCCTGCAATAATCTTTAAAACTTTGGAGGCCCAAAAAAGGGGTTTACAGGCATCCTAGACCCCCTAAAGTCCAGAAAATGTTGGCGGCCCAAAAACTGTGTCAGAGAGCTCTGAATGTCCCAAAAACATTTGCAGTCTGAAAAGGGCATTAACCCGCATGCTAGACCCCTGAAATTCCCCAAAATAGTTTGGCCACGAAAAATTCATCCTACACCCCTGAAAATTCAGAAAATGTTGGCAGCACAAAAAAAGGCCTTAAAATACATATTAGGCCTCCATAAATGTAGAAAACTTTGGAGGCCCAAAAAAGGGGTTTACAGGCATCCTAGACCCCCTAAAGTCCAGAAAATGTTGGTGGCCCAAAAACTGTGTCAGAGAGCTCTGAATGGCCCAAAAACTCTTGCAGCCTGAAAAGGGCATTAACCCGCATCCTAGACCCCTGAAATTCCTAAAAACATTTATGGCCCGAAAAATGCATCCTACACCCCTTAAAGTTCAGAAAATGTTGGCATCCCAAAAAATGCCTTAAAATGCATCTTATTCCTGCAATAATCTTTAAAACTTTGGAGGACCAAAAAAGGGGTTTTCAGGCATCCTAGACCCCATAAAGTCCAGAAAATGTTGGTGGCCCATAAACTGTGTCAGAGCTCTGAATGTCCCAAAAACATTTGCAGTCTGAAAAGGGCATTAACCCGCATGCTAGACCCCTGAAATTCCCCAAAATATTTTGGCCACGAAAAATTCATCCTACACCCCTGAAAATTCAGAAAATGTTGGCAGCACAAAACAGGCCTTAAAATACATATTAGGCCTGCAAAAATGTAGAAAACTTTGGAGGCCCAAAAAAGGGGTTTACAGGCATCCTAGACCCCATAAAGTCCAGAAAATGTTGGTGGCCCATAAACTGTGTCAGAGGGCTCTGAATGTCCCAAAAACATTTGCAGTCTGAAAAGGGCATTAACCCACATGCTAGACCCCTGAAATTCCCCAAAATATTTTGGCCACGAAAAATTCATCCTACACCCCTGAAAATTCAGAAAATGTTGGCAGCATAAAAAGGCCTTAAAATACATATTAGGCCTCCAAAAATGTAGAAAACTGTGGAGGCCCAAAAAAGGGGTTTACAGGCATCCTAGACCCCCTAAAGTCCAGAAAATGTTGGTAGGCCAAAAACTGTGTCAGAGAGCTCTGAATGTCCCAAAAACATTTCCAGCCTGAAAAGGGCATTAACCCACATCCTAAACCCCTGAAATTCCCAAAAACATTTTTGGCCCGAAAAATGCATCCTACACCCCTGAAAGTTCAGAAAATGTTGGCAGCCCCAAAAAGGCCTTAAAATGCATCTTATTCCTGAAAAAATCTTGATAACTTTGGAGGCCCGAAAAAGGGTTTACATCCTGGACCCCATAAAGTCCAGAAAATGTTGGTGACCCGAAAACAGTGTCAGAGAGCTCTTAATGTCCCAAAAATATTTGCAGCCTGAAAAGGGCATTAACCCGCATGCTAGACCCCTGAAATTTCCCAAAATATTTTGGCCACGAAAAATTCATTCTACACCCCTGAAAATTCCGAAAATGTTGGCAGCACAAAAAAGGCCTTAAAATACATATTAGGCCTCCAAAAATGTAGAAAACCTTGGAGGCCCAAAAAAGGGGTTTACAGGCATCCTAGACCCCCTAAAGTCCAGAAAATGTTGGTGGCCCAAAAACTGTGTGAGAGAGCTCTGAATGGCCCAAAAACGCTTGCAGCCTGAAAAGGGCATTAACCCACATCCTAAACCCCTGAAATTCCCAAAAACATTTTTGGCCCGAAAAATGCATCCTACACCCCTGAAAGTTCAGAAAATGTTGGCAGCCCCAAAAAGGCCTTAAAATGCATCTTATTCCTGCAAAAATCTTGATAACTTTGGAGGCCCAAAAAAGGGGTTTACATCCTAGACCCCATAAAGTCCAGAAAATGTTGGTGACCCGAAAACAGTGTCAGAGAGCTCTGAATGTCCCAAAAATATGTGCAGCCTGAAAAGGGCATTCATCCGCATCCTGGCCCCCTGAAATTCCCCAAAATATTTTTGGCCCAAAAAATGCATCCTATATCCCTGAAGTTCAGAAAATGTTGGCAGCACAAAACAGGCCTTAAAATACATATTAGGCCTGCAAAAATGTAGAAAACTTTGGAGGCCCAAAAAAGGGGTTTACAGGCATCCTAGACCCCATAAAGTCCAGAAAATGTTGGTGGCCCATAAACTGTGTCAGAGAGCTCTGAATGTCCCAAAAATATTTGCAGTCTGAAAAGGGCATTAACCCGCACGCTAGACCCCTGAAATTCCCCAAAATATTTTGGCCACGAAAAATTCATCCTACACCCTTGAAAATTCAGAAAATGTTGGCAGCATAAAAAGGCCTTAAAATACATATTAGGCCTCCAAAAATGTAGAAAACTGTGGAGGCCCAAAAAAGGGGTTTACAGGCATCCTAGACCCCCTAAAGTCCAGAAAATGTTGGTAGGCCAAAAACTGTGTCAGAGAGCTCTGAATGACCCAAAAACATTTCCAGCCTGAAAAGGGCATTAACCCACATCCTAAACCCCTGAAATTCCCAAAAACATTTTTGGCCCGAAAAATGCATCCTACACCCCTGAAAGTTCAGAAAATGTTGGCAGCCGCAAAAAGGCCTTAAAATGCATCTTATTCCTGAAAAAATCTTGATAACTTTGGAGGCCCGAAAAAGGGTTTACATCCTGGACCCCATAAAGTCCAGAAAATGTTGGTGACCCGAAAACAGTGTCAAAGAGCTCTGAATGTCCCAAAAATATTTGCAGCCTGAAAAGGGCATTAACCCGCATGCTAGACCCCTGAAATTTCCCAAAATATTTTGGCCACGAAAAATTCATTCTACACCCCTGAAAATTCCGAAAATGTTGGCAGCACAAAAAAGGCCTTAAAATACATATTAGGCCTCCAAAAATGTAGAAAACCTTGGAGGCCCAAAAAAGGGGTTTACAGGCATCCTAGACCCCCTAAAGTCCAGAAAATGTTGGTGGCCCAAAAACTGTGTGAGAGAGCTCTGAATGGCCCAAAAACGCTTGCAGCCTGAAAAGGGCATTAACCCATATCCTAAACCCCTGAAATTCCCAAAAACACTTTTGGCCCGAAAAATGCATCCTACACCCCTGAAAGTTCAGAAAATGTTGGCAGCCCCAAAAAGGCCTTAAAATGCATCTTATTCCTGCAAAAATCTTGATAACTTTGGAGGCCCAAAAAAGGGGTTTACATCCTAGACCCCATAAAGTCCAGAAAATGTTGGTGACCCGAAAACAGTGTCAGAGAGCTCTGAATGTCCCAAAAATATGTGCAGCCTGAAAAGGGCATTAATCCGCATCCTGGCCCCCTGAAATTCCCCAAAATATTTTTGGCCCAAAAAATGCATCCTATATCCCTGAAGTTCAGAAAATGTTGGCAGCACAAAACAGGCCTTAAAATACATATTAGGCCTGCAAAAATGTAGAAAACTTTGGAGGCCCAAAAAAGGGGTTTACAGGCATCCTAGACCCCATAAAGTCCAGAAAATGTTGGTGGCCCATAAACTGTGTCAGAGAGCTCTGAATGTCCCAAAAATATTTGCAGTCTGAAAAGGGCATTAACCCGCATGCTAGACCCCTGAAATATCCCAAAATATTTTGGCCACGAAAAATTCATCCTACACCCCTGAAAATTCAGAAAATGTTGGCAGCACAAAAAAGGCCTTAAAATACATATAAGGCCTCCAAAAATGTAGAAAACCTTGGAGGCACAAAAATGGGGTTTACAGGCATCCTAGACCCCCTAAAGTCCAGAAAATGTTGGTGGCCCAAAAACTGTGTCAGAGAGCTCTGAATGGCCCAAAAACGCTTGCAGGCTGAAAAGGGCATTAACCCTCATCCTAGACCCCTGAAATTCCTAAAAACATTTATCGCCCGAAAAATGCATCCTACACCCCTTAAAGTTCAGAAAATGTTTGCAGCCCGAAAAATGCCTTAAAATGCATCTTATTCCTGCAATAATCTTTAAAACTTTGGAGGCCCAAAAAAGGGGTTTACAGGCATCCTAGACCCCCTAAAGTCCAGAAAATGTTGGTAGGCCAAAAACTGTGTCAGAGAGCTCTGAATGTCCCAAAAACATTTGCAGCCTGAAAAGGGCATTAACCCACATCCTAAACCCCTGA
The DNA here is from genome assembly GCF_040938575.1 of Ambystoma mexicanum. Lineage (NCBI taxonomy): Eukaryota > Metazoa > Chordata > Amphibia > Caudata > Ambystomatidae > Ambystoma > Ambystoma mexicanum. The sequence continues at coordinate 1,302,102,161 of NC_090935.1, read as the reverse complement.
AATTCCCAAAAACATTTTTGGCCCGAAAAATGCATCCTACACCCCTGAAAGTTCTGAAAATGTTGGCAGCCCCAAAAAGGCCTTAAAATGCATCTTATTCCTGCAAAAATCTTGATAACTTTGGAGGCCCAAAAAAGGGGTTTGCAGGCATCCTAGACCCCATAAAGTCCAGAAAATGTTGGTGGCCCATAAACTGTGTCAGAGAGCTCTGAATGTCCCAAAAACATGTGCAGCCTGAAAAGGGCATTAACCCGCATGCTAGACCCCTGAAATTCCCCAAAATATTTTGGCCATGAAAAATTCATCCTACACCCCTGAAAATTCAGAAAATGTTGGCAGCATAAAAAAGGCCTTAAAATACATATTAGGCCTCCAAAAATGTAGAAAACTGTGGAGGCCCAAAAAAGGGGTTTACAGGCATCCTGGACCCCCTAAAGTCCAGAAAATGTTGGTGGCCCAAAAACTGTGTCAGAGAGCTCTGAATGTCCCAAAAACGCTTGCAGCCTGAAAAGGGCATTAACCCGCATGCTAGACCCCTGAAATTTCCCAAAATATTTTGGCCACGAAAAATTCGTCCTACACCCCTGAAAGTTCAGAAAATGTTGGCAGCCCCACATCCTAAACCCCTGAAATTCCCAAAAACATTTTTGGCCCGAAAAATGCATCCTACACCCCTGAAAGTTCAGAAACTGTTGGCAGCCACAAAAAGGCCTTAAAATGCATCTTATTCCTGCAAAAATCTTGATAACTTTGGAGGCCCAAAAAAGGGGTTACATCCTAGACCCCATAAAGTCCAGAAAATGTTGGTGACCCGAAAACAGTGTCAGAGAGCTCTGAATGTCCCAAAAATATTTGCAGCCTGAAAAGGGCATTAATCCGCATCCTGGCCCCCTGATATTCCCCAAAATATTTTTGGCCCAAAAAATGCATCCTACGTCCCTGAAAATTCAGAAAATGTTGGCAGCACAAAAAAGGCCTTAAAATACATATTAGGCCTGCAAAAATGTAGAAAACTTTGGAGGCCCAAAAAAGGGGTTTACAGGCATCCTAGACCCCCTAAAGTCCAGAAAATGTTGGCGGCCCAAAAACTGTGTCAGAGAGCTCTGAATGTCCCAAAAACGCTTGCAGCCTGAAAAGGGCATTAACCCGCATGCTAGACCCCTGAAATTTCCCAAAATATTTTGGCCACGAAAAATTCATCCTACACCCCTGAAAGTTCAGAAAATGTTGGCAGCCCCAAAAAGGCCTTAAAATGCATCTTATTCCTGCAAAAATCTTGATAACTTTGGAGGCCCAAAAAAGGGGATTACAGGCATCCTAGACCCCCTAAAGTCCAGAAAATGTTGGTAGGCCAAAAACTGTGTCAGAGAGCTCTGAATGTCCCAAAAATGTTTGCAGCCTGAAAAGGGCAGTAATCCGCATACTGGCCCCCTGAAATTCCCCAAAATATTTTTGGCCCAAAAAATACATCCTACATCCCTGAAGTTCAGAAAATGTTGGCAGCACAAAACAGGCCTTAAAATACATATTAGGCCTGCAAAAATGTAGAAAACATTGGAGGCCCAAAAAAGGGGTTTACAGGCATCCTACACCCCCTAAAGTCCAGAAAATGTTGGCGGCCCAAAAACTGTGTCAGAGAGCTCTGAATGTCCCAAAAACATTTGCAGTCTGAAAAGGGCATTAACCCACATGCTAGACCCTTGAAATTCCCCAAAATATTTTGGCCACGAAAAATTCATCCTACACCCCTGAAAATTCAGAAAATGTTGGCAGCACAAAAAAGGTCTTAAAATACATATTAGGCCTCCAAAAATGTAGAAAACCTTGGAGGCACAAAAATGGGGTTTACAGGCATCCTAGACCCCCTAAAGTCCAGAAAATGTTGGTGGCCCAAAAACTGTGTCAGAGAGCTCTGAATGGCCCAAAAACGCTTGCAGGCTGAAAAGGGCATTAACCCGCATCCTAGACCCCTGAAATTCCTAAAAACATTTATCGCCCGAAAAATGCATCCTACACCCCTTAAAGTTCAGAAAATGTTGGCAGCCCAAAAAATGCCTTAAAATGCATCTTATTCCTGCAATAATCTTTAAAACTTTGGAGGCCCAAAAAAGGGGTTTACAGGCATCCTAGACCCCCTAAAGTCCAGAAAATGTTGGTAGGCCAAAAACTGTGTCAGAGAGCTCTGAATGTCCCAAAAACATTTGCAGCCTGAAAAGGGCATTAACCCACATCCTAAACCCCTGAAATTCCCAAAAACATTTTTGGCCCGAAAAATGCATCCTACACCCCTGAAAGTTCTGAAAATGTTGGCAGCCCCAAAAAGGCCTTAAAATGCATCTTATTCCTGCAAAAATCTTGATAACTTTGGAGGCCCAAAAAAGGGGTTTACATCCTAGACCCCCTAAAGTCCAGAAAATGTTGGTGGCCCAAAAACTGTGTCAGAGAGCTCTGAATGGCCCAAAAACGCTTGCAGCCTGAAAAGGGCATTAACCCGCATCCTAGACCCCTGAAATTCCTAAAAACATTTATCGCCCGAAAAATGCATCCTACACCCCTTAAAGTTCAGAAAATGTTGGCAGCCCAAAAAATGCCTTAAAATGCATCTTATTCCTGCAATAATCTTTAAAACTTTGGAGGCCCAAAAAAGGGGTTTACAGGCATCCTAGACCCCCTAAAGTCCAGAAAATGTTGGCGGCCCAAAAACTTTGTCAGAGAGCTCTGAATGTCCCAAAAACATTTGCAGTCTGAAAAGGGCATTAACCCGCATGCTAGACCCCTGAAATTCCCCAAAATATTTTTGGCCCAAAAAATGCATCCTACATCCCTGAAGTTCAGAAAATGTTGGCAGCCCAAAAAATGCCTTAAAATGCATCTTATTCCTGCAATAATCTTTAAAACTTTGGAGGCCCAAAAAGGGGGTTTGCAGGCATTCTAGACCCCATAAAGTCCAGAAAATGTTGGTGGCCCATAAACTGTGTCAGAGAGCTCTGAATGTCCCAAAAACATGTGCAGCCTGAAAAGGGCATTAACCCGCATGCTAGACCCCTGAAATTCCCCAAAATATTTTGGCCATGAAAAATTCATCCTACACCCCTGAAAATTCAGAAAATGTTGGCAGCATAAAAAAGGCCTTAAAATACATATTAGGCCTCCAAAAATGTAGAAAACTGTGGAGGCCCAAAAAAGGGGTTTACAGGCATCCTGGACCCCCTAAAGTCCAGAAAATGTTGGTGGCCCAAAAACTGTGTCAGAGAGCTCTGAATGTCCCAAAAACGCTTGCAGCCTGAAAAGGGCATTAACCCGTATGCTAGACCCCTGAAATTTCCCAAAATATTTTGGCCACGAAAAATTCGTCCTACACCCCTGAAAGTTCAGAAAATGTGTGCAGCCCCACATCCTAAACCCCTGAAATTCCCAAAAACATTTTTGGCCCGAAAAATGCATCCTACACCCCTGAAAGTTCAGAAACTGTTGGCAGCCACAAAAAGGCCTTAAAATGCATCTTATTCCTGCAAAAATCTTGATAACTTTGGAGGCCCAAAAAAGGGGTTACATCCTAGACCCCATAAAGTCCAGAAAATGTTGGTGACCCGAAACAGTGTCAGAGAGCTCTGAAGGTCCCAAAAATATTTGCAGCCTGAAAAGGGCATTAATCCGCATCCTGGCCCCCTGAAATTCCCCAAAATATTTTTGGCCCAAAAAATGCATCCTACGTCCCTGAAAATTCAGAAAATGTTGGCAGCACAAAAAAGGCCTTAAAATACATATTAGGCCTGCAAAAATGTAGAAAACTTTGGAGGCCCAAAAAAGGGGTTTACAGGCATCCTAGACCCCCTAAAGTCCAGAAAATGTTGGCGGCCCAAAAACTGTGTCAGAGAGCTCTGAATGTCCCAAAAACGCTTGTAGCCTGAAAAGGGCATTAACCCGCATGCTAGACCCCTGAAATTTCCCAAAATATTTTGGCCACGAAAAATTCATCCTACACCCCTGAAAGTTCAGAAAATGTTGGCAGCCCCAAAAAGGCCTTAAAATGCATCTTATTCCTGCAAAAATCTTGATAACTTTGGAGGCCCAAAAAAGGGGATTACAGGCATCCTAGACACCCTAAAGTCCAGAAAATGTTGGTAGGCCAAAAACTGTGTCAGAGAGCTCTGAATGTCCCAAAAATGTTTGCAGCCTGAAAAGGGCAGTAATCCGCATACTGGCCCCCTGAAATTCCCCAATATATTTTTGGCCCAAAAAATACATCCTACATCCCTGAAGTTCAGAAAATTTTGGCAGCACAAAACAGGCCTTAAAATACATATTAGGCCTGCAAAAATGTAGAAAACATTGGAGGCCCAAAAAAGGGGTTTACAGGCATCCTACACCCCCTAAAGTCCAGAAAATGTTGGCGGCCCAAAAACTGTGTCAGAGAGCTCTGAATGTCCCAAAAACATTTGCAGTCTGAAAAGGGCATTAACCCACATCCTAAACCCCTGAAATACCCAAAAACATTTTTGGCCCGAAAAATGCATCCTACACCCCTGAAAGTTCAGAAAATGTTGGCAGCCCCAAAAAGGCCTTAAAATGCATCTTATTCCTGCAAAAATCTTGATAACTTTGGAGGCCCAAAAAAGGGGTTTACATCCTAGACCCCATAAAGTCCAGAAAATGTTGGTGACCCGAAAACAGTGTCAGAGAGCTCTGAATGTCCCAAAAATATGTGCAGCCTGAAAAGGGCATTAATCCACATCCTGGCCCCCTGAAATTCCCCAAAATATTTTTGGCCCGAAAAATGCATCCTACACCCCTTAAAGTTCAGAAAATGTTGGCAGCCCAAAAAATGCCTTAAAATGCATCTTATTCCTGCAATAATCTTTAAAACTTTGGAGGCCCAAAAAAGGGGTTTACAGGCATCCTAGACCCCCTAAAGTCCAGAAAATGTTGGTGGCCCAAAAACTGTGTCAGAGAGCTCTGAATGGCCCAAAAACTCTTGCAGCCTGAAAAGGGCATTAACCCGCATCCTAGACCCCTGAAATTCCTAAAAACATTTATGGCCCGAAAAATGCATCCTACACCCCTTAAAGTTCAGAAAATGTTGGCATCCCAAAAAATGCCTTAAAATGCATCTTATTCCTGCAATAATCTTTAAAACTTTGGAGGACCAAAAAAGGGGTTTTCAGGCATCCTAGACCCCATAAAGTCCAGAAAATGTTGGTGGCCCATAAACTGTGTCAGAGAGCTCTGAATGTCCCAAAAACATTTGCAGTCTGAAAAGGGCATTAACCCGCATGCTAGACCCCTGAAATTCCCCAAAATATTTTGGCCACGAAAAATTCATCCTACACCCCTGAAAATTCAGAAAATGTTGGCAGCACAAAACAGGCCTTAAAATACATATTAGGCCTGCAAAAATGTAGAAAACTTTGGAGGCCCAAAAAAGGGGTTTACAGGCATCCTAGACCCCATAAAGTCCAGAAAATGTTGGTGGCCCATAAACTGTGTCAGAGGGCTCTGAATGTCCCAAAAACATTTGCAGTCTGAAAAGGGCATTAACCCGCATGCTAGACCCCTGAAATTCCCCAAAATATTTTGGCCACGAAAAATTCATCCTACACCCCTGAAAATTCAGAAAATGTTGGCAGCATAAAAAGGCCTTAAAATACATATTAGGCCTCCAAAAATGTAGAAAACTGTGGAGGCCCAAAAAAGGGGTTTACAGGCATCCTAGACCCCCTAAAGTCTAGAAAATGTTGGTAGGCCAAAAACTGTGTCAGAGAGCTCTGAATGTCCCAAAAACATTTCCAGCCTGAAAAGGGCATTAACCCACATCCTAAACCCCTGAAATTCCCAAAAACATTTTTGGCCCGAAAAATGCATCCTACACCCCTGAAAGTTCAGAAAATGTTGGCAGCCCCAAAAAGGCCTTAAAATGCATCTTATTCCTGAAAAAATCTTGATAACTTTGGAGGCCCGAAAAAGGGTTTACATCCTGGACCCCATAAAGTCCAGAAAATGTTGGTGACCCGAAAACAGTGTCAGAGAGCTCTGAATGTCCCAAAAATATTTGCAGCCTGAAAAGGGCATTAACCCGCATGCTAGACCCCTGAAATTTCCCAAAATATTTTGGCCACGAAAAATTCATTCTACACCCCTGAAATTTCCGAAAATGTTGGCAGCACAAAAAAGGCCTTAAAATACATATTAGGCCTCCAAAAATGTAGAAAACCTTGGAGGCCCAAAAAAGGGGTTTACAGGCATCCGAGACCCCCTAAAGTCCAGAAAATGTTGGTGGCCCAAAAACTGTGTGAGAGAGCTCTGAATGGCCCAAAAACGCTTGCAGCCTGAAAAGGGCATTAACCCACATCCTAAACCCCTGAAATTCCCAAAAACATTTTTGGCCCGAAAAATGCATCCTACACCCCTGAAAGTTCAGAAAATGTTGGCAGCCCCAAAAAGGCCTTAAAATGCATCTTATTCCTGCAAAAATCTTGATAACTTTGGAGGCCCAAAAAAGGAGTTTACATCCTAGACCCCATAAAGTCCAGAAAATGTTGGTGACCCGAAAACAGTGTCAGAGAGCTCTGAATGTCCCAAAAATATGTGCAGCCTGAAAAGGGCATTCATCCGCATCCTGGCCCCCTGAAATTCCCCAAAATATTTTTGGCCCAAAAAATGCATCCTATATCCCTGAAGTTCAGAAAATGTTGGCAGCACAAAACAGGCCTTAAAATACATATTAGGCCTGCAAAAATGTAGAAAACTTTGGAGGCCCAAAAAAGGGGTTTACAGGCATCCTAGACCCCATAAAGTCCAGAAAATGTTGGTGGCCCATAAACTGTGTCAGAGAGCTCTGAATGTCCCAAAAATATTTGCAGTCTGAAAAGGGCATTAACCCGCACGCTAGACCCCTGAAATTCCCCAAAATATTTTGGCCACGAAAAATTCATCCTACACCCTTGAAAATTCAGAAAATGTTGGCAGCATAAAAAGGCCTTAAAATACATATTAGGCCTCCAAAAATGTAGAAAACTGTGGAGGCCCAAAAAAGGGGTTTACAGGCATCCTAGACCCCCTAAAGTCCAGAAAATGTTGGTAGGCCAAAAACTGTGTCAGAGAGCTCTGAATGACCCAAAAACATTTCCAGCCTGAAAAGGGCATTAACCCACATCCTAAACCCCTGAAATTCCCAAAAACATTTTTGGCCCGAAAAATGCATCCTACACCCCTGAAAGTTCAGAAAATGTTGGCAGCCGCAAAAAGGCCTTAAAATGCATCTTATTCCTGAAGAAATCTTGATAACTTTGGAGGCCCGAAAAAGGGTTTACATCCTGGACCCCATAAAGTCCAGAAAATGTTGGTGACCCGAAAACAGTGTCAAAGAGCTCTGAATGTCCCAAAAATATTTGCAGCCTGAAAAGGGCATTAACCCGCATGCTAGACCCCTGAAATTTCCCAAAATATTTTGGCCACGAAAAATCATTCTACACCCCTGAAAATTCCGAAAATGTTGGCAGCACAAAAAAGGCCTTAAAATACATATTAGGCCTCCAAAAATGTAGAAAACCTTGGAGGCCCAAAAAAGGGGTTTACAGGCATCCTAGACCCCCTAAAGTCCAGAAAATGTTGGTGGCCCAAAAACTGTGTGAGAGAGCTCTGAATGGCCCAAAAACGCTTGCAGCCTGAAAAGGGCATTAACCCACATCCTAAACCCCTGAAATTCCCAAAAACATTTTTGGCCCGAAAAATGCATCCTACACCCCTGAAAGTTCAGAAAATGTTGGCAGCCCCAAAAAGGCCTTAAAATGCATCTTATTCCTGCAAAAATCTTGATAACTTTGGAGGCCCAAAAAAGGGGTTTACATCCTAGACCCCATAAAGTCCAGAAAATGTTGGTGACCCGAAAACAGTGTCAGAGAGCTCTGAATGTCCCAAAAATATGTGCAGCCTGAAAAGGGCATTAATCCGCATCCTGGCCCCCTGAAATTCCCCAAAATATTTTTGGCCCAAAAAATGCATCCTATATCCCTGAAGTTCAGAAAATGTTGGCAGCACAAAACAGGCCTTAAAATACATATTAGGCCTGCAAAAATGTAGAAAACTTTGGAGGCCCAAAAAAGGGGTTTACAGGCATCCTAGACCCCATAAAGTCCAGAAAATGTTGGTGGCCCATAAACTGTGTCAGAGAGCTCTGAATGTCCCAAAAATATTTGCAGTCTGAAAAGGGCATTAACCCGCATGCTAGACCCCTGAAATATCCCAAAATATTTTGGCCACGAAAAATTCATCCTACACCCCTGAAAATTCAGAAAATGTTGGCAGCACAAAAAAGGCCTTAAAATACATATAAGGCCTCCAAAAATGTAGAAAACCTTGGAGGCACAAAAATGGGGTTACAGGCATCCTAGACCCCCTAAAGTCCAGAAAATGTTGGTAGGCCAAAAACTGTGTCAGAGAGCTCTGAATGTCCCAAAAACATTTGCAGCCTGAAAAGGGCATTAACCCACATCCTAAACCCCTGAAATTCCCAAAAACATTTTTGGCCCGAAAAATGCATCCTACACCCCTGAAAGTTCTGAAAATGTTGGCAGCCCCAAAAAGGCCTTAAAATGCATCTTATTCCTGCAAAAATCTTGATAACTTTGGAGGCCCAAAAAAGGGGTTTGCAGGCATCCTAGACCCCATAAAGTCCAGAAAATGTTGGTGGCCCATAAACTGTGTCAGAGAGCTCTGAATGTCCCAAAAACATGTGCAGCCTGAAAAGGGCATTAACCCGCATGCTAGACCCCTGAAATTCCCCAAAATATTTTGGCCATGAAAAATTCATCCTACACCCCTGAAAATTCAGAAAATGTTGGCAGCATAAAAAAGGCCTTAAAATACATATTAGGCCTCCAAAAATGTAGAAAACTGTGGAGGCCCAAAAAAGGGGTTTACAGGCATCCTGGACCCCCTAAAGTCCAGAAAATGTTGGTGGCCCAAAAACTGTGTCAGAGAGCTCTGAATGTCCCAAAAACGCTTGCAGCCTGAAAAGGGCATTAACCCGCATGCTAGACCCCTGAAATTTCCCAAAATATTTTGGCCACGAAAAATTCGTCCTACACCCCTGAAAGTTCAGAAAATGTTGGCAGCCCCACATCCTAAACCCCTGAAATTCCCAAAAACATTTTTGGCCCGAAAAATGCATCCTACACCCCTGAAAGTTCAGAAACTGTTGGCAGCCACAAAAAGGCCTTAAAATGCATCTTATTCCTGCAAAAATCTTGATAACTTTGGAGGCCCAAAAAAGGGGTTACATCCTAGACCCCATAAAGTCCAGAAAATGTTGGTGACCCGAAAACAGTGTCAGAGAGCTCTGAATGTCCCAAAAATATTTGCAGCCTGAAAAGGGCATTAATCCGCATCCTGGCCCCCTGAAATTCCCCAAAATATTTTTGGCCCAAAAAATGCATCCTACGTCCCTGAAAGTTCAGAAACTGTTGGCAGCCACAAAAAGGCCTTAAAATGCATCTTATTCCTGCAAAAATCTTGATAACTTTGGAGGCCCAAAAAAGGGGTTACATCCTAGACCCCATAAAGTCCAGAAAATGTTGGTGACCCGAAAACAGTGTCAGAGAGCTCTGAATGTCCCAAAAATATTTGCAGCCTGAAAAGGGCATTAATCCGCATCCTGGCCCCCTGAAATTCCCCAAAATATTTTTGGCCCAAAAAATGCATCCTACGTCCCTGAAAATTCAGAAAATGTTGGCAGCACAAAAAAGGCCTTAAAATACATATTAGGCCTGCAAAAATGTAGAAAACTTTGGAGGCCCAAAAAAGGGGTTTACAGGCATCCTAGACCCCCTAAAGTCCAGAAAATGTTGGCGGCCCAAAAACTGTGTCAGAGAGCTCTGAATGTCCCAAAAACACTTGCAGCCTGAAAAGGGCATTAACCCGCATGCTAGACCCCTGAAATTTCCCAAAATATTTTGGCCACGAAAAATTCATCCTACACCCCTGAAAGTTCAGAAAATGTTGGCAGCCCCAAAAAGGCCTTAAAATGCATCTTATTCCTGCAAAAATCTTGATAACTTTGGAGGCCCAAAAAAGGGGATTACAGGCATCCTAGACCCCCTAAAGTCCAGAAAATGTTGGTAGGCCAAAAACTGTGTCAGAGAGCTCTGAATGTCCCAAAAATGTTTGCAGCCTGAAAAGGGCAGTAATCCGCATACTGGCCCCCTGAAATTCCCCAAAATATTTTTGGCCCAAAAAATACATCCTACATCCCTGAAGTTCAGAAAATGTTGGCAGCACAAAACAGGCCTTAAAATACATATTAGGCCTGCAAAAATGTAGAAAACATTGGAGGCCCAAAAAAGGGGTTTACAGGCATCCTACACCCCCTAAAGTCCAGAAAATGTTGGCGGCCCAAAAACTGTGTCAGAGAGCTCTGAATGTCCCAAAAACATTTGCAGTCTGAAAAGGGCATTAACCCACATGCTAGACCCTTGAAATTCCCCAAAATATTTTGGCCACGAAAAATTCATCCTACACCCCTGAAAATTCAGAAAATGTTGGCAGCACAAAAAAGGTCTTAAAATACATATTAGGCCTCCAAAAATGTAGAAAACCTTGGAGGCACAAAAATGGGGTTTACAGGCATCCTAGACCCCCTAAAGTCCAGAAAATGTTGGTGGCCCAAAAACTGTGTCAGAGAGCTCTGAATGGCCCAAAAACGCTTGCAGGCTGAAAAGGGCATTAACCCGCATCCTAGACCCCTGAAATTCCTAAAAACATTTATCGCCCGAAAAATGCATCCTACACCCCTTAAAGTTCAGAAAATGTTGGCAGCCCAAAAAATGCCTTAAAATGCATCTTATTCCTGCAATAATCTTTAAAACTTTGGAGGCCCAAAAAAGGGGTTTACAGGCATCCTAGACCCCCTAAAGTCCAGAAAATGTTGGTAGGCCAAAAACTGTGTCAGAGAGCTCTGAATGTCCCAAAAACATTTGCAGCCTGAAAAGGGCATTAACCCACATCCTAAACCCCTGAAATTCCCAAAAACATTTTTGGCCCGAAAAATGCATCCTACACCCCTGAAAGTTCTGAAAATGTTGGCAGCCCCAAAAAGGCCTTAAAATGCATCTTATTCCTGCAAAAATCTTGATAACTTTGGAGGCCCAAAAAAGGGGTTTACATCCTAGACCCCCTAAAGTCCAGAAAATGTTGGTGGCCCAAAAACTGTGTCAGAGAGCTCTGAATGGCCCAAAAATGCTTGCAGCCTGAAAAGGGCATTAACCCGCATCCTAGACCCCTGAAATTCCTAAAAACATTTATCGCCCGAAAAATGCATCCTACACCCCTTAAAGTTCAGAAAATGTTGGCAGCCCAAAAAATGCCTTAAAATGCATCTTATTCCTGCAATAATCTTTAAAACTTTGGAGGCCCAAAAAAGGGGTTTACAGGCATCCTAGACCCCCTAAAGTCCAGAAAATGTTGGCGGCCCAAAAACTTTGTCAGAGAGCTCTGAATGTCCCAAAAACATTTGCAGTCTGAAAAGGGCATTAACCCGCATGCTAGACCCCTGAAATTCCCCAAAATATTTTTGGCCCAAAAAATGCATCCTACATCCCTGAAGTTCAGAAAATGTTGGCAGCCCAAAAAATGCCTTAAAATGCATCTTATTCCTGCAATAATCTTTAAAACTTTGGAGGCCCAAAAAAGGGGTTTGCAGGCATTCTAGACCCCATAAAGTCCAGAAAATGTTGGTGGCCCATAAACTGTGTCAGAGAGCTCTGAATGTCCCAAAAACATGTGCAGCCTGAAAAGGGCATTAACCCGCATGCTAGACCCCTGAAATTCCCCAAAATATTTTGGCCATGAAAAATTCATCCTACACCCCTGAAAATTCAGAAAATGCTGGCAGCATAAAAAAGGCCTTAAAATACATATTAGGCCTCCAAAAATGTAGAAAACTGTGGAGGCCCAAAAAAGGGGTTTACAGGCATCCTGGACCCCCTAAAGTCCAGAAAATGTTGGTGGCCCAAAAACTGTGTCAGAGAGCTCTGAATGTCCCAAAAACGCTTGCAGCCTGAAAAGGGCATTAACCCGTATGCTAGACCCCTGAAATTTCCCAAAATATTTTGGCCACGAAAAATTCGTCCTACACCCCTGAAAGTTCAGAAAATGTGTGCAGCCCCACATCCTAAACCCCTGAAATTCCCAAAAACATTTTTGGCCCGAAAAATGCATCCTACACCCCTGAAAGTTCAGAAACTGTTGGCAGCCACAAAAAGGCCTTAAAATGCATCTTATTCCTGCAAAAATCTTGATAACTTTGGAGGCCCAAAAAAGGGGTTACATCCTAGACCCCATAAAGTCCAGAAAATGTTGGTGACCCGAAACAGTGTCAGAGAGCTCTGAAGGTCCCAAAAATATTTGCAGCCTGAAAAGGGCATTAATCCGCATCCTGGCCCCCTGAAATTCCCCAAAATATTTTTGGCCCAAAAAATGCATCCTACGTCCCTGAAAATTCAGAAAATGTTGGCAGCACAAAAAAGGCCTTAAAATACATATTAGGCCTGCAAAAATGTAGAAAACTTTGGAGGCCCAAAAAAGGGGTTTACAGGCATCCTAGACCCCCTAAAGTCCAGAAAATGTTGGCGGCCCAAAAACTGTGTCAGAGAGCTCTGAATGTCCCAAAAACGCTTGTAGCCTGAAAAGGGCATTAACCCGCATGCTAGACCCCTGAAATTTCCCAAAATATTTTGGCCACGAAAAATTCATCCTACACCCTTGAAAGTTCAGAAAATGTTGGCAGCCCCAAAAAGGCCTTACAATGCATCTTATTCCTGCAAAAATCTTGATAACTTTGGAGGCCCAAAAAAGGGGATTACAGGCATCATAGACCCCCTAAAGTCCAGAAAATGTTGGTAGGCCAAAAACTGTGTCAGAGAGCTCTGAATGTCCCAAAAATGTTTGCAGCCTGAAAAGGGCAGTAATCCGCATACTGGCCCCCTGAAATTCCCCAAAATATTTTTGGCCCAAAAAATACATCCTACATCCCTGAAGTTCAGAAAATGTTGGCAGCACAAAACAGGCCTTAAAATACATATTAGGCCTGCAAAAATGTAGAAAACATTGGAGGCCCAAAAAAGGGGTTTACAGGCATCCTACACCCCCTAAAGTCCAGAAAATGTTGGCGGCCCAAAAACTGTGTCAGAGAGCTCTGAATGTCCCAAAAACATTTGCAGTCTGAAAAGGGCATTAACCCACATCCTAAACCCCTGAAATACCCAAAAACATTTTTGGCCCGAAAAATGCATCCTACACCCCTGAAAGTTCAGAAAATGTTGGCAGCCCCAAAAAGGCCTTAAAATGCATCTTATTCCTGAAAAAATCTTGATAACTTTGGAGGCCCAAAAAAGGGGTTTACATCCTAGACCCCATAAAGTCCAGAAAATGTTGGTGACCCGAAAACAGTGTCAGAGAGCTCTGAATGTCCCAAAAATATGTGCAGCCTGAAAAGGGCATTAATCCACATCCTGGCCCCCTGAAATTCCCCAAAATATTTTTGGCCCGAAAAATGCATCCTACACCCCTTAAAGTTCAGAAAATGTTGGCAGCCCAAAAAATGCCTTAAAATGCATCTTATTCCTGCAATAATCTTTAAAACTTTGGAGGCCCAAAAAAGGGGTTTACAGGCATCCTAGACCCCCTAAAGTCCAGAAAATGTTGGCGGCCCAAAAACTGTGTCAGAGAGCTCTGAATGTCCCAAAAACATTTGCAGTCTGAAAAGGGCATTAACCCGCATGCTAGACCCCTGAAATTCCCCAAAATATTTTTGGCCCAAAAAATGCATCCTACATCCCTGAAGTTCAGAAAATGCTGGCAGCCCAAAAAATGCCTTAAAATGCATCTTATTCCTGCAATAATCTTTAAAACTTTGGAGGCCCAAAAAAGGGGTTTGCAGGCATCCTAGACCCCACAAAGTCCAGAAAATGTTGGTGGCCCATAAACTGTGTCAGAGAGCTCTGAATGTCCCAAAAACATGTGCAGCCTGAAAAGGGCATTAACCCGCATGCTAGACCCCTGAAATTCCCCAAAATATTTTGGCCATGAAAAATTCATCCTACACCCCTGAAAATTCAGAAAATGTTGGCAGCATAAAAAAGGCCTTAAAATACATATTAGGCCTCCAAAAATGTAGAAAACTGTGGAGGCCCAAAAAAGGGGTTTACAGGCATCCTGGACCCCCTAAAGTCCAGAAAATGTTGGTGGCCCAAAAACTGTGTCAGAGAGCTCTGAATGTCCCAAAAACGCTTGCAGCCTGAAAAGGGCATTAACCCGCATGCTAGACCCCTGAAATTTCCCAAAATATTTTGGCCACGAAAAATTCGTCCTACACCCCTGAAAGTTCAGAAAATGTTGGCAGCCCCACATCCTAAACCCCTGAAATTCCCAAAAACATTTTTGGCCCGGAAAATGCATCCTACACCCCTGAAAGTTCAGAAACTGTTGGCAGCCACAAAAAGGCCTTAAAATGCATCTTATTCCTGCAAAAATCTTGATAACTTTGGAGGCCCAAAAAAGGGGTTACATCCTAGACCCCATAAAGTCCAGAAAATGTTGGTGACCCGAAAACAGTGTCAGAGAGCTCTGAATGTCCCAAAAATATTTGCAGCCTGAAAAGGGCATTAATCCGCATCCTGGCCCCCTGAAATTCCCCAAAATATTTTTGGCCCAAAAAATGCATCCTACGTCCCTGAAAATTCAGAAAATGTTGGCAGCACAAAAAAGGCCTTAAAATACATATTAGGCCTGCAAAAATGTAGAAAACTTTGGAGGCCCAAAAAAGGGGTTTACAGGCATCCTAGACCCCCTAAAGTCCAGAAAATGTTGGCGGCCCAAAAACTGTGTCAGAGAGCTCTGAATGTCCCAAAAACGCTTGCAGCCTGAAAAGGGCATTAACCCGCATGCTAGACCCCTGAAATTTCCCAAAATATTTTGGCCACGAAAAATTCATCCTACACCCCTGAAAGTTCAGAAAATGTTGGCAGCCCCAAAAAGGCCTTAAAATGCATCTTATTCCTGCAAAAATCTTGATAACTTTGGAGGCCCAAAAAAGGGGATTACAGGCATCCTAGACCCCCTAAAGTCCAGAAAATGTTGGTAGGCCAAAAACTGTGTCAGAGAGCTCTGAATGTCCCAAAAATGTTTGCAGCCTGAAAAGGGCAGTAATCCGCATACTGGCCCCCTGAAATTCCCCAAAATATTTTTGGCCCAAAAAATACATTCCACATCCCTGAAGTTCAGAAAATGTTGGCAGCACAAAACAGGCCTTAAAATACATATTAGGCCTGCAAAAATGTAGAAAACATTGGAGGCCCAAAAAAGGGGTTTACAGGCATCCTACACCCCCTAAAGTCCAGAAAATGTTGGCGGCCCAAAAACTGTGTCAGAGAGCTCTGAATGTCCCAAAAACATTTGCAGTCTGAAAAGGGCATTAACCCACATGCTAGACCCTTGAAATTCCCCAAAATATTTTGGCCACGAAAAATTCATCCTACACCCCTGAAAATTCAGAAAATGTTGGCAGCACAAAAAAGGTCTTAAAATACATATTAGGCCTCCAAAAATGTAGAAAACCTTGGAGGCACAAAAATGGGGTTTACAGGCATCCTAGACCCCCTAAAGTCCAGAAAATGTTGGTAGGCCAAAAACTGTGTCAGAGAGCTCTGAATGTCCCAAAAACATTTGCAGCCTGAAAAGGGCATTAACCCACATCCTAAACCCCTGAAATTCCCAAAAACATTTTTGGCCCGAAAAATGCATCCTACACCCCTGAAAGTTCTGAAAATGTTGGCAGCCCCAAAAAGGCCTTAAAATGCATCTTATTCCTGCAAAAATCTTGATAACTTTGGAGGCCCAAAAAAGGGGTTTACATCCTAGACCCCCTAAAGTCCAGAAAATGTTGGTGGCCCAAAAACTGTGTCAGAGAGCTCTGAATGGCCCAAAAACGCTTGCAGCCTGAAAAGGGCATTAACCCGCATCCTAGACCCCTGAAATTCCTAAAAACATTTATCGCCCGAAAAATGCATCCTACACCCCTTAAAGTTCAGAAAATGTTGGCAGCCCAAAAAATGCCTTAAAATGCATCTTATTCCTGCAATAATCTTTAAAACTTTGGAGGCCCAAAAAAGGGGTTTACAGGCATCCTAGACCCCCTAAAGTCCAGAAAATGTTGGCGGCCCAAAAACTTTGTCAGAGAGCTCTGAATGTCCCAAAAACATTTGCAGTCTGAAAAGGGCATTAACCCGCATGCTAGACCCCTGAAATTCCCCAAAATATTTTTGGCCCAAAAAATGCATCCTACATCCCTGAAGTTCAGAAAATGTTGGCAGCCCAAAAAATGCCTTAAAATGCATCTTATTCCTGCAATAATCTTTAAAACTTTGGAGGCCCAAAAAAGGGGTTTGCAGGCATCCTAGACCCCATAAAGTCCAGAAAATGTTGGTGGCCCATAAACTGTGTCAGAGAGCTCTGAATGTCCCAAAAACATGTGCAGCCTGAAAAGGGCATTAACCCGCATGCTAGACCCCTGAAATTCCCCAAAATATTTTGGCCATGAAAAATTCATCCTACACCCCTGAAAATTCAGAAAATGTTGGCAGCATAAAAAAGTCCTTAAAATACATATTAGGCCTCCAAAAATGTAGAAAACTGTGGAGGCCCAAAAAAGGGGTTTACAGGCATCCTGGACCCCCTAAAGTCCAGAAAATGTTGGTGGCCCAAAAACTGTGTCAGAGAGCTCTGAATGTCCCAAAAACGCTTGCAGCCTGAAAAGGGCATTAACCCGTATGCTAGACCCCTGAAATTTCCCAAAATATTTTGGCCACGAAAAATTCGTCCTACACCCCTGAAAGTTCAGAAAATGTGTGCAGCCCCACATCCTAAACCCCTGAAATTCCCAAAAACATTTTTGGCCCGAAAAATGCATCCTACACCCCTGAAAGTTCAGAAACTGTTGGCAGCCACAAAAAGGCCTTAAAATGCATCTTATTCCTGCAAAAATCTTGATAACTTTGGAGGCCCAAAAAAGGGGTTACATCCTAGACCCCATAAAGTCCAGAAAATGTTGGTGACCCGAAAACAGTGTCAGAGAGCTCTGAATGTCCCAAAAATATTTGCAGCCTGAAAAGGGCATTAATCCGCATCCTGGCCCCCTGAAATTCCCCAAAATATTTTTGGCCCAAAAAATGCATCCTATGTCCCTGAAAATTCAGAAAATGTTGGCAGCACAAAAAAGGCCTTAAAATACATATTAGGCCTGCAAAAATGTAGAAAACTTTGGAGGCCCAAAAAAGGGGTTTACAGGCATCCTAGACCCCCTAAAGTCCAGAAAATGTTGGCGGCCCAAAAACTGTGTCAGAGAGCTCTGAATGCCCCAAAAACGCTTGCAGCCTGAAAAGGGCATTAACCCGCATGCTAGACCCCTGAAATTTCCCAAAATATTTTGGCCACGAAAAATTCATCCTACACCCCTGAAAGTTCAGAAAATGTTGGCAGCCCCAAAAAGGCCTTAAAATGCATCTTATTCCTGCAAAAATCTTGATAACTTTGGAGGCCCAAAAAAGGGGATTACAGGCATCCTAGACCCCCTAAAGTCCAGAAAATGTTGGTAGGCCAAAAACTGTGTCAGAGAGCTCTGAATGTCCCAAAAATGTTTGCAGCCTGAAAAGGGCAGTAATCCGCATACTGGCCCCCTGAAATTCCCCAAAATATTTTTGGCCCAAAAAATACATCCTACATCCCTGAAGTTCAGAAAATGTTGGCAGCACAAAACAGGCCTTAAAATACATACTAGGCCTGCAAAAATATAGAAAACATTGGAGGCCCAAAAAAGGGGTTTACAGGCATCCTACACCCCCTAAAGTCCAGAAAATGTTGGCGGCCCAAAAACTGTGTCAGAGAGCTCTGAATGTCCCAAAAACATTTGCAGTCTGAAAAGGGCATTAACCCACATGCTAGACCCTTGAAATTCCCCAAAATATTTTGGCCACGAAAAATTCATCCTACACCCCTGAAAATTCAGAAAATGTTGGCAGCACAAAAAAGGTCTTAAAATACATACTAGGCCTCCAAAAATGTAGAAAACTTTGGAGGCCCAAAAAAGGGGTTTACAGGCATCCTAGACCCCCTAAAGTCCAGAAAATGTTGGTAGGCCAAAAACTGTGTCAGAGAGCTCTGAATGTCCCAAAAACGTTTGCAGCCTGAAAAGGGCATTAACCCACATCCTAAACCCCTGAAATTCCCCAAAAAATGTTTGGCCCGAAAAATGCATCCTACACCCCTGAAAGTTCAGAAAATGTTGGCAGCCCCAAAAAGGCCTTAAAATGCATCTTATTCCTGCAAAAATCTTGATAATTTTGGATGCCCAAAAAAGGGGTTTACAGGCATCCTAGACCCACTAAAGTCCAGAAAATGTTGGTAGGCCAAAAACTGTGTCAGGGAGCTCTGAATGTCCCAACAACATTTCCAGCCTGAAAAGGGCATTAACCCACATCCTAAACCCCTGAAATTCCCAAAAACATTTTTGGCCCGAAAAATGCATCCTACACCCCTGAAAGTTCAGAAAATGTTGGCAGCCCCAAAAAGGCCTTAAAATGCATCTTATTCCTGCAAAAATCTTGATAACTTTGGAGGCCCAAAAAAGGGGTTTACATCCTAGACCCCATAAAGTCCAGAAAATGTTGGTGACCCGAAAACAGTGTCAGAGAGCTCTGAATGTCCCAAAAATATGTGCAGCCTGAAAAGGGCATTAATCCACATCCTGGCCCCCTGAAATTCCCCAAAATATTTTTGGCCCAAAAAATGCATCCTACGTCCCTGAAAATTCAGAAAATGTTGGCAGCACAAAAAAGGCCTTAAAATACATATTAGGCCTCCAAAAATGTAGAAAACTGTGGAGGCCCAAAAAAGGGGTTTACAGGCATCCTAGACCCCCTAAAGTCCAGAAAATGTTGGCGGCCCAAAAACTGTGTCAGAGAGCTCTGAATGTCCCAGAAACGCTTGCAGCCTGAAAAGGGCATTAACCCGCATGCTAGACCCCTGAAATTTCCCAAAATATTTTGGCCACGAAAAATTCATCCTACACCCCTGAAAGTTCAGAAAATGTTGGCAGCCCCAAAAAGGCCTTAAAATGCATCTTATTCCTGCAAAAATCTTGATAACTTTGGAGGCCCAAAAAAGGGATTTACAGGCATCCTAGACCCCCTAAAGTCCAGAAAATGTTGGTAGGCCAAAAACTGTGTCAGAGAGCTCTGAATGTCCCAAAAATGTTTGCAGCCTGAAAAGGGCAGTAATCCGCATACTGGCCCCCTGAAATTCCCCAAAATATTTTTGGCCCAAAAAATACATCCTACATCCCTGAAGTTCAGAAAATGTTGGCAGCACAAAACAGGCCTTAAAATACATACTAGGCCTGCAAAAATGTAGAAAACATTGGAGGCCCAAAAAAGGGGTTTACAGGCATCCTACACCCCCTAAAGTCCAGAAAATGTTGGCGGCCCAAAAACTGTGTCAGAGAGCTCTGAATGTCCCAAAAACATTTGCAGTCTGAAAAGGGCATTAACCCACATGCTAGACCCTTGAAATTCCCCAAAATATTTTGTCCACGAAAAATTCATCCTACACCCCTGAAAATTCAGAAAATGTTGGCAGCACAAAAAAGGTCTTAAAATACATACTAGGCCTCCAAAAATGTAGAAAACTTTGGAGGCCCAAAAAAGGGGTTTACAGGCATCCTAGACCCCCTAAAGTCCAGAAAATGTTGGTAGGCCAAAAACTGTGTCAGAGAGCTCTGAATGTCCCAAAAACGTTTGCAGCCTGAAAAGGGCATTAACCCACATCCTAAACCCCTGAAATTCCCCAAAAAATTTTTGGCCCGAAAAATGCATCCTACACCCCTGAAAGTTCAGAAAATGTTGGCAGCCCCAAAAAGGCCTTAAAATGCATCTTATTCCTGCAAAAATCTTGATAATTTTGGATGCCCAAAAAAGGGGTTTACAGGCATCCTAGACCCACTAAAGTCCAGAAAATGTTGGTAGGCCAAAAACTGTGTCAGGGAGCTCTGAATGTCCCAACAACATTTCCAGCCTGAAAAGGGCATTAACCCACATCCTAAAACCCTGAAATTCCCAAAAACATTTTTGGCCCGAAAAATGCATCCTACACCCCTGAAAGTTCAGAAAATGTTGGCAGCCCCAAAAAGGCCTTAAAATGCATCTTATTCCTGCAAAAATCTTGATAACTTTGGAGGCCCAAAAAAGGGGTTTACATCCTAGACCCCATAAAGTCCAGAAAATGTTGGTGACCCGAAAACAGTGTCAGAGAGCTCTGAATGTCCCAAAAATATGTGCAGCCTGAAAAGGGCATTAATCCACATCCTGGCCCCCTGAAATTCCCCAAAATATTTTTGGCCCAAAAAATGCATCCTACGTCCCTGAAAATTCAGAAAATGTTGGCAGCACAAAAAAGGCCTTAAAATACATATTAGGCCTGCAAAAATGTAGAAAACTTTGGAGGCCCAAAAAAGGGGTTTACAGGCATCCTAGACCCCCTAAAGTCCAGAAAATGTTGGCGGCCCAAAAACTGTGTCAGAGAGCTCTGAATGTCCCAGAAACGCTTGCAGCCTGAAAAGGGCATTAACCCGCATGCTAGACCCCTGAAATTTCCCAAAATATTTTGGCCACGAAAAATTCATCCTACACCCCTGAAAGTTCAGAAAATGTTGGCAGCCCCACATCCTAAACCCCTGAAATTCCCCAAAAAAGTTTTGGCCCGAAAAATGCATCCTACACCCCTGAAAGTTCAGAAACTGTTGGCAGCCACAAAAAGGCCTTAAAATGCATCTTATTCCTGCAAAAATCTTGATAACTTTGGAGGCCCAAAAAAGGGGTTTACATCCTAGACCCCATAAAGTCCAGAAAATCTTGGTGACCCGAAAACAGTGTCAGAGAGCTCTGAATGTCCCAAAAATATTTGCAGCCTGAAAAGGGCATTAATCCGCATCCTGGCCCCCTGAAATTCCCCAAAATATTTTTGGCCCAAAAAATGCATCCTACATCCCTGAAAATTCAGAAAATGTTGGCAGCACAAAAAAGG
Source organism: Ambystoma mexicanum (assembly GCF_040938575.1). NCBI lineage: Eukaryota > Metazoa > Chordata > Amphibia > Caudata > Ambystomatidae > Ambystoma > Ambystoma mexicanum. Next base: position 1,302,081,035 of record NC_090935.1, on the reverse strand, counting down.
CCTTAAAATACATATTAGGCCTGCAAAAATGTAGAAAACTTTGGAGGCCCAAAAAAGGGGTTTACAGGCATCCTAGACCCCCTAAAGTCCAGAAAATGTTGGCGGCCCAAAAACTGTGTCAGAGAGCTCTGAATGTCCCAAAAACGCTTGCAGCCTGAAAAGGGCATTAACCCGCATGCTAGACCCCTGAAATTTCCCAAAATATTTTGGCCACGAAAAATTCATCCTACACCCCTGAAAGTTCAGAAAATGTTGGCAGCCCCAAAAAGGCCCTAAAATGCATCTTATTCCTGCAAAAATCTTGATAACTTTGGAGGCCCAAAAAAGGGGTTTACAGGCATCCTAGACCCCCTAAAGTCCAGAAAATGTTGGTAGGCCAAAAACTGTGTCAGAGAGCTCTGAATGTCCCAAAAACGTTTGCAGCCTGAAAAGGGCAGTAATCCGCATCCTGGCCCCCTGAAATTCCCCAAAATATTTTTGGCCCAAAAAATACATCCTACATCCCTGAAGTTCAGAAACTGTTGGCAGCACAAAACAGGCCTTAAAATACATATTAGGCCTGCAAAAATGTAGAAAACATTGGAGGCCCAAAAAAGGGGTTTACAGGCATCCTACACCCCCTAAAGTCCAGAAAATGTTGGCGGCCCAAAAACTGTGTCAGAGAGCTCTGAATGTCCCAAAAACATTTGCAGTCTGAAAAGGGCATTAACCCACATGCTAGACCCTTGAAATTCCCCAAAATATTTTGGCCACGAAAAATTCATCCTACACCCCTGAAAATTCAGAAAATGTTGGCAGCACAAAAAAGGTCTTAAAATACATACTAGGCCTCCAAAAATGTAGAAAACTTTGGAGGCCCAAAAAAGGGGTTTACAGGCATCCTAGACCCCCTAAAGTCCAGAAAATGTTGGTAGGCCAAAAACTGTGTCAGAGAGCTCTGAATGTCCCAAAAACGTTTGCAGCCTGAAAAGGGCATTAACCCACATCCTAAACCCCTGAAAATTCCCAAAAACATTTTTGGCCCGAAAAATGCATCCTACACCCCTGAAAGTTCAGAAAATGTTGGCAGCCCCAAAAAGGCCTTAAAATGCATCTTATTCCTGCAAAAATCTTGATAACTTTGGAGGCCCAAAAAAGGGGTTTACAGGCATCCTAGGCCCACTAAAGTCCAGAAAATGTTGGTTGGCCAAAAACTGTGTCAGGGAGCTCTGAATGTCCCAACAACATTTCCAGCCTTAAAAGGGCATTAACCCACATCCTAAACCCCTGAAATTCCCAAAAACATTTTTGGCCCGAAAAATGCATCCTACACCCCTGAAAGTTCAGAAAATGTTGGCAGCCCCAAAAAGGCCTTAAAATGCATCTTATTCCTGCAAAAATCTTGATAACTTTGGAGGCCCAAAAAAGCGGTTTACATCCTAGACCCCATAAAGTCCAGAAAATGTTGGTGCGCCGAAAACAGTGTCAGAGAGCTCTGAATGTCCCAAAAATATGTGCAGCCTGAAAAGGGCATTAATCCGCATCCTGGCCCCCTGAAATTCCCCAAAATATTTTTGGCCCAAAAAATGCATGCTATATCCCTGAAGTTGAGAAAATGTTGGCAGCACAAAACAGGCCTTAAAATACATATTGGGCCTGCAAAAATGTAGAAAACTTTGGAGGCCCAAAAAAGGGGTTTACAGGCATCCTAGACCCCATAAAGTCCAGAAAATGTTGGTGGCCCATAAACTGTGTCAGAGAGCTCTGAATGTCCCAAAAACATTTGCAGTCTGAAAAGGGCATTAACCCGCATGCTAGACCCCTGAAATTCCCCAAAATATTTTGGCCACGAAAAATTCATCCTACACCCCTGAAAATTCAGAAAATTTTGGCAGCATAAAAAAGGCCTTAAAATACATATTAGGCCTCCAAAAATGTAGAAAACTGTGGAGGCCCAAAAAAGGGGTTTACAGGCATCCTAGACCCCCTAAAGTCCAGAAAATGTTGGTAGGCCAAAAACTGTGTCAGAGAGCTCTGAATGTCCCAAAAACATTTCCAGCCTGAAAAGGGCATTAACCCACATCCTAAACCCCTGAAATTCCCAAAAACATTTTTGGCCCGAAAAATGCATCCTACACCCCTGAAAGTTCAGAAACTGTTGGCAGCCACAAAAAGGCCTTAAAATGCATCTTATTCCTGCAAAAATCTTGATAACTTTGGAGGCCCAAAAAAGGGGTTTACATCCTAGACCCCATAAAGTCCAGAAAATGTTGGTGACCCGAAAACAGTGTCAGAGAGCTCTGCATGTCCCAAAAATATTTGCAGCCCGAAAAGGGCATTAATCCGCATCCTGGCCCCCTGAAATTCCCCAAAATATTTTTGGCCCGAAAAATGCATCCTACATCCCTGAAAATTCAGAAAATGTTGGCAGCACAAAAAAGGCCTTAAAATACATATTAAGCCTGCAAAAATGTAGAAAACTTTGGAGGCCCAAAAAAGGGGTTTACAGGCATCCTAGACCCCCTAAAGTCCAGAAAATGTTGGCGGCCCAAAAACTGTGTCAGAGAGCTCTGAATGTCCCAAAAACGCTTGCAGCCTGAAAAGGGCATTAACCCGCATGCTAGACCCCTGAAATTTCCCAAAATATTTTGGCCACGAAAAATTCATCCTACACCCCTGAAAGTTCAGAAAATGTTGGCAGCCCCACATCCTAAACCCCTGAAATTCCCAAAAACATTTTTGGCCCGAAAAATGCATCCTACACCCCTGAAAATTCAGAAAATGTTGGCAGCACAAAAAAAGGCCGTAAAATACATATCAGGCCTCTAAAAATGTAGAAAACTTTGGAGGCCCAAAAAAGGGGTTTACAGGCATCCTAGACCCCCTAAAGTCCAGAAAATGTTGGTAGGCCAAAAACTGTGTCAGAGAGCTCTGAATGTCCCAAAAACGTTTGCAGCCTGAAAAGGGCATTAACCCACATCCTAAACCCCTGAAATTCCCAAAACCATTTTTAGCCCGAAAAATGCATCCTACACCCCTGAAAGTTCAGAAAATGTTGGCAGCCCCAAAAAGGCCTTAAAATGCATCTTATTCCTGCAAAAATCTTGATAACTTTGGAGGCCCAAAAAAGGGGTTTACATCCTAGACCCCATAAAGTCCAGAAAATGTTGGTGACCCAAAAACAGTGTCAGAGAGCTCTGAATGTCCCAAAAATATGTGCAGCCTGAAAAGGGCATTAATCCACATCCTGGCCCCCTGAAATTCCCCAAAATATTTTTGGCCCAAAAAAGGCATCCTACGTCCCTGAAAATTCAGAAAATGTTGGCAGCACAAAAAAGGCCTTAAAATACATATTAGGCCTGCAAAAATGTAGAAAACTTTGGAGGCCCAAAAAAGGGGTTTACAGGCATCCTAGACCCCCTAAAGTCCAGAAAATGTTGGCGGCCCAAAAACTGTGTCAGAGAGCTCTGAATGTCCCAAAAACGCTTGCAGCCTGAAAAGGGCATTAACCCGCATGCTAGACCCCTGAAATTTCCCAAAATATTTTGGCCACGAAAAATTCATCCTACACCCCTGAAAGTTCAGAAAATGTTGGCAGCCCCACATCCTAAACCCCTGAAATTCCCAAAAACATTTTTGGCCCGAAAAATGCATCCTACACCCCTGAAAATTCAGAAAATGTTGGCAGCACAAAAAAAGGCCATAAAATACATATCAGGCCTCTAAAAATGTAGAAAACTTTGGAGGCCCAAAAAAGGGGTTTACAGGCATCCTAGACCCCCTAAAGTCCAGAAAATGTTGGTAGGCCAAAAACTGTGTCAGAGAGCTCTGAATGTCCCAAAAATGTTTGCAGCCTGAAAAGGGCATTAACCCACATCCTAAACCCCTGAAATTCCCAAAAACATTTTTGGCCCGAAAAATGCATCCTACACCCCTGAAGTTCAGAAAATGTTGGCAGCACAAAACAGGCCTTAAAATACATATTAGGCCTGCAAAAATGTAGAAAACTTTGGAGGCCCAAAAAAGGGGTTTACAGGCATCCTAGACCCCATAAAGTCCAGAAAATGTTGGTGGCCCATAAACTGTGTCAGAGAGCTCTGAATGTCCCAAAAACATTTGCAGTCTGAAAAGGGCATTAACCCGCATGCTAGACCCCTGAAATTCCCCAAAATATTTTGGCCACGAAAAATTCATCCTACACCCCTGAAAATTCAGAAAATGTTGGCAGCATAAAAAAGGCCTTAAAATACATATTAGGCCTCCAAAAATGTAGAAAACTGTGGAGGCCCAAAAAAGGGGTTTACAGGCATCCTAGACCCCCTAAAGTCCAGAAAATGTTGGTAGGCCAAAAACTGTGTCAGAGAGCTCTGAATGTCCCAAAAACATTTCCAGCCTGAAAAGGGCATTAACCCACATCCTAAACCCCTGAAATTCCCAAAAACATTTTTGGCCCGAAAAATGCATCCTACACCCCTGAAAGTTCAGAAAATGTTGGCAGCCCCAAAAAGGCCTTAAAATGCATCTTATTCCTGCAAAAATCTTGATAACTTTGGAGGCCCAAAAAAGGGGTTTACATCCTAGACCCCATAAAGTCCAGAAAATGTTGGTGACCCGAAAACAGTGTCAGAGAGCTCTGAATGTCCCAAAAATATGTGCAGCCTGAAAAGGGCATTAATCCGCATCCTGGCCCCCTGAAATTCCCCAAAATATTTTTGGCCCAAAAAATGCATGCTATATCCCTGAAGTTCAGAAAATGTTGGCAGCACAAAACAGGCCTTAAAATACATATTAGGCCTGCAAAAATGTAGAAAACTTTGGAGGCCCAAAAAAGGGGTTTACAGGCATCCTAGACCCCATAAAGTCCAGAAAATGTTGGTGGCCCATAAACTGTGTCAGAGAGCTCTGAATGTCCCAAAAACATTTGCAGTCTGAAAAGGGCATTAACCCGCATGCTAGACCCCTGAAATTCCCCAAAATATTTTGGCCACGAAAAATTCATCCTACACCCCTGAAAATTCAGAAAATGTTGGCAGCATAAAAAAGGCCTTAAAATACATATTAGGCCTCCAAAAATGTAGAAAACTGTGGAGGCCCAAAAAAGGGGTTTACAGGCATCCTAGACCCCCTAAAGTCCAGAAAATGTTGGTAGGCCAAAAACTGTGTCAGAGAGCTCTGAATGTCCCAAAAACATTTCCAGCCTGAAAAGGGCATTAACCCACATCCTAAACCCCTGAAATTCCCAAAAACATGTTTGGCCCGAAAAATGCATCCTACACCCCGGAAAGTTCAGAAACTGTTGGCAGCCACAAAAAGGCCTTAAAATGCATCTTATTCCTGCAAAAATCTTGATAACTTTGGAGGCCCAAAAAAGGGGTTTACATCCTAGACCCCATAAAGTCCAGAAAATGTTGGTGACCCGAAAACAGTGTCAGAGAGCTCTGCATGTCCCAAAAATATTTGCAGCCCGAAAAGGGCATTAATCCGCATCCTGGCCCCCTGAAATTCCCCAAAATATTTTTGGCCCGAAAAATGCATCCTACATCCCTGAAAATTCAGAAAATGTTGGCAGCACAAAAAAGGCCTTAAAATACATATTAGGCCTGCAAAAATGTAGAAAACTTTGGAGGCCCAAAAAAGGGGTTTACAGGCATCCTAGACCCCCTAAAGTCCAGAAAATGTTGGCGGCCCAAAAACTGTGTCAGAGAGCTCTGAATGTCCCAAAAACGCTTGCAGCCTGAAAAGGGCATTAACCCGCATGCTAGACCCCTGAAATTTCCCAAAATATTTTGGCCACGAAAAATTCATCCTACACCCCTGAAAGTTCAGAAAATGTTGGCAGCCCCAAAAAGGCCCTAAAATGCATCTTATTCCTGCAAAAATCTTGATAACTTTGGAGGCCCAAAAAAGGGGTTTACAGGCATCCTAGACCCCCTAAAGTCCAGAAAATGTTGGTAGGCCAAAAACTGTGTCAGAGAGCTCTGAATGTCCCAAAAACGTTTGCAGCCTGAAAAGGGCAGTAATCCGCATCCTGGCCCCCTGAAATTCCCCAAAATATTTTTGGCCCAAAAAATACATCCTACATCCCTGAAGTTCAGAAACTGTTGGCAGCACAAAACAGGCCTTAAAATACATATTAGGCCTGCAAAAATGTAGAAAACATTGGAGGCCCAAAAAAGGGGTTTACAGGCATCCTACACCCCCTAAAGTCCAGAAAATGTTGGCGGCCCAAAAACTGTGTCAGAGAGCTCTGAATGTCCCAAAAACATTTGCAGTCTGAAAAGGGCATTACCCCACATGCTAGACCCTTGAAATTCCCCAAAATATTTTGGCCACGAAAAATTCATCCTACACCCCTGAAAATTCAGAAAATGTTGGCAGCACAAAAAAGGTCTTAAAATACATACTAGGCCTCCAAAAATGTAGAAAACTTTGGAGGCCCAAAAAAGGGGTTTACAGGCATCCTAGACCCCCTAAAGTCCAGAAAATGTTGGTAGGCCAAAAACTGTGTCAGAGAGCTCTGAATGTCCCAAAAACGTTTGCAGCCTGAAAAGGGCATTAACCCACATCCTAAACCCCTGAAAATTCCCAAAAACATTTTTGGCCCAAAAAATGCATCCTACACCCCTGAAAGTTCAGAAAATGTTGGCAGCCCCAAAAAGGCCTTAAAATGCATCTTATTCCTGCAAAAATCTTGATAACTTTGGAGGCCCAAAAAAGGGGTTTACAGGCATCCTAGACCCACTAAAGTCCAGAAAATGTTGGTTGGCCAAAAACTGTGTCAGGGAGCTCTGAATGTCCCAACAACATTTCCAGCCTGAAAAGGGCATTAACCCACATCCTAAACCCCTGAAATTCCCAAAAACATTTTTGGCCCGAAAAATGCATCCTACACCCCTGAAAGTTCAGAAAATGTTGGCAGCCCCAAAAAGGCCTTAAAATGCATCTTATTCCTGCAAAAATCTTGATAACTTTGGAGGCCCAAAAAAGGGGTTTACATCCTAGACCCCATAAAGTCCAGAAAATGTTGGTGACCCGAAAACAGTGTCAGAGAGCTCTGAATGTCCCAAAAATATGTGCAGCCTGAAAAGGGCATTAATCCGCATCCTGGCCCCCTGAAATTCCCCAAAATATTTTTGGCCCAAAAAATGCATGCTATATCCCTGAAGTTCAGAAAATGTTGGCAGCACAAAACAGGCCTTAAAATACATATTAGGCCTGCAAAAATGTAGAAAACTTTGGAGGCCCAAAAAAGGGGTTTACAGGCATCCTAGACCCCATAAAGTCCAGAAAATGTTGGTGGCCCATAAACTGTGTCAGAGAGCTCTGAATGTCCCAAAAACATTTGCAGTCTGAAAAGGGCATTAACCCGCATGCTAGACCCCTGAAATTCCCCAAAATATTTTGGCCACGAAAAATTCATCCTACACCCCTGAAAGTTCAGAAACTGTTGGCAGCCACAAAAAGGCCTTAAAATGCATCTTATTCCTGCAAAAATCTTGATAACTTTGGAGGCCCAAACAAGGGGTTTACATCCTAGACCCCATAAAGTCCAGAAAATGTTGGTGACCCCAAAACAGTGTCAGAGAGCTCTGCATGTCCCAAAAATATTTGCAGCCCGAAAAGGGCATTAATCCGCATCCTGGCCCCCTGAAATTCCCCAAAATATTTTTGGCCCGAAAAATGCATCCTACATCCCTGAAAATTCAGAAAATGTTGGCAGCACAAAAAAGGCCTTAAAATACATATTAGGCCTGCAAAAATGTAGAAAACTTTGGAGGCCCAAAAAAGGGGTTTACAGGCATCCTAGACCCCCTAAAGTCCAGAAAATGTTGGCGGCCCAAAAACTGTGTCAGAGAGCTCTGAATGTCCCAAAAACGCTTGCAGCCTGAAAAGGGCATTAACCCACATGCTAGACCCCTGAAATTTCCCAAAATATTTTGGCCACGAAAAATTCATCCTACACCCCTGAAAGTTCAGAAAATGTTGGCAGCCCCACATCCTAAACCCCTGAAATTCCCAAAAACATTTTTGGCCCGAAAAATGCATCCTACACCCCTGAAAATTCAGAAAATGTTGGCAGCACAAAAAAAGGCCGTAAAATACATATCAGGCCTCTAAAAATGTAGAAAACTTTGGAGGCCCAAAAAAGGGGTTTACAGGCATCCTAGACCCCCTAAAGTCCAGAAAATGTTGGTAGGCCAAAAACTGTGTCAGAGAGCTCTGAATGTCCCAAAAACGTTTGCAGCCTGAAAAGGGCATTAACCCACATCCTAAACCCCTGAAATTCCCAAAAACATTTTTGGCCCGAAAAATGCATCCTACACCCCTGAAAGTTCAGAAAATGTTGGCAGCCCCAAAAAGGCCTTAAAATGCATCTTATTCCTGCAAAAATCTTGATAACTTTGGAGGCCCAAAAAAGGGGTTTACATCCTAGACCCCATAAAGTCCAGAAAATGTTGGTGACCCGAAAACAGTGTCAGAGAGCTCTGAATGTCCCAAAAATATGTGCAGCCTGAAAAGGGCATTAATCCACATCCTGGCCCCCTGAAATTCCCCAAAATATTTTTGGCCCAAAAAATGCATCCTACGTCCCTGAAAATTCAGAAAATGTTGGCAGCACAAAAAAGGCCTTAAAATACATATTAGGCCTGCAAAAATGTAGAAAACTTTGGAGGCCCAAAAAAGGGGTTTACAGGCATCCTAGACCCCCTAAAGTCCAGAAAATGTTGGCGGCCCAAAAACTGTGTCAGAGAGCTCTGAATGTCCCAAAAACGCTTGCAGCCTGAAAAGGGCATTAACCCGCATGCTAGACCCCTGAAATTTCCCAAAATATTTTGGTCACGAAAAATTCATCCTACACCCCTGAAAGTTCAGAAAATGTTGGCAGCCCCACATCCTAAACCCCTGAAATTCCCCAAAAAATTTTTGGCCCGAAAAATGCATCCTACACCCCTGAAAGTTCAGAAACTGTTGGCAGCCACAAAAAGGCCTTAAAATGCATCTTATTCCTGCAAAAATCTTGATAACTTTGGAGGCCCAAAAAAGGGGTTTACATCCTAGACCCCATAAAGTCCAGAACATGTTGGTGACCCGAAAACAGTGTCAGAGAGCTCTGAATGTCCCAAAAATATTTGCAGCCTGAAAAGGGCATTAATCCGCATCCTGGCCCCCTGAAATTCTCCAAAATATTTTTGGCCCAAAAAATGCATCCTACATCCCTGAAAATTCAGAAAATGTTGGCAGCACAAAAAAGGCCTTAAAATACATATTAGGCCTGCAAAAATGTAGAAAACTTTGGAGGCCCAAAAAAGGGGTTTACAGGCATCCTAGACCCCCTAAAGTCCAGAAAATGTTGGCGGCCCAAAAACTGTGTCAGAGAGCTCTGAATGTCCCAAAAATGCTTGCAGCCTGAAAAGGGCATTAACCCGCATGCTAGACCCCTGAAATTTCCCAAAATATTTTGGCCACGAAAAATTCATCCTACACCCCTGAAAGTTCAGAAAATGTTGGCAGCCCCACATCCTAAACCCCTGAAATTCCCCAAAAAATTTTTGGCCCGAAAAATGCATCCTACACCCCTGAAAGTTCAGAAACTGTTGGCAGCCACAAAAAGGCCTTAAAATGCATCTTATTCCTGCAAAAATCTTGATAACTTTGGAGGCCCAAAAAAGGGGTTTACATCCTAGACCCCATAAAGTCCAGAAAATGTTGGTGACCCGAAAACAGTGTCAGAGAGCTCTGAATGTCCCAAAAATATTTGCAGCCTGAAAAGGGCATTAATCCGCATCCTGGCCCCCTGAAATTCCCCAAAATATTTTTGGCCCAAAAAATGCATCCTACATCCCTGAAAATTCAGAAAATGTTGGCAGCACAAAAAAGGCCTTAAAATACATATTAGGCCTGCAAAAATGTAGAAAACTTTGAAGGCCCAAAAAAGGGGTTTACAGGCATCCTAGACCCCCTAAAGTCCAGAAAATGTTGGTAGGCCAAAAACTGTGTCAGAGAGCTCTGAATGTCCCAAAAACGTTTGCAGCCTGAAAAGGGCAGTAATCCGCATCCTGCCCCCTGAAATTCCCCAAAATATTTTTGGCCCAAAAAATACATCCTACATCCCTGAAGTTCAGAAACTGTTGGCAGCACAAAACAGGCCTTAAAATACATATTAGGCCTGCAAAAATGTAGAAAACATTGGAGGCCCAAAAAAGGGGTTTACAGGCATCCTACACCCCCTAAAGTCCAGAAAATGTTGGCGGCCCAAAAACTGTGTCAGAGAGCTCTGAATGTCCCAAAAACATTTGCAGTCTGAAAAGGGCATTAACCCACATGCTAGACCCTTGAAATTCCCCAAAATATTTTGGCCACGAAAAATTCATCCTACACCCCTGAAAATTCAGAAAATGTTGGCAGCACAAAAAAGGTCTTAAAATACATACTAGGCCTCCAAAAATGTAGAAAACTTTGGAGGCCCAAAAAAGGGGTTTACAGGTATCCTAGACCCCCTAAAGTCCAGAAAATGTTGGTAGGCCAAAAACTGTGTCAGAGAGCTCTGAATGTCCCAAAAACGTTTGCAGCCTGAAAAGGGCATTAACCCACATCCTAAACCCCTGAAAATTCCCAAAAACATTTTTGGCCCGAAAAATGCATCCTACACCCCTGAAAGTTCAGAAAATGTTGGCAGCCCCAAAAAGGCCTTAAAATGCATCTTATTCCTGCAAAAATCTTGATAACTTTGGAGGCCCAAAAAAGGGGTTTACATCCTAGACCCCATAAAGTCCAGAAAATGTTGGTGACCCGAAAACAGTGTCAGAGAGCTCTGAATGTCCCAAAAATATGTGCAGCCTGAAAAGGGCATTAATCCGCATCCTGGCCCCCTGAAATTCCCCAAAATATTTTTGGCCCAAAAAATGCATGCTATATCCCTGAAGTTCAGAAAATGTTGGCAGCACAAAACAGGCCTTAAAATACATATTAGGCCTGCAAAAATGTAGAAAACTTTGGAGGCCAAAAAAAGGGGTTTACAGGCATCCTAGACCCCATAAAGTCCAGAAAATGTTGGTGGCCCATAAACTGTGTCAGAGAGCTCTGAATGTCCCAAAAACATTTGCAGTCTGAAAAGGGCATTAACCCGCATGCTAGACCCCTGAAATTCCCCAAAATATTTTGGCCACGAAAAATTCATCCTACACCCCTGAAAATTCAGAAAATGTTGGCAGCATAAAAAAGGCCTTAAAATACATATTAGGCCTCCAAAAATGTAGAAAACTGTGGAGGCCCAAAAAAGGGGTTTACAGGCATCCTAGACCCCCTAAAGTCCAGAAAATGTTGGTAGGCCAAAAACTGTGTCAGAGAGCTCTGAATGTCCCAAAAACATTTCCAGCCTGAAAAGGGCATTAACCCACATCCTAAACCTCTGAAATTCCCAAAAACATTTTTGGCCCGAAAAATGCATCCTACACCCCTGAAAGTTCAGAAAATGTTGGCAGCCCCAAAAAGGCCTTAAAATGCATCTTATTCCTGCAAAAATCTTGATAACTTTGGAGGCCCAAAAAAGGGGTTTACATCCTAGACCCCATAAAGTCCAGAAAATGTTGGTGACCCGAAAACAGTGTCAGAGAGCTCTGAATGTCCCAAAAATATGTGCAGCCTGAAAAGGGCATTAATCCGCATCCTGGCCCCCTGAAATTCCCCAAAATATTTTTGGCCCAAAAAATGCATGCTATATCCCTGAAGTTCAGAAAATGTTGGCAGCACAAAACAGGCCTTAAAATACATATTAGGCCTGCAAAAATGTAGAAAACTTTGGAGGCCAAAAAAAGGGGTTTACAGGCATCCTAGACCCCATAAAGTCCAGAAAATGTTGGTGGCCCATAAACTGTGTCAGAGAGCTCTGAATGTCCCAAAAACATTTGCAGTCTGAAAAGGGCATTAACCCGCATGCTAGACCCCTGAAATTCCCCAAAATATTTTGGCCACGAAAAATTCATCCTACACCCCTGAAAATTCAGAAAATGTTGGCAGCATAAAAAAGGCCTTAAAATACATATTAGGCCTCCAAAAATGTAGAAAACTGTGGAGGCCCAAAAAAGGGGTTTACAGGCATCCTAGACCCCCTAAAGTCCAGAAAATGTTGGTAGGCCAAAAACTGTGTCAGAGAGCTCTGAATGTCCCAAAAACATTTCCAGCCTGAAAAGGGCATTAACCCACATCCTAAACCCCTGAAATTCCCAAAAACATTTTTGGCCCGAAAAATGCATCCTACACCCCTGAAAGTTCAGAAACTGTTGGCAGCCACAAAAAGGCCTTAAAATGCATCTTATTCCTGCAAAAATCTTGATAACTTTGGAGGCCCAAAAAAGGGGTTTACATCCTAGACCCCATAAAGTCCAGAAAATGTTGGTGACCCGAAAACAGTGTCAGAGAGCTCTGCATGTCCCAAAAATATTTGCAGCCCGAAAAGGGCATTAATCCGCATCCTGGCCCCCTGAAATTCCCCAAAATATTTTTGGCCCGAAAAATGCATCCTACATCCCTGAAAATTCAGAAAATGTTGGCAGCACAAAAAAGGCCTTAAAATACATATTAGGCCTGCAAAAATGTAGAAAAGTTTGGAGGCCCAAAAAAGGGGTTTACAGGCATCCTAGACCCCCTAAAGTCCAGAAAATGTTGGCGGCCCAAAAACTGTGTCAGAGAGCTCTGAATGTCCCAAAAACGCTTGCAGCCTGAAAAGAGCATTAACCCGCATGCTAGACCCCTGAAATTTCCCAAAATATTTTGGCCACGAAAAATTCATCCTACACCCCTGAAAGTTCAGAAAATGTTGGCAGCCCCACATCCTAAACCCCTGAAATTCCCAAAAACATTTTTGGCCCGAAAAATGCATCCTACACCCCTGAAAATTCAGAAAATGTTGGCAGCACAAAAAAAGGCCGTAAAATACATATCAGGCCTCTAAAAATGTAGAAAACTTTGGAGGCCCAAAAAAGGGGTTTACAGACATCCTAGACCCCCTAAAGTCCAGAAAATGTTGGTAGGCCAAAAACTGTGTCAGAGAGCTCTGAATGTCCCAAAAACGTTTGCAGCCTGAAAAGGGCATTAACCCACATCCTAAACCCCTGAAATTCCCAAAAACATTTTTGGCCCGAAAAATGCATCCTACACCCCTGAAAGTTCAGAAAATGTTGGCAGCCCCAAAAAGGCCTTAAAATGCATCTTATTCCTGCAAAAATCTTGATAACTTTGGAGGCCCAAAAAAGGGGTTTACATCCTAGACCCCATAAAGTCCAGAAAATGTTGGTGACCCGAAAACAGTGTCAGAGAGCTCTGAATGTCCCAAAAATATGTGCAGCCTGAAAAGGGCATTAATCCACATCCTGGCCCCCTGAAATTCCCCAAAATATTTTTGGCCCAAAAAATGCATCCTACGTCCCTGAAAATTCAGAAAATGTTGGCAGCACAAAACAGGCCTTAAAATACATATTAGGCCTGCAAAAATGTAGAAAACTTTGGAGGCCCAAAAAAGGGGTTTACAGGCATCCTAGACCCCCTAAAGTCCAGAAAATGTTGGCGGCCCAAAAACTGTGTCAGAGAGCTCTGAATGTCCCAAAAACGCTTGCAGCCTGAAAAGGGCATTAACCCGCATGCTAGACCCCTGAAATTTCCCAAAATATTTTGGCCACGAAAAATTCATCCTACACCCCTGAAAGTTCAGAAAATGTTGGCAGCCCCACATCCTAAACCCCTGAAATTCCCCAAAAAATGTTTGGCCCGAAAAATGCATCCTACACCCCTGAAAGTTCAGAAACTGTTGGCAGCCACAAAAAGGCCTTAAAATGCATCTTATTCCTGCAAAAATCTTGATAACTTTGGAGGCCCAAAAAAGGGGTTTACATCCTAGACCCCATAAAGTCCAGAAAATGTTGGTGACCCGAAAACAGTGTCAGAGAGCTCTGAATGTCCCAAAAATATTTGCAGCCTGAAAAGGGCATTAATCCGCATCCTGGCCCCCTGAAATTCCCCAAAATATTTTTGGCCCAAAAAATGCATCCTACATCCCTGAAAATTCAGAAAATGTTGGCAGCACAAAAAAGGCCTTAAAATACATATTAGGCCTGCAAAAATGTAGAAAACTTTGGAGGCCCAAAAAAGGGGTTTACAGGCATCCTAGACCCCCTAAAGTCCAGAAAATGTTGGCGGCCCAAAAACTGTGTCAGAGAGCTCTGAATGTCCCAAAAACGCTTGCAGCCTGAAAAGGGCATTAACCCGCATGCTAGACCCCTGAAATTTCCCAAAATATTTTGGCCACGAAAAATTCATCCTACACCCCTGAAAGTTCAGAAAATGTTGGCAGCCCCAAAAAGGTCCTAAAATGCATCTTATTCCTGCAAAAATCTTGATAACTTTGGAGGCCCAAAAAAGGGGTTTACAGGCATCCTAGACCCCCTAAAGTCCAGAAAATGTTGGTAGGCCAAAAACTGTGTCAGAGAGCTCTGAATGTCCCAAAAACGTTTGCAGCCTGAAAAGGGCAGTAATCCGCATCCTGGCCCCCTGAAATTCCCCAAAATATTTTTGGCCCAAAAAATACATCCTACATCCCTGAAGTTCAGAAACTGTTGGCAGCACAAAACAGGCCTTAAAATACATATTAGGCCTGCAAAAATGTAGAAAACATTGGAGGCCCAAAAAAGGGGTTTACAGGCATCCTACACCCCCTAAAGTCCAGAAAATGTTGGCGGCCCAAAAACTGTGTCAGAGAGCTCTGAATGTCCCAAAAACATTTGCAGTCTGAAAAGGGCATTAACCCACATGCTAGACCCTTGAAATTCCCCAAAATATTTTGGCCACGAAAAATGCATCCTACACCCCTGAAAGTTCAGAAAATGTTGGCAGCCCCAAAAAGGCCTTAAAATGCATCTTATTCCTGCAAAAATCTTGATAACTTTGGAGGCCCAAAAAAGGGGTTTACAGGCATCCTAGACCCACTAAAGTCCAGAAAATGTTGGTTGGCCAAAAACTGTGTCAGGGAGCTCTGAATGTGCCAACAACATGTCCAGCCTGAAAAGGGCATTAACCCACATCCTAAACCCCTGAAATTCCCAAAAACATTTTTGGCCCGAAAAATGCATCCTACACCCCTGAAAGTTCAGAAAATGTTGGCAGCCCCAAAAAGGCCTTAAAATGCATCTTATTCCTGCAAAAATCTTGATAACTTTGGAGGCCCAAAAAAGGGGTTTACATCCTAGACCCCATAAAGTCCAGAAAATGTTGGTGACCCGAAAACAGTGTCAGTGAGCTCTGAATGTCCCAAAAATATGTGCAGCCTGAAAAGGGCATTAATCCGCATCCTGGCCCCCTGAAATTCCCCAAAATATTTTTGGCCCAAAAAATGCATGCTATATCCCTGAAGTTCAGAAAATGTTGGCAGCCCCACATCCTAAACCCCTGAAATTCCCCAAAAAATTTTTGGCCCGAAAAATGCATCCTACACCCCTGAAAGTTCAGAAAATGTTGGCAGCCCCAAAAAGGCCTTAAAATGCATCTTATTCCTGCAAAAATCTTGATAACTTTGGAGGCCCAAAAAAGCGGTTTACATCCTAGACCCCATAAAGTCCAGAAAATGTTGGTGAGCCGAAAACAGTGTCAGAGAGCTCTGAATGTCCCAAAAATATGTGCAGCCTGAAAAGGGCATTAATCCGCATCCTGGCCCCCTGAAATTCCCCAAAATATTTTTGGCCCAAAAAATGCATGCTATATCCCTGAAGTTCAGAAAATGTTGGCAGCACAAAACAGGCCTTAAAATACATATTGGGCCTGCAAAAATGTAGAAAACTTTGGAGGCCCAAAAAAGGGGTTTACAGGCATCCTAGACCCCATAAAGTCCAGAAAATGTTGGTGGCCCATAAACTGTGTCAGAGAGCTCTGAATGTCCCAAAAACATTTGCAGTCTGAAAAGGGCATTAACCCGCATGCTAGACCCCTGAAATTCCCCAAAATATTTTGGCCACGAAAAATTCATCCTACACCCCTGAAAATTCAGAAAATGTTGGCAGCATAAAAAAGGCCTTAAAATACATATTAGGCCTCCAAAAATGTAGAAAACTGTGGAGGCCCAAAAAAGGGGTTTACAGGCATCCTAGACCCCCTAAAGTCCAGAAAATGTTGGTAGGCCAAAAACTGTGTCAGAGAGCTCTGAATGTCCCAAAAACATTTCCAGCCTGAAAAGGGCATTAACCCACATCCTAAACCCCTGAAATTCCCAAAAACATTTTTGGCCCGAAAAATGCATCCTACACCCCTGAAAGTTCAGAAACTGTTGGCAGCCACAAAAAGGCCTTAAAATGCATCTTATTCCTGCAAAAATCTTGATAACTTTGGAGGCCCAAAAAAGGGGTTTACATCCTAGACCCCATAAAGTCCAGAAAATGTTGGTGACCCGAAAACAGTGTCAGAGAGCTCTGCATGTCCCAAAAATATTTGCAGCCCGAAAAGGGCATTAATCCGCATCCTGGCCCCCTGAAATTCCCCAAAATATTTTTGGCCCGAAAAATGCATCCTACATCCCTGAAAATTCAGAAAATGTTGGCAGCACAAAAAAGGCCTTAAAATACATATTAGGCCTGCAAAAATGTAGAAAACTTTGGAGGCCCAAAAAAGGGGTTTACAGGCATCCTAGACCCCCTAAAGTCCAGAAAATGTTGGCGGCCCAAAAACTGTGTCAGAGAGCTCTGAATGTCCCAAAAACGCTTGCAGCCTGAAAAGGGCATTAACCCGCATGCTAGACCCCTGAAATTTCCCAAAATATTTTGGCCACGAAAAATTCATCCTACACCCCTGAAAGTTCAGAAAATGTTGGCAGCCCCACATCCTAAACCCCTGAAATTCCCAAAAACATTTTTGGCCCGAAAAATGCATCCTACACCCCTGAAAATTCAGAAAATGTTGGCAGCACAAGAAAAGGCCGTAAAATACATATCAGGCCTCTAAAAATGTAGAAAACTTTGGAGGCCCAAAAAAGGGGTTTACAGGCATCCTAGACCCCCTAAAGTCCAGAAAATGTTGGTAGGCCAAAAACTGTGTCAGAGAGCTCTGAATGTCCCAAAAACGTTTGCAGCCTGAAAAGGGCATTAACCCACATCCTAAACCCCTGAAATTCCCAAAACCATTTTTGGCCCGAAAAATGCATCCTACACCCCTGAAAGTTCAGAAAATGTTGGCAGCCCCAAAAAGGCCTTAAAATGCATCTTATTCCTGCAAAAATCTTGATAACTTTGGAGGCCCAAAAAAGGGTTTACATCCTAGACCCCATAAAGTCCAGAAAATGTTGGTGACCCAAAAACAGTGTCAGAGAGCTCTGAATGTCCCAAAAATATGTGCAGCCTGAAAAGGGCATTAATCCACATCCTGGCCCCCTGAAATTCCCCAAAATATTTTTGGCCCAAAAAATGCATCCTACGTCCCTGAAAATTCAGAAAATGTTGGCAGCACAAAAAAGGCCTTAAAATACATATTAGGCCTGCAAAAATGTAGAAAACTTTGGAGGCCCAAAAAAGGGGTTTACAGGCATCCTAGACCCCCTAAAGTCCAGAAAATGTTGGTAGGCCAAAAACTGTGTCAGAGAGCTCTGAATGTCCCAAAAATGTTTGCAGCCTGAAAAGGGCATTAACCCACATCCTAAACCCCTGAAATTCCCAAAAACATTTTTGGCCCGAAAAATGCATCCTACACCCCTGAAGTTCAGAAAATGTTGGCAGCACAAAACAGGCCTTAAAATACATATTAGGCCTGCAAAAATGTAGAAAACTTTGGAGGCCCAAAAAAGGGGTTTACAGGCATCCTAGACCCCATAAAGTCCAGAAAATGTTGGTGGCCCATAAACTGTGTCAGAGAGCTCTGAATGTCCCAAAAACATTTCCAGCCTGAAAAGGGCATTAACCCACATCCTAAACCCCTGAAATTCCCAAAAACATTTTTGGCCCGAAAAATGCATCCTACACCCCTGAAAGTTCAGAAAATGTTGGCAGCCCCAAAAAGGCCTTAAAATGCATCTTATTCCTGCAAAAATCTTGATAACTTTGGAGGCCCAAAAAAGGGGTTTACATCCTAGACCCCATAAAGTCCAGAAAATGTTGGTGACCCGAAAACAGTGTCAGAGAGCTCTGCATGTCCCAAAAATATTTGCAGCCCGAAAAGGGCATTAATCCGCATCCTGGCCCCCTGAAATTCCCCAAAATATTTTTGGCCCGAAAAATGCATCCTACATCCCTGAAAATTCAGAAAATGTTGGCAGCACAAAAAAGGCCTTAAAATACATATTAGGCCTGCAAAAATGTAGAAAACTTTGGAGGCCCAAAAAAGGGGTTTACAGGCATCCTAGACCCCCTAAAGTCCAGAAAATGTTGGCGGCCCAAAAACTGTGTCAGAGAGCTCTGAATGTCCCAAAAACGCTTGCAGCCTGAAAAGGGCATTAACCCGCATGCTAGACCCCTGAAATTTCCCAAAATATTTTGGCCACGAAAAATTCATCCTACACCCCTGAAAGTTCAGAAAATGTTGGCAGCCCCAAAAAGGCCCTAAAATGCATCTTATTCCTGCAAAAATCTTGATAACTTTGGAGGCCCAAAAAAGGGGTTTACAGGCATCCTAGACCCCCTAAAGTCCAGAAAATGTTGGTAGGCCAAAGACTGTGTCAGAGAGCTCTGAATGTCCCAAAAACGTTTGCAGCCTGAAAAGGGCAGTAATCCGCATCCTGGCCCCCTGAAATTCCCCAAAATATTTTTGGCCCAAAAAATACATCCTACATCCCTGAAGTTCAGAAACTGTTGGCAGCACAAAACAGGCCTTAAAATACATATTAGGCCTGCAAAAATGTAGAAAACATTGGAGGCCCAAAAAAGGGGTTTACAGGCATCCTACACCCCCTAAAGTCCAGAAAATGTTGGCGGCCCAAAAACTGTGTCAGAGAGCTCTGAATGTCCCAAAAACATTTGCAGTCTGAAAAGGGCATTAACCCACATGCTAGACCCTTGAAATTCCCCAAAATATTTTGGCCACGAAAAATTCATCCTACACCCCTGAAAATTCAGAAAATGTTGGCAGCACAAAAAAGGTCTTAAAATACATACTAGGCCTCCAAAAATGTAGAAAACTTTGGAGGCCCAAAAAAGGGGTTTACAGGCATCCTAGACCCCCTAAAGTCCAGAAAATGTTGGTAGGCCAAAAACTGTGTCAGAGAGCTCTGAATGTCCCAAAAACGTTTGCAGCCTGAAAAGGGCATTAACCCACATCCTAAACCCCTGAAAATTCCCAAAAACATTTTTGGCCCAAAAAATGCATCCTACACCCCTGAAAGTTCAGAAAATGTTGGCAGCCCCAAAAAGGCCTTAAAATGCATCTTATTCCTGCAAAAATCTTGATAACTTTGGAGGCCCAAAAAAGGGGTTTACAGGCATCCTAGACCCACTAAAGTCCAGAAAATGTTGGTTGGCCAAAAACTGTGTCAGGGAGCTCTGAATGTCCAAACAACATTTCCAGCCTGAAAAGGGCATTAACCCACATCCTAAACCCCTGAAATTCCCAAAAACATTTTTGTCCCGAAAAATGCATCCTACACCCCTGAAAGTTCAGAAAATGTTGGCAGCCCCAAAAAGGCCTTAAAATGCATCTTATTCCTGCAAAAATCTTGATAACTTTGGAGGCCCAAAAAAGGGGTTTACATCCTAGACCCCATAAAGTCCAGAAAATGTTGGTGACCCGAAAACAGTGTCAGAGAGCTCTGAATGTCCCAAAAATATGTGCAGCCTGAAAAGGGCATTAATCCGCATCCTGGCCCCCTGAAATTCCCCAAAATATTTTTGGCCCAAAAAATGCATGCTATATCCCTGAAGTTCAGAAAATGTTGGCAGCACAAAACAGGCCTTAAAATACATATTAGGCCTGCAAAAATGTAGAAAACTTTGGAGGCCCAAAAAAGGGGTTTACAGGCATCCTAGACCCCATAAAGTCCAGAAAATGTTGGTGGCCCATAAACTGTGTCAGAGAGCTCTGAATGTCCCAAAAACATTTGCAGTCTGAAAAGGGCATTAACCCGCATGCTAGACCCCTGAAATTCCCCAAAATATTTTGGCCACGAAAAATTCATCCTACACCCCTGAAAGTTCAGAAACTGTTGGCAGCCACAAAAAGGCCTTAAAATGCATCTTATTCCTGCAAAAATCTTGATAACTTTGGAGGCCCAAAAAAGGGGTTTACATCCTAGACCCCATAAAGTCCAGAAAATGTTGGTGACCCCAAAACAGTGTCAGAGAGCTCTGCATGTCCCAAAAATATTTGCAGCCCGAAAAGGGCATTAATCCGCATCCTGGCCCCCTGAAATTCCCCAAAATATTTTTGGCCCGAAAAATGCATCCTACATCCCTGAAAATTCAGAAAATGTTGGCAGCACAAAAAAGGCCTTAAAATACATATTAGGCCTGCAAAAATGTAGAAAACTTTGGAGGCCCAAAAAAGGGGTTTACAGGCATCCTAGACCCCCTAAAGTCCAGAAAATGTTGGCGGCCCAAAAACTGTGTCAGAGAGCTCTGAATGTCCCAAAAACGCTTGCAGCCTGAAAAGGGCATTAACCCACATGCTAGACCCCTGAAATTTCCCAAAATATTTTGGCCACGAAAAATTCATCCTACACCCCTGAAAGTTCAGAAAATGTTGGCAGCCCCACATCCTAAACCCCTGAAATTCCCAAAAACATTTTTGGCCCGAAAAATGCATCCTACACCCCTGAAAATTCAGAAAATGTTGGCAGCACAAAAAAAGGCCGTAAAATACATATCAGGCCTCTAAAAATGTAGAAAACTTTGGAGGCCCAAAAAAGGGGTTTACAGGCATCCTAGACCCCCTAAAGTCCAGAAAATGTTGGTAGGCCAAAAACTGTGTCAGAGAGCTCTGAATGTCCCAAAAACGTTTGCAGCCTGAAAAGGGCATTAACCCACATCCTAAACCCCTGAAATTCCCAAAAACATTTTTGGCCCGAAAAATGCATCCTACACCCCTGAAAGTTCAGAAAATGTTGGCAGCCCCAAAAAGGCCTTAAAATGCATCTTATTCCTGCAAAAATCTTGATAACTTTGGAGGCCCAAAAAAGGCGTTTACATCCTAGACCCCATAAAGTCCAGAAAATGTTGGTGACCCGAAAACAGTGTCAGAGAGCTCTGAATGTCCCAAAAACGCTTGCAGCCTGAAAAGGGCATTAACCCGCATGCTAGACCCCTGAAATTTCCCAAAATATTTTGGCCACGAAAAATTCATCCTACACCCCTGAAAGTTCAGAAAATGTTGGCAGCCCCACATCCTAAACCCCTGAAATTCCCCAAAAAATGTTTGGCCCGAAAAATGCATCCTACACCCCTGAAAGTTCAGAAACTGTTGGCAGCCACAAAAAGGCCTTAAAATGCATCTTATTCCTGCAAAAATCTTGATAACTTTGGAGGCCCAAAAAAGGGGTTTACATCCTAGACCCCATAAAGTCCAGAACATGTTGGTGACCCGAAAACAGTGTCAGAGAGCTCTGAATGTCCCAAAAATATTTGCAGCCTGAAAAGTGCATTAATCCGCATCCTGGCCCCCTGAAATTCTCCAAAATATTTTTGGCCCAAAAAATGCATCCTACATCCCTGAAAATTCAGAAAATGTTGGCAGCACAAAAAAGGCCTTAAAATACATATTAGGCCTGCAAAAATGTAGAAAACTTTGGAGGCCCAAAAAAGGGGTTTACAGGCATCCTAGACCCCCTAAAGTCCAGAAAATGTTGGCGGCCCAAAAACTGTGTCAGAGAGCTCTGAATGTCCCAAAAACGCTTGCAGCCTGAAAAGGGCATTAACCCGCATGCTAGACCCCTGAAATTTCCCAAAATATTTTGGCCACGAAAAATTCATCCTACACCCCTGAAAGTTCAGAAAATGTTGGCAGCCCCACATCCTAAACCCCTGAAATTCCCCAAAAAATTTTTGGCCCGAAAAATGCATCCTACACCCCTGAAAGTTCAGAAACTGTTGGCAGCCACAAAAAGGCCTTAAAATGCATCTTATTCCTGCAAAAATCTTGATAACTTTGGAGGCCCAAAAAAGGGGTTTACATCCTAGACCCCATAAAGTCCAGAAAATGTTGGTGACCCGAAAACAGTGTCAGAGAGCTCTGAATGTCCCAAAAATATTTGCAGCCTGAAAAGGGCATTAATCCGCATCCTGGCCCCCTGAAATTCCCCAAAATATTTTTGGCCCAAAAAATGCATCCTACATCCCTGAAAATTCAGAAAATGTTGGCAGCACAAAAAAGGCCTTAAAATACATATTAGGCCTGCAAAAATGTAGAAAACTTTGAAGGCCCAAAAAAGGGGTTTACAGGCATCCTAGACCCCCTAAAGTCCAGAAAATGTTGGTAGGCCAAAAACTGTGTCAGAGAGCTCTGAATGTCCCAAAAACGTTTGCAGCCTGAAAAGGGCAGTAATCCGCATCCTGCCCCCTGAAATTCCCCAAAATATTTTTGGCCCAAAAAATACATCCTACATCCCTGAAGTTCAGAAACTGTTGGCAGCACAAAACAGGCCTTAAAATACATATTAGGCCTGCAAAAATGTAGAAAACATTGGAGGCCCAAAAAAGGGGTTTACAGGCATCCTACACCCCCTAAAGTCCAGAAAATGTTGGCGGCCCAAAAACTGTGTCAGAGAGCTCTGAATGTCCCAAAAACATTTGCAGTCTGAAAAGGGCATTAACCCACATGCTAGACCCTTGAAATTCCCCAAAATATTTTGGCCACGAAAAATTCATCCTACACCCCTGAAAATTCAGAAAATGTTGGCAGCACAAAAAAGGTCTTAAAATACATACTAGGCCTCCAAAAATGTAGAAAACTTTGGAGGCCCAAAAAAGGGGTTTACAGGCATCCTAGACCCCCTAAAGTCCAGAAAATGTTGGTAGGCCAAAAACTGTGTCAGAGAGCTCTGAATGTCCCAAAAACGTTTGCAGCCTGAAAAGGGCATTAACCCACATCCTAAACCCCTGAAAATTCCCAAAAATATTTTTGGCCCGAAAAATGCATCCTACACCCCTGAAAGTTCAGAAAATGTTGGCAGCCCCAAAAAGGCCTTAAAATGCATCTTATTCCTGCAAAAATCTTGATAACTATGGAGGCCCAAAAAAGGGGTTTACAGGCATCCTAGACCCACTAAAGTCCAGAAAATGTTGGTTGGCCAAAAACTGTGTCAGGGAGCTCTGAATGTCCCAACAACATTTCCAGCCTGAAAAGGGCATTAACCCACATCCTAAACCCCTGAAATTCCCAAAAACATTTTTGGCCCGAAAAATGCATCCTACACCCCTGAAAGTTCAGAAAATGTTGGCAGCCCCAAAAAGGCCTTAAAATGCATCTTATTCCTGCAAAAATCTTGATAACTTTGGAGGCCCAAAAAAGGGGTTTACATCCTAGACCCCATAAAGTCCAGAACATGTTGGTGACCCGAAAACAGTGTCAGAGAGCTCTGAATGTCCCAAAAATATTTGCAGCCTGAAAAGTGCATTAATCCGCATCCTGGCCCCCTGAAATTCTCCAAAATATTTTTGGCCCAAAAAATGCATCCTACATCCCTGAAAATTCAGAAAATGTTGGCAGCACAAAAAAGGCCTTAAAATACATATTAGGCCTGCAAAAATGTAGAAAACTTTGGAGGCCCAAAAAAGGGGTTTACAGGCATCCTAGACCCCCTAAAGTCCAGAAAATGTTGGCGGCCCAAAAACTGTGTCAGAGAGCTCTGAATGTCCCAAAAACGCTTGCAGCCTGAAAAGGGCATTAACCCGCATGCTAGACCCCTGAAATTTCCCAAAATATTTTGGCCACGAAAAATTCATCCTACACCCCTGAAAGTTCAGAAAATGTTGGCAGCCCCACATCCTAAACCCCTGAAATTCCCCAAAAAATTTTTGGCCCGAAAAATGCATCCTACACCCCTGAAAGTTCAGAAACTGTTGACAGCCACAAAAAGGCCTTAAAATGCATCTTATTCCTGCAAAAATCTTGATAACTTTGGAGGCCCAAAAAAGGGGTTTACATCCTAGACCCCATAAAGTCCAGAAAATGTTGGTGACCCGAAAACAGTGTCAGAGAGCTCTGAATGTCCCAAAAATATTTGCAGCCTGAAAAGGGCATTAATCCGCATCCTGGCCCCCTGAAATTCCCCAAAATATTTTTGGCCCAAAAAATGCATCCTACATCCGTGAAAATTCAGAAAATGTTGGCAGCACAAAAAAGGCCTTAAATTACATATTAGGCCTGCAAAAATGTAGAAAACTTTGAAGGCCCAAAAAAGGGGTTTACAGGCATCCTAGACCCCCTAAAGTCCAGAAAATGTTGGTAGGCCAAAAACTGTGTCAGAGAGCTCTGAATGTCCCAAAAACGTTTGCAGCCTGAAAAGGGCAGTAATCCGCATCCTGCCCCCTGAAATTCCCCAAAATATTTTTGGCCCAAAAAATACATCCTACATCCCTGAAGTTCAGAAACTGTTGGCAGCACAAAACAGGCCTTAAAATACATATTAGGCCTGCAAAAATGTAGAAAACATTGGAGGCCCAAAAAAGGGGTTTACAGGCATCCTACACCCCCTAAAGTCCAGAAAATGTTGGCGGCCCAAAAACTGTGTCAGAGAGCTCTGAATGTCCCAAAAACATTTGCAGTCTGAAAAGGGCATTAACCCACATGCTAGACCCTTGAAATTCCCCAAAATATTTTGGCCACGAAAAATTCATCCTACACCCCTGAAAATTCAGAAAATGTTGGCAGCACAAAAAAGGTCTTAAAATACATACTAGGCCTCCAAAAATGTAGAAAACTTTGGAGGCCCAAAAAAGGGGTTTACAGGCATCCTAGACCCCCTAAAGTCCAGAAAATGTTGGTAGGCCAAAAACTGTGTCAGAGAGCTCTGAATGTCCCAAAAACGTTTGCAGCCTGAAAAGGGCATTAACCCACATCCTAAACCCCTGAAAATTCCCAAAAACATTTTTGGCCCGAAAAATGCATCCTACACCCCTGAAAGTTCAGAAAATGTTGGCAGCCCCAAAAAGGCCTTAAAATGCATCTTATTCCTGCAAAAATCTTGATAACTATGGAGGCCCAAAAAAGGGGTTTACATCCTAGACCCCATAAAGTCCAGAAAATGTTGGTGACCCGAAAACAGTGTCAGAGAGCTCTGAATGTCCCAAAAATATGTGCAGCCTGAAAAGGGCATTAATCCGCATCCTGGCCCCCTGAAATTCCCCAAAATATTTTTGGCCCAAAAAATGCATGCTATATCCCTGAAGTTCAGAAAATGTTGGCAGCACAAAACAGGCCTTAAAATACATATTAGGCCTGCAAAAATGTAGAAAACTTTGGAGGCCAAAAAAAGGGGTTTACAGGCATCCTAGACCCCATAAAGTCCAGAAAATGTTGGCGGCCCAAAAACTGTGTCAGAGAGCTCTGAATGTCCCAAAAACGCTTGCAGCCTGAAAAGGGCATTAACCCGCATGCTAGACCCCTGAAATTTCCCAAAATATTTTGGCCACGAAAAATTCATCCTACACCCCTGAAAGTTCAGAAAATGTTGGCAGCCCCACATCCTAAACCCCTGAAATTCCCAAAAACATTTTTGGCCCCAAAAATGCATCCTACACCCCTGAAAGTTCAGAAACTGTTGGCAGCCACAAAAAGGCCTTAAAATGCATCTTATTCCTGCAAAAATCTTGATAACTTTGGAGGCCCAAAAAAGGGGTTTACATCCTAGACCCCATAAAGTCCAGAAAATGTTGGTGACCCGAAAACAGTGTCAGAGAGCTCTGAATGTCCCAAAAATATGTGCAGCCTGAAAAGGGCATTAATCCACATCCTGGCCCCCTGAAATTCCCCAAAATATTTTTGGCCCAAAAAATGCATCCTACGTCCCTGAAAATTCAGAAAATGTTGGCAGCACAAAAAAGGCCTTAAAATACATATTAGGCCTGCAAAAATGTAGAAAACTTTGGAGGCCCAAAAAAGGGGTTTACAGGCATCCTAGACCCCCTAAAGTCCAGAAAATGTTGGCGGCCCAAAAACTGTGTCAGAGAGCTCTGAATGTCCCAAAAACGCTTGCAGCCTGAAAAGGGCATTAACCCGCATGCTAGACCCCTGAAATTTCCCAAAATATTTTGGCCACGAAAAATTCATCCTACACCCCTGAAAGTTCAGAAAATGTTGGCAGTCCCACATCCTAAACCCCTGAAATTCCCCAAAAAATGTTTGGCCCGAAAAATGCATCCTACACCCCTGAAAGTTCAGAAACTGTTGGCAGCCACAAAAAGGCCTTAAAATGCATCTTATTCCTGCAAAAATCTTGATAACTTTGGAGGCCCAAAAAAGGGGTTTACATCCTAGACCCCATAAAGTCCAGAAAATGTTGGTGACCCGAAAACAGTGTCAGAGAGCTCTGAATGTCCCAAAAATATTTGCAGCCTGAAAAGGGCATTAATCCGCATCCTGGCCCCCTGAAATTCCCCAAAATATTTTTGGCCCAAAAAATGCATCCTACATCCCTGAAAATTCAGAAAATGTTGGCAGCACAAAAAAGGCCTTAAAATACATATTAGGCCTGCAAAAATGTAGAAAACTTTGAAGGCCCAAAAAAGGGGTTTACAGGCATCCTAGACCCCCTAAAGTCCAGAAAATGTTGGTAGGCCAAAAACTGTGTCAGAGAGCTCTGAATGTCCCAAAAACGTTTGCAGCCTGAAAAGGGCAGTAATCCGCATCCTGCCCCCTGAAATTCCCCAAAATATTTTTGGCCCAAAAAATACATCCTACATCCCTGAAGTTCAGAAACTGTTGGCAGCACAAAACAGGCCTTAAAATACATATTAGGCCTGCAAAAATGTAGAAAACATTGGAGGCCCAAAAAAGGGGTTTACAGGCATCCTACACCCCCTAAAGTCCAGAAAATGTTGGCGGCCCAAAAACTGTGTCAGAGAGCTCTGAATGTCCCAAAAACATTTGCAGTCTGAAAAGGGCATTAACCCACATGCTAGACCCTTGAAATTCCCCAAAATATTTTGGCCACGAAAAATTCATCCTACACCCCTGAAAATTCAGAAAATGTTGGCAGCACAAAAAAGGTCTTAAAATACATACTAGGCCTCCAAAAATGTAGAAAACTTTGGAGGTCCAAAAAAGGGGTTTACAGGCATCCTAGACCCCCTAAAGTCCAGAAAATGTTGGTAGGCCAAAAACTGTGTCAGAGAGCTCTGAATGTCCCAAAAACGTTTGCAGCCTGAAAAGGGCATTAACCCACATCCTAAACCCCTGAAAATTCCCAAAAACATTTTTGGCCCGAAAAATGCATCCTACACCCCTGAAAGTTCAGAAAATGTTGGCAGCCCCAAAAAGGCCTTAAAATGCATCTTATTCCTGCAAAAATCTTGATAACTATGGAGGCCCAAAAAAGGGGTTTACAGGCATCCTAGACCCACTAAAGTCCAGAAAATGTTGGTTGGCCAAAAACTGTGTCAGGGAGCTCTGAATGTCCCAACAACATTTCCAGCCTGAAAAGGGCATTAACCCACATCCTAAACCCCTGAAATTCCCAAAAACATTTTTGGCCCGAAAAATGCATCCTACACCCCTGAAAGTTCAGAAAATGTTGGCAGCCCCAAAAAGGCCTTAAAATGCATCTTATTCCTGCAAAAATCTTGATAACTTTGGAGGCCCAAAAAAGGGGTTTACATCCTAGACCCCATAAAGTCCAGAAAATGTTGGTGACCCGAAAACAGTGTCAGAGAGCTCTGAATGTCCCAAAAATATGTGCAGCCTGAAAAGGGCATTAATCCGCATCCTGGCCCCCTGAAATTCCCCAAAATATTTTTGGCCCAAAAAATGCATGCTATATCCCTGAAGTTCAGAAAATGTTGGCAGCACAAAACAGGCCTTAAAATACATATTAGGCCTGCAAAAATGTAGAAAACTTTGGAGGCCCAAAAAAGGGGTTTACAGGCATCCTAGACCCCATAAAGTCCAGAAAATGTTGGTGGCCCATAAACTGTGTCAGAGAGCTCTGAATGTCCCAAAAACATTTGCAGTCTGAAAAGGGCATTAACCCACATGCTAGACCCCTGAAATTCCCCAAAATATTTTGGCCACGAAAAATTCATCCTACACCCCTGAAAATTCAGAAAATGTTGGCAGCATAAAAAAGGCCTTAAAATACATATTAGGCCTCCAAAAATGTAGAAAACTGTGGAGGCCCAAAAAAGGGGTTTACAGGCATCCTAGACCCCCTAAAGTCCAGAAAATGTTGGTAGGCCAAAAACTGTGTCAGAGAGCTCTGAATGTCCCAAAAACATTTCCAGCCTGAAAAGGGCATTAACCCACATCCTAAACCCCTGAAATTCCCAAAAACATTTTTGGCCCGAAAAATGCATCCTACACCCCTGAAAGTTCAGAAAATGTTGGCAGCCCCAAAAAGGCCTTAAAATGCATCTTATTCCTGCAAAAATCTTGATAACTTTGGAGGCCCAAAAAAGGGGTTTACATCCTAGACCCCATAAAGTCCAGAAAATGTTGGTGACCCGAAAACAGTGTCAGAGAGCTCTGAATGTCCCAAAAATATGTGCAGCCTGAAAAGGGCATTAATCCGCATCCTGGCCCCCTGAAATTCCCCAAAATATTTTTGGCCCAAAAAATGCATGCTATATCCCTGAAGTTCAGAAAATGTTGGCAGCACAAAACAGGCCTTAAAATACATATTAGGCCTGCAAAAATGTAGAAAACTTTGGAGGCCAAAAAAAGGGGTTTACAGGCATCCTAGACCCCATAAAGTCCAGAAAATGTTGGTGGCCCATAAACTGTGTCAGAGAGCTCTGAATGTCCCAAAAACATTTGCAGTCTGAAAAGGGCATTAACCCGCATGCTAGACCCCTGAAATTCCCCAAAATATTTTGGCCACGAAAAATTCATCCTACACCCCTGAAAATTCAGAAAATGTTGGCAGCATAAAAAAGGCCTTAAAATACATATTAGGCCTCCAAAAATGTAGAAAACTGTGGAGGCCCAAAAAAGGGGTTTACAGGCATCCTAGACCCCCTAAAGTCCAGAAAATGTTGGTAGGCCAAAAACTGTGTCAGAGAGCTCTGAATGTCCCAAAAACATTTCCAGCCTGAAAAGGGCATTAACCCACATCCTAAACCCCTGAAATTCCCAAAAACATTTTTGGCCCGAAAAATGCATCCTACACCCCTGAAAGTTCAGAAAATGTTGGCAGCCCCAAAAAGGCCTTAAAATGCATCTTATTCCTGCAAAAATCTTGATAACTTTGGAGGCCCAAAAAAGGGGTTTACATCCTAGACCCCATAAAGTCCAGAAAATGTTGGTGACCCGAAAACAGTGTCAGAGAGCTCTGAATGTCCCAAAAATATGTGCAGCCTGAAAAGGGCATTAATCCGCATCCTGGCCCCCTGAAATTCCCCAAAATATTTTTGGCCCAAAAAATGCATGCTATATCCCTGAAGTTCAGAAAATGTTGGCAGCACAAAACAGGCCTTAAAATACATATTAGGCCTGCAAAAATGTAGAAAACTTTGGAGGCCAAAAAAAGGGGTTTACAGGCATCCTAGACCCCATAAAGTCCAGAAAATGTTGGTGGCCCATAAACTGTGTCAGAGAGCTCTGAATGTCCCAAAAACATTTGCAGTCTGAAAAGGGCATTAACCCGCATGCTAGACCCCTGAAATTCCCCAAAATATTTTGGCCACGAAAAATTCATCCTACACCCCTGAAAATTCAGAAAATGTTGGCAGCATAAAAAAGGCCTTAAAATACATATTAGGCCTCCAAAAATGTAGAAAACTGTGGAGGCCCAAAAAAGGGGTTTACAGGCATCCTAGACCCCCTAAAGTCCAGAAAATGTTGGTAGGCCAAAAACTGTGTCAGAGAGCTCTGAATGTCCCAAAAACATTTCCAGCCTGAAAAGGGCATTAACCCACATCCTAAACCCCTGAAATTCCCAAAAACATTTTTGGCCCGAAAAATGCATCCTACACCCCTGAAAGTTCAGAAACTGTTGGCAGCCACAAAAAGGCCTTAAAATGCATCTTATTCCTGCAAAAATCTTGATAACTTTGGAGGCCCAAAAAAGGGGTTTACATCCTAGACCCCATAAAGTCCAGAAAATGTTGGTGACCCGAAAACAGTGTCAGAGAGCTCTGCATGTCCCAAAAATATTTGCAGCCCGAAAAGGGCATTAATCCGCATCCTGGCCCCCTGAAATTCCCCAAAATATTTTTGGCCCGAAAAATGCATCCTACATCCCTGAAAATTCAGAAAATGTTGGCAGCACAAAAAAGGCCTTAAAATACATATTAGGCCTGCAAAAATGTAGAAAAGTTTGGAGGCCCAAAAAAGGGGTTTACAGGCATCCTAGACCCCCTAAAGTCTAGAAAATGTTGGCGGCCCAAAAACTGTGTCAGAGAGCTCTGAATGTCCCAAAAACGCTTGCAGCCTGAAAAGGGCATTAACCCGCATGCTAGACCCCTGAAATTTCCCAAAATATTTTGGCCACGAAAAATTCATCCTACACCCCTGAAAGTTCAGAAAATGTTGGCAGCCCCACATCCTAAACCCCTGAAATTCCCAAAAACATTTTTGGCCCGAAAAATGCATCCTACACCCCTGAAAATTCAGAAAATGTTGGCAGCACAAAAAAAGGCCGTAAAATACATATCAGGCCTCTAAAAATGTAGAAAACTTTGGAGGCCCAAAAAAGGGGTTTACAGGCATCCTAGACCCCCTAAAGTCCAGAAAATGTTGGTAGGCCAAAAACTGTGTCAGAGAGCTCTGAATGTCCCAAAAACGTTTGCAGCCTGAAAAGGGCATTAACCCACATCCTAAACCCCTGAAATTCCCAAAAACATTTTTGGCCCGAAAAATGCATCCTACACCCCTGAAAGTTCAGAAAATGTTGGCAGCCCCAAAAAGGCCTTAAAATGCATCTTATTCCTGCAAAAATCTTGATAACTTTGGAGGCCCAAAAAAGGGGTTTACATCCTAGACCCCATAAAGTCCAGAAAATGTTGGTGACCCGAAAACAGTGTCAGAGAGCTCTGAATGTCCCAAAAATATGTGCAGCCTGAAAAGGGCATTAATCCACATCCTGGCCCCCTGAAATTCCCCAAAATATTTTTGGCCCA
The DNA here is from genome assembly GCF_040938575.1 of Ambystoma mexicanum. Taxonomy (NCBI): domain Eukaryota; kingdom Metazoa; phylum Chordata; class Amphibia; order Caudata; family Ambystomatidae; genus Ambystoma; species Ambystoma mexicanum. The sequence goes on along the minus strand of NC_090935.1, from coordinate 1,302,049,833 downwards.
AAAAATGCATCCTACGTCCCTGAAAATTCAGAAAATGTTGGCAGCACAAAAAAGGCCTTAAAATACATATTAGGCCTGCAAAAATGTAGAAAACTTTGGAGGCCCAAAAAAGGGGTTTACAGGCATCCTAGACCCCCTAAAGTCCAGAAAATGTTGGCGGCCCAAAAACTGTGTCAGAGAGCTCTGAATGTCCCAAAAACGCTTGCAGCCTGAAAAGGGCATTAACCCGCATGCTAGACCCCTGAAATTTCCCAAAATATTTTGGCCACGAAAAATTCATCCTACACCCCTGAAAGTTCAGAAAATGTTGGCAGCCCCACATCCTAAACCCCTGAAATTCCCCAAAAAATGTTTGGCCCAAAAAATGCATCCTACACCCCTGAAAGTTCAGAAACTGTTGGCAGCCACAAAAAGGCCTTAAAATGCATCTTATTCCTGCAAAAATCTTGATAACTTTGGAGGCCCAAAAAAGGGGTTTACATCCTAGACCCCATAAAGTCCAGAAAATGTTGGTGACCCGAAAACAGTGTCAGAGAGCTCTGAATGTCCCAAAAATATTTGCAGCCTGAAAAGGGCATTAATCCGCATCCTGGCCCCCTGAAATTCCCCAAAATATTTTTGGCCCAAAAAATGCATCCTACATCCCTGAAAATTCAGAAAATGTTGGCAGCACAAAAAAGGCCTTAAAATACATATTAGGCCTGCAAAAATGTAGAAAACTTTGGAGGCCCAAAAAAGGGGTTTACAGGCATCCTAGACCCCCTAAAGTCCAGAAAATGTTGGCGGCCCAAAAACTGTGTCAGAGAGCTCTGAATGTCCCAAAAACGCTTGCAGCCTGAAAAGGGCATTAACCCGCATGCTAGACCCCTGAAATTTCCCAAAATATTTTGGCCACGAAAAATTCATCCTACACCCCTGAAAGTTCAGAAAATGTTGGCAGCCCCAAAAAGGTCCTAAAATGCATCTTATTCCTGCAAAAATCTTGATAACTTTGGAGGCCCAAAAAAGGGGTTTACAGGCATCCTAGACCCCCTAAAGTCCAGAAAATGTTGATAGGCCAAAAACTGTGTCAGAGAGCTCTGAATGTCCCAAAAACGTTTGCAGCCTGAAAAGGGCAGTAATCCGCATCCTGGCCCCCTGAAATTCCCCAAAATATTTTTGGCCCAAAAAATACATCCTACATCCCTGAAGTTCAGAAACTGTTGGCAGCACAAAACAGGCCTTAAAATACATATTAGGCCTGCAAAAATGTAGAAAACATTGGAGGCCCAAAAAAGGGGTTTACAGGCATCCTACACCCCCTAAAGTCCAGAAAATGTTGGCGGCCCAAAAACTGTGTCAGAGAGCTCTGAATGTCCCAAAAACATTTGCAGTATGAAAAGGGCATTAACCCACATGCTAGACCCTTGAAATTCCCCAAAATATTTTGGCCACGAAAAATTCATCCTACACCCCTGAAAATTCAGAAAATGTTGGCAGCACAAAAAAGGTCTTAAAATACATACTAGGCCTCCAAAAATGTAGAAAACTTTGGAGGCCCAAAAAAGGGGTTCACAGGCATCCTAGACCCCCTAAAGTCCAGAAAATGTTGGTAGGCCAAAAACTGTGTCAGAGAGCTCTGAATGTCCCAAAAACGTTTGCAGCCTGAAAAGGGCATTAACCCACATCCTAAACCCCTGAAAATTCCCAAAAACATTTTTGGCCCGAAAAATGCATCCTACACCCCTGAAAGTTCAGAAAATGTTGGCAGCCCCAAAAAGGCCTTAAAATGCATCTTATTCCTGCAAAAATCTTGATAACTTTGGAGGCCCAAAAAAGGGGTTTACAGGCATCCTAGACCCACTAAAGTCCAGAAAATGTTGGTTGGCCAAAAACTGTGTCAGGGAGCTCTGAATGTGCCAACAACATGTCCAGCCTGAAAAGGGCATTAACCCACATCCTAAACCCCTGAAATTCCCAAAAACATTTTTGGCCCGAAAAATGCATCCTACACCCCTGAAAGTTCAGAAAATGTTGGCAGCCCCAAAAAGGCCTTAAAATGCATCTTATTCCTGCAAAAATCTTGATAACTTTGGAGGCCCAAAAAAGGGGTTTACATCCTAGACCCCATAAAGTCCAGAAAATGTTGGTGACCCGAAAACAGTGTCAGTGAGCTCTGAATGTCCCAAAAATATGTGCAGCCTGAAAAGGGCATTAATCCGCATCCTGGCCCCCTGAAATTCCCCAAAATATTTTTGGCCCAAAAAATGCATGCTATATCCCTGAAGTTCAGAAAATGTTGGCAGCCCCACATCCTAAACCCCTGAAATTCCCCCAAAAATTTTTGGCCCGAAAAATGCATCCTACACCCCTGAAAGTTCAGAAACTGTTGGCAGCCACAAAAAGGCCTTAAAATGCATCTTATTCCTGCAAAAATCTTGATAACTTTGGAGGCCCAAAAAAGGAGTTTACATCCTAGACCCCATAAAGTCCAGAAAATGTTGGTGACCCGAAAACAGTGTCAGAGAGCTCTGAATGTCCCAAAAATATTTGCAGCCTGAAAAGGGCATTAATCCGCATCCTGGCCCCCTGAAATTCCCCAAAATATTTTTGGCCCAAAAAATGCATCCTACATCCCTGAAAATTCAGAAAATGTTGGCAGCACAAAAAAGGCCTTAAAATACATATTAGGCCTGCAAAAATGTAGAAAACTTTGGAGGCCCAAAAAAGGGGTTTACAGGCATCCTAGACCCCCTAAAGTCCAGAAAATGTTGGCGGCCCAAAAACTGTGTCAGAGAGCTCTGAATGTCCCAAAAACGCTTGCAGCCTGAAAAGGGCATTAACCCGCATGCTAGACCCCTGAAATTTCCCAAAATATTTTGGCCACGAAAAATTCATCCTACACCCCTGAAAGTTCAGAAAATGTTGGCAGCCCCAAAAAGGCCCTAAAATGCATCTTATTCCTGCAAAAATCTTGATAACTTTGGAGGCCCAAAAAAGGGGTTTACAGGCATCCTAGACCCCCTAAAGTCCAGAAAATGTTGGTAGGCCAAAAACTGTGTCAGAGAGCTCTGAATGTCCCAAAAACGTTTGCAGCCTGAAAAGGGCAGTAATCCGCATCCTGGCCCCCTGAAATTCCCCAAAATATTTTTGGCCCAAAAAATACATCCTACATCCCTGAAGTTCAGAAACTGTTGGCAGCACAAAACAGGCCTTAAAATACATATTAGGCCTGCAAAAATGTAGAAAACATTGGAGGCCCAAAAAAGGGGTTTACAGGCATCCTACACCCCCTAAAGTCCAGAAAATGTTGGCGGCCCAAAAACTGTGTCAGAGAGCTCTGAATGTCCCAAAAACATTTGCAGTCTGAAAAGGGCATTAACCCACATGCTAGACCCTTGAACTTCCCCAAAATATTTTGGCCACGAAAAATTCATCCTACACCCCTGAAAATTCAGAAAATGTTGGCAGCACAAAAAAGGTCTTAAAATACATACTAGGCCTCCAAAAATGTAGAAAACTTTGGAGGCCCAAAAAAGGGGTTTACAGGCATCCTAGACCCCCTAAAGTCCAGAAAATGTTGGTAGGCCAAAAACTGTGTCAGAGAGCTCTGAATGTCCCAAAAACGTTTGCAGCCTGAAAAGGGCATTAACCCACATCCTAAACCCCTGAAAATTCCCAAAAACATTTTTGGCCCGAAAAATGCATCCTACACCCCTGAAAGTTCAGAAAATGTTGGCAGCCCCAAAAAGGCCTTAAAATGCATCTTATTCCTGCAAAAATCTTGATAACTTTGGAGGCCCAAAAAAGGGGTTTACATCCTAGACCCCATAAAGTCCAGAAAATGTTGGTGACCCGAAAACAGTGTCAGTGAGCTCTGAATGTCCCAAAAATATGTGCAGCCTGAAAAGGGCATTAATCCGCATCCTGGCCCCCTGAAATTCCCCAAAATATTTTTGGCCCAAAAAATGCATGCTATATCCCTGAAGTTCAGAAAATGTTGGCAGCCCCACATCCTAAACCCCTGAAATTCCCCCAAAAATTTTTGGCCCGAAAAATGCATCCTACACCCCTGAAAGTTCAGAAACTGTTGGCAGCCACAAAAAGGCCTTAAAATGCATCTTATTCCTGCAAAAATCTTGATAACTTTGGAGGCCCAAAAAAGGAGTTTACATCCTAGACCCCATAAAGTCCAGAAAATGTTGGTGACCCGAAAACAGTGTCAGAGAGCTCTGAATGTCCCAAAAATATTTGCAGCCTGAAAAGGGCATTAATCCGCATCCTGGCCCCCTGAAATTCCCCAAAATATTTTTGGCCCAAAAAATGCATCCTACATCCCTGAAAATTCAGAAAATGTTGGCAGCACAAAAAAGGCCTTAAAATACATATTAGGCCTGCAAAAATGTAGAAAACTTTGGAGGCCCAAAAAAGGGGTTTACAGGCATCCTAGACCCCCTAAAGTCCAGAAAATGTTGGCGGCCCAAAAACTGTGTCAGAGAGCTCTGAATGTCCCAAAAACATTTGCAGTCTGAAAAGGGCATTAACCCACATGCTAGACCCTTGAACTTCCCCAAAATATTTTGGCCACGAAAAATTCATCCTACACCCCTGAAAATTCAGAAAATGTTGGCAGCACAAAAAAGGTCTTAAAATACATACTAGGCCTCCAAAAATGTAGAAAACTTTGGAGGCCCAAAAAAGGGGTTTACAGGCATCCTAGACCCCCTAAAGTCCAGAAAATGTTGGTAGGCCAAAAACTGTGTCAGAGAGCTCTGAATGTCCCAAAAACGTTTGCAGCCTGAAAAGGGCATTAACCCACATCCTAAACCCCTGAAAATTCCCAAAAACATTTTTGGCCCGAAAAATGCATCCTACACCCCTGAAAGTTCAGAAAATGTTGGCAGCCCCAAAAAGGCCTTAAAATGCATCTTATTCCTGCAAAAATCTTGATAACTTTGGAGGCCCAAAAAAGGGGTTTACAGGCATCCTAGACCCCCTAAAGTCCAGAAAATGTTGGTAGGCCAAAAACTGTGTCAGAGAGCTCTGAATGTCCCAAAAACGTTTGCAGCCTGAAAAGGGCATTAACCCACATCCTAAACCCCTGAAAATTCCCAAAAACATTTTTGGCCCGAAAAATGCATCCTACACCCCTGAAAGTTCAGAAAATGTTGGCAGCCCCAAAAAGGCCTTAAAATGCATCTTATTCCTGCAAAAATCTTGATAACTTTGGAGGCCCAAAAAAGGGGTTTACAGGCATCCTAGACCCACTAAAGTCCAGAAATGTTGGTTGACCAAAAACTGTGTCAGGGAGCTCTGAATGTCCCAACAACATTTCCAGCCTGAAAAGGGCATTAACCCACATCCTAAACCCCTGAAATTCCCAAAAACATTTTTGGCCCGAAAAATGCATCCTACACCCCTGAAAGTTCAGAAAATGTTGGCAGCCCCAAAAAGGCCTTAAAATGCATCTTATTCCTGCAAAAATCTTGATAACTTTGGAGGCCCAAAAAAGGGGTTTACAGGCATCCTAGACCCCATAAAGTCCAGAAAATGTTGGTGGCCCATAAACTGTGTCAGAGAGCTCTGAATGTCCCAAAAACATTTGCAGTCTGAAAAGGGCATTAACCCGCATGCTAGACCCCTGAAATTCCCCAAAATATTTTGGCCACGAAAAATTCATCCTACACCCCTGAAAATTCAGAAAATGTTGGCAGCATAAAAAAGGCCTTAAAATACATATTAGGCCTCCAAAAATGTAGAAAACTGTGGAGGCCCAAAAAAGGGGTTTACAGGCATCCTAGACCCCCTAAAGTCCAGAAAATGTTGGTAGGCCAAAAACTGTGTCAGAGAGCTCTGAATGTCCCAAAAACATTTCCAGCCTGAAAAGGGCATTAACCCACATCCTAAACCCCTGAAATTCCCAAAAACATTTTTGGCCCGAAAAATGCATCCTACACCCCTGAAAGTTCAGAAACTGTTGGCAGCCACAAAAAGGCCTTAAAATGCATCTTATTCCTGCAAAAATCTTGATAACTTTGGAGGCCCAAAAAAGGGGTTTACATCCTAGACCCCATAAAGTCCAGAAAATGTTGGTGACCCGAAAACAGTGTCAGAGAGCTCTGCATGTCCCAAAAATATTTGCAGCCCGAAAAGGGCATTAATCCGCATCCTGGCCCCCTGAAATTCCCCAAAATATTTTTGGCCCGAAAAATGCATCCTACATCCCTGAAAATTCAGAAAATGTTGGCAGCACAAAAAAGGCCTTAAAATACATATTAGGCCTGCAAAAATGTAGAAAACTTTGGAGGCCCAAAAAAGGGGTTTACAGGCATCCTAGACCCCCTAAAGTCCAGAAAATGTTGGCGGCCCAAAAACTGTGTCAGAGAGCTCTGAATGTCCCAAAAACGCTTGCAGCCTGAAAAGGGCATTAACCCGCATGCTAGACCCCTGAAATTTCCCAAAATATTTTGGCCACGAAAAAAATTCATCCTACACCCCTGAAAGTTCAGAAAATGTTGGCAGCCCCACATCCTAAACCCCTGAAATTCCCAAAAACATTTTTGGCCCGTAAAATGCATCCTACACCCCTGAAAATTCAGAAAATGTTGGCAGCACAAAAAAAGGCCGTAAAATACATATCAGGCCTCTAAAAATGTAGAAAACTTTGGAGGCCCAAAAAAGGGGTTTACAGGCATCCTAGACCCCCTAAAGTCCAGAAAATGTTGGTAGGCCAAAAACTGTGTCAGAGAGCTCTGAATGTCCCAAAAACGTTTGCAGCCTGAAAAGGGCATTAACCCACATCCTAAACCCCTGAAATTCCCAAAATCATTTTTGGCCCGAAAAATGCATCCTACACCCCTGAAAGTTCAGAAAATGTTGGCAGCCCCAAAAAGGCCTTAAAATGCATCTTATTCCTGCAAAAATCTTGATAACTTTGGAGGCCCAAAAAAGGGGTTTAGATCCTAGACCCCATAAAGTCCAGAAAATGTTGGTGACCCGAAAACAGTGTCAGAGAGCTCTGAATGTCCCAAAAATATGTGCAGCCTGAAAAGGGCATTAATCCACATCCTGGCCCCCTGAAATTCCCCAAAATATTTTTGGCCCAAAAAATGCATCCTACGTCCCTGAAAATTCAGAAAATGTTGGCAGCACAAAAAAGGCCTTAAAATACATATTAGGCCTGCAAAAATGTAGAAAACTTTGGAGGCCCAAAAAAGGGGTTTACAGGCATCCTAGACCCCCTAAAGTCCAGAAAATGTTGGCGGCCCAAAAACTGTGTCAGAGAGCTCTGAATGTCCCAAAAACGCTTGCAGCCTGAAAAGGGCATTAACCCGCATGCTAGACCCCTGAAATTTCCCAAAATATTTTGGCCACGAAAAATTCATCCTACACCCCTGAAAGTTCAGAAAATGTTGGCAGCCCCACATCCTAAACCCCTGAAATTCCCCAAAATATTTTTGGCCCAAAAAATGCATCCTACGTCCCTGAAAATTCAGAAAATGTTGGCAGCACAAAAAAGGCCTTAAAATACATATTAGGCCTGCAAAAATGTAGAAAACTTTGGAGGTCCAAAAAAGGGGTTTACAGGCATCCTAGACCCCCTAAAGTCCAGAAAATGTTGGCGGCCCAAAAACTGTGTCAGAGAGCTCTGAATGTCCCAAAAACGCTTGCAGCCTGAAAAGGGCATTAACCCATATCCTAAACCCCTGAAAATTCCCAAAAACATTTTTGGCCCGAAAAATGCATCCTACACCCCTGAAAGTTCAGAAAATGTTGGCAGCCCCAAAAAGGCCTTAAAATGCATCATATTCCTGCAAAAATCTTGATAACTTTGGAGGCCCAAAAAAGGGGTTTACAGGCATCCTAGACCCACTAAAGTCCAGAAAATGTTGGTTGGCCAAAAACTGTGTCAGGGAGCTCTGAATGTCCCAACAACATTTCCAGCCTGAAAAGGGCATTAACCCACATCCTAAACCCCTGAAATTCCGAAAAACATTTTTGGCCCGAAAAATGCATCCTACACCCCTGAAAGTTCAGAAACTGTTGGCAGCCACAAAAAGGCCTTAAAATGCATCTTATTCCTGCAAAAATCTTGATAACTTTGGAGGCCCAAAAAAGGGGTTTACATCCTAGACCCCATAAAGTCCAGAAAATGTTGGTGACCCGAAAACAGTGTCAGAGAGCTCTGAATGTCCCAAAAATATGTGCAGCCTGAAAAGGGCATTAATCCACATCCTGGCCCCCTGAAATTCCCCAAAATATTTTTGGCCCAAAAAATGCATCCTACGTCCCTGAAAATTCAGAAAATGTTGGCAGCACAAAAAAGGCCTTAAAATACATATTAGGCCTGCAAAAATGTAGAAAACTTTGGAGGCCCAAAAAAGGGGTTTACAGGCATCCTAGACCCCCTAAAGTCCAGAAAATGTTGGCGGCCCAAAAACTGTGTCAGAGAGCTCTGAATGTCCCAAAAACGCTTGCAGCCTGAAAAGGGCATTAACCCGCATGCTAGACCCCTGAAATTTCCCAAAATATTTTGGCCACGAAAAATTCATCCTACACCCCTGAAAGTTCAGAAAATGTTGGCAGTCCCACATCCTAAACCCCTGAAATTCCCCAAAAAATGTTTGGCCCGAAAAATGCATCCTACACCCCTGAAAGTTCAGAAACTGTTGGCAGCCACAAAAAGGCCTTAAAATGCATCTTATTCCTGCAAAAATCTTGATAACTTTGGAGGCCCAAAAAAGGGGTTTACATCCTAGACCCCATAAAGTCCAGAAAATGTTGGTGACCCGAAAACAGTGTCAGAGAGCTCTGAATGTCCCAAAAATATTTGCAGCCTGAAAAGGGCATTAATCCGCATCCTGGCCCCCTGAAATTCCCCAAAATATTTTTGGCCCAAAAAATGCATCCTACATCCCTGAAAATTCAGAAAATGTTGGCAGCACAAAAAAGGCCTTAAAATACATATTAGGCCTGCAAAAATGTAGAAAACTTTGAAGGCCCAAAAAAGGGGTTTACAGGCATCCTAGACCCCCTAAAGTCCAGAAAATGTTTGTAGGCCAAAAACTGTGTCAGAGAGCTCTGAATGTCCCAAAAACGTTTGCAGCCTGAAAAGGGCAGTAATCCGCATCCTGCCCCCTGAAATTCCCCAAAATATTTTTGGCCCAAAAAATACATCCTACATCCCTGAAGTTCAGAAACTGTTGGCAGCACAAAACAGGCCTTAAAATACATATTAGGCCTGCAAAAATGTAGAAAACATTGGAGGCCCAAAAAAGGGGTTTACAGGCATCCTACACCCCCTAAAGTCCAGAAAATGTTGGCGGCCCAAAAACTGTGTCAGAGAGCTCTGAATGTCCCAAAAACATTTGCAGTCTGAAAAGGGCATTAACCCACATGCTAGACCCTTGAAATTCCCCAAAATATTTTGGCCACGAAAAATTCATCCTACACCCCTGAAAATTCAGAAAATGTTGGCAGCACAAAAAAGGTCTTAAAATACATACTAGGCCTCCAAAAATGTAGAAAACTTTGGAGGCCCAAAAAAGGGGTTTACAGGCATCCTAGACCCCCTAAAGTCCAGAAAATGTTGGTAGGCCAAAAACTGTGTCAGAGAGCTCTGAATGTCCCAAAAACGTTTGCAGCCTGAAAAGGGCATTAACCCACATCCTAAACCCCTGAAAATTCCCAAAAACATTTTTGGCCCGAAAAATGCATCCTACACCCCTGAAAGTTCAGAAAATGTTGGCAGCCCCAAAAAGGCCTTAAAATGCATCTTATTCCTGCAAAAATCTTGATAACTATGGAGGCCCAAAAAAGGGGTTTACAGGCATCCTAGACCCACTAAAGTCCAGAAAATGTTGGTTGGCCAAAAACTGTGTCAGGGAGCTCTGAATGTCCCAACAACATTTCCAGCCTGAAAAGGGCATTAACCCACATCCTAAACCCCTGAAATTCCCAAAAACATTTTTGGCCCGAAAAATGCATCCTACACCCCTGAAAGTTCAGAAAATGTTGGCAGCCCCAAAAAGGCCTTAAAATGCATCTTATTCCTGCAAAAATCTTGATAACTTTGGAGGCCCAAAAAAGGGGTTTACATCCTAGACCCCATAAAGTCCAGAAAATGTTGGTGACCCGAAAACAGTGTCAGAGAGCTCTGAATGTCCCAAAAATATGTGCAGCCTGAAAAGGGCATTAATCCGCATCCTGGCCCCCTGAAATTCCCCAAAATATTTTTGGCCCAAAAAATGCATGCTATATCCCTGAAGTTCAGAAAATGTTGGCAGCACAAAACAGGCCTTAAAATACATATTAGGCCTGCAAAAATGTAGAAAACTTTGGAGGCCCAAAAAAGGGGTTTACAGGCATCCTAGACCCCATAAAGTCCAGAAAATGTTGGTGGCCCATAAACTGTGTCAGAGAGCTCTGAATGTCCCAAAAACATTTGCAGTCTGAAAAGGGCATTAACCCACATGCTAGACCCCTGAAATTCCCCAAAATATTTTGGCCACGAAAAATTCATCCTACACCCCTGAAAATTCAGAAAATGTTGGCAGCATAAAAAAGGCCTTAAAATACATATTAGGCCTCCAAAAATGTAGAAAACTGTGGAGGCCCAAAAAAGGGGTTTACAGGCATCCTAGACCCCCTAAAGTCCAGAAAATGTTGGTAGGCCAAAAACTGTGTCAGAGAGCTCTGAATGTCCCAAAAACATTTCCAGCCTGAAAAGGGCATTAACCCACATCCTAAACCCCTGAAATTCCCAAAAACATTTTTGGCCCGAAAAATGCATCCTACACCCCTGAAAGTTCAGAAAATGTTGGCAGCCCCAAAAAGGCCTTAAAATGCATCTTATTCCTGCAAAAATCTTGATAACTTTGGAGGCCCAAAAAAGGGGTTTACATCCTAGACCCCATAAAGTCCAGAAAATGTTGGTGACCCGAAAACAGTGTCAGAGAGCTCTGAATGTCCCAAAAATATGTGCAGCCTGAAAAGGGCATTAATCCGCATCCTGGCCCCCTGAAATTCCCCAAAATATTTTTGGCCCAAAAAATGCATGCTATATCCCTGAAGTTCAGAAAATGTTGGCAGCACAAAACAGGCCTTAAAATACATATTAGGCCTGCAAAAATGTAGAAAACTTTGGAGGCCAAAAAAAGGGGTTTACAGGCATCCTAGACCCCATAAAGTCCAGAAAATGTTGGTGGCCCATAAACTGTGTCAGAGAGCTCTGAATGTCCCAAAAACATTTGCAGTCTGAAAAGGGCATTAACCCGCATGCTAGACCCCTGAAATTCCCCAAAATATTTTGGCCACGAAAAATTCATCCTACACCCCTGAAAATTCAGAAAATGTTGGCAGCATAAAAAAGGCCTTAAAATACATATTAGGCCTCCAAAAATGTAGAAAACTGTGGAGGCCCAAAAAAGGGGTTTACAGGCATCCTAGACCCCCTAAAGTCCAGAAAATGTTGGTAGGCCAAAAACTGTGTCAGAGAGCTCTGAATGTCCCAAAAACATTTCCAGCCTGAAAAGGGCATTAACCCACATCCTAAACCCCTGAAATTCCCAAAAACATTTTTGGCCCGAAAAATGCATCCTACACCCCTGAAAGTTCAGAAAATGTTGGCAGCCCCAAAAAGGCCTTAAAATGCATCTTATTCCTGCAAAAATCTTGATAACTTTGGAGGCCCAAAAAAGGGGTTTACATCCTAGACCCCATAAAGTCCAGAAAATGTTGGTGACCCGAAAACAGTGTCAGAGAGCTCTGAATGTCCCAAAAATATGTGCAGCCTGAAAAGGGCATTAATCCGCATCCTGGCCCCCTGAAATTCCCCAAAATATTTTTGGCCCAAAAAATGCATGCTATATCCCTGAAGTTCAGAAAATGTTGGCAGCACAAAACAGGCCTTAAAATACATATTAGGCCTGCAAAAATGTAGAAAACTTTGGAGGCCAAAAAAAGGGGTTTACAGGCATCCTAGACCCCATAAAGTCCAGAAAATGTTGGTGGCCCATAAACTGTGTCAGAGAGCTCTGAATGTCCCAAAAACATTTGCAGTCTGAAAAGGGCATTAACCCGCATGCTAGACCCCTGAAATTCCCCAAAATATTTTGGCCACGAAAAATTCATCCTACACCCCTGAAAATTCAGAAAATGTTGGCAGCATAAAAAAGGCCTTAAAATACATATTAGGCCTCCAAAAATGTAGAAAACTGTGGAGGCCCAAAAAAGGGGTTTACAGGCATCCTAGACCCCCTAAAGTCCAGAAAATGTTGGTAGGCCAAAAACTGTGTCAGAGAGCTCTGAATGTCCCAAAAACATTTCCAGCCTGAAAAGGGCATTAACCCACATCCTAAACCCCTGAAATTCCCAAAAACATTTTTGGCCCGAAAAATGCATCCTACACCCCTGAAAGTTCAGAAACTGTTGGCAGCCACAAAAAGGCCTTAAAATGCATCTTATTCCTGCAAAAATCTTGATAACTTTCGAGGCCCAAAAAAGGGGTTTACATCCTAGACCCCATAAAGTCCAGAAAATGTTGGTGACCCGAAAACAGTGTCAGAGAGCTCTGCATGTCCCAAAAATATTTGCAGCCCGAAAAGGGCATTAATCCGCATCCTGGCCCCCTGAAATTCCCCAAAATATTTTTGGCCCGAAAAATGCATCCTACATCCCTGAAAATTCAGAAAATGTTGGCAGCACAAAAAAGGCCTTAAAATACATATTAGGCCTGCAAAAATGTAGAAAAGTTTGGAGGCCCAAAAAAGGGGTTTACAGGCATCCTAGACCCCCTAAAGTCTAGAAAATGTTGGCGGCCCAAAAACTGTGTCAGAGAGCTCTGAATGTCCCAAAAACGCTTGCAGCCTGAAAAGGGCATTAACCCGCATGCTAGACCCCTGAAATTTCCCAAAATATTTTGGCCACGAAAAATTCATCCTACACCCCTGAAAGTTCAGAAAATGTTGGCAGCCCCACATCCTAAACCCCTGAAATTCCCAAAAACATTTTTGGCCCGAAAAATGCATCCTACACCCCTGAAAATTCAGAAAATGTTGGCAGCACAAAAAAAGGCCGTAAAATACATATCAGGCCTCTAAAAATGTAGAAAACTTTGGAGGCCCAAAAAAGGGGTTTACAGGCATCCTAGACCCCCTAAAGTCCAGAAAATGTTGGTAGGCCAAAAACTGTGTCAGAGAGCTCTGAATGTCCCAAAAACGTTTGCAGCCTGAAAAGGGCATTAACCCACATCCTAAACCCCTGAAATTCCCCAAAAAATGTTTGGCCCAAAAAATGCATCCTACACCCCTGAAAGTTCAGAAACTGTTGGCAGCCACAAAAAGGCCTTAAAATGCATCTTATTCCTGCAAAAATCTTGATAACTTTGGAGGCCCAAAAAAGGGGTTTACATCCTAGACCCCATAAAGTCCAGAAAATGTTGGTGACCCGAAAACAGTGTCAGAGAGCTCTGAATGTCCCAAAAATATTTGCAGCCTGAAAAGGGCATTAATCCGCATCCTGGCCCCCTGAAATTCCCCAAAATATTTTTGGCCCAAAAAATGCATCCTACATCCCTGAAAATTCAGAAAATGTTGGCAGCACAAAAAAGGCCTTAAAATACATATTAGGCCTGCAAAAATGTAGAAAACTTTGGAGGCCCAAAAAAGGGGTTTACAGGCATCCTAGACCCCCTAAAGTCCAGAAAATGTTGGCGGCCCAAAAACTGTGTCAGAGAGCTCTGAATGTCCCAAAAACGCTTGCAGCCTGAAAAGGGCATTAACCCGCATGCTAGACCCCTGAAATTTCCCAAAATATTTTGGCCACGAAAAATTCATCCTACACCCCTGAAAGTTCAGAAAATGTTGGCAGCCCCAAAAAGGTCCTAAAATGCATCTTATTCCTGCAAAAATCTTGATAACTTTGGAGGCCCAAAAAAGGGGTTTACAGGCATCCTAGACCCCCTAAAGTCCAGAAAATGTTGATAGGCCAAAAACTGTGTCAGAGAGCTCTGAATGTCCCAAAAACGTTTGCAGCCTGAAAAGGGCAGTAATCCGCATCCTGGCCCCCTGAAATTCCCCAAAATATTTTTGGCCCAAAAAATACATCCTACATCCCTGAAGTTCAGAAACTGTTGGCAGCACAAAACAGGCCTTAAAATACATATTAGGCCTGCAAAAATGTAGAAAACATTGGAGGCCCAAAAAAGGGGTTTACAGGCATCCTACACCCCCTAAAGTCCAGAAAATGTTGGCGGCCCAAAAACTGTGTCAGAGAGCTCTGAATGTCCCAAAAACATTTGCAGTATGAAAAGGGCATTAACCCACATGCTAGACCCTTGAAATTCCCCAAAATATTTTGGCCACGAAAAATTCATCCTACACCCCTGAAAATTCAGAAAATGTTGGCAGCACAAAAAAGGTCTTAAAATACATACTAGGCCTCCAAAAATGTAGAAAACTTTGGAGGCCTAAAAAAGGGGTTCACAGGCATCCTAGACCCCCTAAAGTCCAGAAAATGTTGGTAGGCCAAAAACTGTGTCAGAGAGCTCTGAATGTCCCAAAAACGTTTGCAGCCTGAAAAGGGCATTAACCCACATCCTAAACCCCTGAAAATTCCCAAAAACATTTTTGGCCCGAAAAATGCATCCTACACCCCTGAAAGTTCAGAAAATGTTGGCAGCCCCAAAAAGGCCTTAAAATGCATCTTATTCCTGCAAAAATCTTGATAACTTTGGAGGCCCAAAAAAGGGGTTTACAGGCATCCTAGACCCACTAAAGTCCAGAAAATGTTGGTTGGCCAAAAACTGTGTCAGGGAGCTCTGAATGTGCCAACAACATGTCCAGCCTGAAAAGGGCATTAACCCACATCCTAAACCCCTGAAATTCCCAAAAACATTTTTGGCCCGAAAAATGCATCCTACACCCCTGAAAGTTCAGAAAATGTTGGCAGCCCCAAAAAGGCCTTAAAATGCATCTTATTCCTGCAAAAATCTTGATAACTTTGGAGGCCCAAAAAAGGGGTTTACATCCTAGACCCCATAAAGTCCAGAAAATGTTGGTGACCCGAAAACAGTGTCAGTGAGCTCTGAATGTCCCAAAAATATGTGCAGCCTGAAAAGGGCATTAATCCGCATCCTGGCCCCCTGAAATTCCCCAAAATATTTTTGGCCCAAAAAATGCATGCTATATCCCTGAAGTTCAGAAAATGTTGGCAGCCCCACATCCTAAACCCCTGAAATTCCCCCAAAAATTTTTGGCCCGAAAAATGCATCCTACACCCCTGAAAGTTCAGAAACTGTTGGCAGCCACAAAAAGGCCTTAAAATGCATCTTATTCCTGCAAAAATCTTGATAACTTTGGAGGCCCAAAAAAGGGGTTTACATCCTAGACCCCATAAAGTCCAGAAAATGTTGGTGACCCGAAAACAGTGTCAGAGAGCTCTGAATGTCCCAAAAATATTTGCAGCCTGAAAAGGGCATTAATCCGCATCCTGGCCCCCTGAAATTCCCCAAAATATTTTTGGCCCAAAAAATGCATCCTACATCCCTGAAAATTCAGAAAATGTTGGCAGCACAAAAAAGGCCTTAAAATACATATTAGGCCTGCAAAAATGTAGAAAACTTTGGAGGCCCAAAAAAGGGGTTTACAGGCATCCTAGACCCCCTAAAGTCCAGAAAATGTTGGCGGCCCAAAAACTGTGTCAGAGAGCTCTGAATGTCCCAAAAACGCTTGCAGCCTGAAAAGGGCATTAACCCGCATGCTAGACCCCTGAAATTTCCCAAAATATTTTGGCCACGAAAAATTCATCCTACACCCCTGAAAGTTCAGAAAATGTTGGCAGCCCCAAAAAGGCCCTAAAATGCATCTTATTCCTGCAAAAATCTTGATAACTTTGGAGGCCCAAAAAAGGGGTTTACAGGCATCCTAGACCCCCTAAAGTCCAGAAAATGTTGGTAGGCCAAAAACTGTGTCAGAGAGCTCTGAATGTCCCAAAAACGTTTGCAGCCTGAAAAGGGCAGTAATCCGCATCCTGGCCCCCTGAAATTCCCCAAAATATTTTTGGCCCAAAAAATACATCCTACATCCCTGAAGTTCAGAAACTGTTGGCAGCACAAAACAGGCCTTAAAATACATATTAGGCCTGCAAAAATGTAGAAAACATTGGAGGCCCAAAAAAGGGGTTTACAGGCATCCTACACCCCCTAAAGTCCAGAAAATGTTGGCGGCCCAAAAACTGTGTCAGAGAGCTCTGAATGTCCCAAAAACATTTGCAGTCTGAAAAGGGCATTAACCCACATGCTAGACCCTTGAACTTCCCCAAAATATTTTGGCCACGAAAAATTCATCCTACACCCCTGAAAATTCAGAAAATGTTGGCAGCACAAAAAAGGTCTTAAAATACATACTAGGCCTCCAAAAATGTAGAAAACTTTGGAGGCCCAAAAAAGGGGTTTACAGGCATCCTAGACCCCCTAAAGTCCAGAAAATGTTGGTAGGCCAAAAACTGTGTCAGAGAGCTCTGAATGTCCCAAAAACGTTTGCAGCCTGAAAAGGGCATTAACCCACATCCTAAACCCCTGAAAATTCCCAAAAACATTTTTGGCCCGAAAAATGCATCCTACACCCCTGAAAGTTCAGAAAATGTTGGCAGCCCCAAAAAGGCCTTAAAATGCATCTTATTCCTGCAAAAATCTTGATAACTTTGGAGGCCCAAAAAAGGGGTTTACAGGCATCCTAGACCCCCTAAAGTCCAGAAAATGTTGGTAGGCCAAAAACTGTGTCAGAGAGCTCTGAATGTCCCAAAAACGTTTGCAGCCTGAAAAGGGCATTAACCCACATCCTAAACCCCTGAAAATTCCCAAAAACATTTTTGGCCCGAAAAATGCATCCTACACCCCTGAAAGTTCAGAAAATGTTGGCAGCCCCAAAAAGGCCTTAAAATGCATCTTATTCCTGCAAAAATCTTGATAACTTTGGAGGCCCAAAAAAGGGGTTTACAGGCATCCTAGACCCACTAAAGTCCAGAAAATGTTGGTTGGCCAAAAACTGTGTCAGGGAGCTCTGAATGTCCCAACAACATTTCCAGCCTGAAAAGGGCATTAACCCACATCCTAAACCCCTGAAATTCCCAAAAACATTTTTGGCCCGAAAAATGCATCCTACACCCCTGAAAGTTCAGAAAATGTTGGCAGCCCCAAAAAGGCCTTAAAATGCATCTTATTCCTGCAAAAATCTTGATAACTTTGGAGGCCCAAAAAAGGGGTTTACAGGCATCCTAGACCCCATAAAGTCCAGAAAATGTTGGTGGCCCATAAACTGTGTCAGAGAGCTCTGAATGTCCCAAAAACATTTGCAGTCTGAAAAGGGCATTAACCCGCATGCTAGACCCCTGAAATTCCCCAAAATATTTTGGCCACGAAAAATTCATCCTACACCCCTGAAAATTCAGAAAATGTTGGCAGCATAAAAAAGGCCTTAAAATACATATTAGGCCTCCAAAAATGTAGAAAACTGTGGAGGCCCAAAAAAGGGGTTTACAGGCATCCTAGACCCCCTAAAGTCCAGAAAATGTTGGTAGGCCAAAAACTGTGTCAGAGAGCTCTGAATGTCCCAAAAACATTTCCAGCCTGAAAAGGGCATTAACCCACATCCTAAACCCCTGAAATTCCCAAAAACATTTTTGGCCCGAAAAATGCATCCTACACCCCTGAAAGTTCAGAAACTGTTGGCAGCCACAAAAAGGCCTTAAAATGCATCTTATTCCTGCAAAAATCTTGATAACTTTGGAGGCCCAAAAAAGGGGTTTACATCCTAGACCCCATAAAGTCCAGAAAATGTTGGTGACCCGAAAACAGTGTCAGAGAGCTCTGCATGTCCCAAAAATATTTGCAGCCCGAAAAGGGCATTAATCCGCATCCTGGCCCCCTGAAATTCCCCAAAATATTTTTGGCCCGAAAAATGCATCCTACATCCCTGAAAATTCAGAAAATGTTGGCAGCACAAAAAAGGCCTTAAAATACATATTAGGCCTGCAAAAATGTAGAAAACTTTGGAGGCCCAAAAAAGGGGTTTACAGGCATCCTAGACCCCCTAAAGTCCAGAAAATGTTGGCGGCCCAAAAACTGTGTCAGAGAGCTCTGAATGTCCCAAAAACGCTTGCAGCCTGAAAAGGGCATTAACCCGCATGCTAGACCCCTGAAATTTCCCAAAATATTTTGGCCACGAAAAAAATTCATCCTACACCCCTGAAAGTTCAGAAAATGTTGGCAGCCCCACATCCTAAACCCCTGAAATTCCCAAAAACATTTTTGGCCCGTAAAATGCATCCTACACCCCTGAAAATTCAGAAAATGTTGGCAGCACAAAAAAAGGCCGTAAAATACATATCAGGCCTCTAAAAATGTAGAAAACTTTGGAGGCCCAAAAAAGGGGTTTACAGGCATCCTAGACCCCCTAAAGTCCAGAAAATGTTGGTAGGCCAAAAACTGTGTCAGAGAGCTCTGAATGTCCCAAAAACGTTTGCAGCCTGAAAAGGGCATTAACCCACATCCTAAACCCCTGAAATTCCCAAAATCATTTTTGGCCCGAAAAATGCATCCTACACCCCTGAAAGTTCAGAAAATGTTGGCAGCCCCAAAAAGGCCTTAAAATGCATCTTATTCCTGCAAAAATCTTGATAACTTTGGAGGCCCAAAAAAGGGGTTTAGATCCTAGACCCCATAAAGTCCAGAAAATGTTGGTGACCCGAAAACAGTGTCAGAGAGCTCTGAATGTCCCAAAAATATGTGCAGCCTGAAAAGGGCATTAATCCACATCCTGGCCCCCTGAAATTCCCCAAAATATTTTTGGCCCAAAAAATGCATCCTACGTCCCTGAAAATTCAGAAAATGTTGGCAGCACAAAAAAGGCCTTAAAATACATATTAGGCCTGCAAAAATGTAGAAAACTTTGGAGGCCCAAAAAAGGGGTTTACAGGCATCCTAGACCCCCTAAAGTCCAGAAAATGTTGGCGGCCCAAAAACTGTGTCAGAGAGCTCTGAATGTCCCAAAAACGCTTGCAGCCTGAAAAGGGCATTAACCCGCATGCTAGACCCCTGAAATTTCCCAAAATATTTTGGCCACGAAAAATTCATCCTACACCCCTGAAAGTTCAGAAAATGTTGGCAGCCCCACATCCTAAACCCCTGAAATTCCCCAAAAAATTTTTGGCCCGAAAAATGCATCCTACACCCCTGAAAGTTCAGAAACTGTTGGCAGCCACAAAAAGGCCTTAAAATGCATCTTATTCCTGCAAAAATCTTGATAACTTTGGAGGCCCAAAAAAGGGGTTTACATCCTAGACCCCATAAAGTCCAGAAAATGTTGGTGACCCGAAAACAGTGTCAGAGAGCTCTGAATGTCCCAAAAATATTTGCAGCCTGAAAAGGGCATTAATCCGCATCCTGGCCCCCTGAAATTCCCCAAAATATTTTTGGCCCAAAAAATGCATCCTACATCCCTGAAAATTCAGAAAATGTTGGCAGCACAAAAAAGGCCTTAAAATACATATTAGGCCTGCAAAAATGTAGAAAACTTTGGAGGTCCAAAAAAGGGGTTTACAGGCATCCTAGACCCCCTAAAGTCCAGAAAATGTTGGCGGCCCAAAAACTGTGTCAGAGAGCTCTGAATGTCCCAAAAACGCTTGCAGCCTGAAAAGGGCATTAACCCACATCCTAAACCCCTGAAAATTCCCAAAAACATTTTTGGCCCGAAAAATGCATCCTACACCCCTGAAAGTTCAGAAAATGTTGGCAGCCCCAAAAAGGCCTTAAAATGCATCATATTCCTGCAAAAATCTTGATAACTTTGGAGGCCCAAAAAAGGGGTTTACAGGCATCCTAGACCCACTAAAGTCCAGAAAATGTTGGTTGGCCAAAAACTGTGTCAGGGAGCTCTGAATGTCCCAACAACATTTCCAGCCTGAAAAGGGCATTAACCCACATCCTAAACCCCTGAAATTCCCAAAAACATTTTTGGCCCGAAAAATGCATCCTACACCCCTGAAAGTTCAGAAAATGCTGGCAGCCCCAAAAAGGCCTTAAAATGCATCTTATTCCTGCAAAAATCTTGATAACTTTGGAGGCCCAAAAAAGGGGTTTACATCCTAGACCCCATAAAGTCCAGAAAATGTTGGTGACCCGAAAACAGTGTCAGAGAGCTCTGAATGTCCCAAAAATATGTGCAGCCTGAAAAGGGCATTAATCCGCATCCTGGCCCCCTGAAATTCCCCAAAATATTTTTGGCCCAAAAAATGCATGCTATATCCCTGAAGTTCAGAAAATGTTGGCAGCACAAAACAGGCCTTAAAATACATATTAGGCCTGCAAAAATGTAGAAAACTTTGGAGGCCCAAAAAAGGGGTTTACAGGCATCCTAGACCCCATAAAGTCCAGAAAATGTTGGTGGCCCATAAACTGTGTCAGAGAGCTCTGAATGTCCCAAAAACATTTGCAGTCTGAAAAGGGCATTAACCCGCATGCTAGACCCCTGAAATTCCCCAAAATATTTTGGCCAC
This sequence comes from Ambystoma mexicanum, assembly GCF_040938575.1. Lineage (NCBI taxonomy): Eukaryota > Metazoa > Chordata > Amphibia > Caudata > Ambystomatidae > Ambystoma > Ambystoma mexicanum. Next base: position 1,302,029,301 of record NC_090935.1, on the reverse strand, counting down.
GAAAAATTCATCCTACACCCCTGAAAATTCAGAAAATGTTGGCAGCATAAAAAAGGCCTTAAAATACATATTAGGCCTCCAAAAATGTAGAAAACTGTGGAGGCCCAAAAAAGGGGTTTACAGGCATCCTAGACCCCCTAAAGTCCAGAAAATGTTGGTAGGCCAAAAACTGTGTCAGAGAGCTCTGAATGTCCCAAAAACATTTCCAGCCTGAAAAGGGCATTAACCCACATCCTAAACCCCTGAAATTCCCAAAAACATTTTTGGCCCGAAAAATGCATCCTACACCCCTGAAAGTTCAGAAACTGTTGGCAGCCACAAAAAGGCCTTAAAATGCATCTTATTCCTGCAAAAATCTTGATAACTTTGGAGGCCCAAAAAAGGGGTTTACATCCTAGACCCCATAAAGTCCAGAAAATGTTGGTGACCCGAAAACAGTGTCAGAGAGCTCTGCATGTCCCAAAAATATTTGCAGCCCGAAAAGGGCATTAATCCGCATCCTGGCCCCCTGAAATTCCCCAAAATATTTTTGGCCCGAAAAATGCATCCTACATCCCTGAAAATTCAGAAAATGTTGGCAGCACAAAAAAGGCCTTAAAATACATATTAGGCCTGCAAAAATGTAGAAAACTTTGGAGGCCCAAAAAAGGGGTTTACAGGCATCCTAGACCCCCTAAAGTCCAGAAAATGTTGGCGGCCCAAAAACTGTGTCAGAGAGCTCTGAATGTCCCAAAAACGCTTGCAGCCTGAAAAGGGCATTAACCCGCATGCTAGACCCCTGAAATTTCCCAAAATATTTTGGCCACGAAAAATTCATCCTACACCCCTGAAAGTTCAGAAAATGTTGGCAGCCCCACATCCTAAACCCCTGAAATTCCCAAAAACATTTTTGGCCCGAAAAATGCATCCTACACCCCTGAAAATTCAGAAAATGTTGGCAGCACAAAAAAAGGCCGTAAAATACATATCAGGCCTCTAAAAATGTAGAAAACTTTGGAGGCCCAAAAAAGGGGTTTACAGGCATCCTAGACCCCCTAAAGTCCAGAAAATGTTGGTAGGCCAAAAACTGTGTCAGAGAGCTCTGAATGTCCCAAAAACGTTTGCAGCCTGAAAAGGGCATTAACCCACATCCTAAACCCCTGAAATTCCCAAAAACATTTTTGGCCCGAAAAATGCATCCTACACCCCTGAAAGTTCAGAAAATGTTGGCAGCCCCAAAAAGGCCTTAAAATGCATCTTATTCCTGCAAAAATCTTGATAACTTTGGAGGCCCAAAAAAGGGGTTTACATCCTAGACCCCATAAAGTCCAGAAAATGTTGGTGACCCGAAAACAGTGTCAGAGAGCTCTGAATGTCCCAAAAATATGTGCAGCCTGAAAAGGGCATTAATCCACATCCTGGCCCCCTGAAATTCCCCAAAATATTTTTGGCCCAAAAAATGCATCCTACGTCCCTGAAAATTCAGAAAATGTTGGCAGCACAAAAAAGGCCTTAAAATACATATTAGGCCTGCAAAAATGTAGAAAACTTTGGAGGCCCAAAAAAGGGGTTTACAGGCATCCTAGACCCCCTAAAGTCCAGAAAATGTTGGCGGCCCAAAAACTGTGTCAGAGAGCTCTGAATGTCCCAATAACGCTTGCAGCCTGAAAAGGGCATTAACCCGCATGCTAGACCCCTGAAATTTCCCAAAATATTTTGGCCACGAAAAATTCATCCTACACCCCTGAAAGTTCAGAAAATGTTGGCAGCCCCACATCCTAAACCCCTGAAATTCCCCCAAAAATTTTTGGCCCGAAAAATGCATCCTACACCCCTGAAAGTTCAGAAACTGTTGGCAGCCACAAAAAGGCCTTAAAATGCATCTTATTCCTGCAAAAATCTTGATAACTTTGGAGGCCCAAAAAGGGGTTTACATCCTAGACCCCATAAAGTCCAGAAAATGTTGGTGACCCGAAAACAGTGTCAGAGAGCTCTGAATGTCCCAAAAATATTTGCAGCCTGAAAAGGGCATTAATCCGCATCCTGGCCCCCTGAAATTCCCCAAAATATTTTTGGCCCAAAAAATGCATCCTACATCCCTGAAAATTCAGAAAATGTTGGCAGCACAAAAAAGGCCTTAAAATACATATTAGGCCTGCAAAAATGTAGAAAACTTTGGAGGCCCAAAAAAGGGGTTTACAGGCATCCTAGACCCCCTAAAGTCCAGAAAATGTTGGCGGCCCAAAAACTGTGTCAGAGAGCTCTGAATGTCCCAAAAACGCTTGCAGCCTGAAAAGGGCATTAACCCGCATGCTAGACCCCTGAAATTTCCCAAAATATATTGGCCACGAAAAATTCATCCTACACCCCTGAAAGTTCAGAAAATGTTGGCAGCCCCAAAAAGGCCCTAAAATGCATCTTATTTCTGCAAAAATCTTGATAACTTTGGAGGCCCAAAAAAGGGGTTTACAGGCATCCTAGATCCCCTAAAGTCCAGAAAATGTTGGTAGGCCAAAAACTGTGTCAGAGAGCTCTGAATGTCCCAAAAACGTTTGCAGCCTGAAAAGGGCAGTAATCCGCATCCTGGCCCCCTGAAATTCCCCAAAATATTTTTGGCCCAAAAAATACATCCTACATCCCTGAAGTTCAGAAACTGTTGGCAGCACAAAACAGGCCTTAAAATACATATTAGGCCTGCAAAAATGTAGAAAACATTGAAGGCCCAAAAAAGGGGTTTACAGGCATCCTACACCCCCTAAAGTCCAGAAAATGTTGGCGGCCCAAAAACTGTGTCAGAGAGCTCTGAATGTCCCAAAAACATTTGCAGTCTGAAAAGGGCATTAACCCACATGCTAGACCCTTGAAATTCCCCAAAATATTTTGGCCACGAAAAATTCATCCTACACCCCTGAAAATTCAGAAAATGTTGGCAGCACAAAAAAGGTCTTAAAATACATACTAGGCCTCCAAAAATGTAGAAAACTTTGGAGGCCCAAAAAAGGGGTTTACAGGCATCCTAGACCCCCTAAAGTCCAGAAAATGTTGGCGGCCCAAAAACTGTGTCAGAGAGCTCTGAATGTCCCAAAAACGCTTGCAGCCTGAAAAGGGCATTAACCCGCATGCTAGACCCCTGAAATTTCCCAAAATATTTTGGCCATGAAAAATTCATCCTACACCCCTGAAAGTTCAGAAAATGTTGGCAGCCCCACATCCTAAACCCCTGAAATTCCCAAAAACATTTTTGGCCCGAAAAATGCATCCTACACCCCTGAAAGTTCAGAAAATGTTGGCAGCCCCAAAAAGGCCTTAAAATGCATCTTATTCCTGCAAAAATCTTGATAACTTTGGAGGCCCAAAAAAGGGGTTTACAGGCATCCTAGACCCACTAAAGTCCAGAAAATGTTGGTTGGCCAAAAACTGTGTCAGGGAGCTCTGAATGTCCCAACAACATTTCCAGCCTGAAAAGGGCATTAACCCACATCCTAAACCCCTGAAATTCCCAAAAACATTTTTGGCCCGAAAAATGCATCCTACACCCCTGAAAGTTCAGAAAATGTTGGCAGCCCCAAAAAGGCCTTAAAATGCATCTTATTCCTGCAAAAATCTTGATAACTTTGGAGGCCCAAAAAAGGGGTTTACAGGCATCCTAGACCCCATAAAGTCCAGAAAATGTTGGTGGCCCATAAACTGTGTCAGAGAGCTCTGAATGTCCCAAAAACATTTGCAGTCTGAAAAGGGCATTAACCCGCATGCTAGACCCCTGAAATTCCCCAAAATATTTTGGCCACGAAAAATTCATCCTACACCCCTGAAAATTCAGAAAATGTTGCCAGCATAAAAAAGGCCTTAAAATACATATTAGGCCTCCAAAAATGTAGAAAACTGTGGAGGCCCAAAAAAGGGGTTTACAGGCATCCTAGACCCCCTAAAGTCCAGAAAATGTTGGTAGGCCAAAAACTGTGTCAGAGAGCTCTGAATGTCCCAAAAACATTTCCAGCCTGAAAAGGGCATTAACCCACATCCTAAACCCCTGAAATTCCCAAAAACATTTTTGGCCCGAAAAATGCATCCTACACCCCTGAAAGTTCAGAAACTGTTGGCAGCCACAAAAAGGCCTTAAAATGCATCTTATTCCTGCAAAAATCTTGATAACTTTGGAGGCCCAAAAAAGGGGTTTACATCCTAGACCCCATAAAGTCCAGAAAATGTTGGTGACCCGAAAACAGTGTCAGAGAGCTCTGCATGTCCCAAAAATATTTGCAGCCCGAAAAGGGCATTAATCCGCATCCTGGCCCCCTGAAATTCCCCAAAATATTTTTGGCCCGAAAAATGCATCCTACATCCCTGAAAATTCAGAAAATGTTGGCAGCACAAAAAAGGCCTTAAAATACATATTAGGCCTGCAAAAATGTAGAAAACTTTGGAGGCCCAAAAAAGGGGTTTACAGGCATCCTAGACCCCCTAAAGTCCAGAAAATGTTGGCGGCCCAAAAACTGTGTCAGAGAGCTCTGAATGTCCCAAAAACGCTTGCAGCCTGAAAAGGGCATTAACCCGCATGCTAGACCCCTGAAATTTCCCAAAATATTTTGGCCACGAAAAATTCATCCTACACCCCTGAAAGTTCAGAAAATGTTGGCAGCCCCACATCCTAAACCCCTGAAATTCCCCAAAAAATGTTTGGCCCGAAAAATGCATCCTACACCCCTGAAAGTTCAGAAACTGTTGGCAGCCACAAAAAGGCCTTAAAATGCATCTTATTCCTGCAAAAATCTTGATAACTTTGGAGGCCCAAAAAAGGGGTTTACATCCTAGACCCCATAAAGTCCAGAACATGTTGGTGACCCGAAAACAGTGTCAGAGAGCTCTGAATGTCCCAAAAATATTTGCAGCCTGAAAAGGGCATTAATCCGCATCCTGGCCCCCTGAAATTCTCCAAAATATTTTTGGCCCAAAAAATGCATCCTACATCCCTGAAAATTCAGAAAATGTTGGCAGCACAAAAAAGGCCTTAAAATACATATTAGGCCTGCAAAAATGTAGAAAACTTTGGAGGCCCAAAAAAGGGGTTTACAGGCATCCTAGACCCCCTAAAGTCCAGAAAATGTTGGCGGCCCAAAAACTGTGTCAGAGAGCTCTGAATGTCCCAAAAACGCTTGCAGCCTGAAAAGGGCATTAACCCGCATGCTAGACCCCTGAAATTTCCCAAAATATTTTGGCCACGAAAAATTCATCCTACACCCCTGAAAGTTCAGAAAATGTTGGCAGCCCCACATCCTAAACCCCTGAAATTCCCCAAAAAATTTTTGGCCCGAAAAATGCCTCCTACACCCCTGAAAGTTCAGAAACTGTTGGCAGCCACAAAAAGGCCTTAAAATGCATCTTATTCCTGCAAAAATCTTGATAACTTTGGAGGCCCAAAAAAGGGGTTTACATCCTAGACCCCATAAAGTCCAGAAAATGTTGGTGACCCGAAAACAGTGTCAGAGAGCTCTGAATGTCCCAAAAATATTTGCAGCCTGAAAAGGGCATTAATCCGCATCCTGGCCCCCTGAAATTCCCCAAAATATTTTTGGCCCAAAAAATGCATCCTACATCCCTGAAAATTCAGAAAATGTTGGCAGCACAAAAAAGGCCTTAAAATACATATTAGGCCTGCAAAAATGTAGAAAACTTTGAAGGCCCAAAAAAGGGGTTTACAGGCATCCTAGACCCCCTAAAGTCCAGAAAATGTTGGTAGGCCAAAAACTGTGTCAGAGAGCTCTGAATGTCCCAAAAACGTTTGCAGCCTGAAAAGGGCAGTAATCCGCATCCTGCCCCCTGAAATTCCCCAAAATATTTTTGGCCCAAAAAATACATCCTACATCCCTGAAGTTCAGAAACTGTTGGCAGCACAAAACAGGCCTTAAAATACATATTAGGCCTGCAAAAATGTAGAAAACATTGGAGGCCCAAAAAAGGGGTTTACAGGCATCCTACACCCCCTAAAGTCCAGAAAATGTTGGCGGCCCAAAAACTGTGTCAGAGAGCTCTGAATGTCCCAAAAACATTTGCAGTCTGAAAAGGGCATTAACCCACATGCTAGACCCTTGAAATTCCCCAAAATATTTTGGCCACGAAAAATTCATCCTACACCCCTGAAAATTCAGAAAATGTTGGCAGCACAAAAAAGGTCTTAAAATACATACTAGGCCTCCAAAAATGTAGAAAACTTTGGAGGCCCAAAAAAGGGGTTTACAGGCATCCTAGACCCCCTAAAGTCCAGAAAATGTTGGTAGGCCAAAAACTGTGTCAGAGAGCTCTGAATGTCCCAAAAACGTTTGCAGCCTGAAAAGGGCATTAACCCACATCCTAAACCCCTGAAAATTCCCAAAAACATTTTTGGCCCGAAAAATGCATCCTACACCCCTGAAAGTTCAGAAAATGTTGGCAGCCCCAAAAAGGCCTTAAAATGCATCTTATTCCTGCAAAAATCTTGATAACTATGGAGGCCCAAAAAAGGGGTTTACAGGCATCCTAGACCCACTAAAGTCCAGAAAATGTTGGTTGGCCAAAAACTGTGTCAGGGAGCTCTGAATGTCCCAACAACATTTCCAGCCTGAAAAGGGCATTAACCCACATCCTAAACCCCTGAAATTCCCAAAAACATTTTTGGCCCGAAAAATGCATCCTACACCCCTGAAAGTTCAGAAAATGTTGGCAGCCCCAAAAAGGCCTTAAAATGCATCTTATTCCTGCAAAAATCTTGATAACTTTGGAGGCCCAAAAAAGGGGTTTACATCCTAGACCCCATAAAGTCCAGAAAATGTTGGTGACCCGAAAACAGTGTCAGAGAGCTCTGAATGTCCCAAAAATATGTGCAGCCTGAAAAGGGCATTAATCCGCATCCTGGCCCCCTGAAATTCCCCAAAATATTTTTGGCCCAAAAAATGCATGCTATATCCCTGAAGTTCAGAAAATGTTGGCAGCACAAAACAGGCCTTAAAATACATATTAGGCCTGCAAAAATGTAGAAAACTTTGGAGGCCCAAAAAAGGGGTTTACAGGCATCCTAGACCCCATAAAGTCCAGAAAATGTTGGTGGCCCATAAACTGTGTCAGAGAGCTCTGAATGTCCCAAAAACATTTGCAGTCTGAAAAGGGCATTAACCCACATGCTAGACCCCTGAAATTCCCCAAAATATTTTGGCCACGAAAAATTCATCCTACACCCCTGAAAATTCAGAAAATGTTGGCAGCATAAAAAAGGCCTTAAAATACATATTAGGCCTCCAAAAATGTAGAAAACTGTGGAGGCCCAAAAAAGGGGTTTACAGGCATCCTAGACCCCCTAAAGTCCAGAAAATGTTGGTAGGCCAAAAACTGTGTCAGAGAGCTCTGAATGTCCCAAAAACATTTCCAGCCTGAAAAGGGCATTAACCCACATCCTAAACCCCTGAAATTCCCAAAAACATTTTTGGCCCGAAAAATGCATCCTACACCCCTGAAAGTTCAGAAAATGTTGGCAGCCCCAAAAAGGCCTTAAAATGCATCTTATTCCTGCAAAAATCTTGATAACTTTGGAGGCCCAAAAAAGGGGTTTACATCCTAGACCCCATAAAGTCCAGAAAATGTTGGTGACCCGAAAACAGTGTCAGAGAGCTCTGAATGTCCCAAAAATATGTGCAGCCTGAAAAGGGCATTAATCCGCATCCTGGCCCCCTGAAATTCCCCAAAATATTTTTGGCCCAAAAAATGCATGCTATATCCCTGAAGTTCAGAAAATGTTGGCAGCACAAAACAGGCCTTAGAATACATATTAGGCCTGCAAAAATGTAGAAAACTTTGGAGGCCAAAAAAAGGGGTTTACAGGCATCCTAGACCCCATAAAGTCCAGAAAATGTTGGTGGCCCATAAACTGTGTCAGAGAGCTCTGAATGTCCCAAAAACATTTGCAGTCTGAAAAGGGCATTAACCCGCATGCTAGACCCCTGAAATTCCCCAAAATATTTTGGCCACGAAAAATTCATCCTACACCCCTGAAAATTCAGAAAATGTTGGCAGCATAAAAAAGGCCTTAAAATACATATTAGGCCTCCAAAAATGTAGAAAACTGTGGAGGCCCAAAAAAGGGGTTTACAGGCATCCTAGACCCCCTAAAGTCCAGAAAATGTTGGTAGGCCAAAAACTGTGTCAGAGAGCTCTGAATGTCCCAAAAACATTTCCAGCCTGAAAAGGGCATTAACCCACATCCTAAACCCCTGAAATTCCCAAAAACATTTTTGGTCCGAAAAATGCATCCTACACCCCTGAAAGTTCAGAAAATGTTGGCAGCCCCAAAAAGGCCTTAAAATGCATCTTATTCCTGCAAAAATCTTGATAACTTTGGAGGCCCAAAAAAGGGGTTTACATCCTAGACCCCATAAAGTCCAGAAAATGTTGGTGACCCGAAAACAGTGTCAGAGAGCTCTGAATGTCCCAAAAATATGTGCAGCCTGAAAAGGGCATTAATCCGCATCCTGGCCCCCTGAAATTCCCCAAAATATTTTTGGCCCAAAAAATGCATGCTATATCCCTGAAGTTCAGAAAATGTTGGCAGCACAAAACAGGCCTTAAAATACATATTAGGCCTGCAAAAATGTAGAAAACTTTGGAGGCCAAAAAAAGGGGTTTACAGGCATCCTAGACCCCATAAAGTCCAGAAAATGTTGGTGGCCCATAAACTGTGTCAGAGAGCTCTGAATGTCCCAAAAACATTTGCAGTCTGAAAAGGGCATTAACCCGCATGCTAGACCCCTGAAATTCCCCAAAATATTTTGGCCACGAAAAATTCATCCTACACCCCTGAAAATTCAGAAAATGTTGGCAGCATAAAAAAGGCCTTAAAATACATATTAGGCCTCCAAAAATGTAGAAAACTGTGGAGGCCCAAAAAAGGGGTTTACAGGCATCCTAGACCCCCTAAAGTCCAGAAAATGTTGGTAGGCCAAAAACTGTGTCAGAGAGCTCTGAATGTCCCAAAAACATTTCCAGCCTGAAAAGGGCATTAACCCACATCCTAAACCCCTGAAATTCCCAAAAACATTTTTGGCCCGAAAAATGCATCCTACACCCCTGAAAGTTCAGAAACTGTTGGCAGCCACAAAAAGGCCTTAAAATGCATCTTATTCCTGCAAAAATCTTGATAACTTTGGAGGCCCAAAAAAGGGGTTTACATCCTAGACCCCATAAAGTCCAGAAAATGTTGGTGACCCGAAAACAGTGTCAGAGAGCTCTGCATGTCCCAAAAATATTTGCAGCCCGAAAAGGGCATTAATCCGCATCCTGGCCCCCTGAAATTCCCCAAAATATTTTTGGCCCGAAAAATGCATCCTACATCCCTGAAAATTCAGAAAATGTTGGCAGCACAAAAAAGGCCTTAAAATACATATTAGGCCTGCAAAAATGTAGAAAAGTTTGGAGGCCCAAAAAAGGGGTTTACAGGCATCCTAGACCCCCTAAAGTCTAGAAAATGTTGGCGGCCCAAAAACTGTGTCAGAGAGCTCTGAATGTCCCAAAAACGCTTGCAGCCTGAAAAGGGCATTAACCCGCATGCTAGACCCCTGAAATTTCCCAAAATATTTTGGCCACGAAAAATTCATCCTACACCCCTGAAAGTTCAGAAAATGTTGGCAGCCCCACATCCTAAACCCCTGAAATTCCCAAAAACATTTTTGGCCCGAAAAATGCATCCTACACCCCTGAAAATTCAGAAAATGTTGGCAGCACAAAAAAAGGCCGTAAAATACATATCAGGCCTCTAAAAATGTAGAAAACTTTGGAGGCCCAAAAAAGGGGTTTACAGGCATCCTAGACCCCCTAAAGTCCAGAAAATGTTGGTAGGCCAAAAACTGTGTCAGAGAGCTCTGAATGTCCCAAAAACGTTTGCAGCCTGAAAAGGGCATTAACCCACATCCTAAACCCCTGAAATTCCCAAAAACATTTTTGGCCCGAAAAATGCATCCTACACCCCTGAAAGTTCAGAAAATGTTGGCAGCCCCAAAAAGGCCTTAAAATGCATCTTATTCCTGCAAAAATCTTGATAACTTTGGAGGCCCAAAAAAGGGGTTTACATCCTAGACCCCATAAAGTCCAGAAAATGTTGGTGACCCGAAAACAGTGTCAGAGAGCTCTGAATGTCCCAAAAATATGTGCAGCCTGAAAAGGGCATTAATCCACATCCTGGCCCCCTGAAATTCCCCAAAATATTTTTGGCCCAAAACATGCATCCTACGTCCCTGAAAATTCAGAAAATGTTGGCAGCACAAAACAGGCCTTAAAATACATATTAGGCCTGCAAAAATGTAGAAAACTTTGGAGGCCCAAAAAAGGGGTTTACAGGCATCCTAGACCCCCTAAAGTCCAGAAAATGTTGGCGGCCCAAAAACTGTGTCAGAGAGCTCTGAATGTCCCAAAAACGCTTGCAGCCTGAAAAGGGCATTAACCCGCATGCTAGACCCCTGAAATTTCCCAAAATATTTTGGCCACGAAAAATTCATCCTACACCCCTGAAAGTTCAGAAAATGTTGGCAGCCCCACATCCTAAACCCCTGAAATTCCCCAAAAAATGTTTGGCCCGAAAAATGCATCCTACACCCCTGAAAGTTCAGAAACTGTTGGCAGCCACAAAAAGGCCTTAAAATGCATCTTATTCCTGCAAAAATCTTGATAACTTTGGAGGCCCAAAAAAGGGGTTTACATCCTAGACCCCATAAAGTCCAGAAAATGTTGGTGACCCGAAAACAGTGTCAGAGAGCTCTGAATGTCCCAAAAATATTTGCAGCCTGAAAAGGGCATTAATCCGCATCCTGGCCCCCTGAAATTCCCCAAAATATTTTTGGCCCAAAAAATGCATCCTACATCCCTGAAAATTCAGAAAATGTTGGCAGCACAAAAAAGGCCTTAAAATACATATTAGGCCTGCAAAAATGTAGAAAACTTTGGAGGCCCAAAAAAGGGGTTTACAGGCATCCTAGACCCCCTAAAGTCCAGAAAATGTTGGCGGCCCAAAAACTGTGTCAGAGAGCTCTGAATGTCCCAAAAACGCTTGCAGCCTGAAAAGGGCATTAACCCGCATGCTAGACCCCTGAAATTTCCCAAAATATTTTGGCCACGAAAAATTCATCCTACACCCCTGAAAGTTCAGAAAATGTTGGCAGCCCCAAAAAGGTCCTAAAATGCATCTTATTCCTGCAAAAATCTTGATAACTTTGGAGGCCCAAAAAAGAGGTTTACAGGCATCCTAGACCCCCTAAAGTCCAGAAAATGTTGATAGGCCAAAAACTGTGTCAGAGAGCTCTGAATGTCCCAAAAACGTTTGCAGCCTGAAAAGGGCAGTAATCCGCATCCTGGCCCCCTGAAATTCCCCAAAATATTTTTGGCCCAAAAAATACATCCTACATCCCTGAAGTTCAGAAACTGTTGGCAGCACAAAACAGGCCTTAAAATACATATTAGGCCTGCAAAAATGTAGAAAACATTGGAGGCCCAAAAAAGGGGTTTACAGGCATCCTACACCCCCTAAAGTCCAGAAAATGTTGGCGGCCCAAAAACTGTGTCAGAGAGCTCTGAATGTCCCAAAAACATTTGCAGTCTGAAAAGGGCATTAACCCACATGCTAGACCCTTGAAATTCCCCAAAATATTTTGGCCACGAAAAATTCATCCTACACCCCTGAAAATTCAGAAAATGTTGGCAGCACAAAAAAGGTCTTAAAATACATACTAGGCCTCCAAAAATGTAGAAAACTTTGGAGGCCCAAAAAAGGGGTTCACAGGCATCCTAGACCCCCTAAAGTCCAGAAAATGTTGGTAGGCCAAAAACTGTGTCAGAGAGCTCTGAATGTCCCAAAAACGTTTGCAGCCTGAAAAGGGCATTAACCCACATCCTAAACCCCTGAAAATTCCCAAAAACATTTTTGGCCCGAAAAATGCATCCTACACCCCTGAAAGTTCAGAAAATGTTGGCAGCCCCAAAAAGGCCTTAAAATGCATCTTATTCCTGCAAAAATCTTGATAACTTTGGAGGCCCAAAAAAGGGGTTTACAGGCATCCTAGACCCACTAAAGTCCAGAAAATGTTGGTTGGCCAAAAACTGTGTCAGGGAGCTCTGAATGTGCCAACAACATGTCCAGCCTGAAAAGGGCATTAACCCACATCCTAAACCCCTGAAATTCCCAAAAACATTTTTGGCCCGAAAAATGCATCCTACACCCCTGAAAGTTCAGAAAATGTTGGCAGCCCCAAAAAGGCCTTAAAATGCATCTTATTCCTGCAAAAATCTTGATAACTTTGGAGGCCCAAAAAAGGGGTTTACATCCTAGACCCCATAAAGTCCAGAAAATGTTGGTGACCCGAAAACAGTGTCAGTGAGCTCTGAATGTCCCAAAAATATGTGCAGCCTGAAAAGGGCATTAATCCGCATCCTGGCCCCCTGAAATTCCCCAAAATATTTTTGGCCCAAAAAATGCATGCTATATCCCTGAAGTTCAGAAAATGTTGGCAGCCCCACATCCTAAACCCCTGAAATTCCCCAAAAAATTTTTGGCCCGAAAAATGCATCCTACACCCCTGAAAGTTCAGAAACTGTTGGCAGCCACAAAAAGGCCTTAAAATGCATCTTATTCCTGCAAAAATCTTGATAACTTTGGAGGCCCAAAAAAGGGGTTTACATCCTAGACCCCATAAAGTCCAGAAAATGTTGGTGACCCGAAAACAGTGTCAGAGAGCTCTGAATGTCCCAAAAATATTTGCAGCCTGAAAAGGGCATTAATCCGCATCCTGGCCCCCTGAAATTCCCCAAAATATTTTTGGCCCAAAAAATGCATCCTACATCCCTGAAAATTCAGAAAATGTTGGCAGCACAAAAAAGGCCTTAAAATACATATTAGGCCTGCAAAAATGTAGAAAACTTTGGAGGCCCAAAAAAGGGGTTTACAGGCATCCTAGACCCCCTAAAGTCCAGAAAATGTTGGCGGCCCAAAAACTGTGTCAGAGAGCTCTGAATGTCCCAAAAACGCTTGCAGCCTGAAAAGGGCATTAACCCGCATGCTAGACCCCTGAAATTTCCCAAAATATTTTGGCCACGAAAAATTCATCCTACACCCCTGAAAGTTCAGAAAATGTTGGCAGCCCCAAAAAGGCCCTAAAATGCATCTTATTCCTGCAAAAATCTTGATAACTTTGGAGGCCCAAAAAAGGGGTTTACAGGCATCCTAGACCCCCTAAAGTCCAGAAAATGTTGGTAGGCCAAAAACTGTGTCAGAGAGCTCTGAATGTCCCAAAAACGTTTGCAGCCTGAAAAGGGCAGTAATCCGCATCCTGGCCCCCTGAAATTCCCCAAAATATTTTTGGCCCAAAAAATACATCCTACATCCCTGAAGTTCAGAAACTGTTGGCAGCACAAAACAGGCCTTAAAATACATATTAGGCCTGCAAAAATGTAGAAAACATTGGAGGCCCAAAAAAGGGGTTTACAGGCATCCTACACCCCCTAAAGTCCAGAAAATGTTGGCGGCCCAAAAACTGTGTCAGAGAGCTCTGAATGTCCCAAAAACATTTGCAGTCTGAAAAGGGCATTAACCCACATGCTAGACCCTTGAACTTCCCCAAAATATTTTGGCCACGAAAAATTCATCCTACACCCCTGAAAATTCAGAAAATGTTGGCAGCACAAAAAAGGTCTTAAAATACATACTAGGCCTCCAAAAATGTAGAAAACTTTGGAGGCCCAAAAAAGGGGTTTACAGGCATCCTAGACCCCCTAAAGTCCAGAAAATGTTGGCGGCCCAAAAACTGTGTCAGAGAGCTCTGAATGTCCCAAAAACGTTTGCAGCCTGAAAAGGGCATTAACCCACATCCTAAACCCCTGAAAATTCCCAAAAACATTTTTGGCCCGAAAAATGCATCCTACACCCCTGAAAGTTCAGAAAATGTTGGCAGCCCCAAAAAGGCCTTAAAATGCATCTTATTCCTGCAAAAATCTTGATAACTTTGGAGGCCCAAAAAAGGGGTTTACAGGCATCCTAGACCCCCTAAAGTCCAGAAAATGTTGGTTGGCCAAAAACTGTGTCAGGGAGCTCTGAATGTCCCAACAACATTTCCAGCCTGAAAAGGGCATTAACCCACATCCTAAACCCCTGAAATTCCCAAAAACATTTTTGGCCCGAAAAATGCATCCTACACCCCTGAAAGTTCAGAAAATGCTGGCAGCCCCAAAAAGGCCTTAAAATGCATCTTATTCCTGCAAAAATCTTGATAACTTTGGAGGCCCAAAAAAAGGGGTTTACATCCTAGACCCCATAAAGTCCAGAAAATGTTGGTGACCCGAAAACAGTGTCAGAGAGCTCTGAATGTCCCAAAAATATGTGCAGCCTGAAAAGGGCATTAATCCGCATCCTGGCCCCCTGAAATTCCCCAAAATATTTTTGGCCCAAAAAATGCATGCTATATCCCTGAAGTTCAGAAAATGTTGGCAGCACAAAACAGGCCTTAAAATACATATTAGGCCTGCAAAAATGTAGAAAACTTTGGAGGCCCAAAAAAGGGGTTTACAGGCATCCTAGACCCCATAAAGTCCAGAAAATGTTGGTGGCCCATAAACTGTGTCAGAGAGCTCTGAATGTCCCAAAAACATTTGCAGTCTGAAAAGGGCATTAACCCGCATGCTAGACCCCTGAAATTCCCCAAAATATTTTGGCCACGAAAAATTCATCCTACACCCCTGAAAATTCAGAAAATGTTGGCAGCATAAAAAAGGCCTTAAAATACATATTAGGCCTCCAAAAATGTAGAAAACTGTGGAGGCCCAAAAAAGGGGTTTACAGGCATCCTAGACCCCCTAAAGTCCAGAAAATGTTGGTAGGCCAAAAACTGTGTCAGAGAGCTCTGAATGTCCCAAAAACATTTCCAGCCTGAAAAGGGCATTAACCCACATCCTAAACCCCTGAAATTCCCAAAAACATTTTTGGCCCGAAAAATGCATCCTACACCCCTGAAAGTTCAGAAACTGTTGGCAGCCACAAAAAGGCCTTAAAATGCATCTTATTCCTGCAAAAATCTTGATAACTTTGGAGGCCCAAAAAAGGGGTTTACATCCTAGACCCCATAAAGTCCAGAAAATGTTGGTGACCCGAAAACAGTGTCAGAGAGCTCTGCATGTCCCAAAAATATTTGCAGCCCGAAAAGGGCATTAATCCGCATCCTGGCCCCCTGAAATTCCCCAAAATATTTTTGGCTCGAAAAATGCATCCTACATCCCTGAAAATTCAGAAAATGTTGGCAGCACAAAAAAGGCCTTAAAATACATATTAGGCCTGCAAAAATGTAGAAAACTTTGGAGGCCCAAAAAAGGGGTTTACAGGCATCCTAGACCCCCTAAAGTCCAGAAAATGTTGGCGGCCCAAAAACTGTGTCAGAGAGCTCTGAATGTCACAAAAACGCTTGCAGCCTGAAAAGGGCATTAACCCGCATGCTAGACCCCTGAAATTTCCCAAAATATTTTGGCCACGAAAAAAATTCATCCTACACCCCTGAAAGTTCAGAAAATGTTGGCAGCCCCACATCCTAAACCCCTGAAATTCCCAAAAACATTTTTGGCCCGTAAAATGCATCCTACACCCCTGAAAATTCAGAAAATGTTGGCAGCACAAAAAAAGGCCGTAAAATACATATCAGGCCTCTAAAAATGTAGAAAACTTTGGAGGCCCAAAAAAGGGGTTTACAGGCATCCTAGACCCCCTAAAGTCCAGAAAATGTTGGTAGGCCAAAAACTGTGTCAGAGAGCTCTGAATGTCCCAAAAACGTTTGCAGCCTGAAAAGGGCATTAACCCACATCCTAAACCCCTGAAATTCCCAAAAACATTTTTGGCCCGAAAAATGCATCCTACACCCCTGAAAGTTCAGAAAATGTTGGCAGCCCCAAAAAGGCCTTAAAATGCATCTTATTCCTGCAAAAATCTTGATAACTTTGGAGGCCCAAAAAAGGGGTTTACATCCTAGACCCCATAAAGTCCAGAAAATGTTGGTGACCCGAAAACAGTGTCAGAGAGCTCTGAATGTCCCAAAAATATGTGCAGCCTGAAAAGGGCATTAATCCACATCCTGGCCCCCTGAAATTCCCCAAAATATTTTTGGCCCAAAAAATGCATCCTACGTCCCTGAAAATTCAGAAAATGTTGGCAGCACAAAAAAGGCCTTAAAATACATATTAGGCCTGCAAAAATGTAGAAAACTTTGGAGGCCCAAAAAAGGGGTTTACAGGCATCCTAGACCCCCTAAAGTCCAGAAAATGTTGGCGGCCCAAAAACTGTGTCAGAGAGCTCTGAATGTCCCAATAACGCTTGCAGCCTGAAAAGGGCATTAACCCGCATGCTAGACCCCTGAAATTTCCCAAAATATTTTGGCCACGAAAAATTCATCCTACACCCCTGAAAGTTCAGAAAATGTTGGCAGCCCCACATCCTAAACCCCTGAAATTCCCCCAAAAATTTTTGGCCCGAAAAATGCATCCTACACCCCTGAAAGTTCAGAAACTGTTGGCAGCCACAAAAAGGCCTTAAAATGCATCTTATTCCTGCAAAAATCTTGATAACTTTGGAGGCCCAAAAAGGGGTTTACATCCTAGACCCCATAAAGTCCAGAAAATGTTGGTGACCCGAAAACAGTGTCAGAGAGCTCTGAATGTCCCAAAAATATTTGCAGCCTGAAAAGGGCATTAATCCGCATCCTGGCCCCCTGAAATTTCCCAAAATATTTTTGGCCCAAAAAATGCATCCTACATCCCTGAAAATTCAGAAAATGTTGGCAGCACAAAAAAGGCCTTAAAATACATATTAGGCCTGCAAAAATGTAGAAAACTTTGGAGGCCCAAAAAAGGGGTTTACAGGCATCCTAGACCCCCTAAAGTCCAGAAAATGTTGGCGGCCCAAAAACTGTGTCAGAGAGCTCTGAATGTCCCAAAAACGCTTGCAGCCTGAAAAGGGCATTAACCCGCATGCTAGACCCCTGAAATTTCCCAAAATATTTTGGCCACGAAAAATTCATCCTACACCCCTGAAAGTTCAGAAAATGTTGGCAGCCCCAAAAAGGCCCTAAAATGCATCTTATTCCTGCAAAAATCTTGATAACTTTGGAGGCCCAAAAAAGGGGTTTACAGGCATCCTAGATCCCCTAAAGTCCAGAAAATGTTGGTAGGCCAAAAACTGTGTCAGAGAGCTCTGAATGTCCCAAAAACGTTTGCAGCCTGAAAAGGGCAGTAATCCGCATCCTGGCCCCCTGAAATTCCCCAAAATATTTTTGGCCCAAAAAATACATCCTACATCCCTGAAGTTCAGAAACTGTTGGCAGCACAAAACAGGCCTTAAAATACATATTAGGCCTGCAAAAATGTAGAAAACATTGAAGGCCCAAAAAAGGGGTTTACAGGCATCCTACACCCCCTAAAGTCCAGAAAATGTTGGCGGCCCAAAAACTGTGTCAGAGAGCTCTGAATGTCCCAAAAACATTTGCAGTCTGAAAAGGGCATTAACCCACATGCTAGACCCTTGAAATTCCCCAAAATATTTTGGCCACGAAAAATTCATCCTACACCCCTGAAAATTCAGAAAATGTTGGCAGCACAAAAAAGGTCTTAAAATACATACTAGGCCTCCAAAAATGTAGAAAACTTTGGAGGCCCAAAAAAGGGGTTTACAGGCATCCTAGACCCCCTAAAGTCCAGAAAATGTTGGCGGCCCAAAAACTGTGTCAGAGAGCTCTGAATGTCCCAAAAACGCTTGCAGCCTGAAAAGGGCATTAACCCGCATGCTAGACCCCTGAAATTTCCCAAAATATTTTGGCCATGAAAAATTCATCCTACACCCCTGAAAGTTCAGAAAATGTTGGCAGCCCCACATCCTAAACCCCTGAAATTCCCAAAAACATTTTTGGCCCGAAAAATGCATCCTACACCCCTGAAAGTTCAGAAAATGTTGGCAGCCCCAAAAAGGCCTTAAAATGCATCTTATTCCTGCAAAAATCTTGATAACTTTGGAGGCCCAAAAAAGGGGTTTACAGGCATCCTAGACCCACTAAAGTCCAGAAAATGTTGGTTGGCCAAAAACTGTGTCAGGGAGCTCTGAATGTCCCAACAACATTTCCAGCCTGAAAAGGGCATTAACCCACATCCTAAACCCCTGAAATTCCCAAAAACATTTTTGGCCCGAAAAATGCATCCTACACCCCTGAAAGTTCAGAAAATGTTGGCAGCCCCAAAAAGGCCTTAAAATGCATCTTATTCCTGCAAAAATCTTGATAACTTTGGAGGCCCAAAAAAGGGGTTTACAGGCATCCTAGACCCCATAAAGTCCAGAAAATGTTGGTGGCCCATAAACTGTGTCAGAGAGCTCTGAATGTCCCAAAAACATTTGCAGTCTGAAAAGGGCATTAACCCGCATGCTAGACCCCTGAAATTCCCCAAAATATTTTGGCCACGAAAAATTCATCCTACACCCCTGAAAATTCAGAAAATGTTGCCAGCATAAAAAAGGCCTTAAAATACATATTAGGCCTCCAAAAATGTAGAAAACTGTGGAGGCCCAAAAAAGGGGTTTACAGGCATCCTAGACCCCCTAAAGTCCAGAAAATGTTGGTAGGCCAAAAACTGTGTCAGAGAGCTCTGAATGTCCCAAAAACATTTCCAGCCTGAAAAGGGCATTAACCCACATCCTAAACCCCTGAAATTCCCAAAAACATTTTTGGCCCGAAAAATGCATCCTACACCCCTGAAAGTTCAGAAACTGTTGGCAGCCACAAAAAGGCCTTAAAATGCATCTTATTCCTGCAAAAATCTTGATAACTTTGGAGGCCCAAAAAAGGGGTTTACATCCTAGACCCCATAAAGTCCAGAAAATGTTGGTGACCCGAAAACAGTGTCAGAGAGCTCTGCATGTCCCAAAAATATTTGCAGCCCGAAAAGGGCATTAATCCGCATCCTGGCCCCCTGAAATTCCCCAAAATATTTTTGGCCCGAAAAATGCATCCTACATCCCTGAAAATTCAGAAAATGTTGGCAGCACAAAAAAGGCCTTAAAATACATATTAGGCCTGCAAAAATGTAGAAAACTTTGGAGGCCCAAAAAAGGGGTTTACAGGCATCCTAGACCCCCTAAAGTCCAGAAAATGTTGGCGGCCCAAAAACTGTGTCAGAGAGCTCTGAATGTCCCAAAAACGCTTGCAGCCTGAAAAGGGCATTAACCCGCATGCTAGACCCCTGAAATTTCCCAAAATATTTTGGCCACGAAAAATTCATCCTACACCCCTGAAAGTTCAGAAAATGTTGGCAGCCCCACATCCTAAACCCCTGAAATTCCCAAAAACATTTTTGGCCCGAAAAATGCATCCTACACCCCTGAAAATTCAGAAAATGTTGGCAGCACAAAAAAAGGCCGTAAAATACATATCAGGCCTCTAAAAATGTAGAAAACTTTGGAGGCCCAAAAAAGGGGTTTACAGGCATCCTAGACCCCCTAAAGTCCAGAAAATGTTGGTAGGCCAAAAACTGTGTCAGAGAGCTCTGAATGTCCCAAAAATGTTTGCAGCCTGAAAAGGGCATTAACCCACATCCTAAACCCCTGAAATTCCCAAAAACATTTTTGGCCCGAAAAATGCATCCTACACCCCTGAAGTTCAGAAAATGTTGGCAGCACAAAACAGGCCTTAAAATACATATTAGGCCTGCAAAAATGTAGAAAACTTTGGAGGCCCAAAAAAGGGGTTTACAGGCATCCTAGATCCCATAAAGTCCAGAAAATGTTGGTGGCCCATAAACTGTGTCAGAGAGCTCTGAATGTCCCAAAAACATTTGCAGTCTGAAAAGGGCATTAACCCGCATGCTAGACCCCTGAAATTCCCCAAAATATTTTGGCCACGAAAAATTCATCCTACACCCCTGAAAATTCAGAAAATGTTGGCAGCATAAAAAAGGCCTTAAAATACATATTAGGCCTCCAAAAATGTAGAAAACTGTGGAGGCCCAAAAAAGGGGTTTACAGGCATCCTAGACCCCCTAAAGTCCAGAAAATGTTGGTAGGCCAAAAACTGTGTCAGAGAGCTCTGAATGTCCCAAAAACCTTTCCAGCCTGAAAAGGGCATTAACCCACATCCTAAACCCCTGAAATTCCCAAAAACATTTTTGGCCCGAAAAATGCATCCTACACCCCTGAAAGTTCAGAAAATGTTGGCAGCCCCAAAAAGGCCTTAAAATGCATCTTATTCCTGCAAAAATCTTGATAACTTTGGAGGCCCAAAAAAGGGGTTTACATCCTAGACCCCATAAAGTCCAGAAAATGTTGGTGACCCGAAAACAGTGTCAGAGAGCTCTGAATGTCCCAAAAATATGTGCAGCCTGAAAAGGGCATTAATCCGCATCCTGGCCCCCTGAAATTCCCCAAAATATTTTTGGCCCAAAAAATGCATGCTATATCCCTGAAGTTCAGAAAATGTTGGCAGCACAAAACAGGCCTTAAAATACATATTAGGCCTGCAAAAATGTAGAAAACTTTGGAGGCCCAAAAAAGGGGTTTACAGGCATCCTAGACCCCATAAAGTCCAGAAAATGTTGGTGGCCCATAAACTGTGTCAGAGAGCTCTGAATGTCCCAAAAACATTTGCAGTCTGAAAAGGGCATTAACCCGCATGCTAGACCCCTGAAATTCCCCAAAATATTTTGGCCACGAAAAATTCATCCTACACCCCTGAAAATTCAGAAAATGTTGGCAGCATAAAAAAGGCCTTAAAATACATATTAGGCCTCCAAAAATGTAGAAAACTGTGGAGGCCCAAAAAAGGGGTTTACAGGCATCCTAGACCCCCTAAAGTCCAGAAAATGTTGGTAGGCCAAAAACTGTGTCAGAGAGCTCTGAATGTCCCAAAAACATTTCCAGCCTGAAAAGGGCATTAACCCACATCCTAAACCCCTGAAATTCCCAAAAACATTTTTGGCCCGAAAAATGCATCCTACACCCCGGAAAGTTCAGAAACTGTTGGCAGCCACAAAAAGGCCTTAAAATGCATCTTATTCCTGCAAAAATCTTGATAACTTTGGAGGCCCAAAAAAGGGGTTTACATCCTAGACCCCATAAAGTCCAGAAAATGTTGGTGACCCGAAAACAGTGTCAGAGAGCTCTGCATGTCCCAAAAATATTTGCAGCCCGAAAAGGGCATTAATCCGCATCCTGGCCCCCTGAAATTCCCCAAAATATTTTTGGCCCGAAAAATGCATCCTACATCCCTGAAAATTCAGAAAATGTTGGCAGCACAAAAAAGGCCTTAAAATACATATTAGGCCTGCAAAAATGTAGAAAACTTTGGAGGCCCAAAAAAGGGGTTTACAGGCATCCTAGACCCCCTAAAGTCCAGAAAATGTTGGCGGCCCAAAAACTGTGTCAGAGAGCTCTGAATGTCCCAAAAACGCTTGCAGCCTGAAAAGGGCATTAACCCGCATGCTAGACCCCTGAAATTTCCCAAAATATTTTGGCCACGAAAAATTCATCCTACACCCCTGAAAGTTCAAAAAATGTTGGCAGCCCCACATCCTAAACCCCTGAAATTCCCAAAAACATTTTTGGCCCGAAAAATGCATCCTACACCCCTGAAAGTTCAGAAACTGTTGGCAGCCACAAAAAGGCCTTAAAATGCATCTTATTCCTGCAAAAATCTTGATAACTTTGGAGGCCCAAAAAAGGGGTTTACATCCTAGACCCCATAAAGTCCAGAAAATGTTGGTGACCCGAAAACAGTGTCAGAGAGCTCTGAATGTCCCAAAAATAGTTGCAGCCTGAAAAGGGCATTAACCCACATCCTAAACCCCTGAAATTCCCAAAAACATTTTTGGCCCGAAAAATGCATCCTACACCCCTGAAAGTTCAGAAACTGTTGGCAGCCACAAAAAGGCCTTAAAATGCATCTTATTCCTGCAAAAATCTTGATAACTTTGGAGGCCCAAAAAAGGGGTTTACATCCTAGACCCCATAAAGTCCAGAAAATGTTGGTGACCCGAAAACAGTGTCAGAGAGCTCTGAATGTCCCAAAAATATGTGCAGCCTGAAAAGGGCATTAATCCACATCCTGGCCCCCTGAAATTCCCCAAAATATTTTTGGCCCAAAAAATGCATCCTACGTCCCTGAAAATTCAGAAAATGTTGGCAGCACAAAAAAGGCCTTAAAATACATATTAGGCCTGCAAAAATGTAGAAAACTTTGGAGGCCCAAAAAAGGGGTTTACAGGCATCCTAGACCCCCTAAAGTCCAGAAAATGTTGGCGGCCCAAAAACTGTGTCAGAGAGCTCTGAATGTCCCAAAAACGCTTGCAGCCTGAAAAGGGCATTAACCCGCATGCTAGACCCCTGAAATTTCCCAAAATATTTTGGCCACGAAAAATTCATCCTACACCCCTGAAAGTTCAGAAAATGTTGGCAGCCCCAAAAAGGCCCTAAAATGCATCTTATTCCTGCAAAAATCTTGATAACTTTGGAGGCCCAAAAAAGGGGTTTACAGGCATCCTAGACCCCCTAAAGTCCAGAAAATGTTGGTAGGCCAAAAACTGTGTCAGAGAGCTCTGAATGTCCCAAAAACGTTTGCAGCCTGAAAAGGGCAGTAATCCGCATCCTGGCCCCCTGAAATTCCCCAAAATATTTTTGGCCCAAAAAATACATCCTACATCCCTGAAGTTCAGAAACTGTTGGCAGCACAAAACAGGCCTTAAAATACATATTAGGCCTGCAAAAATGTAGAAAACATTGGAGGCCCAAAAAAGGGGTTTACAGGCATCCTACACCCCCTAAAGTCCAGAAAATGTTGGCGGCCCAAAAACTGTGTCAGAGAGCTCTGAATGTCCCAAAAACATTTGCAGTCTGAAAAGGGCATTAACCCACATGCTAGACCCTTGAAATTCCCCAAAATATTTTGGCCACGAAAAATTCATCCTACACCCCTGAAAATTCAGAAAATGTTGGCAGCACAAAAAAGGTCTTAAAATACATACTAGGCCTCCAAAAATGTAGAAAACTTTGGAGGCCCAAAAAAGGGGTTTACAGGCATCCTAGACCCCCTAAAGTCCAGAAAATGTTGGTAGGCCAAAAACTGTGTCAGAGAGCTCTGAATGTCCCAAAAACGTTTGCAGCCTGAAAAGGGCATTAACCCACATCCTAAACCCCTGAAAATTCCCAAAAACATTTTTGGCCCAAAAAATGCATCCTACACCCCTGAAAGTTCAGAAAATGTTGGCAGCCCCAAAAAGGCCTTAAAATGCATCTTATTCCTGCAAAAATCTTGATAACTTTGGAGGCCCAAAAAAGGGGTTTACAGGCATCCTAGACCCACTAAAGTCCAGAAAATGTTGGTTGGCCAAAAACTGTGTCAGGGAGCTCTGAATGTCCCAACAACATTTCCAGCCTGAAAAGGGCATTAACCCACATCCTAAACCCCTGAAATTCCCAAAAACATTTTTGGCCCGAAAAATGCATCCTACACCCCTGAAAGTTCAGAAAATGTTGGCAGCCCCAAAAAGGCCTTAAAATGCATCTTATTCCTGCAAAAATCTTGATAACTTTGGAGGCCCAAAAAAGGGGTTTACATCCTAGACCCCATAAAGTCCAGAAAATGTTGGTGACCCGAAAACAGTGTCAGAGAGCTCTGAATGTCCCAAAAATATGTGCAGCCTGAAAAGGGCATTAATCCGCATCCTGGCCCCCTGAAATTCCCCAAAATATTTTTGGCCCAAAAAATGCATGCTATATCCCTGAAGTTCAGAAAATGTTGGCAGCACAAAACAGGCCTTAAAATACATATTAGGCCTGCAAAAATGTAGAAAACTTTGGAGGCCCAAAAAAGGGGTTTACAGGCATCCTAGACCCCATAAAGTCCAGAAAATGTTGGTGGCCCATAAACTGTGTCAGAGAGCTCTGAATGTCCCAAAAACATTTGCAGTCTGAAAAGGGCATTAACCCGCATGCTAGACCCCTGAAATTCCCCAAAATATTTTGGCCACGAAAAATTCATCCTACACCCCTGAAAGTTCAGAAACTGTTGGCAGCCACAAAAAGGCCTTAAAATGCATCTTATTCCTGCAAAAATCTTGATAACTTTTGAGGCCCAAAAAAGGGGTTTACATCCTAGACCCCATAAAGTCCAGAAAATGTTGGTGACCCCAAAACAGTGTCAGAGAGCTCTGCATGTCCCAAAAATATTTGCAGCCCGAAAAGGGCATTAATCCGCATCCTGGCCCCCTGAAATTCCCCAAAATATTTTTGGCCCGAAAAATGCATCCTACATCCCTGAAAATTCAGAAAATGTTGGCAGCACAAAAAAGGCCTTAAAATACATATTAGGCCTGCAAAAATGTAGAAAACTTTGGAGGCCCAAAAAAGGGGTTTACAGGCATCCTAGACCCCCTAAAGTCCAGAAAATGTTGGCGGCCCAAAAACTGTGTCAGAGAGCTCTGAATGTCCCAAAAACGCTTGCAGCCTGAAAAGGGCATTAACCCACATGCTAGACCCCTGAAATTTCCCAAAATATTTTGGCCACGAAAAATTCATCCTACACCCCTGAAAGTTCAGAAAATGTTGGCAGCCCCACATCCTAAACCCCTGAAATTCCCAAAAACATTTTTGGCCCGAAAAATGCATCCTACACCCCTGAAAATTCAGAAAATGTTGGCAGCACAAAAAAAGGCCGTAAAATACATATCAGGCCTCTAAAAATGTAGAAAACTTTGGAGGCCCAAAAAAGGGGTTTACAGGCATCCTAGACCCCCTAAAGTCCAGAAAATGTTGGTAGGCCAAAAACTGTGTCAGAGAGCTCTGAATGTCCCAAAAACGTTTGCAGCCTGAAAAGGGCATTAACCCACATCCTAAACCCCTGAAATTCCCAAAAACATTTTTGGCCCGAAAAATGCATCCTACACCCCTGAAAGTTCAGAAAATGTTGGCAGCCCCAAAAAGGCCTTAAAATGCATCTTATTCCTGCAAAAATCTTGATAACTTTGGAGGCCCAAAAAAGGGGTTTACATCCTAGACCCCATAAAGTCCAGAAAATGTTGGTGACCCGAAAACAGTGTCAGAGAGCTCTGAATGTCCCAAAAATATGTGCAGCCTGAAAAGGGCATTAATCCACATCCTGGCCCCCTGAAATTCCCCAAAATATTTTTGGCCCAAAAAATGCATCCTACGTCCCTGAAAATTCAGAAAATGTTGGCAGCACAAAAAAGGCCTTAAAATACATATTAGGCTTGCAAAAATGTAGAAAACTTTGGAGGCCCAAAAAAGGGGTTTACAGGCATCCTAGACCCCCTAAAGTCCAGAAAATGTTGGCGGCCCAAAAACTGTGTCAGAGAGCTCTGAATGTCCCAAAAACGCTTGCAGCCTGAAAAGGGCATTAACCCGCATGCTAGACCCCTGAAATTTCCCAAAATATTTTGGCCACGAAAAATTCATCCTACACCCCTGAAAGTTCAGAAAATGTTGGCAGCCCCACATCCTAAACCCCTGAAATTCCCCAAAAAATTTTTGGCCCAAAAAATGCATCCTACACCCCTGAAAGTTCAGAAACTGTTGGCAGCCACAAAAAGGCCTTAAAATGCATCTTATTCCTGCAAAAATCTTGATAACTTTGGAGGCCCAAAAAAGGGGTTTACATCCTAGACCCCATAAAGTCCAGAACATGTTGGTGACCCGAAAACAGTGTCAGAGAGCTCTGAATGTCCCAAAAATATTTGCAGCCTGAAAAGGGCATTAATCCGCATCCTGGCCCCCTGAAATTCTCCAAAATATTTTTGGCCCAAAAAATGCATCCTACATCCCTGAAAATTCAGAAAATGTTGGCAGCACAAAAAAGGCCTTAAAATACATATTAGGCCTGCAAAAATGTAGAAAACTTTGGAGGCCCAAAAAAGGGGTTTACAGGCATCCTAGACCCCCTAAAGTCCAGAAAATGTTGGCGGCCCAAAAACTGTGTCAGAGAGCTCTGAATGTCCCAAAAACGCTTGCAGCCTGAAAAGGGCATTAACCCGCATGCTAGACCCCTGAAATTTCCCAAAATATTTTGGCCACGAAAAATTCATCCTACACCCCTGAAAGTTCAGAAAATGTTGGCAGCCCCACATCCTAAACCCCTGAAATTCCCCAAAAAATTTTTGGCCCGAAAAATGCATCCTACACCCCTGAAAGTTCAGAAACTGTTGGCAGCCACAAAAAGGCCTTAAAATGCATCTTATTCCTGCAAAAATCTTGATAACTTTGGAGGCCCAAAAAAGGGGTTTACATCCTAGACCCCATAAAGTCCAGAAAATGTTGGTGACCCGAGAACAGTGTCAGAGAGCTCTGAATGTCCCAAAAATATTTGCAGCCTGAAAAGGGCATTAATCCGCATCCTGGCCCCCTGAAATTCCCCAAAATATTTTTGGCCCAAAAAATGCATCCTACATCCCTGAAAATTCAGAAAATGTTGGCAGCACAAAAAAGGCCTTAAAATACATATTAGGCCTGCAAAAATGTAGAAAACTTTGAAGGCCCAAAAAAGGGGGTTACAGGCATCCTAGACCCCCTAAAGTCCAGAAAATGTTGGTAGGCCAAAAACTGTGTCAGAGAGCTCTGAATGTCCCAAAAACGTTTGCAGCCTGAAAAGGGCAGTAATCCGCATCCTGCCCCCTGAAATTCCCCAAAATATTTTTGGCCCAAAAAATACATCCTACATCCCTGAAGTTCAGAAACTGTTGGCAGCACAAAACAGGCCTTAAAATACATATTAGGCCTGCAAAAATGTAGAAAACATTGGAGGCCCAAAAAAGGGGTTTACAGGCATCCTACACCCCCTAAAGTCCAGAAAATGTTGGCGGCCCAAAAACTGTGTCAGAGAGCTCTGAATGTCCCAAAAACATTTGCAGTCTGAAAAGGGTATTAACCCACATGCTAGACCCTTGAAATTCCCCAAAATATTTTGGCCACGAAAAATTCATCCTACACCCCTGAAAATTCAGAAAATGTTGGCAGCACAAAAAAGGTCTTAAAATACATACTAGGCCTCCAAAAATGTAGAAAACTTTGGAGGCCCAAAAAAGGGGTTTACAGGCATCCTAGACCCCCTAAAGTCCAGAAAATGTTGGTAGGCCAAAAACTGTGTCAGAGAGCTCTGAATGTCCCAAAAACGTTTGCAGCCTGAAAAGGGCATTAACCCACATCCTAAACCCCTGAAAATTCCCAAAAACATTTTTGGCCCGAAAAATGCATCCTACACCCCTGAAAGTTCAGAAAATGTTGGCAGCCCCAAAAAGGCCTTAAAATGCATCTTATTCCTGCAAAAATCTTGATAACTTTGGAGGCCCAAAAAAGGGGTTTACAGGCATCCTAGACCCACTAAAGTCCAGAAAATGTTGGTTGGCCAAAAACTGTGTCAGGGAGCTCTGAATGTCCCAACAACATTTCCAGCCTGAAAAGGGCATTAACCCACATCCTAAACCCCTGAAATTCCCAAAAACATTTTTGGCCCGAAAAATGCATCCTACACCCCTGAAAGTTCAGAAAATGTTGGCAGCCCCAAAAAGGCCTTAAAATGCATCTTATTCCTGCAAAAATCTTGATAACTTTGGAGGCCCAAAAAAGGGGTTTACATCCTAGACCCCATAAAGTCCAGAAAATGTTGGTGACCCGAAAACAGTGTCAGAGAGCTCTGAATGTCCCAAAAATATGTGCAGCCTGAAAAGGGCATTAATCCGCATCCTGGCCCCCTGAAATTCCCCAAAATATTTTTGGCCCAAAAAATGCATGCTATATCCCTGAAGTTCAGAAAATGTTGGCAGCACAAAACAGGCCTTAAAATACATATTAGGCCTGCAAAAATGTAGAAAACTTTGGAGGCCCAAAAAAGGGGTTTACAGGCATCCTAGACCCCATAAAGTCCAGAAAATGTTGGTGGCCCGTAAACTGTGTCAGAGAGCTCTGAATGTCCCAAAAACATTTGCAGTCTGAAAAGGGCATTAACCCACATGCTAGACCCCTGAAATTCCCCAAAATATTTTGGCCACGAAAAATTCATCCTACACCCCTGAAAATTCAGAAAATGTTGGCAGCATAAAAAAGGCCTTAAAATACATATTAGGCCTCCAAAAATGTAGAAAACTGTGGAGGCCCAAAAAAGGGGTTTACAGGCATCCTAGACCCCCTAAAGTCCAGAAAATGTTGGTAGGCCAAAAACTGTGTCAGAGAGCTCTGAATGTCCCAAAAACATTTCCAGCCTGAAAAGGGCATTAACCCACATCCTAAACCCCTGAAATTCCCAAAAACATTTTTGGCCCGAAAAATGCATCCTACACCCCTGAAAGTTCAGAAAATGTTGGCAGCCCCAAAAAGGCCTTAAAATGCATCTTATTCCTGCAAAAATCTTGATAACTTTGGAGGCCCAAAAAAGGGGTTTACATCCTAGACCCCATAAAGTCCAGAAAATGTTGGTGACCCGAAAACAGTGTCAGAGAGCTCTGAATGTCCCAAAAATATGTGCAGCCTGAAAAGGGCATTAATCCGCATCCTGGCCCCCTGAAATTCCCCAAAATATTTTTGGCCCAAAAAATGCATGCTATATCCCTGAAGTTCAGAAAATGTTGGCAGCACAAAACAGGCCTTAAAATACATATTAGGCCTGCAAAAATGTAGAAAACTTTGGAGGCCAAAAAAAGGGGTTTACAGGCATCCTAGACCCCATAAAGTCCAGAAAATGTTGGTGGCCCATAAACTGTGTCAGAGAGCTCTGAATGTCCCAAAAACATTTGCAGTCTGAAAAGGGCATTAACCCGCATGCTAGACCCCTGAAATTCCCCAAAATATTTTGGCCACGAAAAATTCATCCTACACCCCTGAAAATTCAGAAATTGTTGGCAGCATAAAAAAGGCCTTAAAATACATATTAGGCCTCCAAAAATGTAGAAAACTGTGGAGGCCCAAAAAAGGGGTTTACAGGCATCCTAGACCCCCTAAAGTCCAGAAAATGTTGGTAGGCCAAAAACTGTGTCAGAGAGCTCTGAATGTCCCAAAAACATTTCCAGCCTGAAAAGGGCATTAACCCACATCCTAAACCCCTGAAATTCCCAAAAACATTTTTGGCCCGAAAAATGCATCCTACACCCCTGAAAGTTCAGAAACTGTTGGCAGCCACAAAAAGGCCTTAAAATGCATCTTATTCCTGCAAAAATCTTGATAACTTTGGAGGCCCAAAAAAGGGGTTTACATCCTAGACCCCATAAAGTCCAGAAAATGTTGGTGACCCGAAAACAGTGTCAGAGAGCTCTGCATGTCCCAAAAATATTTGCAGCCCGAAAAGGGCATTAATCCGCATCCTGGCCCCCTGAAATTCCCCAAAATATTTTTGGCCCGAAAAATGCATCCTACATCCCTGAAAATTCAGAAAATGTTGGCAGCACAAAAAAGGCCTTAAAATACATATTAGGCCTGCAAAAATCTAGAAAAGTTTGGAGGCCCAAAAAAGGGGTTTACAGGCATCCTAGACCCCCTAAAGTCCAGAAAATGTTGGCGGCCCAAAAACTGTGTCAGAGAGCTCTGAATGTCCCAAAAACGCTTGCAGCCTGAAAAGGGCATTAACCCGCATGCTAGACCCCTGAAATTTCCCAAAATATTTTGGCCACGAAAAATTCATCCTACACCCCTGAAAGTTCAGAAAATGTTGGCAGCCCCACATCCTAAACCCCTGAAATTCCCAAAAACATTTTTGGCCCGAAAAATGCATCCTACACCCCTGAAAATTCAGAAAATGTTGGCAGCACAAAAAAAGGCCGTAAAATACATATCAGGCCTCTAAAAATGTAGAAAACTTTGGAGGCCCAAAAAAGGGGTTTACAGGCATCCTAGACCCCCTAAAGTCCAGAAAATGTTGGTAGGCCAAAAACTGTGTCAGAGAGCTCTGAATGTCCCAAAAACGTTTGCAGCCTGAAAAGGGCATTAACCCACATCCTAAACCCCTGAAATTCCCAAAAACATTTTTGGCCCGAAAAATGCATCCTACACCCCTGAAAGTTCAGAAAATGTTGGCAGCCCCAAAAAGGCCTTAAAATGCATCTTATTCCTGCAAAAATCTTGATAACTTTGGAGGCCCAAAAAAGGGGTTTACATCCTAGACCCCATAAAGTCCAGAAAATGTTGGTGACCCGAAAACAGTGTCAGAGAGCTCTGAATGTCCCAAAAATATGTGCAGCCTGAAAAGGGCATTAATCCACATCCTGGCCCCCTGAAATTCCCCGAAATATTTTTGGCCCAAAAAATGCATCCTACGTCCCTGAAAATTCAGAAAATGTTGGCAGCACAAAACAGGCCTTAAAATACATATTAGGCCTGCAAAAATGTAGAAAACTTTGGAGGCCCAAAAAAGGGGTTTACAGGCATCCTAGACCCCCTAAAGTCCAGAAAATGTTGGCGGCCCAAAAACTGTGTCAGAGAGCTCTGAATGTCCCAAAAACGCTTGCAGCCTGAAAAGGGCATTAACCCGCATGCTAGACCCCTGAAATTTCCCAAAATATTTTGGCCACGAAAAATTCATCCTACACCCCTGAAAGTTCAGAAAATGTTGGCAGCCCCACATCCTAAACCCCTGAAATTCCCCAAAAAATGTTTGGCCCGAAAAATGCATCCTACACCCCTGAAAGTTCAGAAACTGTTGGCAGCCACAAAAAGGCCTTAAAATGCATCTTATTCCTGCAAAAATCTTGATAACTTTGGAGGCCCAAAAAAGGGGTTTACATCCTAGACCCCATAAAGTCCAGAAAATGTTGGTGACCCGAAAACAGTGTCAGAGAGCTCTGAATGTCCCAAAAATATTTGCAGCCTGAAAAGGGCATTAATCCGCATCCTGGCCCCCTGAAATTCCCCAAAATATTTTTGGCCCAAAAAATGCATCCTACATCCCTGAAAATTCAGAAAATGTTGGCAGCACAAAAAAGGCCTTAAAATACATATTAGGCCTGCAAAAATGTAGAAAACTTTGGAGGCCCAAAAAAGCGGTTTACAGGCATCCTAGACCCCCTAAAGTCCAGAAAATGTTGGCGGCCCAAAAACTGTGTCAGAGAGCTCTGAATGTCCCAAAAACGCTTGCAGCCTGAAAAGGGCATTAACCCGCATGCTAGACCCCTGAAATTTCCCAAAATATTTTGGCCACGAAAAATTCATCCTACACCCCTGAAAGTTCAGAAAATGTTGGCAGCCCCAAAAAGGTCCTAAAATGCATCTTATTCCTGCAAAAATCTTGATAACTTTGGAGGCCCAAAAAAGGGGTTTACAGGCATCCTAGACCCCCTAAAGTCCAGAAAATGTTGGTAGGCCAAAAACTGTGTCAGAGAGCTCTGAATGTCCCAAAAACGTTTGCAGCCTGAAAAGGGCAGTAATCCGCATCCTGGCCCCCTGAAATTCCCCAAAATATTTTTGGCCCAAAAAATACATCCTACATCCCTGAAGTTCAGAAACTGTTGGCAGCACAAAACAGGCCTTAAAATACATATTAGGCCTGCAAAAATGTAGAAAACATTGGAGGCCCAAAAAAGGGGTTTACAGGCATCCTACACCCCCTAAAGTCCAGAAAATGTTGGCGGCCCAAAAACTGTGTCAGAGAGCTCTGAATGTCCCAAAAACATTTGCAGTCTGAAAAGGGCATTAACCCACATGCTAGACCCTTGAAATTCCCCAAAATATTTTGGCCACGAAAAATTCATCCTACACCCCTGAAAATTCAGAAAATGTTGGCAGCACAAAAAAGGTCTTAAAATACATACTAGGCCTCCAAAAATGTAGAAAACTTTGGAGGCCCAAAAAAGGGGTTCACAGGCATCCTAGACCCCCTAAAGTCCAGAAAATGTTGGTAGGCCAAAAACTGTGTCAGAGAGCTCTGAATGTCCCAAAAACGTTTGCAGCCTGAAAAGGGCATTAACCCACATCCTAAACCCCTGAAAATTCCCAAAAACATTTTTGGCCCGAAAAATGCATCCTACACCCCTGAAAGTTCAGAAAATGTTGGCAGCCCCAAAAAGGCCTTAAAATGCATCTTATTCCTGCAAAAATCTTGATAACTTTGGAGGCCCAAAAAAGGGGTTTACAGGCATCCTAGACCCACTAAAGTCCAGAAAATGTTGGTTGGCCAAAAACTGTGTCAGGGAGCTCTGAATGTGCCAACAACATGTCCAGCCTGAAAAGGGCATTAACCCACATCCTAAACCCCTGAAATTCCCAAAAACATTTTTGGCCCGAAAAATGCATCCTACACCCCTGAAAGTTCAGAAAATGTTGGCAGCCCCAAAAAGGCCTTAAAATGCATCTTATTCCTGCAAAAATCTTGATAACTTTGGAGGCCCAAAAAAGGGGTTTACATCCTAGACCCCATAAAGTCCAGAAAATGTTGGTGACCCGAAAACAGTGTCAGTGAGCTCTGAATGTCCCAAAAATATGTGCAGCCTGAAAAGGGCATTAATCCGCATCCTGGCCCCCTGAAATTCCCCAAAATATTTTTGGCCCAAAAAATGCATGCTATATCCCTGAAGTTCAGAAAATGTTGGCAGACCCACATCCTAAACCCCTGAAATTCCCCAAAAAATGTTTGCCCGAAAAATGCATCCTACACCCCTGAAAGTTCAGAAACTGTTGGCAGCCACAAAAAGGCCTTAAAATGCATCTTATTCCTGCAAAAATCTTGATAACTTTGGAGGCCCAAAAAAGGGGTTTACATCCTAGACCCCATAAAGTCCAGAAAATGTTGGTGACCCGAAAACAGTGTCAGAGAGCTCTGAATGTCCCAAAAATATTTGCAGCCTGAAAAGGGCATTAATCCGCATCCTGGCCCCCTGAAATTCCCCAAAATATTTTTGGCCCAAAAAATGCATCCTACATCCCTGAAAATTCAGAAAATGTTGGCAGCCCCAAAAAGGCCCTAAAATGCATCTTATTCCTGCAAAAATCTTGATAACTTTGGAGGCCCAAAAAAGGGGTTTACAGGCATCCTAGACCCCCTAAAGTCCAGAAAATGTTGGTAGGCCAAAAACTGTGTCAGAGAGCTCTGAATGTCCCAAAAACGTTTGCAGCCTGAAAAGGGCAGTAATCCGCATCCTGGCCCCCTGAAATTCCCCAAAATATTTTTGGCCCAAAAAATACATCCTACATCCCTGAAGTTCAGAAACTGTTGGCAGCACAAAACAGGCCTTAAAATACATATTAGGCCTGCAAAAATGTAGAAAACATTGGAGGCCCAAAAAAGGGGTTTACAGGCATCCTACACCCCCTAAAGTCCAGAAAATGTTGGCGGCCCAAAAACTGTGTCAGAGAGCTCTGAATCTCCCAAAAACATTTGCAGTCTGAAAAGGGCATTAACCCACATGCTAGACTCTTGAACTTCCCCAAAATATTTTGGCCACGAAAAATTCATCCTACACCCCTGAAAATTCAGAAAATGTTGGCAGCACAAAAAAGGTCTTAAAATACATACTAGGCCTCCAAAAATGTAGAAAACTTTGGAGGCCCAAAAAAGGGGTTTACAGGCATCCTAGACCCCCTAAAGTCCAGAAAATGTTGGTAGGCCAAAAACTGTGTCAGAGAGCTCTGAATGTCCCAAAAACGTTTGCAGCCTGAAAAGGGCATTAACCCACATCCTAAACCCCTGAAAATTCCCAAAAACATTTTTGGCCCGAAAAATGCATCCTACACCCCTGAAAGTTCAGAAAATGTTGGCAGCCCCAAAAAGGCCTTAAAATGCATCTTATTCCTGCAAAAATCTTGATAACTTTGGAGGCCCAAAAAAGGGGTTTACAGGCATCCTAGACCCACTAAAGTCCAGAAAATGTTGGTTGGCCAAAAACTGTGTCAGGGAGCTCTGAATGTCCCAACAACATTTCCAGCCTGAAAAGGGCATTAACCCACATCCTAAACCCCTGAAATTCCCAAAAACATTTTTGGCCCGAAAAATGCATCCTACACCCCTGAAAGTTCAGAAAATGTTGGCAGCCCCAAAAAGGCCTTAAAATGCATCTTATTCCTGCAAAAATCTTGATAACTTTGGAGGCCCAAAAAAGGGGTTTACATCCTAGACCCCATAAAGTCCAGAAAATGTTGGTGACCCGAAAACAGTGTCAGAGAGCTCTGAATGTCCCAAAAATATGTGCAGCCTGAAAAGGGCATTAATCCGCATCCTGGCCCCCTGAAATTCCCCAAAATATTTTTGGCCCAAAAAATGCATGCTATATCCCTGAAGTTCAGAAAATGTTGGCAGCACAAAACAGGCCTTAAAATACTTATTAGGCCTGCAAAAATGTAGAAAACTTTGGAGGCCGAAAAAAGGGGTTTACAGGCATCCTAGACCCCATAAAGTCCAGAAAATGTTGGTGGCCCATAAACTGTGTCAGAGAGCTCTGAATGTCCCAAAAACATTTGCAGTCTGAAAAGGGCATTAACCCGCATGCTAGACCCCTGAAATTCCCCAAAATATTTTGGCCACGAAAAATTCATCCTACACCCCTGAAAATTCAGAAAATGTTGGCAGCATAAAAAGCCTTAAAATACATATTAGGCCTCCAAAAATGTAGAAAACTGTGGAGGCCCAAAAAAGGGGTTTACAGGCATCCTAGACCCCCTAAAGTCCAGAAAATGTTGGTAGGCCAAAAACTGTGTCAGAGAGCTCTGAATGTCCCAAAAACATTTCCAGCCTGAAAAGGGCATTAACCCACATCCTGCCCCCCTGAAATTCCCCAAAATATTTTTGGCCCGAAAAATGCATCCTACATCCCTGAAAATTCAGAAAATGTTGGCAGCACAAAAAAGGCCTTAAAATACATATTAGGCCTGCAAAAATGTAGAAAACTTTGGAGGCCCAAAAAAGGGGTTTACAGGCATCCTAGACCCCCTAAAGTCCAGAAAATGTTGGCGGCCCAAAAACTGTGTCAGAGAGCTCTGAATGTCCCAAAAACGCTTGCAGCCTGAAAAGGGCATTAACCCGCATGCTAGACCCCTGAAATTTCCCAAAATAATTTGGCCACGAAAAAAATTCATCCTACACCCCTGAAAGTTCAGAAAATGTTGGCAGCCCCACATCCTAAACCCCTGAAATTCCCAAAAACATTTTTGGCCCGTAAAATGCATCCTACACCCCTGAAAATTCAGAAAATGTTGGCAGCACAAAAAAAGGCCGTAAAATACATATCAGGCCTCTAAAAATGTAGAAAACTTTGGAGGCCCAAAAAAGGGGTTTACAGGCATCCTAGACCCCCTAAAGTCCAGAAAATGTTGGTAGGCCAAAAACTGTGTCAGAGAGCTCTGAATGTCCCAAAAACGTTTGCAGCCTGAAAAGGGCATTAACCCACATCCTAAACCCCTGAAATTCCCAAAAACATTTTTGGCCCGAAAAATGCATCCTACACCCCTGAAAGTTCAGAAAATGTTGGCAGCCCCAAAAAGGCCTTAAAATGCATCTTATTCCTGCAAAAATCTTGATAACTTTGGAGGCCCAAAAAAGGGGTTTACATCCTAGACCCCATAAAGTCCAGAAAATGTTGGTGACCCGAAAACAGTGTCAGAGAGCTCTGAATGTCCCAAAAATATGTGCAGCCTGAAAAGGGCATTAATCCACATCCTGGCCCCCTGAAATTCCCCAAAATATTTTTGGCCCAAAAAATGCATCCTACGTCCCTGAAAATTCAGAAAATGTTGGCAGCACAAAAAAGGCCTTAAAATACATATTAGGCCTGCAAAAATGTAGAAAACTTTGGAGGCCCAAAAAAGGGGTTTACAGGCATCCTAGACCCCCTAAAGTCCAGAAAATGTTGGCGGCCCAAAAACTGTGTCAGAGAGCTCTGAATGTCCCAAAAACGCTTGCAGCCTGAAAAGGGAATTAACCCGCATGCTAGACCCCTGAAATTTCCCAAAATATTTTGGCCACGAAAAATTCATCCTACACCCCTGAAAGTTCAGAAAATGTTGGCAGCCCCACATCCTAAACCCCTGAAATTCCACAAAAAATTTTTGGCCCGAAAAATGCATCCTACACCCCTGAAAGTTCAGAAACTGTTGGCAGCCACAAAAAGGCCTTAAAATGCATCTTATTCCTGCAAAAATCTTGATAACTTTGGAGGCCCAAAAAAGGGGTTTACATCCTAGACCCCATAAAGTCC
Source organism: Ambystoma mexicanum (assembly GCF_040938575.1). NCBI lineage: Eukaryota > Metazoa > Chordata > Amphibia > Caudata > Ambystomatidae > Ambystoma > Ambystoma mexicanum. Next base: position 1,301,993,136 of record NC_090935.1, on the reverse strand, counting down.
AGAAAATGTTGGTGACCCGAAAACAGTGTCAGAGAGCTCTGAATGTCCCAAAAATATTTGCAGCCTGAAAAGGGCATTAATCCGCATCCTGGCCCCCTGAAATTCCCCAAAATATTTTTGGCCCAAAAAATGCATCCTACATCCCTGAAAATTCAGAAAATGTTGGCAGCACAAAAAAGGCCTTAAAATACATATTAGGCCTGCAAAAATGTAGAAAACTTTTAGGCCCAAAAAAGGGGTTTACAGGCATCCTAGACCCCCTAAAGTCCAGAAAATGTTGGCGGCCCAAAAACTGTGTCAGAGAGCTCTGAATGTCCCAAAAACGCTTGCAGCCTGAAAAGGGCATTAACCCGCATGCTAGACCCCTGAAATTTCCCAAAATATTTTGGCCACGAAAAATTCATCCTACACCCCTGAAAGTTCAGAAAATGTTGGCAGCCCCAAAAAGGTCCTAAAATGCATCTTATTCCTGCAAAAATCTTGATAACTTTGGAGGCCCAAAAAAGGGGTTTACAGGCATCCTAGACCACCTAAAGTCCAGAAAATGTTGGTAGGCCAAAAACTGTGTCAGAGAGCTCTGAATGTCCCAAAAACGTTTGCAGCCTGAAAAGGGCAGTAATCCGCATCCTGGCCCCCTGAAATTCCCCAAAATATTTTTGGCCCAAAAAATACATCCTACATCCCTGAAGTTCAGAAACTGTTGGCAGCACAAAACAGGCCTTAAAATACATATTAGGCCTGCAAAAATGTAGAAAACATTGGAGGCCCAAAAAAGGGGTTTACAGGCATCCTACACCCCCTAAAGTCCAGAAAATGTTGGCGGCCCAAAAACTGTGTCAGAGAGCTCTGAATGTCCCAAAAACATTTGCAGTCTGAAAATGGCATTAACCCACATGCTAGACCCTTGAAATTCCCCAAAATATTTTGGCCACGAAAAATTCATCCTACACCCCTGAAAATTCAGAAAATGTTGGCAGCACAAAAAAGGTCTTAAAATACATACTAGGCCTCCAAAAATGTAGAAAACTTTGGAGGCCCAAAAAAGGGGTTCACAGGCATCCTAGACCCCCTAAAGTCCAGAAAATGTTGGTAGGCCAAAAACTGTGTCAGAGAGCTCTGAATGTCCCAAAAACGTTTGCAGCCTGAAAAGGGCATTAACCCACATCCTAAACCCCTGAAAATTCCCAAAAACATTTTTGGCCCGAAAAATGCATCCTACACCCCTGAAAGTTCAGAAAATGTTGGCAGCCCCAAAAAGGCCTTAAAATGCATCTTATTCCTGCAAAAATCTTGATAACTTTGGAGGCCCAAAAAAGGGGTTTACATCCTAGACCCCATAAAGTCCAGAAAATGTTGGTGACCCGAAAACAGTGTCAGTGAGCTCTGAATGTCCCAAAAATATGTGCAGCCTGAAAAGGGCATTAATCCGCATCCTGGCCCCCTGAAATTCCCCAAAATATTTTTGGCCCAAAAAATGCATGCTATATCCCTGAAGTTCAGAAAATGTTGGCAGCCCCACATCCTAAACCCCTGAAATTCCCCAAAAAATTTTTGGCCCGAAAAATGCATCCTACACCCCTGAAAGTTCAGAAACTGTTGGCAGCCACAAAAAGGCCTTAAAATGCATCTTATTCCTGCAAAAATCTTGATAACTTTGGAGGCCCAAAAAAGGGGTTTACATCCTAGACCCCATAAAGTCCAGAAAATGTTGGTGACCCGAAAACAGTGTCAGAGAGCTCTGAATGTCCCAAAAATATTTGCAGCCTGAAAAGGGCATTAATCCGCATCCTGGCCCCCTGAAATTCCCCAAAATATTTTTGGCCCAAAAAATGCATCCTACATCCCTGAAAATTCAGAAAATGTTGGCAGCACAAAAAAGGCCTTAAAATACATATTAGGCCTGCAAAAATGTAGAAAACTTTGGAGGCCCAAAAAAGGGGTTTACAGGCATCCTAGACCCCCTAAAGTCCAGAAAATGTTGGCGGCCCAAAAACTGTGTCAGAGAGCTCTGAATGTCCCAAAAACGCTTGCAGCCTGAAAAGGGCATTAACCCGCATGCTAGACCCCTGAAATTTCCCAAAATATTTTGGCCACGAAAAATTCATCCTACACCCCTGAAAGTTCAGAAAATGTTGGCAGCCCCAAAAAGACCCTAAAATGCATCTTATTCCTGCAAAAATCTTGATAACTTTGGAGGCCCAAAAAAGGGGTTTACAGGCATCCTAGACCCCCTAAAGTCCAGAAAATGTTGGTAGGCCAATAACTGTGTCAGAGAGCTCTGAATGTCCCAAAAACGTTTGCAGCCTGAAAAGGGCAGTAATCCGCATCCTGGCCCCCTGAAATTCCCCAAAATATTTTTGGCCCAAAAAATACATCCTACATCCCTGAAGTTCAGAAACTGTTGGCAGCACAAAACAGGCCTTAAAATACATATTAGGCCTGCAAAAATGTAGAAAACATTGGAGGCCCAAAAAAGGGGTTTACAGGCATCCTACACCCCCTAAAGTCCAGAAAATGTTGGCGGCCCAAAAACTGTGTCAGAGAGCTCTGAATGTCCCAAAAACATTTGCAGTCTGAAAAGGGCATTAACCCACATGCTAGACCCTTGAAATTCCCCAAAATATTTTGGCCACGAAAAATTCATCCTACACCCCTGAAAATTCAGAAAATGTTGGCAGCACAAAAAAGGTCTTAAAATACATACTAGGCCTCCAAAAATGTAGAAAACTTTGGAGGCCCAAAAAAGGGGTTTACAGGCATCCTAGACCCCCTAAAGTCCAGAAAATGTTGGTAGGCCAAAAACTGTGTCAGAGAGCTCTGAATGTCCCAAAAACGTTTGCAGCCTGAAAAGGGCATTAACCCACATCCTAAACCCCTGAAAATTCCCAAAAACATTTTTGGCCCGAAAAATGCATCCTACACCCCTGAAAGTTCAGAAAATGTTGGCAGCCCCAAAAAGGCCTTAAAATGCATCTTATTCCTGCAAAAATCTTGATAACTTTGGAGGCCCAAAAAAGGGGTTTACAGGCATCCTAGACCCACTAAAGTCCAGAAAATGTTGGTTGGCCAAAAACTGTGTCAGGGAGCTCTGAATGTCCCAACAACATTTCCAGCCTGAAAAGGGCATTAACCCACATCCTAAACCCCTGAAATTCCCAAAAACATTTTTGGCCCGAAAAATGCATCCTACACCCCTGAAAGTTCAGAAAATGTTGGCAGCCCCAAAAAGGCCTTAAAATGCATCTTATTCCTGCAAAAATCTTGATAACTTTGGAGGCCCAAAAAAGGGGTTTACATCCTAGACCCCATAAAGTCCAGAAAATGTTGGTGACCCGAAAACAGTGTCAGAGAGCTCTGAATGTCCCAAAAATATGTGCAGCCTGAAAAGGGCATTAATCCGCATCCTGGCCCCCTGAAATTCCCCAAAATATTTTTGGCCCAAAAAATGCATGCTATATCCCTGAAGTTCAGAAAATGTTGGCAGCACAAAACAGGCCTTAAAATACATATTAGGCCTGCAAAAATGTAGAAAACTTTGGAGGCCCAAAAAAGGGGTTTACAGGCATCCTAGACCCCATAAAGTCCAGAAAATGTTGGTGGCCCATAAACTGTGTCAGAGAGCTCTGAATGTCCCAAAAACATTTGCAGTCTGAAAAGGGCATTAACCCGCATGCTAGACCCCTGAAATTCCCCAAAATATTTTGGCCACGAAAAATTCATCCTACACCCCTGAAAATTCAGAAAATGTTGGCAGCATAAAAAAGGCCTTAAAATACATATTAGGCCTCCAAAAATGTAGAAAACTGTGGAGGCCCAAAAAAGGGGTTTACAGGCATCCTAGACCCCCTAAAGTCCAGAAAATGTTGGTAGGCCAAAAACTGTGTCAGAGAGCTCTGAATGTCCCAAAAACATTTCCAGCCTGAAAAGGGCATTAACCCACATCCTAAACCCCTGAAATTCCCAAAAACATTTTTGGCCCGAAAAATGCATCCTACACCCCTGAAAGTTCAGAAACTGTTGGCAGCCACAAAAAGGCCTTAAAATGCATCTTATTCCTGCAAAAATCTTGATAACTTTGGAGGCCCAAAAAAGGGGTTTACATCCTAGACCCCATAAAGTCCAGAAAATGTTGGTGACCCGAAAACAGTGTCAGAGAGCTCTGCATGTCCCAAAAATATTTGCAGCCCGAAAAGGGCATTAATCCGCATCCTGCCCCCCTGAAATTCCCCAAAATATTTTTGGCCCGAAAAATGCATCCTACATCCCTGAAAATTCAGAAAATGTTGGCAGCACAAAAAAGGCCTTAAAATACATATTAGGCCTGCAAAAATGTAGAAAACTTTGGAGGCCCAAAAAAGGGGTTTACAGGCATCCTAGACCCCCTAAAGTCCAGAAAATGTTGGCGGCCCAAAAACTGTGTCAGAGAGCTCTGAATGTCCCAAAAACGCTTGCAGCCTGAAAAGGGCATTAACCCGCATGCTAGACCCCTGAAATTTCCCAAAATATTTTGGCCACGAAAAAAATTCATCCTACACCCCTGAAAGTTCAGAAAATGTTGGCAGCCCCACATCCTAAACCCCTGAAATTCCCAAAAACATTTTTGGCCCGTAAAATGCATCCTACACCCCTGAAAATTCAGAAAATGTTGGCAGCACAAAAAAAGGCCGTAAAATACATATCAGGCCTCTAAAAATGTAGAAAACTTTGGAGGCCCAAAAAAGGGGTTTACAGGCATCCTAGACCCCCTAAAGTCCAGAAAATGTTGGCGGCCCAAAAACTGTGTCAGAGAGCTATGAATGTCCCAAAAACGCTTGCAGCCTGAAAAGGGCAGTAATCCGCATCCTGCCCCCTGAAATTCCCCAAAATATTTTTGGCCCAAAAAATGCATCCTACATCCCTGAAGTTCAGAAACTGTTGGCAGCACAAAACAGGCCTTAAAATACATATTAGGCCTGCAAAAATGTAGAAAACATTGGAGGCCCAAAAAAGGGGTTTACAGGCATCCTACACCCCCTAAAGTCCAGAAAATGTTGGCGGCCCAAAAACTGTGTCAGAGAGCTCTGAATGTCCCAAAAACATTTGCAGTCTGAAAAGGGCATTAACCCACATGCTAGACCCTTGAAATTCCCCAAAATATTTTGGCCACGAAAAATTCATCCTACACCCCTGAAAATTCAGAAAATGTTGGCAGCACAAAAAAGGTCTTAAAATACATACTAGGCCTCCAAAAATGTAGAAAACTTTGGAGGCCCAAAAAAGGGGTTTACAGGCATCCTAGACCCCCTAAAGTCCAGAAAATGTTGGTAGGCCAAAAACTGTGTCAGAGAGCTCTGAATGTCCCAAAAACGTTTGCAGCCTGAAAAGGGCATTAACCCACATCCTAAACCCCTGAAAATTCCCAAAAACATTTTTGGCCCGAAAAATGCATCCTACACCCCTGAAAGTTCAGAAAATGTTGGCAGCCCCAAAAAGGCCTTAAAATGCATCTTATTCCTGCAAAAATCTTGATAACTTTGGAGGCCCAAAAAAGGGGTTTACAGGCATCCTAGACCCACTAAAGTCCAGAAAATGTTGGTTGGCCAAAAACTGTGTCAGGGAGCTCTGAATGTCCCAACAACATTTCCAGCCTGAAAAGGGCATTAACCCACATCCTAAACCCCTGAAATTCCCAAAAACATTTTTGGCCCGAAAAATGCATCCTACACCCCTGAAAGTTCAGAAAATGTTGGCAGCCCCAAAAAGGCCTTAAAATGCATCTTATTCCTGCAAAAATCTTGATAACTTTGGAGACCCAAAAAAGGGGTTTACATCCTAGACCCCATAAAGTCCAGAAAATGTTGGTGACCCGAAAACAGTGTCAGAGAGCTCTGAATGTCCCAAAAATATGTGCAGCCTGAAAAGGGCATTAATCCGCATCCTGGCCCCCTGAAATTCCCCAAAATATTTTTGGCCCAAAAAATGCATGCTATATCCCTGAAGTTCAGAAAATGTTGGCAGCACAAAACAGGCCTTAAAATACATATTAGGCCTGCAAAAATGTAGAAAACTTTGGAGGCCCAAAAAAGGGGTTTACAGGCATCCTAGACCCCATAAAGTCCAGAAAATGTTGGTGGCCCATAAACTGTGTCAGAGAGCTCTGAATGTCCCAAAAACATTTGCAGTCTGAAAAGGGCATTAACCCACATGCTAGACCCCTGAAATTCCCCAAAATATTTTGGCCACGAAAAATTCATCCTACACCCCTGAAAATTCAGAAAATGTTGGCAGCATAAAAAAGGCCTTAAAATACATATTAGGCCTCCAAAAATGTAGAAAACTGTGGAGGCCCAAAAAAGGGGTTTACAGGCATCCTAGACCCCCTAAAGTCCAGAAAATGTTGGTAGGCCAAAAACTGTGTCAGAGAGCTCTGAATGTCCCAAAAACATTTCCAGCCTGAAAAGGGCATTAACCCACATCCTAAACCCCTGAAATTCCCAAAAACATTTTTGGCCCGAAAAATGCATCCTACACCCCTGAAAGTTCAGAAAATGTTGGCAGCCCCAAAAAGGCCTTAAAATGCATCTTATTCCTGCAAAAATCTTGATAACTTTGGAGGCCCAAAAAAGGGGTTTACATCCTAGACCCCATAAAGTCCAGAAAATGTTGGTGACCCGAAAACAGTGTCAGAGAGCTCTGAATGTCCCAAAAATATGTGCAGCCTGAAAAGGGCATTAATCCGCATCCTGGCCCCCTGAAATTCCCCAAAATATTTTTGGCCCAAAAGATGCATGCTATATCCCTGAAGTTCAGAAAATGTTGGCAGCACAAAACAGGCCTTAAAATACATATTAGGCCTCCAAAAATGTAGAAAACTGTGGAGGCCCAAAAAAGGGGTTTACAGGCATCCTAGACCCCCTAAAGTCCAGAAAATGTTGGTAGGCCAAAAACTGTGTCAGAGAGCTCTGAATGTCCCAAAAACATTTCCAGCCTGAAAAGGGCATTAACCCACATCCTAAACCCCTGAAATTCCCAAAAACATTTTTGGCCCGAAAAATGCATCCTACACCCCTGAAAGTTCAGAAACTGTTGGCAGCCACAAAAAGGCCTTAAAATGCATCTTATTCCTGCAAAAATCTTGATAACTTTGGAGGCCCAAAAAAGGGGTTTACATCCTAGACCCCAAAAAGTCCAGAAAATGTTGGTGACCCGAAAACAGTGTCAGAGAGCTCTGCATGTCCCAAAAATATTTGCAGCCCGAAAAGGGCATTAATCCGCATCCTGCCCCCCTGAAATTCCCCAAAATATTTTTGGCCCGAAAAATGCATCCTACATCCCTGAAAATTCAGAAAATGTTGGCAGCACAAAAAAGGCCTTAAAATACATATTAGGCCTGCAAAAATGTAGAAAACTTTGGAGGCCCAAAAAAGGGGTTTACAGGCATCCTAGACCCCCTAAAGTCCAGAAAATGTTGGCGGCCCAAAAACTGTGTCAGAGAGCTCTGAATGTCCCAAAAACGCTTGCAGCCTGAAAAGGGCATTAACCCGCATGCTAGACCCCTGAAATTTCCCAAAATATTTTGGCCACGAAAAATTCATCCTACACCCCTGAAAGTTCAGAAAATGTTGGCAGCCCCAAAAAGGCCCTAAAATGCATCTTATTCCTGCAAAAATCTTGATAACTTTGGAGGCCCAAAAAAGGGGTTTACAGGCATCCTAGACCCCCTAAAGTCCAGAAAATGTTGGTAGGCCAAAAACTGTGTCAGAGAGCTCTGAATGTCCCAAAAACGTTTGCAGCCTGAAAAGGGCAGTAATCCGCATCCTGGCCCCCTGAAATTCCCCAAAATATTTTTGGCCCAAAAAATACATCCTACATCCCTGAAGTTCAGAAACTGTTGGCAGCACAAAACAGGCCTTAAAATACATATTAGGCCTGCAAAAATGTAGAAAACATTGGAGGCCCAAAAAAGGGGTTTACAGGCATCCTACACCCCCTAAAGTCCAGAAAATGTTGGCGGCCCAAAAACTGTGTCAGAGAGCTCTGAATGTCCCAAAAACATTTGCAGTCTGAAAAGGGCATTAACCCACATGCTAGACCCTTGAACTTCCCCAAAATATTTTGGCCACGAAAAATTCATCCTACACCCCTGAAAATTCAGAAAATGTTGGCAGCACAAAAAAGGTCTTAAAATACATACTAGGCCTCCAAAAATGTAGAAAACTTTGGAGGCCCAAAAAAGGGGTTTACAGGCATCCTAGACCCCCTAAAGTCCAGAAAATGTTGGTAGGCCAAAAACTGTGTCAGAGAGCTCTGAATGTCCCAAAAACGTTTGCAGCCTGAAAAGGGCATTAACCCACATCCTAAACCCCTGAAAATTCCCAAAAACATTTTTGGCCCGAAAAATGCATCCTACACCCCTGAAAGTTCAGAAAATGTTGGCAGCCCCAAAAAGGCCTTAAAATGCATCTTATTCCTGCAAAAATCTTGATAACTTTGGAGGCCCAAAAAAGGGGTTTACAGGCATCCTAGACCCACTAAAGTCCAGAAAATGTTGGTTGGCCAAAAACTGTGTCAGGGAGCTCTGAATGTCCCAACAACATTTCCAGACTGAAAAGGGCATTAACCCACATCCTAAACCCCTGAAATTCCCAAAAACATTTTTGGCCCGAAAAATGCATCCTACACCCCTGAAAGTTCAGAAAATGTTGGCAGCCCCAAAAAGGCCTTAAAATGCATCTTATTCCTGCAAAAATCTTGATAACTTTGGAGGCCCAAAAAAGGGGTTTACATCCTAGACCCCATAAAGTCCAGAAAATGTTGGTGACCCGAAAACAGTGTCAGAGAGCTCTGAATGTCCCAAAAATATGTGCAGCCTGAAAAGGGCATTAATCCGCATCCTGGCCCCCTGAAATTCCCCAAAATATTTTTGGCCCAAAAAATGCATGCTATATCCCTGAAGTTCAGAAAATGTTGGCAGCACAAAACAGGCCTTAAAATACTTATTAGGCCTGCAAAAATGTAGAAAACTTTGGAGGCCCAAAAAAGGGGTTTACAGGCATCCTAGACCCCATAAAGTCCAGAAAATGTTGGTGGCCCATAAACTGTGTCAGAGAGCTCTGAATGTCCCAAAAACATTTGCAGTCTGAAAAGGGCATTAACCCGCATGCTAGACCCCTGAAATTCCCCAAAATATTTTGGCCACGAAAAATTCATCCTACACCCCTGAAAATTCAGAAAATGTTGGCAGCATAAAAAAGGCCTTAAAATACATATTAGGCCTCCAAAAATGTAGAAAACTGTGGAGGCCCAAAAAAGGGGTTTACAGGCATCCTAGACCCCCTAAAGTCCAGAAAATGTTGGTAGGCCAAAAACTGTGTCAGAGAGCTCTGAATGTCCCAAAAACATTTCCAGCCTGAAAAGGGCATTAACCCACATCCTAAACCCCTGAAATTCCCAAAAACATTTTTGGCCCGAAAAATGCATCCTACACCCCTGAAAGTTCAGAAACTGTTGGCAGCCACAAAAAGGCCTTAAAATGCATCTTATTCCTGCAAAAATCTTGATAACTTTGGAGGCCCAAAAAAGGGGTTTACATCCTAGACCCCATAAAGTCCAGAAAATGTTGGTGACCCGAAAACAGTGTCAGAGAGCTCTGCATGTCCCAAAAATATTTGCAGCCCGAAAAGGGCATTAATCCGCATCCTGCCCCCCTGAAATTCCCCAAAATATTTTTGGCCCGAAAAATGCATCCTACATCCCTGAAAATTCAGAAAATGTTGGCAGCACAAAAAAGGCCTTAAAATACATATTAGGCCTGCAAAAATGTAGAAAACTTTGGAGGCCCAAAAAAGGGGTTTACAGGCATCCTAGACCCCCTAAAGTCCAGAAAATGTTGGCGGCCCAAAAACTGTGTCAGAGAGCTCTGAATGTCCCAAAAACGCTTGCAGCCTGAAAAGGGCATTAACCCGCATGCTAGACCCCTGAAATTTCCCAAAATATTTTGGCCACGAAAAAAATTCATCCTACACCCCTGAAAGTTCAGAAAATGTTGGCAGCCCCACATCCTAAACCCCTGAAATTCCCAAAAACATTTTTGGCCCGTAAAATGCATCCTACACCCCTGAAAATTCAGAAAATGTTGGCAGCACAAAAAAAGGCCGTAAAATACATATCAGGCCTCTAAAAATGTAGAAAACTTTGGAGGCCCAAAAAAGGGGTTTACAGGCATCCTAGACCCCCTAAAGTCCAGAAAATGTTGGTAGGCCAAAAACTGTGTCAGAGAGCTCTGAATGTCCCAAAAACGTTTGCAGCCTGAAAAGGGCATTAACCCACATCCTAAACCCCTGAAATTCCCAAAAACATTTTTGGCCCGAAAAATGCATCCTACACCCCTGAAAGTTCAGAAAATGTTGGCAGCCCCAAAAAGGCCTTAAAATGCATCTTATTCCTGCAAAAATCTTGATAACTTTGGAGGCCCAAAAAAGGGGTTTACATCCTAGACCCCATAAAGTCCAGAAAATGTTGGTGACCCGAAAACAGTGTCAGAGAGCTCTGAATGTCCCAAAAATATGTGCAGCCTGAAAAGGGCATTAATCCACATCCTGGCCCCCTGAAATTCCCCAAAATATTTTTGGCCCAAAAAATGCATCCTACGTCCCTGAAAATTCAGAAAATGTTGGCAGCACAAAAAAGGCCTTAAAATACATATTAGGCCTGCAAAAATGTAGAAAACTTTGGAGGCCCAAAAAAGGGGTTTACAGGCATCCTAGACCCCCTAAAGTCCAGAAAATGTTGGCGGCCCAAAAACTGTGTCAGAGAGCTCTGAATGTCCCAAAAACGCTTGCAGCCTGAAAAGGGAATTAACCCGCATGCTAGACCCCTGAAATTTCCCAAAATATTTTGGCCACGAAAAATTCATCCTACACCCCTGAAAGTTCAGAAAATGTTGGCAGCCCCACATCCTAAACCCCTGAAATTCCACAAAAAATTTTTGGCCCGAAAAATGCATCCTACACCCCTGAAAGTTCAGAAACTGTTGGCAGCCACAAAAAGGCCTTAAAATGCATCTTATTCCTGCAAAAATCTTGATAACTTTGGAGGCCCAAAAAAGGGGTTTACATCCTAGACCCCATAAAGTCCAGAAAATGTTGGTGACCCGAAAACAGTGTCAGAGAGCTCTGAATGTCCCAAAAATATTTGCAGCCTGAAAAGGGCATTAATCCGCATCCTGGCCCCCTGAAATTCCCCAAAATATTTTTGGCCCAAAAAATGCATCCTACATCCCTGAAAATTCAGAAAATGTTGGCAGCACAAAAAAGGCCTTAAAATACATATTAGGCCTGCAAAAATGTAGAAAACTTTGGAGGCCCAAAAAAGGGGTTTACAGGCATCCTAGACCCCCTAAAGTCCAGAAAATGTTGGCGGCCCAAAAACTGTGTCAGAGAGCTCTGAATGTCCCAAAAACGCTTGCAGCCTGAAAAGGGCATTAACCCGCATGCTAGACCCCTGAAATTTCCCAAAATATTTTGGCCACGAAAAATTCATCCTACACCCCTGAAAGTTCAGAAAATGTTGGCAGCCCCAAAAAGACCCTAAAATGCATCTTATTCCTGCAAAAATCTTGATAACTTTGGAGGCCCAAAAAAGGGGTTTACAGGCATCCTAGACCCCCTAAAGTCCAGAAAATGTTGGTAGGCCAAAAACTGTGTCAGAGAGCTCTGAATGTCCCAAAAACGTTTGCAGCCTGAAAAGGGCAGTAATCCGCATCCTGGCCCCCTGAAATTCCCCAAAATATTTTTGGCCCAAAAAATACATCCTACATCCCTGAAGTTCAGAAACTGTTGGCAGCACAAAACAGGCCTTAAAATACATATTAGGCCTGCAAAAATGTAGAAAACATTGGAGGCCCAAAAAAGGGGTTTACAGGCATCCTACACCCCCTAAAGTCCAGAAAATGTTGGCGGCCCAAAAACTGTGTCAGAGAGCTCTGAATGTCCCAAAAACATTTGCAGTCTGAAAAGGGCATTAACCCACATGCTAGACCCTTGAAATTCCCCAAAATATTTTGGCCACGAAAAATTCATCCTACACCCCTGAAAATTCAGAAAATGTTGGCAGCACAAAAAAGGTCTTAAAATACATACTAGGCCTCCAAAAATGTAGAAAACTTTGGAGGCCCAAAAAAGGGGTTTACAGGCATCCTAGACCCCCTAAAGTCCAGAAAATGTTGGTAGGCCAAAAACTGTGTCAGAGAGCTCTGAATGTCCCAAAAACGTTTGCAGCCTGAAAAGGGCATTAACCCACATCCTAAACCCCTGAAAATTCCCAAAAACATTTTTGGCCCGAAAAATGCATCCTACACCCCTGAAAGTTCAGAAAATGTTGGCAGCCCCAAAAAGGCCTTAAAATGCATCTTATTCCTGCAAAAATCTTGATAACTTTGGAGGCCCAAAAAAGGGGTTTACAGGCATCCTAGACCCACTAAAGTCCAGAAAATGTTGGTTGGCCAAAAACTGTGTCAGGGAGCTCTGAATGTCCCAACAACATTTCCAGCCTGAAAAGGGCATTAACCCACATCCTAAACCCCTGAAATTCCCAAAAACATTTTTGGCCCGAAAAATGCATCCTACACCCCTGAAAGTTCAGAAAATGTTGGCAGCCCCAAAAAGGCCTTAAAATGCATCTTATTCCTGCAAAAATCTTGATAACTTTGGAGGCCCAAAAAAGGGGTTTACATCCTAGACCCCATAAAGTCCAGAAAATGTTGGTGACCCGAAAACAGTGTCAGAGAGCTCTGAATGTCCCAAAAATATGTGCAGCCTGAAAAGGGCATTAATCCGCATCCTGGCCCCCTGAAATTCCCCAAAATATTTTTGGCCCAAAAAATGCATGCTATATCCCTGAAGTTCAGAAAATGTTGGCAGCACAAAACAGGCCTTAAAATACATATTAGGCCTGCAAAAATGTAGAAAACTTTGGAGGCCCAAAAAAGGGGTTTACAGGCATCCTAGACCCCATAAAGTCCAGAAAATGTTGGTGGCCCATAAACTGTGTCAGAGAGCTCTGAATGTCCCAAAAACATTTGCAGTCTGAAAAGGGCATTAACCCGCATGCTAGACCCCTGAAATTCCCCAAAATATTTTGGCCACGAAAAATTCATCCTACACCCCTGAAAATTCAGAAAATGTTGGCAGCATAAAAAAGGCCTTAAAATACATATTAGGCCTCCAAAAATGTAGAAAACTGTGGAGGCCCAAAAAAGGGGTTTACAGGCATCCTAGACCCCCTAAAGTCCAGAAAATGTTGGTAGGCCAAAAACTGTGTCAGAGAGCTCTGAATGTCCCAAAAACATTTCCAGCCTGAAAAGGGCATTAACCCACATCCTAAACCCCTGAAATTCCCAAAAACATTTTTGGCCCGAAAAATGCATCCTACACCCCTGAAAGTTCAGAAACTGTTGGCAGCCACAAAAAGGCCTTAAAATGCATCTTATTCATGCAAAAATCTTGATAACTTTGGAGGCCCAAAAAAGGGGTTTACATCCTAGACCCCATAAAGTCCAGAAAATGTTGGTGACCCGAAAACAGTGTCAGAGAGCTCTGCATGTCCCAAAAATATTTGCAGCCCGAAAAGGGCATTAATCCGCATCCTGCCCCCCTGAAATTCCCCAAAATATTTTTGGCCCGAAAAATGCATCCTACATCCCTGAAAATTCAGAAAATGTTGGCAGCACAAAAAAGGCCTTAAAATACATATTAGGCCTGCAAAAATGTAGAAAACTTTGGAGGCCCAAAAAAGGGGTTTACAGGCATCCTAGACCCCCTAAAGTCCAGAAAATGTTGGCGGCCCAAAAACTGTGTCAGAGAGCTCTGAATGTCCCAAAAACGCTTGCAGCCTGAAAAGGGCATTAACCCGCATGCTAGACCCCTGAAATTTCCCAAAATATTTTGGCCACGAAAAAAATTCATCCTACACCCCTGAAAGTTCAGAAAATGTTGGCAGCCCCACATCCTAAACCCCTGAAATTCCCAAAAACATTTTTGGCCCGTAAAATGCATCCTACACCCCTGAAAATTCAGAAAATGTTGGCAGCACAAAAAAAGGCCGTAAAATACATATCAGGCCTCTAAAAATGTAGAAAACTTTGGAGGCCCAAAAAAGGGGTTTACAGGCATCCTAGACCCCCTAAAGTCCAGAAAATGTTGGTAGGCCAAAAACTGTGTCAGAGAGCTCTGAATGTCCCAAAAACGTTTGCAGCCTGAAAAGGGCATTAACCCACATCCTAAACCCCTGAAATTCCCAAAAACATTTTTGGCCCGAAAAATGCATCCTACACCCCTGAAAGTTCAGAAAATGTTGGCAGCCCCAAAAAGGCCTTAAAATGCATCTTATTCCTGCAAAAATCTTGATAACTTTGGAGGCCCAAAAAAGGGGTTTACATCCTAGACCCCATAAAGTCCAGAAAATGTTGGTGACCCGAAAACAGTGTCAGAGAGCTCTGAATGTCCCAAAAATATGTGCAGCCTGAAAAGGGCATTAATCCACATCCTGGCCCCCTGAAATTCCCCAAAATATTTTTGGCCCAAAAAATGCATCCTACGTCCCTGAAAATTCAGAAAATGTTGGCAGCACAAAAAAGGCCTTAAAATACATATTAGGCCTGCAAAAATGTAGAAAACTTTGGAGGCCCAAAAAAGGGGTTTACAGGCATCCTAGACCCCCTAAAGTCCAGAAAATGTTGGCGGCCCAAAAACTGTGTCAGAGAGCTCTGAATGTCCCAAAAACGCTTGCAGCCTGAAAAGGGCATTAACCCGCATGCTAGACCCCTGAAATTTCCCAAAATATTTTGGCCACGAAAAATTCATCCTACACCCCTGAAAGTTCAGAAAATGTTGGCAGCCCCACATCCTAAACCCCTGAAATTCCCCAAAAAATTTTTGGCCCGAAAAATGCATCCTACACCCCTGAAAGTTCAGAAACTGTTGGCAGCCACAAAAAGGCCTTAAAATGCATCTTATTCCTGCAAAAATCTTGATAACTTTGGAGGCCCAAAAAAGGGGTTTACAGGCATCCTAGACCCCCTAAAGTCCAGAAAATGTTGGTAGGCCAAAAACTGTGTCAGAGAGCTCTGAATGTCCCAAAAACGTTTGCAGCCTGAAAAGGGCATTAACCCACATCCTAAACCCCTGAAATTCCCAAAAACATTTTTGGCCCGAAAAATGCATCCTACACCCCTGAAAGTTCAGAAAATGTTGGCAGCCCCAAAAAGGCCTTAAAATGCATCTTATTCCTGCAAAAATCTTGATAACTTTGGAGGCCCAAAAAAGGGGTTTACATCCTAGACCCCATAAAGTCCAGAAAATGTTGGTGACCCGAAAACAGTGTCAGAGAGCTCTGAATGTCCCAAAAATATGTGCAGCCTGAAAAGGGCATTAATCCACATCCTGGCCCCCTGAAATTCCCCAAAATATTTTTGGCCCAAAAAATGCATCCTACGTCCCTGAAAATTCAGAAAATGTTGGCAGCACAAAAAAGGCCTTAAAATACATATTAGGCCTGCAAAAATGTAGAAAACTTTGGAGGCCCAAAAAAGGGGTTTACAGGCATCCTAGACCCCCTAAAGTCCAGAAAATGTTGGCGGCCCAAAAACTGTGTCAGAGAGCTCTGAATGTCCCAAAAACGCTTGCAGCCTGAAAAGGGCATTAACCCGCATGCTAGACCCCTGAAATTTCCCAAAATATTTTGGCCACGAAAAATTCATCCTACACCCCTGAAAGTTCAGAAAATGTTGGCAGCCCCACATCCTAAACCCCTGAAATTCCCCAAAAAATTTTTGGCCCGAAAAATGCATCCTACACCCCTGAAAGTTCAGAAACTGTTGGCAGCCACAAAAAGGCCTTAAAATGCATCTTATTCCTGCAAATATCTTGATAACTTTGGAGGCCCAAAAAAGGGGTTTACATCCTAGACCCCATAAAGTCCAGAAAATGTTGGTGACCCGAAAACAGTGTCAGAGAGCTCTGAATGTCCCAAAAATATTTGCAGCCTGAAAAGGGCATTAATCCGCATCCTGGCCCCCTGAAATTCCCCAAAATATTTTTGGCCCAAAAAATGCATCCTACATCCCTGAAAATTCAGAAAATGTTGGCAGCACAAAAAAGGCCTTAAAATACATATTAGGCCTGCAAAAATGTAGAAAACTTTGGAGGCCCAAAAAAGGGGTTTACAGGCATCCTAGACCCCCTAAAGTCCAGAAAATGTTGGCGGCCCAAAAACTGTGTCAGAGAGCTATGAATGTCCCAAAAACGCTTGCAGCCTGAAAAGGGCAGTAATCTGCATCCTGCCCCCTGAAATTCCCCAAAATATTTTTGGCCCAAAAAATGCATCCTACATCCCTGAAGTTCAGAAACTGTTGGCAGCACAAAACAGGCCTTAAAATACATATTAGGCCTGCAAAAATGTAGAAAACATTGGAGGCCCAAAAAAGGGGTTTACAGGCATCCTACACCCCCTAAAGTCCAGAAAATGTTGGCGGCCCAAAAACTGTGTCAGAGAGCTCTGAATGTCCCAAAAACATTTGCAGTCTGAAAAGGGCATTAACCCACATGCTAGACCCTTGAAATTCCCCAAAATATTTTGGCCACGAAAAATTCATCCTACACCCCTGAAAATTCAGAAAATGTTGGCAGCACAAAAAAGGTCTTAAAATACATACTAGGCCTCCAAAAATGTAGAAAACTTTGGAGGCCCAAAAAAGGGGTTTACAGGCATCCTAGACCCCCTAAAGTCCAGAAAATGTTGGTAGGCCAAAAACTGTGTCAGAGAGCTCTGAATGTCCCAAAAACGTTTGCAGCCTGAAAAGGGCATTAACCCACATCCTAAACCCCTGAAAATTCCCAAAAACATTTTTGGCCCGAAAAATGCATCCTACACCCCTGAAAGTTCAGAAAATGTTGGCAGCCCCAAAAAGGCCTTAAAATGCATCTTATTCCTGCAAAAATCTTGATAACTTTGGAGGCCCAAAAAAGGGGTTTACAGGCATCCTAGACCCACTAAAGTCCAGAAAATGTTGGTTGGCCAAAAACTGTGTCAGGGAGCTCTGAATGTCCCAACAACATTTCCAGCCTGAAAAGGGCATTAACCCACATCCTAAACCCCTGAAATTCCCAAAAACATTTTTGGCCCGAAAAATGCATCCTACACCCCTGAAAGTTCAGAAAATGTTGGCAGCCCCAAAAAGGCCTTAAAATGCATCTTATTCCTGCAAAAATCTTGATAACTTTGGAGGCCCAAAAAAGGGGTTTACATCCTAGACCCCATAAAGTCCAGAAAATGTTGGTGACCCGAAAACAGTGTCAGAGAGCTCTGAATGTCCCAAAAATATGTGCAGCCTGAAAAGGGCATTAATCCGCATCCTGGCCCCCTGAAATTCCCCAAAATATTTTTGGCCCAAAAAATGCATGCTATATCCCTGAAGTTCAGAAAATGTTGGCAGCACAAAACAGGCCTTAAAATACATATTAGGCCTGCAAAAATGTAGAAAACTTTGGAGGCCCAAAAAAGGGGTTTACAGGCATCCTAGACCCCATAAAGTCCAGAAAATGTTGGTGGCCCATAAACTGTGTCAGAGAGCTCTGAATGTCCCAAAAACATTTGCAGTCTGAAAAGGGCATTAACCCACATGCTAGACCACTGAAATTCCCCAAAATATTTTGGCCACGAAAAATTCATCCTACACCCCTGAAAATTCAGAAAATGTTGGCAGCATAAAAAAGGCCTTAAAATACATATTAGGCCTCCAAAAATGTAGAAAACTGTGGAGGCCCAAAAAAGGGGTTTACAGGCATCCTAGACCCCCTAAAGTCCAGAAAATGTTGGTAGGCCAAAAACTGTGTCAGAGAGCTCTGAATGTCCCAAAAACATTTCCAGCCTGAAAAGGGCATTAACCCACATCCTAAACCCCTGAAATTCCCAAAAACATTTTTGGCCCGAAAAATGCATCCTACACCCCTGAAAGTTCAGAAAATGTTGGCAGCCCCAAAAAGGCCTTAAAATGCATCTTATTCCTGCAAAAATCTTGATAACTTTGGAGGCCCAAAAAAGGGGTTTACATCCTAGACCCCATAAAGTCCAGAAAATGTTGGTGACCCGAAAACAGTGTCAGAGAGCTCTGAATGTCCCAAAAATATGTGCAGCCTGAAAAGGGCATTAATCCGCATCCTGGCCCCCTGAAATTCCCCAAAATATTTTTGGCCCAAAAAATGCATGCTATATCCCTGAAGTTCAGAAAATGTTGGCAGCACAAAACAGGCCTTAAAATACATATTAGGCCTGCAAAAATGTAGAAAACTTTGGAGGCCCAAAAAAGGGGTTTACAGGCATCCTAGACCCCATAAAGTCCAGAAAATGTTGGTGGCCCATAAACTGTGTCAGAGAGCTCTGAATGTCCCAAAAACATTTGCAGTCTGAAAAGGGCATTAACCCGCATGCTAGACCCCTGAAATTCCCCAAAATATTTTGGCCACGAAAAATTCATCCTACACCCCTGAAAATTCAGAAAATGTTGGCAGCATAAAAAAGGCCTTAAAATACATATTAGGCCTCCAAAAATGTAGAAAACTGTGGAGGCCCAAAAAAGGGGTTTACAGGCATCCTAGACCCCCTAAAGTCCAGAAAATGTTGGTAGGCCAAAAACTGTGTCAGAGAGCTCTGAATGTCCCAAAAACATTTCCAGCCTGAAAAGGGCATTAACCCACATCCTAAACCCCTGAAATTCCCAAAAACATTTTTGGCCCGAAAAATGCATCCTACACCCCTGAAAGTTCAGAAACTGTTGGCAGCCACAAAAAGGCCTTAAAATGCATCTTATTCCTGCAAAAATCTTGATAACTTTGGAGGCCCAAAAAAGGGGTTTACATCCTAGACCCCATAAAGTCCAGAAAATGTTGGTGACCCGAAAACAGTGTCAGAGAGCTCTGCATGTCCCAAAAATATTTGCAGCCCGAAAAGGGCATTAATCCGCATCCTGCCCCCCTGAAATTCCCCAAAATATTTTTGGCCCGAAAAATGCATCCTACATCCCTGAAAATTCAGAAAATGTTGGCAGCACAAAAAAGGCCTTAAAATACATATTAGGCCTGCAAAAATGTAGAAAACGTTGGAGGCCCAAAAAAGGGGTTTACAGGCATCCTAGACCCCCTAAAGTCCAGAAAATGTTGGCGGCCCAAAAACTGTGTCAGAGAGCTCTGAATGTCCCAAAAACGCTTGCAGCCTGAAAAGGGCATTAACCCGCATGCTAGACCCCTGAAATTTCCCAAAATATTTTGGCCACGAAAAATTCATCCTACACCCCTGAAAGTTCAGAAAATGTTGGCAGCCCCACATCCTAAACCCCTGAAATTCCCCAAAAAATTTTTGGCCCGAAAAATGCATCCTACACCCCTGAAAGTTCAGAAACTGTTGGCAGCCACAAAAAGGCCTTAAAATGCATCTTATTCCTGCAAAAATCTTGATAACTTTGGAGGCCCAAAAAAGGGGTTTACATCCTAGACTTCATAAAGTCCAGAAAATGTTGGTGACCCGAAAACAGTGTCAGAGAGCTCTGAATGTCCCAAAAATATTTGCAGCCTGAAAAGGGCATTAATCCGCATCCTGGCCCCCTGAAATTCCCCAAAATATTTTTGGCCCAAAAAATGCATCCTACATCCCTGAAAATTCAGAAAATGTTGGCAGCACAAAAAAGGCCTTAAAATACATATTAGGCCTGCAAAAATGTAGAAAACTTTGGAGGCCCAAAAAAGGGGTTTACAGGCATCCTAGACCCCCTAAAGTCCAGAAAATGTTGGCGGCCCAAAAACTGTGTCAGAGAGCTATGAATGTCCCAAAAACGCTTGCAGCCTGAAAAGGGCAGTAATCCGCATCCTGCCCCCTGAAATTCCCCAAAATATTTTTGGCCCAAAAAATACATCCTACATCCCTGTAGTTCAGAAACTGTTGGCAGCACAAAACAGGCCTTAAAATACATATTAGGCCTGCAAAAATGTAGAAAACATTGGAGGCCCAAAAAAGGGGTTTACAGGCATCCTACACCCCCTAAAGTCCAGAAAATGTTGGCGGCCCAAAAACTGTGTCAGAGAGCTCTGAATGTCCCAAAAACATTTGCAGTCTGAAAAGGGCATTAACCCACATGCTAGACCCTTGAAATTCCCCAAAATATTTTGGCCACGAAAAATTCATCCTACACCCCTGAAAATTCAGAAAATGTTGACAGCACAAAAAAGGTCTTAAAATACATACTAGGCCTCCAAAAATGTAGAAAACTTTGGAGGCCCAAAAAAGGGGTTTACAGGCATCCTAGACCCCCTAAAGTCCAGAAAATGTTGGTAGGCCAAAAACTGTGTCAGAGAGCTCTGAATGTCCCAAAAACGTTTGCAGCCTGAAAAGGGCATTAACCCACATCCTAAACCCCTGAAAATTCCCAAAAACATTTTTGGCCCGAAAAATGCATCCTACACCCCTGAAAGTTCAGAAAATGTTGGCAGCCCCAAAAAGGCCTTAAAATGCATCTTATTCCTGCAAAAATCTTGATAACTTTGGAGGCCCAAAAAAGGGGTTTACAGGCATCCTAGACCCACTAAAGTCCAGAAAATGTTGGTTGGCCAAAAACTGTGTCAGGGAGCTCTGAATGTCCCAACAACATTTCCAGCCTGAAAAGGGCATTAACCCACATCCTAAACCCCTGAAATTCCCAAAAACATTTTTGGCCCGAAAAATGCATCCTACACCCCTGAAAGTTCAGAAAATGTTGGCAGCCCCAAAAAGGCCTTAAAATGCATCTTATTCCTGCAAAAATCTTGATAACTTTGGAGGCCCAAAAAAGGGGTTTACATCCTAGACCCCATAAAGTCCAGAAAATGTTGGTGACCCGGAAACAGTGTCAGAGAGCTCTGAATGTCCCAAAAATATGTGCAGCCTGAAAAGGGCATTAATCCGCATCCTGGCCCCCTGAAATTCCCCAAAATATTTTTGGCCCAAAAAATGCATGCTATATCCCTGAAGTTCAGAAAATGTTGGCAGCACAAAACAGGCCTTAAAATACATATTAGGCCTGCAAAAATGTAGAAAACTTTGGAGGTCCAAAAAAGGGGTTTACAGGCATCCTAGACCCCATAAAGTCCAGAAAATGTTGGTGGCCCATAAACTGTGTCAGAGAGCTCTGAATGTCCCAAAAACATTTGCAGTCTGAAAAGGGCATTAACCCACATGCTAGACCCCTGAAATTCCCCAAAATATTTTGGCCACGAAAAATTCATCCTACACCCCTGAAAATTCAGAAAATGTTGGCAGCATAAAAAGGCCTTAAAATACATATTAGGCCTACAAAAATGTAGAAAACTGTGGAGGCCCAAAAAAGGGGTTTACAGGCATCCTAGACCCCCTAAAGTCCAGAAAATGTTGGTAGGCCAAAAACTGTGTCAGAGAGCTCTGAATGTCCCAAAAACATTTCCAGCCTGAAAAGGGCATTAACCCACATCCTAAACCCCTGAAATTCCCAAAAACATTTTTGGCCCGAAAAATGCATCCTACACCCCTGAAAGTTCAGAAAATGTTGGCAGCCCCAAAAAGGCCTTAAAATGCATCTTATTCCTGCAAAAATCTTGATAACTTTGGAGGCCCAAAAAAGGGGTTTACATCCTAGACCCCATAAAGTCCAGAAAATGTTGGTGACCCGAAAACAGTGTCAGAGAGCTCTGAATGTCCCAAAAATATGTGCAGCCTGAAAAGGGCATTAATCCGCATCCTGGCCCCCTGAAATTCCCCAAAATATTTTTGGCCCAAAAAATGCATGCTATATCCCTGAAGTTCAGAAAATGTTGGCAGCACAAAACAGGCCTTAAAATACATATTAGGCCTGCAAAAATGTAGAAAACTTTGGAGGCCAAAAAAAGGGGTTTACAGGCATCCTAGACCCCATAAAGTCCAGAAAATGTTGGTGGCCCATAAACTGTGTCAGAGAGCTCTGAATGTCCCAAAAACATTTGCAGTCTGAAAAGGGCATTAACCCGCATGCTAGACCCCTGAAATTCCCCAAAATATTTTGGCCACGAAAAATTCATCCTACACCCCTGAAAATTCAGAAAATGTTGGCATCATAAAAAAGGCCTTAAAATACATATTAGGCCTCCAAAAATGTAGAAAACTGTGGAGGCCCAAAAAAGGGGTTTACAGGCATCCTAGACCCCCTAAAGTCCAGAAAATGTTGGTAGGCCAAAAACTGTGTCAGAGAGCTCTGAATGTCCCAAAAACATTTCCAGCCTGAAAAGGGCATTAACCCACATCCTAAACCCCTGAAATTCCCAAAAACATTTTTGGCCCGAAAAATGCATCCTACACCCCTGAAAGTTCAGAAAATGTTGGCAGCCCCAAAAAGGCCTTAAAATGCATCTTATTCCTGCAAAAATCTTGATAACTTTGGAGGCCCAAAAAAGGGGTTTACATCCTAGACCCCATAAAGTCCAGAAAATGTTGGTGACCCGAAAACAGTGTCAGAGAGCTCTGAATGTCCCAAAAATATGTGCAGCCTGAAAAGGGCATTAATCCGCATCCTGGCCCCCTGAAATTCCCCAAAATATTTTTGGCCCAAAAAATGCATGCTATATCCCTGAAGTTCAGAAAATGTTGGCAGCACAAAACAGGCCTTAAAATACATATTAGGCCTGCAAAAATGTAGAAAACTTTGGAGGCCAAAAAAAGGGGTTTACAGGCATCCTAGACCCCATAAAGTCCAGAAAATGTTGGTGGCCCATAAACTGTGTCAGAGAGCTCTGAATGTCCCAAAAACATTTGCAGTCTGAAAAGGGCATTAACCCGCATGCTAGACCCCTGAAATTCCCCAAAATATTTTGGCCACGAAAAATTCATCCTACACCCCTGAAAATTCAGAAAATGTTGGCAGCATAAAAAAGGCCTTAAAATACATATTAGGCCTCCAAAAATGTAGAAAACTGTGGAGGCCCAAAAAAGGGGTTTACAGGCATCCTAGACCCCCTAAAGTCCAGAAAATGTTGGTAGGCCAAAAACTGTGTCAGAGAGCTCTGAATGTCCCAAAAACATTTCCAGCCTGAAAAGGGCATTAACCCACATCCTAAACCCCTGAAATTCCCAAAAACATTTTTGGCCCGAAAAATGCATCCTACACCCCTGAAAGTTCAGAAACTGTTGGCAGCCACAAAAAGGCCTTAAAATGCATCTTATTCCTGCAAAAATCTTGATAACTTTGGAGGCCCAAAAAAGGGGTTTACATCCTAGACCCCATAAAGTCCAGAAAATGTTGGTGACCCGAAAACAGTGTCAGAGAGCTCTGCATGTCCCAAAAATATTTGCAGCCCGAAAAGGGCATTAATCCGCATCCTGGCCCCCTGAAATTCCCCAAAATATTTTTGGCCCGAAAAATGCATCCTACATCCCTGAAAATTCAGAAAATGTTGGCAGCACAAAAAAGGCCTTAAAATACATATTAGGCCTGCAAAAATGTAGAAAAGTTTGGAGGCCCAAAAAAGGGGTTTACAGGCATCCTAGACCCCCTAAAGTCCAGAAAATGTTGGCGGCCCAAAAACTGTGTCAGAGAGCTCTGAATGTCCCAAAAACGCTTGCAGCCTGAAAAGGGCATTAACACCGCATGCTAGACCCCTGAAATTTCCCAAAATATTTTGGCCACGAAAAATTCATCCTACACCCCTGAAAGTTCAGAAAATGTTGGCAGCCCCACATCCTAAACCCCTGAAATTCCCAAAAACATTTTTGGCCCGAAAAATGCATCCTACACCCCTGAAAATTCAGAAAATGTTGGCAGCACAAAAAAAGGCCGTAAAATACATATCAGGCCTCTAAAAATGTAGAAAACTTTGGAGGCCCAAAAAAGGGGTTTACAGGCATCCTAGACCCCCTAAAGTCCAGAAAATGTTGGTAGGCCAAAAACTGTGTCAGAGAGCTCTGAATGTCCCAAAAACGTTTGCAGCCTGAAAAGGGCATTAACCCACATCCTAAACCCCTGAAATTCCCAAAAACATTTTTGGCCCGAAAAATGCATCCTACACCCCTGAAAGTTCAGAAAATGTTGGCAGCCCCAAAAAGGCCTTAAAATGCATCTTATTCCTGCAAAAATCTTGATAACTTTGGAGGCCCAAAAAAGGGGTTTACATCCTAGACCCCATAAAGTCCAGAAAATGTTGGTGACCCGAAAACAGTGTCAGAGAGCTCTGAATGTCCCAAAAATATGTGCAGCCTGAAAAGGGCATTAATCCACATCCTGGCCCCCTGAAATTCCCCAAAATATTTTTGGCCCAAAAAATGCATCCTACGTCCCTGAAAATTCAGAAAATGTTGGCAGCACAAAACAGGCCTTAAAATACATATTAGGCCTGCAAAAATGTAGAAAACTTTGGAGGCCCAAAAAAGGGGTTTACAGGCATCCTAGACCCCCTAAAGTCCAGAAAATGTTGGCGGCCCAAAAACTGTGTCAGAGAGGTCTGAATGTCCCAAAAACGCTTGCAGCCTGAAAAGGGCATTAACCCGCATGCTAGACCCCTGAAATTTCCCAAAATATTTTGGCCACGAAAAATTCATCCTACACCCCTGAAAGTTCAGAAAATGTTGGCAGCCCCACATCCTAAACCCCTGAAATTCCCCAAAAAATGTTTGGCCCGAAAAATGCATCCTACACCCCTGAAAGTTCAGAAACTGTTGGCAGCCACAAAAAGGCCTTAAAATGCATCTTATTCCTGCAAAAATCTTGATAACTTTGGAGGCCCAAAAAAGGGGTTTACATCCTAGACCCCATAAAGTCCAGAAAATGTTGGTGACCCGAAAACAGTGTCAGAGAGCTCTGAATGTCCCAAAAATATTTGCAGCCTGAAAAGGGCATTAATCCGCATCCTGGCCCCCTGAAATTCCCCAAAATATTTTTGGCCCAAAAAATGCATCCTACATCCCTGAAAATTCAGAAAATGTTGGCAGCACAAAAAAGGCCTTAAAATACATATTAGGCCTGCAAAAATGTAGAAAACTTTGGAGGCCCAAAAAAGGGGTTTACAGGCATCCTAGACCCCCTAAAGTCCAGAAAATGTTGGCGGCCCAAAAACTGTGTCAGAGAGCTCTGAATGTCCCAAAAACGCTTGCAGCCTGAAAAGGGCATTAACCCGCATGCTAGACCCCTGAAATTTCCCAAAATATTTTGGCCACGAAAAATTCATCCTACACCCCTGAAAGTTCAGAAAATGTTGGCAGCCCCAAAAAGGTCCTAAAATGCATCTTATTCCTGCAAAAATCTTGATAACTTTGGAGGCCCAAAAAAGGGGTTTACAGGCATCCTAGACCCCCTAAAGTCCAGAAAATGTTGGTAGGCCAAAAACTGTGTCAGAGAGCTCTGAATGTCCCAAAAACGTTTGCAGCCTGAAAAGGGCAGTAATCCGCATCCTGGCCCCCTGAAATTCCCCAAAATATTTTTGGCCCAAAAAATACATCCTACATCCCTGAAGTTCAGAAACTGTTGGCAGCACAAAACAGGCCTTAAAATACATATTAGGCCTGCAAAAATGTAGAAAACATTGGAGGCCCAAAAAAGGGGTTTACAGGCATCCTACACCCCCTAAAGTCCAGAAAATGTTGGCGGCCCAAAAACTGTGTCAGAGAGCTCTGAATGTCCCAAAAACATTTGCAGTCTGAAAAGGGCATTAACCCACATGCTAGACCCTTGAAATTCCCCAAAATATTTTGGCCACGAAAAATTCATCCTACACCCCTGAAAATTCAGAAAATGTTGGCAGCACAAAAAAGGTCTTAAAATACATACTAGGCCTCCAAAAATGTAGAAAACTTTGGAGGCCCAAAAAAGGGGTTCAAGGGCATCCTAGACCCCCTAAAGTCCAGAAAATGTTGGTAGGCCAAAAACTGTGTCAGAGAGCTCTGAATGTCCCAAAAACGTGTGCAGCCTGAAAAGGGCATTAACCCACATCCTAAACCCCTGAAAATTCCCAAAAACATTTTTGGCCCGAAAAATGCATCCTACACCCCTGAAAGTTCAGAAAATGTTGGCAGCCCCAAAAAGGCCTTAAAATGCATCTTATTCCTGCAAAAATCTTGATAACTTTGGAGGCCCAAAAAAGGGGTTTACAGGCATCCTAGACCCACTAAAGTCCAGAAAATGTTGGTTGGCCAAAAACTGTGTCAGGGAGCTCTGAATGTGCCAACAACATGTCCAGCCTGAAAAGGGCATTAACCCACATCCTAAACCCCTGAAATTCCCAAAAACATTTTTGGCCCGAAAAATGCATCCTACACCCCTGAAAGTTCAGAAAATGTTGGCAGCCCCAAAAAGGCCTTAAAATGCATCTTATTCCTGCAAAAATCTTGATAACTTTGGAGGCCCAAAAAAGGGGTTTACATCCTAGACCCCATAAAGTCCAGAAAATGTTGGTGACCCGAAAACAGTGTCAGTGAGCTCTGAATGTCCCAAAAATATGTGCAGCCTGAAAAGGGCATTAATCCGCATCCTGGCCCCCTGAAATTCCCCAAAATATTTTTGGCCCAAAAAATGCATGCTATATCCCTGAAGTTCAGAAAATGTTGGCAGCCCCACATCCTAAACCCCTGAAATTCCCCAAAAAATTTTTGGCCCGAAAAATGCATCCTACACCCCTGAAAGTTCAGAAACTGTTGGCAGCCACAAAAAGGCCTTAAAATGCATCTTATTCCTGCAAAAATCTTAATAACTTTGGAGGCCCAAAAAAGGGGTTTACATCCTAGACCCCATAAAGTCCAGAAAATGTTGGTGACCCGAAAACAGTGTCAGAGAGCTCTGAATGTCCCAAAAATATTTGCAGCCTGAAAAGGGCATTAATCCGCATCCTGGCCCCCTGAAATTCCCCAAAATATTTTTGGCCCAAAAAATGCATCCTACATCCCTGAAAATTCAGAAAATGTTGGCAGCACAAAAAAGGCCTTAAAATACATATTAGGCCTGCAAAAATGTAGAAAACTTTGGAGGCCCAAAAAAGGGGTTTACAGGCATCCTAGACCCCCTAAAGTCCAGAAAATGTTGGCGGCCCAAAAACTGTGTCAGAGAGCTCTGAATGTCCCAAAAACGCTTGCAGCCTGAAAAGGGCATTAACCCGCATGCCAGACCCCTGAAATTTCCCAAAATATTTTGGCCACGAAAAATTCATCCTACACCCCTGAAAGTTCAGAAAATGTTGGCAGCCCCAAAAAGGCCCTAAAATGCATCTTATTCCTGCAAAAATCTTGATAACTTTGGAGGCCCAAAAAAGGGGTTTACAGGCATCCTAGACCCCCTAAAGTCCAGAAAATGTTGGTAGGCCAAAAACTGTGTCAGAGTGCTCTGAATGTCCCAAAAACGTTTGCAGCCTGAAAAGGGCAGTAATCCGCATCCTGGCCCCCTGAAATTCCCCAAAATATTTTTGGCCCAAAAAATACATCCTACATCCCTGAAGTTCAGAAACTGTTGGCAGCACAAAACAGGCCTTAAAATACATATTAGGCCTGCAAAAATGTAGAAAACATTGGAGGCCCAAAAAAGGGGTTTACAGGCATCCTACACCCCCTAAAGTCCAGAAAATGTTGGCGGCCCAAAAACTGTGTCAGAGAGCTCTGAATGTCCCAAAAACATTTGCAGTCTGAAAAGGGCATTAACCCACATGCTAGACCCTTGAACTTCCCCAAAATATTTTGGCCACGAAAAATTCATCCTACACCCCTGAAAATTCAGAAAATGTTGGCAGCACAAAAAAGGTCTTAAAATACATACTAGGCCTCCAAAAATGTAGAAAACTTTGGAGGCCCAAAAAAGGGGTTTACAGGCATCCTAGACCCCCTAAAGTCCAGAAAATGTTGGTAGGCCAAAAACTGTGTCAGAGAGCTCTGAATGTCCCAAAAACGTTTGCAGCCTGAAAAGGGCATTAACCCACATCCTAAACCCCTGAAAATTCCCAAAAACATTTTTGGCCCGAAAAATGCATCCTACACCCCTGAAAGTTCAGAAAATGTTGGCAGCCCCAAAAAGGCCTTAAAATGCATCTTATTCCTGCAAAAATCTTGATAACTTTGGAGGCCCAAAAAAGGGGTTTACAGGCATCCTAGACCCACTAAAGTCCAGAAAATGTTGGTTGGCCAAAAACTGTGTCAGGGAGCTCTGAATGTCCCAACAACATTTCCAGCCTGAAAAGGGCATTAACCCACATCCTAAACCCCTGAAATTCCCAAAAACATTTTTGGCCCGAAAAATGCATCCTACACCCCTGAAAGTTCAGAAAATGTTGGCAGCCCCAAAAAGGCCTTAAAATGCATCTTATTCCTGCAAAAATCTTGATAACTTTGGAGGCCCAAAAAAGGGGTTTACATCCTAGACCCCATAAAGTCCAGAAAATGTTGGTGACCCGAAAACAGTGTCAGAGAGCTCTGAATGTCCCAAAAATATGTGCAGCCTGAAAAGGGCATTAATCCGCATCCTGGCCCCCTGAAATTCCCCAAAATATTTTTGGCCCAAAAAATGCATGCTATATCCCTGAAGTTCAGAAAATGTTGGCAGCACAAAACAGGCCTTAAAATACTTATTAGGCCTGCAAAAATGTAGAAAACTTTGGAGGCCCAAAAAAGGGGTTTACAGGCATCCTAGACCCCATAAAGTCCAGAAAATGTTGGTGGCCCATAAACTGTGTCAGAGAGCTCTGAATGTCCCAAAAACATTTGCAGTCTGAAAAGGGCATTAACCCGCATGCCAGACCCCTGAAATTCCCCAAAATATTTTGGCCACGAAAAATTCATCCTACACCCCTGAAAATTCAGAAAATGTTGGCAGCATAAAAAAGGCCTTAAAATACATATTAGGCCTCCAAAAATGTAGAAAACTGTGGAGGCCCAAAAAAGGGGTTTACAGGCATCCTAGACCCCCTAAAGTCCAGAAAATGTTGGTAGGCCAAAAACTGTGTCAGAGAGCTCTGAATGTCCCAAAAACATTTCCAGCCTGAAAAGGGCATTAACCCACATCCTAAACCCCTGAAATTCCCAAAAAAATTTTTGGCCCGAAAAATGCATCCTACACCCCTGAAAGTTCAGAAACTGTTGGCAGCCACAAAAAGGCCTTAAAATGCATCTTATTCCTGCAAAAATCTTGATAACTTTGGAGGCCCAAAAAAGGGGTTTACATCCTAGACCCCATAAAGTCCAGAAAATGTTGGTGACCCGAAAACAGTGTCAGAGAGCTCTGAATGTCCCAAAAATATTTGCAGCCCGAAAAGGGCATTAATCCGCATCCTGGCCCCCTGAAATTCCCCAAAATATTTTTGGCCCGAAAAATGCATCCTACATCCCTGAAAATTCAGAAAATGTTGGCAGCACAAAAAAGGCCTTAAAATACATATTAGGCCTGCAAAAATGTAGAAAACTTTGGAGGCCCAAAAAAGGGGTTTACAGGCATCCTAGACCCCCTAAAGTCCAGAAAATGTTGGCGGCCCAAAAACTGTGTCAGAGAGCTCTGAATGTCCCAAAAACGCTTGCAGCCTGAAAAGGGCATTAACCCGCATGCTAGACCCCTGAAATTTCCCAAAATATTTTGGCCACGAAAAATTCATCCTACACCCCTGAAAGTTCAGAAAATGTTGGCAGCCCCAAAAAGGTCCTAAAATGCATCTTATTCCTGCAAAAATCTTGATAACTTTGGAGGCCCAAAAAAGGGGTTTACAGGCATCCTAGACCACCTAAAGTCCAGAAAATGTTGGTAGGCCAAAAACTGTGTCAGAGAGCTCTGAATGTCCCAAAAACGTTTGCAGCCTGAAAAGGGCAGTAATCCGCATCCTGGCCCCCTGAAATTCCCCAAAATATTTTTGGCCCAAAAAATACATCCTACATCCCTGAAGTTCAGAAACTGTTGGCAGCACAAAACAGGCCTTAAAATACATATTAGGCCTGCAAAAATGTAGAAAACATTGGAGGCCCAAAAAAGGGGTTTACAGGCATCCTACACCCCCTAAAGTCCAGAAAATGTTGGCGGCCCAAAAACTGTGTCAGAGAGCTCTGAATGTCCCAAAAACATTTGCAGTCTGAAAATGGCATTAACCCACATGCTAGACCCTTGAAATTCCCCAAAATATTTTGGCCACGAAAAATTCATCCTACACCCCTGAAAATTCAGAAAATGTTGGCAGCACAAAAAAGGTCTTAAAATACATACTAGGCCTCCAAAAATGTAGAAAACTTTGGAGGCCCAAAAAAGGGGTTCACAGGCATCCTAGACCCCCTAAAGTCCAGAAAATGTTGGTAGGCCAAAAACTGTGTCAGAGAGCTCTGAATGTCCCAAAAACGTTTGCAGCCTGAAAAGGGCATTAACCCACATCCTAAACCCCTGAAAATTCCCAAAAACATTTTTGGCCCGAAAAATGCATCCTACACCCCTGAAAGTTCAGAAAATGTTGGCAGCCCCAAAAAGGCCTTAAAATGCATCTTATTCCTGCAAAAATCTTGATAACTTTGGAGGCCCAAAAAAGGGGTTTACAGGCATCCTAGACCCACTAAAGTCCAGAAAATGTTGGTTGGCAGAAAACTGTGTCAGGGAGCTCTGAATGTGCCAACAACATGTCCAGCCTGAAAAGGGCATTAACCCACATCCTAAACCCCTGAAATTCCCAAAAACATTTTTGGCCCGAAAAATGCATCCTACACCCCTGAAAGTTCAGAAAATGTTGGCAGCCCCAAAAAGGCCTTAAAATGCATCTTATTCCTGCAAAAATCTTGATAACTTTGGAGGCCCAAAAAAGGGGTTTACATCCTAGACCCCATAAAGTCCAGAAAATGTTGGTGACCCGAAAACAGTGTCAGTGAGCTCTGAATGTCCCAAAAATATGTGCAGCCTGAAAAGGGCATTAATCCGCATCCTGGCCCCCTGAAATTCCCCAAAATATTTTTGGCCCAAAAAATGCATGCTATATCCCTGAAGTTCAGAAAATGTTGGCAGCCCCACATCCTAAACCCCTGAAATTCCCCAAAAAATGTTTGGCCCGAAAAATGCATCCTACACCCCTGAAAGTTCAGAAACTGTTGGCAGCCACAAAAAGGCCTTAAAATGCATCTTATTCCTGCAAAAATCTTGATAACTTTGGAGGCCCAAAAAAGGGGTTTACATCCTAGACCCCATAAAGTCCAGAAAATGTTGGTGACCCGAAAACAGTGTCAGAGAGCTCTGAATGTCCCAAAAATATTTGCAGCCTGAAAAGGGCATTAATCCGCATCCTGGCCCCCTGAAATTCCCCAAAATATTTTTGGCCCAAAAAATGCATCCTACATCCCTGAAAATTCAGAAAATGTTGGCAGCACAAAAAAGGCCTTAAAATACATATTAGGCCTGCAAAAATGTAGAAAACTTTGGAGGCCCAAAAAAGGGGTTTACAGGCATCCTAGACCCCCTAAAGTCCAGAAAATGTTGGCGGCCCAAAAACTGTGTCAGAGAGCTCTGAATGTCCCAAAAACGCTTGCAGCCTGAAAAGGGCATTAACCCGCATGCTAGACCCCTGAAATTTCCCAAAATATTTTGGCCACGAAAAATTCATCCTACACCCCTGAAAGTTCAGAAAATGTTGGCAGCCCCAAAAAGACCCTAAAATGCATCTTATTCCTGCAAAAATCTTGATAACTTTGGAGGCCCAAAAAAGGGGTTTACAGGCATCCTAGACCCCCTAAAGTCCAGAAAATGTTGGTAGGCCAAAAACTGTGTCAGAGAGCTCTGAATGTCCCAAAAACGTTTGCAGCCTGAAAAGGGCAGTAATCCGCATCCTGGCCCCCTGAAATTCCCCAAAATATTTTTGGCCCAAAAAATACATCCTACATCCCTGAAGTTCAGAAACTGTTGGCAGCACAAAACAGGCCTTAAAATACATATTAGGCCTGCAAAAATGTAGAAAACATTGGAGGCCCAAAAAAGGGGTTTACAGGCATCCTACACCCCCTAAAGTCCAGAAAATGTTGGCGGCCCAAAAACTGTGTCAGAGAGCTCTGAATGTCCCAAAAACATTTGCAGTCTGAAAAGGGCATTAACCCACATGCTAGACCCTTGAAATTCCCCAAAATATTTTGGCCACGAAAAATTCATCCTACACCCCTGAAAATTCAGAAAATGTTGGCAGCACAAAAAAGGTCTTAAAATACATACTAGTCCTCCAAAAATGTAGAAAACTTTGGAGGCCCAAAAAAGGGGTTTACAGGCATCCCAGACCCCCTAAAGTCCAGAAAATGTTGGTAGGCCAAAAACTGTGTCAGAGAGCTCTGAATGTCCCAAAAACGTTTGCAGCCTGAAAAGGGCATTAACCCACATCCTAAACCCCTGAAAATTCCCAAAAACATTTTTGGCCCGAAAAATGCATCCTACACCCCTGAAAGTTCAGAAAATGTTGGCAGCCCCAAAAAGGCCTTAAAATGCATCTTATTCCTGCAAAAATCTTGATAACTTTGGAGGCCCAAAAAAGGGGTTTACAGGCATCCTAGACCCACTAAAGTCCAGAAAATGTTGGTTGGCCAAAAACTGTGTCAGGGAGCTCTGAATGTCCCAACAACATTTCCAGCCTGAAAAGGGCATTAACCCACATCCTAAACCCCTGAAATTCCCAAAAACATTTTTGGCCCGAAAAATGCATCCTTCACCCCTGAAAGTTCAGAAAATGTTGGCAGCCCCAAAAAGGCCTTAAAATGCATCTTATTCCTGCAAAAATCTTGATAACTTTGGAGGCCCAAAAAAGGGGTTTACATCCTAGACCCCATAAAGTCCAGAAAATGTTGGTGACCCGAAAACAGTGTCAGAGAGCTCTGAATGTCCCAAAAATATGTGCAGCCTGAAAAGGGCATTAATCCGCATCCTGGCCCCCTGAAATTCCCCAAAATATTTTTGGCCCAAAAAATGCATGCTATATCCCTGAAGTTCAGAAAATGTTGGCAGCACAAAACAGGCCTTAAAATACATATTAGGCCTGCAAAAATGTAGAAAACTTTGGAGGCCCAAAAAAGGGGTTTACAGGCATCCTAGACCCCATAAAGTCCAGAAAATGTTGGTGGCCCATAAACTGTGGCAGAGAGCTCTGAATGTCCCAAAAACATTTGCAGTCTGAAAAGGGCATTAACCCGCATGCTAGACCCCTGAAATTCCCCAAAATATTTTGGCCACGAAAAATTCATCCTACACCCCTGAAAATTCAGAAAATGTTGGCAGCATAAAAAAGGCCTTAAAATACATATTAGGCCTCCAAAAATGTAGAAAACTGTGGAGGCCCAAAAAAGGGGTTTACAGGCATCCTAGACCCCCTAAAGTCCAGAAAATGTTGGTAGGCCAAAAACTGTGTCAGAGAGCTCTGAATGTCCCAAAAACATTTCCAGCCTGAAAAGGGCATTAACCCACATCCTAAACCCCTGAAATTCCCAAAAACATTTTTGGCCCGAAAAATGCATCCTACACCCCTGAAAGTTCAGAAACTGTTGGCAGCCACAAAAAGGCCTTAAAATGCATCTTATTCCTGCAAAAATCTTGATAACTTTGGAGGCCCAAAAAAGGGGTTTACATCCTAGACCCCATAAAGTCCAGAAAATGTTGGTGACCCGAAAACAGTGTCAGAGAGCTCTGCATGTCCCAAAAATATTTGCAGCCCGAAAAGGGCATTAATCCGCATCCTGCCCCCCTGAAATTCCCCAAAATATTTTTGG
Source organism: Ambystoma mexicanum (assembly GCF_040938575.1). Lineage (NCBI taxonomy): Eukaryota > Metazoa > Chordata > Amphibia > Caudata > Ambystomatidae > Ambystoma > Ambystoma mexicanum. The sequence continues at coordinate 1,301,959,410 of NC_090935.1, read as the reverse complement.
CCCGAAAAATGCATCCTACATCCCTGAAAATTCAGAAAATGTTGGCAGCACAAAAAAGGCCTTAAAATACATATTAGGCCTGCAAAAATGTAGAAAACTTTGGAGGCCCAAAAAAGGGGTTTACAGGCATCCTAGACCCCCTAAAGTCCAGAAAATGTTGGCGGCCCAAAAACTGTGTCAGAGAGCTCTGAATGTCCCAAAAACGCTTGCAGCCTGAAAAGGGCATTAACCCGCATGCTAGACCCCTGAAATTTCCCAAAATATTTTGGCCACGAAAAATTCATCCTACACCCCTGAAAGTTCAGAAAATGTTGGCAGCCCCACATCCTAAACCCCTGAAATTCCACAAAAAATTTTTGGCCCGAAAAATGCATCCTACACCCCTGAAAGTTCAGAAACTGTTGGCAGCCACAAAAAGGCCTTAAAATGCATCTTATTCCTGCAAAAATCTTGATAACTTTGGAGGCCCAAAAAAGGGGTTTACATCCTAGACCCCATAAAGTCCAGAAAATGTTGGTGACCCGAAAACAGTGTCAGAGAGCTCTGAATGTCCCAAAAATATTTGCAGCCTGAAAAGGGCATTAATCCGCATCCTGGCCCCCTGAAATTCCCCAAAATATTTTTGGCCCAAAAAATGCATCCTACATCCCTGAAAATTCAGAAAATGTTGGCAGCACAAAAAAGGCCTTAAAATACATATTAGGCCTGCAAAAATGTAGAAAACTTTGGAGGCCCAAAAAAGGGGTTTACAGGCATCCTAGACCCCCTAAAGTCCAGAAAATGTTGGCGGCCCAAAAACTGTGTCAGAGAGCTATGAATGTCCCAAAAACGCTTGCAGCCTGAAAAGGGCATTAACCCGCATGCTAGACCCCTGAAATTTCCCAAAATATTTTGGCCACGAAAAATTCATCCTACACCCCTGAAAGTTCTGAAAATGTTGGCAGCCCCAAAAAGGCCCTAAAATGCATCTTATTCCTGCAAAAATCTTGATAACTTTGGAGGCCCAAAAAAGGGGTTTACAGGCATCCTAGACCCCCTAAAGTCCAGAAAATGTTGGTAGGCCAAAAACTGTGTCAGAGAGCTCTGAATGTCCCAAAAACGTTTGCAGCCTGAAAAGGGCAGTAATCCGCATCCTGGCCCCCTGAAATTCCCCAAAATATTTTTGGCCCAAAAAATACATCCTACATCCCTGAAGTTCAGAAACTGTTGGCAGCACAAAACAGGCCTTAAAATACATATTAGGCCTGCAAAAATGTAGAAAACATTGAAGGCCCAAAAATGGGGTTTACAGGCATCCTACACCCCCTAAAGTCCAGAAAATGTTGGCGGCCCAAAAACTGTGTCAGAGAGCTCTGAATGTCCCAAAAACATTTGCAGTCTGAAAAGGGCATTAACCCACATGCTAGACCCCTGAAATTCCCCAAAATATTTTGGCCACGAAAAATTCATCCTACACCCCTGAAAATTCAGAAAATGTTGGCAGCACAAAAAAGGTCTTAAAATACATACTAGGCCTCCAAAAATGTAGAAAACTTTGGAGGCCCAAAAAAGGGGTTTACAGGCATCCTAGACCCCCTAAAGTCCAGAAAATGTTGGTAGGCCAAAAACTGTGTCAGAGAGCTCTGAATGTCCCAAAAACGTTTGCAGCCTGAAAAGGGCATTAACCCACATCCTAAACCCCTGAAAATTCCCAAAAACATTTTTGGCCCGAAAAATGCATCCTACACCCCTGAAAGTTCAGAAAATGTTGGCAGCCCCAAAAAGGCCTTAAAATGCATCTTATTCCTGCAAAAATCTTGATAACTTTGGAGGCCCAAAAAAGGGGTTTACAGGCATCCTAGACCCCATAAAGTCCAGAAAATGTTGGTGGCAAATAAACTGTGTCAGAGAGCTCTGAATGTCCCAAAAACATTTGCCGTCTGAAAAGGGCATTAACCCGCATGCTAGACCCCTGAAATTCCCCAAAATATTTTGGCCACGAAAAATTCATCCTACACCCCTGAAAATTCAGAAAATGTTGGCAGCATAAAAAAGGCCTTAAAATACATATTAGGCCTCCAAAAATGTAGAAAACTGTGGAGGCCCAAAAAAGGGGTTTACAGGCATCCTAGACCCCCTAAAGTCCAGAAAATGTTGGTAGGCCAAAAACTGTGTCAGAGAGCTCTGAATGTCCCAAAAACATTTCCAGCCTGAAAAGGGCATTAACCCACATCCTAAACCCCTGAAATTCCCAAAAACATTTTTGGCCCGAAAAATGCATCCTACACCCCTGAAAGTTCAGAAACTGTTGGCAGCCACAAAAAGGCCTTAAAATGCATCTTATTCCTGCAAAAATCTTGATAACTTTGGAGGCCCAAAAAAGGGGTTTACATCCTAGACCCCATAAAGTCCAGAAAATGTTGGTGACCCGAAAACAGTGTCAGAGAGCTCTGCATGTCCCAAAAATATTTGCAGCCCGAAAAGGGCATTAATCCGCATCCTAGCCCCCTGAAATTCCCCAAAATATTTTTGGCCCCAAAAATTCATCCTACATCCCTGAAAATTCAGAAAATGTTGGCAGCACAAAAAAGGCCTTAAAATACATATTAGGCCTGCAAAAATGTAGAAAACTTTGGAGGCCCAAAAAAGGGGTTTACAGGCATCCTAGACCCCCTAAAGTCCAGAAAATGTTGGCGGCCCAAAAACTGTGTCAGAGAGCTCTGAATGTCCCAAAAACGCTTGCAGCCTGAAAAGGGCATTAACCCGCATGCTAGACCCCTGAAATTTCCCAAAATATTTTGGCCACAAAAAATTCATCCTACACCCCTGAAAGTTCAGAAAATCTTGGCAGCCCCACATCCTAAACCCCTGAAATTCCCAAAAACATTTTTGGCCTGAAAAATGCATCCTACACCCCTGAAAATTCAGAAAATGTTGGCAGCACAAAAAAAGGCCGTAAAATACATATCAGGCCTCTAAAAATGTAGAAAACTTTGGAGGCCCAAAAAAGGGGTTTACAGGCATCCTAGACCCCCTAAAGTCCAAAAAATGTTGGTAGGCCAAAAACTGTGTCAGAGAGCTCTGAATGTCCCAAAAACGTTTGCAGCCTGAAAAGGGCATTAACCCACATCCTAAACCCCTGAAATTCCCAAAAACATTTTTGGCCCGAAAAATGCATCCTACACCCCTGAAAGTTCAGAAAATGTTGGCAGCCCCAAAAAGGCCTTAAAATGCATCTTATTCCTGCAAAAATCTTGATAACTTTGGAGGCCTAAAAAAGGGGTTTACATCCTAGACCCCATAAAGTCCAGAAAATGTTGGTGACCCGAAAACAGTGTCAGAGAGCTCTGAATGTCCCAAAAATATGTGCAGCCTGAAAAGGGCATTAATCCACATCCTGGCCCCCTGAAATTCCCCAAAATATTTTTGGCCCAAAAAATGCATCCTACGTCCCTGAAAATTCAGAAAATGTTGGCAGCACAAAAAAGGCCTTAAAATACATATTAGGCCTGCAAAAATGTAGAAAACTTTGGAGGCCCAAAAAAGGGGTTTACAGGCATCCTAGACCCCCTAAAGTCCAGAAAATGTTGGCGGCCCAAAAACTGTGTCAGAGAGCTCTGAATGTCCCAAAAACGCTTGCAGCCTTAAAAGGACATTAACCCGCATGCTAGACCCCTGAAATTTCCCAAAATATTTTGGCCACGAAAAATTCATCCTACACCCCTGAAAGTTCAGAAAATGTTGGCAGCCCCACATCCTAAACCCCTGAAATTCCACAAAAAATTTTTGGCCCGAAAAATGCATCCTACACCCCTGAAAGTTCAGAAACTGTTGGCAGCCACAAAAAGGCCTTAAAATGCATCTTATTCCTGCAAAAATCTTGATAACTTTGGAGGCCCAAAAAAGGGGTTTACATCCTAGACCCCATAAAGTCCAGAAAATGTTGGTGACCCGAAAACAGTGTCAGAGAGCTCTGAATGTCCCAAAAATATTTGCAGCCTGAAAAGGGCATTAATCCGCATCCTGGCCCCCTGAAATTCCCCAAAATATTTTTGGCCCAAAAAATGCATCCTACATCCCTGAAAATTCAGAAAATGTTGGCAGCACAAAAAAGGCCTTAAAATACATATTAGGCCTGCAAAAATGTAGAAAACTTTGGAGGCCCAAAAAAGGGGTTTACAGGCATCCTAGACCCCCTAAAGTCCAGAAAATGTTGGCGGCCCAAAAACTGTGTCAGAGAGCTATGAATGTCCCAAAAACGCTTGCAGCCTGAAAAGGGCATTAACCCGCATGCTAGACCCCTGAAATTTCCCAAAATATTTTGGCCACGAAAAATTCATCCTACACCCCTGAAAGTTCTGAAAATGTTGGCAGCCCCAAAAAGGCCCTAAAATGCATCTTATTCCTGCAAAAATCTTGATAACTTTGGAGGCCCAAAAAAGGGGTTTACAGGCATCCTAGACCCCCTAAAGTCCAGAAAATGTTGGTAGGCCAAAAACTGTGTCAGAGAGCTCTGAATGTCCCAAAAACGTTTGCAGCCTGAAAAGGGCAGTAATCCGCATCCTGGCCCCCTGAAATTCCCCAAAATATTTTTGGCCCAAAAAATACATCCTACATCCCTGAAGTTCAGAAACTGTTGGCAGCACAAAACAGGCCTTAAAATACATATTAGGCCTGCAAAAATGTAGAAAACATTGAAGGCCCAAAAATGGGGTTTACAGGCATCCTACACCCCCTAAAGTCCAGAAAATGTTGGCGGCCCAAAAACTGTGTCAGAGAGCTCTGAATGTCCCAAAAACATTTGCAGTCTGAAAAGGGCATTAACCCACATGCTAGACCCCTGAAATTCCCCAAAATATTTTGGCCACGAAAAATTCATCCTACACCCCTGAAAATTCAGAAAATGTTGGCAGCACAAAAAAGGTCTTAAAATACATACTAGGCCTCCAAAAATGTAGAAAACTTTGGAGGCCCAAAAAAGGGGTTTACAGGCATCCTAGACCCCCTAAAGTCCAGAAAATGTTGGTAGGCCAAAAACTGTGTCAGAGAGCTCTGAATGTCCCAAAAACGTTTGCAGCCTGAAAAGGGCATTAACCCACATCCTAAACCCCTGAAAATTCCCAAAAACATTTTTGGCCCGAAAAATGCATCCTACACCCCTGAAAGTTCAGAAAATGTTGGCAGCCCCAAAAAGGCCTTAAAATGCATCTTATTCCTGCAAAAATCTTGATAACTTTGGAGGCCCAAAAAAGGGGTTTACAGGCATCCTAGACCCCATAAAGTCCAGAAAATGTTGGTGGCAAATAAACTGTGTCAGAGAGCTCTGAATGTCCCAAAAACATTTGCCGTCTGAAAAGGGCATTAACCCGCATGCTAGACCCCTGAAATTCCCCAAAATATTTTGGCCACGAAAAATTCATCCTACACCCCTGAAAATTCAGAAAATGTTGGCAGCATAAAAAAGGCCTTAAAATACATATTAGGCCTCCAAAAATGTAGAAAACTGTGGAGGCCCAAAAAAGGGGTTTACAGGCATCCTAGACCCCCTAAAGTCCAGAAAATGTTGGTAGGCCAAAAACTGTGTCAGAGAGCTCTGAATGTCCCAAAAACATTTCCAGCCTGAAAAGGGCATTAACCCACATCCTAAACCCCTGAAATTCCCAAAAACATTTTTGGCCCGAAAAATGCATCCTACACCCCTGAAAGTTCAGAAACTGTTGGCAGCCACAAAAAGGCCTTAAAATGCATCTTATTCCTGCAAAAATCTTGATAACTTTGGAGGCCCAAAAAAGGGGTTTACATCCTAGACCCCATAAAGTCCAGAAAATGTTGGTGACCCGAAAACAGTGTCAGAGAGCTCTGCATGTCCCAAAAATATTTGCAGCCCGAAAAGGGCATTAATCCGCATCCTGGCCCCCTGAAATTCCCCAAAATATTTTTGGCCCCAAAAATTCATCCTACATCCCTGAAAATTCAGAAAATGTTGGCAGCACAAAAAAGGCCTTAAAATACATATTAGGCCTGCAAAAATGTAGAAAACTTTGGAGGCCCAAAAAAGGGGTTTACAGGCATCCTAGACCCCCTAAAGTCCAGAAAATGTTGGCGGCCCAAAAACTGTGTCAGAGAGCTCTGAATGTCCCAAAAACGCTTGCAGCCTGAAAAGGGCATTAACCCGCATGCTAGACCCCTGAAATTTCCCAAAATATTTTGGCCACAAAAAATTCATCCTACACCCCTGAAAGTTCAGAAAATGTTGGCAGCCCCACATCCTAAACCCCTGAAATTCCCAAAAACATTTTTGGCCTGAAAAATGCATCCTACACCCCTGAAAATTCAGAAAATGTTGGCAGCACAAAAAAAGGCCGTAAAATACATATCAGGCCTCTAAAAATGTAGAAAACTTTGGAGGCCCAAAAAAGGGGTTTACAGGCATCCTAGACCCCCTAAAGTCCAAAAAATGTTGGTAGGCCAAAAACTGTGTCAGAGAGCTCTGAATGTCCCAAAAACGTTTGCAGCCTGAAAAGGGCATTAACCCACATCCTAAACCCCTGAAATTCCCAAAAACATTTTTGGCCCGAAAAATGCATCCTACACCCCTGAAAGTTCAGAAAATGTTGGCAGCCCCAAAAAGGCCTTAAAATGCATCTTATTCCTGCAAAAATCTTGATAACTTTGGAGGCCTAAAAAAGGGGTTTACATCCTAGACCCCATAAAGTCCAGAAAATGTTGGTGACCCGAAAACAGTGTCAGAGAGCTCTGAATGTCCCAAAAATATGTGCAGCCTGAAAAGGGCATTAATCCACATCCTGGCCCCCTGAAATTCCCCAAAATATTTTTGGCCCAAAAAATGCATCCTACGTCCCTGAAAATTCAGAAAATGTTGGCAGCACAAAAAAGGCCTTAAAATACATATTAGGCCTGCAAAAATGTAGAAAACTTTGGAGGCCCAAAAAAGGGGTTTACAGGCATCCTAGACCCCCTAAAGTCCAGAAAATGTTGGCGGCCCAAAAACTGTGTCAGAGAGCTCTGAATGTCCCAAAAACGCTTGCAGCCTTAAAAGGACATTAACCCGCATGCTAGACCCCTGAAATTTCCCAAAATATTTTGGCCACGAAAAATTCATCCTACACCCCTGAAAGTTCAGAAAATGTTGGCAGCCCCACATCCTAAACCCCTGAAATTCCCCCAAAAATTTTTGGCCCGAAAAATGCATCCTACACCCCTGAAAGTTCAGAAAATGTTGGCAGCCCCAAAAAGACCTTAAAATGCATCTTATTCCTGCAAAAATCTTGATAACTTTGGAGGCCCAAAAAAGGGGTTTACATCCTAGACCCCATAAAGTCCAGAAAATGTTGGTGACCCGAAAACAGTGTCAGAGAGCTCTGAATGTCCCAAAAATATGTGCAGCCTGAAAAGGGCATTAATCCACATCCTGGCCCCCTGAAATTCCCCAAAATATTTTTGGCCAAAAAATGCATCCTACATCCCTGAAAATTCAGAAAATGTTGGCAGCACAAAAAAGGCCTTAAAATACATATTAGGCCTGCAAAAATGTAGAAAACTTTGGAGGCCCAAAAAAGGGGTTTACAGGCATCCTAGACCCCCTAAAGTCCAGAAAATGTTGGCGGCCCAAAAACTGTGTCAGAGAGCTCTGAATGTCCCAAAAACGCTTGCAGCCTGAAAAGGGCATTAAACCGCATGCTAGACCCCTGAAATTTCCCAAAATATTTTGGCCACGAAAAATTCATCCTACACCCCTGAAAGTTCAGAAAATGTTGGCAGCCCCACATCCTAAACCCCTGAAATTCCCCAAAAAATTTTTGGCCCGAAAAATGCATCCTACACCCCTGAAAGTTCAGAAACTGTTGGCAGCCACAAAAAGGCCTTAAAATGCATCTTATTCCTGCAAAAATCTTGATAACTTTGGAGGCCCAAAAAAGGGGTTTACATCCTAGACCCCATAAAGTCCAGAAAATGTTGGTGACCCGAAAACAGTGTCAGAGAGCTCTGAATGTCCCAAAAATATTTGCAGCCTGAAAAGGGCATTAATCCGCATCCTGGCCCCCTGAAATTCCCCAAAATATTTTTGGCCCAAAAAATGCATCCTACATCCCTGAAAATTCAGAAAATGTTGGCAGCACAAAAAAGGCCTTAAAATACATATTAGGCCTGCAAAAATGTAGAAAACTTTGGAGGCCCAAAAAAGGGGTTTACAGGCATCCTAGACCCCCTAAAGTCCAGAAAATGTTGGCGGCCCAAAAACTGTGTCAGAGAGCTATGAATGTCCCAAAAACGCTTGCAGCCTGAAAAGGGCATTAACCCGCATGCTAGACCCCTGAAATTTCCCAAAATATTTTGGCCACGAAAAATTCATCCTACACCCCTGAAAGTTCAGAAAATGTTGGCAGCCCCAAAAAGGCCCTAAAATGCATCTTATTCCTGCAAAAATCTTGATAACTTTGGAGGCCCAAAAAAGGGGTTTACAGGCATCCTAGACCCCCTAAAGTCCAGAAAATGTTGGTAGGCCAAAAACTGTGTCAGAGAGCTCTGAATGTCCCAAAAACGTTTGCAGCCTGAAAAGGGCAGTAATCCGCATCCTGGCCCCCTGAAATTCCCCAAAATATTTTTGGCCCAAAAAATACATCCTACATCCCTGAAGTTCAGAAACTGTTGGCAGCACAAAACAGGCCTTAAAATACATATTAGGCCTGCAAAAATGTAGAAAACATTGAAGGCCCAAAAAAGGGGTTTACAGGCATCCTACACCCCCTAAAGTCCAGAAAATGTTGGCGGCCCAAAAACTGTGTCAGAGAGCTCTGAATGTCCCAAAAACATTTGCAGTCTGAAAAGGGCATTAACCCACATGCTAGACCCTTGAAATTCCCCAAAATATTTTGGCCACGAAAAATTCATCCTACACCCCTGAAAATTCAGAAAATGTTGGCAGCACAAAAAAGGTCTTAAAATACATACTAGGCCTCCAAAAATGTAGAAAACTTTGGAGGCCCAAAAAAGGGGTTTACAGGCATCCTAGACCCCCTAAAGTCCAGAAAATGTTGGTAGGCCAAAAACTGTGTCAGAGAGCTCTGAATGTCCCAAAAACGTTTGCAGCCTGAAAAGGGCATTAACCCACATCCTAAACCCCTGAAAATTCCCAAAAACATTTTTGGCCCGAAAAATGCATCCTACACCCCTGAAAGTTCAGAAAATGTTGGCAGCCCCAAAAAGGCCTTAAAATGCATCTTATTCCTGCAAAAATCTTGATAACTTTGGAGGCCCAATAAAGGGGTTTACAGGCATCCTAGACCCACTAAAGTCCAGAAAATGTTGGTTGGCCAAAAACTGTGTCAGGGAGCTCTGAATGTCCCAACAACATTTCCAGCCTGAAAAGGGCATTAACCCACATCCTAAACCCCTGAAATTCCCAAAAACATTTTTGGCCCGAAAAATGCATCCTACACCCCTGAAAGTTCAGAAAATGTTGGCAGCCCCAAAAAGGCCTTAAAATGCATCTTATTCCTGCAAAAATCTTGATAACTTTGGAGGCCCAAAAAAGGGGTTTACAGGCATCCTAGACCCCATAAAGTCCAGAAAATGTTGGTGGCCCATAAACTGTGTCAGAGAGCTCTGAATGTCCCAAAAACATTTGCAGTCTGAAAAGGGCATTAACCCGCATGCTAGACCCCTGAAATTCCCCAAAATATTTTGGCCACGAAAAATTCATCCTACAACCCTGAAAATTCAGAAAATGTTGGCAGCATAAAAAAGGCCTTAAAATACATATTAGGCCTCCAAAAATGTAGAAAACTGTGGAGGCCCAAAAAAGGGGTTTACAGGCATCCTAGACCCCCTAAAGTCCAGAAAATGTTGGTAGGCCAAAAACTGTGTCAGAGAGCTCTGAATGTCCCAAAAACATTTCCAGCCTGAAAAGGGCATTAACCCACATCCTAAACCCCTAAAATTCCCAAAAACATTTTTGGCCCGAAAAATGCATCCTACACCCCTGAAAGTTCAGAAACTGTTGGCAGCCACAAAAAGGCCTTAAAATGCATCTTATTCCTGCAAAAATCTTGATAACTTTGGAGGCCCAAAAAAGGGGTTTACATCCTAGACCCCATAAAGTCCAGAAAATGTTGGTGACCCGAAAACAGTGTCAGAGAGCTCTGCATGTCCCAAAAATATTTGCAGCCCGAAAAGGGCATTAATCCGCATCCTGGCCCCCTGAAATTCCCCAAAATATTTTTGGCCCGAAAAATGCATCCTACATCCCTGAAAATTCAGAAAATGTTGGCAGCACAAAAAAGGCCTTAAAATACATATTAGGCCTGCAAAAATGTAGAAAACTTTGGAGGCCCAAAAAAGGGGTTTACAGGCATCCTAGACCCCCTAAAGTCCAGAAAATGTTGGCGGCCCAAAAACTGTGTCAGAGAGCTCTGAATGTCCCAAAAACGCTTGCAGCCTGAAAAGGGCATTAATCCGCATGCTAGACCCCTGAAATTTCCCAAAATATTTTGGCCACGAAAAAAATTCATCCTACACCCCTGAAAGTTCAGAAAATGTTGGCAGCCCCACATCCTAAACCCCTGAAATTCCCAAAAACATTTTTGGCCCGTAAAATGCATCCTACACCCCTGAAAATTCAGAAAATGTTGGCAGCACAAAAAAAGGCCGTAAAATACATATCAGGCCTCTAAAAATGTAGAAAACTTTGGAGGCCCAAAAAAGGGGTTTACAGGCATCCTAGACCCCCTAAAGTCCAGAAAATGTTGGTAGGCCAAAAACTGTGTCAGAGAGCTCTGAATGTCCCAAAAACGTTTGCAGCCTGAAAAGGGCATTAACCCACATCCTAAACCCCTGAAATTCCCAAAATCATTTTTGGCCCGAAAAATGCATCCTCCACCCCTGAAAGTTCAGAAAATGTTGGCAGCCCCAAAAAGGCCTTAAAATGCATCTTATTCCTGCAAAAATCTTGATAACTTTGGAGGCCCAAAAAAGGGGTTTAGATCCTAGACCCCATAAAGTCCAGAAAATGTTGGTGACCCGAAAACAGTGTCAGAGAGCTCTGAATGTCCCAAAAATATGTGCAGCCTGAAAAGGGCATTAATCCACATCCTGGCCCCCTGAAATTCCCCAAAATATTTTTGGCCCAAAAAATGCATCCCACGTCCCTGAAAATTCAGAAAATGTTGGCAGCACAAAAAAGGCCTTAAAATACATATTAGGCCTGCAAAAATGTAGAAAACTTTGGAGGCCCAAAAAAGGGGTTTACAGGCATCCTAGACCCCCTAAAGTCCAGAAAATGTTGGCGGCCCAAAAACTGTGTCAGAGAGCTCTGAATGTCCCAAAAACGCTTGCAGCCTGAAAAGGGCATTAACCCGCATGCTAGACCCCTGAAATTTCCCAAAATATTTTGGCCACGAAAAATTCATCCTACACCCCTGAAAGTTCAGAAAATGTTGGCAGCCCCACATCCTAAACCCCTGAAATTCCCCAAAAAATTTTTGGCCCGAAAAATGCATCCTACACCCCTGAAAGTTCAGAAACTGTTGGCAGCCACAAAAAGGCCTTAAAATGCATCTTATTCCTGCAAAAATCTTGATAACTTTGGAGGCCCAAAAAAGGGGTTTACATCCTAGACCCCATAAAGTCCAGAAAATGTTGGTGACCCGAAAACAGTGTCAGAGAGCTCTGAATGTCCCAAAAATATTTGCAGCCTGAAAAGGGCATTAATCCGCATCCTGGCCCCCTGAAATTCCCCAAAATATTTTTGGCCCAAAAAATGCATCCTACATCCCTGAAAATTCAGAAAATGTTGGCAGCACAAAAAAGGCCTTAAAATACATATTAGGCCTGCAAAAATGTAGAAAACTTTGGAGGTCCGAAAAAGGGGTTTACAGGCATCCTAGACCCCCTAAAGTCCAGAAAATGTTGGCGGCCCAAAAACTGTGTCAGAGAGCTCTGAATGTCCCAAAAACGCTTGCAGCCTGAAAAGGGCATTAACCCACATCCTAAACCCCTGAAAATTCCCAAAAACATTTTTGGCCCGAAAAATGCATCCTACACCCCTGAAAGTTCAGAAAATGTTGGCAGCCCCAAAAAGGCCTTCTTATTCCTGCAAAAATCTTGATAACTTTGGAGGCCCAAAAAAGGGGTTTACAGGCATCCTAGACCCACTAAAGTCCAGAAAATGTTGGTTGGCCAAAAACTGTGTCAGGGAGCTCTGAATGTCCCAACAACATTTCCAGCCTGAAAAGGGCATTAACCCACATCCTAAACCCCTGAAATTCCCAAAAACATTTTTGGCCCGAAAAATGCATCCTACACCCCTGAAAGTTCAGAAAATGCTGGCAGCCCCAAAAAGACCTTAAAATGCATCTTATTCCTGCAAAAATCTTGATAACTTTGGAGGCCCAAAAAAGGGGTTTACATCCTAGACCCCATAAAGTCCAGAAAATGTTGGTGACCCGAAAACAGTGTCAGAGAGCTCTGAATGTCCCAAAAATATGTGCAGCCTGAAAAGGGCATTAATCCGCATCCTGGCCCCCTGAAATTCCCCAAAATATTTTTGGCCCAAAAAATGCATGCTATATCCCTGAAGTTCAGAAAATGTTGGCAGCACAAAACAGGCCTTAAAATACATATTAGGCCTGCAAAAATGTAGAAAACTTTGGAGGCCCAAAAAAGGGGTTTACAGGCATCCTAGACCCCATAAAGTCCAGAAAATGTTGGTGGCCCATAAACTGTGTCAGAGAGCTCTGAATGTCCCAAAAACATTTGCAGTCTGAAAAGGGCATTAACCCGCATGCTAGACCCCTGAAATTCCCCAAAATATTTTGGCCACGAAAAATTCATCCTACACCCCTGAAAATTCAGAAAATGTTGGCAGCATAAAAAAGGCCTTAAAATACATATTAGGCCTCCAAAAATGTAGAAAACTGTGGAGGCCCAAAAAAGGGGTTTACAGGCATCCTAGACCCCCTAAAGTCCAGAAAATGTTGGTAGGCCAAAAACTGTGTCAGAGAGCTCTGAATGTCCCAAAAACATTTCCAGCCTGAAAAGGGCATTAACCCACATCCTAAACCCCTGAAATTCCCAAAAACATTTTTGGCCCGAAAAATGCATCCTACACCCCTGAAAGTTCAGAAACTGTTGGCAGCCACAAAAAGGCCTTAAAATGCATCTTATTCCTGCAAAAATCTTGATAACTTTGGAGGCCCAAAAAAGGGGTTTACATCCTAGACCCCATAAAGTCCAGAAAATGTTGGTGACCCGAAAACAGTGTCAGAGAGCTCTGCATGTCCCAAAAATATTTGCAGCCCGAAAAGGGCATTAATCCGCATCCTGGCCCCCTGAAATTCCCCAAAATATTTTTGGCCCGAAAAATGCATCCTACATCCCTGAAAATTCAGAAAATGTTGGCAGCACAAAAAAGGCCTTAAAATACATATTAGGCCTGCAAAAATGTAGAAAACTTTGGAGGCCCAAAAAAGGGGTTTACAGGCATCCTAGACCCCCTAAAGTCCAGAAAATGTTGGCGGCCCAAAAACTGTGTCAGAGAGCTCTGAATGTCCCAAAAACGCTTGCAGCCTGAAAAGGGCATTAACCCGCATGCTAGACCCCTGAAATTTCCCAAAATATTTTGGCCACGAAAAAAATTCATCCTACACCCCTGAAAGTTCAGAAAATGTTGGCAGCCCCACATCCTAAACCCCTGAAATTCCCAAAAACATTTTTGGCCCGTAAAATGCATCCTACACCCCTGAAAATTCAGAAAATGTTGGCAGCACAAAAAAAGGCCGTAAAATACATATCAGGCCTCTAAAAATCTAGAAAACTTTGGAGGCCCAAAAAAGGGGTTTACAGGCATCCTAGACCCCCTAAAGTCCAGAAAATGTTGGTAGGCCAAAAACTGTGTCAGAGAGCTCTGAATGTCCCAAAAACGTTTGCAGCCTGAAAAGGGCATTAACCCACATCCTAAACCCCTGAAATTCCCAAAAACATTTTTGGCCCGAAAAATGCATCCTACACCCCTGAAAGTTCAGAAAATGTTGGCAGCCCCAAAAAGGCCTTAAAATGCATCTTATTCCTGCAAAAATCTTGATAACTTTGGAGGCCCAAAAAAGGGGTTTACATCCTAGACCCCATAAAGTCCAGAAAATGTTGGTGACCCGAAAACAGTGTCAGAGAGCTCTGAATGTCCCAAAAATATGTGCAGCCTGAAAAGGGCATTAATCCACATCCTGGCCCCCTGAAATTCCCCAAAATATTTTTGGCCCAAAAAATGCATCCTACGTCCCTGAAAATTCAGAAAATGTTGGCAGCACAAAAAAGGCCTTAAAATACATATTAGGCCTACAAAAATGTAGAAAACTTTGGAGGCCCAAAAAAGGGGTTTACAGGCATCCTAGACCCCCTAAAGTCCAGAAAATGTTGGCGGCCCAAAAACTGTGTCAGAGAGCTCTGAATGTCCCAATAACGCTTGCAGCCTGAAAAGGGCATTAACCCGCATGCTGGACCCCTGAAATTTCCCAAAATATTTTGGCCACGAAAAATTCATCCTACACCCCTGAAAGTTCAGAAAATGTTGGCAGCCCCACATCCTAAACCCCTGAAATTCCCCAAAAAATTTTTGGCCCGAAAAATGCATCCTACACCCCTGAAAGTTCAGAAACTGTTGGCAGCCACAAAAAGGCCTTAAAATGCATCTTATTCCTGCAAAAATCTTGATAACTTTGGAGGCCCAAAAAAGGGGTTTACATCCTAGACCCCATAAAGTCCAGAAAATGTTGGTGACCCGAAAACAGTGTCAGAGAGCTCTGAATGTCCCAAAAATATTTGCAGCCTGAAAAGGGCATTAATCCGCATCCTGGCCCCCTGAAATTCCCCAAAATATTTTTGGCCCAAAAAATGCATCCTACATCCCTGAAAATTCAGAAAATGTTGGCAGCACAAAAAAGGCCTTAAAATACATATTAGGCCTGCAAAAATGTAGAAAACTTTGGAGGCCCAAAAAAGGGGTTTACAGGCATCCTAGACCCCCTAAAGTCCAGAAAATGTTGGCGGCCCAAAAACTGTGTCAGAGAGCTCTGAATGTCCCAAAAACGCTTGCAGCCTGAAAAGGGCATTAACCCGCATGCTAGACCCCTGAAATTTCCCAAAATATTTTGGCCACGAAAAATTCATCCTACACCCCTGAAAGTTCAGAAAATGTTGGCAGCCCCAAAAAGGCCCTAAAATGCATCTTATTCCTGCAAAAATCTTGATAACTTTGGAGGCCCAAAAAAGGGGTTTACAGGCATCCTAGATCCCCTAAAGTCCAGAAAATGTTGGTAGGCCAAAAACTGTGTCAGAGAGCTCTGAATGTCCCAAAAACGTTTGCAGCCTGAAAAGGGCAGTAATCCGCATCCTGGCCCCCTGAAATTCCCCAAAATATTTTTGGCCCAAAAAATACATCCTACATCCCTGAAGTTCAGAAACTGTTGGCAGCACAAAACAGGCCTTAAAATACATATTAGGCCTGCAAAAATGTAGAAAACATTGAAGGCCCAAAAATGGGGTTTACAGGCATCCTACACCCCCTAAAGTCCAGAAAATGTTGGCGGCCCAAAAACTGTGTCAGAGAGCTCTGAATGTCCCAAAAACATTTGCAGTCTGAAAAGGGCATTAACCCATATGCTAGACCCCTGAAATTCCCCAAAATATTTTGGCCACGAAAAATTCATCCTACACCCCTGAAAATTCAGAAAATGTTGGCAGCACAAAAAAGGTCTTAAAATACATACTAGGCCTCCAAAAATGTAGAAAACTTTGGAGGCCCAAAAAAGGGGTTTACAGGCATCCTAGACCCCCTAAAGTCCAGAAAATGTTGGTAGGCCAAAAACTGTGTCAGAGAGCTCTGAATGTCCCAAAAACGTTTGCAGCCTGAAAAGGGCATTAACCCACATCCTAAACCCCTGAAAATTCCCAAAAACATTTTTGGCCCGAAAAATGCATCCTACACCCCTGAAAGTTCAGAAAATGTTGGCAGCCCCAAAAAGGCCTTAAAATGCATCTTATTCCTGCAAAAATCTTGATAACTTTGGAGGCCCAAAAAAGGGGTTTACAGGCATCCTAGACCCCATAAAGTCCAGAAAATGTTGGTGGCAAATAAACTGTGTCAGAGAGCTCTGAATGTCCCAAAAACATTTGCCGTCTGAAAAGGGCATTAACCCGCATGCTAGACCCCTGAAATTCCCCAAAATATTTTGGCCACGAAAAATTCATCCTACACCCCTGAAAATTCAGAAAATGTTGGCAGCATAAAAAAGGCCTTAAAATACATATTAGGCCTCCAAAAATGTAGAAAACTGTGGAGGCCCAAAAAAGGGGTTTACAGGCATCCTAGACCCCCTAAAGTCCAGAAAATGTTGGTAGGCCAAAAACTGTGTCAGAGAGCTCTGAATGTCCCAAAAACATTTCCAGCCTGAAAAGGGCATTAACCCACATCCTAAACCCCTGAAATTCCCAAAAACATTTTTGGCCCGAAAAATGCATCCTACACCCCTGAAAGTTCAGAAACTGTTGGCAGCCACAAAAAGGCCTTAAAATGCATCTTATTCCTGCAAAAATCTTGATAACTTTGGAGGCCCAAAAAAGGGGTTTACATCCTAGACCCCATAAAGTCCAGAAAATGTTGGTGACCCGAAAACAGTGTCAGAGAGCTCTGCATGTCCCAAAAATATTTGCAGCCCGAAAAGGGCATTAATCCGCATCCTGGCCCCCTGAAATTCCCCAAAATATTTTTGGCCCCAAAAATTCATCCTACATCCCTGAAAATTCAGAAAATGTTGGCAGCACAAAAAAGGCCTTAAAATACATATTAGGCCTGCAAAAATGTAGAAAACTTTGGAGGCCCAAAAAAGGGGTTTACAGGCATCCTAGACCCCCTAAAGTCCAGAAAATGTTGGCGGCCCAAAAACTGTGTCAGAGAGCTCTGAATGTCCCAAAAACGCTTGCAGCCTGAAAAGGGCATTAACCCGCATGCTAGACCCCTGAAATTTCCCAAAATATTTTGGCCACAAAAAATTCATCCTACACCCCTGAAAGTTCAGAAAATGTTGGCAGCCCCACATCCTAAACCCCTGAAATTCCCAAAAACATTTTTGGCCTGAAAAATGCATCCTACACCCCTGAAAATTCAGAAAATGTTGGCAGCACAAAAAAAGGCCGTAAAATACATATCAGGCCTCTAAAAATGTAGAAAACTTTGGAGGCCCAAAAAAGGGGTTTACAGGCATCCTAGACCCCCTAAAGTCCAAAAAATGTTGGTAGGCCAAAAACTGTGTCAGAGAGCTCTGAATGTCCCAAAAACGTTTGCAGCCTGAAAAGGGCATTAACCCACATCCTAAACCCCTGAAATTCCCAAAAACATTTTTGGCCCGAAAAATGCATCCTACACCCCTGAAAGTTCAGAAAATGTTGGCAGCCCCAAAAAGGCCTTAAAATGCATCTTATTCCTGCAAAAATCTTGATAACTTTGGAGGCCTAAAAAAGGGGTTTACATCCTAGACCCCATAAAGTCCAGAAAATGTTGGTGACCCGAAAACAGTGTCAGAGAGCTCTGAATGTCCCAAAAATATGTGCAGCCTGAAAAGGGCATTAATCCACATCCTGGCCCCCTGAAATTCCCCAAAATATTTTTGGCCCAAAAAATGCATCCTACGTCCCTGAAAATTCAGAAAATGTTGGCAGCACAAAAAAGGCCTTAAAATACATATTAGGCCTGCAAAAATGTAGAAAACTTTGGAGGCCCAAAAAAGGGGTTTACAGGCATCCTAGACCCCCTAAAGTCCAGAAAATGTTGGCGGCCCAAAAACTGTGTCAGAGAGCTCTGAATGTCCCAAAAACGCTTGCAGCCTTAAAAGGACATTAACCCGCATGCTAGACCCCTGAAATTTCCCAAAATATTTTGGCCACGAAAAATTCATCCTACACCCCTGAAAGTTCAGAAAATGTTGGCAGCCCCACATCCTAAACCCCTGAAATTCCCCCAAAAATTTTTGGCCCGAAAAATGCATCCTACACCCCTGAAAGTTCAGAAAATGTTGGCAGCCCCAAAAAGACCTTAAAATGCATCTTATTCCTGCAAAAATCTTGATAACTTTGGAGGCCCAAAAAAGGGGTTTACATCCTAGACCCCATAAAGTCCAGAAAATGTTGGTGACCCGAAAACAGTGTCAGAGAGCTCTGAATGTCCCAAAAATATGTGCAGCCTGAAAAGGGCATTAATCCACATCCTGGCCCCCTGAAATTCCCCAAAATATTTTTGGCCAAAAAATGCATCCTACATCCCTGAAAATTCAGAAAATGTTGGCAGCACAAAAAAGGCCTTAAAATACATATTAGGCCTGCAAAAATGTAGAAAACTTTGGAGGCCCAAAAAAGGGGTTTACAGGCATCCTAGACCCCCTAAAGTCCAGAAAATGTTGGCGGCCCAAAAACTGTGTCAGAGAGCTCTGAATGTCCCAAAAACGCTTGCAGCCTGAAAAGGGCATTAAACCGCATGCTAGACCCCTGAAATTTCCCAAAATATTTTGGCCACGAAAAATTCATCCTACACCCCTGAAAGTTCAGAAAATGTTGGCAGCCCCACATCCTAAACCCCTGAAATTCCCCAAAAAATTTTTGGCCCGAAAAATGCATCCTACACCCCTGAAAGTTCAGAAACTGTTGGCAGCCACAAAAAGGCCTTAAAATGCATCTTATTCCTGCAAAAATCTTGATAACTTTGGAGGCCCAAAAAAGGGGTTTACATCCTAGACCCCATAAAGTCCAGAAAATGTTGGTGACCCGAAAACAGTGTCAGAGAGCTCTGAATGTCCCAAAAATATTTGCAGCCTGAAAAGGGCATTAATCCGCATCCTGGCCCCCTGAAATTCCCCAAAATATTTTTGGCCCAAAAAATGCATCCTACATCCCTGAAAATTCAGAAAATGTTGGCAGCACAAAAAAGGCCTTAAAATACATATTAGGCCTGCAAAAATGTAGAAAACTTTGGAGGCCCAAAAAAGGGGTTTACAGGCATCCTAGACCCCCTAAAGTCCAGAAAATGTTGGCGGCCCAAAAACTGTGTCAGAGAGCTATGAATGTCCCAAAAACGCTTGCAGCCTGAAAAGGGCATTAACCCGCATGCTAGACCCCTGAAATTTCCCAAAATATTTTGGCCACGAAAAATTCATCCTACACCCCTGAAAGTTCAGAAAATGTTGGCAGCCCCAAAAAGGCCCTAAAATGCATCTTATTCCTGCAAAAATCTTGATAACTTTGGAGGCCCAAAAAAGGGGTTTACAGGCATCCTAGACCCCCTAAAGTCCAGAAAATGTTGGTAGGCCAAAAACTGTGTCAGAGAGCTCTGAATGTCCCAAAAACGTTTGCAGCCTGAAAAGGGCAGTAATCCGCATCCTGGCCCCCTGAAATTCCCCAAAATATTTTTGGCCCAAAAAATACATCCTACATCCCTGAAGTTCAGAAACTGTTGGCAGCACAAAACAGGCCTTAAAATACATATTAGGCCTGCAAAAATGTAGAAAACATTGAAGGCCCAAAAAAGGGGTTTACAGGCATCCTACACCCCCTAAAGTCCAGAAAATGTTGGCGGCCCAAAAACTGTGTCAGAGAGCTCTGAATGTCCCAAAAACATTTGCAGTCTGAAAAGGGCATTAACCCACATGCTAGACCCTTGAAATTCCCCAAAATATTTTGGCCACGAAAAATTCATCCTACACCCCTGAAAATTCAGAAAATGTTGGCAGCACAAAAAAGGTCTTAAAATACATACTAGGCCTCCAAAAATGTAGAAAACTTTGGAGGCCCAAAAAAGGGGTTTACAGGCATCCTAGACCCCCTAAAGTCCAGAAAATGTTGGTAGGCCAAAAACTGTGTCAGAGAGCTCTGAATGTCCCAAAAACGTTTGCAGCCTGAAAAGGGCATTAACCCACATCCTAAACCCCTGAAAATTCCCAAAAACATTTTTGGCCCGAAAAATGCATCCTACACCCCTGAAAGTTCAGAAAATGTTGGCAGCCCCAAAAAGGCCTTAAAATGCATCTTATTCCTGCAAAAATCTTGATAACTTTGGAGGCCCAATAAAGGGGTTTACAGGCATCCTAGACCCACTAAAGTCCAGAAAATGTTGGTTGGCCAAAAACTGTGTCAGGGAGCTCTGAATGTCCCAACAACATTTCCAGCCTGAAAAGGGCATTAACCCACATCCTAAACCCCTGAAATTCCCAAAAACATTTTTGGCCCGAAAAATGCATCCTACACCCCTGAAAGTTCAGAAAATGTTGGCAGCCCCAAAAAGGCCTTAAAATGCATCTTATTCCTGCAAAAATCTTGATAACTTTGGAGGCCCAAAAAAGGGGTTTACAGGCATCCTAGACCCCATAAAGTCCAGAAAATGTTGGTGGCCCATAAACTGTGTCAGAGAGCTCTGAATGTCCCAAAAACATTTGCAGTCTGAAAAGGGCATTAACCCGCATGCTAGACCCCTGAAATTCCCCAAAATATTTTGGCCACGAAAAATTCATCCTACAACCCTGAAAATTCAGAAAATGTTGGCAGCATAAAAAAGGCCTTAAAATACATATTAGGCCTCCAAAAATGTAGAAAACTGTGGAGGCCCAAAAAAGGGGTTTACAGGCATCCTAGACCCCCTAAAGTCCAGAAAATGTTGGTAGGCCAAAAACTGTGTCAGAGAGCTCTGAATGTCCCAAAAACATTTCCAGCCTGAAAAGGGCATTAACCCACATCCTAAACCCCTAAAATTCCCAAAAACATTTTTGGCCCGAAAAATGCATCCTACACCCCTGAAAGTTCAGAAACTGTTGGCAGCCACAAAAAGGCCTTAAAATGCATCTTATTCCTGCAAAAATCTTGATAACTTTGGAGGCCCAAAAAAGGGGTTTACATCCTAGACCCCATAAAGTCCAGAAAATGTTGGTGACCCGAAAACAGTGTCAGAGAGCTCTGCATGTCCCAAAAATATTTGCAGCCCGAAAAGGGCATTAATCCGCATCCTGGCCCCCTGAAATTCCCCAAAATATTTTTGGCCCGAAAAATGCATCCTACATCCCTGAAAATTCAGAAAATGTTGGCAGCACAAAAAAGGCCTTAAAATACATATTAGGCCTGCAAAAATGTAGAAAACTTTGGAGGCCCAAAAAAGGGGTTTACAGGCATCCTAGACCCCCTAAAGTCCAGAAAATGTTGGCGGCCCAAAAACTGTGTCAGAGAGCTCTGAATGTCCCAAAAACGCTTGCAGCCTGAAAAGGGCATTAATCCGCATGCTAGACCCCTGAAATTTCCCAAAATATTTTGGCCACGAAAAAAATTCATCCTACACCCCTGAAAGTTCAGAAAATGTTGGCAGCCCCACATCCTAAACCCCTGAAATTCCCAAAAACATTTTTGGCCCGTAAAATGCATCCTACACCCCTGAAAATTCAGAAAATGTTGGCAGCACAAAAAAAGGCCGTAAAATACATATCAGGCCTCTAAAAATGTAGAAAACTTTGGAGGCCCAAAAAAGGGGTTTACAGGCATCCTAGACCCCCTAAAGTCCAGAAAATGTTGGTAGGCCAAAAACTGTGTCAGAGAGCTCTGAATGTCCCAAAAACGTTTGCAGCCTGAAAAGGGCATTAACCCACATCCTAAACCCCTGAAATTCCCAAAATCATTTTTGGCCCGAAAAATGCATCCTCCACCCCTGAAAGTTCAGAAAATGTTGGCAGCCCCAAAAAGGCCTTAAAATGCATCTTATTCCTGCAAAAATCTTGATAACTTTGGAGGCCCAAAAAAGGGGTTTAGATCCTAGACCCCATAAAGTCCAGAAAATGTTGGTGACCCGAAAACAGTGTCAGAGAGCTCTGAATGTCCCAAAAACGCTTGCAGCCTGAAAAGGGCATTAACCCGCATGCTAGACCCCTGAAATTTCCCAAAATATTTTGGCCACGAAAAAAATTCATCCTACACCCCTGAAAGTTCAGAAAATGTTGGCAGCCCCACATCCTAAACCCCTGAAATTCCCAAAAACATTTTTGGCCCGTAAAATGCATCCTACACCCCTGAAAATTCAGAAAATGTTGGTGACCCGAAAACAGTGTCAGAGAGCTCTGAATGTCCCAAAAATATGTGCAGCCTGAAAAGGGCATTAATCCACATCCTGGCCCCCTGAAATTCCCCAAAATATTTTTGGCCCAAAAAATGCATCCCACGTCCCTGAAAATTCAGAAAATGTTGGCAGCACAAAAAAGGCCTTAAAATACATATTAGGCCTGCAAAAATGTAGAAAACTTTGGAGGCCCAAAAAAGGGGTTTACAGGCATCCTAGACCCCCTAAAGTCCAGAAAATGTTGGCGGCCCAAAAACTGTGTCAGAGAGCTCTGAATGTCCCAAAAACGCTTGCAGCCTGAAAAGGGCATTAACCCGCATGCTAGACCCCTGAAATTTCCCAAAATATTTTGGCCACGAAAAATTCATCCTACACCCCTGAAAGTTCAGAAAATGTTGGCAGCCCCACATCCTAAACCCCTGAAATTCCCCAAAAAATTTTTGGCCCGAAAAATGCATCCTACACCCCTGAAAGTTCAGAAACTGTTGGCAGCCACAAAAAGGCCTTAAAATGCATCTTATTCCTGCAAAAATCTTGATAACTTTGGAGGCCCAAAAAAGGGGTTTACATCCTAGACCCCATAAAGTCCAGAAAATGTTGGTGACCCGAAAACAGTGTCAGAGAGCTCTGAATGTCCCAAAAATATTTGCAGCCTGAAAAGGGCATTAATCCGCATCCTGGCCCCCTGAAATTCCCCAAAATATTTTTGGCCCAAAAAATGCATCCTACATCCCTGAAAATTCAGAAAATGTTGGCAGCACAAAAAAGGCCTTAAAATACATATTAGGCCTGCAAAAATGTAGAAAACTTTGGAGGTCCGAAAAAGGGGTTTACAGGCATCCTAGACCCCCTAAAGTCCAGAAAATGTTGGCGGCCCAAAAACTGTGTCAGAGAGCTCTGAATGTCCCAAAAACGCTTGCAGCCTGAAAAGGGCATTAACCCACATCCTAAACCCCTGAAAATTCCCAAAAACATTTTTGGCCCGAAAAATGCATCCTACACCCCTGAAAGTTCAGAAAATGTTGGCAGCCCCAAAAAGGCCTTCTTATTCCTGCAAAAATCTTGATAACTTTGGAGGCCCAAAAAAGGGGTTTACAGGCATCCTAGACCCACTAAAGTCCAGAAAATGTTGGTTGGCCAAAAACTGTGTCAGGGAGCTCTGAATGTCCCAACAACATTTCCAGCCTGAAAAGGGCATTAACCCACATCCTAAACCCCTGAAATTCCCAAAAACATTTTTGGCCCGAAAAATGCATCCTACACCCCTGAAAGTTCAGAAAATGCTGGCAGCCCCAAAAAGACCTTAAAATGCATCTTATTCCTGCAAAAATCTTGATAACTTTGGAGGCCCAAAAAAGGGGTTTACATCCTAGACCCCATAAAGTCCAGAAAATGTTGGTGACCCGAAAACAGTGTCAGAGAGCTCTGAATGTCCCAAAAATATGTGCAGCCTGAAAAGGGCATTAATCCGCATCCTGGCCCCCTGAAATTCCCCAAAATATTTTTGGCCCAAAAAATGCATGCTATATCCCTGAAGTTCAGAAAATGTTGGCAGCACAAAACAGGCCTTAAAATACATATTAGGCCTGCAAAAATGTAGAAAACTTTGGAGGCCCAAAAAAGGGGTTTACAGGCATCCTAGACCCCATAAAGTCCAGAAAATGTTGGTGGCCCATAAACTGTGTCAGAGAGCTCTGAATGTCCCAAAAACATTTGCAGTCTGAAAAGGGCATTAACCCGCATGCTAGACCCCTGAAATTCCCCAAAATATTTTGGCCACGAAAAATTCATCCTACACCCCTGAAAATTCAGAAAATGTTGGCAGCATAAAAAAGGCCTTAAAATACATATTAGGCCTCCAAAAATGTAGAAAACTGTGGAGGCCCAAAAAAGGGGTTTACAGGCATCCTAGACCCCCTAAAGTCCAGAAAATGTTGGTAGGCCAAAAACTGTGTCAGAGAGCTCTGAATGTCCCAAAAACATTTCCAGCCTGAAAAGGGCATTAACCCACATCCTAAACCCCTGAAATTCCCAAAAACATTTTTGGCCCGAAAAATGCATCCTACACCCCTGAAAGTTCAGAAACTGTTGGCAGCCACAAAAAGGCCTTAAAATGCATCTTATTCCTGCAAAAATCTTGATAACTTTGGAGGCCCAAAAAAGGGGTTTACATCCTAGACCCCATAAAGTCCAGAAAATGTTGGTGACCCGAAAACAGTGTCAGAGAGCTCTGCATGTCCCAAAAATATTTGCAGCCCGAAAAGGGCATTAATCCGCATCCTGGCCCCCTGAAATTCCCCAAAATATTTTTGGCCCGAAAAATGCATCCTACATCCCTGAAAATTCAGAAAATGTTGGCAGCACAAAAAAGGCCTTAAAATACATATTAGGCCTGCAAAAATGTAGAAAACTTTGGAGGCCCAAAAAAGGGGTTTACAGGCATCCTAGACCCCCTAAAGTCCAGAAAATGTTGGCGGCCCAAAAACTGTGTCAGAGAGCTCTGAATGTCCCAAAAACGCTTGCAGCCTGAAAAGGGCATTAACCCGCATGCTAGACCCCTGAAATTTCCCAAAATATTTTGGCCACGAAAAAAATTCATCCTACACCCCTGAAAGTTCAGAAAATGTTGGCAGCCCCACATCCTAAACCCCTGAAATTCCCAAAAACATTTTTGGCCCGTAAAATGCATCCTACACCCCTGAAAATTCAGAAAATGTTGGCAGCACAAAAAAAGGCCGTAAAATACATATCAGGCCTCTAAAAATCTAGAAAACTTTGGAGGCCCAAAAAAGGGGTTTACAGGCATCCTAGACCCCCTAAAGTCCAGAAAATGTTGGTAGGCCAAAAACTGTGTCAGAGAGCTCTGAATGTCCCAAAAACGTTTGCAGCCTGAAAAGGGCATTAACCCACATCCTAAACCCCTGAAATTCCCAAAAACATTTTTGGCCCGAAAAATGCATCCTACACCCCTGAAAGTTCAGAAAATGTTGGCAGCCCCAAAAAGGCCTTAAAATGCATCTTATTCCTGCAAAAATCTTGATAACTTTGGAGGCCCAAAAAAGGGGTTTACATCCTAGACCCCATAAAGTCCAGAAAATGTTGGTGACCCGAAAACAGTGTCAGAGAGCTCTGAATGTCCCAAAAATATGTGCAGCCTGAAAAGGGCATTAATCCACATCCTGGCCCCCTGAAATTCCCCAAAATATTTTTGGCCCAAAAAATGCATCCTACGTCCCTGAAAATTCAGAAAATGTTGGCAGCACAAAAAAGGCCTTAAAATACATATTAGGCCTACAAAAATGTAGAAAACTTTGGAGGCCCAAAAAAGGGGTTTACAGGCATCCTAGACCCCCTAAAGTCCAGAAAATGTTGGCGGCCCAAAAACTGTGTCAGAGAGCTCTGAATGTCCCAATAACGCTTGCAGCCTGAAAAGGGCATTAACCCGCATGCTGGACCCCTGAAATTTCCCAAAATATTTTGGCCACGAAAAATTCATCCTACACCCCTGAAAGTTCAGAAAATGTTGGCAGCCCCACATCCTAAACCCCTGAAATTCCCCAAAAAATTTTTGGCCCGAAAAATGCATCCTACACCCCTGAAAGTTCAGAAACTGTTGGCAGCCACAAAAAGGCCTTAAAATGCATCTTATTCCTGCAAAAATCTTGATAACTTTGGAGGCCCAAAAAAGGGGTTTACATCCTAGACCCCATAAAGTCCAGAAAATGTTGGTGACCCGAAAACAGTGTCAGAGAGCTCTGAATGTCCCAAAAATATTTGCAGCCTGAAAAGGGCATTAATCCGCATCCTGGCCCCCTGAAATTCCCCAAAATATTTTTGGCCCAAAAAATGCATCCTACATCCCTGAAAATTCAGAAAATGTTGGCAGCACAAAAAAGGCCTTAAAATACATATTAGGCCTGCAAAAATGTAGAAAACTTTGGAGGCCCAAAAAAGGGGTTTACAGGCATCCTAGACCCCCTAAAGTCCAGAAAATGTTGGCGGCCCAAAAACTGTGTCAGAGAGCTCTGAATGTCCCAAAAACGCTTGCAGCCTGAAAAGGGCATTAACCCGCATGCTAGACCCCTGAAATTTCCCAAAATATTTTGGCCACGAAAAATTCATCCTACACCCCTGAAAGTTCAGAAAATGTTGGCAGCCCCAAAAAGGCCCTAAAATGCATCTTATTCCTGCAAAAATCTTGATAACTTTGGAGGCCCAAAAAAGGGGTTTACAGGCATCCTAGATCCCCTAAAGTCCAGAAAATGTTGGTAGGCCAAAAACTGTGTCAGAGAGCTCTGAATGTCCCAAAAACGTTTGCAGCCTGAAAAGGGCAGTAATCCGCATCCTGGCCCCCTGAAATTCCCCAAAATATTTTTGGCCCAAAAAATACATCCTACATCCCTGAAGTTCAGAAACTGTTGGCAGCACAAAACAGGCCTTAAAATACATATTAGGCCTGCAAAAATGTAGAAAACATTGAAGGCCCAAAAAAGGGGTTTACAGGCATCCTACACCCCCTAAAGTCCAGAAAATGTTGGCGGCCCAAAAACTGTGTCAGAGAGCTCTGAATGTCCCAAAAACATTTGCAGTCTGAAAAGGGCATTAACCCACATGCTAGACCCTTGAAATTCCCCAAAATATTTTGGCCACGAAAAATTCATCCTACACCCCTGAAAATTCAGAAAATGTTGGCAGCACAAAAAAGGTCTTAAAATACATACTAGGCCTCCAAAAATGTAGAAAACTTTGGAGGCCCAAAAAAGGGGTTTACAGGCATCCTAGACCCCCTAAAGTCCAGAAAATGTTGGCGGCCCAAAAACTGTGTCAGAGAGCTCTGAATGTCCCAAAAACGCTTGCAGCCTGAAAAGGGCATTAACCCGCATGCTAGACCCCTGAAATTTCCCAAAATATTTTGGCCACGAAAAAAATTCATCCTACACCCCTGAAAGTTCAGAAAATGTTGGCAGCCCCACATCCTAAACCCCTGAAATTCCCAAAAACATTTTTGGCCCGTAAAATGCATCCTACACCCCTGAAAATTCAGAAAATGTTGGCAGCACAAAAAAAGGCCGTAAAATACATATCAGGCCTCTAAAAATGTAGAAAACTTTGGAGGCCCAAAAAAGGGGTTTACAGGCATCCTAGACCCCCTAAAGTCCAGAAAATGTTGGTAGGCCAAAAACTGTGTCAGAGAGCTCTGAATGTCCCAAAAACGTTTGCAGCCTGAAAAGGGCATTAACCCACATCCTAAACCCCTGAAATTCCCAAAATCATTTTTGGCCCGAAAAATGCATCCTCCACCCCTGAAAGTTCAGAAAATGTTGGCAGCCCCAAAAAGGCCTTAAAATGCATCTTATTCCTGCAAAAATCTTGATAACTTTGGAGGCCCAAAAAAGGGGTTTAGATCCTAGACCCCATAAAGTCCAGAAAATGTTGGTGACCCGAAAACAGTGTCAGAGAGCTCTGAATGTCCCAAAAATATGTGCAGCCTGAAAAGGGCATTAATCCACATCCTGGCCCCCTGAAATTCCCCAAAATATTTTTGGCCCAAAAAATGCATCCCACGTCCCTGAAAATTCAGAAAATGTTGGCAGCACAAAAAAGGCCTTAAAATACATATTAGGCCTGCAAAAATGTAGAAAACTTTGGAGGCCCAAAAAAGGGGTTTACAGGCATCCTAGACCCCCTAAAGTCCAGAAAATGTTGGCGGCCCAAAAACTGTGTCAGAGAGCTCTGAATGTCCCAAAAACGCTTGCAGCCTGAAAAGGGCATTAACCCGCATGCTAGACCCCTGAAATTTCCCAAAATATTTTGGCCACGAAAAATTCATCCTACACCCCTGAAAGTTCAGAAAATGTTGGCAGCCCCACATCCTAAACCCCTGAAATTCCCCAAAAAATTTTTGGCCCGAAAAATGCATCCTACACCCCTGAAAGTTCAGAAACTGTTGGCAGCCACAAAAAGGCCTTAAAATGCATCTTATTCCTGCAAAAATCTTGATAACTTTGGAGGCCCAAAAAAGGGGTTTACATCCTAGACCCCATAAAGTCCAGAAAATGTTGGTGACCCGAAAACAGTGTCAGAGAGCTCTGAATGTCCCAAAAATATTTGCAGCCTGAAAAGGGCATTAATCCGCATCCTGGCCCCCTGAAATTCCCCAAAATATTTTTGGCCCAAAAAATGCATCCTACATCCCTGAAAATTCAGAAAATGTTGGCAGCACAAAAAAGGCCTTAAAATACATATTAGGCCTGCAAAAATGTAGAAAACTTTGGAGGTCCGAAAAAGGGGTTTACAGGCATCCTAGACCCCCTAAAGTCCAGAAAATGTTGGCGGCCCAAAAACTGTGTCAGAGAGCTCTGAATGTCCCAAAAACGCTTGCAGCCTGAAAAGGGCATTAACCCACATCCTAAACCCCTGAAAATTCCCAAAAACATTTTTGGCCCGAAAAATGCATCCTACACCCCTGAAAGTTCAGAAAATGTTGGCAGCCCCAAAAAGGCCTTCTTATTCCTGCAAAAATCTTGATAACTTTGGAGGCCCAAAAAAGGGGTTTACAGGCATCCTAGACCCACTAAAGTCCAGAAAATGTTGGTTGGCCAAAAACTGTGTCAGGGAGCTCTGAATGTCCCAACAACATTTCCAGCCTGAAAAGGGCATTAACCCACATCCTAAACCCCTGAAATTCCCAAAAACATTTTTGGCCCGAAAAATGCATCCTACACCCCTGAAAGTTCAGAAAATGCTGGCAGCCCCAAAAAGACCTTAAAATGCATCTTATTCCTGCAAAAATCTTGATAACTTTGGAGGCCCAAAAAAGGGGTTTACATCCTAGACCCCATAAAGTCCAGAAAATGTTGGTGACCCGAAAACAGTGTCAGAGAGCTCTGAATGTCCCAAAAATATGTGCAGCCTGAAAAGGGCATTAATCCGCATCCTGGCCCCCTGAAATTCCCCAAAATATTTTTGGCCCAAAAAATGCATGCTATATCCCTGAAGTTCAGAAAATGTTGGCAGCACAAAACAGGCCTTAAAATACATATTAGGCCTGCAAAAATGTAGAAAACTTTGGAGGCCCAAAAAAGGGGTTTACAGGCATCCTAGACCCCATAAAGTCCAGAAAATGTTGGTGGCCCATAAACTGTGTCAGAGAGCTCTGAATGTCCCAAAAACATTTGCAGTCTGAAAAGGGCATTAACCCGCATGCTAGACCCCTGAAATTCCCCAAAATATTTTGGCCACGAAAAATTCATCCTACACCCCTGAAAATTCAGAAAATGTTGGCAGCATAAAAAAGGCCTTAAAATACATATTAGGCCTCCAAAAATGTAGAAAACTGTGGAGGCCCAAAAAAGGGGTTTACAGGCATCCTAGACCCCCTAAAGTCCAGAAAATGTTGGTAGGCCAAAAACTGTGTCAGAGAGCTCTGAATGTCCCAAAAACATTTCCAGCCTGAAAAGGGCATTAACCCACATCCTAAACCCCTGAAATTCCCAAAAACATTTTTGGCCCGAAAAATGCATCCTACACCCCTGAAAGTTCAGAAACTGTTGGCAGCCACAAAAAGGCCTTAAAATGCATCTTATTCCTGCAAAAATCTTGATAACTTTGGAGGCCCAAAAAAGGGGTTTACATCCTAGACCCCATAAAGTCCAGAAAATGTTGGTGACCCGAAAACAGTGTCAGAGAGCTCTGCATGTCCCAAAAATATTTGCAGCCCGAAAAGGGCATTAATCCGCATCCTGGCCCCCTGAAATTCCCCAAAATATTTTTGGCCCGAAAAATGCATCCTACATCCCTGAAAATTCAGAAAATGTTGGCAGCACAAAAAAGGCCTTAAAATACATATTAGGCCTGCAAAAATGTAGAAAACTTTGGAGGCCCAAAAAAGGGGTTTACAGGCATCCTAGACCCCCTAAAGTCCAGAAAATGTTGGCGGCCCAAAAACTGTGTCAGAGAGCTCTGAATGTCCCAAAAACGCTTGCAGCCTGAAAAGGGCATTAACCCGCATGCTAGACCCCTGAAATTTCCCAAAATATTTTGGCCACGAAAAAAATTCATCCTACACCCCTGAAAGTTCAGAAAATGTTGGCAGCCCCACATCCTAAACCCCTGAAATTCCCAAAAACATTTTTGGCCCGTAAAATGCATCCTACACCCCTGAAAATTCAGAAAATGTTGGCAGCACAAAAAAAGGCCGTAAAATACATATCAGGCCTCTAAAAATCTAGAAAACTTTGGAGGCCCAAAAAAGGGGTTTACAGGCATCCTAGACCCCCTAAAGTCCAGAAAATGTTGGTAGGCCAAAAACTGTGTCAGAGAGCTCTGAATGTCCCAAAAACGTTTGCAGCCTGAAAAGGGCATTAACCCACATCCTAAACCCCTGAAATTCCCAAAAACATTTTTGGCCCGAAAAATGCATCCTACACCCCTGAAAGTTCAGAAAATGTTGGCAGCCCCAAAAAGGCCTTAAAATGCATCTTATTCCTGCAAAAATCTTGATAACTTTGGAGGCCCAAAAAAGGGGTTTACATCCTAGACCCCATAAAGTCCAGAAAATGTTGGTGACCCGAAAACAGTGTCAGAGAGCTCTGAATGTCCCAAAAATATGTGCAGCCTGAAAAGGGCATTAATCCACATCCTGGCCCCCTGAAATTCCCCAAAATATTTTTGGCCCAAAAAATGCATCCTACGTCCCTGAAAATTCAGAAAATGTTGGCAGCACAAAAAAGGCCTTAAAATACATATTAGGCCTACAAAAATGTAGAAAACTTTGGAGGCCCAAAAAAGGGGTTTACAGGCATCCTAGACCCCCTAAAGTCCAGAAAATGTTGGCGGCCCAAAAACTGTGTCAGAGAGCTCTGAATGTCCCAATAACGCTTGCAGCCTGAAAAGGGCATTAACCCGCATGCTGGACCCCTGAAATTTCCCAAAATATTTTGGCCACGAAAAATTCATCCTACACCCCTGAAAGTTCAGAAAATGTTGGCAGCCCCACATCCTAAACCCCTGAAATTCCCCAAAAAATTTTTGGCCCGAAAAATGCATCCTACACCCCTGAAAGTTCAGAAACTGTTGGCAGCCACAAAAAGGCCTTAAAATGCATCTTATTCCTGCAAAAATCTTGATAACTTTGGAGGCCCAAAAAAGGGGTTTACATCCTAGACCCCATAAAGTCCAGAAAATGTTGGTGACCCGAAAACAGTGTCAGAGAGCTCTGAATGTCCCAAAAATATTTGCAGCCTGAAAAGGGCATTAATCCGCATCCTGGCCCCCTGAAATTCCCCAAAATATTTTTGGCCCAAAAAATGCATCCTACATCCCTGAAAATTCAGAAAATGTTGGCAGCACAAAAAAGGCCTTAAAATACATATTAGGCCTGCAAAAATGTAGAAAACTTTGGAGGCCCAAAAAAGGGGTTTACAGGCATCCTAGACCCCCTAAAGTCCAGAAAATGTTGGCGGCCCAAAAACTGTGTCAGAGAGCTCTGAATGTCCCAAAAACGCTTGCAGCCTGAAAAGGGCATTAACCCGCATGCTAGACCCCTGAAATTTCCCAAAATATTTTGGCCACGAAAAATTCATCCTACACCCCTGAAAGTTCAGAAAATGTTGGCAGCCCCAAAAAGGCCCTAAAATGCATCTTATTCCTGCAAAAATCTTGATAACTTTGGAGGCCCAAAAAAGGGGTTTACAGGCATCCTAGATCCCCTAAAGTCCAGAAAATGTTGGTAGGCCAAAAACTGTGTCAGAGAGCTCTGAATGTCCCAAAAACGTTTGCAGCCTGAAAAGGGCAGTAATCCGCATCCTGGCCCCCTGAAATTCCCCAAAATATTTTTGGCCCAAAAAATACATCCTACATCCCTGAAGTTCAGAAACTGTTGGCAGCACAAAACAGGCCTTAAAATACATATTAGGCCTGCAAAAATGTAGAAAACATTGAAGGCCCAAAAAAGGGGTTTACAGGCATCCTACACCCCCTAAAGTCCAGAAAATGTTGGCGGCCCAAAAACTGTGTCAGAGAGCTCTGAATGTCCCAAAAACATTTGCAGTCTGAAAAGGGCATTAACCCACATGCTAGACCCTTGAAATTCCCCAAAATATTTTGGCCACGAAAAATTCATCCTACACCCCTGAAAATTCAGAAAATGTTGGCAGCACAAAAAAGGTCTTAAAATACATACTAGGCCTCCAAAAATGTAGAAAACTTTGGAGGCCCAAAAAAGGGGTTTACAGGCATCCTAGACCCCCTAAAGTCCAGAAAATGTTGGCGGCCCAAAAACTGTGTCAGAGAGCTCTGAATGTCCCAAAAACGCTTGCAGCCTGAAAAGGGCATTAACCCGCATGCTAGACCCCTGAAATTTCCCAAAATATTTTGGCCACGAAAAATTCATCCTACACCCCTGAAAGTTCAGAAAATGTTGGCAGCCCCACATCCTAAACCCCTGAAATTCCCAAAAACATTTTTGGCCCGAAAAATGCATCCTACACCCCTGAAAGTTCAGAAAATGTTGGCAGCCCCAAAAAGGCCTTAAAATGCATCTTATTCCTGCAAAAATCTTGATAACTTTGGAGGCCCAAAAAAGGGGTTTACAGGCATCCTAGACCCACTAAAGTCCAGAAAATGTTGGTTGGCCAAAAACTGTGTCAGGGAGCTCTGAATGTCCCAACAACATTTCCAGCCTGAAAAGGGCATTAACCCACATCCTAAACCCCTGAAATTCCCAAAAACATTTTTGGCCCGAAAAATGCATCCTACACCCCTGAAAGTTCAGAAAATGTTGGCAGCCCCAAAAAGGCCTTAAAATGCATCTTATTCCTGCAAAAATCTTGATAACTTTGGAGGCCCAAAAAAGGGGTTTACAGGCATCCTAGACCCCATAAAGTCCAGAAAATGTTGGTAGCCCATAAACTGTGTCAGAGAGCTCTGAATGTCCCAAAAACATTTGCAGTCTGAAAAGGGCATTAACCCGCATGCTAGACCCCTGAAATTCCCCAAAATATTTTGGCCACGAAAAATTCATCCTACACCCCTAAAAATTCAGAAAATGTTGCCAGCATAAAAAAGGCCTTAAAATACATATTAGGCCTCCAAAAATGTAGAAAACTGTGGAGGCCCAAAAAAGGGGTTTACAGGCATCCTAGACCCCCTAAAGTCCAGAAAATGTTGGTAGGCCAAAAACTGTGTCAGAGAGCTCTGAATGTCCCAAAAACATTTCCAGCCTGAAAAGGGCATTAACCCACATCCTAAACCCCTGAAATTCCCAAAAACATTTTTGGCCCGAAAAATGCATCCTACACCCCTGAAAGTTCAGAAACTGTTGGCAGCCACAAAAAGGCCTTAAAATGCATCTTATTCCTGCAAAAATCTTGATAACTTTGGAGGCCCAAAAAAGGGGTTTACATCCTAGACCCCATAAAGTCCAGAAAATGTTGGTGACCCGAAAACAGTGTCAGAGAGCTCTGCATGTCCCAAAAATATTTGCAGCCCGAAAAGGGCATTAATCCGCATCCTGGCCCCCTGAAATTCCCCAAAATATTTTTGGCCCGAAAAATGCATCCTACATCCCTGAAAATTCAGAAAATGTTGGCAGCACAAAAAAGGCCTTAAAATAAATATTAGGCCTGCAAAAATGTAGAAAACTTTGGAGGCCCAAAAAAGGGGTTTACAGGCATCCTAGACCCCCTAAAGTCCAGAAAATGTTGGCGGCCCAAAAACTGTGTCAGAGAGCTCTGAATGTCCCAAAAACGCTTGCAGCCTGAAAAGGGCATTAACCCGCATGCTAGACCCCTGAAATTTCCCAAAATATTTTGGCCACGAAAAATTCATCCTACACCCCTGAAAGTTCAGAAAATGTTGGCAGCCCCACATCCTAAACCCCTGAAATTCCCAAAAACATTTTTGGCCCGTAAAATGTATCCTACACCCCTGAAAATTCAGAAAATGTTGGCAGCACAAAAAAAGGCCGTAAAATACATATCAGGCCTCTAAAAATGTAGAAAACTTTGGAGGCCCAAAAAAGGGGTTTACAGGCATCCTAGACCCCCTAAAGTCCAGAAAATGTTGGTAGGCCAAAAACTGTGTCAGAGAGCTCTGAATGTCCCAAAAACGTTTGCAGCCTGAAAAGGGCATTAACCCACATCCTAAACCCCTGAAATTCCCAAAAACATTTTTGGCCCGAAAAATGCATCCTACACCCCTGAAAGTTCAGAAAATGTTGGCAGCCCCAAAAAGGCCTTAAAATGCATCTTATTCCTGCAAAAATCTTGATAACTTTGGAGGCCCAAAAAAGGGGTTTACATCCTAGACCCCATAAAGTCCAGAAAATGTTGGTGACCCGAAAACAGTGTCAGAGAGCTCTGAATGTCCCAAAAATATGTGCAGCCTGAAAAGGGCATTAATCCACATCCTGGCCCCCTGAAATTCCCCAAAATATTTTTGGCCCAAAAAATGCATCCTACGTCCCTGAAAATTCAGAAAATGTTGGCAGCACAAAAAAGGCCTTAAAATACATATTAGGCCTGCAAAAATGTAGAAAACTTTGGAGGCCCAAAAAAGGGGTTTACAGGCATCCTAGACCCCCTAAAGTCCAGAAAATGTTGGCGGCCCAAAAACTGTGTCAGAGAGCTCTGAATGTCCCAAAAACACTTGCAGCCTGAAAAGGGCATTAACCCGCATGCTAGACCCCTGAAATTTCCCAAAATATTTTGGCCACGAAAAATTCATCCTACACCCCTGAAAGTTCAGAAAATGTTGGCAGCCCCACATCCTAAACCCCTGAAATTCCCCAAAAAATTTTTGGCCCGAAAAATGCATCCTACACCCCTGAAAGTTCAGAAACTGTTGGCAGCCACAAAAAGGCCTTAAAATGCATCTTATTCCTGCAAAAATCTTGATAACTTTGGAGGCCCAAAAAAGGGGTTTACATCCTAGACCCCATAAAGTCCAGAAAATGTTGGTGACCCGAAAACAGTGTCAGAGAGCTCTGAATGTCCCAAAAATATTTGCAGCCTGAAAAGGGCATTAATCCGCATCCTGGCCCCCTGAAATTCCCCAAAATATTTTTGGCCCAAAAAATGCATCCTACATCCCTGAAAATTCATAAAATGTTGGCAGCACAAAAAAGGCCTTAAAATACATATTAGGCCTGCAAAAATGTAGAAAACTTTGGAGGCCCAAAAAAGGGGTTTACAGGCATCCTAGACCCCCTAAAGTCCAGAAAATGTTGGCGGCCCAAAAACTGTGTCAGAGAGCTCTGAATGTCCCAAAAACGCTTGCAGCCTGAAAAGGGCATTAACCCACATCCTAAACCCCTGAAATTTCCCAAAATATTTTGGCCACGAAAAATTCATCCTACACCCCTGAAAGTTCAGAAAATGTTGGCAGCCCCACATCCTAAACCCCTGAAATTCCCAAAAACATTTTTGGCCCGTAAAATGCATCCTACACCCCTGAAAATTCAGAAAATGTTGGCAGCACAAAAAAAGGCCGTAAAATACATATCAGGCCTCTAAAAATGTAGAAAACTTTGGAGGCCCAAAAAAGGGGTTTACAGGCATCCTAGACCCCCTAAAGTCCAGAAAATGTTGGTAGGCCAAAAACTGTGTCAGAGAGCTCTGAATGTCCCAAAAACGTTTGCAGTCTGAAAAGGGCATTAACCCACATCCTAAACCCCTGAAATTCCCAAAAACATTTTTGGCCCGAAAAATGCATCCTACACCCCTGAAAGTTCAGAAAATGTTGGCAGCCCCAAAAAGGCCTTAAAATGCATCTTATTCCTGCAAAAATCTTGATAACTTTGGAGGCCCAAAAAAGGGGTTTACATCCTAGACCCCATAAAGTCCAGAAAATGTTGGTGACCCGAAAACAGTGTCAGAGAGCTCTGAATGTCCCAAAAATATGTGCAGCCTGAAAAGGGCATTAATCCACATCCTGGCCCCCTGAAATTCCCCAAAATATTTTTGGCCCAAAAAATGCATCCTACGTCCCTGAAAATTCAGAAAATGTTGGCAGCACAAAAAAGGCCTTAAAATACATATTAGGCCTGCAAAAATGTAGAAAACTTTGGAGGCCCAAAAAAGGGGTTTACAGGCATCCTAGACCCCCTAAAGTCCAGAAAATGTTGGCGGCCCAAAAACTGTGTCAGAGAGCTCTGAATGTCCCAAAAACGCTTGCAGCCTGAAAAGGGCATTAACCCGCATGCTAGACCCCTGAAATTTCCCAAAATATTTTGGCCACGAAAAATTCATCCTACACCCCTGAAAGTTCAGAAAATGTTGGCAGCCCCACATCCTAAACCCCTGAAATTCCCCAAAAAATTTTTGGCCCGAAAAATGCATCCTACACCCCTGAAAGTTCAGAAACTGTTGGCAGCCACAAAAAGGCCTTAAAATGCATCTTATTCCTGCAAAAATCTTGATAACTTTGGAGGCCCAAAAAAGGGGTTTACATCCTAGACCCCATAAAGTCCAGAAAGTGTTGGTGACCCGAAAACAGTGTCAGAGAGCTCTGAATGTCCCAAAAATATTTGCAGCCTGAAAAGGGCATTAATCCGCATCCTGGCCCCCTGAAATTCCCCAAAATATTTTTGGCCCAAAAAATGCATCCTACATCCCTGAAAATTCAGAAAATGTTGGCAGCACAAAAAGGCCTTAAAATACATATTAGGCCTGCAAAAATGTAGAAAACTTTGGAGGCCCAAAAAAGGGGTTTACAGGCATCCTAGACCCCCTAAAGTCCAGAAAATGTTGGCGGCCCAAAAACTGTGTCAGAGAGCTCTGAATGTCCCAAAAACGCTTGCAGCCTGAAAAGGGCATTAACCCACATCCTAAACCCCTGAAATTCCCAAAAACATTTTTGGCCCGAAAAATGCATCCTACACCCCTGAAAGTTCAGAAAATGTTGGCAGCCCCAAAAAGGCCTTAAAATGCATCTTATTCCTGCAAAAATCTTGATAACTTTGGAGGCCCAAAAAAGGGGTTTACATCCTAGACCCCATAAAGTCCAGAAAATGTTGGTGACCCGAAAACAGTGTCAGAGAGCTCTGAATGTCCCAAAAATATGTGCAGCCTGAAAAGGGCATTAATCCGCATCCTGGCCCCCTGAAATTCCCCAAAATATTTTTGGCCCAAAAAATGCATGCTATATCCCTGAAGTTCAGAAAATGTTGGCAGCACAAAACAGGCCTTAAAATACATATTAGGCCTGCAAAAATGTAGAAAACTTTGGAGGCCCAAAAAAGGGGTTTACAGGCATCCTAGACCCCCTAAAGTCCAGAAAATGTTGGCGGCCCAAAAACTGTGTCAGAGAGCTCTGAATGTCCCAAAAACGCTTGCAGCCTGAAAAGGGCATTAACCCGCATGCTAGACCCCTGAAATTTCCCAAAATATTTTGGCCACGAAAAATTCATCCTACACCCCTGAAAGTTCAGAAAATGTTGGCAGCCCCACATCCTAAACCCCTGAAATTCCCCAAAAAATTTTTGGCCCGAAAAATGCATCCTACACCCCTGAAAGTTCAGAAACTGTTGGCAGCCACAAAAAGGCCTTAAAATGCATCTTATTCCTGCAAAAATCTTGATAACTTTGGAGGCCCAAAAAAGGGGTTTACATCCTAGACCCCATAAAGTCCAGAAAATGTTGGTGACCCGAAAACAGTGTCAGAGAGCTCTGAATGTCCCAAAAATATTTGCAGCCTGAAAAGGGCATTAATCCGCATCCTGGCCCCCTGAAATTCCCCAAAATATTTTTGGCCCAAAAAATGCATCCTACATCCCTGAAAATTCAGAAAATGTTGGCAGCACAAAAAAGGCCTTAAAATACATATTAGGCCTGCAAAAATGTAGAAAACTTTGGAGGCCCAAAAAAGGGGTTTACAGGCATCCTAGACCCCCTAAAGTCCAGAAAATGTTGGCGGCCCAAAAACTGTGTCAGAGAGCTCTGAATGTCCCAAAAACGCTTGCAGCCTGAAAAGGGCATTAACCCGCATGCTAGACCCCTGAAATTTCCCAAAATATTTTGGCCACGAAAAATTCATCCTACACCCCTGAAAGTTCAGAAAATGTTGGCAGCCCCAAAAAGGCCCTAAAATGCATCTTATTCCTGCAAAAATCTTGATAACTTTGGAGGCCCAAAAAAGGGGTTTACAGGCATCCTAGACCCCCTAAAGTCCAGAAAATGTTGGTAGGCCAAAAACTGTGTCAGAGAGCTCTGAATGTCCCAAAAACGTTTGCAGCCTGAAAAGGGCAGTAATCTGCATCCTGGCCCCCTGAAATTCCCCAAAATATTTTTGGCCCAAAAAATACATCCTACATCCCTGAAGTTGAGAAACTGTTGGCAGCACAAAACAGGCCTTAAAATACATATTAGGCCTGCAAAAATGTAGAAAACATTGGAGGCCCAAAAAAGGGGTTTACAGGCATCCTACACCCCCTAAAGTCCAGAAAATGTTGGTTGGCCAAAAACTGTGTCAGGGAGCTCTGAATGTCCCAACAACATTTCCAGCCTGAAAAGAACATTAACCCACATCCTAAACCCCTGAAATTCCCAAAAACATTTTTGGCCCGTAAAATGCATCCTACACCCCTGAAAGTTCAGAAAATGTTGGCAGCCCCAAAAAGGCCTTAAAATGCATCTTATTCCTGCAAAAATCTTGATAACTTTGGAGGCCCAAAAAAGGGGTTTACATCCTAGACCCCATAAAGTCCAGAAAATGTTGGTGACCCGAAAACAGTGTCAGAGAGCTCTGAATGTCCCAAAAATATGTGCAGCCTGAAAAGGGCATTAATCCACATCCTGGCCCCCTGAAATTCCCCAAAATATTTTTGGCCCAAAAAATGCATCCTACGTCCCTGAAAATTCAGAAAATGTTGGCAGCACAAAAAAGGCCTTAAAATACATATTAGGCCTGCAAAAATGTAGAAAACTTTGGAGGCCCAAAAAAGGGGTTTACAGGCATCCTAGACCCCCTAAAGTCCAGAAAATGTTGGCGGCCCAAAAACTGTGTCAGAGAGCTCTGAATGTCCCAAAAACGCTTGCAGCCTGAAAAGGGCATTAACCCGCATGCTAGACCCCTGAAATTTCCCAAAATATTTTGGCCACGAAAAATTCATCCTACACCCCTGAAAGTTCAGAAAATGTTGGCAGCCCCACATCCTAAACCCCTGAAATTCCACAAAAAATTTTTGGCCCGAAAAATGCATCCTACACCCCTGAAAGTTCAGAAACTGTTGGCAGCCACAAAAAGGCCTTAAAATGCATCTTATTCCTGCAAAAATCTTGATAACTTTGGAGGCCCAAAAAAGGGGTTTACATCCTAGACCCCATAAAGTCCAGAAAATGTTGGTGACCCGAAAACAGTGTCAGAGAGCTCTGAATGTCCCAAAAATATTTGCAGCCTGAAAAGGGCATTAATCCGCATCCTGGCCCCCTGAAATTCCCCAAAATATTTTTGGCCCAAAAAATGCATCCTACATCCCTGAAAATTCAGAAAATGTTGGCAGCACAAAAAAGGCCTTAAAATACATATTAGGCCTGCAAAAATGTAGAAAACTTTGGAGGCCCAAAAAAGGGGTTTACAGGCATCCTAGACCCCCTAAAGTCCAGAAAATGTTGGCGGCCCAAAAACTGTGTCAGAGAGCTCTGAATGTCCCAAAAACGCTTGCAGCCTGAAAAGGGCATTAACCCACACCCTAAACCCCTGAAAATTCCCAAAAACATTTTTGGCCCGAAAAATGCATCCTACACCCCTGAAAGTTCAGAAAATGTTGGCAGCCCCAAAAAGGCCTTAAAATGCATCTTATTCCTGCAAAAATCTTGATAACTTTGGAGGCCCAAAAAAGGGGTTTACAGGCATCCTAGACCCACTAAAGTCCAGAAAATGTTGGTTGGCCAAAAACTGTGTCAGGGAGCTCTGAATGTCCCAACAACATTTCCAGCCTGAAAAGGGCATTAACCCACATCCTAAACCCCTGAAATTCCCAAAAACATTTTTGGCCCGAAAAATGCATCCTACACCCCTGAAAGTTCAGAAAATGTTGGCAGCCCCAAAAAGGCCTTAAAATGCATCTTATTCCTGCAAAAATCTTGATAACTTTGGAGGGCCAAAAAAGGGGTTTACATCCTAGACCCCATAAAGTCCAGAAAATGTTGGTGACCCGAAAACAGTGTCAGAGAGCTCTGAATGTCCCAAAAATATGTGCAGCCTGAAAAGGGCATTAATCCGCATCCTGGCCCCCTGAAATTCCCCAAAATATTTTTGGCCCAAAAAATGCATGCTATATCCCTGAAGTTCAGAAAATGTTGGCAGCACAAAACAGGCCTTAAAATACATATTAGGCCTGCAAAAATGTAGAAAACTTTGGAGGCCCAAAAAAGGGGTTTACAGGCATCCTAGACCCCATAAAGTCCAGAAAATGTTGGTGGCCCATAAACTGTGTCAGAGAGCTCTGAATGTCCCAAAAACATTTGCAGTCTGAAAAGGGCATTAACCCGCTTGCTAGACCCCTGAAATTCCCCAAAATATTTTGGCCACGAAAAATTCATCCTACACCCCTGAAAATTCAGAAAATGTTGGCAGCATAAAAAAGGCCTTAAAATACATATTAGGCCTCCAAAAATGTAGAAAACTGTGGAGGCCCAAAAAAGGGGTTTACAGGCATCCTAGACCCCCTAAAGTCCAGAAAATGTTGGTAGGCCAAAAACTGTGTCAGAGAGCTCTGAATGTCCCAAAAACATTTCCAGCCTGAAAAGGGCATTAACCCACATCCTAAACCCCTGAAATTCCCAAAAACATTTTTGGCCCGAAAAATGCATCCTACACCCCTGAAAGTTCAGAAACTGTTGGCAGCCACAAAAAGGCCTTAAAATGCATCTTATTCCTGCAAAAATCTTGATAACTTTGGAGGCCCAAAAAAGGGGTTTACATCCTAGACCCCATAAAGTCCAGAAAATGTTGGTGACCCGAAAACAGTGTCAGAGAGCTCTGCATGTCCCAAAAATATTTGCAGCCCGAAAAGGGCATTAATCCGCATCCTGGCCCCCTGAAATTCCCCAAAATATTTTTGGCCCCAAAAATTCATCCTACATCCCTGAAAATTCAGAAAATGTTGGCAGCACAAAAAAGGCCTTAAAATACATATTAGGCCTGCAAAAATGTAGAAAACTTTGGAGGCCCAAAAAAGGGGTTTACAGGCATCCTAGACCCCCTAAAGTCCAGAAAATGTTGGCGGCCCAAAAACTGTGTCAGAGAGCTCTGAATGTCCCAAAAACGCTTGCAGCCTGAAAAGGGCATTAACCCGCATGCTAGACCCCTGATATTTCCCAAAATATTTTGGCCACGAAAAATTCATCCTACACCCCTGAAAGTTCAGAAAATGTTGGCAGCCCCACATCCTAAACCCCTGAAATTCCCAAAAACATTTTTGGCCCGAAAAATGCATCCTACACCCCTGAAAATTCAGAAAATGTTGGCAGCACAAAAAAAGGCCGTAAAATACATATCAGGCCTCTAAAAATGTAGAAAACTTTGGAGGCCCAAAAAAGGGGTTTACAGGCATCCTAGACCCCCTAAAGTCCAGAAAATGTTGGTAGGCCAAAAACTGTGTCAGAGAGCTCTGAATGTCCCAAAAACGTTTGCAGCCTGAAAAGGGCATTAACCCACATCCTAAACCCCTGAAATTCCCAAAAACATTTTTGGCCCGAAAAATGCATCCTACACCCCTGAAAGTTCAGAAAATGTTGGCAGCCCCAAAAAGGCCTTAAAATGCATCTTATTCCTGCAAAAATCTTGATAACTTTGGAGGCCTAAAAAAGGGGTTTACATCCTAGACCCCATAAAGTCCAGAAAATGTTGGTGACCCGAAAACAGTGTCAGAGAGCTCTGAATGTCCCAAAAATATGTGCAGCCTGAAAAGGGCATTAATCCACATCCTGGCCCCCTGAAATTCCCCAAAATATTTTTGGCCCAAAAAATGCATCCTACGTCCCTGAAAATTCAGAAAATGTTGGCAGCACAAAAAAGGCCTTAAAATACATATTAGGCCTGCAAAAATGTAGAAAACTTTGGAGGCCCAAAAAAGGGGTTTACAGGCATCCTAGACCCCCTAAAGTCCAGAAAATGTTGGCGGCCCAAAAACTGTGTCAGAGAGCTCTGAATGTCCCAAAAACGCTTGCAGCCTGAAAAGGGCATTAACCCGCATGCTAGACCCCTGAAATTTCCCAAAATATTTTGGCCACGAAAAATTCATCCTACACCCCTGAAAGTTCAGAAAATGTTGGCAGCCCCACATCCTAAACCCCTGAAATTCCCCAAAAAATTTTTGGCCCGAAAAATGCATCCTACACCACTGAAAGTTCAGAAAATGTTGGCAGCCCCAAAAAGACTTTAAAATGCATCTTATTCCTGCAAAAATCTTGATAACTTTGGAGGCCCAAAAAAGGGGTTTACATCCTAGACCCAATAAAGTCCAGAAAATGTTGGTGACCCGAAAACAGTGTCAGAGAGCTCTGAATGTCCCAAAAATATGTGCAGCCTGAAAAGGGCATTAATCCACATCCTGGCCCCCTGAAATTCCCCAAAATATTTTTGGCCCAAAAAATGCATCCTACATCCCTGAAAATTCAGAAAATGTTGGCAGCACAAAAAAGGCCTTAAAATACATATTAGGCCTGCAAAAATGTAGAAAACTTTGGAGGCCCAAAAAAGGGGTTTACAGGCATCCTAGACCCCCTAAAGTCCAGAAAATGTTGGCGGCCCAAAAACTGTGTCAGAGAGCTCTGAATGTCCCAAAAACGCTTGCAGCCTGAAAAGGGCATTAACCCGCATGCTAGACCCCTGAAATTTCCCAAAATATTTTGGCCACGAAAAATTCATCCTACACCCCTGAAAGTTCAGAAAATGTTGGCAGCCCCACATCCTAAACCCCTGAAATTCCCCAAAAAACTTTTGGCCCGAAAAATGCATCCTACACCCCTGAAAGTTCAGAAACTGTTGGCAGCCACAAAAAGGCCTTAAAATGCATCTTATTCCTGCAAAAATCTTGATAACT
Organism: Ambystoma mexicanum; assembly: GCF_040938575.1. NCBI lineage: Eukaryota > Metazoa > Chordata > Amphibia > Caudata > Ambystomatidae > Ambystoma > Ambystoma mexicanum. The sequence continues at coordinate 1,301,916,235 of NC_090935.1, read as the reverse complement.
TTGGAGGCCCAAAAAAGGGGTTTACATCCTAGACCCCATAAAGTCCAGAAAATGTTGGTGACCCGAAAACAGTGTCAGAGAGCTCTGAATGTCCCAAAAATATTTGCAGCCTGAAAAGGGCATTAATCTGCATCCTGGCCCCCTGAAATTCCCCAAAATATTTTTGGCCCAAAAAATGCATCCTACATCCCTGAAAATTCAGAAAATGTTGGCAGCACAAAAAAGGCCTTAAAATACATATTAGGCCTGCAAAAATGTAGAAAACTTTGGAGGCCCAAAAAAGGGGTTTACAGGCATCCTAGACCCCCTAAAGTCCAGAAAATGTTGGCGGCCCAAAAACTGTGTCAGAGAGCTATGAATGTCCCAAAAACGCTTGCAGCCTGAAAAGGGCATTAACCCGCATGCTAGACCCCTGAAATTTCCCAAAATATTTTGGCCACGAAAAATTCATCCTACACCCCTGAAAGTTCAGAAAATGTTGGCAGCCCCAAAAAGGCCCTAAAATGCATCTTATTCCTGCAAAATTCTTGATAACTTTGGAGGCCCAAAAAAGGGGTTTACAGGCATCCTAGACCCCCTAAAGTCCAGAAAATGTTGGTAGGCCAAAAACTGTGTCAGAGAGCTCTGAATGTCCCAAAAACGTTTGCAGCCTGAAAAGGGCAGTAATCCGCATCCTGGCCCCCTGAAATTCCCCAAAATATTTTTGGCCCAAAAAATACATCCTACATCCCTGAAGTTCAGAAACTGTTGGCAGCACAAAACAGGCCTTAAAATACATATTAGGCCTGCAAAAATGTAGAAAACATTGAAGGCCCAAAAAAGGGGTTTACAGGCATCCTACACCCCCTAAAGTCCAGAAAATGTTGGCGGCCCAAAAACTGTGTCAGAGAGCTCTGAATGTCCCAAAAACATTTGCAGTCTGAAAAGGGCATTAACCCACATGCTAGACCCTTGAAATTCCCCAAAATATTTTGGCCACGAAAAATTCATCCTACACCCCTGAAAATTCAGAAAATGTTAGCAGCACAAAAAAGGTCTTAAAATACATACTAGGCCTCCAAAAATGTAGAAAACTTTGGAGGCCCAAAAAAGGGGTTTACAGGCATCCTAGACCCCCTAAAGTCCAGAAAATGTTGGTAGGCCAAAAACTGTGTCAGAGAGCTCTAATTGTCCCAAAAACGTTTGCAGCCTGAAAAGGGCATTAACCCACATCCTAAACCCCTGAAAATTCCCAAAAACATTTTTGGCCCGAAAAATGCATCCTACACCCCTGAAAGTTCAGAAAATGTTGGCAGCCCCAAAAAGGCCTTAAAATGCATCTTATTCCTGCAAAAATCTTGATAACTTTGGAGGCCCAAAAAAGGGGTTTACAGGCATCCTAGACCCACTAAAGTCCAGAAAATGTTGGTTGGCCAAAAACTGTGTCAGGGAGCTCTGAATGTCCCAACAACATTTCCAGCCTGAAAAGGGCATTAACCCACATCCTAAACCCCTGAAATTCCCAAAAACATTTTTGGCCCGAAAAATGCATCCTACACCCCTGAAAGTTCAGAAAATGTTGGCAGCCCCAAAAAGGCCTTAAAATGCATCTTATTCCTGCAAAAATCTTGATAACTTTGGAGGCCCAAAAAAGGGGTTTACAGGCATCCTAGACCCCATAAAGTCCAGAAAATGTTGGTGGCCCATAAACTGTGTCAGAGAGCTCTGAATGTCCCAAAAACATTTGCAGTCTGAAAAGGGCATTAACCCGCATGCTAGACCCCTGAAATTCCCCAAAATATTTTGGCCACGAAAAATTCATCCTACACCCCTGAAAATTCAGAAAATGTTGGCAGCATAAAAAAGGCCTTAAAATACATATTAGGCCTCCAAAAATGTAGAAAACTGTGGAGGCCCAAAAAAGGGGTTTACAGGCATCCTAGACCCCCTAAAGTCCAGAAAATGTTGGTAGGCCAAAAACTGTGTCAGAGAGCTCTGAATGTCCCAAAAACATTTCCAGCCTGAAAAGGGCATTAACCCACATCCTAAACCCCTGAAATTCCCAAAAACATTTTTGGCCCGAAAAATGCATCCTACACCCCTGAAAGTTCAGAAACTGTTGGCAGCCACAAAAAGGACTTAAAATGCATCTTATTCCTGCAAAAATCTTGATAACTTTGGAGGCCCAAAAAAGGGGTTTACATCCTAGACCCCATAAAGTCCAGAAAATGTTGGTGACCCGAAAACAGTGTCAGAGAGCTCTGCATGTCCCAAAAATATTTGCAGCCCGAAAAGGGCATTAATCCGCATCCTGGCCCCCTGAAATTCCCCAAAATATTTTTGGCCCGAAAAATGCATCCTACATCCCTGAAAATTCAGAAAATGTTGGCAGCACAAAAAAGGCCTTAAAATACATATTAGGCCTGCAAAAATGTAGAAAAACTTTGGAGGCCCAAAAAAGGGGTTTACAGGCATCCTAGACCCCCTAAAGTCCAGAAAATGTTGGCGGCCCAAAAACAGTGTCAGAGAGCTCTGAATGTCCCAAAAACATTTGCAGTCTGAAAAGGGCATTAACCCGCATGCTAGACCCCTGAAATTTCCCAAAATATTTTGGCCACGAAAAATTCATCCTACACCCCTGAAAATTCAGAAAATGTTGGCAGCACAAAAAAAGGCCTTAAAATACATATTAGGCCTCCAAAAATGTAGAAAACTTTGGAGGCCCAAAACAGGGGTTTACAGGCATCCTAGACCCCCAAAACTCCAGAAAATGTTGGTAGGCCAAAAACTGTGTCAGAGAGCTCTGGATGTCCCAAAAACGTTTGCAGCCTGTAAAGGGCATTAACCCACATCCTAAACCCCTGAAATTCCCAAAAACATTTTTGGCCCGAAAAATGCATCCTACACCCCTGAAAGTTCAGAAAATGTTGGCAGCCCCAAAAAGGCCTTAAAATGCCACTTATTCCTGAAAAAATCTTGATAACTTTGGAGGCCCGAAAAAGGGTTTACATCCTAGTCCCCATAAAGTCCAGAAAATGTTGGTGACCCGAAAACAGTGTCAGAGAGCTCTGAATGTCCCAGAAATATTTGCAGCCGGAAAAGGGCATTAATCCGCATCCTGGCACCCTGAAATTCCCCAAAATATTTTTGGCCCAAAAAATGCATCCTACATCCCTGAAGTTCAGAAAATGTTGGCAGCACAAAACAGGCCTTAAAATACATATTAGGCCTGCAAAAATGTAGAAAACTTTGGAGGCCCAAAAAAGGGGTTTACAGGCAACCTAGACCCCCTAAAGTCCAGAAAATGTTGGCGGCCCAAAAACAGTGTCAGAGAGCTCTGAATGTCCCAAAAACATTTGCAGTCTGAAAAGGGCATTAACCCGCATGCTAGACCCCTGAAATTTCCCAAAATATTTTGGCCACGAAAAATTCATCCTACACCCCTGAAAATTCAGAAAATGTTGGCAGCACAAAAAAAGGCCTTAAAATACATATTAGGCCTCCAAAAATGTAGAAAACTTTGGAGGCCCAAAACAGGGGTTTACAGGCATCCTAGACCCCCAAAACTCCAGAAAATGTTGGTAGGCCAAAAACTGTGTCAGAGAGCTCTGGATGTCCCAAAAACGTTTGCAGCCTGTAAAGGGCATTAACCCACATCCTAAACCCCTGAAATTCCCAAAAACATTTTTGGCCCGAAAAATGCATCCTACACCCCTGAAAGTTCAGAAAATGTTGGCAGCCCCAAAAAGGCCTTAAAATGCCACTTATTCCTGAAAAAATCTTGATAACTTTGGAGGCCCGAAAAAGGGTTTACATCCTAGTCCCCATAAAGTCCAGAAAATGTTGGTGACCCGAAAACAGTGTCAGAGAGCTCTGAATGTCCCAGAAATATTTGCAGCCGGAAAAGGGCATTAATCCGCATCCTGGCACCCTGAAATTCCCCAAAATATTTTTGGCCCAAAAAATGCATCCTACATCCCTGAAGTTCAGAAAATGTTGGCAGCACAAAACAGGCCTTAAAATACATATTAGGCCTGCAAAAATGTAGAAAACTTTGGAGGCCCAAAAAAGGGGTTTACAGGCAACCTAGACCCCCTAAAGTCCAGAAAATGTTGGCGGCCCAAAAACTGTGTCAGAGAGCTCTGAATGTCCCAAAAACATTTGCAGTCTGAAAAGGGCATTAACCCGCATGCTAGACCCCTGAAATTCCCCAAAATATTTTGGCCACGAAAAATTCATCCTACACCCCTGAAAATTCAGAAAATGTTGGCAGCCCCAAAAAGGCCTTAAAATGCATCTTATTCCTGCAAAAATCTTGATAACTTTGGAGGCCCAAAAAAGGGGTTTACATCCTAGACCCCATAAAGTCCAGAACATGTTGGTGACCCGAAAACAGTGTCAGAGAGCTCTGAATGTCCCAAAAACATTTGCAGTCTGAAAAGGGCATTAACCCGCATGCTAGACCCCTGAAATTTCCCAAAATATTTTGGCCACGAAAAATTCATCCTAGACCCCCAAAACTCCAGAAAATGTTGGTAGGCCAAAAACTGTGTCAGAGAGCTCTGGGTGTCCCAAAAACGTTTGCAGCCTGAAAAGGGCATTAACCCACATCCTAAACCCCTGAAATTCCCAAAAACATTTTTGGCCCGAAAAATGCATCCTACACCCCTGAAAGTTCAGAAAATGTTGGCAGCCCCAAAAAGGCCTTAAAATGCATCTTATTCCTGAAAAAATCTTGATAACTTTGGAGGCCCGAAAAAGGGTTTACATCCTAGACCCCATAAAGTCCAGAAAATGTTGGTGACCCGAAAACAGTGTCAGAGAGCTCTGAATGTCCCAAAAATATTTGCAGCCTGAAAAGGGCATTAATCCACATCCTGGCACCCTGAAATTCTCCAAAATATTTTTGGCCCAAAAAATGCATCCTACATCCCTGAAGTTCAGAAAATGTTGGCAGCACAAAACAGGCCTTAAAATACATATTAGGCCTGCAAAAATGTAGAAAACTTTGGAGGCCCAAAAAAGGGGTTTACAGGCATCCTAGACCCCCTAAAGTCCAGAAAATGTTGGTGGCACAAAAACTGTGTCAGAGAGCTCTGAATGGCCCAAAAACTCTTGCAGCCTGAAAAGGGCATTAACACACATCCTAGACCCCTGAAATTCCTAAAAACATTTATGGCCCGAAAAATGCATCCTACACCCCTTAAAGTTCAGAAAATGTTGGCAGCCCCAAAAAGGCCTTAAAATGCATCTTATTCCTGCAAAAATCTTGATAACTTTGGAGGCCCAAAAAAGGGGTTTACATCCTAGACCCCATAAAGTCCAGAAAATGTTGGTGACCCGAAAACAGTGTCAGAGAGCTCTGAATGTCCCAAAAATATGTGCAGCCTGAAAAGGGCATTAATCCGCATCCTGGCCCCCTGAAATTCCCCAAAATATTTTTGGCCCAAAAAATGCATCCTATATCCCTGAAGTTCAGAAAATGTTGGCAGCACAAAACAGGCCTTATAATACACATTAGGCCTGCAAAAATGTAGAAAACTTTGGAGGCCCAAAAAAGGGGTTTACAGGCATCCTAGACCCCATAAAGTCCAGAAAATGTTGGTGGCCCATACACTGTGTCAGAGAGCTCTGAATGTCCCAAAAACATTTGCAGTCTGAAAAGGGCATTAACCCGCATGCTAGACCCCTGAAATTCCCCAAAATATTTTGGCCACGAAAAATTCATCCTACACCCCTGAAAATGCAGAAAATGTTGGCAGCATAAAAAAGGCCTTCAAATTCATATTAGGCCTCCAAAAATGTAGAAAACTGTGGAGGCCCAAAAAAGGGGTTTACAGGCATCCTAGACCCCCTAAAGTCCAGAAAATGTTGGTAGGCCAAAAACTGTGTCAGAGAGCTCTTAATGTCCCAAAAACGTTTGCAGCCTGAAAAGGGCATTAACCCATACCCTAATCCCCTGAAATTCCCAAAAACATTTTTGGCCCGAAAAATGCATCCTACACCCTTGAAAGTCCAGAAAATGTTGGCAGCCCCAAAAAGACCTAAAAATGCATCTTATTCCTGCAAAAATCTTGATAACTTTGGAGGCCCAAAAAAGGGGTTTACATCCTAGACCCCATAAAGTCCAGAAAATGTTGGTGACCCAAAAACTGTGTCAGAGAGCTCTGGATGTCCCAAAAATATTTGCAGCCTGAAAAGGGCATTAATCCGCATCCTGGCCCCCTGAAATTCCCCAAAATATTTTTGGCCCAAAAAATGCATCCTACATCCCTGAAGTTCAGAAAATGTTGGCAGCACAAAACAGGCCTTAAAATACATATTAGGCCTGCAAAAATGTAGAAAACTTTGGAGGCCCAAAAAAGGGGTTTACAGGCATCCTAGATCCCCTAAAGTCCAGAAAATGTTGGCGGTCCAAAAACTGTGTCAGAGAGCTCTGAATGTCCCAAAAACATTTGCAGTCTGAAAAGGGCATTAACCCGCATGCTAGACCCCTGAAATTCCCCAAAATATTTTGGCCATGAAAAATTCATCCTACACCCCTGAAAATTCAGAAAATGTTGGCAGCATAAAAAAGGCCTTAAAATACATATTAGGCCTCCAAAAATGTAGAAAACTGTGGAGGCCCAAAAAAGGGGTTTACAGGCATCCTAGACCCCCTAAAGTCCAGAAAATGTTGGTAGGCCAAAAGCTGTGTCAGAGAGCTCTGAATGTCCCAAAAACATTTCCAGCCTGAAAAGGGCATTAACCCACATTCTAAACCCCTGAAATTCCCAAAAACATTTTTGGCCCGAAAAATGCATCCTACACCCCTGAAAGTTCAGAAAATGTTGGCAGCCCCAAAAAGGCCTTAAAATGCATCTTATTCCTGCAAAAATCTTGATAACTTTGGAGGCCCAAAAAAGGGGTTTACATCCTAAACCCCATAAAGTCCAGAAAATGTTGGTGACCCGAAAACAGTGTCAGAGAGCTCTGAATGTCCCAAAAATATTTGCAGCCTGAAAAGGGCATTAATCCGCATCCTGGCGACCTGAAATTCCCCAAAATATTTTTGGCCCGAAAAATGCATCCTACATCCCTGAAGTTCAGAAAATGTTGGCAGCACAAAACAGGCCTTAAAATACATATTAGGCCTGCAAAAATGTAGAAAACTTTGGCGGCCCAAAAAAGTGGTTTACAGGCATCCTAGACCCTCTATAGTCCAGAAAATGTTGGCGACCCAAAAACTGTGTCAGAGAGCTCTGAATGTCCCAAAAACATTTGCAGTCTGAAAAGGGCACTAACCCGCAAGCTAGACCCTTGAAATTCCACAAAATATTTTGGCCATGAAAAATTCATCCCTACACCCCTGAAAATTCAGAAAATGTTGGCAACACAAAAAAAGGCCTTAAAATACATATTAGGCCTCCAAAAATGTAGAAAACTTTGGAGGCCCAAAAAAGGGGTTTACAGGCATCCTAGACCCCCAAAGTCCAGAAAATGTTGGTAGGCCAAAAACTGTGTCAGAGAGCTCTGAATGTCCCAAAAACATTTGCAGCCTGAAAAGGGCATTAACCCACATCCTAAACCCCTGAAATTCCCAAAAACATGTTTGGCCCGAAAAATGCATCCTAGACCCCTGAAAGTTCAGAAAATGTTGGCAGCCCCAAAAAGGCCTTAAAATGCATCTTATTCCTGTAAAAATCTTGATAACTTTGGAGGCCCAAAAAAGGGGTTTACATCCTAGACCTCATAAAGTCCAGAAAATGTTGGTGACCCGAAAACAGTGTCCGAGAGCTCTGAATGTCCCAAAAACATTTGCAGTCTGAAAAGGGCATTAAGCCGCATGCTAGACCCCTGAAATTCCCCAAAATATTTTGGCCACGAAATATTCATCCTACACCCCTGAAAATTCAGAAAATGTTGGCAGCACAAAAAAGGCCTTAAAATACATATTAGGCCTGCAAAAATGTAGAAAACTTTGGAGGTCCAAAAAAGGGGTTTACAGGCATCCTAGACCCCCTAAAGTCCAGAAAATGTTGGTGGCCCGAAAACAGTGTCAGAGAGCTCTGAATGTCCCAAAAATATTTGCAGCCTGAACAGGGCATTAACCCGCATCGTAGACCCCTGAAATTCCTAAAAACATCTATGGCCCGAAAAATGCATCCTACACCCCTTAAAGTTCAGAAAATGTCGGCAGCCCAAAAAATGCCTTAAAATGCATCTTATTCCTGCAATAATTTTTAAAACTTTGGAGGCACAAAAAAGGGGTTTGCAGGCATCCTAGACCCCATAAAGTCCAGAAAATGTTGGTGGCCCATAAACTGTGTCAGAGAGCTCTGAATGTACCAAAAACATTTGCAGTCTGAAAAGGGCATTAAGCCGCATGCTAGACCCCTGAAATTCCCCAAAATATTTTGGCCACGAAAAGTTCATCCTACACCCCTGAAAATTCAGAAAATGTTGGCAGCACAAAAAAGGCCTTAAAATACATATTAGGCCTCCAAAAATGTAGAAAACTTTGGAGGCCCAAAAAAGGGGTTTACAGGCATCCTAGACCCCCTAAAGTCCAGAAAATGTTGGTGGCCCAAAAACTGTGTCAGAGAGCTCTGAATGGCCCAAAAACGCTTGCAGCCTGAAAAGGGCATTAACCCGCATCCTAGACCCCTGAAATTCCTAAAAACATTTATTGCCCGAAAAATGCATCCTACACCCCTTAAAGTTCAGAAAATGTTGGCAGCCCAAAAAATGCCTTAAAATGCATCTTATTCCTGCAATAATCTTTAAAACTTTGGAGGCCCAAAAAAGGGGTTTACAGGCATCCTAGACCCCCTAAAGTCCAGAAAATGTTGGCGGCCCAAAAACTGTGTGAGAGAGCTCTGAATGTCCCAAAAACATTTGCAGCCTGAAAAGGGCATTAATCCACATCCTAAACCCCTGAAATTCCCAAAAACATTTTTGGCCCGAAAAATGCATCCTACACCCCTGAAAGTTCTGAAAATGTTGGCAGCCCCCAAAAGGCCTTAAAATGCATCTTATTCCTGCAAAAATCTTGATAACTTTGGAGGCCCAAAAAAGGGGTTTACATCCTAGACCCCATAAAGTCCAGAACATGTTGGTGACCCGAATACAGTGTCAGAGAGCTCTGAATGTCCCAAAAATATGTGCAGCCTGAAAAGGGCATTAATCCACATCCTGGCCCCCTGAAATTCCCCAAAATATTTTTGGCCCAAAAAATGCATCCTACATCCCTGAAGTTCAGAAAATGTTGGCAGCACAAAACAGGCCTTAAAATACATATTAGGCCTGGAAAAATGTAGAAAACTTTGGAGGCCCAAAAAAGAGGTTTACAGGCATCCTAGACCCCCTAAAGTCCAGAAAATGTTGGCGGCCCAAAAACTGTGTCAGAGAGCTCTGAATGTCCCAAAAACGCTTGCAGCCTGAAAAGGGCATTAACCCGCATGCTAGACCCCTAAAATTTCCCAAAATATTTTGGCCATGAAAAATTCATCCTACACCCCTGAAAATTCAGAAAATGTTGGCAGCACAAAAAAGGCCTTAAAATACATATTAGGCCTCCAAAAATGTAGAAAACTTTGGAGGCCCAAAAAAGGGGTTTACAGGCATCCTAGACCCCCTAAAGTCCAGAAAATGTTGGTAGGCCAAAAACTGTGTCAGAGAGCTCTGAATGTCCCAAAAACGTTTGCAGCCTGAAAAGGGCATTAACCCACATCCTAAACCCCTGAAATTCCCAAAAACATTTTTGGCCCGAAAAATGCATCCTACACCCCTGAAAGTTCAGAAAATGTTGGCAGCCCCAAAAAGGCCTTAAAATGCTTTTTATTCCTGCAAAAATCTTGATAACTTTGGAGGCCCAAAAAAGGGGTTTACATCCTAGACCCCATAAAGTCCAGAAAATGTTGGTGACCCGAAAACAGTGTCAGAGAGCTCTGAATGTCCCAAAAATATTTGCAGCCTGAAAAGGGCATTAATCCGCATCCTGGGCCCCTGAAATTCCCCAAAGTATTTTTGGCCCGAAAAATGCATCCTACATCCCTGAAGTTCAGAAAATGTTGGCAGCACAAAACAGGCCTTAAGAAAATGTTGGCAGCACAAAACAGGCCTTAAAATACATATTAGGCCTGCAAAAATGTAGAAAACTTTGGAGGCCCAAAAAAGGGGTTTACATTCATCCTAGACCCACTAAAGTCCAGAAAATGTTGGCGGCCCAAAAACTGTGTCAGAGAGCTCTGAATGTCCCAAAAACATTTGCAGTCTGAAAAGGGCATTAACCCGCATGCTAGACCCCTGAAATTTCCCAAAATATTTTGGCCACGAAAAATTCATCCTAGACCCCCAAAACTCCAGAAAATGTTGGTAGGCCAAAAGCTGTGTCAGAGAGCTGTGGATGTCCCAAAAACGTTTGCAGCCTGAAAAGGGCATTAACCCACATCCTAAACCCCTGAAATTCCCAAAAACATTTTTGGCCCGAAAAATGCATCCTACACCCCTGAAAGTTCAGAAAATGTTGGCAGCCCCAAAAAGGCCTTAAAATGCATCTTATTCCTGAAAAAATCTTGATAACTTTGGAGGCCCGAAAAAGGGTTTACATCCTAGACCCCATAAAGTCCAGAAAATGTTGGTGACCCGAAAACAGTGTCAGAGAGCTCTGAATGTCCCAAAAATATTTGCAGCCTGAAAAGGGCATTAATCCGCATCCTGGCACCCTGAAATTCTCCAAAATATTTTTGGCCCAAAAAATGCATCCTACATCCCTGAAGTTCAGAAAATGTTGGCAGCACAAAACAGGCCTTAAAATACATATTAGGCCTGCAAAAATGTAGAAAACTTTGGAGGCCCAAAAAAGGGGTTTACAGGCATCCTAGACCCCCTAAAGTCCAGAAAATGTTGGCGGCCCAAAAACTGTGTCAGAGAGCTCTGAATGTCCCAAAAACATTTGCAGTCTGAAAAGGGCATTAACCCGCATGCTAGACCCCTGAAATTCCCCAAAATATTTTGGCCACGAAAAATTCATCCTACACCCCTGAAAATTCAGAAAATGTTGGCAGCACAAAAAAAGGCCTTAAAATACATATTAGGCCTCCATAAATGTAGAAAACTTTGGAGGCCCAAAAAAGGGGTTTACAGGCATCCTAGACCCCCTAAAGTCCAGAAAATGTTGGTGGCACAAAAACTGTGTCAGAGAGCTCTGAATGGCCCAAAAACTCTTGCAGCCTGAAAAGGGCATTAACACACATCCTAGACCCCTGAAATTCCTAAAAACATTTATGGCCCGAAAAATGCATCCTACACCCCTTAAAGTTCAGAAAATGTTGGCAGCCCCAAAAAGGCCTTAAAATGCATCTTATTCCTGCAAAAATCTTGATAACTTTGGAGGCCCAAAAAAGGGGTTTACATCCTAGACCCCATAAAGTCCAGAAAATGTTGGCAGCATAAAAAAGGCCTTAAAATACATATTAGGCCTCCAAAAATGTAGAAAACTGTGGAGGCCCAAAAAAGGGGTTTACAGGCATCCTAGACCCCCTAAAGTCCAGAAAATGTTGGTAGGCCAAAAGCTGTGTCAGAGAGCTCTGAATGTCCCAAAAACATTTCCAGCCTGAAAAGGGCATTAACCCACATTCTAAACCCCTGAAATTCCCAAAAACATTTTTGGCCCGAAAAATGCATCCTACACCCCTGAAAGTTCAGAAAATGTTGGCAGCCCCAAAAAGGCCTTAAAATGCATCTTATTCCTGCAAAAATCTTGATAACTTTGGAGGCCCAAAAAAGGGGTTTACATCCTAAACCCCATAAAGTCCAGAAAATGTTGGTGACCCGAAAACAGTGTCAGAGAGCTCTGAATGTCCCAAAAATATTTGCAGCCTGAAAAGGGCATTAATCCGCATCCTGGCGACCTGAAATTCCCCAAAATATTTTTGGCCCGAAAAATGCATCCTACATCCCTGAAGTTCAGAAAATGTTGGCAGCACAAAACAGGCCTTAAAATACATATTAGGCCTGCAAAAATGTAGAAAACTTTGGCGGCCCAAAAAAGTGGTTTACAGGCATCCTAGACCCTCTATAGTCCAGAAAATGTTGGCGACCCAAAAACTGTGTCAGAGAGCTCTGAATGTCCCAAAAACATTTGCAGTCTGAAAAGGGCATTAACCCGCATGCTAGACCCCTGAAATTCCCCAAAATATTTTGGCCACGAAAAATTCATCCTACACCCCTGAAAATTCAGAAAATGTTGGCAGCACAAAAAAAGGCCTTAAAATACATATTAGGCCTCCATAAATGTAGAAAACTTTGGAGGCCCAAAAAAGGGGTTTACAGGCATCCTAGACCCCCTAAAGTCCAGAAAATGTTGGTGGCACAAAAACTGTGTCAGAGAGCTCTGAATGGCCCAAAAACTCTTGCAGCCTGAAAAGGGCATTAACACACATCCTAGACCCCTGAAATTCCTAAAAACATTTATGGCCCGAAAAATGCATCCTACACCCTTGAAAGTCCAGAAAATGTTGGCAGCCCCAAAAAGACCTAAAAATGCATCTTATTCCTGCAAAAATCTTGATAACTTTGGAGGCCCAAAAAAGGGGTTTACATCCTAGACCCCATAAAGTCCAGAAAATGTTGGTGACCCAAAAACTGTGTCAGAGAGCTCTGGATGTCCCAAAAATATTTGCAGCCTGAAAAGGGCATTAATCCGCATCCTGGCCCCCTGAAATTCCCCAAAATATTTTTGGCCCAAAAAATGCATCCTATATCCCTGAAGTTCAGAAAATGTTGGCAGCACAAAACAGGCCTTATAATACACATTAGGCCTGCAAAAATGTAGAAAACTTTGGAGGCCCAAAAAAGGGGTTTACAGGCATCCTAGACCCCATAAAGTCCAGAAAATGTTGGTGGCCCATACACTGTGTCAGAGAGCTCTGAATGTCCCAAAAACATTTGCAGTCTGAAAAGGGCATTAACCCGCATGCTAGACCCCTGAAATTCCCCAAAATATTTTGGCCACGAAAAATTCATCCTACACCCCTGAAAATGCAGAAAATGTTGGCAGCATAAAAAAGGCCTTCAAATTCATATTAGGCCTCCAAAAATGTAGAAAACTGTGGAGGCCCAAAAAAGGGGTTTACAGGCATCCTAGACCCCCTAAAGTCCAGAAAATGTTGGTAGGCCAAAAACTGTGTCAGAGAGCTCTTAATGTCCCAAAAACGTTTGCAGCCTGAAAAGGGCATTAACCCATACCCTAATCCCCTGAAATTCCCAAAAACATTTTTGGCCCGAAAAATGCATCCTACACCCTTGAAAGTCCAGAAAATGTTGGCAGCCCCAAAAAGACCTAAAAATGCATCTTATTCCTGCAAAAATCTTGATAACTTTGGAGGCCCAAAAAAGGGGTTTACATCCTAGACCCCATAAAGTCCAGAAAATGTTGGTGACCCAAAAACTGTGTCAGAGAGCTCTGGATGTCCCAAAAATATTTGCAGCCTGAAAAGGGCATTAATCCGCATCCTGGCCCCCTGAAATTCCCCAAAATATTTTTGGCCCAAAAAATGCATCCTACATCCCTGAAGTTCAGAAAATGTTGGCAGCACAAAACAGGCCTTAAAATACATATTAGGCCTGCAAAAATGTAGAAAACTTTGGAGGCCCAAAAAAGGGGTTTACAGGCATCCTAGATCCCCTAAAGTCCAGAAAATGTTGGCGGTCCAAAAACTGTGTCAGAGAGCTCTGAATGTCCCAAAAACATTTGCAGTCTGAAAAGGGCATTAACCCGCATGCTAGACCCCTGAAATTCCCCAAAATATTTTGGCCATGAAAAATTCATCCTACACCCCTGAAAATTCAGAAAATGTTGGCAGCATAAAAAAGGCCTTAAAATACATATTAGGCCTCCAAAAATGTAGAAAACTGTGGAGGCCCAAAAAAGGGGTTTACAGGCATCCTAGACCCCCTAAAGTCCAGAAAATGTTGGTAGGCCAAAAGCTGTGTCAGAGAGCTCTGAATGTCCCAAAAACATTTCCAGCCTGAAAAGGGCATTAACCCACATTCTAAACCCCTGAAATTCCCAAAAACATTTTTGGCCCGAAAAATGCATCCTACACCCCTGAAAGTTCAGAAAATGTTGGCAGCCCCAAAAAGGCCTTAAAATGCATCTTATTCCTGCAAAAATCTTGATAACTTTGGAGGCCCAAAAAAGGGGTTTACATCCTAAACCCCATAAAGTCCAGAAAATGTTGGTGACCCGAAAACAGTGTCATAGAGCTCTGAATGTCCCAAAAATATTTGCAGCCTGAAAAGGGCATTAATCCGCATCCTGGCGACCTGAAATTCCCCAAAATATTTTTGGCCCGAAAAATGCATCCTACATCCCTGAAGTTCAGAAAATGTTGGCAGCACAAAACAGGCCTTAAAATACATATTAGGCCTGCAAAAATGTAGAAAACTTTGGCGGCCCAAAAAAGTGGTTTACAGGCATCCTAGACCCTCTATAGTCCAGAAAATGTTGGCGACCCAAAAACTGTGTCAGAGAGCTCTGAATGTCCCAAAAACATTTGCAGTCTGAAAAGGGCATTAACCCGCATGCTAGACCCCTGAAATTCCCCAAAATATTTTGGCCACGAAAAATTCATCCTACACCCCTGAAAATTCAGAAAATGTTGGCAGCACAAAAAAAGGCCTTAAAATACATATTAGGCCTCCATAAATGTAGAAAACTTTGGAGGCCCAAAAAAGGGGTTTACAGGCATCCTAGACCCCCTAAAGTCCAGAAAATGTTGGTGGCACAAAAACTGTGTCAGAGAGCTCTGAATGGCCCAAAAACTCTTGCAGCCTGAAAAGGGCATTAACACACATCCTAGACCCCTGAAATTCCTAAAAACATTTATGGCCCGAAAAATGCATCCTACACCCCTGAAAGTTCAGAAAATGTTGGCAGCCCCAAAAAGGCCTTAAAATGCATCTTATTCCTGCAAAAATCTTGATAACTTTGGAGGCCCAAAAAAGGGGTTTACATCCTAGACCCCATAAAGTCCAGAAAATGTTGGTGACCCGAAAACAGTGTCAGAGAGCTCTGAATGTCCCAAAAATATGTGCAGCCTGAAAAGGGCATTAATCCGCATCCTGGCCCCCTGAAATTCCCCAAAATATTTTTGGCCCAAAAAATGCATCCTATATCCCTGAAGTTCAGAAAATGTTGGCAGCACAAAACAGGCCTTAAAATACACATTAGGCCTGCAAAAATGTAGAAAACTTTGGAGGCCCAAAAAAGGGGTTTACAGGCATCCTAGACCCCATAAAGTCCAGAAAATGTTGGTGGCCCATACACTGTGTCAGAGAGCTCTGAATGTCCCAAAAACATTTGCAGTCTGAAAAGGGCATTAACCCGCATGCTAGACCCCTGAAATTCCCCAAAATATTTTGGCCACGAAAAATTCATCCTACACCCCTGAAAATGCAGAAAATGTTGGCAGCATAAAAAAGGCCTTAAAATTCATATTAGGCCTCCAAAAATGTAGAAAACTGTGGAGGCCCAAAAAAGGGGTTTACAGGCATCCTAGACCCCCTAAAGTCCAGAAAATGTTGGTAGGCCAAAAACTGTGTCAGAGAGCTCTTAATGTCCCAAAAACGTTTACAGCCTGAAAAGGGCATTAACCCATACCCTAATCCCCTGAAATTCCCAAAAACATTTTTGGCCCGAAAAATGCATCCTACACCCTTGAAAGTCCAGAAAATGTTGGCAGCCCCAAAAAGGCCTAAAAATGCATCTTATTCCTGCAAAAATCTTGATAACTTTGGAGTCCCAAAAAAGGGGTTTACATCCTAGACCCCATAAAGTCCAGAAAATGTTGGTGACCCAAAAACTGTGTCAGAGAGCTCTGGATGTCCCAAAAATATTTGCAGCCTGAAAAGGGCATTAATCCGCATCCTGGCCCCCTGAAATTCCCCAAAATATTTTTGGCCCA
This sequence comes from Ambystoma mexicanum, assembly GCF_040938575.1. Taxonomy (NCBI): domain Eukaryota; kingdom Metazoa; phylum Chordata; class Amphibia; order Caudata; family Ambystomatidae; genus Ambystoma; species Ambystoma mexicanum. The sequence goes on along the minus strand of NC_090935.1, from coordinate 1,301,900,306 downwards.
AAAAATGCATCCTACATCCCTGAAGTTCAGAAAATGTTGGCAGCACAAAACAGGCCTTAAAATACATATTAGGCCTGCAAAAATGTAGAAAACTTTGGAGGCCCAAAAAAGGGGTTTACAGGCATCCTAGATCCCCTAAAGTCCAGAAAATGTTGGCGGTCCAAAAACTGTGTCAGAGAGCTCTGGATGTCCCAAAAACATTTGCAGTCTGAAAAGGGCATTAACCCGCATGCTAGACCCCTGAAATTCCCCAAAATATTTTGGCCACGAAAAATTCATCCTACACCCCTGAAAATTCAGAAAATGTTGGCAGCATAAAAAAGGCCTTAAAATACATATTAGGCCTCCAAAAATGTAGAAAACTGTGGAGGCCCAAAAAAGGGGTTTACAGGCATCCTAGACCCCCTAAAGTCCAGAAAATGTTGGTAGGCCAAAAGCTGTGTCAGAGAGCTCTGAATGTCCCAAAAACATTTCCAGCCTGAAAAGGGCATTAACCCACATTCTAAACCCCTGAAATTCCCCAAAATATTTTTGGCCCAAAAAATGCATCCTACATCCCTGAAGTTCAGAAAATGTTGGCAGCACAAAACAGGCCTTAAAATACATATTAGGCCTGCAAAAATGTAGAAAACTTTGGAGGCCCAAAAAAGGGGTTTACAGGCATCCTAGATCCCCTAAAGTCCAGAAAATGTTGGCGGTCCAAAAACTGTGTCAGAGAGCTCTGAATGTCCCAAAAACATTTGCAGTCTGAAAAGGGCATTAACCCGCATGCTAGACCCCTGAAATTCCCCAAAATATTTTGGCCATGAAAAATTCATCCTACACCCCTGAAAATTCAGAAAATGTTGGCAGCATAAAAAAGGCATTAAAATACATATTAGGCCTCCAAAAATGTAGAAAACTGTGGAGGCCCAAAAAAGGGGTTTACAGGCATCCTAGACCCCCTAAAGTCCAGAAAATGTTGGTAGGCCAAAAGCTGTGTCAGAGAGCTCTGAATGTCCCAAAAACATTTCCAGCCTGAAAAGGGCATTAACCCACATTCTAAACCCCTGAAATTCCCAAAAACATTTTTGGCCCGAAAAATGCATCCTACACCCCTGAAAGTTCAGAAAATGTTGGCAGCCCCAAAAAGGCCTTAAAATGCATCTTATTCCTGCAAAAATCTTGATAACTTTGGAGGCCCAAAAAAGGGGTTTACATCCTAAACCCCATAAAGTCCAGAAAATGTTGGTGACCCGAAAACAGTGTCAGAGAGCTCTGAATGTCCCAAAAATATTTGCAGCCTGAAAAGGGCATTAATCCGCATCCTGGCGACCTGAAATTCCCCAAAATATTTTTGGCCCGAAAAATGCATCCTACATCCCTGAAGTTCAGAAAATGTTGGCAGCACAAAACAGGCCTTAAAATACATATTAGGCCTGCAAAAATGTAGAAAACTTTGGCGGCCCAAAAAAGTGGTTTACAGGCATCCTAGACCCTCTATAGTCCAGAAAATGTTGGCGACCCAAAAACTGTGTCAGAGAGCTCTGAATGTCCCAAAAACATTTGCAGTCTGAAAAGGGCATTAACCCGCATGCTAGACCCCTGAAATTCCCCAAAATATTTTGGCCACGAAAAATTCATCCTACACCCCTGAAAATTCAGAAAATGTTGGCAGCACAAAAAAAGGCCTTAAAATACATATTAGGCCTCCATAAATGTAGAAAACTTTGGAGGCCCAAAAAAGGGGTTTACAGGCATCCTAGACCCCCTAAAGTCCAGAAAATGTTGGTGGCACAAAAACTGTGTCAGAGAGCTCTGAATGGCCCAAAAACTCTTGCAGCCTGAAAAGGGCATTAACACACATCCTAGACCCCTGAAATTCCTAAAAACATTTATGGCCCGAAAAATGCATCCTACACCCCTGAAAGTTCAGAAAATGTTGGCAGCCCCAAAAAGGCCTTAAAATGCATCTTATTCCTGCAAAAATCTTGATAACTTTGGAGGCCCAAAAAAGGGGTTTACATCCTAGACCCCATAAAGTCCAGAAAATGTTGGTGACCCGAAAACAGTGTCAGAGAGCTCTGAATGTCCCAAAAATATGTGCAGCCTGAAAAGGGCATTAATCCGCATCCTGGCCCCCTGAAATTCCCCAAAATATTTTTGGCCCAAAAAATGCATCCTATATCCCTGAAGTTCAGAAAATGTTGGCAGCACAAAACAGGCCTTAAAATACACATTAGGCCTGCAAAAATGTAGAAAACTTTGGAGGCCCAAAAAAGGGGTTTACAGGCATCCTAGACCCCATAAAGTCCAGAAAATGTTGGTGGCCCATACACTGTGTCAGAGAGCTCTGAATGTCCCAAAAACATTTGCAGTCTGAAAAGGGCATTAACCCGCATGCTAGACCCCTGAAATTCCCCAAAATATTTTGGCCACGAAAAATTCATCCTACACCCCTGAAAATGCAGAAAATGTTGGCAGCATAAAAAAGGCCTTAAAATTCATATTAGGCCTCCAAAAATGTAGAAAACTGTGGAGGCCCAAAAAAGGGGTTTACAGGCATCCTAGACCCCCTAAAGTCCAGAAAATGTTGGTAGGCCAAAAACTGTGTCAGAGAGCTCTTAATGTCCCAAAAACGTTTACAGCCTGAAAAGGGCATTAACCCATACCCTAATCCCCTGAAATTCCCAAAAACATTTTTGGCCCGAAAAATGCATCCTACACCCTTGAAAGTCCAGAAAATGTTGGCAGCCCCAAAAAGGCCTAAAAATGCATCTTATTCCTGCAAAAATCTTGATAACTTTGGAGTCCCAAAAAAGGGGTTTACATCCTAGACCCCATAAAGTCCAGAAAATGTTGGTGACCCAAAAACTGTGTCAGAGAGCTCTGGATGTCCCAAAAATATTTGCAGCCTGAAAAGGGCATTAATCCGCATCCTGGCCCCCTGAAATTCCCCAAAATATTTTTGGCCCAAAAAATGCATCCTACATCCCTGAAGTTCAGAAAATGTTGGCAGCACAAAACAGGCCTTAAAATACATATTAGGCCTGCAAAAATGTAGAAAACTTTGGAGGCCCAAAAAAGGGGTTTACAGGCATCCTAGATCCCCTAAAGTCCAGAAAATGTTGGCGGTCCAAAAACTGTGTCAGAGAGCTCTGAATGTCCCAAAAACATTTGCAGTCTGAAAAGGGCATTAACCCGCATGCTAGACCCCTGAAATTCCCCAAAATATTTTGGCCACGAAAAATTCATCCTACACCCCTGAAAATTCAGAAAATGTTGGCAGCATAAAAAAGGCCTTAAAATACATATTAGGCCTCCAAAAATGTAGAAAACTGTGGAGGCCCAAAAAAGGGGTTTACAGGCATCCTAGACCCCCTAAAGTCCAGAAAATGTTGGTAGGCCAAAAGCTGTGTCAGAGAGCTCTGAATGTCCCAAAAACATTTCCAGCCTGAAAAGGGCATTAACCCACATTCTAAACCCCTGAAATTCCCAAAAACATTTTTGGCCCGAAAAATGCATCCTACACCCCTGAAAGTTCAGAAAATGTTGGCAGCCCCAAAAAGGCCTTAAAATGCATCTTATTCCTGCAAAAATCTTGATAACTTTGGAGGCCCAAAAAAGGGGTTTACATCCTAGACCCCATAAAGTCCAGAAAATGTTGGTGACCCGAAAACAGTGTCAGAGAGCTCTGAATGTCCCAAAAATATTTGCAGCCTGAAAAGGGCATTAATCCGCATCCTGGCGACCTGAAATTCCCCAAAATATTTTTGGCCCGAAAAATGCATCCTACATCCCTGAAGTTCAGAAAATGTTGGCAGCACAAAACAGGCCTTAAAATACATATTAGGCCTGCAAAAATGTAGAAAACTTTGGCGGCCCAAAAAAGTGGTTTACAGGCATCCTAGACCCTCTATAGTCCAGAAAATGTTGGCGACCCAAAAACTGTGTCAGAGAGCTCTGAATGTCCCAAAAACATTTGCAGTCTGAAAAGGGCACTAACCCGCAAGCTAGACCCTTGAAATTCCACAAAATATTTTGGCCATGAAAAATTCATCCCTACACCCCTGAAAATTCAGAAAATGTTGGCAACACAAAAAAAGGCCTTAAAATACATATTAGGCCTCCAAAAATATAGAAAACTTTGGAGGCCCAAAAAAGGGGTTTACAGACATCCTAGACCCCCTAAAGTCCAGAAAATGTTGGTAGGCCAAAAACTGTGTCAGAGAGCTCTGAATGTCCCAAAAACGTTTGCAGCCTGAAAAGGGCATTAACCCACATCCTAATCCCCTGAAATTCCCCAAAACATTTTTGGCCTGAAAAATGCATCCTACACCCTCGAAAGTCCAGAAAATGTTGGCAGCCCCAAAAAGGCCTTAAAATGCATCTTATTCCTGCAAAAATCTTGATAACTTTGGAGGCCCAAAAAAGGGGTTTACATCCTAGACCCCATAAAGTCCAGAAAATGTTGGTGGCCCGAAAACAGTGTCAGAGAGCTCTGAATGTCCCAAAAATATTTGCAGCCTGAAAAGGGCATTAATCCGCATCCTGGCGACCTGAAATTCCCCAAAATATTTTTGGCCCGAAAAATGCATCCTACATCCCTGAAGTTCAGAAAATGTTGGCAGCACAAAAAAGGCCTTAAAATACATATTAGTCCTCCAAAAATGTAGAAAACTTTAGAGGCCCAAAAAAGGGGTTTACAGGCATCCTAGACCCCCAAAGTCCAGAAAATGTTGGTAGGCCAAAAACTGTGTCAGAGAGCTCTGAATGTCCCAAAAACATTTGCAGCCTGAAAAGGGCATTAACCCACATCCTAAACCCCTGAAATTCCCCAAAACATTTTTGGCCTGAAAAATGCATCCTAGACCCCTGAAAGTTCAGAAAATGTTGGCAGCCCCAAAAAGGCCTTAAAATGCATCTTATTCCTGTAAAAATCTTGATAACTTTGGAGGCCGAAAAAAGGGGTTTACATCCTAGACCTCATAAAGTCCAGAAAATGTTGGTGACCCGAAAACAGTGTCCGAGAGCTCTGAATGTCCCAAAAACATTTGCAGTCTGAAAAGGGCATTAAGCCGCATGCTAGACCCCTGAAATTCCCCAAAATATTTTGGCCACGAAATATTCATCCTACACCCCTGAAAATTCAGAAAATGTTGGCAGCACAAAAAAGGCCTTAAAATACATATTAGGCCTGCAAAAATGTAGAAAACTTTGGAGGTCCAAAAAAGGGGTTTACAGGCATCCTAGACCCCCTAAAGTCCAGAAAATGTTGGTGGCCCGAAAACAGTGTCAGAGAGCTCTGAATGTCCCAAAAATATTTGCAGCCTGAACAGGGCATTAACCCGCATCGTAGACCCCTGAAATTCCTAAAAACATCTATGGCCCGAAAAATGCATCCTACACCCCTTAAAGTTAAGAAAATGTCGGCAGCCCAAAAAATGCCTTAAAATGCATCTTATTCCTGCAATACTTTTTAAAACTTTGGAGGCACAAAAAAGGGGTTTGCAGGCATCCTAGACCCCATAAAGTCCAGAAAATGTTGGTGGCCCATAAACTGTGTCAGAGAGCTCTGAATGTCCCAAAAACATTTGCAGTCTGAAAAGGGCATTAAGCCGCATGCTAGACCCCTGAAATCCCCAAAATATTTTGGCCACGAAAAATTCATCCTACACCCCTGAAAATTCAGAAAATGTTGGCAGCACAAAAAAGGCCTTAAAATACATATTAGGCCTCCAAAAATGTAGAAAACTTTGGAGGCCCAAAACAGGGGTTTACAGGCATCCTAGACCCCCTAAAGTCCAGAAAATGTTGGTGGCCCAAAAACTGTGTCAGAGAGCTCTGAATGGCCCAAAAACGCTTGCAGCCTGAAAAGGGCAGTAACCCGCATCCTAGACCCCTGAAATTCCTAAAAACATTTATCGCCCGAAAAATGCATCCTACACCCCTTAAAGTTCAGAAAATGTTGGCAGCCCAAAAAATGCCTTAAAATGCATCTTATTCCTGCAATAATCTTTAAAACTTTGGAGGCCCAAAAAAGGGGTTTACAGGCATCCTAGACCCCCTAAAGTCCAGAAAATGTTGGCGGCCCAAAAACTGTGTCAGAGAGCTCTGAATGTCCCAAAAACATTTGCAGCCTGAAAAGGGCATTAATCCACATCCTAAACCCCTGAAATTCCCAAAAACATTTTTGGCCCGAAAAATGCATCCTACACCCCTGAAAGTTCTGAAAATGTTGGCAGCCCCCAAAAGTCCTTAAAATGCATCTTATTCCTGCAAAAATCTTGATAACTTTGGAGGCCCAAAAAAGGGGTTTACATCCTAGACCCCATAAAGTCCAGAACATGTTGGTGACCCGAAAACAGTGTCAGAGAGCTCTGAATGTCCCAAAAATATGTGCAGCCTGAAAAGGGCATTAATCCACATCCTGGCCCCCTGAAATTCCCCAAAATATTTTTGGCCCAAAAAATGCATCCTACATCCCTGAAGTTCAGAAAATGTTGGCAGCACAAAACAGGCCTTAAAATACATATTAGGCCTAGAAAAATGTAGAAAACTTTGGAGGCCCAAAAAAGAGGTTTACAGGCATCCTAGACCCCCTAAAGTCCAGAAAATGTTGGCGGCCCAAAAACTGTGTCAGAGAGCTCTGAATGTCCCAAAAACGCTTGCAGCCTGAAAAGGGCATTAACCCGCATGCTAGACCCCTAAAATTTCCCAAAATATTTTGGCCATGAAAAATTCATCCTACACCCCTGAAAATTCAGAAAATGTTGGCAGCACAAAAAAGGCCTTAAAATACATATTAGGCCTCCAAAAATGTAGAAAACTTTGGAGGCCCAAAAAAGGGGTTTACAGGCATCCTAGACCCCCTAAAGTCCAGAAAATGTTGGTAGGCCAAAAACTGTGTCAGAGAGCTCTGAATGTCCCAAAAACGTTTGCAGCCTGAAAAGGGCATTAACCCACATCCTAAACCCCTGAAATTCCCAAAAACATTTTTGGCCCGAAAAATGCATCCTACACCCCTGAAAGTTCAGAAAATGTTGGCAGCCCCAAAAAGGCCTTAAAATGCTTCTTATTCCTGCAAAAATCTTGATAACTTTGGAGGCCCAAAAAAGGGGTTTACATCCTAGACCCCATAAAGTCCAGAAAATGTTGGTGACCCGAAAACAGTGTCAGAGAGCTCTGAATGTCCCAAAAATATTTGCAGCCTGAAAAGGGCATTAATCCGCATCCTGGCCCCCTGAAATTCCCCAAAGTATTTTTGGCCCGAAAAATGCATCCTACATCCCTGAAGTTCAGAAAATGTTGGCAGCACAAAACAGGCCTTAAGAAAATGTTGGCAGCACAAAACAGGCCTTAAAATACATATTAGGCCTGCAAAAATGTAGAAAACTTTGGAGGCCCAAAAAAGGGGTTTACATTCATCCTAGACCCACTAAAGTCCAGAAAATGTTGGCGGCCCAAAAACTGTGTCAGAGAGCTCTGAATGGCCCAAAAACATTTGCAGTCTGAAAAGGGCATTAACCCGCATGCTAGACCCCTGAAATTTCCCAAAATATTTTGGCCACGAAAAATTCATCCTAGACCCCCAAAACTCCAGAAAATGTTGGTAGGCCAAAAGCTGTGTCAGAGAGCTGTGGATGTCCCAAAAACGTTTGCAGCCTGAAAAGGGCATTAACCCACATCCTAAAACCCTGAAATTCCCAAAAACATTTTTGGCCCGAAAAATGCATCCTACACCCCTGAAAGTTCAGAAAATGTTGGCAGCCCCAAAAAGGCCTTAAAATGCATCTTATTCCTGAAAAAATCTTGATAACTTTGGAGGCCCGAAAAAGGGTTTACATCCTAGACCCCATAAAGTCCAGAAAATGTTGGTGACCCGAAAACAGTGTCAGAGAGCTCTGAATGTCCCAAAAATATTTGCAGCCTGAAAAGGGCATTAATCCGCATCCTGGCACCCTGAAATTCTCCAAAATATTTTTGGCCCAAAAAATGCATCCTACATCCCTGAAGTTCAGAAAATGTTGGCAGCACAAAACAGGCCTTAAAATACATATTAGGCCTGCAAAAATGTAGAAAACTTTGGAGGCCCAAAAAAGGGGTTTACAGGCATCCTAGACCCCCTAAAGTCCAGAAAATGTTGGCGGCCCAAAAACTGTGTCAGAGAGCTCTGAATGTCCCAAAAACATTTGCAGTCTGAAAAGGGCATTAACCCGCATGCTAGACCCCTGAGATTCCCCAAAATATTTTGGCCACGAAAAATTCATCCTACACCCCTGAAAATTCAGAAAATGTTGGCAGCACAAAAAAAGGCCTTAAAATACATATTAGGCCTCCATAAATGTAGAAATCTTTGGAGGCCCAAAAAAGGGGTTTACAGGCATCCTAGACCCCCTAAAGTCCAGAAAATGTTGGTGGCACAAAAACTGTGTCAGAGAGCTCTGAATGGCCCAAAAACTCTTGCAGCCTGAAAAGGGCATTAACACACATCCTAGACCCCTGAAATTCCTAAAAACATTTATGGCCCGAAAAATGCATCCTACACCCCTTAAAGTTCAGAAAATGTTGGCAGCCCCAAAAAGGCCTTAAAATGCATCTTATTCCTGCAAAAATCTTGATAACTTTGGAGGCCCAAAAAAGGGGTTTACATCCTAGACCCCATAAAGTCCAGAAAATGTTGGTGACCCGAAAACAGTGTCAGAGAGCTCTGAATGTCCCAAAAATATGTGCAGCCTGAAAAGGGCATTAATCCGCATCCTGGCCCCCTGAAATTCCCCAAAATATTTTTGGCCCAAAAAATGCATCCTATATCCCTGAAGTTCAGAAAATGTTGGCAGCACAAAACAGGCCTTAAAATACACATTAGGCCTGCAAAAATGTAGAAAACTTTGGAGGCCCAAAAAAGGGGTTTACAGGCATCCTAGACCCCATAAAGTCCAGAAAATGTTGGTGGCCCATACACTGTGTCAGAGAGCTCTGAATGTCCCAAAAACATTTGCAGTCTGAAAAGGGCATTAACCCGCATGCTAGACCCCTGAAATTCCCCAAAATATTTTGGCCACGAAAAATTCATCCTACACCCCTGAAAATGCAGAAAATGTTGGCAGCATAAAAAAGGCCTTAAAATTCATATTAGGCCTCCAAAAATGTAGAAAACTGTGGAGGCCCAAAAAAGGGGTTTACAGGCATCCTAGACCCCCTAAAGTCCAGAAAATGTTGGTAGGCCAAAAACTGTGTCAGAGAGCTCTTAATGTCCCAAAAACGTTTGCAGCCTGAAAAGGGCATTAACCCATACCCTAATCCCCTGAAATTCCCAAAAACATTTTTGGCCCGAAAAATGCATCCTACACCCTTGAAAGTCCAGAAAATGTTGGCAGCCCCAAAAAGGCCTAAAAATGCATCTTATTCCTGCAAAAATCTTGATAACTTTGGAGGCCCAAAAAAGGGGTTTACATCCTAGACCCCATAAAGTCCAGAAAATGTTGGTGACCCAAAAACTGTGTCAGAGAGCTCTGGATGTCCCAAAAATATTTGCAGCCTGAAAAGGGCATTAATCCGCATCCTGGCCCCCTGAAATTCCCCAAAATATTTTTGGCCCAAAAAATGCATCCTACATCCCTGAAGTTCAGAAAATGTTGGCAGCACAAAACAGGCCTTAAAATACATATTAGGCCTGCAAAAATGTAGAAAACTTTGGAGGCCCAAAAAAGGGGTTTACAGGCATCCTAGATCCCCTAAAGTCCAGAAAATGTTGGCGGTCCAAAAACTGTGTCAGAGAGCTCTGAATGTCCCAAAAACATTTGCAGTCTGAAAAGGGCATTAACCCGCATGCTAGACCCCTGAAATTCCCCAAAATATTTTGGCCACGAAAAATTCATCCTACACCCCTGAAAATTCAGAAAATGTTGGCAGCATAAAAAAGGCCTTAAAATACATATTAGGCCTCCAAAAATGTAGAAAACTGTGGAGGCCCAAAAAAGGGGTTTACAGGCATCCTAGACCCCCTAAAGTCCAGAAAATGTTGGTAGGCCAAAAGCTGTGTCAGAGAGCTCTGAATGTCCCAAAAACATTTCCAGCCTGAAAAGGGCATTAACCCACATTCTAAACCCCTGAAATTCCCAAAAACATTTTTGGCCCGAAAAATGCATCCTACACCCCTGAAAGTTCAGAAAATGTTGGCAGCCCCAAAAAGGCCTTAAAATGCATCTTATTCCTGCAAAAATCTTGATAACTTTGGAGGCCCAAAAAAGGGGTTTACATCCTAGACCCCATAAAGTCCAGAAAATGTTGGTGACCCGAAAACAGTGTCAGAGAGCTCTGAATGTCCCAAAAATATTTGCAGCCTGAAAAGGGCATTAATCCGCATCCTGGCGACGTGAAATTCCCCAAAATATTTTTGGCCCGAAAAATGCATCCTACATCCCTGAAGTTCAGAAAATGTTGGCAGCACAAAACAGGCCTTAAAATACATATTAGGCCTGCAAAAATGTAGAAAACTTTGGCGGCCCAAAAAAGTGGTTTACAGGCATCCTAGACCCTCTATAGTCCAGAAAATGTTGGCGACCCAAAAACTGTGTCAGAGAGCTCTGAATGTCCCAAAAACATTTGCAGTCTGAAAAGGGCACTAACGCGCAAGCTAGACCCTTGAAATTCCACAAAATATTTTGGCCATGAAAAATTCATCCCTACACCCCTGAAAATTCAGAAAATGTTGGCAACACAAAAAAAGGCCTTAAAATACATATTAGGCCTCCAAAAATATAGAAAACTTCGGAGGCCCAAAAAAGGGGTTTACAGACATCCTAGACCCCCTAAAGTCCAGAAAATGTTGGTAGGCCAAGAACTGTGTCAGAGAGCTCTGAATGTCCCAAAAACGTTTGCAGCCTGAAAAGGGCATTAACCCACATCCTAATCCCCTGAAATTCCCCAAAACATTTTTGGCCTGAAAAATGCATCCTACACCCTCGAAAGTCCAGAAAATGTTGGCAGCCCCAAAAAGGCGTTAAAATGCATCTTATTCCTGCAAAAATCTTGATAACTTTGGAGGCCCAAAAAAGGGGTTTACATCCTAGACCCCATAAAGTCCAGAAAATGTTGGTGGCCCGAAAACAGTGTCAGAGAGCTCTGAATGTCCCAAAAATATTTGCAGCCTGAAAAGGGCATTAATCCGCATCCTGGCGACCTGAAATTCCCCAAAATATTTTTGGCCCGAAAAATGCATCCTACATCCCTGAAGTTCAGAAAATGTTGGCAGCACAAAAAAGGCCTTAAAATACATATTAGTCCTCCAAAAATGTAGAAAACTTTAGAGGCCCAAAAAAGGGGTTTACAGGCATCCTAGACCCCCAAAGTCCAGAAAATGTTGGTAGGCCAAAAACTGTGTCAGAGAGCTCTGAATGTCCCAAAAACATTTGCAGCCTGAAAAGGGCATTAACCCACATCCTAAACCCCTGAAATTCCCAAAAACATGTTTGGCCCGAAAAATGCATCCTAGACCCCTGAAAGTTCAGAAAATGTTGGCAGCCCCAAAAAGGCCTTAAAATGCATCTTATTCCTGTAAAAATCTTGATAACTTTGGAGGCCCAAAAAAGGGGTTTACATCCTAGACCTCATAAAGTCCAGAAAATGTTGGTGACCCGAAAACAGTGTCCGAGAGCTCTGAATGTCCCAAAAACATTTGCAGTCTGAAAAGGGCATTAAGCCGCATGCTAGACCCCTGAAATTCCCCAAAATATTTTGGCCACGAAATATTCATCCTACACCCCTGAAAATTCAGAAAATGTTGGCAGCACAAAAAAGGCCTTAAAATACATATTAGGCCTGCAAAAATGTAGAAAACTTTGGAGGTCCAAAAAAGGGGTTTACAGGCATCCTAGACCCCCTAAAGTCCAGAAAATGTTGGTGGCCCGAAAACAGTGTCAGAGAGCTCTGAATGTCCCAAAAATATTTGCAGCCTGAACAGGGCATTAACCCGCATCGTAGACCCCTGAAATTCCTAAAAACATCTATGGCCCGAAAAATGCATCCTACACCCCTTAAAGTTCAGAAAATGTCGGCAGCCCAAAAAATGCCTTAAAATGCATCTTATTCCTGCAATAATTTTTAAAACTTTGGAGGCACAAAAAAGGGGTTTGCAGGCATCCTAGACCCCATAAAGTCCAGAAAATGTTGGTGGCCCATAAACTGTGTCAGAGAGCTCTGAATGTCCCAAAAACATTTGCAGTCTGAAAAGGGCATTAAGCCGCATGCTAGACCCCTGAAATCCCCAAAATATTTTGGCCACGAAAAATTCATCCTACACCCCTGAAAATTCAGAAAATGTTGGCAGCACAAAAAAGGCCTTAAAATACATATTAGGCCTCCAAAAATGTAGAAAACTTTGGAGGCCCAAAAAAGGGGTTTACAGGCATCCTAGACCCCCTAAAGTCCAGAAAATGTTGGTGGCCCAAAAACTGTGTCAGAGAGCTCTGAATGGCCCAAAAATGCTTGCAGCCTGAAAAGGGCATTAACCCGCATCCTAGACCCCTGAAATTCCTAAAAACATTTATCGCCCGAAAAATGCATCCTACACCCCTTAAAGTTCAGAAAATGTTGGCAGCCCAAAAAATGCCTTAAAATGCATCTTATTCCTGCAATAATCTTTAAAACTTTGGAGGCCCAAAAAAGGGGTTTACAGGCATCCTAGACCCCCTAAAGTCCAGAAAATGTTGGCGGCCCAAAAACTGTGTCAGAGAGCTCTGAATGTCCCAAAAACATTTGCAGCCTGAAAAGGGCATTAATCCACATCCTAAACCCCTGAAATTCCCAAAAACATTTTTGGCCCGAAAAATGCATCCTACACCCCTGAAAGTTCTGAAAATGTTGGCAGCCCCCAAAAGGCCTTAAAATGCATCTTATTCCTGCAAAAATCTTGATAACTTTGGAGGCCCAAAAAAGGGGTTTACATCCTAGACCCCATAAAGTCCAGAACATGTTGGTGACCCGAAAACAGTGTCAGAGAGCTCTGAATGTCCCAAAAATATGTGCAGCCTGAAAAGGGCATTAATCCACATCCTGGCCCCCTGAAATTCCCCAAAATATTTTTGGCCCAAAAAATGCATCCTACATCCCTGAAGTTCAGAAAATGTTGGCAGCACAAAACAGGCCTTAAAATACATATTAGGCCTGGAAAAATGTAGAAAACTTTGGAGGCCCAAAAAAGAGGTTTACAGGCATCCTAGACCCCCTAAAGTCCAGAAAATGTTGGCGGCCCAAAAACTGTGTCAGAGAGCTCTGAATGTCCCAAAAACGCTTGCAGCCTGAAAAGGGCATTAACCCGCATGCTAGACCCCTAAAATTTCCCAAAATATTTTGGCCATGAAAAATTCATCCTACACCCCTGAAAATTCAGAAAATGTTGGCAGCACAAAAAAGGCCTTAAAATACATATTAGGCCTCCAAAAATGTAGAAAACTTTGGAGGCCCAAAAAAGGGGTTTACAGGCATCCTAGACCCCCTAAAGTCCAGAAAATGTTGGTAGGCCAAAAACTGTGTCAGAGAGCTCTGAATGTCCCAAAAACGTTTGCAGCCTGAAAAGGGCATTAACCCACACCCTAAACCCCTGAAATTCCCAAAAACATTTTTGGCCCGAAAAATGCATCCTACACCCCTGAAAGTTCAGAAAATGTTGGCAGCCCCAAAAAGGCCTTAAGAAAATGTTGGCAGCACAAAACAGGCCTTAAAATACATATTAGGCCTGCAAAAATGTAGAAAACTTTGGAGGCCCAAAAAAGGGGTTTACATTCATCCTAGATCCACTAAAGTCCAGAAAATGTTGGCGGCCCAAAAACTGTGTCAGAGAGCTCTGAATGGCCCAAAAACATTTGCAGTCTGAAAAGGGCATTAACCCGCATGCTAGACCCCTGAAATTCCCCAAAATATTTTGGCCACGAAATAGTCATCCTACACCCCTGAAAATTCAGAAAATGTTGGCAGCACAAAAAAGGCCTTAAAATACATATTAGGCCTGCAAAAATGTAGAAAACTTTGGAGGTCCAAAAAAGGGGTTTACAGGCATCCTAGACCCCCTAAAGTCCAGAAAATGTTGGTGGCCCGAAAACAGTGTCAGAGAGCTCTGAATGTCCCAAAAATATTTGCAGCCTGAAAAGGGCATTAACCCGCATCGTAGCCCCCTGAAATTCCTAAAAACATTCATGGCCCGAAAAATGCATCCTACACCCCTTAAAGTTCAGAAAATGTCGGCAGCCCAAAAAATGCCTTAAAATGCATCTTATTCCTGCAATAATTTTTAAAACTTTGGAGGCCCAAAAAAGGGGTTTGCAGGCATCCTAGACCCCATAAAGTCCAGAAAATGTTGGCGGCCCAAAAACTGTGTCAGAGAGCTCTGAATGTCCCAAAAACATTTGCAGTCTGAAAAGGGCATTAACCCGCATGCTAGACCCCTGAAATTCCCCAAAATATTTTGGCCACGAAAAATTCATCCTACACCCCTGAAAATTCAGAAAATGTTGGCAGCATAAAAAAGGCCTTAAAATACATATTAGGCCTCCAAAAATGTAGAAAACTGTGGAGGCCCGAAAAAGGGGTTTACAGGCATCCTAGACCCCCTAAAGTCCAGAAAATGTTGGTAGGCCAAAAGCTGTGTCAGAGAACTCTGAATGTCCCAAAAACATTTCCAGCCTGAAAAGGGCATTAACCCACATTCTAAACCCCTGAAATTCCCAAAAACATTTTTGGCCCGAAAAATGCATCCTACACCCCTGAAAGTTCAGAAAATGTTGGCAGCCCCAAAAAGGCCTTAAAATGCATCTTATTCCTGCAAAAATCTTGATAACTTTGGAGGCCCAAAAAAGGGGTTTACATCCTAGACCCCATAAAGTCCAGAAAATGTTGGTGACCCGAAAACAGTGTCAGAGAGCTCTGAATGTCCCAAAAATATTTGCAGCCTGAAAAGGGCATTAATCTGCATCCTGGCGACCTGAAATTCCCCAAAATATTTTTGGCCCGAAAAATGCATCCTACATCCCTGAAGTTCAGAAAATGTTGGCAGCACAAAACAGGCCTTAAAATACATATTAGGCCTGCAAAAATGTAGAAAACTTTGGCGGCCCAAAAAAGTGGTTTACAGGCATCCTAGACCCTCTATAGTCCAGAAAATGTTGGCGGCCCAAAAACTGTGTCAGAGAGCTCTGAATGTCCCAAAAACATTTGCAGTCTGAAAAGGGCACTAACCCGCAAGCTAGACCCTTGAAAATCCAGAAAATATTTTGGCCATGAAAAATTTATCCCTACACCCCTGAAAATTCAGAAAATGTTGGCAACACAAAAAAAGGCCTTAAAATACATATTAGGCCTCCAAAAATATAGAAAACTTTGGAGGCCCAAAAAAGGGGTTTACAGACATCCTAGACCCCCTAAAGTCCAGAAAATGTTGGTAGGCCATAAACTGTGTCAGAGAGCTCTGAATGTCCCAAAAACGTTTGCAGCCTGAAAAGGGCATTAACCCACATCCTAATCCCCTGAAATTCCCAAAAACATTTTTGGCCCGAAAAATGCATCCTACACCCTCGAAAGTCCAGAAAATGTTGGCAGCCCCAAAAAGGCCTTAAAATGCATCTTATTCCTGCAAAAATCTTGATAACTTTGGAGGCCCAAAAAAGGGGTTTACATCCTAGACCCCATAAAGTCCAGAAAATGTTGGTGACCCGAAAACAGTGTCAGAGAGCTCTGAATGTCCCAAAAATATTTGCAGCCTGAAAAGGGCATTAATCCGCATCCTGGCGACCTGAAATTCCCCAAAATATTTTTGGCCCGAAAAATGCATCCTACATCCCTGAAGTTCAGAAAATGTTGGCAGCACAAAAAAGGCCTTAAAATACATATTAGTCCTTCAAAAATGTAGAAAACTTTAGAGGCCCAAAAAAGGGGTTTACAGGCATCCTAGACCCCCTAAAGTCCAGAAAATGTTGGTAGGCCAAAAACTGTGTCAGAGAGCTCTGAATGTCCCAAAAACATTTGCAGCCTGAAAAGGGCATTAACCCACATCCTAAACCCCTGAAATTCCCAAAAACATGTTTGGCCCGAAAAATGCATCCTAGACCCCTGAAAGTTCAGAAAATGTTGGCAGCCCCAAAAAGGCCTTAAAATGCATCTTATTCCTGTAAAAATCTTGATAACTTTAGATGCCCAAAAAAGGGGTTTACATCCTAGACCTCATAAAGTCCAGAAAATGTTGGTGACCCGAAAACAGTGTCCGAGAGCTCTGAATGTACCAAAAACATTTGCAGTCTGAAAAGGGCATTAACCCGCATGCTAGACCCCTGAAATTCCCCAAAATATTTTGGCCACTAAATATTCATCCTACACCCCTGAAAATTCAGAAAATGTTGGCAGCACAAAAAAGGCCTTAAAATACATATTAGGCCTGCAAAAATGTAGAAAACTTTGGAGGTCCAAAAAAGGGGTTTACAGGCATCCTAGACCCCCTAAAGTCCAGAAAATGTTGGTGGCCCGAAAACAGTGTCAGAGAGCTCTGAATGTCCCAAAAACATTTGCAGTCTGAAAAGGGCATTAACCCGCATGCTAGACCCCTGAAATTCCCCAAAATATTTTGGCCACGAAAAATTCATCCTACACCCCTGAAAATTCAGAAAATGTTGGCAGCATAAAAAAGGCCTTAAAATACATATTAGGCCTCCAAAAATGTAGAAAACTTTGGAGGCCCAAAAAAGGGGTTTGCAGGCATCCTAGACCCCATAAAGTCCAGAAAATGTTGGCGGCCCAAAAACTGTGTCAGAGAGCTCTGAATGTCCCAAAAACATTTGCAGTCTGAAAAGGGCATTAACCCGCATGCTAGACCCCTGAAATTCCCCAAAATATTTTGGCCACGAAAAATTCATCCTACACCCCTGAAAATTCAGAAAATGTTGGCAGCATAAAAAAGGCCTTAAAATACATATTAGGCCTCCAAAAATGTAGAAAACTGTGGAGGCCCGAAAAAGGGGTTTACAGGCATCCTAGACCCCCTAAAGTCCAGAAAATGTTGGTAGGCCAAAAGCTGTGTCAGAGAACTCTGAATGTCCCAAAAACATTTCCAGCCTGAAAAGGGCATTAACCCACATTCTAAACCCCTGAAATTCCCAAAAACATTTTTGGCCCGAAAAATGCATCCTACACCCCTGAAAGTTCAGTAAATGTTGGCAGCCCCAAAAAGGCCTTAAAATGCATCTTATTCCTGCAAAAATCTTGATAACTTTGGAGGCCCAAAAAAGGGGTTTACATCCTAGACCCCATAAAGTCCAGAAAATGTTGGTGACCCGAAAACAGTGTCAGAGAGCTCTGAATGTCCCAAAAATATTTGCAGCCTGAAAAGGGCATTAATCCGCATCCTGGCGACCTGAAATTCCCCAAAATATTTTTGGCCCGAAAAATGCATCCTACATCCCTGAAGTTCAGAAAATGTTGGCAGCACAAAAAAGGCCTTAAAATACATATTAGTCCTCCAAAAATGTAGAAAACTTTAGAGGCCCAAAAAAGGGGTTTACAGGCATCCTAGACCCCCTAAAGTCCAGAAAATGTTGGTAGGCCAAAAACTGTGTCAGAGAGCTCTGAATGTCCCAAAAACATTTGCAGCCTGAAAAGGGCATTAACCCACATCCTAAACCCCTGAAATTCCCAAAAACATGTTTGGCCCGAAAAATGCATCCTAGACCCCTGAAAGTTCAGAAAATGTTGGCAGCCCCAAAAAGGCCTTAAAATGCATCTTATTCCTGTAAAAATCTTGATAACTTTAGAGGCCCAAAAAAGGGGTTTACATCCTAGACCTCATAAAGTCCAGAAAATGTTGGTGACCCGAAAACAGTGTCCGAGAGCTCTGAATGTACCAAAAACATTTGCAGTCTGAAAAGGGCATTAACCCGCATGCTAGACCCCTGAAATTCCCCAAAATATTTTGGCCACTAAATATTCATCCTACACCCCTGAAAATTCAGAAAATGTTGGCAGCACAAAAAAGGCCTTAAAATACATATTAGGCCTGCAAAAATGTAGAAAACTTTGGAGGTCCAAAAAAGGGGTTTACAGGCATCCTAGACCCCCTAAAGTCCAGAAAATGTTGGTGGCCCGAAAACAGTGTCAGAGAGCTCTGAATGTCCCAAAAATATTTGCAGCCTGAAAAGGGCATTAACCCGCATCGTAGACCCCTGAAATTCCTAAAAACATCTATGGCCCGAAAAATGCATCCTACACCCCTTAAAGTTCAGAAAATGTCGGCAGCCCAAAAAATGCCTTAAAATGCATCTTATTCCTGCAATAATTTTTAAAACTTTGGAGGCCCAAAAAAGGGGTTTGCAGGCATCCTAGACCCCATAAAGTCCAGAAAATGTTGGTGGCCCATAAACTGTGTCAGAGAGCTCTGAATGTCCCAAAAACATTTGCAGTCTGAAAAGGGCATTAAGCCGCATGCTAGACCCCTGAAATTCCCCAAAATATTTTGGCCACGAAAAATTCATCCTACCCCCTGAAAATTCAGAAAATGTTGGCAGCACAAAAAAGGCCTTAAAATACATATTAGGCCTCCAAAAATGTAGAAAACTTTGGAGGCCCAAAAAAGGGGTTTACAGGGATCCTAGACCCCCTAAAGTCCAGAAAATGTTGGTGGCCCAAAAACTGTGTCAGAGAGCTCTGAATGGCCCAAAAACGCTTTCAGCCTGAAAAGGGCATTAACCCGCATCCTAGACCACTGAAATTCCTAAAAACATTTATCGCCCGAAAAATGCATCCTACACCCCTTAAAGTTCAGAAAATGTTGGCAGCCCAAAAAATGCCTTAAAATGCATCTTATTCCCGCAATAATCTTTAAAACTTTGGAGGCCCAAAAAAGGGGTTTACAGGCATCCTAGACCCCCTAAAGTCCAGAAAATGTTGGTAGGCCAAAAACTGTGTCAGAGAGCTCTGAATGTCCCAAAAACATTTGCAGCCTGAAAAGGGCATTAACCCACATCCTAAACCCCTGAAATTCCCAAAAACATTTTTGGCCCGAAAAATGCATCCTACACCCCTGAAAGTTCTGAAAATGTTGGCAGCCCCCAAAAGGCCTTAAAATGCATCTTATTCCTGCAAAAATCTTGATAACTTTGGAGGCCCAAAAAAGGGTTTTACATCCTAGACCCCATAAAGTCCAGAACATGTTGGTGACCCGAAAACAGTGTCAGAGAGCTCCGAATGTCCCAAAAATATGTGCAGCCTGAAAAGGGCATTAATCCACATCCTGGCCCCCTGAAATTCCCCAAAATATTTTTGGCCCAAATAATGCATCCTACATCCCTGAAGTTCAGAAAATGTTGGCAGCACAAAACAGGCCTTAAAATACATATTAGGCCTGGAAAAATGTAGAAAACTTTGGAGGCCCAAAAAAGAGGTTTACAGGCATCCTAGACCCCCTAAAGTCCAGAAAATGTTGGCGGCCCAAAAACTGTGTCAGAGAGCTCTGAATGTCCCAAAAACGCTTGCAGCCTGAAAAGGGCATTAACCCGCATGCTAGACCCCTAAAATTTCCCAAAATATTTTGGCCACGAAAAATTCATCCTACACCCCTGAAAATTCAGAAAATGTTGGCAGCACAAAAAAGGCCTTAAAATACATATTAGGCCTCCAAAAATGTAGAAAACTTTGGAGGCCCAAAAAAGGGGTTTACAGGCATCCTAGACCCCCTAAAGTCCAGAAAATGTTGGTAGGCCAAAAACTGTGTCAGAGAGCTCTGAATGTCCCAAAAACGTTTGCAGCCTGAAAAGGGCATTAACCCACATCCTAAACCCCTGAAATTCCCAAAAACCTTTTTGGCCCGAAAAATGCATCCTACACCCCTGAAAGTTCAGAAAATGTTGGCAGCCCCAAAAAGGCCTTAAAATGCATCTTATTCCTGCAAAAAGCTTGATAACTTTGGAGGCCCAAAAAAGGGGTTTACATCCTAGACCCCATAAAGTCCAGAAAATGTTGGTGACCCGAAAACAGTGTCAGAGAGCTCTGAATGTCCCAAAAATATTTGCAGCCTGAAAAGGGCATTAATCCGCATCCTGGCCCCCTGAAATTCCCCAAAATATTTTTGGCCCGAAAAATGCATCCTACATCCCTGAAGTTCAGAAAATGTTGGCAGCACAAAACAGGCCTTAAGAAAATGTTGGCAGCACAAAACAGGCCTTAAAATACATATTAGGCCTGCAAAAATGTAGAAAACTTTGGAGGCCCAAAAAAGGGGTTTACATTCATCCTAGACCCACTAAAGTCCAGAAAATGTTGGCGGCCCAAAAACTGTGTCAGAGAGCTCTGAATGTCCCAAAAACATTTGCAGTCTGTAAAGGGCATTAACCCGCATGCTAGACCCCTGAAATTCCCCAAAATATTTTGGCCACGAAATAGTCATCCTACACCCCTGAAAATTCAGAAAATGTTGGCAGCACAAAAAAGGCCTTAAAATACATATTAGGCCTGCAAAAATGTAGAAAACTTTGGAGGTCCAAAAAAGGGGTTTACAGGCATCCTAGACCCCCTAAAGTCCAGAAAATGTTGGTGGCCCGAAAACAGTGTCAGAGAGCTCTGAATGTCCCAAAAATATTTGCAGCCTGAAAAGGGCATTAACCCGCATCGTAGACCCCTGAAATTCCTAAAAACATTCATGGCCCGAAAAATGCATCCTACACCCCTTAAAGTTCAGAAAATGTCGGCAGCCCAAAAAATGCCTTAAAATGCATCTTATTCCTGCAATAATTTTTAAAACTTTGGAGGCCCAAAAAAGGGGTTTGCAGGCATCCTAGACCCCATAAAGTCCAGAAAATGTTGGTGGCCCATAAACTGTGTCAGAGAGCTCTGAATGTCCCAAAAACATTTGCAGTCTGAAAAGGGCATTAACCCGCATGCTAGACCCCTGAAATTCCCCAAAATATTTTGGCCACGAAAAATTCATCCTACACCCCTGAAAATTCAGAAAATGTTGGCAGCACAAAAAAAGGCCTTAAAATACATATTAGGCCTCCAAAAATGTAGAAAACTTTGGAGGCCCAAAAAAGGGGTTTACAGGCATCCTAGACTCCCTAAAGTCCAGAAAATGTTGGTAGGCCAAAAACTGTGTCAGCGAGCTCTGAATGTCCCAAAAACGTTTGCAGCCTGAAAAGGGCATTAACCCACATCCTAAACCCCTGAAATTCGCGAAAACATTTTTGGGCCAGAAAATGCATCCTACACCCCTGAAAGTTCAGAAAATGTTGGCAGCCCCAAAAATGCCTTAAAATGCATCTTATTCCTGCAAAAATCTTGATAACTTTGGAGGCCCAAAAAAGGGGTTTACATCCTAGACCCCATAAAGTCCAGAAAATGTTGGTGACCCGAAA
Organism: Ambystoma mexicanum; assembly: GCF_040938575.1. Lineage (NCBI taxonomy): Eukaryota > Metazoa > Chordata > Amphibia > Caudata > Ambystomatidae > Ambystoma > Ambystoma mexicanum. Next base: position 1,301,878,941 of record NC_090935.1, on the reverse strand, counting down.
ACAGTGTCAGAGAGCTCTGAATGTTCCAAAAATATTTGCAGCCTGAAAAGGGCATTAATCCACATCCTGGCCCCCTGAAATTCCCCAAAATATTTTTGGCCCAAAAAATGCATCCTACATCCCTGAAGTTCAGAAAATGTTGGCAGCACAAAACAGGCCTTAAAATACATATTAGGCCTGCAAAAATGTAGAAAACTTTGGAGGCCCAAAAAAGGGGTTTACAGGCATCCTAGACCCCCTAAAGTCCAGAAAATGTTGGCGGCCCAAAAACTGTGTCAGAGAGCTCTGAATGTCCCAAAAACGCTTGCAGCCTGAAAAGGGCATTAACCCGCATGCTAGACCCCTGAAATTTCCCAAAATATTTTGGCCACGAAAAATTCATCCTATACCCCTGAAAATTCAGAAAATGTTGGCAGCACAAAAAAGGCCTTAAAATACATATTAGGCCTCCAAAAATGTAGAAAACTTTGGAGGCCCCAAAAAAGGGGTTTACAGGCATCCTAGACCCCCAAAAGTCCAGAAAATGTTGGTAGGCCAAAAACTGTGTCAGAGAGCTCTGGATGTCCCAAAAACGTTTGCAGCCTGAAAAGGGCATTAACCCACATCCTAAACCCCTGAAATTCCCAAAAACATTTTTGGCCCGAAAAATGCATCCTACACCCCTGAAAGTTCAGAAAATGATGGCAGCCCCAAAAAGGCCTTAAAATGCATCTTATTCCTGAAAAAATCTTGATAACTTTGGAGGCCCGAAAAACGGTTTACATCCTAGACCCCATAAAGTCCAGAAAATGTTGGTGACCCGAAAACAGTGTCAGAGAGCTCTGAATGTCCCAAAAATATTTGCAGCCTGAAAAGGGCATTAATCCGCATCCTGGCCCCCTGAAATTCCCCAAAATATTTTTGGCCCAAAAAATGCATCCTACATCCCTAAAGTTCAGAAAATGTTGGCAGCACAAAACAGGCCTTAAAATACATATTAGGCCTGCAAAAATGTAGAAAACTTTGGAGGCCCAAAAAAGGGGTTTACAGGCATCCTAGACCCCCTAAAGTCCAGAAAATGTTGGCAGCCCAAAAACTGTGTCAGAGAGCTCTGAATGTCCCAAAAACATTTGCAGTCTGAAAAGGGCATTAACCCGCATGCTAGACCCCTGAAATTCCCCAAAATATTTTGGCCAAGAAAAATTCATCCTACACCCCTGAAAATTCAGAAAATGTTGGCAGCACAAAAAAGGCCTTAAAATACATATTAGTCCTCCAAAAATGTAGAAAACTTTAGAGGCCCCCCAAAAAAGGGGTTTACAGGCATCCTAGACCCCCTAAAGTCCAGAAAATGTTGGTAGGCCAAAAACTGTGTCAGAGAGCTCTGAATGTCCCAAAAACATTTGCAGCCTGAAAAGGGCATTAACCCACATCCTAGACCCTTTAAATTCCTAAAAACATTTATGGCCCGAAAATTGCATCATACACCCCTTAAAGTTCAGAAAATGTTGGCAGCCCAAAAAATGCCTTAAAATGCATCTTATTCCTGCAATAATCTTTAAAACTTTGGAGGCCCAAAAAAGGGGTTTGCAGGCATCCTAGGCCCCATAAAGTCCAGAAAATGTTGGTGGCCCATAAACTGTGTCAGAGAGCTCTGAATGTCCCAAAAACATTTGCAGTCTGAAAAGGGCATTAACCCGCATGCTAGACCCCTGAAATTTCCCAAAATATGTTGGCCACGAAAAATTCATCCTACACCCCTGAAAATTCAGAAAATGTTGGCAGCATAAAAAAGGCCTTAAAATACATATTAGGCCTCCAAAAATGTAGAAAACTGTGGAGGCCCAAAAAAGGGGTTTACAGGCATCCTAGACCCCCTAAAGTCCAGATAATGTTGGTAGGCCAAAAACTGTGTCAGAGAGCTCTGAATGTCCCAAAAACATTTCCAGCCTGAAAAGGGCATTAACCCACATCCTAAACCCCTGAAATTCCCAAAAACATTTTTGGCCCGAAAAATGCATCCTACACCCCTGAAAGTTCAGAAAATGTTGGCAGCCCCAAAAAGGCCTTAAAATGCATCTTATTCCTGCAAAAATCTTGATAACTTTGGAGGCCCAAAAAAGGGGTTTACATCCTAGACCCCATAAAGTCCAGAAAATGTTGGTGACCCGAAAACAGTGTCAGAGAGCTCTGAATGTCCCAAAAATATTTGCAGCCTGAAAAGGGCATTAATTCGCATCCTGGCGACCTGAAATTCCCCAAAATATTTTTGGCCCGAAAAATGCATCCTACATCCCTGAAGTTCAGAAAATGTTGGCAGCACAAAACAGGCCTTAAAATACATATTAGGCCTGCAAAAATGTAGAAAACTTTGGCGGCCCAAAAAAGTGGTTTACAGGCATCCTAGACCCTCTATAGTCCAGAAAATGTTGGCGGCCCAAAAACTGTGTCAGAGAGCTCTGAATGTCCCAAAAACATTTGCAGTCTGAAAAGGGCACTAACCCGCAAGCTAGACCCTTGAAATTCCACAAAATATTTTGGCCATGAAAAATTCATCCTACACCCCTGAAAATTCAGAAAATGTTGGCAACACAAAAAAAGGCCTTAAAATACATATTAGGCCTCCAAAAATGTAGAAAACTTTGGAGGCCCAAAAAAGGGGTTTACAGGCATCCTAGACCCCCTAAAGTCCAGAAAATGTTGGTAGGCCAAAAACTGTGTCAGAGAGCTCTGAATGTCCCAAAAACGTTTGCAGCCTGAAAAGGGCATTAACCCACATCCTAATCCCCTGAAATTCCCAAAAACATTTTTGGCCCGAAAAATGCATCCTACACCCTTGAAAGTCCAGAAAATGTTGGCAGCCCCAAAAAGGCCTTAAAATGCATCTTATTCCTGCAAAAATCTTGATAACTTTGGAGGCCCAAAAAAGGGGTTTACATTCTAGACCTCATAAAGTCCAGAAAATGTTGGTGACCCGAAAACAGTGTCAGAGAGCTCTGAATGTCCCAAAAATATGTGCAGCCTGAAAAGGGCATTAATCCACATCCTGGCCCCCTGAAATTCCCCAAAATATTTTTGGCCCAAAAAATGCATCCTACATCCCTGAAGTTCAGAAAATGTTGGCAGCACAAAACAGGCCTTAAAATACATATTAGGCCTGCAAAAATGTAGAAAACTTTGGAGGCCCAAAAAAGGGGTTTGCAGGCATCCTAGACCCCCTAAAGTCCAGAAAATGTTGGCGGCCCAAAAACTGTGTCAGAGAGCTCTGAATGTCCCAAAAACGCTTGCAGCCTGAAAAGGGCATTAACCCGCATGCTAGACCCCTGAAATTTCCCAAAATATTTTGGCCACGAAAAATTCATCCTACACCCCTGAAAATTCAGAAAATGTTGGCAGCACAAAAAAGGCCTTAAAATACATATTAGGCCTCCAAAAATGTAGAAAACTTTGGAGGCCCAAAAAAGGGGTTTACAGGCATCCTAGACCCCCAAAAGTCCAGAAAATGTTGGTAGGCCAAAAACTGTGTCAGAGAGCTCTGGATGTCCCAAAAACGTTTGCAGCCTGAAAAGGGCATTAACCCACATCCTAAACCCCTGAAATTCCCAAAAACATTTTTGGCCCGAAAAATGCATCCTACACCCCTGAAAGTTCAGAAAATGTTGGCAGCCCCAAAAAGGCCTTAAAATGCATCTTATTCCTGAAAAAATCTTGATAACTTTGGAGGCCCGAAAAAGGGTTTACATCCTAGACCCCATAAAGTCCAGAAAATGTTGGTGACCCGAAAACAGTGTCAGAGAGCTCTGAATGTCCCAAAAATATTTGCAGCCTGAAAAGGGCATTAATCCACATCCTGGCCCCCTGAAATTCCCCAAAATATTTTTGGCCCAAAAAATGCATCCTACATCCCTAAAGTTCAGAAAATGTTGGCAGCACAAAACAGGCCTTAAAATACATATTAGGCCTGAAAAAATGTAGAAAACTTTGGAGGCCCAAGAAAGGGGTTTACAGGCATCCTAGACCCCCTAAAGTCCAGAAAATGTTGGCAGCCCAAAAACTGTGTCAGAGAGCTCTGAATGTCCCAAAAACATTTGCAGTCTGAAAAGGGCATTAACCCGCATGCTAGACCCCTGAAATTCCCCAAAATATTTTGGCCAAGAAAAATTCATCCTACACCCCTGAAAATTCAGAAAATGTTGGCAGCACAAAAAAGGCCTTAAAATACATATTAGTCCTCCAAAAATGTAGAAAACTTTAGCGGCCCCCCAAAAAAGGGGTTTACAGGCATCCTAGACCCCCTAAAGTCCAGAAAATGTTGGTAGGCCAAAAACTGTGTCAGAGAGCTCTGAATGTAAAAAACATTTGCAGCCTGAAAAGGGCATTAACCCACATCCTAGACCCTTTAAATTCCTAAAAACATTTATGGCCCGAAAATTGCATCCTACACCCCTTAAAGTTCAGAAAATGTTGGCAGCCCAAAAAATGCCTTAAAATGCATCTTATTCCTGCAATAATCTTTAAAACTTTGGAGGCCCAAAAAAGGGGTTTGCAGGCATCCTAGACCCCATAAAGTCCAGAAAATGTTGGTGGCCCATAAACTGTGTCAGAGAGCTCTGAATGTCCCAAAAACATTTGCAGTCTGAAAAGGGCATTAACCCGCATGCTAGACCCCTGAAATTTCCCAAAATATGTTGGCCACGAAAAATTCATCCTACACCCCTGAAAATTCAGAAAATGTTGGCAGCATAAAAAAGGCCTTAAAATACATATTAGGCCTCCAAAAATGTAGAAAACTGTGGAGGCCCAAAAAAGGGGTTTACAGGCATCCTAGACCCCCTAAAGTCCAGATAATGTTGGTAGGCCAAAAACTGTGTCAGAGAGCTCTGAATGTCCCAAAAACATTTCCAGCCTGAAAAGGGCATTAACCCACATCCTAAACCCCTGAAATTCCCCAAAAACATTTTTGGCCCGAAAAATGCATCCCACACCCCTGAAAGTTCAGAAAATGTTGGCAGCCCCAAAAAGGCCTTAAAATGCATCTTATTCCTGCAAAAATCTTGATAACTTTGGAGGCCCAAAAAAGGGGTTTACATCCTAGACCCCATAAAGTCCAGAAAATGTTGGTGACCCGAAAACAGTGTCAGAGAGCTCTGAATGTCCCAAAAATATTTGCAGCCTGAAAAGGGCATTAATTCGCATCCTGGCGACCTGAAATTCCCCAAAATATTTTTGGTCCGAAAAATGCATCCTACATCCCTGAAGTTCAGAAAATGTTGGCAGCACAAAACAGGCCTTAAAATACATATTAGGCCTGCAAAAATGTAGAAAACTTTGGCGGCCCAAAAAAGTGGTTTACAGGCATCCTAGACCCTCTATAGTCTAGAAAATGTTGGCGGCCCAAAAACTGTGTCAGAGAGCTCTGAATGTCCCAAAAACATTTGCAGTCTGAAAAGGGCACTAACCCGCAAGCTAGACCCTTGAAATTCCACAAAATATTTTGGCCATGAAAAATTCATCCTACACCCCTGAAAATTCAGAAAATGTTGGCAACACAAAAAAAGGCCTTAAAATACATATTAGGCCTCCAAAAATGTAGAAAACTTTGGAGGCCCAAAAAAGGTGTTTACAGGCATCCTAGACCCCCTAAAGTCCAGAAAATGTTGGTAGGCCAAAAACTGTGTCAGAGAGCTCTGAATGTCCCAAAAACGTTTGCAGCCTGAAAAGGGCATTAACCCACATCCTAATCCCCTGAAATTCCCAAAAACATTTTTGGCCCGAAAAATGCATCCTACACCCTTGAAAGTCCAGAAAATGTTGGCAGCCCCAAAAAGGCCTTAAAATGCATCTTATTCCTGCAAAAATCTTGATAACTTTGGAGGCCCAAAAAAGGGGTTTACATTCTAGACCTCATAAAGTCCAGAAAATGTTGGTGACCCGAAAACAGTGTCAGAGAGCTCTGAATGTCCCAAAAATATTTGCAGCCTGAAAAGGGCATTAATCCGCATCCTGGCCCCCTGAAATTCCCCAAAATATTTTTGGCCCAAAAAATGCATCCTACATCCCTGAAGTTCAGAAAATGTTGGCAGCACAAAACAGGCCTTGAAATACATATAAGGCCTGCAAAAATGTAGAAAACTTTGGAGGCCCAAAAAAGGGGTTTACAGGCATCCTAGACCCCCTAAAGTCCAGAAAATGTTGGCGGCCCAAAAACGGTGTCAGAGACCTCTGAATGTCCCAAAAACATTTGCAGTCTGAAAAGGGCATTAACCAGCATGCTAGACGCCTGAAATTCCCCAAAATATTTTGGCCATGAAAAATTCATCCTACACCCCTGAAAATTCAGAAAATGGTGGCAACACAAAAAAGGCCTTAAAATACATATTAGGCCTCCAAAAATGTAGAAAATTTTAGAGGCCCAAAAAAGGGGTTTACAGGCATCCTAGACCCCCTAAAGTCCAGAAAATGTTGGTAGGCCAAAAACTGTGTCAGAGAGCTCTGAATGTCCCAAAAACATTTGCAGTCTGAAAAGGGCATTAACCCGCATGCTAGACCCCTGAAATTTCCCAAAATATTTTGGCCACAAAAAATTCATCCTACACCCCTGAAAATTCAGAAAATGTTGGCAGCACAAAAAAGGCCTTAAAATGCATATTAGGCCTCCAAAAATGTAGAAAACTTTGGAGGCCCAAAAAAGGGGTTTACAGGCATCCTAGACCCCCTAAAGTCCAGAAAATGTTGGTAGGCCAAAAACTGTGTCAGAGAGCTCTGAATGTCCCAAAAACATTTGCAGTCTGAAAAGGGCATTAACCCGCATGCTAGACCCCTGAAATTCCCCAAAATACTTTGGCCACGAAATATTCATCCTACACCCCTGAAAATTCAGAAAATTTTGGCAGCACAAAAAAGGCCTTAAAATACATATTAGGCCTGCAAAAATGTAGAAAACTTTGGAGGTCCAAAAAAGGGGTTTACAGGCATCCTAGACCCCCTAAAGTCCAGAAAATGTTGGTGGCCCGAAAACAGTGTCAGAGAGCTCTGAATGTCCCAAAAATATTTGCAGCCTGAAAAGGGCATTAACCCGCATCGTAGACCCCTGAAATTCCTAAAAACATTCATGGCCCGAAAAATGCATCCTACACCCCTTAAAGTTCAGAAAATGTCGGCAGCCCAAAAAATACCTTAAAATGCATCTTATTCCTGCAATAATTTTTAAAACTTTGGAGGCCCAAAAAAGGGGTTTGCAGGCATCCTAGACCCCATAAAGTCCAGAAAATGTTGGTGGCCCATAAACTGTGTCAGCGAGCTCTGAATGTCCCAAAAACATTTGCAGTCTGAAAAGGGCATTAACCCGCATGCTAGACCCCTGAAATTCCCCAAAATATTTTGGCCACGAAAAATTCTTTCCTACACCCCTGAAAATTCAGAAAATGTTGGCAGCACAAAAAAGGCCTTAAAATACATATTATGCCTCCAAAAATGTAGAAAACTTTGGAGGCCCAAAAAAGGGGTTTACAGGCATCCTAGACCCCCTAAAGTCCAGAAAATGTTGGTAGGCCAAAAACTGTGTCAGAGAGCTCTGAATGTCCCAAAAACATTTGCAGCCTGAAAAGGGCATTAACCCACATCCTAAACCCCTGAAATTCCCAAAAACATTTATCGCTTAAAAATGCATCCTACACCCCTTAAAGTTCAGAAAATGTTGGCAGGCCAAAAAATGCCTTAAAATGCATCTTATTCCTGCAATAATCTTTAAAACTTTGGAGGCCCAAAAAAGGGGTTTACAGGCATCCTAGACCCCCTAAAGTCCAGAAAATGTTGGTAGGCCAAAAACTGTGTCAGAGAGCTCTGAATGTCCCAAAAACATTTGCAGCCTGAAAAGGGCATTAACCCACATCCTAAACCCCTGAAATTCCCAAAAACATTTTTGGCCCGAAAAATGCATCCTACAGCCCTGAAAGTTCTGAAAATGTTGGCAGCCCCAAAAAGGCCTTAAAATGCATCTTATTCCTGCAAAAATCTTGATAACTTTGGAGGCCCAAAAAAGGGGTTTACATTCTAGACCTCATAAAGTCCAGAAAATGTTGGTGACCCGAAAACAGTGTCAGAGAGCTCTGAATGTCCCAAAAATATTTGCAGCCTGAAAAGGGCATTAATCCGCATCCTGGCCCCCTGAAATTCCCCAAAATATTTTTGGCCCAAAAAATGCATCCTACATCCCTGAAGTTCAGAAAATGTTGGCAGCACAAAACAGGCCTTGAAATACATATTAGGCCTCCAAAAATGTAGAAAACTTTGGAGGCCCCAAAAAAGGGGTTTACAGGCATCCTAGACCCCCTAAAGTCCAGAAAATGTTGGCAGCCCAAAAACTGTGTCAGAGAGCTCTGAATGTCCCAAAAACATTTGCAGTCTGAAAAGGGCATTAACCCGCATGCTAGACCCCTGAAATTCCCCAAAATATTTTGGCCAAGAAAAATTCATCCTATACCCCTGAAAATTCAGAAAATGTTGGCAGCACAAAAAAGGCCTTAAAATACATATTAGGCCTCCAAAAATGTAGAAAACTTTGGAGGCCCCAAAAAAGGGGTTTACAGGCATCCTAGACCCCCAAAAGTCCAGAAAATGTTGGTAGGCCAAAAACTGTGTCAGAGAGCTCTGGATGTCCCAAAAACGTTTGCAGCCTGAAAAGGGCATTAACCCACATCCTAAACCCCTGAAATTCCCAAAAACATTTTTGGCCCGAAAAATGCATCCTACACCCCTGAAAGTTCAGAAAATGATGGCAGCCCCAAAAAGGCCTTAAAATGCATCTTATTCCTGCAAAAATCTTGATAACTTTGGAGGCCCGAAAAACGGTTTACATCCTAGATCCCATAAAGTCCAGAAAATGTTGGTGACCCGAAAACAGTGTCAGAGAGCTCTGAATGTCCCAAAAATATTTGCAGCCTGAAAAGGGCATTAATCCGCATCCTGGCCCCCTGAAATTCCCCAAAATATTTTTGGCCCAAAAAATGCATCCTACATCCCTAAAGTTCAGAAAATGTTGGCAGCACAAAACAGGCCTTAAAATACATATTAGGCCTGCAAAAATGTAGAAAACTTTGGAGGCCCAAAAAAGGGGTTTACAGGCATCCTAGACCCCCTAAAGTCCAGAAAATGTTGGCAGCCCAAAAACTGTGTCAGAGAGCTCTGAATGTCCCAAAAACATTTGCAGTCTGAAAAGGGCATTAACCCGCATGCTAGACCCCTGAAATTCCCCAAAATATTTTGGCCAAGAAAAATTCATCCTACACCCCTGAAAATTCAGAAAATGTTGGCAGCACAAAAAAGGCCTTAAAATACATATTAGTCCTCCAAAAATGTAGAAAACTTTAGAGGCCCCCCAAAAAAGGGGTTTACAGGCATCCTAGACCCCCTAAAGTCCAGAAAATGTTGGTAGGCCAAAAACTGTGTCAGAGAGCTCTGAATGTCCCAAAAACATTTGCAGCCTGAAAAGGGCATTAACCCACATCCTAGACCCTTTAAATTCCTAAAAACATTTATGGCCCGAAAATTGCATCATACACCCCTTAAAGTTCAGAAAATGTTGGCAGCCCAAAAAATGCCTTAAAATGCATCTTATTCCTGCAATAATCTTTAAAACTTTGGAGGCCCAAAAAAGGGGTTTGCAGGCATCCTAGGCCCCATAAAGTCCAGAAAATGTTGGTGGCCCATAAACTGTGTCAGAGAGCTCTGAATGTCCCAAAAACATTTGCAGTCTGAAAAGGGCATTAACCCGCATGCTAGACCCCTGAAATTTCCCAAAATATGTTGGCCACGAAAAATTCATCCTACACCCCTGAAAATTCAGAAAATGTTGGCAGCATAAAAAAGGCCTTAAAATACATATTAGGCCTCCAAAAATGTAGAAAACTGTGGAGGCCCAAAAAAGGGGTTTACAGGCATCCTAGACCCCCTAAAGTCCAGATAATGTTGGTAGGCCAAAAACTGTGTCAGAGAGCTCTGAATGTCCCAAAAACATTTCCAGCCTGAAAAGGGCATTAACCCACATCCTAAACCCCTGAAATTCCCAAAAACATTTTTGGCCCGAAAAATGCATCCTACACCCCTGAAAGTTCAGAAAATGTTGGCAGCCCCAAAAAGGCCTTAAAATGCATCTTATTCCTGCAAAAATCTTGATAACTTTGGAGGCCCAAAAAAGGGGTTTACATCCTAGACCCCATAAAGTCCAGAAAATGTTGGTGACCCGAAAACAGTGTCAGAGAGCTCTGAATGTCCCAAAAATATTTGCAGCCTGAAAAGGGCATTAATTCGCATCCTGGCGACCTGAAATTCCCCAAAATATTTTTGGCCCGAAAAATGCATCCTACATCCCTGAAGTTCAGAAAATGTTGGCAGCACAAAACAGGCCTTAAAATACATATTAGGCCTGCAAAAATGTAGAAAACTTTGGCGGCCCAAAAAAGTGGTTTACAGGCATCCTAGACCCTCTATAGTCCAGAAAATGTTGGCGGCCCAAAAACTGTGTCAGAGAGCTCTGAATGTCCCAAAAACATTTGCAGTCTGAAAAGGGCACTAACCCGCAAGCTAGACCCTTGAAATTCCACAAAATATTTTGGCCATGAAAAATTCATCCTACACCCCTGAAAATTCAGAAAATGTTGGCAACACAAAAAAAGGCCTTAAAATACATATTAGGCCTCCAAAAATGTAGAAAACTTTGGAGGCCCAAAAAAGGGGTTTACAGGCATCCTAGACCCCCTAAAGTCCAGAAAATGTTGGTAGGCCAAAAACTGTGTCAGAGAGCTCTGAATGTCCCAAAAACGTTTGCAGCCTGAAAAGGGCATTAACCCACATCCTAATCCCCTGAAATTCCCAAAAACATTTTTGGCCCGAAAAATGCATCCTACACCCTTGAAAGTCCAGAAAATGTTGGCAGCCCCAAAAAGGCCTTAAAATGCATCTTATTCCTGCAAAAATCTTGATAACTTTGGAGGCCCAAAAAAGGGGTTTACATTCTAGACCTCATAAAGTCCAGAAAATGTTGGTGACCCGAAAACAGTGTCAGAGAGCTCTGAATGTCCCAAAAATATGTGCAGCCTGAAAAGGGCATTAATCCACATCCTGGCCCCCTGAAATTCCCCAAAATATTTTTGGCCCAAAAAATGCATCCTACATCCCTGAAGTTCAGAAAATGTTGGCAGCACAAAACAGGCCTTAAAATACATATTAGGCCTGCAAAAATGTAGAAAACTTTGGAGGCCCAAAAAAGGGGTTTACAGGCATCCTAGACCCCCTAAAGTCCAGAAAATGTTGGCGGCCCAAAAACTGTGTCAGAGAGCTCTGAATGTCCCAAAAACGCTTGCAGCCTGAAAAGGGCATTAACCCGCATGCTAGACCCCTGAAATTTCCCAAAATATTTTGGCCACGAAAAATTCATCCTACACCCCTGAAAATTCAGAAAATGTTGGCAGCACAAAAAAGGCCTTAAAATACATATTAGGCCTCCAAAAATGTAGAAAACTTTGGAGGCCCAAAAAAGGGGTTTACAGGCATCCTAGACCCCCAAAAGTCCAGAAAATGTTGGTAGGCCAAAAACTGTGTCAGAGAGCTCTGGATGTCCCAAAAACGTTTGCAGCCTGAAAAGGGCATTAACCCACATCCTAAACCCCTGAAATTCCCAAAAACATTTTTGGCCCGAAAAATGCATCCTACACCCCTGAAAGTTCAGAAAATGTTGGCAGCCCCAAAAAGGCCTTAAAATGCATCTTATTCCTGAAAAAATCTTGATAACTTTGGAGGCCCGAAAAAGGGTTTACATCCTAGACCCCATAAAGTCCAGAAAATGTTGGTGACCCGAAAACAGTGTCAGAGAGCTCTGAATGTCCCAAAAATATTTGCAGCCTGAAAAGGGCATTAATCCACATCCTGGCCCCCTGAAATTCCCCAAAATATTTTTGGCCCAAAAAATGCATCCTACATCCCTAAAGTTCAGAAAATGTTGGCAGCACAAAACAGGCCTTAAAATACATATTAGGCCTGAAAAAATGTAGAAAACTTTGGAGGCCCAAGAAAGGGGTTTACAGGCATCCTAGACCCCCTAAAGTCCAGAAAATGTTGGCAGCCCAAAAACTGTGTCAGAGAGCTCTGAATGTCCCAAAAACATTTGCAGTCTGAAAAGGGCATTAACCCGCATGCTAGACCCCTGAAATTCCCCAAAATATTTTGGCCAAGAAAAATTCATCCTACACCCCTGAAAATTCAGAAAATGTTGGCAGCACAAAAAAGGCCTTAAAATACATATTAGTCCTCCAAAAATGTAGAAAACTTTAGCGGCCCCCCAAAAAAGGGGTTTACAGGCATCCTAGACCCCCTAAAGTCCAGAAAATGTTGGTAGGCCAAAAACTGTGTCAGAGAGCTCTGAATGTAAAAAACATTTGCAGCCTGAAAAGGGCATTAACCCACATCCTAGACCCTTTAAATTCCTAAAAACATTTATGGCCCGAAAATTGCATCCTACACCCCTTAAAGTTCAGAAAATGTTGGCAGCCCAAAAAATGCCTTAAAATGCATCTTATTCCTGCAATAATCTTTAAAACTTTGGAGGCCCAAAAAAGGGGTTTGCAGGCATCCTAGACCCCATAAAGTCCAGAAAATGTTGGTGGCCCATAAACTGTGTCAGAGAGCTCTGAATGTCCCAAAAACATTTGCAGTCTGAAAAGGGCATTAACCCGCATGCTAGACCCCTGAAATTTCCCAAAATATGTTGGCCACGAAAAATTCATCCTACACCCCTGAAAATTCAGAAAATGTTGGCAGCATAAAAAAGGCCTTAAAATACATATTAGGCCTCCAAAAATGTAGAAAACTGTGGAGGCCCAAAAAAGGGGTTTACAGGCATCCTAGACCCCCTAAAGTCCAGATAATGTTGGTAGGCCAAAAACTGTGTCAGAGAGCTCTGAATGTCCCAAAAACATTTCCAGCCTGAAAAGGGCATTAACCCACATCCTAAACCCCTGAAATTCCCCAAAAACATTTTTGGCCCGAAAAATGCATCCCACACCCCTGAAAGTTCAGAAAATGTTGGCAGCCCCAAAAAGGCCTTAAAATGCATCTTATTCCTGCAAAAATCTTGATAACTTTGGAGGCCCAAAAAAGGGGTTTACATCCTAGACCCCATAAAGTCCAGAAAATGTTGGTGACCCGAAAACAGTGTCAGAGAGCTCTGAATGTCCCAAAAATATTTGCAGCCTGAAAAGGGCATTAATTCGCATCCTGGCGACCTGAAATTCCCCAAAATATTTTTGGTCCGAAAAATGCATCCTACATCCCTGAAGTTCAGAAAATGTTGGCAGCACAAAACAGGCCTTAAAATACATATTAGGCCTGCAAAAATGTAGAAAACTTTGGCGGCCCAAAAAAGTGGTTTACAGGCATCCTAGACCCTCTATAGTCTAGAAAATGTTGGCGGCCCAAAAACTGTGTCAGAGAGCTCTGAATGTCCCAAAAACATTTGCAGTCTGAAAAGGGCACTAACCCGCAAGCTAGACCCTTGAAATTCCACAAAATATTTTGGCCATGAAAAATTCATCCTACACCCCTGAAAATTCAGAAAATGTTGGCAACACAAAAAAAGGCCTTAAAATACATATTAGGCCTCCAAAAATGTAGAAAACTTTGGAGGCCCAAAAAAGGTGTTTACAGGCATCCTAGACCCCCTAAAGTCCAGAAAATGTTGGTAGGCCAAAAACTGTGTCAGAGAGCTCTGAATGTCCCAAAAACGTTTGCAGCCTGAAAAGGGCATTAACCCACATCCTAATCCCCTGAAATTCCCAAAAACATTTTTGGCCCGAAAAATGCATCCTACACCCTTGAAAGTCCAGAAAATGTTGGCAGCCCCAAAAAGGCCTTAAAATGCATCTTATTCCTGCAAAAATCTTGATAACTTTGGAGGCCCAAAAAAGGGGTTTACATTCTAGACCTCATAAAGTCCAGAAAATGTTGGTGACCCGAAAACAGTGTCAGAGAGCTCTGAATGTCCCAAAAATATTTGCAGCCTGAAAAGGGCATTAATCCGCATCCTGGCCCCCTGAAATTCCCCAAAATATTTTTGGCCCAAAAAATGCATCCTACATCCCTGAAGTTCAGAAAATGTTGGCAGCACAAAACAGGCCTTGAAATACATATTAGGCCTGCAAAAATGTAGAAAACTTTGGAGGCCCAAAAAAGGGGTTTACAGGCATCCTAGACCCCCTAAAGTCCAGAAAATGTTGGCGGCCCAAAAACGGTGTCAGAGACCTCTGAATGTCCCAAAAACATTTGCAGTCTGAAAAGGGCATTAACCAGCATGCTAGACGCCTGAAATTCCCCAAAATATTTTGGCCATGAAAAATTCATCCTACACCCCTGAAAATTCAGAAAATGGTGGCAACACAAAAAAGGCCTTAAAATACATATTAGGCCTCCAAAAATGTAGAAAATTTTAGAGGCCCAAAAAAGGGGTTTACAGGCATCCTAGACCCCCTAAAGTCCAGAAAATGTTGGTAGGCCAAAAACTGTGTCAGAGAGCTCTGAATGTCCCAAAAACATTTGCAGTCTGAAAAGGGCATTAACCCGCATGCTAGACCCCTGAAATTTCCCAAAATATTTTGGCCACAAAAAATTCATCCTACACCCCTGAAAATTCAGAAAATGTTGGCAGCACAAAAAAGGCCTTAAAATGCATATTAGGCCTCCAAAAATGTAGAAAACTTTGGAGGCCCAAAAAAGGGGTTTACAGGCATCCTAGACCCCCTAAAGTCCAGAAAATGTTGGTAGGCCAAAAACTGTGTCAGAGAGCTCTGAATGTCCCAAAAACATTTGCAGTCTGAAAAGGGCATTAACCCGCATGCTAGACCCCTGAAATTCCCCAAAATACTTTGGCCACGAAATATTCATCCTACACCCCTGAAAATTCAGAAAATTTTGGCAGCACAAAAAAGGCCTTAAAATACATATTAGGCCTGCAAAAATGTAGAAAACTTTGGAGGTCCAAAAAAGGGGTTTACAGGCATCCTAGACCCCCTAAAGTCCAGAAAATGTTGGTGGCCCGAAAACAGTGTCAGAGAGCTCTGAATGTCCCAAAAATATTTGCAGCCTGAAAAGGGCATTAACCCGCATCGTATACCCCTGAAATTCCTAAAAACATTCATGGCCCGAAAAATGCATCCTACACCCCTTAAAGTTCAGAAAATGTCGGCAGCCCAAAAAATGCCTTAAAATGCATCTTATTCCTGCAATAATTTTTAAAACTTTGGAGGCCCAAAAAAGGGGTTTGCAGGCATCCTAGACCCCATAAAGTCCAGAAAATGTTGGTGGCCCATAAACTGTGTCAGCGAGCTCTGAATGTCCCAAAAACATTTGCAGTCTGAAAAGGGCATTAACCCGCATGCTAGACCCCTGAAATTCCCCAAAATATTTTGGCCACGAAAAATTCTTTCCTACACCCCTGAAAATTCAGAAAATGTTGGCAGCACAAAAAAGGCCTTAAAATACATATTATGCCTCCAAAAATGTAGAAAACTTTGGAGGCCCAAAAAAGGGGTTTACAGGCATCCTAGACCCCCTAAAGTCCAGAAAATGTTGGTAGGCCAAAAACTGTGTCAGAGAGCTCTGAATGTCCCAAAAACATTTGCAGCCTGAAAAGGGCATTAACCCACATCCTAAACCCCTGAAATTCCCAAAAACATTTATCGCTTAAAAATGCATCCTACACCCCTTAAAGTTCAGAAAATGTTGGCAGGCCAAAAAATGCCTTAAAATGCATCTTATTCCTGCAATAATCTTTAAAACTTTGGAGGCCCAAAAAAGGGGTTTACAGGCATCCTAGACCCCCTAAAGTCCAGAAAATGTTGGTAGGCCAAAAACTGTGTCAGAGAGCTCTGAATGTCCCAAAAACGTTTGCAGCCTGAAAAGGGCATTAACCCACATCCTAATCCCCTGAAATTCCCAAAAACATTTTTGGCCCGAAAAATGCATCCTACACCCTTGAAAGTCCAGAAAATGTTGGCAGCCCCAAAAAGGCCTTAAAATGCATCTTATTCCTGCAAAAATCTTGATAACTTTGGAGGCCCAAAAAAGGGGTTTACATTCTAGACCTCATAAAGTCCAGAAAATGTTGGTGACCCGAAAACAGTGTCAGAGAGCTCTGAATGTCCCAAAAATATTTGCAGCCTGAAAAGGGCATTAATCCGCATCCTGGCCCCCTGAAATTCCCCAAAATATTTTTGGCCCAAAAAATGCATCCTACATCCCTGAAGTTCAGAAAATGTTGGCAGCACAAAACATCCCTTGAAATACATATTAGGCCTGCAAAAATGTAGAAAACTTTGGAGGCCCAAAAAAGGGGTTTACAGGCATCCTAGACCCCCTAAAGTCCAGAAAATGTTGGCGGCCCAAAAACGGTGTCAGAGACCTCTGAATGTCCCAAAAACATTTGCAGTCTGAAAAGGGCATTAACCAGCATGCTAGACGCCTGAAATTCCGCAAAATATTTTGGCCATGAAAAATTCATCCTACACCCCTGAAAATTCAGAAAATGGTGGCAACACAAAAAAGGCCTTAAAATACATATTAGGCCTCCAAAAATGTAGAACATTTTAGAGGCCCAAAAAAGGGGTTTACAGGCATCCTAGACCCCCTAAAGTCCAGAAAATGTTGGTAGGCCAAAAACTGTGTCAGAGAGCTCTGAATGTCCCAAAAACATTTGCAGTCTGAAAAGGGCATTAACCCGCATGCTAGACCCCTGAAATTTCCCAAAATATTTTGGCCACAAAAAATTCATCCTACACCCCTGAAAATTCAGAAAATGTTGGCAGCACAAAAAAGGCCTTAAAATACATATTAGGCCTCCAAAAATGTAGAAAACTTTGGAGGCCCAAAAAAGGGGTTTACAGGCATCCTAGACCCCCTAAAGTCCAGAAAATGTTGGTAGGCCAAAAACTGTGTCAGAGAGCTCTGAATGTCCCAAAAACATTTGCAGTCTGAAAAGGGCATTAACCCGCATGCTAGACCCCTGAAATTCCCCAAAATACTTTGGCCACGAAATATTCATCCTACACCCCTGAAAATTCAGAAAATTTTGGCAGCACAAAAAAGGCCTTAAAATACATATTAGGCCTGCAAAAATGTAGAAAACTTTGGAGGCCCAAAAAAGGGGTTTACAGGCATCCTAGACCCCCTAAAGTCCAGAAAATGTTGGTAGGCCAAAAACTGTGTCAGAGAGCTCTGAATGTCCCAAAAACATTTGCAGTCTGAAAAGGGCATTAACCCGCATGCTAGACCCCTGAAATTCCCCAAAATACTTTGGCCACGAAATATTCATCCTACACCCCTGAAAATTCAGAAAATTTTGGCAGCACAAAAAAGGCCTTAAAATACATATTAGGCCTGCAAAAATGTAGAAAACTTTGGAGGTCCAAAAAAGGGGTTTACAGGCATCCTAGACCCCCTAAAGTCCAGAAAATGTTGGTGGCCCGAAAACAGTGTCAGAGAGCTCTGAATGTCCCAAAAATATTTGCAGCCTGAAAAGGGCATTAACCCGCATCGTAGACCCCTGAAATTCCTAAAAACATTCATGGCCCGAAAAATGCATCCTACACCCCTTAAAGTTCAGAAAATGTCGGCAGCCCAAAAAATGCCTTAAAATGCATCTTATTCCTGCAATAATTTTTAAAACTTTGGAGGCCCAAAAAAGGGGTTTGCAGGCATCCTAGACCCCATAAAGTCCAGAAAATGTTGGTGGCCCATAAACTGTGTCAGCGAGCTCTGAATGTCCCAAAAACATTTGCAGTCTGAAAAGGGCATTAACCCGCATGCTAGACCCCTGAAATTCCCCAAAATATTTTGGCCACGAAAAATTCTTTCCTACACCCCTGAAAATTCAGAAAATGTTGGCAGCACAAAAAAGGCCTTAAAATACATATTATGCCTCCAAAAATGTAGAAAACTTTGGAGGCCCAAAAAAGGGGTTTACAGGCATCCTAGACCCCCTAAAGTCCAGAAAATGTTGGTAGGCCAAAAACTGTGTCAGAGAGCTC
This sequence comes from Ambystoma mexicanum, assembly GCF_040938575.1. Lineage (NCBI taxonomy): Eukaryota > Metazoa > Chordata > Amphibia > Caudata > Ambystomatidae > Ambystoma > Ambystoma mexicanum. Next base: position 1,301,860,891 of record NC_090935.1, on the reverse strand, counting down.
TGAATGTCCCAAAAACATTTGCAGCCTGAAAAGGGCATTAACCCACATCCTAAACCCCTGAAATTCCCAAAAACATTTATCGCTTAAAAATGCATCCTACACCCCTTAAAGTTCAGAAAATGTTGGCAGGCCAAAAAATGCCTTAAAATGCATCTTATTCCTGCAATAATCTTTAAAACTTTGGAGGCCCAAAAAAGGGGTTTACAGGCATCCTAGACCCCCTAAAGTCCAGAAAATGTTGGTAGGCCAAAAACTGTGTCAGAGAGCTCTGAATGTCCCAAAAACATTTGCAGCCTGAAAAGGGCATTAACCCACATCCTAAACCCCTGAAATTCCCAAAAACATTTTTGGCCCGAAAAATGCATCCTACAGCCCTGAAAGTTCTGAAAATGTTGGCAGCCCCAAAAAGGCCTTAAAATGCATCTTATTCCTGCAAAAATCTTGATAACTTTGGAGGCCCAAAAAAGGGGTTTACATTCTAGACCTCATAAAGTCCAGAAAATGTTGGTGACCCGAAAACAGTGTCAGAGAGCTCTGAATGTCCCAAAAATATTTGCAGCCTGAAAAGGGCATTAATCCGCATCCTGGCCCCCTGAAATTCCCCAAAATATTTTTGGCCCAAAAAATGCATCCTACATCCCTGAAGTTCAGAAAATGTTGGCAGCACAAAACATGCCTTGAAATACATATTAGGCCTGCAAAAATGTAGAAAACTTTGGAGGCCCAAAAAAGGGGTTTACAGGCATCCTAGACCCCCTAAAGTCCAGAAAATGTTGGCGGCCCAAAAACAGTGTCAGAGAGCTCTGAATGTCCCAAAAACATTTGCAGTCTGAAAAGGGCATTAACCCGCATGCTAGACCCCTGAAATTTCCCAAAATATTTTGGCCACAAAAAATTCATCCTACACCCCTGAAAATTCAGAAAATGTTGGCAGCACAAAAAAGGCCTTAAAATACATATTAGGCCTCCAAAAATGTAGAAAACTTTGGAGGCCCAAAAAAGGGGTTTACAGGCATCCTAGACCCCCTAAAGTCCAGAAAATGTTGGTAGGCCAAAAACTGTGTCAGAGAGCTCTGAATGTCCCAAAAACGTTTGCAGCCTGAAAAGGGCATTAACCCACATCCTAAACCCCTGAAATTCCCAAAAACATTTTTGGCCCGAAAAATGCATCCTACACCCCTGAAAGTTCAGAAAATGTTGGCAGCCCCAAAAAGGCCTTAAAATGCATCTTATTCCTGCAAAAATCTTGATAACTTTGGAGGCCCAAAAAAGGGGTTTACATCCTAGACCCCATAAAGTCCAGAAAATGTTGGTGACCCGAAAACAGTGTCAGAGAGCTCTGAATGTCCCAAAAATATTTGCAGCCTGAAAAGGGCATTAATCCGCATCCTGGCCCCCTGACATTCCCCAAAATATTTTTGCCCCGAAAAATGCATCCTACATCCCTGAAGTTCAGAAAATGTTGGCAGCACAAAACAGGCCTTAAAATACATATTAGGCCTGCAAAAATGTAGAAAACTTTGGAGGCCCAAAAAAGGGGTTTGCAGGCATCCTAGACCCCCTAAAGTCCAGAAAATGTTGGTGGCCCGAAAACAGTGTCAGAGAGCTCTGAATGTCCCAAAAATATTTGCAGCCTGAAAAGGGCATTAACCCGCATCGTAGACCCCTGAAATTCCTAAAAACATTCATGGCCCGAAAAATGCATCCTACACCCCTTAAAGTTCAGAAAATGTCGGCAGCCCAAAAAATGCCTTAAAATGCATCTTATTCCTGCAATAATTTTTAAAACTTTGGAGGCCCAAAAAAGGGGTTTGCAGGCATCCTAGACCCCCAAAAGTCCAGAAAATGTTGGTAGGCCAAAAACTGTGTCAGAGAGCTCTGGATGTCCCAAAAACGTTTGCAGCCTGAAAAGGGCATTAACCCACATCCTAAACCCCTGAAATTCCCAAAAACATTTTTGGCCCGAAAAATGCATCCTACACCCCTGAAAGTTCAGAAAATGTTGGCAGCCCCAAAAAGGCCTTAAAATGCATCTTATTCCTGAAGAAATCTTGATAACTTTGGAGGCCCGAAAAAGGGTTTACATCCTAGACCCCATAAAGTCCAGAAAATGTTGGTGACCCGAAAACAGTTTCAGAGAGCTCTGAATGTCCCAAAAATATTTGCAGCCTGAAAAGGGCATTAATCCGCATCCTGGCCCCCTGAAATTCCCCAAAATATTTTTGGCCCAAAAAATGCATCCTACATCCCTAAAGTTCAGAAAATGTTGGCAGCACAAAACAGGCCTTAAAATACATATTAGGCCTGCAAAAATGTAGAAAACTTTGGAGGCCCAAAAAAGGGGTTTACAGGCATCCTAGACCCCCTAAAGTCCAGAAAATGTTGGCAGCCCAAAAACCTTGTCAGAGAGCTCTGAATGTCCCAAAAACATTTGCAGTCTGAAAAGGGCATTAACCCGCATGCTAGACCCCTGAAATTCCCCAAAATATTTTGGCCAAGAAAAATTCATCCTACACCCCTGAAAATTCAGAAAATGTTGGCAGCACAAAAAAGGCCTTAAAATACATATTAGTCCTCCAAAAATGTAGAAAACTTTAGAGGCCCCCCAAAAAAGGGGTTTACAGGCATCCTAGTCCCCCTAAAGTCCAGAAAATGTTGGTAGGCCAAAAACTGTGTCAGAGAGCTCTGAATGTCCCAAAAACATTTGCAGCCTGAAAAGGGCATTAACCCACATCCTAGACCCTTTAAATTCCTAAAAACATTTATGGCCTGAAAATTGCATCCTACACCCCTTAAAGTTCAGAAAATGTTGGCAGCCCAAAAAATGCCTTAAAATGCATCTTATTCCTGCAATAATCTTTAAAACTTTGGAGGCCCAAAAAAGGGGTTTGCAGGCATCCTAGACCCCATAAAGTCCAGAAAATGTTGGTGGCCCATAAACTGTGTCAGAGAGCTCTGAATGTCCCAAAAACATTTGCAGTCTGAAAAGGGCATTAACCCGCATGCTAGACCCCTGAAATTTCCCAAAATATGTTGGCCACGAAAAATTCATCCTACACCCCTGAAAATTCAGAAAATGTTGGCAGCATAAAAAAGGCCTTAAAATACATATTAGGCCTCCAAAAATGTAGAAAACTGTGGAGGCCCAAAAAAGGGGTTTACAGGCATCCTAGACCCCCTAAAGTCCAGATAATGTTGGTAGGCCAAAAACTGTGTCAGAGAGCTCTGAATGTCCCAAAAACATTTCCAGCCTGAAAAGGGCATTAACCCACATCCTAAACCCCTGAAATTCCCAAAAACATTTTTGGCCCGAAAAATGCATCCTACACCCCTGAAAGTTCAGAAAATGTTGGCAGCCCCAAAAAGGCCTTAAAATGCATCTTATTCCTGCAAAAATCTTGATAACTTTGGAGGCCCAAAAAAGGGGTTTACATCCTAGACCCCATAAAGTCCAGAAAATGTTGGTGACCCGAAAACAGTGTCAGAGAGCTCTGAATGTCCCAAAAATATTTGCAGCCTGAAAAGGGCATTAATTCGCATCCTGGCGACCTGAAATTCCCCAAAATATTTTTGGCCCGAAAAATGCATCCTACATCCCTGAAGTTCAGAAAATGTTGGCAGCACAAAACAGGCCTTAAAATACATATTAGGCCTGCAAAAATGTAGAAAACTTTGGCGGCCCAAAAAAGTGGTTTACAGGCATCCTAGACCCTCTATAGTCCAGAAAATGTTGGCGGCCCAAAAACTGTGTCAGAGAGCTCTGAATGTCCCAAAAACATTTGCAGTCTGAAAAGGGCACTAACCCACAAGCTAGACCCTTGAAATTCCACAAAATATTTTGGCCATGAAAAATTCATCCTACACCCCTGAAAATTCAGAAAATGTTGGCAACACAAAAAAAGGCCTTAAAATACATATTAGGCCTCCAAAAATGTAGAAAACTTTGGAGGCCCAAGAAAGGGGTTTACAGGCATCCTAGACCCCCTAAAGTCCAGAAAATGTTGGTAGGCCAAAAACTGTGTCAGAGAGCTCTGAATGTCCCAAAAACGTTTGCAGCCTGAAAAGGGCATTAACCCACATCCTAATCCCCTGAAATTCCCAAAAACATTTTTGGCCCGAAAAATGCATCCTACACCCTTGAAAGTCCAGAAAATGTTGGCAGCCCCAAAAAGGCCTTAAAATGCATCTTATTCCTGCAAAAATCTTGATAACTTTGGAGGCCCAAAAAAGGGGTTTACATTCTAGACCTCATAAAGTCCAGAAAATGTTGGTGACCCGAAAACAGTGTCAGAGAGCTCTGAATGTCCCAAAAATATTTGCAGCCTGAAAAGGGCATTAATCCGCATCCTGGCCCCCTGAAATTCCCCAAAATATTTTTGGCCCAAAAAATGCATCCTACATCCCTGAAGTTCAGAAAATGTTGGCAGCACAAAACAGGCCTTGAAATACATATTAGGCCTGCAAAAATGTAGAAAACTTTGGAGGCCCAAAAAAGGGGTTTACAGGCATCCTAGACCCCCTAAAGTCCAGAAAATGTTGGCGGCCCAAAAACAGTGTCAGAGAGCTCTGAATGTCCCAAAAACATTTGCAGTCTGAAAAGGGCATTAACCAGCATGCTAGACGCCTGAAATTCCCCAAAATATTTTGGCCATGAAAAATTCATCCTACACCCCTGAGAATTCAGAAAATGGTGGCAACACAAAAAAGGCCTTAAAATACATATTAGGCCTCCAAAAATGTAGAAAACTTTAGAGGCCCCCCAAAAAAGGGGTTTACAGGCATCCTAGTCCCCCTAAAGTCCAGAAAATGTTGGTAGGCCAAAAACTGTGTCAGAGAGCTCTGAATGTCCCAAAAACATTTGCAGCCTGAAAAGGGCATTAACCCACATCCTAGACCCTTTAAATTCCTAAAAACATTTATGGCCCGAAAATTGCATCCTACACCCCTTAAAGTTCAGAAAATGTTGGCAGCCCAAAAAATGCCTTAAAATGCATCTTATTCCTGCAATAATCTTTAAAACTTTGGAGGCCCAAAAAAGGGGTTTGCAGGCATCCTAGACCCCATAAAGTCCAGAAAATGTTGGTGGCCCATAAACTGTGTCAGAGAGCTCTGAATGTCCCAAAAACATTTGCAGTCTGAAAAGGGCATTAACCCGCATGCTAGACCCCTGAAATTACCCAAAATATTTTGGCCATGAAAAATTCATCCTACACCCCTGAAAATTCAGAAAATGTTGGCAGCATAAAAAAGGCCTTAAAATACATATTAGGCCTCCAAAAATGTAGAAAACTGTGGAGGCCCAAAAAAGGGGTTTACAGGCATCCTAGACCCCCTAAAGTCCAGATAATGTTGGTAGGCCAAAAACTGTGTCAGAGAGCTCTGAATGTCCCAAAAACATTTCCAGCCTGAAAAGGGCATTAACCCACATCCTAAACCCCTGAAATTCCCAAAAACATTTTTGGCCCGAAAAATGCATCCTACACCCCTGAAAGTTCAGAAAATGTTGGCAGCCCCAAAAAGGCCTTAAAATGCATTTTATTCCTGCAAAAATCTTGATAACTTTGGAGGCCCACAAAAGGGGTTTACAGGGGTGTCAGAGACCTCTGAATGTCCCAAAAACATTTGCAGTCTGAAAAGGGCATTAACCAGCATGCTAGACGCCTGAAATTCCCCAAAATATTTTGGCCATGAAAAATTCATCCTACACCCCTGAAAATTCAGAAAATGGTGTCAACACAAAAAAGGCCTTAAAATACATATTAGGCCTCCAAAAATGTAGAAAATTTTAGAGGCCCAAAAAAGGGGTTTACAGGCATCCTAGACCCCCTAAAGTCCAGAAAATGTTGGTAGGCCAAAAACTGTGTCAGAGAGCTCTGAATGTCCCAAAAACATTTGCAGTCTGAAAAGGGCATTAACCCGCATGCTAGACCCCTGAAATTTCCCAAAATATTTTGGCCACAAAAAATTCATCCTACACCCCTGAAAATTCAGAAAATGTTGGCAGCACAAAAAAGGCCTTAAAATACATATTAGGCCTCCAAAAATGTAGAAAACTTTGGAGGCCCAAAAAAGGGGTTTACAGGCATCCTAGACCCCCTAAAGTCCAGAAAATGTTGGTAGGCCAAAAACTGTGTCAGAGAGCTCTGAATGTCCCAAAAACATTTGCAGTCTGAAAAGGGCATTAACCCGCATGCTAGACCCCTGAAATTCCCCAAAATACTTTGGCCACGAAATATTCATCCTACACCCCTGAAAATTCAGAAAATTTTGGCAGCACAAAAAAGGCCTTAAAATACATATTAGGCCTGCAAAAATGTAGAAAACTTTGGAGGTCCAAAAAAGGGGTTTACAGGCATCCTAGACCCCCTAAAGTCCAGAAAATGTTGGTGGCCCGAAAACAGTGTCAGAGAGCTCTGAATGTCCCAAAAATATTTGCAGCCTGAAAAGGGCATTAACCCGCATCGTAGACCCCTGAAATTCCTAAAAACATTCATGGCCCGAAAAATGCATCCTACACCCCTTAAAGTTCAGAAAATGTCGGCAGCCCAAAAAATGCCTTAAAATGCATCTTATTCCTGCAATAATTTTTAAAACTTTGGAGGCCCAAAAAAGGGGTTTGCAGGCATCCTAGACCCCATAAAGTCCAGAAAATGTTGGTGGCCCATAAACTGTGTCAGAGAGCTCTGAATGTCCCAAAAACATTTGCAGTCTGAAAAGGGCATTAACCCGCATGCTAGACCCCTGAAATTCCCCAAAATATTTTGGCCACGAAAAATTCTTTCCTACACCCCTGAAAATTCAGAAAATGTTGGCAGCACAAAAAAGGCCTTAAAATACATATTATGCCTCCAAAAATGTAGAAAACTTTGGAGGCCCAAAAAAGGGGTTTACAGGCATCCTAGACCCCCTAAAGTCCAGAAAATGTTGGTAGGCCACAAACTGTGTCAGAGAGCTCTGAATGTCCCAAAAACATTTGCAGCCTGAAAAGGGCATTAACCCACATCCTAAACCCCTGAAATTCCCAAAAACATTTATCGCTTAAAAATGCATCCTACACCCCTTAAAGTTCAGAAAATGTTGGCAGCCCAAAAAATGCCTTAAAATGCATCTTATTCCTGCAATAATCTTTAAAACTTTGGAGGCCCAAAAAAGGGGTTTACAGGCATCCTAGACCCCCTAAAGTCCAGAAAATGTTGGTAGGCCAAAAACTGTGTCAGAGAGCTCTGAATGTCCCAAAAACATTTGCAGCCTGAAAAGGGCATTAACCCACATCCTAAACCCCTGAAATTCCCAAAAACATTTTTGGCCCGAAAAATGCATCCTACAGCTCTGAAAATTCTGAAAATGTTGGCAGCCCCAAAAAGGCCTTAAAATGCATCTTATTCCTGCAAAAATCTTGATAACTTTGGAGGCCCAAAAAAGGGGTTTACATTCTAGACCTCATAAAGTCCAGAAAATGTTGGTGACCCGAAAACAGTGTCAGAGAGCTCTGAATGTCCCAAAAATATTTGCAGCCTGAAAAGGGCATTGATCCGCATCCTGGCCCCCTGAAATTCCCCAAAATATTTTTGGCCCAAAAAATGCATCCTACATCCCTGAAGTTCAGAAAATGTTGGCAGCACAAAACAGGCCTTGAAATACATATTAGGCCTGCAAAAATGTAGAAAACTTTGGAGGCCCAAAAAAGGGGTTTACAGGCATCCTAGACCCCCTAAAGTCCAGAAAATGTTGGCGGCCCAAAAACAGTGTCAGAGAGCTCTGAATGTCCCAAAAACATTTGCAGTCTGAAAAGGGCATTAACTAGCATGCTAGACGCCTGAAATTCCCCAAAATATTTTGGCCATGAAAAATTCATCCTACACCCCTGAAAATTCAGAAAATGGTGGCAACACAAAAAAGGCCTTAAAATACATATTAGGCCTCCAAAAATGTAGAAAATTTTAGAGGCCCAAAAAAGGGGTTTACAGGCATCCTAGACCCCCTAAAGTCCAGAAAATGTTGGTAGGCCAAAAACTGTGTCAGAGAGCTCTGAATGTCCCAAAAACATTTGCAGTCTGAAAAGTGCATTAACCCGCATGCTAGACCCCTGAAATTTCCCAAAATATTTTGGCCACAAAAAATTCATCCTACACCCCTGAAAATTCAGAAAATGTTGGCAGCACAAAAAAGGCCTTAAAATACATATTAGGCCTCCAAAAATGTAGAAAACTTTGGAGGCCCAAAAAAGGGGTTTACAGGCATCCTAGACCCCCTAAAGTCCAGAAAATGTTGGCGGCCCAAAAACAGTGTCAGAGAGCTCTGAATGTCCCAAAAACATTTGCAGTCTGAAAAGGGCATTAACCCGCATGCTAGACCCCTGAAATTTCCCAAAATATTTTGGCCACAAAAAATTCATCCTACACCCCTGAAAGTTCAGAAAATGTTGGCAGCCCCAAAAAGGCCTTAAAATGCATCTTATTCCTGCAAAAATCTTGATAACTTTGGAGGCCCAAAAAAGGGGTTTACATCCTAGACCCCATAAAGTCCAGAAAATGTTGGTGACCCGAAAACAGTGCCAGAGAGCTCTGAATGTCCCAAAAATATTTGCAGCCTGAAAGGGGCATTAATCCGCATCCTGGCCCCCTGAAATTCCCCAAAATATTTTTGGCCCGAAAAATGCATCCTACATCCCTGAAGTTCAGAAAATGTTGGCAGCACAAAACAGGCCTTAAAATACATATTAGGCCTGCAAAAATGTAGAAAACTTTGGAGGCCCAAAAAAGGGGTTTGCAGGCATCCTAGACCCCCTAAAGTCCAGAAAATGTTGGTGGCCCGAAAACAGTGTCAGAGAGCTCTGAATGTCCCAAAAATATTTGCAGCCTGAACAGGGCATTAACCCGCATCGTAGACCCCTGAAATTCCTAAAAACATTCATGGCCCGAAAAATGCATCCTACACCCCTTAAAGTTCAGAAAATGTCGGCAGCCCAAAAAATGCCTTAAAATGCATCTTATTCCTGCAATAATTTTTAAAACTTTGGAGGCCCAAAAAAGGGGTTTGCAGGCATCCTAGACCCCATAAAGTCCAGAAAATGTTGGTGGCCCATAAACTGTGTCAGAGAGCTCTGAATGTCCCAAAAACATTTGCAGTCTGAAAAGGGCATTAACCCGCATGCTAGACCCCTGAAATTCCCCAAAATATTTTGGCCACGAAAAATTCTTTCCTACACCCCTGAAAATTCAGAAAATGTTGGCAGCACAAAAAAGGCCTTAAAATACATATTATGCCTCCAAAAATGTAGAAAACTTTGGAGGGCCAAAAAAGGGGTTTACAGGCATCCTAGACCCCCTAAAGTCCAGAAAATGTTGGTAGGCCAAAAACTGTGTCAGAGAGCTCTGAATGTCCCAAAAACATTTGCAGCCTGAAAAGGGCATTAACCCACATCCTAAACCCCTGAAATTCCCAAAAACATTTATCGCTTAAAAATGCATCCTACACCCCTTAAAGTTCAGACAATGTTGGCAGCCCAAAAAATGCCTTAAAATGCATCTTATTCCTGCAATAATCTTTAAAACTTTGGAGGCCCAAAAAAGGGGTTTACAGGCATCCTAGACCCCCTAAAGTCCAGAAAATGTTGGTAGGCCAAAAACTGTGTCAGAGAGCTCTGAATGTCCCAAAAACATTTGCAGCCTGAAAAGGGCATTAACCCATATCCTAAACCCCTGAAATTCCCAAAAACATTTTTGGCCCGAAAAATGCATCCTACAGCCCTGAAAGTTCTGAAAATGTTGGCAGCCCCAAAAAGGCCTTAAAATGCATCTTATTCCTGCAAAAATCTTGATAACTTTGGAGGCCCAAAAAGGGGTTTACTTCCTAGACCCCATAAAGTCCAGAACATGTTGGTGACCCGAAAACAGTGTCAGACAGCTCTGAATGTCCCAAAAATATGTGCAGCCTGAAAAGGGCATTAATCCACATCCTGGCCCCCTGAAATTCCCCAAAATATTTTTGGCCCAAAAAATGCATCCTACATCCCTGAAGTTCAGAAAATGTTGGCAGCACAAAACAGGCCTTAAAATACATATTAGGCCTGCAAAAATGTAGAAAACTTTGGAGGCCCAAAAAAGGGGTTTACAGGCATCCTAGACCCCCTAAAGTCCAGAAAATGTTGGCGGCCCAAAAACTGTGTCAGAGAGCTCTGAATGTCCCAAAAACATTTGCAGTCTGAAAAGGGCATTAACCCACATGCTAGACCCCTGAAATTTCCCAAAATATTTTGGCCACGAAAAATTCATCCTACACCCCTGAAAATTCAGAAAATGTTGACAGCACAAAAAAGGCCTTAAAATACATATTAGGCCTCCAAAAATCTTGATAACTTTGGAGGCCCAAAAAAGTGGTTTACATCCTAGACCCCATAAAGTCCAGAAAATGTTGGTGACCCGAAAAAAGTGTCAGAGAGCTCTGAATGTCCAAAAAATATGTGCAGCCTGAAAAGGGCATTAATCCACATCCTGGCCCCCTGAAATTCCCCAAAATATTTTGGCCACGAAAAATTCATCCTACACCCCCGAAAATTCAGAAAATGTTGGCAGCATAAAAAAGGCCTTAAAATACATATTAGGCCTCCAAAAATGTAGAAAACTGTGGAGGCCCAAAAAAGGGGTTTACAGGCATCCTAGACCCCCTAAAGTCCAGAAAACTTTGGTAGGCCAAAAGCTGTGTCAGAGAGCTCTGAATGTCCCAAAAACATTTCCAGCCTGAAAAGGGCATTAACCCACATTCTAAACCCCTGAAATTCCCAAAAACATTTTTGGCCCGAAAAATGCATCCTACACCCCTGAAAGTTCAGAAAATGTTGGCAGCCCCAAAAAGGCCTTAAAATGCATCTTATTCCTGCAAAAATCTTGATATTTGGAGGCCCAAAAAATGGGTTTACATCCTAGACCCCATAAAGTCCAGAAAATGTTGGTGACCCGAAAACAGTGTCAGAGAGCTCTGAATGTCCCAAAAACATTTGCAGCCTGAAAAGGGCATTAACCCACATCTTAGCCCCCTGAAATTCCCCAAAATATTTTTGGCCCGAAAAATGCATCCTACATCCTTGAAGTTCAGAACATGTTGGCAGCCCAAAAAAAGGCCTTAAAATGCATCTTATTCCTGTAAAAATCTTGATAACTTTGGAGGCCCAAAAAAGGGGTTTACAGGCATCCTAGACCCCCTAAAGTCCAGAAAATGTTGGTGGCCCAAAAAAGGCCTTAAATGCCTCTTAGGCCTATAAAAATGTAGAAAACTTTAGAGGCCCAAAAAAGGTGTTTACAGGCATCGTAGACCCCCTAAAGTCCAGAAAATGTTGGTGCCCAAAAAACGGTGTCAGAGAGCTCTGAATGTCCCAAAAACATTTGCAGTCTGAAAAGGGCATTAACCCGCATGCTAGACCCCTGAACGTCCCCAAAATATTTTGGCCATGAAAAATTCATCCTACACCCCTGAAAATTCAGAAAATGTTGGCAACACAAAAAAAAGCCTTAAAATACATATTAGGCCTCCAAAAATGTAGAAAACTTTGGAGGCCCAAAAAAGGGGTTTACAGGCATCCTAGACCCCCTAAAGTCCAGAAAATGTTGGTAGGCCAAAAACTGTGTCAGATAGCTCTGAATGTCCCAAAAACGTTTGCAGCCTGAAAAGGGCATTAACCCACATCCTAAACCTCTGAAATTCCCAAAAACATTTTTGGCCCGAAAAATGAATCCTACACCCCTTAAAGTTCAGAAAATATTGGCAGCCGCAAAAAGGTCTTAAAATGCATCTTATTCCTGCAAAAATCTTGATAACTTTGGAGGCCCAAAAAAGGGGTTTACAGGCATCCTAGACCCACTAAAGTCCAGAAAATGTTGGCGGCCCAAAAACTGTGTCAGAGAGCTCTGAATGTCCCAAACACATTTGCAGTCTGAAAAGGGCATTAACTCGCATGCTAGACCCCTGAAATTCCCAAAAAATTTTGGCCACGAAAAATTCATCCTACACCCCTGAAAATTCAGAAAATGTTGGCAGCACAAAAAAGGCCTTAAAATACATATTAGGCCTCTAAAAATGTAGAAAACTTTGGATTCCCAAAAAAGGGGTTTACAGGCACCCTAGACCCCCTAAAGTCCAGAAAATGTTGGTAGGCCAACAACTGTGTCAGAGAGCTCTGAATGTCCCAAAAACGTTTGCAGCCTGAAAAGGGCATTAACCCACATCCTAAACCCCTGAAATTCCCAAAAACATTTTTGGCCAGAAAAATGCATCCTACACCCCTGAAAGTTCCGAAAATGTTGGCAGCCCCAAAAAGGCCTTAAAATGCATCTTATTCCTGCAAAAATCTTGATAACTTTGGAGGCCCAAAAAAGGGGCCTTTTTGAAAGTATTCTAAGAACACTGGTAATGTCCGCGGACATTAAAATTTTCCATAGGCCACACTTGAAATGTTTTACTCTACGGGTGTGATATGCTGCGGTGGAGATGGAGATGGGTGCAGCATCATCATCATCATGTAGACCCCATAAAGTCCATCCAGAAAATGTTGGTGACCTGAAAACAGTGTCATAGAGCTCTGAATGTCCCAAAAATATTTGCAGCCTGAAAAGGGCATTAATCCGCATCCTGGCCCACTGAAATTCCCCAAAATATTTTTGGCCCAAAAAATGCATCCTATATCCCTGAAGTTCAGAAAATGTTGGCAGCACAAAACAGGCCTTAAAATACATATTAGGCCTGCAAATTGTAGAAAACTTTGGAGGCCCAAAAAAGGGGTTTACAGGCATCCTAGACCCCTTAAAGTCCAGAAAATGTTGGCGGCCCAAAATCTGTGTCAGAGAGCTCTGAATGTCCCAAAAACATTTGCAGTCTGAAAAGGGCATTGACCCGCATGCTAGACCCCTGAAATTCCCCAAAATATTTTGGCCACGAAAAATTCATCCTAAACCCCTGAAATTCCCAAAAACATTTTTGGCCCGAAAAATGCATCCAGCACCCCTGAAAGTTCAGGAAATGTTGGCAGCCCCAAAAAGGCCTTAAAATGCATCTTATTCCTGCAAAAATCTTGATAACTTTGGAGGCCCAAAAAAGGGGTTTACATCCTAGACCCCATAAAGTCCAGAAAATGTTGGTGACCCGAAAACAGTGTCAGAGAGCTCTGAATGTCCCAAAAATATTTGCATCTGAAAAGGGCATTAATCCGCATCCTGGCCCCCTGAAATTCCCCAAAATATTTTTGGCCCGAAAAATGCATCCTACATCCCTGAAGTTCAGAAAATGTTGGCAGCACAAAACAGGCCTTAAAATACATATTAGGCCTGCAAAAATGTAGAAAACTTTGGAGGCCCAAAAAAGGGGTTTACAGGCATCCTAGACCCACTAAAGTCCAGAAAATGTTGGCGGCCCAAAAACTGTGTCAGAGAGCTCTGAATGTCCCAAACACATTTGCAGTCTGAAAAGGGCATTAACTTGCATGCTAGACCCCTGAAATTCCCCAAAATATTTTGGCCACGAAAAATTCATCCTACACCCCTGAAAATTCAGAAAATGTTGGCAACACAAAAAAAGACCTTAAAATACATATTAGGCCACCAAAAATGTAGAAAACTCTGGAGGCCCAAAAAAGGGGTTTACAGGCATCCTAGACCCCCTAAAGTCCAGAAAAAGTTGGTAGGCCAAAAACTGTGTCAGAGAGCTCTGAATGTCCCAAAAACGTTTGCAGCCTGAAAAGGGCATTAACCCACATCCTAAACCCCTGAAATTCCCAAAAACATTTTTGGCCCGAAAAATGAATCCTACACCCCTTAAAGTTCAGAAAATATTGGCAGCCGCAAAAAGGCCTTAAAATGCATCTTATTCCTGCAAAAATCTTGATAACTTTGGAGGCCCAAAAAAGGGGTTTACATCCTAGACCCCATAAAGTCCAGAAAATGTTGGTGACCCGAAAACAGTGTCAGAGAGCTCTGAATGTCCCAAAAATATTTGCATCTGAAAAGGGCATTAATCCGCATCCTGGCCCCCTGAAATTCCCCAAAATATTTTTGGCCCGAAAAATGCATCCTACATCCCTGAAGTTCAGAAAATGTTGGCAGCACAAAACAGGCCTTAAAATACATATTAGGCCTGCAAAAATGTAGAAAACTTTGGAGGCCCAAAAAAGGGGTTTACAGGCATCCTAGACCCACTAAAGTCCAGAAAATGTTGGCGGCCCAAAAACTGTGTCAGAGAGCTCTGAATGTCCCAAACACATTTGCAGTCTGAAAAGGGCATTAACTCGCATGCTAGATCCCTGAAATTCCCCAAAATATTTTGGCCACGAAAAATTCATCCTACACCCCTGAAAATTCAGAAAATGTTGGCAGCACAAAAAAGGCCTTAAAATACATATTAGGCCTCTAAAAATGTAGAAAACTTTGGAGGCCCAAAAAAGGGGTTTACAGGCATCCTAGACCCCCTAAAGTCCAGAAAATGTTGGTAGGCCAACAACTGTGTCAGAGAGCTCTGAATGTCCCAAAAACGTTTGCAGCCTGAAAAGGGCTTTAACCCACATCCTAAACCCCTGAAATTCCCAAAAACATTTTTGGCCCGAAAAATGCATCCTACACCCCTGAAAGTTCCGAAAATGTTGGCAGCCCCAAAAAGGCCTTAAAATGCATCTTATTCCTGCAAAAATCTTGATAACTTTGGAGGCCCAAAAAAGAGGCCTTTTTGAAAGTATTCTAAGAACACTGGTAATGTCCGCGGACATTAAAAGTTTCCATAGGCCATAGTTGAAATGTTTTACTCTATGGGTGTGATATGCTGCGGTGGAGATGGAGACGGGTGCAGCATCATCATCGTCATCTAGACCCCATAAAGTCCAGAAAATGTTGGTGACCCAAAAACAGTGTCAGAGAGCTCTGAATGTCCCAAAAATAGTTGCAGCCTGAAAAGGGCATTAATCCGCATCCTGGCCCCCTGAAATTCCCCAAAATATTTTTTGCCCGAAAAATGCATCCTACATCCCTGAAGTTCAGAAAATGTTGGCAGCACAAAACAGGCCTTAAAATACATATTAGGCCTGCAAAAATGTAGAAAACTTTGGAGGCCCAAAAAAGGGGTTTACAGGCATCCTAGACCCACTAAAGTCCAGAAAATGTTGGCGGCCCAAAAACTGTGCCAGAGAGCTCTGAATGTCCCAAAAACATTTGCAATCTGAAAAGGGCATTAACCCGCATGCTAGACCCCTGAAATTCCCCAAAATATTTTGGCCACGAAAAATTCATCCTACACCCCTGAAAATTCAGAAAATGTTGGCAGCACAAAAAGGCCTTAAAATACATATTAGGACTGCAAAAATGTAGAAAACTTTGGAGGCCCAAAAAAGGGGTTTACAGGCATCCTAGACCCCCTAAAGTCCAGAAAATGTTGGCGGCCCAAAAAACGGTGTCAGAGAGCTCTGAATGTCCCAAAAACGTTTGCAGCCTGAAAAGGGCATTAACCCACATCCTAATCCCCTGAAATTCCCAAAAACATTTTTGGCCCGAAAAATGCATCCTACACCCTTGAAAGTACAGAAAATGTTGGCAGCCCCAAAAAGGCCTTAAAATGCATCTTATTCCTGCAAAAATCTTGATAACTTTGGAGGCCCAAAAAAGGGGTTTACATCCTAGACCTCATAAAGTCCAGAAAATGTTGGTGACCTGAAAACAGTGTCAGAGAGCTCTGAATGTCCCAAAAATATTTGCAGCCTGAAAAGGGCATTAATCCGCATCCTGGCCCCCTGAAATTCCCCAAAATATTTTTGGCCCAAAAAATGCATCCTACACCCCTGAAAATTCAGAAAATGTTGGCAGCACAAAACAGGCCTTAAAGTATATATTAGGCCTGCAAAAATGTAGAAAACTTTGGAGGCCCAAAAAAGGGGTTTACAGGCATCCTAGACCCCCTAAAGTCCAGAAAATGTTGGCGGCCCAAAAACTGTGTCAGAGAGCTCTGAATGTCCCAAAAACATTTGCAGCCTGAAAAGGGCATTAACCCGCATGCTAGACCCCTGAAATTCCCCAAAATATTTTGGCCACGAAAAATTCATCCTACACCCCTGAAAATTCAGAAAATGTTGGCAGCACAAAAAAGGCCTTAAAATATATATTAGTCCTCCAAAAATGTAGAAAACTTTAGAGGCCCAAAAAAGAGGTTTACAGGCATCCTAGACCCCCTAAAGTCCAGAAAATGTTGGTAGGCAAAAAACTGTGTCAGAGAGCTCTGAATGTCCCAAAAACATTTGCAGCCTGAAAAGGGCATTAACCCACATCCTAAACCCCTGAAATTCCCAAAAACATGTTTGGCCGGAAAAATGCATCCTACACCCCTGAAAGTTCAGAAAATGTTGGCAGCCCCAAAAAGGCCTTAAAATGCATCTTATTCCTGCAAAAATCTTGATAACTTTCGAGGCCCAAAAAAGGGGTTTACATCCTAGACCCCATAAAGTCCAGAAAATGTTGGTGACCTGAAAACAGTGTCAGAGAGCTCTGAATGTCCCAAAAATATTTGCAGCCTGAAAAGGGCATTAATCCGCATCCTGGCCCCCTGAAATTCCCCAAAATATTTTTGGCCCAAAAAATGCATCCTACATCCCTGAAGTTCAGAAAATGTTGGCAGCACAAAACAGGCCTTAAAATACATATTAGGCCTGCAAAAATGTAGAAAACTTTGGTTGCCCAAAAAAGGGGTTTACAGGCATCCTAGAACCCCTAAAGTCCAGAAAATGTTGGCGGCCCAAAAAACGGTGTCAGAGAGCTCTGAATGTCCCAAAAACATTTGCAGTCTGAAAAGGGCATTAACCCGCATGCTAGACCCCTGAACTTCCCCAAAATATTTTGGCCATGAAAAATTCATCCTACAACCCTGAAAATTCAGAAAATGTTGGCAGCACAAAAAAGGCCTTAAAATACATATTATGCATCCAAAAATGTAGAAAACTTTGGAGGCCCAAAAAAGGGGTTTACAGGCATCCTAGACCCCCTAAAGTCCAGAAAATGTTGGTAGGCCAAAAACTGTGTCAGAGAGCTCTGAATGTCCCGAAAACGTTTGCAGCCTGAAAAGGGCATCAACCCACATCCTAAACCCCTGAAATTCGCAAAAACATTTTTGGCCCAAAAAATGCATCCTACACCCCTGAAAGTTCAGAAAATGTTGGCAGCCCCAAAAAGGCCTTAAAATGCATCTTATTCCTGCAAAAATCTTGATAACTTTCGAGGCACAAAAAAGGGGTTTACATCCTAGACCCCATAAAGTCCAGAAAATGTTGGTGACCTGAAAACAGTGTCAGAGAGCTCTGAATGTCCCAAAAATATTTGCAGCCTGAAAAGGGCATTAATCCGCATCCTGGCCCCCTGAAATTCCCCAAAATATTTTTGGCCCAAAAAATGCATCCTACATCCCTGAAGTTCAGAAAATGTTGGCAGCACAAAACAGGCCTTAAAATACATATTAGGCCTGCAAAAATGTAGAAAACTTTGGTTGCCCAAAAAAGGGGTTTACAGGCATCCTAGACCCCCTAAAGTCCAGAAAATGTTGGCGGCCCAAAAAACGGTGTCAGAGAGCTCTGAATGTCCCAAAAACATTTGCAGTCTGAAAAAGGCATTAACCCGCATGCTAGACCCCTGAACTTCCCCAAAATATTTTGGCCATGAAAAATTCATCCTACACCCCTGAAAATTCAGAAAATGTTGGCAACACAAAAAAAAGCCTTAAAATACATATTAGGCCTCCAAAAATGTAGAAAACTTTGGAGGCCCAAAAAAGGGGTTTACAGGCATCCTAGACCCCCTAAAGTCCAGAAAATGTTGGTAGGCCAAAAACTGTGTCAGAGAGCTCTGAATGTCCCAAAAACGTTTGCAGCCTGAAAAGGGCATTAACCCACATCCTAATCCCCTGAAATTCCCAAAAACATTTTTGGCCCGAAAAATGCATCCTACACCCCTGAAAGTTCAGAAAATGTTGGCAGCCCCAAAAAGGCCTTAAAATTCATCTTATTCCTGCAAAAATCTTGATAACTTTCGAGGCCCAAAAAAGGGGTTTACATCCTAGACCCCATAAAGTCCAGAAAATGTTGGTGACCTGAAAACAGTGTCAGAGAGCTCTGAATGTCCCAAAAATATTTGCAGCCTGAAAAGGGCATTAATCCGCATCCTGGCCCCCTGAAATTCCCCAAAATATTTTTGGCCGAAAAATGCATCCTACATCCCTGAAGTTCAGAAAATGTTGGCAGCACAAAACAGGCCTTAAAATACATATTAGGCCTGCAAAAATGTAGAAAACTTTGGTTGCCCAAAAAAGGGGTTTACAGGCATCCTAGAACCCCTAAAGTCCAGAAAATGTTGGCGGCCCAAAAAACGGTGTCAGAGAGCTCTGAATGTCCCAAAAACATTTGCAGTCTGAAAAGGGCATTAACCCGCATGCTAGACCCCTGAACTTCCCCAAAATATTTTGGCCATGAAAAATTCATCCTACAACCCTGAAAATTCAGAAAATGTTGGCAGCACAAAAAAGGCCTTAAAATACATATTATGCATCCAAAAATGTAGAAAACTTTGGAGGCCCAAAAAAGGGGTTTACAGGCATCCTAGACCCCCTAAAGTCCAGAAAATGTTGGTAGGCCAAAAACTGTGTCAGAGAGCTCTGAATGTCCCGAAAACGTTTGCAGCCTGAAAAGGGCATCAACCCACATCCTAAACCCCTGAAATTCGCAAAAACATTTTTGGCCCAAAAAATGCATCCTACACCCCTGAAAGTTCAGAAAATGTTGGCAGCCCCAAAAAGGCCTTAAAATGCATCTTATTCCTGCAAAAATCTTGATAACTTTCGAGGCCCAAAAAAGGGGTTTACATCCTAGACCCCATAAAGTCCAGAAAATGTTGGTTACCTGAAAACAGTGTCAGAGAGCTCTGAATGTCCCAAAAATATTTGCAGCCTGAAAAGGGCATTAATCCGCATCCTGGCCCCCTGAAATTCCCCAAAATATTTTTGGCCCAAAAAATGCATCCTACATCCCTGAAGTTCAGAAAATGTTGGCAGCACAAAACAGGCCTTAAAATACATATTAGGCCTGCAAAAATGTAGAAAACTTTGGTTGCCCAAAAAAGGGGTTTACAGGCATCCTAGACCCCCTAAAGTCCAGAAAATGTTGGCGGCCCAAAAAACGGTGTCAGAGAGCTCTGAATGTCCCAAAAACATTTGCAGTCTGAAAAAGGCATTAACCCGCATGCTAGACCCCTGAACTTCCCCAAAATATTTTGGCCATGAAAAATTCATCCTACACCCCTGAAAATTCAGAAAATGTTGGCAACACAAAAAAAAGCCTTAAAATACATATTAGGCCTCCAAAAATGTAGAAAACTTTGGAGGCCCAAAAAAGGGGTTTACAGGCATCCTAGACCCCCTAAAGTCCAGAAAATGTTGGTAGGCCAAAAACTGTGTCAGAGAGCTCTGAATGTCCCAAAAACGTTTGCAGCCTGAAAAGGGCATTAACCCACATCCTAATCCCCTGAAATTCCCAAAAACATTTTTGGCCCGAAAAATGCATCCTACACCCTTGAAAGTCCAGAAAATGTTGACAGCCCCAAAAAGGCCTTAAAATGCATCTTATTCCTGCAAAAATCTTGATAACTTTGGAGGCCCAAAAAAGGGGTTTACATCCTAGACCTCATAAAGTCCAGAAAATGTTGGTAGGCCAAAAACTGTGTCAGAAAGCTCTGAATGTCCCAAAAACATTTGCAGCCTGAAAAGGGCATTAACCCACATCCTAGACCCTTGAAATTCCTAAAAACATTTATGGCCCGAAAAATGCATCCTACACCCCTTAAAGTTCAGAAAATGTTGGCAGCCCAAAAAATGCCTTAAAATGCATCTTAATCCTGCAATAATCTTTAAAACTTTGGAGGCCCAAAAAAGGGGTTTTCAGGCATCCTAGACCCCATAAAGTCCAGAAAATGTTGGTGGCCCATAAACTGTGTCAGAGAGCTCTGAATGTCCCAAAAACATTTGCATTCTGAAAATGGCATTAACCCGCATGCTAGACCCCTGAAATTCCCCAAAATATTTTGGCCACGAAAAATTCATCCTACACCCCTGAAAATTCAGAAAATGTTGGCAGCACAAAAAAGGCCTTAAAATACATATTAGTCCTCCAAAAATGTAGAAAACTTTAGAGGCCCAAAAAAGGGGTTTACAGGCATCCTAGACCCCCTAAAGTCCAGAAAATGTTGGCGGCCCAAAAACTGTGTCAGAGAGCTCTGTATTTCCCAAAAACATTTGCAGTCTGAAAAGGGCATTAACCCGCAAGCTAGACCCCTGAAATTCCCCAAAATATTTTGGCCACGAAAAATTCATCCTACACCCCTGAAAATTCAGAAAATGTTGGCAGCACAAAAAAGGCCTTAAAATACATATTAGGCCTGCAAAAATGTAGAAAACTTTGGAGGTCCAAAAAAGGGGTTTACAGGCATCCTAGACCCCCTAAAGTCCAGAAAATGTTAGTAGGCAAAAAACTGTGTCAGAGAGCTCTGAATGTCCCAAAAACATTTGCAGCCTGAAAAGGGCATTAACCCACATCCTAAACCCCTGAAATTCCCAAAAACATGTTTGGCCCGAAAAATGCATCCTACACCCCTGAAAGTTCAGAAAATGTTGGCAGCCCCAAAAAGGCCTTAAAATGCATCTTATTCCTGTAAAAATCTTGATAACTTTGGAGGCCCAAAAAAGAGGTTTACATCCTAGACCTCATAAAGTCCAGAAAATGTTGGTGACCCGAAAACAGTGTCAGAGAGCTCTGAATGTCCCAAAAATATTTGCAGCCTGAAAAGGGCATTAATCCGCATCCTGGCCCCCTGAAATTCCCCAAAATATTTTTGGCCCAAAAAATGCATCCTACACCCCTGAAAATTCAGAAAATGTTGGCAGCACAAAACAGGCCTTAAAGTATATATTAGGCCTGCAAAAATGTCGAAAACTTTGGAGGCCCAAAAAAGGGGTTTACAGGCATCCTAGACCCCCTAAAGTCCAGAAAATGTTGGCGGCCAAAAACTGTGTCAGAGAGCTCTGAATTTCCCAAAAACATTTGCAGTCTGAAAAGGGCATTAACCCGCAAGCTAGACCCCTGAAATTCCCCAAAATATTTTGGCCACGAAAAATTCATCCTACACCCCTGAAAATTCAGAAAATGTTGGCAGCACAAAAAAGGCCTTAAAATACATATTAGGCCTGCAAAAATGTAGAAAACTTTGGAGGTCCAAAAAAGGGGTTTACAGGCATCCTAGACCCCTAAAGTCCAGAAAATGTTGGTGGCCCAAAAACAGTGTCAGAGAGCTCTGAATGTCCCAAAAATATTTGCAGCCTGAAAAGGGCATTAACCCGCATCGTAGACCCCTGAAATTCCTAAAAACATTTATGGCCCGAAAAATGCATCCTACACCCCTTAAAGTTCAGAAAATGTTGGCAGCCCAAAAAATGCCTTAAAATGCATCTTAATCCTGCAATAATCTTTAAAACTTTGGAGGCCCAAAAAAGGGGTTTTCAGGCATCCTAGACCCCATAAAGTCCAGAAAATGTTGGTGGCCCATAAACTGTGTCAGAGAGCTCTGAATGTCCCAAAAACATTTGCAGTCTGAAAAGGGCATTAACCCGCATGCTAGACCCCTGAAATTCCCCAAAATATTTTGGCCACGAAAAATTCATCCTACACCCCTGAAAATTCAGAAAATGTTGGCAGCACAAAAAAGGCCTTAAAATATATATTAGTCCTCCAAAAATGTAGAAAACTTTAGAGGCCCAAAAAAGAGGTTTACAGGCATCCTAGACCCCCTAAAGTCCAGAAAATGTTGGTAGGCAAAAAACTGTGTCAGAGAGCTCTGAATGTCCCAAAAACATTTGCAGCCTGAAAAGGGCATTAACCCACTTCCTAAACCCCTGAAATTCCCAAAAACATGTTTGGCCCGAAAAATGCATCCTACACCCCTGAAAGTTCAGAAAATGTTGGCAGCCCCAAAAAAGGCCTTAAAATGCATCTTATTCCTGTAAAAATCTTGATAACTTTGGAGGCCCAAAAAAGGGGTTTACATCCTAGACCTCATAAAGTCCAGAAAATGTTGGTGACCCGAAAACAGTGTCAGAGAGCTCTGAATGTCCCAAAAATATTTGCAGCCTGAAAAGGGCATTAATCCGCATCCTGGCCCCCTGAAATTCCCCAAAATATTTTTGGCCCAAAAAATGCATCCTACACCCCTGAAAATTCAGAAAATGTTGGCAGCACAAAACAGGCCTTAAAGTATATATTAGGCCTGCAAAAATGTAGAAAACTTTGGAGGCCCAAAAAAGGGGTTTACAGGCATCCTAGACCCCCTAAAGTCCAGAAAATGTTGGCGGCCCAAAAACTGCGTCAGAGAGCTCTGAATGTCCCAAAAACATTTGCAGCCTGAAAAGGGCATTAACCCGCATGCTAGACCCCTGAAATTCCCCAAAATATTTTGGCCACGAAAAATTCATCCTACACCCCTGAAAATTCAGAAAATGTTGGCAGCACAAAAAAGGCCTTAAAATATATATTAGTCCTCCAAAAATGTAGAAAACTTTAGAGGCCCAAAAAAGAGGTTTACAGGCATCCTAGACCCCCTAAAGTCCAGAAAATGTTGGTAGGCAAAAAACTGTGTCAGAGAGCTCTGAATGTCCCAAAAACATTTGCAGCCTGAAAAGGGCATTAACCCACTTCCTAAACCCCTGAAATTCCCAAAAACATGTTTGGCCCGAAAAATGCATCCTACACCCCTGAAAGTTCAGAAAATGTTGGCAGCCCCAAAAAGGCCTTAAAATGCATCTTATTCCTGTAAAAATCTTGATAACTTTGGAGGCCCAAAAAAGGGGTTTACATCCTAGACCTCATAAAGTCCAGAAAATGTTGGTGACCCGAAAACAGTGTCAGAGAGCTCTGAATGTCCCAAAAATATTTGCAGCCTGAAAAGGGCATTAATCCGCATCCTGGCCCCCTGAAATTCCCCAAAATATTTTTGGCCCAAAATATGCATCCTACACCCCTGAAAATTCAGAAAATGTTGGCAGCACAAAACAGGCCTTAAAGTATATATTAGGCCTGCAAAAATGTAGAAAACTTTGGAGGCCCAAAAAAGGGGTTTACAGGCATCCTAGACCCCCTAAAGTCCAGAAAATGTTGGCGGCCCAAAAACTGTGTCAGAGAGCTCTGAATGTCCCAAAAACATTTGCAGCCTGAAAAGGGCATTAACCCACATCCTAAACCCCTGAAATTCCCAAAAACATGTTTGGCCCGAAAAATGCATCCTACACCCCTGAAAGTTCAGAAAATGTTGGCAGCCCCAAAAAGGCCTTAAAATGCATCTTATTCCTGCAAAAATCTTGATAACTTTCGAGGCCCAAAAAAGGGGTTTACATCCTAGACCCCATAAAGTCCAGAAAATGTTGGTGACCTGAAAACAGTGTCAGAGAGCTCTGAATGTCCCAAAAATATTTGCAGCCTGAAAAGGGCATTAATCCGCATCCTGGCCCCCTGAAATTCCCCAAAATATTTTTGGCCCAAAAAATGCATCCTACATCCCTGAAGTTCAGAAAATGTTGGCAGCACAAAACAGGCCTTAAAATACATATTAGGCCTGCAAAAATGTAGAAAACTTTGGTTGCCCAAAAAAGGGGTTTACAGGCATCCTAGAACCCCTAAAGTCCAGAAAATGTTGGCGGCCCAAAAAACGGTGTCAGAGAGCTCTGAATGTCCCAAAAACATTTGCAGTCTGAAAAGGGCATTAACCCGCATGCTAGACCCCTGAACTTCCCCAAAATATTTTGGCCATGACAAATTCATCCTACAACCCTGAAAATTAAGAAAATGTTGGCAGCACAAAAAAGGCCTTAAAATACATATTATGCATCCAAAAATGTAGAAAACTTTGGAGGCCCAAAAAAGGGGTTTACAGGCATCCTAGACCCCCTAAAGTCCAGAAAATGTTGGTAGGCCAAAAACTGTGTCAGAGAGCTCTGAATGTCCCGAAAACGTTTGCAGCCTGAAAAGGGCATCAACCCACATCCTAAACCCCTGAAATTCGCAAAAACATTTTTGGCCCAAAAAATGCATCCTACACCCCTGAAAGTTCAGAAAATGTTGGCAGCCCCAAAAAGGCCTTAAAATGCATCTTATTCCTGCAAAAATCTTGATAATTTTCGAGGCCCAAAAAAGGGGTTTACATCCTAGACCCCATAAAGTCCAGAAAATGTTGGTGACCTGAAAACAGTGTCAGAGAGCTCTGAATGTCCCAAAAATATTTGCAGCCAGAAAAGGGCATTAATCCGCATCCTGGCCCCCTGAAATTCCCCAAAATATTTTTGGCCCAAAAAATGCATCCTACATCCCTGAAGTTCAGAAAATGTTGGCAGCACAAAACAGGCCTTAAAATACATATTAGGCCTGCAAAAATGTAGAAAACTTTGGTTGCCCAAAAAAGGGGTTTACAGGCATCCTAGACCCCCTAAAGTCCAGAAAATGTTGGCGGCCCAAAAAACGGTGTCAGAGAGCTCTGAATGTCCCAAAAACATTTGCAGTCTGAAAAAGGCATTAACCCACATGCTAGACCCCTGAACTTCCCCAAAATATTTTGGCCATGAAAAATTCATCCTACACCCCTGAAAATTCAGAAAATGTTGGCAACACAAAAAAAAGCCTTAAAATACATATTAGGCCTCCAAAAATGTAGAAAACTTTGGAGGCCCAAAAAAGGGGTTTACAGGCATCCTAGACCCCCTAAAGTCCAGAAAATGTTGGTAGGCCAAAAACTGTGTCAGAGAGCTCTGAATGTCCCAAAAACGTTTGCAGCCTGAAAAGGGCATTAACCCACATCCTAATCCCCTGAAATTCCCAAAAACATTTTTGGCCCGAAAAATGCATCCTACACCCTTGAAAGTCCAGAAAATGTTGACAGCCCCAAAAAGGCCTTAAAATGCATCTTATTCCTGCAAAAATCTTGATAACTTTGGAGGCCCAAAAAAGGGGTTTACATCCTAGACCTCATAAAGTCCAGAAAATGTTGGTAGGCCAAAAACTGTGTCAGAAAGCTCTGAATGTCCCAAAAACATTTGCAGCCTGAAAAGGGCATTAACCCACATCCTAGACCCTTGAAATTCCTAAAAACATTTATGGCCCGAAAAATGCATCCTACACCCCTTAAAGTTCAGAAAATGTTGGCAGCCCAAAAAATGTCTTAAAATGCATCTTAATCCTGCAATAATCTTTAAAACTTTGGAGGCCCAAAAAAGGGGTTTTCAGGCATCCTAGACCCCATAAAGTCCAGAAAATGTTGGTGGCCCATAAACTGTGTCAGAGAGCTCTGAATGTCCCAAAAACATTTGCATTCTGAAAATGGCATTAACCCGCATGCTAGACCCCTGAAATTCCCCAAAATATTTTGGCCACGAAAAATTCATCCTACACCCCTGAAAATTCAGAAAATGTTGGCAGCACAAAAAAGGCCTTAAAATACATATTAGTCCTCCAAAAATGTAGAAAACTTTAGAGGCCCAAAAAAGGGGTTTACAGGCATCCTAGACCCCCTAAAGTCCAGAAAATGTTGGTAGGCAAAAAACTGTGTCAGAGAGCTCTGAATGTCCCAAAAACATTTGCAGCCTGAAAAGGGCATTAACACACATCCTAAACCCCTGAAATTCCCAAAAACATGTTTGGCCTGAAAAATGCATCCTACACCCCTGAAAGTTCAGAAAATGTTGGCAGCCCCAAAAAGGCCTTAAAATGCATCTTATTCCTGTAAAAATCTTGATAACTTTGGAGGCCCAAAAAAGGGGTTTACATCCTAGACCTCATAAAGTCCAGAAAATGTTGGTGACCCGAAAACAGTGTCAGAGAGCTCTGAATGTCCCAAAAATATTTGCAGCCTGAAAAGGGCATTAATCCGCATCCTGGCCCCCTGAAATTCCCCAAAATATTTTTGGCCCAAAAAATGCATCCTACACCCCTGAAAATTCAGAAAATGTTGGCAGCACAAAACAGGCCTTAAAGTATATATTAGGCCTGCAAAAATGTCGAAAACTTTGGAGGCCCAAAAAAGGGGTTTACAGGCATCCTAGACCCCCTAAAGTCCAGAAAATGTTGGCGGCCCAAAAACTGTGTCAGAGAGCTCTGAATTTCCCAAAAAAGTTTGCAGCCTGAAAAGGGCATTAACCCACATCCTAATCCCCTGAAATTCCCAAAAACATTTTTGGCCCGAAAAATGCATCCTACACCCTTGAAAGTACAGAAAATGTTGGCAGCCCCAAAAAGGCCTTAAAATGCATCTCATTCCTGCAAAAATCTAGATAACTTTGGAGGCCCAAAAAAGGGGTTTACATCCTAGACCTCATAAAGTCCAGAAAATGTTGGTGACCTGAAAACAGTGTCAGAGAGCTCTGAATGTCCCAAAAATATTTGCAGCCTGAAAAGGGCATTAATCCGCATCCTGGCCCCCTGAAATTCCCCAAAATATTTTTGGCCCAAAAAATGCATCCTACACCCCTGAAAATTCAGAAAATGTTGGCAGCACAAAACAGGCCTTAAAGTATATATTAGGCCTGCAAAAATGTAGAAAACTTTGGAGGCCCAAAAAAGGGGTTTACAGGCATCCTAGACCCCCTAAAGTCCAGAAAATGTTGGCGGCCCAAAAACTGTGTCAGAGAGCTCTGAATGTCCCAAAAACATTTGCAGCCTGAAAAGGGCATTAACCCGCATGCTAGACCCCTGAAATTCCCCAAAATATTTTGGCCACGAAAAATTCATCCTACACCCCTGAAAATTCAGAAAATGTTGGCAGCACAAAAAAGGCCTTAAAATATATATTAGTCCTCCAAAAATGTAGAAAACTTTAGAGGCCCAAAAAAGAGGTTTACAGGCATCCTAGACCCCCTAAAGTCCAGAAAATGTTGGTAGGCAAAAAACTGTGTCAGAGAGCTCTGAATGTCCCAAAAACATTTGCAGCCTGAAAAGGGCATTAACCCACATCCTAAACCCCTGAAATTCCCAAAAACATGTTTGGCCGGAAAAATGCATCCTACACCCCTGAAAGTTCAGAAAATGTTGGCAGCCCCAAAAAGGCCTTAAAATGCATCTTATTCCTGCAAAAATCTTGATAACTTTCGAGGCCCAAAAAAGGGGTTTACATCCTAGACCCCATAAAGTCCAGAAAATGTTGGTGACCTGAAAACAGTGTCAGAGAGCTCTGAATGTCCCAAAAATATTTGCAGCCTGAAAAGGGCATTAATCCGCATCCTGGCCCCCTGAAATTCCCCAAAATATTTTTGGCCCAAAAAATGCATCCTACATCCCTGAAGTTCAGAAAATGTTGGCAGCACAAAACAGGCCTTAAAATACATATTAGGCCTGCAAAAATGTAGAAAACTTTGGTTGCCCAAAAAAGGGGTTTACAGGCATCCTAGAACCCCTAAAGTCCAGAAAATGTTGGCGGCCCAAAAAACGGTGTCAGAGAGCTCTGAATGTCCCAAAAACATTTGCAGTCTGAAAAGGGCATTAACCCGCATGCTAGACCCCTGAACTTCCCCAAAATATTTTGGCCATGAAAAATTCATCCTACAACCCTGAAAATTCAGAAAATGTTGGCAGCACAAAAAAGGCCTTAAAATACATATTATGCATCCAAAAATGTAGAAAACTTTGGAGGCCCAAAAAAGGGGTTTACAGGCATCCTAGACCCCCTAAAGTCCAGAAAATGTTGGTAGGCCAAAAACTGTGTCAGAGAGCTCTGAATGTCCCGAAAACGTTTGCAGCCTGAAAAGGGCATCAACCCACATCCTAAACCCCTGAAATTCGCAAAAACATTTTTGGCCCAAAAAATGCATCCTACACCCCTGAAAGTTCAGAAAATGTTGGCAGCCCCAAAAAGGCCTTAAAATGCATCTTATTCCTGCAAAAATCTTGATAACTTTCGAGGCCCAAAAAAGGGGTTTACATCCTAGACCCCATAAAGTCCAGAAAATGTTGGTGACCTGAAAACAGTGTCAGAGAGCTCTGAATGTCCCAAAAATATTTGCAGCCTGAAAAGGGCATTAATCCGCATCCTGGCCCCCTGAAATTCCCCAAAATATTTTTGGCCCAAAAAATGCATCCTACATCCCTGAAGTTCAGAAAATGTTGGCAGCACAAAACAGGCCTTAAAATACATATTAGGCCTGCAAAAATGTAGAAAACTTTGGTTGCCCAAAAAAGGGGTTTACAGGCATCCTAGACCCCCTAAAGTCCAGAAAATGTTGGCGGCCCAAAAAACGGTGTCAGAGAGCTCTGAATGTCCCAAAAACATTTGCAGTCTGAAAAAGGCATTAACCCGCATGCTAGACCCCTGAACTTCCCCAAAATATTTTGGCCATGAAAAATTCATCCTACACCCCTGAAAATTCAGAAAATGTTGGCAACACAAAAAAAAGCCTTAAAATACATATTAGGCCTCCAAAAATGTAGAAAACTTTGGAGGCCCAAAAAAGGGGTTTACAGGCATCCTAGACCCCCTAAAGTCCAGAAAATGTTGGTAGGCCAAAAACTGTGTCAGAGAGCTCTGAATGTCCCAAAAACGTTTGCAGCCTGAAAAGGGCATTAACCCACATCCTAATCCCCTGAAATTCCCAAAAACATTTTTGGCCCGAAAAATGCATCCTACACCCCTGAAAGTTCAGAAAATGTTGGCAGCCCCAAAAAGGCCTTAAAATTCATCTTATTCCTGCAAAAATCTTGATAACTTTCGAGGCCCAAAAAAGGGGTTTACATCCTAGACCCCATAAAGTCCAGAAAATGTTGGTGACCTGAAAACAGTGTCAGAGAGCTCTGAATGTCCCAAAAATATTTGCAGCCTGAAAAGGGCATTAATCCGCATCCTGGCCCCCTGAAATTCCCCAAAATATTTTTGGCCCGAAAAATGCATCCTACATCCCTGAAGTTCAGAAAATGTTGGCAGCACAAAACAGGCCTTAAAATACATATTAGGCCTGCAAAAATGTAGAAAACTTTGGTTGCCCAAAAAAGGGGTTTACAGGCATCCTAGAACCCCTAAAGTCCAGAAAATGTTGGCGGCCCAAAAAACGGTGTCAGAGAGCTCTGAATGTCCCAAAAACATTTGCAGTCTGAAAAGGGCATTAACCCGCATGCTAGACCCCTGAACTTCCCCAAAATATTTTGGCCATGAAAAATTCATCCTACAACCCTGAAAATTCAGAAAATGTTGGCAGCACAAAAAAGGCCTTAAAATACATATTATGCATCCAAAAATGTAGAAAACTTTGGAGGCCCAAAAAAGGGGTTTACAGGCATCCTAGACCCCCTAAAGTCCAGAAAATGTTGGTAGGCCAAAAACTGTGTCAGAGAGCTCTGAATGTCCCGAAAACGTTTGCAGCCTGAAAAGGGCATCAACCCACATCCTAAACCCCTGAAATTCGCAAAAACATTTTTGGCCCAAAAAATGCATCCTACACCCCTGAAAGTTCAGAAAATGTTGGCAGCCCCAAAAAGGCCTTAAAATGCATCTTATTCCTGCAAAAATCTTGATAACTTTCGAGGCCCAAAAAAGGGGTTTACATCCTAGACCCCATAAAGTCCAGAAAATGTTGGTTACCTGAAAACAGTGTCAGAGAGCTCTGAATGTCCCAAAAATATTTGCAGCCTGAAAAGGGCATTAATCCGCATCCTGGCCCCCTGAAATTCCCCAAAATATTTTTGGCCCAAAAAATGCATCCTACATCCCTGAAGTTCAGAAAATGTTGGCAGCACAAAACAGGCCTTAAAATACATATTAGGCCTGCAAAAATGTAGAAAACTTTGGTTGCCCAAAAAAGGGGTTTACAGGCATCCTAGACCCCCTAAAGTCCAGAAAATGTTGGCGGCCCAAAAAACGGTGTCAGAGAGCTCTGAATGTCCCAAAAACATTTGCAGTCTGAAAAAGGCATTAACCCGCATGCTAGACCCCTGAACTTCCCCAAAATATTTTGGCCATGAAAAATTCATCCTACACCCCTGAAAATTCAGAAAATGTTGGCAACACAAAAAAAAGCCTTAAAATACATATTAGGCCTCCAAAAATGTAGAAAACTTTGGAGGCCCAAAAAAGGGGTTTACAGGCATCCTAGACCCCCTAAAGTCCAGAAAATGTTGGTAGGCCAAAAACTGTGTCAGAGAGCTCTGAATGTCCCAAAAACGTTTGCAGCCTGAAAAGGGCATTAACCCACATCCTAATCCCCTGAAATTCCCAAAAACATTTTTGGCCCGAAAAATGCATCCTACACCCTTGAAAGTCCAGAAAATGTTGACAGCCCCAAAAAGGCCTTAAAATGCATCTTATTCCTGCAAAAATCTTGATAACTTTGGAGGCCCAAAAAAGGGGTTTACATCCTAGACCTCATAAAGTCCAGAAAATGTTGGTAGGCCAAAAACTGTGTCAGAAAGCTCTGAATGTCCCAAAAACATTTGCAGCCTGAAAAGGGCATTAACCCACATCCTAGACCCTTGAAATTCCTAAAAACATTTATGGCCCGAAAAATGCATCCTACACCCCTTAAAGTTCAGAAAATGTTGGCAGCCCAAAAAATGCCTTAAAATGCATCTTAATCCTGCAATAATCTTTAAAACTTTGGAGGCCCAAAAAAGGGGTTTTCAGGCATCCTAGACCCCATAAAGTCCAGAAAATGTTGGTGGCCCATAAACTGTGTCAGAGAGCTCTGAATGTCCCAAAAACATTTGCATTCTGAAAATGGCATTAACCCGCATGCTAGACCCCTGAAATTCCCCAAAATATTTTGGCCACGAAAAATTCATCCTACACCCCTGAAAATTCAGAAAATGTTGGCAGCACAAAAAAGGCCTTAAAATACATATTAGTCCTCCAAAAATGTAGAAAACTTTAGAGGCCCAAAAAAGGGGTTTACAGGCATCCTAGACCCCCTAAAGTCCAGAAAATGTTGGCGGCCCAAAAACTGTGTCAGAGAGCTCTGTATTTCCCAAAAACATTTGCAGTCTGAAAAGGGCATTAACCCGCAAGCTAGACCCCTGAAATTCCCCAAAATATTTTGGCCACGAAAAATTCATCCTACACCCCTGAAAATTCAGAAAATGTTGGCAGCACAAAAAAGGCCTTAAAATACATATTAGGCCTGCAAAAATGTAGAAAACTTTGGAGGTCCAAAAAAGGGGTTTACAGGCATCCTAGACCCCCTAAAGTCCAGAAAATGTTAGTAGGCAAAAAACTGTGTCAGAGAGCTCTGAATGTCCCAAAAACATTTGCAGCCTGAAAAGGGCATTAACCCACATCCTAAACCCCTGAAATTCCCAAAAACATGTTTGGCCCGAAAAATGCATCCTACACCCCTGAAAGTTCAGAAAATGTTGGCAGCCCCAAAAAGGCCTTAAAATGCATCTTATTCCTGTAAAAATCTTGATAACTTTGGAGGCCCAAAAAAGAGGTTTACATCCTAGACCTCATAAAGTCCAGAAAATGTTGGTGACCCGAAAACAGTGTCAGAGAGCTCTGAATGTCCCAAAAATATTTGCAGCCTGAAAAGGGCATTAATCCGCATCCTGGCCCCCTGAAATTCCCCAAAATATTTTTGGCCCAAAAAATGCATCCTACACCCCTGAAAATTCAGAAAATGTTGGCAGCACAAAACAGGCCTTAAAGTATATATTAGGCCTGCAAAAATGTCGAAAACTTTGGAGGCCCAAAAAAGGGGTTTACAGGCATCCTAGACCCCCTAAAGTCCAGAAAATGTTGGCGGCCAAAAACTGTGTCAGAGAGCTCTGAATTTCCCAAAAACATTTGCAGTCTGAAAAGGGCATTAACCCGCAAGCTAGACCCCTGAAATTCCCCAAAATATTTTGGCCACGAAAAATTCATCCTACACCCCTGAAAATTCAGAAAATGTTGGCAGCACAAAAAAGGCCTTAAAATACATATTAGGCCTGCAAAAATGTAGAAAACTTTGGAGGTCCAAAAAAGGGGTTTACAGGCATCCTAGACCCCTAAAGTCCAGAAAATGTTGGTGGCCCAAAAACAGTGTCAGAGAGCTCTGAATGTCCCAAAAATATTTGCAGCCTGAAAAGGGCATTAACCCGCATCGTAGACCCCTGAAATTCCTAAAAACATTTATGGCCCGAAAAATGCATCCTACACCCCTTAAAGTTCAGAAAATGTTGGCAGCCCAAAAAATGCCTTAAAATGCATCTTAATCCTGCAATAATCTTTAAAACTTTGGAGGCCCAAAAAAGGGGTTTTCAGGCATCCTAGACCCCCTAAAGTCCAGAAAATGTTGGTGGCCCATAAACTGTGTCAGAGAGCTCTGAATGTCCCAAAAACATTTGCAGTCTGAAAAGGGCATTAACCCGCATGCTAGACCCCTGAAATTCCCCAAAATATTTTGGCCACGAAAAATTCATCCTACACCCCTGAAAATTCAGAAAATGTTGGCAGCACAAAAAAGGCCTTAAAATATATATTAGTCCTCCAAAAATGTAGAAAACTTTAGAGGCCCAAAAAAGAGGTTTACAGGCATCCTAGACCCCCTAAAGTCCAGAAAATGTTGGTAGGCAAAAAACTGTGTCAGAGAGCTCTGAATGTCCCAAAAACATTTGCAGCCTGAAAAGGGCATTAACCCACTTCCTAAACCCCTGAAATTCCCAAAAACATGTTTGGCCCGAAAAATGCATCCTACACCCCTGAAAGTTCAGAAAATGTTGGCAGCCCCAAAAAAGGCCTTAAAATGCATCTTATTCCTGTAAAAATCTTGATAACTTTGGAGGCCCAAAAAAGGGGTTTACATCCTAGACCTCATAAAGTCCAGAAAATGTTGGTGACCCGAAAACAGTGTCAGAGAGCTCTGAATGTCCCAAAAATATTTGCAGCCTGAAAAGGGCATTAATCCGCATCCTGGCCCCCTGAAATTCCCCAAAATATTTTTGGCCCAAAAAATGCATCCTACACCCCTGAAAATTCAGAAAATGTTGGCAGCACAAAACAGGCCTTAAAGTATATATTAGGCCTGCAAAAATGTAGAAAACTTTGGAGGCCCAAAAAAGGGGTTTACAGGCATCCTAGACCCCCTAAAGTCCAGAAAATGTTGGCGGCCCAAAAACTGCGTCAGAGAGCTCTGAATGTCCCAAAAACATTTGCAGCCTGAAAAGGGCATTAACCCGCATGCTAGACCCCTGAAATTCCCCAAAATATTTTGGCCACGAAAAATTCATCCTACACCCCTGAAAATTCAGAAAATGTTGGCAGCACAAAAAAGGCCTTAAAATATATATTAGTCCTCCAAAAATGTAGAAAACTTTAGAGGCCCAAAAAAGAGGTTTACAGGCATCCTAGACCCCCTAAAGTCCAGAAAATGTTGGTAGGCAAAAAACTGTGTCAGAGAGCTCTGAATGTCCCAAAAACATTTGCAGCCTGAAAAGGGCATTAACCCACTTCCTAAACCCCTGAAATTCCCAAAAACATGTTTGGCCCGAAAAATGCATCCTACACCCCTGAAAGTTCAGAAAATGTTGGCAGCCCCAAAAAGGCCTTAAAATGCATCTTATTCCTGTAAAAATCTTGATAACTTTGGAGGCCCAAAAAAGGGGTTTACATCCTAGACCTCATAAAGTCCAGAAAATGTTGGTGACCCGAAAACAGTGTCAGAGAGCTCTGAATGTCCCAAAAATATTTGCAGCCTGAAAAGGGCATTAATCCGCATCCTGGCCCCCTGAAATTCCCCAAAATATTTTTGGCCCAAAATATGCATCCTACACCCCTGAAAATTCAGAAAATGTTGGCAGCACAAAACAGGCCTTAAAGTATATATTAGGCCTGCAAAAATGTAGAAAACTTTGGAGGCCCAAAAAAGGGGTTTACAGGCATCCTAGACCCCCTAAAGTCCAGAAAATGTTGGCGGCCCAAAAACTGTGTCAGAGAGCTCTGAATGTCCCAAAAACATTTGCAGCCTGAAAAGGGCATTAACCCACATCCTAAACCCCTGAAATTCCCAAAAACATGTTTGGCCCGAAAAATGCATCCTACACCCCTGAAAGTTCAGAAAATGTTGGCAGCCCCAAAAAGGCCTTAAAATGCATCTTATTCCTGCAAAAATCTTGATAACTTTCGAGGCCCAAAAAAGGGGTTTACATCCTAGACCCCATAAAGTCCAGAAAATGTTGGTGACCTGAAAACAGTGTCAGAGAGCTCTGAATGTCCCAAAAATATTTGCAGCCTGAAAAGGGCATTAATCCGCATCCTGGCCCCCTGAAATTCCCCAAAATATTTTTGGCCCAAAAAATGCATCCTACATCCCTGAAGTTCAGAAAATGTTGGCAGCACAAAACAGGCCTTAAAATACATATTAGGCCTGCAAAAATGTAGAAAACTTTGGTTGCCCAAAAAAGGGGTTTACAGGCATCCTAGAACCCCTAAAGTCCAGAAAATGTTGGCGGCCCAAAAAACGGTGTCAGAGAGCTCTGAATGTCCCAAAAACATTTGCAGTCTGAAAAGGGCATTAACCCGCATGCTAGACCCCTGAACTTCCCCAAAATATTTTGGCCATGACAAATTCATCCTACAACCCTGAAAATTAAGAAAATGTTGGCAGCACAAAAAAGGCCTTAAAATACATATTATGCATCCAAAAATGTAGAAAACTTTGGAGGCCCAAAAAAGGGGTTTACAGGCATCCTAGACCCCCTAAAGTCCAGAAAATGTTGGTAGGCCAAAAACTGTGTCAGAGAGCTCTGAATGTCCCGAAAACGTTTGCAGCCTGAAAAGGGCATCAACCCACATCCTAAACCCCTGAAATTCGCAAAAACATTTTTGGCCCAAAAAATGCATCCTACACCCCTGAAAGTTCAGAAAATGTTGGCAGCCCCAAAAAGGCCTTAAAATGCATCTTATTCCTGCAAAAATCTTGATAACTTTCGAGGCCCAAAAAAGGGGTTTACATCCTAGACCCCATAAAGTCCAGAAAATGTTGGTGACCTGAAAACAGTGTCAGAGAGCTCTGAATGTCCCAAAAATATTTGCAGCCAGAAAAGGGCATTAATCCGCATCCTGGCCCCCTGAAATTCCCCAAAATATTTTTGGCCCAAAAAATGCATCCTACATCCCTGAAGTTCAGAAAATGTTGGCAGCACAAAACAGGCCTTAAAAGACATATTAGGCCTGCAAAAATGTAGAAAACTTTGGTTGCCCAAAAAAGGGGTTTACAGGCATCCTAGACCCCCTAAAGTCCAGAAAATGTTGGCGGCCCAAAAAACGGTGTCAGAGAGCTCTGAATGTCCCAAAAACATTTGCAGTCTGAAAAAGGCATTAACCCACATGCTAGACCCCTGAACTTCCCCAAAATATTTTGGCCATGAAAAATTCATCCTACACCCCTGAAAATTCAGAAAATGTTGGCAACACAAAAAAAAGCCTTAAAATACATATTAGGCCTCCAAAAATGTAGAAAACTTTGGAGGCCCAAAAAAGGGGTTTACAGGCATCCTAGACCCCCTAAAGTCCAGAAAATGTTGGTAGGCCAAAAACTGTGTCAGAGAGCTCTGAATGTCCCAAAAACGTTTGCAGCCTGAAAAGGGCATTAACCCACATCCTAATCCCCTGAAATTCCCAAAAACATTTTTGGCCCGAAAAATGCATCCTACACCCTTGAAAGTCCAGAAAATGTTGACAGCCCCAAAAAGGCCTTAAAATGCATCTTATTCCTGCAAAAATCTTGATAACTTTGGAGGCCCAAAAAAGGGGTTTACATCCTAGACCTCATAAAGTCCAGAAAATGTTGGTAGGCCAAAAACTGTGTCAGAAAGCTCTGAATGTCCCAAAAACATTTGCAGCCTGAAAAGGGCATTAACCCACATCCTAGACCCTTGAAATTCCTAAAAACATTTATGGCCCGAAAAATGCATCCTACACCCCTTAAAGTTCAGAAAATGTTGGCAGCCCAAAAAATGTCTTAAAATGCATCTTAATCCTGCAATAATCTTTAAAACTTTGGAGGCCCAAAAAAGGGGTTTTCAGGCATCCTAGACCCCATAAAGTCCAGAAAATGTTGGTGGCCCATAAACTGTGTCAGAGAGCTCTGAATGTCCCAAAAACATTTGCATTCTGAAAATGGCATTAACCCGCATGCTAGACCCCTGAAATTCCCCAAAATATTTTGGCCACGAAAAATTCATCCTACACCCCTGAAAATTCAGAAAATGTTGGCAGCACAAAAAAGGCCTTAAAATACATATTAGTCCTCCAAAAATGTAGAAAACTTTAGAGGCCCAAAAAAGGGGTTTACAGGCATCCTAGACCCCCTAAAGTCCAGAAAATGTTGGTAGGCAAAAAACTGTGTCAGAGAGCTCTGAATGTCCCAAAAACATTTGCAGCCTGAAAAGGGCATTAACACACATCCTAAACCCCTGAAATTCCCAAAAACATGTTTGGCCTGAAAAATGCATCCTACACCCCTGAAAGTTCAGAAAATGTTGGCAGCCCCAAAAAGGCCTTAAAATGCATCTTATTCCTGTAAAAATCTTGATAACTTTGGAGGCCCAAAAAAGGGGTTTACATCCTAGACCTCATAAAGTCCAGAAAATGTTGGTGACCCGAAAACAGTGTCAGAGAGCTCTGAATGTCCCAAAAATATTTGCAGCCTGAAAAGGGCATTAATCCGCATCCTGGCCCCCTGAAATTCCCCAAAATATTTTTGGCCCAAAAAATGCATCCTACACCCCTGAAAATTCAGAAAATGTTGGCAGCACAAAACAGGCCTTAAAGTATATATTAGGCCTGCAAAAATGTCGAAAACTTTGGAGGCCCAAAAAAGGGGTTTACAGGCATCCTAGACCCCCTAAAGTCCAGAAAATGTTGGCGGCCCAAAAACTGTGTCAGAGAGCTCTGAATTTCCCAAAAACATTTGCAGTCTGAAAAGGGCATTAACCCGCAAGCTAGACCCCTGAAATTCCCCAAAATATTTTGGCCACGAAAAATTCATCCTACACCCCTGAAAATTCAGAAAATGTTGGCAGCACAAAAAAGGCCTTAAAATACATATTAGGCCTGCAAAAATGTAGAAAACTTTGGAGGTCCAAAAAAGGGGTTTACAGGCATCCTAGACCCCCTAAAGTCCAGAAAATGTTGGTGGCCCAAAAACAGTGTCAGAGAGCTCTGAATGTCCCAAAAATATTTGCAGCCTGAAAAGGGCATTAACCCGCATCGTAGACCCCTGAAATTCCTAAAAACATTTATGGCCCGAAAAATGCATCCTACACCCCTTAAAGTTCAGAAAATGTTGGCAGCCCAAAAAATGCCTTAAAATGCATCTTAATCCTGCAATAATCTTTAAAACTTTGGAGGCCCAAAAAAGGGGTTTTCAGGCATCCTAGACCCCATAAAGTCCAGAAAATGTTGGTGGCCCATAAACTGTGTCAGAGAGCTCTGAATGTCCCAAAAACATTTGCAGTCTGAAAAGGGCATTAACCCGCATGCTAGACCCCCGAAATTCCAAAAAATATTTTGGCCACGAAAAATTCATCCTACACCCCTGAAAATTCAGAAAATGTTGGCAGCACAAAAAAGGCCTTAAAATATATATTAGTCCTCCAAAAATGTAGAAAACTTTAGAGGCCCAAAAAAGAGGTTTACAGGCATCCTAGACCCCCTATAGTCCAGAAAATGTTGGTAGGCAAAAAACTGTGTCAGAGAGCTCTGAATGTCCCAAAAACATTTGCAGCCTGAAAAGGGCATTAACCCACTTCCTAAACCCCTGAAATTTCCAAAAACATGTTTGGCCCGAAAAATGCATCCTGCACCCCTGAAAGTTCAGAAAATGTTGGCAGCCCCAAAAAGGCCTTAAAATGCATCTTATTCCTGTAAAAATCTTGATAACTTTGGAGGCCCAAAAAAGGGGTTTACATCCTAGACCTCATAAAGTCCAGAAAATGTTGGTGACCCGAAAACAGTGTCAGAGAGCTCTGTATGTCCCAAAAATATTTGCAGCCTGAAAAGGGCATTAATCCGCATCCTGGCCCCCTGAAATTCCCCAAAATATATTTGGCCCAAAAAATGCATCCTACACCCCTCAAAATTCAGAAAATGTTGGCAGCACAAAACAGGCCTTAAAGTATATATTAGGCCTGCAAAAATGTAGAAAACTTTGGAGGCCCAAAAAAGGGGTTTACAGGCATCCTAGACCCCCTAAAGTCCAGAAAATGTTGGCGGCCCAAAAACTGTGTCAGAGAGCTCTGAATGTCCCAAAAATATTTGCAGCCTTTAAAAGGGCATTAACCCACATCCTAAACCCCTGAAATTCCCAAAAACATGTTTGGCCCGAAAAATGCATCCTACACCCCTGAAAGTTCAGAAAATGTTGGCAGCCCCAAAAAGGCCTTAAAATGCATCTTATTCCTGCAAAAATCTTGATAACTTTCGAGGCCCAAAAAAGGGGTTTACATCCTAGACCCCATAAAGTCCAGAAAATGTTGGTGACCTGAAAACAGTGTCAGAGAGCTCTGAATGTCACAAAAACATTTGCAGTCTGAAAAGGGCATTAACCCGCATGCTAGACCCCTGAACTTCCCCAAAATATTTTGGCCATGAAAAATTCATCCTACAACCCTGAAAATTCAGAAAATGTTGGCAACACAAAAAAAGGCCTTAAAATACATATTAGGCCTCCAAAAATGTAGAAAACTTTGGAGGCCCGAAAAAGGGGTTTACAGGCATCCTAGACCCCCTAAAGTCCAGAAAATGTTGGTAGGCCAAAAACTGTGTCAGAGAGCTCTGAATGTCCCAAAAACGTTTGCAGCCTGAAAAGGGCATTAACCAACATCCTAAACCCCTGAAATTCCCAAAAACATTTTTGGCCCAAAAAATGATTCCTACACCCCTTAAAGTTCAGAAAATATTGGCAGCCGCAAAAAGGCCTTAAAATGCATCTTATTCCTGCAAAAATCTTGATAACTTTGGAGGCCCAAAAAAGGGGTTTACATCCTAGACCCCATAAAGTGCAGAAAATGTTGGTGACCCGAAAACAGTGTCAGAGAGCTCTGAATGTCCCAAAAATATTTGCAGCCTGAAAAGGGCATTAATCCGCAATCTGGCCCCCTGAAATTCCCCAAAATATTTTTGGCCCGAAAAATGCATCCTACATCCCTGAAGTCCAGAAAATGTTGGCAGCACAAAACAGGCCTAAAAATACATATTAGGCCTGCAAAAATGTAGAAAACTTTGGAGGCCCAAAAAAGGGGTTTACAGGCATCCTAGACCCCATAAAGTCCAGAAAATGTTGGTGACCCGAAAACAGTGTCAGAGAGCTCTGAATGTCCCAAAAATATTTGCAGTCTGAAAAGGGCATTAACCCGCATGCTAGACCCCTGAAATTTCCCAAAATATTTTGGCCACGAAAAATTCATCCTACACCCCTGAAAATTCAGAAAATATTGGCAGCACAAAAAAGGCCTTAAAATACATATTATGCATCCAAAAATGTAGAAAACTTCGGAGGCCCAAAAAAGGGGTTTACAGGCATCCTAGACCCCCTAAAGTCCAGAAAATGTTGGTAGGCCAAAAACTGTGTCAGAGAGCTCTGAATGTCCCAAAAATATTTGCAGCCTGAAAAGGGCATTAATCCGCATCCTGGCCCCCTGAAATTCCCCAAAATATTTTTGGCCCAAAAAATGCATCCTACATCCCTGAAGTTCAGAAAATGTTGGCAGCACAAAACAGGCTTTAAAATACATATTAGGCCTGCAAAAATGTAGAAAACTTTGGTTGCCCAAAAAAGGGGTTTACAGGCATCCTAGACCCCCTAAAGTCCAGAAAATGTTGGCGGCCCAAAAAACGGTGTCAGAGAGCTCTGAATGTCCCAAAAACATTTGCAGTCTGAAAAGGGCATTAACCCGCATGCTAGACCCCTGAACTTCCCCAAAATATTTTGGCCATGAAAAATTCATCCTACACCCCTGAAAATTCAGAAAATGTTGGCAACACAAAAAAAGCCTTAAAATACATATTAGGCCTCCAAAAATGTAGAAAACTTTGGAGGCCCAAAAAAGGGGTTTACTGGCATCCTAGACCCCCTAAAGTCCAGAAAATGTTGGTAGGCCAAAAACTGTGTCAGAGAGCTCTGAATGTCCCAAAAACGTTTGCAGCCTGAAAAGGGCATTAACCCACATCCTAAACCTCTGAAATTCCCAAAAACATTTTTGGCCCGAAAAATGAATCCTACACCCCTTAAAGTTCAGAAAATATTGGCAGCCGCAAAAAGGCCTTAAAATGCATCTTATTCCTGCAAAAATCTTGATAACTTTGGAGGCCCAAAAAAGGGGTTTACAGGCATCCTAGACCCACTAAAGTCCAGAAAATGTTGGCGGCCCAAAAACTGTGTCAGAGAGCTCTGAATGTCCCAAACACATTTGCAGTCTGAAAAGGGCATTAACTCGCATGCTAGACCCCTGAAATTCCCCAAAATATTTTGGCCACGAAAAATTCATCCTACACCGGTGAAAATTCAGAAAATGTTGGCAGCACAAAAAAGGCCTTAAAATACATATTAGGCCTCTAAAAATGTAGAAAACTTTGGATTCCCAAAAAAGGGGTTTACAGGCATCCTAGACCCCCTAAAGTCCAGAAAATGTTGGTAGGCCAACAACTGTGTCAGAGAGCTCTGAATGTCCCAAAAACGTTTGCAGCCTGAAAAGGGCATTAACCCACATCCTAAACCCCTGAAATTCGCAAAAACATTTTTGGCCCAAAAAATGCAGCCTACACCCCTGAAAGTTCAGAAAATGTTGGCAGCCCCAAAAAGGCCTTAAAATGCATCTTATTCCTGCAAAAATCTTGATAACTTTCGAGGCCCAAAAAAGGGGTTTACATCCTAGACCCCATAAAGTCCAGAAAATGTTGGTGACCTGAAAACAGTGTCAGAGAGCTCTGAATGTCCCAAAAATATTTGCAGCCTGAAAAGGGCATTAATCCGCATCCTGGCCCCCTGAAATTCCCCAAAATACTTTTGGCCCAAAAAATGCACCCTACATCCCTGAAGTTCAGAAAATGTTGGTAGCACAAAACAGGCCTTAAAATACATATTAGCCCTGCAAAAATGTAGAAAACTTTGGTTGCCCAAAAAAGGGGTTTACAGGCATCCTAGACCCCCTAAAGTCCAGAAAATATTGGCGGCCCAAAAAACGGTGTCAGAGAGCTCTGAATGTCCCAAAAACATTTGCAGTCTGAAAAGGGCATTAACCCGCATGCTAGACCCCTGAACTTCCCCAAAATATTTTGGCCATGAAAAATTCATCCTACACCCCTGAAAATTCAGAAAATGTTGGCAGCACAAAAAAGGCCTTAAAATACATATTAGGCCTGCAAAAATGTAGAAAACTTTGGAGGCCCAAAAAAGGGGTTTACAGGCATCCTAGACCACATAAAGTCCAGAAAATGTTGGTGGCCCAAAAACTGTGTCAGAGAGCTCTGAATGGCCCAAAAACGCTTGCAGCCTGAAAAGGGCATTAACCCGCATCCTAGACCCCTGAAATTCCTA
This sequence comes from Ambystoma mexicanum, assembly GCF_040938575.1. Classification (NCBI taxonomy): domain Eukaryota; kingdom Metazoa; phylum Chordata; class Amphibia; order Caudata; family Ambystomatidae; genus Ambystoma; species Ambystoma mexicanum. The sequence continues at coordinate 1,301,819,311 of NC_090935.1, read as the reverse complement.
AAAACATTTATGGCCCGAAAAATGCATCCTACACCCCTTAAAGTTCAGAAACTGTTGGCAGCCCAAAAAATGCCTTAAAATTCATCTTATTTCCGCAATAATCTTTAAAACTTTGGAGGCCCAAAAAAGGGGTTTGCAGGCATCCTAGACCCCATAAAGTCCAGAAAATGTTGGTGACCCGAAAACAGTGTCAGAGAGCTCTGAATGTCCCAAAAATATTTGCAGTCTGAAAAGGGCATTAACCCGCATGCTAGACCCCTGAAATTTCCCAAAATATTTTGGCCACGAAAAATTCATCCTACACCCCTGAAAATTCAGAAAATATTGGCAGCACAAAAAAGGCCGTAAAATACATATTAGGCCTTCAAAAATGTAGAAAACTTTGGAGGCCCAAAAAAGGGGTTTACAGGCATCCTAGACCCCCTAAAGTCCAGAAAATGTTGGTAGGCCAAAAACTGTGTCAGAGAGCTCTGAATGTCCCAAAAACGTTTGCAGCCTGAAAAGGGCATTAACCCACATCCTAAACCCCTGAAATTCGCAAAAACATTTTTGGCCCAAAAAATGCATCCTACACCTCTGAAAGTTCAGAAAATGTTGGCAGCCCCAAATAGGCCTTAAAATGCATCTTATTCCTGCAAAAATCTTGATAACTTTCGAGGCCCAAAAAAGGGGTTTACATCCTAGACCCCATAAAGTCCAGAAAATGTTGGTGACCTGAAAACAGTGTCAGAGAGCTCTGGATGTCCCAAAAATATTTGCAGCCTGAAAAGGGCATTAATCCGCATCCTGGCCCCCTGAAATTCCCCAAAATACTTTTGGCCCAAAAAATGCACCCTACATCCCTGAAGTTCAGAAAATGTTGGCAGCACAAAACAGGCCTTAAAATACATATTAGGCCTGCAAAAATGTAGAAAACTTTGGTTGCCCAAAAAAGGGGTTTACAGGCATCCTAGACCCCCTAAAGTCCAGAAAATGTTGGCGGCCCAAAAAACGGTGTCAGAGAGCTCTGAATGTCCCAAAAACATTTGCAGTCTGAAAAGGGCATTAACCCGCATGCTAGACCCCTGAACTTCCCCAAAATATTTTGGCCATGAAAAATTCATCCTACACCCCTGAAAATTCAGAAAATGTTGGCAACACAAAAAAGGCCTTAAAATACATATTAGGCCTCCAAAAATGTAGAAAACTTTGGTTGCCCAAAAAAGGGGTTTACAGGCATCCTAGACCCCCTAAAGTCCAGAAAATGTTGGCGGCCCAAAAAACGGTGTCAGAGAGCTCTGAATGTCCCAAAAACGTTTGCAGCCTGAAAAGGGCATTAACCCACATCCTAAACCCCTGAAATTCCCAAAAACATTTTTGGCCCGAAAAATGCATCCTACACCCCTGAAAGTTCCGAAAATGTTGGCAGCCCCAAAAAAGGCCTTAAAATGCATCTTATTCCTGCAAAAATCTTGATAACTTTGGAGGCCCAAAAAAGGGGCCTTTTTGAAAGTATTCTAAGAACACTGGTAATGTCCGCGGACATTAAAAGTTTCCATAGGCCATAGTTGAAATGTTTTACTCTATGGGTGTGATATGCTGCGGTGGAGATGGAGACGGGTGCAGCATCATCATCGTCATCTAGACCCCATAAAGTCCAGAAAATGTTGGTGACCCGAAAACAGTGTCAGAGAGCTCTGAATGTCCCAAAAATATTTGCAGCCTGAAAAGGGCATTAATCCGCATCCTGGTCCCCTGAAATTCCCCAAAATATTTTTGGCCCGAAAAATGCATCCTACATCCCTGAAGTTCACAAAATGTTGGCAGCACAAAACAGGCCTTAAAATACATATTAGGCCTGCAAAAATGTAGAAAACTTTGAAGGCCCAAAAAAGGGGTTTACAGGCATCCTAGACCCCCTAAAGTCCAGAAAATGTTGGTAGGCCAAAAACTGTGTCAGAGAGCTCTGAATGTCCCAAAAACGTTTGCAGCCTGAAAAGGGCATTAACCCACATCCTAAACCCCTGAAATTTCAAAAAACATTTTTGGCCCGAAAAATGAATCCTACACCCCTTAAAGTTCAGAAAATATTGGCAGCCACAAAAAGGCCTTAAAATGCATCTTATTCCTGCAAAAATCTTGATAACTTTGGAGGCCCAAAAAAGGGGTCTACATCCTAGACCCCATAAAGTCCAGAAAATGTTGGTGACCCGAAAACAGTGTCAGAGAGCTCTGAATGTCCCAAAAATATTTGCATCTGAAAAGGGCATTAATCCGCATCCTGGCCCCCTGAAATTCCCCAAAATACTTTTGGCCCAAAAAATGCATCCTACATCCCTGTAGTTCAGAAAATGTTGGCAGCACAAAACAGGCCTTAAAATACATATTAGGCCTGCAAAAATGTAGAAAACTTTGGAGGCCCAAAAAAGGGGTTTGCAGGCATCCTAGACCCCATAAAGTCCAGAAAATGTTGGTGACCCGAAAACAGTGTCAGAGAGCTCTGAATGTCCCAAAAATATTTGCAGTCTGAAAAGGACATTAACCCGCATGCTAGACCCCTGAAATTTCCCAAAATATTTTGGCCACGAAAAATTCATCCTACACCCCTGAAAATTCAGAAAATATTGGCAGCACAAAAAAGGCCTTAAAATACATATTAGGCCTCCAAAAATGTAGAAAACTTTGGAGGCCCAAAAAAGGGGTTTACAGGCATCCTAGACCCCCTAAAGTCCAGAAAATGTTGGTAGGCCAAAAACTGTGTCAGAGAGCTCTGAATGTCCCAAAAACGTTTGCAGCCTGAAAAGGGCATTAACCCACATCCTAACCCCCTGAAATTCCCAAAAACATTCTTGGCCCGAAAAATGCATCCTACACCCCTGAAAGTTCAGAAAATGTTGGCAGCCCCAAAAAGGCCTTAAAATGCATCTTATTCCTGCAAAAATCTTGATAACTTTCGAGGCCCAAAAAAGGGGTTTACATCCTAGACCCCATAAAGTCCAGAAAATTTTGGTGACCTGAAAACAGTGTCAGAGAGCTCTGAATGTCGCAAAAATATTTGCAGCCTGAAAAGGGCATTAATCCGCATCCTGGCCCCCTGAAATTCCCCAAAATATTTTTGGCCCAAAAAATGCATCCTACATCCCTGAAGTTCACAAAATGTTGGCAGCACAAAACAGGCCTTAAAATACATATTAGGCCTGCAAAAATGTAGAAAACTTTGAAGGCCCAAAAAAGGGGTTTACAGGCATCCTAGACCCCCTAAAGTCCAGAAAATGTTGGCAGCCCAAAAACTGTATCAGAGAGCTCTGAATGTCCCAAAAACATTTGCAGTCTGAAAAGGGCATTAACCCGCATGCTAGACCCCTGAAATTTCCCAAAATATTTTGGCCACGAAAAATTCATCCTACACCCCTGAAAATTCAGAAAATGTTGGCAGCACAAAAAAGGCCTTAAAATACATATTAGGCATCCAAAAATGTAGAAAACTTTGGAGGCCCAAAAAAGGGGTTTACAGGCATCCTAGACCCCCTAAAGTCCAGAAAATGTTGGTGGCCCAAAAACTGTGTCAGAGAGCTCTGAATGGCCCAAAAACGCTTGCAGCCTGAAAAGGGCATTAACCCGCAACCTAAACCCCTGAAATTCCCAAAAACATTTTTGGCCCGAAAAATGCATCCTACACCCCTGAAAGTTCAGAAAATGTTGGCAGCCCCGAAAAGGCCTTAAAATGCATCTTATTCCTGCAAAAATCTTGATAACTTTGGAGGCCCAAAAAAGGGGTTTACATGCTAGACCCCATAAAGTCCAGAAAATGTTGGTGACCCGAAAACAGTGTCAGAGAGCTCTGAATGTCCCAAAAATAGTTGCAGCCTGAAAAGGGCATTAATCCGCATCCTGGCCCCCTGAAATTCCCCAAAATATTTTTGGCCCGAAAAATGCATCCTACATCCCTGAAGTTCAGAAAATGTTGGCAGCACAAAACAGGCCTTAAAATACATATTAGGCCTGCAAAAATGTAGAAAACTTTGGAGGCCCAAAAAAGGGGTTTACAGGCATCCTAGACCCACTAAAGTCCAGAAAATGTTGGCGGCCCAAAAACTGTGTCAGAGAGCTCTGAATGTCCCAAAAACATTTGCAATCTGAAAAGGGCATTAACCCGCATGCTAGACCCCTGAAATTCCCCAAAATATTTTGGCCACGAAAAATTCATCCTACACCCCTGAAAATTCAGAAAATGTTGGCAGCACAAAAAAGGCCTTAAAATACATATTAGGCCTGCAAAAATGTAGAAAACTTTGGAGGCCCAAAAAAAGGGGTTTACAGGCATCCTAGACCCCCTAAAGTCCAGAAAATGTTGGTAGGCCAAAAACTGTGTCAGAGAGCTCTGAATGTCCCAAAAACGTTTGCAGCCTGAAAAGGGCATTAACCAACATCCTAAACCCCTGAAATTCCCAAAAACATTTTTGGCCCAAAAAATGATTCCTACACCCCTTAAAGTTCAGAAAATATTGGCAGCCGCAAAAAGGCCTTAAAATGCATCTTATTCCTGCAAAAATCTTGATAACTTTGGAGGCCCAAAAAAGGGGTTTACATCCTAGACCCCATAAAGTGCAGAAAATGTTGGTGACCCGAAAACAGTGTCAGAGAGCTCTGAATGTCCCAAAAATATTTGCAGCCTGAAAAGGGCATTAATCCGCAATCTGGCCCCCTGAAATTCCCCAAAATATTTTTGGCCCGAAAAATGCATCCTACATCCCTGAAGTCCAGAAAATGTTGGCAGCACAAAACAGGCCTAAAAATACATATTAGGCCTGCAAAAATGTAGAAAACTTTGGAGGCCCAAAAAAGGGGTTTACAGGCATCCTAGACCCCATAAAGTCCAGAAAATGTTGGTGACCCGAAAACAGTGTCAGAGAGCTCTGAATGTCCCAAAAATATTTGCAGTCTGAAAAGGGCATTAACCCGCATGCTAGACCCCTGAAATTTCCCAAAATATTTTGGCCACGAAAAATTCATCCTACACCCCTGAAAATTCAGAAAATATTGGCAGCACAAAAAAGGCCTTAAAATACATATTATGCATCCAAAAATGTAGAAAACTTCGGAGGCCCAAAAAAGGGGTTTACAGGCATCCTAGACCCCCTAAAGTCCAGAAAATGTTGGTAGGCCAAAAACTGTGTCAGAGAGCTCTGAATGTCCCAAAAATATTTGCAGCCTGAAAAGGGCATTAATCCGCATCCTGGCCCCCTGAAATTCCCCAAAATATTTTTGGCCCAAAAAATGCATCCTACATCCCTGAAGTTCAGAAAATGTTGGCAGCACAAAACAGGCTTTAAAATACATATTAGGCCTGCAAAAATGTAGAAAACTTTGGTTGCCCAAAAAAGGGGTTTACAGGCATCCTAGACCCCCTAAAGTCCAGAAAATGTTGGCGGCCCAAAAAACGGTGTCAGAGAGCTCTGAATGTCCCAAAAACATTTGCAGTCTGAAAAGGGCATTAACCCGCATGCTAGACCCCTGAACTTCCCCAAAATATTTTGGCCATGAAAAATTCATCCTACACCCCTGAAAATTCAGAAAATGTTGGCAACACAAAAAAAGCCTTAAAATACATATTAGGCCTCCAAAAATGTAGAAAACTTTGGAGGCCCAAAAAAGGGGTTTACTGGCATCCTAGACCCCCTAAAGTCCAGAAAATGTTGGTAGGCCAAAAACTGTGTCAGAGAGCTCTGAATGTCCCAAAAACGTTTGCAGCCTGAAAAGGGCATTAACCCACATCCTAAACCTCTGAAATTCCCAAAAACATTTTTGGCCCGAAAAATGAATCCTACACCCCTTAAAGTTCAGAAAATATTGGCAGCCGCAAAAAGGCCTTAAAATGCATCTTATTCCTGCAAAAATCTTGATAACTTTGGAGGCCCAAAAAAGGGGTTTACAGGCATCCTAGACCCACTAAAGTCCAGAAAATGTTGGCGGCCCAAAAACTGTGTCAGAGAGCTCTGAATGTCCCAAACACATTTTCAGTCTGAAAAGGGCATTAACTCGCATGCTAGACCCCTGAAATTCCCCAAAATATTTTGGCCACGAAAAATTCATCCTACACCGGTGAAAATTCAGAAAATGTTGGCAGCACAAAAAAGGCCTTAAAATACATATTAGGCCTCTAAAAATGTAGAAAACTTTGGATTCCCAAAAAAGGGGTTTACAGGCATCCTAGACCCCCTAAAGTCCAGAAAATGTTGGTAGGCCAACAACTGTGTCAGAGAGCTCTGAATGTCCCAAAAACGTTTGCAGCCTGAAAAGGGCATTAACCCACATCCTAAACCCCTGAAATTCGCAAAAACATTTTTGGCCCAAAAAATGCAGCCTACACCCCTGAAAGTTCAGAAAATGTTGGCAGCCCCAAAAAGGCCTTAAAATGCATCTTATTCCTGCAAAAATCTTGATAACTTTCGAGGCCCAAAAAAGGGGTTTACATCCTAGACCCCATAAAGTCCAGAAAATGTTGGTGACCTGAAAACAGTGTCAGAGAGCTCTGAATGTCCCAAAAATATTTGCAGCCTGAAAAGGGCATTAATCCGCATCCTGGCCCCCTGAAATTCCCCAAAATACTTTTGGCCCAAAAAATGCACCCTACATCCCTGAAGTTCAGAAAATGTTGGTAGCACAAAACAGGCCTTAAAATACATATTAGCCCTGCAAAAATGTAGAAAACTTTGGTTGCCCAAAAAAGGGGTTTACAGGCATCCTAGACCCCCTAAAGTCCAGAAAATATTGGCGGCCCAAAAAACGGTGTCAGAGAGCTCTGAATGTCCCAAAAACATTTGCAGTCTGAAAAGGGCATTAACCCGCATGCTAGACCCCTGAACTTCCCCAAAATATTTTGGCCATGAAAAATTCATCCTACACCCCTGAAAATTCAGAAAATGTTGGCAGCACAAAAAAGGCCTTAAAATACATATTAGGCCTGCAAAAATGTAGAAAACTTTGGAGGCCCAAAAAAGGGGTTTACAGGCATCCTAGACCACATAAAGTCCAGAAAATGTTGGTGGCCCAAAAACTGTGTCAGAGAGCTCTGAATGGCCCAAAAACGCTTGCAGCCTGAAAAGGGCATTAACCCGCATCCTAGACCCCTGAAATTCCTAAAAACATTTATGGCCCGAAAAATGCATCCTACACCCCTTAAAGTTCAGAAACTGTTGGCAGCCCAAAAAATGCCTTAAAATTCATCTTATTTCCGCAATAATCTTTAAAACTTTGGAGGCCCAAAAAAGGGGTTTGCAGGCATCCTAGACCCCATAAAGTCCAGAAAATGTTGGTGACCCGAAAACAGTGTCAGAGAGCTCTGAATGTCCCAAAAATATTTGCAGTCTGAAAAGGGCATTAACCCGCATGCTAGACCCCTGAAATTTCCCAAAATATTTTGGCCACGAAAAATTCATCCTACACCCCTGAAAATTCAGAAAATATTGGCAGCACAAAAAAGGCCGTAAAATACATATTAGGCCTTCAAAAATGTAGAAAACTTTGGAGGCCCAAAAAAGGGGTTTACAGGCATCCTAGACCCCCTAAAGTCCAGAAAATGTTGGTAGGCCAAAAACTGTGTCAGAGAGCTCTGAATGTCCCAAAAACGTTTGCAGCCTGAAAAGGGCATTAACCCACATCCTAAACCCCTGAAATTCGCAAAAACATTTTTGGCCCAAAAAATGCATCCTACACCTCTGAAAGTTCAGAAAATGTTGGCAGCCCCAAATAGGCCTTAAAATGCATCTTATTCCTGCAAAAATCTTGATAACTTTCGAGGCCCAAAAAAGGGGTTTACATCCTAGACCCCATAAAGTCCAGAAAATGTTGGTGACCTGAAAACAGTGTCAGAGAGCTCTGGATGTCCCAAAAATATTTGCAGCCTGAAAAGGGCATTAATCCGCATCCTGGCCCCCTGAAATTCCCCAAAATACTTTTGGCCCAAAAAATGCACCCTACATCCCTGAAGTTCAGAAAATGTTGGCAGCACAAAACAGGCCTTAAAATACATATTAGGCCTGCAAAAATGTAGAAAACTTTGGTTGCCCAAAAAAGGGGTTTACAGGCATCCTAGACCCCCTAAAGTCCAGAAAATGTTGGCGGCCCAAAAAACGGTGTCAGAGAGCTCTGAATGTCCCAAAAACATTTGCAGTCTGAAAAGGGCATTAACCCGCATGCTAGACCCCTGAACTTCCCCAAAATATTTTGGCCATGAAAAATTCATCCTACACCCCTGAAAATTCAGAAAATGTTGGCAACACAAAAAAGGCCTTAAAATACATATTAGGCCTCCAAAAATGTAGAAAACTTTGGTTGCCCAAAAAAGGGGTTTACAGGCATCCTAGACCCCCTAAAGTCCAGAAAATGTTGGCGGCCCAAAAAACGGTGTCAGAGAGCTCTGAATGTCCCAAAAACGTTTGCAGCCTGAAAAGGGCATTAACCCACATCCTAAACCCCTGAAATTCCCAAAAACATTTTTGGCCCGAAAAATGCATCCTACACCCCTGAAAGTTCCGAAAATGTTGGCAGCCCCAAAAAAGGCCTTAAAATGCATCTTATTCCTGCAAAAATCTTGATAACTTTGGAGGCCCAAAAAAGGGGCCTTTTTGAAAGTATTCTAAGAACACTGGTAATGTCCGCGGACATTAAAAGTTTCCATAGGCCATAGTTGAAATGTTTTACTCTATGGGTGTGATATGCTGCGGTGGAGATGGAGACGGGTGCAGCATCATCATCGTCATCTAGACCCCATAAAGTCCAGAAAATGTTGGTGACCCGAAAACAGTGTCAGAGAGCTCTGAATGTCCCAAAAATATTTGCAGCCTGAAAAGGGCATTAATCCGCATCCTGGTCCCCTGAAATTCCCCAAAATATTTTTGGCCCGAAAAATGCATCCTACATCCCTGAAGTTCACAAAATGTTGGCAGCACAAAACAGGCCTTAAAATACATATTAGGCCTGCAAAAATGTAGAAAACTTTGAAGGCCCAAAAAAGGGGTTTACAGGCATCCTAGACCCCCTAAAGTCCAGAAAATGTTGGTAGGCCAAAAACTGTGTCAGAGAGCTCTGAATGTCCCAAAAACGTTTGCAGCCTGAAAAGGGCATTAACCCACATCCTAAACCCCTGAAATTTCAAAAAACATTTTTGGCCCGAAAAATGAATCCTACACCCCTTAAAGTTCAGAAAATATTGGCAGCCACAAAAAGGCCTTAAAATGCATCTTATTCCTGCAAAAATCTTGATAACTTTGGAGGCCCAAAAAAGGGGTCTACATCCTAGACCCCATAAAGTCCAGAAAATGTTGGTGACCCGAAAACAGTGTCAGAGAGCTCTGAATGTCCCAAAAATATTTGCATCTGAAAAGGGCATTAATCCGCATCCTGGCCCCCTGAAATTCCCCAAAATACTTTTGGCCCAAAAAATGCATCCTACATCCCTGTAGTTCAGAAAATGTTGGCAGCACAAAACAGGCCTTAAAATACATATTAGGCCTGCAAAAATGTAGAAAACTTTGGAGGCCCAAAAAAGGGGTTTGCAGGCATCCTAGACCCCATAAAGTCCAGAAAATGTTGGTGACCCGAAAACAGTGTCAGAGAGCTCTGAATGTCCCAAAAATATTTGCAGTCTGAAAAGGACATTAACCCGCATGCTAGACCCCTGAAATTTCCCAAAATATTTTGGCCACGAAAAATTCATCCTACACCCCTGAAAATTCAGAAAATATTGGCAGCACAAAAAAGGCCTTAAAATACATATTAGGCCTCCAAAAATGTAGAAAACTTTGGAGGCCCAAAAAAGGGGTTTACAGGCATCCTAGACCCCCTAAAGTCCAGAAAATGTTGGTAGGCCAAAAACTGTGTCAGAGAGCTCTGAATGTCCCAAAAACGTTTGCAGCCTGAAAAGGGCATTAACCCACATCCTAACCCCCTGAAATTCCCAAAAACATTCTTGGCCCGAAAAATGCATCCTACACCCCTGAAAGTTCAGAAAATGTTGGCAGCCCCAAAAAGGCCTTAAAATGCATCTTATTCCTGCAAAAATCTTGATAACTTTCGAGGCCCAAAAAAGGGGTTTACATCCTAGACCCCATAAAGTCCAGAAAATTTTGGTGACCTGAAAACAGTGTCAGAGAGCTCTGAATGTCGCAAAAATATTTGCAGCCTGAAAAGGGCATTAATCCGCATCCTGGCCCCCTGAAATTCCCCAAAATATTTTTGGCCCAAAAAATGCATCCTACATCCCTGAAGTTCACAAAATGTTGGCAGCACAAAACAGGCCTTAAAATACATATTAGGCCTGCAAAAATGTAGAAAACTTTGAAGGCCCAAAAAAGGGGTTTACAGGCATCCTAGACCCCCTAAAGTCCAGAAAATGTTGGCAGCCCAAAAACTGTATCAGAGAGCTCTGAATGTCCCAAAAACATTTGCAGTCTGAAAAGGGCATTAACCCGCATGCTAGACCCCTGAAATTTCCCAAAATATTTTGGCCACGAAAAATTCATCCTACACCCCTGAAAATTCAGAAAATGTTGGCAGCACAAAAAAGGCCTTAAAATACATATTAGGCATCCAAAAATGTAGAAAACTTTGGAGGCCCAAAAAAGGGGTTTACAGGCATCCTAGACCCCCTAAAGTCCAGAAAATGTTGGTGGCCCAAAAACTGTGTCAGAGAGCTCTGAATGGCCCAAAAACGCTTGCAGCCTGAAAAGGGCATTAACCCGCAACCTAAACCCCTGAAATTCCCAAAAACATTTTTGGCCCGAAAAATGCATCCTACACCCCTGAAAGTTCAGAAAATGTTGGCAGCCCCGAAAAGGCCTTAAAATGCATCTTATTCCTGCAAAAATCTTGATAACTTTGGAGGCCCAAAAAAGGGGTTTACATGCTAGACCCCATAAAGTCCAGAAAATGTTGGTGACCCGAAAACAGTGTCAGAGAGCTCTGAATGTCCCAAAAATAGTTGCAGCCTGAAAAGGGCATTAATCCGCATCCTGGCCCCCTGAAATTCCCCAAAATATTTTTGGCCCGAAAAATGCATCCTACATCCCTGAAGTTCAGAAAATGTTGGCAGCACAAAACAGGCCTTAAAATACATATTAGGCCTGCAAAAATGTAGAAAACTTTGGAGGCCCAAAAAAGGGGTTTACAGGCATCCTAGACCCACTAAAGTCCAGAAAATGTTGGCGGCCCAAAAACTGTGTCAGAGAGCTCTGAATGTCCCAAAAACATTTGCAATCTGAAAAGGGCATTAACCCGCATGCTAGACCCCTGAAATTCCCCAAAATATTTTGGCCACGAAAAATTCATCCTACACCCCTGAAAATTCAGAAAATGTTGGCAGCACAAAAAAGGCCTTAAAATACATATTAGGCCTGCAAAAATGTAGAAAACTTTGGAGGCCCAAAAAAAGGGGTTTACAGGCATCCTAGACCCCCTAAAGTCCAGAAAATGTTGGTAGGCCAAAAACTGTGTCAGAGAGCTCTGAATGTCCCAAAAACGTTTGCAGCCTGAAAAGGGCATTAACCAACATCCTAAACCCCTGAAATTCCCAAAAACATTTTTGGCCCAAAAAATGATTCCTACACCCCTTAAAGTTCAGAAAATATTGGCAGCCGCAAAAAGGCCTTAAAATGCATCTTATTCCTGCAAAAATCTTGATAACTTTGGAGGCCCAAAAAAGGGGTTTACATCCTAGACCCCATAAAGTGCAGAAAATGTTGGTGACCCGAAAACAGTGTCAGAGAGCTCTGAATGTCCCAAAAATATTTGCAGCCTGAAAAGGGCATTAATCCGCAATCTGGCCCCCTGAAATTCCCCAAAATATTTTTGGCCCGAAAAATGCATCCTACATCCCTGAAGTCCAGAAAATGTTGGCAGCACAAAACAGGCCTAAAAATACATATTAGGCCTGCAAAAATGTAGAAAACTTTGGAGGCCCAAAAAAGGGGTTTACAGGCATCCTAGACCCCATAAAGTCCAGAAAATGTTGGTGACCCGAAAACAGTGTCAGAGAGCTCTGAATGTCCCAAAAATATTTGCAGTCTGAAAAGGGCATTAACCCGCATGCTAGACCCCTGAAATTTCCCAAAATATTTTGGCCACGAAAAATTCATCCTACACCCCTGAAAATTCAGAAAATATTGGCAGCACAAAAAAGGCCTTAAAATACATATTATGCATCCAAAAATGTAGAAAACTTCGGAGGCCCAAAAAAGGGGTTTACAGGCATCCTAGACCCCCTAAAGTCCAGAAAATGTTGGTAGGCCAAAAACTGTGTCAGAGAGCTCTGAATGTCCCAAAAATATTTGCAGCCTGAAAAGGGCATTAATCCGCATCCTGGCCCCCTGAAATTCCCCAAAATATTTTTGGCCCAAAAAATGCATCCTACATCCCTGAAGTTCAGAAAATGTTGGCAGCACAAAACAGGCCTTAAAATACATATTAGGCCTGCAAAAATGTAGAAAACTTTGGTTGCCCAAAAAAGGGGTTTACAGGCATCCTAGACCCCCTAAAGTCCAGAAAATGTTGGCGGCCCAAAAAACGGTGTCAGAGAGCTCTGAATGTCCCAAAAACATTTGCAGTCTGAAAAGGGCATTAACCCGCATGCTAGACCCCTGAACTTCCCCAAAATATTTTGGCCATGAAAAATTCATCCTACACCCCTGAAAATTCAGAAAATGTTGGCAACACAAAAAAAGCCTTAAAATACATATTAGGCCTCCAAAAATGTAGAAAACTTTGGAGGCCCAAAAAAGGGGTTTACTGGCATCCTAGACCCCCTAAAGTCCAGAAAATGTTGGTAGGCCAAAAACTGTGTCAGAGAGCTCTGAATGTCCCAAAAACGTTTGCAGCCTGAAAAGGGCATTAACCCACATCCTAAACCTCTGAAATTCCCAAAAACATTTTTGGCCCGAAAAATGAATCCTACACCCCTTAAAGTTCAGAAAATATTGGCAGCCGCAAAAAGGCCTTAAAATGCATCTTATTCCTGCAAAAATCTTGATAACTTTGGAGGCCCAAAAAAGGGGTTTACAGGCATCCTAGACCCACTAAAGTCCAGAAAATGTTGGCGGCCCAAAAACTGTGTCAGAGAGCTCTGAATGTCCCAAACACATTTGCAGTCTGAAAAGGGCATTAACTCGCATGCTAGACCCCTGAAATTCCCCAAAATATTTTGGCCACGAAAAATTCATCCTACACCGGTGAAAATTCAGAAAATGTTGGCAGCACAAAAAAGGCCTTAAAATACATATTAGGCCTCTAAAAATGTAGAAAACTTTGGATTCCCAAAAAAGGGGTTTACAGGCATCCTAGACCCCCTAAAGTCCAGAAAATGTTGGTAGGCCAACAACTGTGTCAGAGAGCTCTGAATGTCCCAAAAACGTTTGCAGCCTGAAAAGGGCATTAACCCACATCCTAAACCCCTGAAATTCGCAAAAACATTTTTGGCCCAAAAAATGCAGCCTACACCCCTGAAAGTTCAGAAAATGTTGGCAGCCCCAAAAAGGCCTTAAAATGCATCTTATTCCTGCAAAAATCTTGATAACTTTCGAGGCCCAAAAAAGGGGTTTACATCCTAGACCCCATAAAGTCCAGAAAATGTTGGTGACCTGAAAACAGTGTCAGAGAGCTCTGAATGTCCCAAAAATATTTGCAGCCTGAAAAGGGCATTAATCCGCATCCTGGCCCCCTGAAATTCCCCAAAATACTTTTGGCCCAAAAAATGCACCCTACATCCCTGAAGTTCAGAAAATGTTGGTAGCACAAAACAGGCCTTAAAATACATATTAGCCCTGCAAAAATGTAGAAAACTTTGGTTGCCCAAAAAAGGGGTTTACAGGCATCCTAGACCCCCTAAAGTCCAGAAAATGTTGGCGGCCCAAAAAACGGTGTCAGAGAGCTCTGAATGTCCCAAAAACATTTGCAGTCTGAAAAGGGCATTAACCCGCATGCTAGACCCCTGAACTTCCCCAAAATATTTTGGCCATGAAAAATTCATCCTACACCCCTGAAAATTCAGAAAATGTTGGCAGCACAAAAAAGGCCTTAAAATACATATTAGGCCTGCAAAAATGTAGAAAACTTTGGAGGCCCAAAAAAGGGGTTTACAGGCATCCTAGACCACATAAAGTCCAGAAAATGTTGGTGGCCCAAAAACTGTGTCAGAGAGCTCTGAATGGCCCAAAAACGCTTGCAGCCTGAAAAGGGCATTAACCCGCATCCTAGACCCCTGAAATTCCTAAAAACATTTATGGCCCGAAAAATGCATCCTACACCCCTTAAAGTTCAGAAACTGTTGGCAGCCCAAAAAATGCCTTAAAATTCATCTTATTTCCGCAATAATCTTTAAAACTTTGGAGGCCCAAAAAAGGGGTTTGCAGGCATCCTAGACCCCATAAAGTCCAGAAAATGTTGGTGACCCGAAAACAGTGTCAGAGAGCTCTGAATGTCCCAAAAATATTTGCAGTCTGAAAAGGGCATTAACCCGCATGCTAGACCCCTGAAATTTCCCAAAATATTTTGGCCACGAAAAATTCATCCTACACCCCTGAAAATTCAGAAAATATTGGCAGCACAAAAAAGGCCTTAAAATACATATTAGGCCTTCAAAAATGTAGAAAACTTTGGAGGCCCAAAAAAGGGGTTTACAGGCATCCTAGACCCCCTAAAGTCCAGAAAATGTTGGTAGGCCAAAAACTGTGTCAGAGAGCTCTGAATGTCCCAAAAACGTTTGCAGCCTGAAAAGGGCATTAACCCACATCCTAAACCCCTGAAATTTGCAAAAACATTTTTGGCCCAAAAAATGCATCCTACACCTCTGAAAGTTCAGAAAATGTTGGCAGCCCCAAATAGGCCTTAAAATGCATCTTATTCCTGCAAAAATCTTGATAACTTTCGAGGCCCAAAAAAGGGGTTTACATCCTAGACCCCATAAAGTCCAGAAAATGTTGGTGACCTGAAAACAGTGTCAGAGAGCTCTGGATGTCCCAAAAATATTTGCAGCATGAAAAGGGCATTAATCCGCATCCTGGCCCCCTGAAATTCCCCAAAATACTTTTGGCCCAAAAAATGCACCCTACATCCCTGAAGTTCAGAAAATGTTGGCAGCACAAAACAGGCCTTAAAATACATATTAGGCCTGCAAAAATGTAGAAAACTTTGGTTGCCCAAAAAAGGGGTTTACAGGCATCCTAGACCCCCTAAAGTCCAGAAAATGTTGGCGGCCCAAAAAACGGTGTCAGAGAGCTCTGAATGTCCCAAAAACATTTGCAGTCTGAAAAGGGCATTAACCCGCATGCTAGACCCCTGAACTTCCCCAAAATATTTTGGCCATGAAAAATTCATCCTACACCCCTGAAAATTCAGAAAATGTTGGCAACACAAAAAAGGCCTTAAAATACATATTAGGCCTCCAAAAATGTAGAAAACTTTGGTTGCCCAAAAAAGGGGTTTACAGGCATCCTAGACCCCCTAAAGTCCAGAAAATGTTGGCGGCCCAAAAAACGGTGTCAGAGAGCTCTGAATGTCCCAAAAACGTTTGCAGCCTGAAAAGGGCATTAACCCACATCCTAAACCCCTGAAATTCCCAAAAACATTTTTGGCCCGAAAAATGCATCCTACACCCCTGAAAGTTCCGAAAATGTTGGCAGCCCCAAAAAAGGCCTTAAAATGCATCTTATTCCTGCAAAAATCTTGATAACTTTGGAGGCCCAAAAAAGGGGCCTTTTTGAAAGTATTCTAAGAACACTGGTAATGTCCGCGGACATTAAAAGTTTCCATAGGCCATAGTTGAAATGTTTTACTCTATGGGTGTGATATGCTGCGGTGGAGATGGAGACGGGTGCAGCATCATCATCGTCATCTAGACCCCATAAAGTCCAGAAAATGTTGGTGACCCGAAAACAGTGTCAGAGAGCTCTGAATGTCCCAAAAATATTTGCAGCCTGAAAAGGGCATTAATCCGCATCCTGGTCCCCTGAAATTCCCCAAAATATTTTTGGCCCGAAAAATGCATCCTACATCCCTGAAGTTCACAAAATGTTGGCAGCACAAAACAGGCCTTAAAATACATATTAGGCCTGCAAAAATGTAGAAAACTTTGAAGGCCCAAAAAAGGGGTTTACAGGCATCCTAGACCCCCTAAAGTCCAGAAAATGTTGGTAGGCCAAAAACTGTGTCAGAGAGCTCTGAATGTCCCAAAAACGTTTGCAGCCTGAAAAGGGCATTAACCCACATCCTAAACCCCTGAAATTTCAAAAAACATTTTTGGCCCGAAAAATGAATCCTACACCCCTTAAAGTTCAGAAAATATTGGCAGCCACAAAAAGGCCTTAAAATGCATCTTATTCCTGCAAAAATCTTGATAACTTTGGAGGCCCAAAAAAGGGGTCTACATCCTAGACCCCATAAAGTCCAGAAAATGTTGGTGACCCGAAAACAGTGTCAGAGAGCTCTGAATGTCCCAAAAATATTTGCATCTGAAAAGGGCATTAATCCGCATCCTGGCCCCCTGAAATTCCCCAAAATACTTTTGGCCCAAAAAATGCATCCTACATCCCTGTAGTTCAGAAAATGTTGGCAGCACAAAACAGGCCTTAAAATACATATTAGGCCTGCAAAAATGTAGAAAACTTTGGAGGCCCAAAAAAGGGGTTTGCAGGCATCCTAGACCCCATAAAGTCCAGAAAATGTTGGTGACCCGAAAACAGTGTCAGAGAGCTCTGAATGTCCCAAAAATATTTGCAGTCTGAAAAGGACATTAACCCGCATGCTAGACCCCTGAAATTTCCCAAAATATTTTGGCCACGAAAAATTCATCCTACACCCCTGAAAATTCAGAAAATATTGGCAGCACAAAAAAGGCCTTAAAATACATATTAGGCCTCCAAAAATGTAGAAAACTTTGGAGGCCCAAAAAAGGGGTTTACAGGCATCCTAGACCCCCTAAAGTCCAGAAAATGTTGGTAGGCCAAAAACTGTGTCAGAGAGCTCTGAATGTCCCAAAAACGTTTGCAGCCTGAAAAGGGCATTAACCCACATCCTAACCCCCTGAAATTCCCAAAAACATTCTTGGCCCGAAAAATGCATCCTACACCCCTGAAAGTTCAGAAAATGTTGGCAGCCCCAAAAAGGCCTTAAAATGCATCTTATTCCTGCAAAAATCTTGATAACTTTCGAGGCCCAAAAAAGGGGTTTACATCCTAGACCCCATAAAGTCCAGAAAATTTTGGTGACCTGAAAACAGTGTCAGAGAGCTCTGAATGTCGCACAAATATTTGCAGCCTGAAAAGGGCATTAATCCGCATCCTGGCCCCCTGAAATTCCCCAAAATATTTTTGGCCCAAAAAATGCATCCTACATCCCTGAAGTTCACAAAATGTTGGCAGCACAAAACAGGCCTTAAAATACATATTAGGCCTGCAAAAATGTAGAAAACTTTGAAGGCCCAAAAAAGGGGTTTACAGGCATCCTAGACCCCCTAAAGTCCAGAAAATGTTGGCAGCCCAAAAACTGTATCAGAGAGCTCTGAATGTCCCAAAAACATTTGCAGTCTGAAAAGGGCATTAACCCGCATGCTAGACCCCTGAAATTTCCCAAAATATTTTGGCCACGAAAAATTCATCCTACACCCCTGAAAATTCAGAAAATGTTGGCAGCACAAAAAAGGCCTTAAAATACATATTAGGCATCCAAAAATGTAGAAAACTTTGGAGGCCCAAAAAAGGGGTTTACAGGCATCCTAGACCCCCTAAAGTCCAGAAAATGTTGGTGGCCCAAAAACTGTGTCAGAGAGCTCTGAATGGCCCAAAAACGCTTGCAGCCTGAAAAGGGCATTAACCCGCAACCTAAACCCCTGAAATTCCCAAAAACATTTTTGGCCCGAAAAATGCATCCTACACCCCTGAAAGTTCAGAAAATGTTGGCAGCCCCGAAAAGGCCTTAAAATGCATCTTATTCCTGCAAAAATCTTGATAACTTTGGAGGCCCAAAAAAGGGGTTTACATGCTAGACCCCATAAAGTCCAGAAAATGTTGGTGACCCGAAAACAGTGTCAGAGAGCTCTGAATGTCCCAAAAATAGTTGCAGCCTGAAAAGGGCATTAATCCGCATCCTGGCCCCCTGAAATTCCCCAAAATATTTTTGGCCCGAAAAATGCATCCTACATCCCTGAAGTTCAGAAAATGTTGGCAGCACAAAACAGGCCTTAAAATACATATTAGGCCTGCAAAAATGTAGAAAACTTTGGAGGCCCAAAAAAGGGGTTTACAGGCATCCTAGACCCACTAAAGTCCAGAAAATGTTGGCGGCCCAAAAACTGTGTCAGAGAGCTCTGAATGTCCCAAAAACATTTGCAATCTGAAAAGGGCATTAACCCGCATGCTAGACCCCTGAAATTCCCCAAAATATTTTGGCCACGAAAAATTCATCCTACACCCCTGAAAATTCAGAAAATGTTGGCAGCACAAAAAAGGCCTTAAAATACATATTAGGCCTGCAAAAATGTAGAAAACTTTGGAGGCCCAAAAAAAGGGGTTTACAGGCATCCTAGACCCCCTAAAGTCCAGAAAATGTTGGTAGGCCAAAAACTGTGTCAGAGAGCTCTGAATGTCCCAAAAACGTTTGCAGCCTGAAAAGGGCATTAACCAACATCCTAAACCCCTGAAATTCCCAAAAACATTTTTGGCCCAAAAAATGATTCCTACACCCCTTAAAGTTCAGAAAATATTGGCAGCCGCAAAAAGGCCTTAAAATGCATCTTATTCCTGCAAAAATCTTGATAACTTTGGAGGCCCAAAAAAGGGGTTTACATCCTAGACCCCATAAAGTGCAGAAAATGTTGGTGACCCGAAAACAGTGTCAGAGAGCTCTGAATGTCCCAAAAATATTTGCAGCCTGAAAAGGGCATTAATCCGCAATCTGGCCCCCTGAAATTCCCCAAAATATTTTTGGCCCGAAAAATGCATCCTACATCCCTGAAGTCCAGAAAATGTTGGCAGCACAAAACAGGCCTAAAAATACATATTAGGCCTGCAAAAATGTAGAAAACTTTGGAGGCCCAAAAAAGGGGTTTACAGGCATCCTAGACCCCATAAAGTCCAGAAAATGTTGGTGACCCGAAAACAGTGTCAGAGAGCTCTGAATGTCCCAAAAATATTTGCAGTCTGAAAAGGGCATTAACCCGCATGCTAGACCCCTGAAATTTCCCAAAATATTTTGGCCAAAAAATTCATCCTACACCCCTGAAAATTCAGAAAATATTGGCAGCACAAAAAAGGCCTTAAAATACATATTATGCATCCAAAAATGTAGAAAACTTCGGAGGCCCAAAAAAGGGGTTTACAGGCATCCTAGACCCCCTAAAGTCCAGAAAATGTTGGTAGGCCAAAAACTGTGTCAGAGAGCTCTGAATGTCCCAAAAATATTTGCAGCCTGAAAAGGGCATTAATCCGCATCCTGGCCCCCTGAAATTCCCCAAAATATTTTTGGCCCAAAAAATGCATCCTACATCCCTGAAGTTCAGAAAATGTTGGCAGCACAAAACAGGCCTTAAAATACATATTAGGCCTGCAAAAATGTAGAAAACTTTGGTTGCCCAAAAAAGGGGTTTACAGGCATCCTAGACCCCCTAAAGTCCAGAAAATGTTGGCGGCCCAAAAAACGGTGTCAGAGAGCTCTGAATGTCCCAAAAACATTTGCAGTCTGAAAAGGGCATTAACCCGCATGCTAGACCCCTGAACTTCCCCAAAATATTTTGGCCATGAAAAATTCATCCTACACCCCTGAAAATTCAGAAAATGTTGGCAACACAAAAAAAGCCTTAAAATACATATTAGGCCTCCAAAAATGTAGAAAACTTTGGAGGCCCAAAAAAGGGGTTTACTGGCATCCTAGACCCCCTAAAGTCCAGAAAATGTTGGTAGGCCAAAAACTGTGTCAGAGAGCTCTGAATGTCCCAAAAACGTTTGCAGCCTGAAAAGGGCATTAACCCACATCCTAAACCTCTGAAATTCCCAAAAACATTTTTGGCCCGAAAAATGAATCCTACACCCCTTAAAGTTCAGAAAATATTGGCAGCCGCAAAAAGGCCTTAAAATGCATCTTATTCCTGCAAAAATCTTGATAACTTTGGAGGCCCAAAAAAGGGGTTTACAGGCATCCTAGACCCACTAAAGTCCAGAAAATGTTGGCGGCCCAAAAACTGTGTCAGAGAGCTCTGAATGTCCCAAACACATTTGCAGTCTGAAAAGGGCATTAACTCGCATGCTAGACCCCTGAAATTCCCCAAAATATTTTGGCCACGAAAAATTCATCCTACACCGGTGAAAATTCAGAAAATGTTGGCAGCACAAAAAAGGCCTTAAAATACATATTAGGCCTCTAAAAATGTAGAAAACTTTGGATTCCCAAAAAAGGGGTTTACAGGCATCCTAGACCCCCTAAAGTCCAGAAAATGTTGGTAGGCCAACAACTGTGTCAGAGAGCTCTGAATGTCCCAAAAACGTTTGCAGCCTGAAAAGGGCATTAACCCACATCCTAAACCCCTGAAATTCGCAAAAACATTTTTGGCCCAAAAAATGCAGCCTACACCCCTGAAAGTTCAGAAAATGTTGGCAGCCCCAAAAGCAAAAATCTTGATAACTTTCGAGGCCCAAAAAAGGGGTTTACATCCTAGACCCCATAAAGTCCAGAAAATGTTGGTGACCTGAAAACAGTGTCAGAGAGCTCTGAATGTCCCAAAAATATTTGCAGCCTGAAAAGGGCATTAATCCGCATCCTGGCCCCCTGAAATTCCCCAAAATACTTTTGGCCCAAAAAATGCACCCTACATCCCTGAAGTTCAGAAAATGTTGGTAGCACAAAACAGGCCTTAAAATACATATTAGCCCTGCAAAAATGTAGAAAACTTTGGTTGCCCAAAAAAGGGGTTTACAGGCATCCTAGACCCCCTAAAGTCCAGAAAATGTTGGCGGCCCAAAAAACGGTGTCAGAGAGCTCTGAATGTCCCAAAAACATTTGCAGTCTGAAAAGGGCATTAACCCGCATGCTAGACCCCTGAACTTCCCCAAAATATTTTGGCCATGAAAAATTCATCCTACACCCCTGAAAATTCAGAAAATGTTGGCAGCACAAAAAAGGCCTTAAAATACATATTAGGCCTGCAAAAATGTAGAAAACTTTGGAGGCCCAAAAAAGGGGTTTACAGGCATCCTAGACCACATAAAGTCCAGAAAATGTTGGTGGCCCAAAAACTGTGTCAGAGAGCTCTGAATGGCCCAAAAACGCTTGCAGCCTGAAAAGGGCATTAACCCGCATCCTAGACCCCTGAAATTCCTAAAAACATTTATGGCCCGAAAAATGCATCCTACACCCCTTAAAGTTCAGAAACTGTTGGCAGCCCAAAAAATGCCTTAAAATTCATCTTATTTCCGCAATAATCTTTAAAACTTTGGAGGCCCAAAAAAGGGGTTTGCAGGCATCCTAGACCCCATAAAGTCCAGAAAATGTTGGTGACCCGAAAACAGTGTCAGAGAGCTCTGAATGTCCCAAAAATATTTGCAGTCTGAAAAGGGCATTAACCCGCATGCTAGACCCCTGAAATTTCCCAAAATATTTTGGCCACGAAAAATTCATCCTACACCCCTGAAAATTCAGAAAATATTGGCAGCACAAAAAAGGCCTTAAAATACATATTAGGCCTTCAAAAATGTAGAAAACTTTGGAGGCCCAAAAAAGGGGTTTACAGGCATCCTAGACCCCCTAAAGTCCAGAAAATGTTGGTAGGCCAAAAACTGTGTCAGAGAGCTCTGAATGTCCCAAAAACGTTTGCAGCCTGAAAAGGGCATTAACCCACATCCTAAACCCCTGAAATTCGCAAAAACATTTTTGGCCCAAAAAATGCATCCTACACCTCTGAAAGTTCAGAAAATGTTGGCAGCCCCAAATAGGCCTTAAAATGCATCTTATTCCTGCAAAAATCTTGATAACTTTCGAGGCCCAAAAAAGGGGTTTACATCCTAGACCCCATAAAGTCCAGAAAATGTTGGTGACCTGAAAACAGTGTCAGAGAGCTCTGGATGTCCCAAAAATATTTGCAGCCTGAAAAGGGCATTAATCCGCATCCTGGCCCCCTGAAATTCCCCAAAATACTTTTGGCCCAAAAAATGCACCCTACATCCCTGAAGTTCAGAAAATGTTGGCAGCACAAAACAGGCCTTAAAATACATATTAGGCCTGCAAAAATGTAGAAAACTTTGGTTGCCCAAAAAAGGGGTTTACAGGCATCCTAGACCCCCTAAAGTCCAGAAAATGTTGGCGGCCCAAAAAACGGTGTCAGAGAGCTCTGAATGTCCCAAAAACATTTGCAGTCTGAAAAGGGCATTAACCCGCATGCTAGACCCCTGAACTTCCCCAAAATATTTTGGCCATGAAAAATTCATCCTACACCCCTGAAAATTCAGAAAATGTTGGCAACACAAAAAAGGCCTTAAAATACATATTAGGCCTCCAAAAATGTAGAAAACTTTGGTTGCCCAAAAAAGGGGTTTACAGGCATCCTAGACCCCCTAAAGTCCAGAAAATGTTGGCGGCCCAAAAAACGGTGTCAGAGAGCTCTGAATGTCCCAAAAACGTTTGCAGCCTGAAAAGGGCATTAACCCACATCCTAAACCCCTGAAATTCCCAAAAACATTTTTGGCCCGAAAAATGCATCCTACACCCCTGAAAGTTCCGAAAATGTTGGCAGCCCCAAAAAAGGCCTTAAAATGCATCTTATTCCTGCAAAAATCTTGATAACTTTGGAGGCCCAAAAAAGGGGCCTTTTTGAAAGTATTCTAAGAACACTGGTAATGTCCGCGGACATTAAAAGTTTCCATAGGCCATAGTTGAAATGTTTTACTCTATGGGTGTGATATGCTGCGGTGGAGATGGAGACGGGTGCAGCATCATCATCGTCATCTAGACCCCATAAAGTCCAGAAAATGTTGGTGACCCGAAAACAGTGTCAGAGAGCTCTGAATGTCCCAAAAATATTTGCAGCCTGAAAAGGGCATTAATCCGCATCCTGGTCCCCTGAAATTCCCCAAAATATTTTTGGCCCGAAAAATGCATCCTACATCCCTGAAGTTCACAAAATGTTGGCAGCACAAAACAGGCCTTAAAATACATATTAGGCCTGCAAAAATGTAGAAAACTTTGAAGGCCCAAAAAAGGGGTTTACAGGCATCCTAGACCCCCTAAAGTCCAGAAAATGTTGGTAGGCCAAAAACTGTGTCAGAGAGCTCTGAATGTCCCAAAAACGTTTGCAGCCTGAAAAGGGCATTAACCCACATCCTAGACCCCTGAAATTTCAAAAAACATTTTTGGCCCGAAAAATGAATCCTACACCCCTTAAAGTTCAGAAAATATTGGCAGCCACAAAAAGGCCTTAAAATGCATCTTATTCCTGCAAAAATCTTGATAACTTTGGAGGCCCAAAAAAGGGGTCTACATCCTAGACCCCATAAAGTCCAGAAAATGTTGGTGACCCGAAAACAGTGTCAGAGAGCTCTGAATGTCCCAAAAATATTTGCATCTGAAAAGGGCATTAATCCGCATCCTGGCCCCCTGAAATTCCCCAAAATACTTTTGGCCCAAAAAATGCATCCTACATCCCTGTAGTTCAGAAAATGTTGGCAGCACAAAACAGGCCTTAAAATACATATTAGGCCTGCAAAAATGTAGAAAACTTTGGAGGCCCAAAAAAGGGGTTTGCAGGCATCCTAGACCCCATAAAGTCCAGAAAATGTTGGTGACCCGAAAACAGTGTCAGAGAGCTCTGAATGTCCCAAAAATATTTGCAGTCTGAAAAGGACATTAACCCGCATGCTAGACCCCTGAAATTTCCCAAAATATTTTGGCCACGAAAAATTCATCCTACACCCCTGAAAATTCAGAAAATATTGGCAGCACAAAAAAGGCCTTAAAATACATATTAGGCCTCCAAAAATGTAGAAAACTTTGGAGGCCCAAAAAAGGGGTTTACAGGCATCCTAGACCCCCTAAAGTCCAGAAAATGTTGGTAGGCCAAAAACTGTGTCAGAGAGCTCTGAATGTCCCAAAAACGTTTGCAGCCTGAAAAGGGCATTAACCCACATCCTAACCCCCTGAAATTCCCAAAAACATTCTTGGCCCGAAAAATGCATCCTACACCCCTGAAAGTTCAGAAAATGTTGGCAGCCCCAAAAAGGCCTTAAAATGCATCTTATTCCTGCAAAAATCTTGATAACTTTCGAGGCCCAAAAAAGGGGTTTACATCCTAGACCCCATAAAGTCCAGAAAATTTTGGTGACCTGAAAACAGTGTCAGAGAGCTCTGAATGTCGCAAAAATATTTGCAGCCTGAAAAGGGCATTAATCCGCATCCTGGCCCCCTGAAATTCCCCAAAATATTTTTGGCCCAAAAAATGCATCCTACATCCCTGAAGTTCACAAAATGTTGGCAGCACAAAACAGGCCTTAAAATACATATTAGGCCTGCAAAAATGTAGAAAACTTTGAAGGCCCAAAAAAGGGGTTTACAGGCATCCTAGACCCCCTAAAGTCCAGAAAATGTTGGCAGCCCAAAAACTGTATCAGAGAGCTCTGAATGTCCCAAAAACATTTGCAGTCTGAAAAGGGCATTAACCCGCATGCTAGACCCCTGAAATTTCCCAAAATATTTTGGCCACGAAAAATTCATCCTACACCCCTGAAAATTCAGAAAATGTTGGCAGCACAAAAAAGGCCTTAAAATACATATTAGGCATCCAAAAATGTAGAAAACTTTGGAGGCCCAAAAAAGGGGTTTACAGGCATCCTAGACCCCCTAAAGTCCAGAAAATGTTGGTGGCCCAAAAACTGTGTCAGAGAGCTCTGAATGGCCCAAAAACGCTTGCAGCCTGAAAAGGGCATTAACCCGCAACCTAAACCCCTGAAATTCCCAAAAACATTTTTGGCCCGAAAAATGCATCCTACACCCCTGAAAGTTCAGAAAATGTTGGCAGCCCCGAAAAGGCCTTAAAATGCATCTTATTCCTGCAAAAATCTTGATAACTTTGGAGGCCCAAAAAAGGGGTTTACATGCTAGACCCCATAAAGTCCAGAAAATGTTGGTGACCCGAAAACAGTGTCAGAGAGCTCTGAATGTCCCAAAAATAGTTGCAGCCTGAAAAGGGCATTAATCCGCATCCTGGCCCCCTGAAATTCCCCAAAATATTTTTGGCCCGAAAAATGCATCCTACATCCCTGAAGTTCAGAAAATGTTGGCAGCACAAAACAGGCCTTAAAATACATATTAGGCCTGCAAAAATGTAGAAAACTTTGGAGGCCCAAAAAAGGGGTTTACAGGCATCCTAGACCCACTAAAGTCCAGAAAATGTTGGCGGCCCAAAAACTGTGTCAGAGAGCTCTGAATGTCCCAAAAACATTTGCAATCTGAAAAGGGCATTAACCCGCATGCTAGACCCCTGAAATTCCCCAAAATATTTTGGCCACGAAAAATTCATCCTACACCCCTGAAAATTCAGAAAATGTTGGCAGCACAAAAAAGGCCTTAAAATACATATTAGGCCTGCAAAAATGTAGAAAACTTTGGAGGCCCAAAAAAAGGGGTTTACAGGCATCCTAGACCCCCTAAAGTCCAGAAAATGTTGGTAGGCCAAAAACTGTGTCAGAGAGCTCTGAATGTCCCAAAAACGTTTGCAGCCTGAAAAGGGCATTAACCAACATCCTAAACCCCTGAAATTCCCAAAAACATTTTTGGCCCAAAAAATGATTCCTACACCCCTTAAAGTTCAGAAAATATTGGCAGCCGCAAAAAGGCCTTAAAATGCATCTTATTCCTGCAAAAATCTTGATAACTTTGGAGGCCCAAAAAAGGGGTTTACATCCTAGACCCCATAAAGTGCAGAAAATGTTGGTGACCCGAAAACAGTGTCAGAGAGCTCTGAATGTCCCAAAAATATTTGCAGCCTGAAAAGGGCATTAATCCGCAATCTGGCCCCCTGAAATTCCCCAAAATATTTTTGGCCCGAAAAATGCATCCTACATCCCTGAAGTCCAGAAAATGTTGGCAGCACAAAACAGGCCTAAAAATACATATTAGGCCTGCAAAAATGTAGAAAACTTTGGAGGCCCAAAAAAGGGGTTTACAGGCATCCTAGACCCCATAAAGTCCAGAAAATGTTGGTGACCCGAAAACAGTGTCAGAGAGCTCTGAATGTCCCAAAAATATTTGCAGTCTGAAAAGGGCATTAACCCGCATGCTAGACCCCTGAAATTTCCCAAAATATTTTGGCCACGAAAAATTCATCCTACACCCCTGAAAATTCAGAAAATATTGGCAGCACAAAAAAGGCCTTAAAATACATATTATGCATCCAAAAATGTAGAAAACTTCGGAGGCCCAAAAAAGGGGTTTACAGGCATCCTAGACCCCCTAAAGTCCAGAAAATGTTGGTAGGCCAAAAACTGTGTCAGAGAGCTCTGAATGTCCCAAAAATATTTGCAGCCTGAAAAGGGCATTAATCCGCATCCTGGCCCCCTGAAATTCCCCAAAATATTTTTGGCCCAAAAAATGCATCCTACATCCATGAAGTTCAGAAAATGTTGGCAGCACAAAACAGGCCTTAAAATACATATTAGGCCTGCAAAAATGTAGAAAACTTTGGTTGCCCAAAAAAGGGGTTTACAGGCATCCTAGACCCCCTAAAGTCCAGAAAATGTTGGCGGCCCAAAAAACGGTGTCAGAGAGCTCTGAATGTCCCAAAAACATTTGCAGTCTGAAAAGGGCATTAACCCGCATGCTAGACCCCTGAACTTCCCCAAAATATTTTGGCCATGAAAAATTCATCCTACACCCCTGAAAATTCAGAAAATGTTGGCAACACAAAAAAAGCCTTAAAATACATATTAGGCCTCCAAAAATGTAGAAAACTTTGGAGGCCCAAAAAAGGGGTTTACTGGCATCCTAGACCCCCTAAAGTCCAGAAAATGTTGGTAGGCCAAAAACTGTGTCAGAGAGCTCTGAATGTCCCAAAAACGTTTGCAGCCTGAAAAGGGCATTAACCCACATCCTAAACCTCTGAAATTCCCAAAAACATTTTTGGCCCAAAAAATGCAGCCTACACCCCTGAAAGTTCAGAAAATGTTGGCAGCCCCAAAAAGGCCTTAAAATGCATCTTATTCCTGCAAAAATCTTGATAACTTTCGAGGCCCAAAAAAGGGGTTTACATCCTAGACCCCATAAAGTCCAGAAAATGTTGGTGACCTGAAAACAGTGTCAGAGAGCTCTGAATGTCCCAAAAATATTTGCAGCCTGAAAAGGGCATTAATCCGCATCCTGGCCCCCTGAAATTCCCCAAAATACTTTTGGCCCAAAAAATGCACCCTACATCCCTGAAGTTCAGAAAATGTTGGTAGCACAAAACAGGCCTTAAAATACATATTAGCCCTGCAAAAACTTAGAAAACTTTGGTTGCCCAAAAAAGGGGTTTACAGGCATCCTAGACCCCCTAAAGTCCAGAAAATGTTGGCGGCCCAAAAAGGCCTTAAAATGCATCTTATTCCTGCAAAAATCTTGATAACTTTGGAGGCCCAAAAAAGGGGTTTACAGGCATCCTAGACCCACTAAAGTCCAGAAAATGTTGGCGGCCCAAAAACTGTGTCAGAGAGCTCTGAATGTCCCAAACACATTTGCAGTCTGAAAAGGGCATTAACTCGCATGCTAGACCCCTGAAATTCCCCAAAATATTTTGGCCACGAAAAATTCATCCTACACCGGTGAAAATTCAGAAAATGTTGGCAGCACAAAAAAGGCCTTAAAATACATATAAGGCCTCTAAAAATGTAGAAAACTTTGGATTCCCAAAAAAGGGGTTTACAGGCATCCTAGACCCCCTAAAGTCCAGAAAATGTTGGTAGGCCAACAACTGTGTCAGAGAGCTCTGAATGTCCCAAAAACGTTTGCAGCCTGAAAAGGGCATTAACCCACATCCTAAACCCCTGAAATTCGCAAAAACATTTTTGGCCCAAAAAATGCAGCCTACACCCCTGAAAGTTC
This sequence comes from Ambystoma mexicanum, assembly GCF_040938575.1. NCBI lineage: Eukaryota > Metazoa > Chordata > Amphibia > Caudata > Ambystomatidae > Ambystoma > Ambystoma mexicanum. Next base: position 1,301,791,234 of record NC_090935.1, on the reverse strand, counting down.
AGAAAATGTTGGCAGCCCCAAAAAGGCCTTAAAATGCATCTTATTCCTGCAAAAATCTTGATAACTTTCGAGGCCCAAAAAAGGGGTTTACATCCTAGACCCCATAAAGTCCAGAAAATGTTGGTGACCTGAAAACAGTGTCAGAGAGCTCTGAATGTCCCAAAAATATTTGCAGCCTGAAAAGGGCATTAATCCGCATCCTGGCCCCCTGAAATTCCCCAAAATACTTTTGGCCCAAAAAATGCACCCTACATCCCTGAAGTTCAGAAAATGTTGGTAGCACAAAACAGGCCTTAAAATACATATTAGCCCTGCAAAAACTTAGAAAACTTTGGTTGCCCAAAAAAGGGGTTCACAGGCATCCTAGACCCCCTAAAGTCCAGAAAATGTTGGCGGCCCAAAAAACGGTGTCAGAGAGCTCTGAATGTCCCAAAAACATTTGCAGTCTGAAAAGGGCATTAACCCGCATGCTAGACCCCTGAACTTCCCCAAAATATTTTGGCCATGAAAAATTCATCCTACACCCCTGAAAATTCAGAAAATGTTGGCAGCACAAAAAAGGCCTTAAAATACATATTAGGCCTGCAAAAATGTAGAAAACTTTGGAGGCCCAAAAAAGGGGTTTACAGGCATCCTAGACCACATAAAGTCCAGAAAATGTTGGTGGCCCAAAAACTGTGTCAGAGAGCTCTGAATGGCCCAAAAACGCTTGCAGCCTGAAAAGGGCATTAACCCGCATCCTAGACCCCTGAAATTCCTAAAAACATTTATGGCCCGAAAAATGCATCCTACACCCCTTAAAGTTCAGAAACTGTTGGCAGCCCAAAAAATGCCTTAAAATTCATCTTATTTCCGCAATAATCTTTAAAACTTTGGAGGCCCAAAAAAGGGGTTTGCAGGCATCCTAGACCCCAAAAAGTCCAGAAAATGTTGGTGACCCGAAAACAGTGTCAGAGAGCTCTGAATGTCCCAAAAATATTTGCAGTCTGAAAAGGGCATTAACCCGCATGCTAGACCCCTGAAATTTCCCAAAATATTTTGGCCACGAAAAATTCATCCTACACCCCTGAAAATTCAGAAAATATTGGCAGCACAAAAAAGGCCTTAAAATACATATTAGGCCTTCAAAAATGTAGAAAACTTTGGAGGCCCAAAAAAGGGGTTTACAGGCATCCTAGACCCCCTAAAGTCCAGAAAATGTTGGTAGGCCAAAAACTGTGTCAGAGAGCTCTGAATGTCCCAAAAACGTTTGCAGCCTGAAAAGGGCATTAACCCACATCCTAAACCCCTGAAATTCACAAAAACATTTTTGGCCCAAAAAATGCATCCTACACCTCTGAAAGTTCAGAAAATGTTGGCAGCCCCAAATAGGCCTTAAAATGCATCTTATTCCTGCAAAAATCTTGATAACTTTCGAGGCCCAAAAAAGGGGTTTACATCCTAGACCCCATAAAGTCCAGAAAATGTTGGTGACCTGAAAACAGTGTCAGAGAGCTCTGGATGTCCCAAAAATATTTGCAGCCTGAAAAGGGCATTAATCCGCATCCTGGCCCCCTGAAATTCCCCAAAATACTTTTGGCCCAAAAAATGCACCCTACATCCCTGAAGTTCAGAAAATGTTGGCAGCACAAAACAGGCCTTAAAATACATATAAGGCCTGCAAAAATGTAGAAAACTTTGGTTGCCCAAAAAAGGGGTTTACAGGCATCCTAGACCCCCTAAAGTCCAGAAAATGTTGGCGGCCCAAAAAACGGTGTCAGAGAGCTCTGAATGTCCCAAAAACATTTGCAGTCTGAAAAGGGCATTAACCCGCATGCTAGACCCCTGAACTTCCCCAAAATATTTTGGCCATGAAAAATTCATCCTACACCCCTGAAAATTCAGAAAATGTTGGCAACACAAAAAAGGCCTTAAAATACATATTAGGCCTCCAAAAATGTAGAAAACTTTGGTTGCCCAAAAAAGGGGTTTACAGGCATCCTAGACCCCCTAAAGTCCAGAAAATGTTGGCGGCCCAAAAAACGGTGTCAGAGAGCTCTGAATGTCCCAAAAACGTTTGCAGCCTGAAAAGGGCATTAACCCACATCCTAAACCCCTGAAATTCCCAAAAACATTTTTGGCCCGAAAAATGCATCCTACACCCCTGAAAGTTCCGAAAATGTTGGCAGCCCCAAAAAAGGCCTTAAAATGCATCTTATTCCTGCAAAAATCTTGATAACTTTGGAGGCCCAAAAAAGGGGCCTTTTTGAAAGTATTCTAAGAACACTGGTAATGTCCGCGGACATTAAAAGTTTCCATAGGCCATAGTTGAAATGTTTTACTCTATGGGTGTGATATGCTGCGGTGGAGATGGAGACGGGTGCAGCATCATCATCGTCATCTAGACCCCATAAAGTCCAGAAAATGTTGGTGACCCGAAAACAGTGTCAGAGAGCTCTGAATGTCCCAAAAATATTTGCAGCCTGAAAAGGGCATTAATCCGCATCCTGGTCCCCTGAAATTCCCCAAAATATTTTTGGCCCGAAAAATGCATCCTACATCCCTGAAGTTCACAAAATGTTGGCAGCACAAAACAGGCCTTAAAATACATATTAGGCCTGCAAAAATGTAGAAAACTTTGAAGGCCCAAAAAAGGGGTTTACAGGCATCCTAGACCCCCTAAAGTCCAGAAAATGTTGGTAGGCCAAAAACTGTGTCAGAGAGCTCTGAATGTCCCAAAAACGTTTGCAGCCTGAAAAGGGCATTAACCCACATCCTAAACCCCTGAAATTTCAAAAAACATTTTTGGCCCGAAAAATGAATCCTACACCCCTTAAAGTTCAGAAAATATTGGCAGCCACAAAAAGGCCTTAAAATGCATCTTATTCCTGCAAAAATCTTGATAACTTTGGAGGCCCAAAAAAGGGGTCTACATCCTAGACCCCATAAAGTCCAGAAAATGTTGGTGACCCGAAAACAGTGTCAGAGAGCTCTGAATGTCCCAAAAATATTTGCATCTGAAAAGGGCATTAATCCGCATCCTGGCCCCCTGAAATTCCCCAAAATACTTTTGGCCCAAAAAATGCATCCTACATCCCTGTAGTTCAGAAAATGTTGGCAGCACAAAACAGGCCTTAAAATACATATTAGGCCTGCAAAAATGTAGAAAACTTTGGAGGCCCAAAAAAGGGGTTTGCAGGCATCCTAGACCCCATAAAGTCCAGAAAATGTTGGTGACCCGAAAACAGTGTCAGAGAGCTCTGAATGTCCCAAAAATATTTGCAGTCTGAAAAGGACATTAACCCGCATGCTAGACCCCTGAAATTTCCCAAAATATTTTGGCCACGAAAAATTCATCCTACACCCCTGAAAATTCAGAAAATATTGGCAGCACAAAAAAGGCCTTAAAATACATATTAGGCCTCCAAAAATGTAGAAAACTTTGGAGGCCCAAAAAAGGGGTTTACAGGCATCCTAGACCCCCTAAAGTCCAGAAAATGTTGGTAGGCCAAAAACTGTGTCAGAGAGCTCTGAATGTCCCAAAAACGTTTGCAGCCTGAAAAGGGCATTAACCCACATCCTAACCCCCTGAAATTCCCAAAAACATTCTTGGCCCGAAAAATGCATCCTACACCCCTGAAAGTTCAGAAAATGTTGGCAGCCCCAAAAAGGCCTTAAAATGCATCTTATTCCTGCAAAAATCTTGATAACTTTCGAGGCCCAAAAAAGGGGTTTACATCCTAGACCCCATAAAGTCCAGAAAATTTTGGTGACCTGAAAACAGTGTCAGAGAGCTCTGAATGTCGCAAAAATATTTGCAGCCTGAAAAGGGCATTAATCCGCATCCTGGCCCCCTGAAATTCCCCAAAATATTTTTGGCCCAAAAAATGCATCCTACATCCCTGAAGTTCACAAAATGTTGGCAGCACAAAACAGGCCTTAAAATACATATTAGGCCTGCAAAAATGTAGAAAACTTTGAAGGCCCAAAAAAGGGGTTTACAGGCATCCTAGACCCCCTAAAGTCCAGAAAATGTTGGCAGCCCAAAAACTGTATCAGAGAGCTCTGAATGTCCCAAAAACATTTGCAGTCTGAAAAGGGCATTAACCCGCATGCTAGACCCCTGAAATTTCCCAAAATATTTTGGCCACGAAAAATTCATCCTACACCCCTGAAAATTCAGAAAATGTTGGCAGCACAAAAAAGGCCTTAAAATACATATTAGGCATCCAAAAATGTAGAAAACTTTGGAGGCCCAAAAAAAGGGGTTTACAGGCATCCTAGACCACATAAAGTCCAGAAAATGTTGGTGGCCCAAAAACTGTGTCAGAGAGCTCTGAATGGCCCAAAAACGCTTGCAGCCTGAAAAGGGCATTAACCCGCATCCTAGACCCCCGAAATTCCCAAAAACATTCATGGCCCGAAAAATGCATCCTACACCCCTTAAAGTTCAGAAACTGTTGGCAGCCCAAAAAATGCCTTAAAATGCATCTTATTTCTGCAAATATCTTTAAAACTTTGGAGGCCCAAAAAAGGGTTTTGCAGGCATCCTAGACCCCATAAAGTCCAGAAAATGTTGGTGACCCGAAAACAGTGTCAGAGAGCTATGAATGTCCCAAAAATATTTGCAGTCTGAAAAGGGCATTAACCCGCATGCTAGACCCCTGAAATTTCCCAAAATATTTTGGCCACGAAAAATTCATCCTACACCCCTGAAAATTCAGAAAATATTGGCAGCACAAAAAAGGCCTTAAAATACATATTAGGCCTCCAAAAATGTAGAAAACTTTGGAGGCCCAAAAAAGGGGTTTACAGGCATCCTAGACCCCCTAAAGTCCAGAAAATGTTGGTAGGCCAAAAACTGTGTCAGAGAGCTCTGAATGTCCCAAAAACGTTTGCAGCCTGAAAAGGGCATTAACCCACATCCTAAACCCCTGAAATTCCCAAAAACATTTTTGGCCCGAAAAATGCATCCTACACCCCTGAAAGTTCCGAAAATGTTGGCAGCCCCAAAAAGGCCTTAAAATGCATCTTATTCCTGTAAAAATCTTGATAACTTTGGAGGCCCAAAAAAGAGGCCTTTTTGAAAGTATTCTAAGAACACTGGTAATGTCCGCGGACATTAAAAGTTTCCATAGGCCATAGTTGAAATGTTTTACTCTATGGGTGTGATATGCTGCGGTGGAGATGGAGACGGGTGCAGCATCATCATCGTCATCTAGACCCCATAAAGTCCAGAAAATGTTGGTGACCCGAAAACAGTGTCAGAGAGCTCTGAATGTCCCAACAATAGTTGCAGCCTGAAAAGGGCATTAATCCGCATCCTGGCCCCCTGAAATTCCCCAAAATATTTTTTGCCCGAAAAATGCATCCTACATCCCTGAAGTTCAGAAAATTTTGGCAGCACAAAACAGGCCTTAAAATACATATTAGGCCTGCAAAAACGTAGAAAACTTTGGAGGCCCAAAAAAGGGGTTTACAGGCATCCTAGACCCACTAAAGTCCAGAAAATGTTGGCGGCCCAAAAACTGTGTCAGAGAGCTCTGAATGTCCCAAAAACATTTGCAATCTGAAAAGGGCATTAACCCGCATGCTAGACCCCTGAAATTCCCCAAAATATTTTGGCCACAAAAAATTCATCCTACACCCCTGAAAATTCAGAAAATGTTGGCAGCACAAAAAAGGCCTTAAAATACATATTAGGCCTCTAAAAATGTAGAAAACTTTGGAGGCCCAAAAAAGGGGTTTACAGGCATCCTAGACCCCCTAAAGTCCAGAAAATGTTGGTAGGCCAACAACTGTGTCAGAGAGCTCTGAATGTCCCAAAAACGTTTGCAGCCTGAAAAGGGCATTAACCCACATCCTAAACCCCTGAAATTCCCAAAAACATTTTTGGCCCGAAAAATGCATCCTACACCCCTGAAAGTTCCGAAAATGTTGGCAGCCCCAAAAAGGCCTTAAAATGCATCTTATTCCTGCAAAAATCTTGATAACTTTGGAGGCCCAAAAAAGGGGCATTTTTGAAAGTATTCTAAGAACACTGGTAATGTCCGCGGACATTAAAAGTTTCCATAGGCCATAGTTGAAATGTTTTACTCTATGGGTGTGATATGCTGCGGTGGAGATGGAGACGGGTGCAGCATCATCATCGTCATCTAGACCCCATAAAGTCCAGAAAATGTTGGTGACCCGAAAACAGTGTCAGAGAGCTCTGAATGTCCCAAAAATATTTGCATCTGAAAAGGGCATTAATTCGCATCCTGGCCCCCTGAAATTCCCCAAAATACTTTTGGCCCAAAAAATGCATCCTACATCCATGTAGTTCAGAAAATGTTGGCAGCACAAAACAGGCCTTAAAATACATATTAGGCCTGCAAAAATGTAGAAAACTTTGGAGGCCCAAAAAAGGGGTTTACAGGCATCCTAGACCCACTAAAGTCCAGAAAATGTTGGCGGCCCAAAAACTGTGTCAGAGAGCTCTGAATATCCCAAAAACATTTGCAATCTGAAAAGGACATTAACCCGCATGCTAGACCCCTGAAATTCCCCAAAATATTTTGGCCACGAAAAATTCATCCTACACCCCTGAAAATTCAGAAAATGTTGGCAGCACAAAAAAGGCCTTAAAATACATATTAGGCCTGCAAAAATGTAGAAAACTTTGGAGGCCCAAAAAAGGGGTTTACAGGCATCCTAGACCACATAAAGTCCAGAAAATGTTGGTGGCCCAAAAACTGTGTCAGAGAGCTCTGAATGGCCCAAAAACGCTTGCAGCCTGAAAAGGGCATTAACCCGCATCCTAGACCCCTGAAATTCCTAAAAACATTCATGGCCCGAAAAATGCATCCTACACCCCTTAAAGTTCAGAAACTGTTGGCAGCCCAAAAAATGCCTTAAAATGCATCTTATTTCTGCAATAATCTTTAAAACTTTGGAGGCCCAAAAAAGGGATTTGCAGGCATCCTAGACCCCATAAAGTCCAGAAAATGTTGGTAGGCCAAAAACTGTGTCAGAGAGCTCTGAATGTCCCAAAAACGTTTGCAGCCTGAAAAGGGCATTAACCCACATCCTAACCCCCTGAAATTCCCAAAAACATTCTTGGCCCGAAAAATGCATCCTACACCCCTGAAAGTTCAGAAAATGTTGGCAGCCCCAAAAAGGCCTTAAAATGCATCTTATTCCTGCAAAAATCTTGATAACTTTCGAGGCCCAAAAAAGGGGTTTACAGGCATCCTAGACCCACTAAAGTCCAGAAAATGTTGGCGGCCCAAAAACTGTGTCAGAGAGCTCTGAATGTCCCAAACACATTTGCAGTCTGAAAAGGGCATTAACTCGCATGCTAGACCCCTGAAATTCCCCAAAATATTTTGGCCACGAAAAATTCATCCTACACCGGTGAAAATTCAGAAAATGTTGGCAGCACAAAAAAGGCCTTAAAATACATATTAGGCCTCTAAAAATGTAGAAAACTTTGGATTCCCAAAAAAGGGGTTTACAGGCATCCTAGACCCCCTAAAGTCCAGAAAATGTTGGTAGGCCAACAACTGTGTCAGAGAGCTCTGAATGTCCCAAAAACGTTTGCAGCCTGAAAAGGGCATTAACCCACATCCTAAACCCCTGAAATTCGCAAAAACATTTTTGGCCCAAAAAATGCAGCCTACACCCCTGAAAGTTCAGAAAATGTTGGCAGCCCCAAAAAGGCCTTAAAATGCATCTTATTCCTGCAAAAATCTTGATAACTTTCGAGGCCCAAAAAAGGGGTTTACATCCTAGACCCCATAAAGTCCAGAAAATGTTGGTGACCTGAAAACAGTGTCAGAGAGCTCTGAATGTCCCAAAAATATTTGCAGCCTGAAAAGGGCATTAATCCGCATCCTGGCCCCCTGAAATTCCCCAAAATACTTTTGGCCCAAAAAATGCACCCTACATCCCTGAAGTTCAGAAAATGTTGGTAGCACAAAACAGGCCTTAAAATACATATTAGGCCTGCAAAAATGTAGAAAACTTTGGTTGCCCAAAAAAGGGGTTTACAGGCATCCTAGACCCCCTAAAGTCCAGAAAATGTTGGCGGCCCAAAAAACGGTGTCAGAGAGCTCTGAATGTCCCAAAAACATTTGCAGTCTGAAAAGGGCATTAACCCGCATGCTAGACCCCTGAACTTCCCCAAAATATTTTGGCCATGAAAAATTCATCCTACACCCCTGAAAATTCAGAAAATGTTGGCAGCACAAAAAAGGCCTTAAAATACATATTAGGCCTGCAAAAATGTAGAAAACTTTGGAGGCCCAAAAAAGGGGTTTACAGGCATCCTAGACCACATAAAGTCCAGAAAATGTTGGTGGCCCAAAAACTGTGTCAGAGAGCTCTGAATGGCCCAAAAACGCTTGCAGCCTGAAAAGGGCATTAACCCGCATCCTAGACCCCTGAAATTCCTAAAAACATTTATGGCCCGAAAAATGCATCCTACACCCCTTAAAGTTCAGAAACTGTTGGCAGCCCAAAAAATGCCTTAAAATTCATCTTATTTCCGCAATAATCTTTAAAACTTTGGAGGCCCAAAAAAGGGGTTTGCAGGCATCCTAGACCCCATAAAGTCCAGAAAATGTTGGTGACCCGAAAACAGTGTCAGAGAGCTCTGAATGTCCCAAAAATATTTGCAGTCTGAAAAGGGCATTAACCCGCATGCTAGACCCCTGAAATTTCCCAAAATATTTTGGCCACGAAAAATTCATCCTACACCCCTGAAAATTCAGAAAATATTGGCAGCACAAAAAAGGCCTTAAAATACATATTAGGCCTTCAAAAATGTAGAAAACTTTGGAGGCCCAAAAAAGGGGTTTACAGGCATCCTAGACCCCCTAAAGTCCAGAAAATGTTGGTAGGCCAAAAACTGTGTCAGAGAGCTCTGAATGTCCCAAAAACGTTTGCAGCCTGAAAAGGGCATTAACCCACATCCTAAACCCCTGAAATTCGCAAAAACATTTTTGGCCCAAAAAATGCATCCTACACCTCTGAAAGTTCAGAAAATGTTGGCAGCCCCAAATAGGCCTTAAAATGCATCTTATTCCTGCAAAAATCTTGATAACTTTCGAGGCCCAAAAAAGGGGTTTACATCCTAGACCCCATAAAGTCCAGAAAATGTTGGTGACCTGAAAACAGTGTCAGAGAGCTCTGGATGTCCCAAAAATATTTGCAGCCTGAAAAGGGCATTAATCCGCATCCTGGCCCCCTGAAATTCCCCAAAATACTTTTGGCCCAAAAAATGCACCCTACATCCCTGAAGTTCAGAAAATGTTGGCAGCACAAAACAGGCCTTAAAATACATATTAGGCCTGCAAAAATGTAGAAAACTTTGGTTGCCCAAAAAAGGGGTTTACAGGCATCCTAGACCCCCTAAAGTCCAGAAAATGTTGGCGGCCCAAAAAACGGTGTCAGAGAGCTCTGAATGTCCCAAAAACATTTGCAGTCTGAAAAGGGCATTAACCCGCATGCTAGACCCCTGAACTTCCCCAAAATATTTTGGCCATGAAAAATTCATCCTACACCCCTGAAAATTCAGAAAATGTTGGCAACACAAAAAAGGCCTTAAAATACATATTAGGCCTCCAAAAATGTAGAAAACTTTGGTTGCCCAAAAAAGGGGTTTACAGGCATCCTAGACCCCCTAAAGTCCAGAAAATGTTGGCGGCCCAAAAAACGGTGTCAGAGAGCTCTGAATGTCCCAAAAACGTTTGCAGCCTGAAAAGGGCATTAACCCACATCCTAAACCCCTGAAATTCCCAAAAACATTTTTGGCCCGAAAAATGCATCCTACACCCCTGAAAGTTCCGAAAATGTTGGCAGCCCCAAAAAGGCCTTAAAATGCATCTTTTTCCTGCAAAAATCTTGATAACTTTGGAGGCCCAAAAAAGGGGCCTTTTTGAAAGTATTCTAAGAACACTGGTAATGTCCGCGGACATTAAAAGTTTCCATAGGCCATAGTTGAAATGTTTTACTCTATGGGTGTGATATGCTGCGGTGGAGATGGAGACGGGTGCAGCATCATCATCGTCATCTAGACCCCATAAAGTCCAGAAAATGTTGGTGACCCGAAAACAGTGTCAGAGAGCTCTGAATGTCCCAAAAATATTTGCAGCCTGAAAAGGGCATTAATCCGCATCCTGGTCCCCTGAAATTCCCCAAAATATTTTTGGCCCGAAAAATGCATCCTACATCCCTGAAGTTCACAAAATGTTGGCAGCACAAAACAGGCCTTAAAATACATATTAGGCCTGCAAAAATGTAGAAAACTTTGAAGGCCCAAAAAAGGGGTTTACAGGCATCCTAGACCCCCTAAAGTCCAGAAAATGTTGGTAGGCCAAAAACTGTGTCAGAGAGCTCTGAATGTCCCAAAAACGTTTGCAGCCTGAAAAGGGCATTAACCCACATCCTAAACCCCTGAAATTTCAAAAAACATTTTTGGCCCGAAAAATGAATCCTACACCCCTTAAAGTTCAGAAAATATTGGCAGCCACAAAAAGGCCTTAAAATGCATCTTATTCCTGCAAAAATCTTGATAACTTTGGAGGCCCAAAAAAGGGGTCTACATCCTAGACCCCATAAAGTCCAGAAAATGTTGGTGACCCGAAAACAGTGTCAGAGAGCTCTGAATGTCCCAAAAATATTTGCATCTGAAAAGGGCATTAATCCGCATCCTGGCCCCCTGAAATTCCCCAAAATACTTTTGGCCCAAAAAATGCATCCTACATCCCTGTAGTTCAGAAAATGTTGGCAGCACAAAACAGGCCTTAAAATACATATTAGGCCTGCAAAAATGTAGAAAACTTTGGAGGCCCAAAAAAGGGGTTTGCAGGCATCCTAGACCCCATAAAGTCCAGAAAATGTTGGTGACCCGAAAACAGTGTCAGAGAGCTCTGAATGTCCCAAAAATATTTGCAGTCTGAAAAGGACATTAACCCGCATGCTAGACCCCTGAAATTTCCCAAAATATTTTGGCCACGAAAAATTCATCCTACACCCCTGAAAATTCAGAAAATATTGGCAGCACAAAAAAGGCCTTAAAATACATATTAGGCCTCCAAAAATGTAGAAAACTTTGGAGGCCCAAAAAAGGGGTTTACAGGCATCCTAGACCCCCTAAAGTCCAGAAAATGTTGGTAGGCCAAAAACTGTGTCAGAGAGCTCTGAATGTCCCAAAAACGTTTGCAGCCTGAAAAGGGCATTAACCCACATCCTAACCCCCTGAAATTCCCAAAAACATTCTTGGCCCGAAAAATGCATCCTACACCCCTGAAAGTTCAGAAAATGTTGGCAGCCCCAAAAAGGCCTTAAAATGCATCTTATTCCTGCAAAAATCTTGATAACTTTGGAGGCCCAAAAAAGGGGTTTACATGCTAGACCCCATAAAGTCCAGAAAATGTTGGTGACCCGAAAACAGTGTCAGAGAGCTCTGAATGTCCCAAAAATAGTTGCAGCCTGAAAAGGGCATTAATCCGCATCCTGGCCCCCTGAAATTCCCCAAAATATTTTTGGCCCGAAAAATGCATCCTACATCCCTGAAGTTCAGAAAATGTTGGCAGCACAAAACAGGCCTTAAAATACATATTAGGCCTGCAAAAATGTAGAAAACTTTGAAGGCCCAAAAAAGGGGTTTACAGGCATCCTAGACCCCCTAAAGTCCAGAAAATGTTGGTAGGCCAAAAACTGTGTCAGAGAGCTCTGAATGTCCCAAAAACGTTTGCAGCCTGAAAAGGGCATTAACCCACATCCTAAACCCCTGAAATTCCCAAAAACATTTTTGGCCCGAAAAATGAATCCTACACCCCTTAAAGTTCAGAAAATATTGGCAGCCACAAAAAGGCCTTAAAATGCATCTTATTCCTGCAAAAATCTTGATAACTTTGGAGGCCCAAAAAAGGGGTTTACATCCTAGACCCCATAAAGTCCAGAAAATGTTGGTGACCCGAAAACAGTGTCAGAGAGCTCTGAATGTCCCAAATATATTTGCATCTGAAAAGGGCATTAATCCGCATCCTGGCCCCCTGAAATTCCCCAAAATACTTTTGGCCCAAAAAATGCATCCTACATCCATGTAGTTCAGAAAATGTTGGCAGCACAAAACAGGCCTTAAAATACATATTAGGCCTGCAAAAATGTAGAAAACTTTGGAGGCCCAAAAAAGGGGTTTACAGGCATCCTAGACCCACTAAAGTCCAGAAAATGTTGGCGGCCCAAAAACTGTGTCAGAGAGCTCTGAATATCCCAAAAACATTTGCAATCTGAAAAGGACATTAACCCGCATGCTAGACCCCTGAAATTCCCCAAAATATTTTGGCCACGAAAAATTCATCCTACACCCCTGAAAATTCAGAAAATGTTGGCAGCACAAAAAAGGCCTTAAAATACATATTAGGCCTGCAAAAATGTAGAAAACTTTGGAGGCCCAAAAAAGGGGTTTACAGGCATCCTAGACCACATAAAGTCCAGAAAATGTTGGTGGCCCAAAAACTGTGTCAGAGAGCTCTGAATGGCCCAAAAACGCTTGCAGCCTGAAAAGGGCATTAACCCGCATCCTAGACCCCTGAAATTCCTAAAAACATTCATGGCCCGAAAAATGCATCCTACACCCCTTAAAGTTCAGAAACTGTTGGCAGCCCAAAAAATGCCTTAAAATGCATCTTATTTCTGCAATAATCTTTAAAACTTTGGAGGCCCAAAAAAGGGATTTGCAGGCATCCTAGACCCCTGAAAGTTCAGAAAATGTTGGCAGCCCCAAAAAGGCCTTAAAATGCATCTTATTCCTGCAAAAATCTTGATAACTTTCGAGGCCCAAAAAAGGGGTTTACATCCTAGACCCCATAAAGTCCAGAAAATGTTGGTGACCTGAAAACAGTGTCAGAGAGCTCTGAATGTCGCAAAAATATTTGCAGCCTGAAAAGGGCATTAATCCGCATCCTGGCCCCCTGAAATTCCCCAAAATAGTTTTGGCCCAAAAAATGCATCCTACATCCCTGAAGTTCAGAAAATGTTGGCAGCACAAAACAGGCCTTAAAATACATTTTAGGCCTGCAAAAATGTAGAAAATTTTGGTTGCCCAAAAAAGGGGTTTACAGGCATCCTAGACCCCCTAAAGTCCAGAAAATGTTGGCGGCCCAAAAAACGGTGTCAGAGAGCTCTGAATGTCCCAAAAACGTTTGCAGCCTGAAAAGGGCATTAACCCACATCCTAAACCCCTGAAATTCCCAAAAACATTTTTGGCCCGAAAAATGAATCCTACACCCCTTAAAGTTCAGAAAATATTGGCAGCCGCAAAAAGGCCTTAAAATGCATCTTATTCCTCCAAAAATCTTGATAACTTTGGAGGCCCAAAAAAGGGGTTTACATCCTAGACCCCATAAAGTCCAGAAAATGTTGGTGACCCGGAAACAGTGTCAGAGAGCTCTGAATGTCCCAAAAATATTTGCAGCCTGAAAAGGGCATTAATCCGCATCCTGGCCCCCTGAAATTCCCCAAAATATTTTTGGCCCGAAAAATGCATCCTACATCCCTGAAGTTCAGAAAATGTTGGCAGCACAAAACAGGCCTTAAAATACACATTAGGCCTGCAAAAATATAGAAAACTTTGGAGGCCCAAAAAAGGGGTTTACAGGCATCCTAGACCCCCTAAAGTCCAGAAAATGTTGGTGGCCCAAAAACTGTGTCAGAGAGTTCTGAATGTCCCAAAAACATTTGCAGTCTGAAAAGGGCATTAACCCGCATGCTAGACCCCTGAAATTTCCCAAAATATTTTGCCCACAAAAAATTCATCCTACACCCCTGAAAATTCAGAAAATGTTGGCAGCACAAAAAAGGCCTTAAAATACATATTAGGCCTCTAAAAATGTAGAAAACTTTGGAGGCCCAAAAAAGGGGTTTACAGACATCCTAGACCCCCTAAAGTCCAGAAAATGTTGGTAGGCCAACAACTGTGTCAGAGAGCTCTGAATGTCCCAAAAACGTTTACAGCCTGAAAAGGGCATTAACCCACATCCTAAACCCCTGAAATTCCCAAAAACATTTTTGGCCCGAAAAATGCATCCTACACCCCTGAAAGTTCCGAAAATGTTGGCAGCCCCAAAAAGGCCTTAAAATGCATCTTATTCCTGTAAAAATCTTGATAACTTTGGAGGCCCAAAAAAGAGGCCTTTTTGAAAGTATTCTAAGAACACTGGTAATGTCCGCGGACATTATAAGTTTCCATAGGCCATAGTTGAAATGTTTTACTCTATGGGTGTGATATGCTGCGGTGGAGATGGAGACGGGTGCAGCATCATCATCGTCAGCTAGACCCCATAAAGTCCAGAAAATGTTGGTGACCCGAAAACAGTGTCAGAGAGCTCTGAATGTCCCAAAAATAGTTGCAGCCTGAAAAGGGCATTAATCCGCATCCTGGCCCCCTGAAATTCCCCAAAATATTTTTTGCCCGAAAAATGCATCCTACATCCCTGAAGTTCAGAAAATTTTGGCAGCACAAAACAGGCCTTAAAATACATATTAGGCCTGCAAAAATGTAGAAAACTTTGGAGGCCCAAAAAAGGGGTTTACAGGCATCCTAGACCCACTAAAGTCCAGAAAATGTTGGCGGCCCAAAAACTGTGTCAGAGAGCTCTGAATGTCCCAAAAACATTTGCAATCTGAAAAGGGCATTAACCCGCATGCTAGACCCCTGAAATTCCCCAAAATATTTTGGCCACGAAAAATTCATCCTACACCCCTGAAAATTCAGAAAATGTTGGCAGCACAAAAAAGGCCTTAAAATACATATTAGGCCTGCAAAAATGTAGAAAACTTTGGAGGCCCAAAAAAGGGGTTTACAGGCATCCTAGACCACATAAAGTCCAGAAAATGTTGGTGGCCCAAAAACTGTGTCAGAGAGCTCTGAATGGCCCAAAAACGCTTGCAGCCTGAAAAGGGCATTAACCCGCATCCTAGACCCCTGAAATTCCTAAAAACATTCATGGCCCGAAAAATGCATCCTACACCCCTTAAAGTTCAGAAACTGTTGGCAGCCCAAAAAATGCCTTAAAATGCATCTTATTTCTGCAATAATCTTTAAAACTTTGGAGGCCCAAAAAAGGGGTTTGCAGGCATCCTAGACCCCATAAAGTCCAGAAAATGTTGGTGACCCGAAAACAGTGTCAGAGAGCTCTGAATGTCCCAAAAATATTTGCAGTCTGAAAAGGACATTAACCCGCATGCTAGACCCCTGAAATTTCCCAAAATATTTTGGCCACGAAAAATTCATCCTACACCCCTGAAAATTCAGAAAATATTGGCAGCACAAAAAAGGCCTTAAAATACATATTAGGCCTCCAAAAATGTAGAAAACTTTGGAGGCCCAAAAAAGGGGTTTACAGGCATCCTAGACCCCCTAAAGTCCAGAAAATGTTGGTAGGCCAAAAACTGTGTCAGAGAGCTCTGAATGTCCCAAAAACGTTTGCAGCCTGAAAAGGGCATTAACCCACATCCTAACCCCCTGAAATTCCCAAAAACATTCTTGGCCCGAAAAATGCATCCTACACCCCTGAAAGTTCAGAAAATGTTGGCAGCCCCAAAAAGGCCTTAAAATGCATCTTATTCCTGCAAAAATCTTGATAACTTTCGAGGCCCAAAAAAGGGGTTTACATCCTAGACCCCATAAAGTCCAGAAAATGTTGGTGACCTGAAAACAGTGTCAGAGAGCTCTGAATGTCCCAAAAATATTTTCAGCCTGAAAAGGGCATTAATCCGCATCCTGGCCCCCTGAAATTCCCCAAAATATTTTTGGCCCAAAAAATGCATCCTACATCCCTATAGTTCAGAAAATGTTGGCAGCACAAAACAGGCCTTAAAATACATATTAGGCCTGCAAAAATGTAGAAAACTTTGGTTGCCCAAAAAAGGGGTTTACAGGCATCCTAGACCCCCTAAAGTCCAGAAAATGTTGGCGGCCCAAAAAACGGTGTCAGAGAGCTCTGAATGTCCCAAAAACGTTTGCAGCCTGAAAAGGGCATTAACCCACATCCTAAACCCCTGAAATTCCCAAAAACATTTTTGGCCCGAAAAATGAATCCTACACCCCTTAAAGTTCAGAAAATATTGGCAGCCGCAAAAAGGCCTTAAAATGCATCTTATTCCTCCAAAAATCTTGATAACTTTGGAGGCCCAAAAAAGGGGTTTACATCCTAGACCCCATAAAGTCCAGAAAATGTTGGTGACCCGAAAACAGTGTCAGAGAGCTCTGAATGTCCCAAAAATATTTGCAGCCTGAAAAGGGCATTAATCCGCATCCTGGCCCCCTGAAATTCCCCAAAATATTTTTGGCCCGAAAAATGCATCCTACATCCCTGAAGTTCAGAAAATGTTGGCAGCACAAAACAGGCCTTAAAATACACATTAGGCCTGCAAAAATGTAGAAAACTTTGGAGGCCCAAAAAAGGGGTTTACAGGCATCCTAGACCCCCTAAAGTCCAGAAAATGTTGGCGGGCCAAAAACTGTGTCAGAGAGTTCTGAATGTCCCAAAAACATTTGCAGTCTGAAAAGGGCATTAACCCGCATGCTAGACCCCTGAAATTTCCCAAAATAATTTGGCCACAAAAAATTCATCCTACTCCCCTGAAAATTCAGAAAATGTTGGCAGCACAAAAAAGGCCTTAAAATACATATTAGGCCTCTAAAAATGTAGAAAACTTTGGAGGCCCAAAAAAGGGGTTTACAGGCATCCTAGACCCCCTAAAGTCCAGAAAATGTTGGTAGGCCAACAACTGTGTCAGAGATCTCTGAATGTCCCAAACACGTTTGCAGCCTGAAAAGGGCATTAACCCACATCCTAAACCCCTGAAATTCCCAAAAACATTTTTGGCCCGAAAAATGCATCCTACACCCCTGAAAGTTCCGAAAATGTTGGCAGCCCCAAAAAGGCCTTAAAATGCATCTTATTCCTGCAAAAATCTTGATAACTTTGGAGGCCCAAAAAAGGGGCCTTTTTGAAAGTATTCTAAGAACACTGGTAAATGTCCGCGGACATTAAAAGTTTCCATAGGCCATAGTTGAAATGTTTTACTCTATGGGTGTGATATGCTGCGGTGGAGATGGAGACGGGTGCAGCATCATCATCGTCATCTAGACCCCATAAAGTCCAGAAAATGTTGGTGACCCGAAAACAGTGTCAGAGAGCTCTGAATGTCCCAAAAATATTTGCAGCCTGAAAAGGGCATTAATCCGCATCCTGGTCCCCTGAAATTCCCCAAAATATTGTTGGCCCGAAAAATGCATCCTACATCCCTGAAGTTCACAAAATGTTGGCAGCACAAAACAGGCCTTAAAATACATATTAGGCCTGCAAAAATGTAGAAAACTTTGAAGGCCCAAAAAAGGGGTTTACAGGCATCCTAGACCCCCTAAAGTCCAGAAAATGTTGGCAGCCCAAAAACTGTATCAGAGAGCTCTGAATGTCCCAAAAACATTTGCAGTCTGAAAAGGGCATTAACCTGCATGCTAGACCCCTGAAATTTCCCAAAATATTTTGGCCACGAAAAATTCATCCTACACCTCTGAAAATTCAGAAAATGTTGGCAACACAAAAAAAGGCCTTAAAATACATATTAGGCCTCCAAAAATGTAGAAAAC
Source organism: Ambystoma mexicanum (assembly GCF_040938575.1). Taxonomy (NCBI): domain Eukaryota; kingdom Metazoa; phylum Chordata; class Amphibia; order Caudata; family Ambystomatidae; genus Ambystoma; species Ambystoma mexicanum. The sequence goes on along the minus strand of NC_090935.1, from coordinate 1,301,773,608 downwards.
TCTGGAGGCCCAAAAAAGGGGTTTACAGGCATCCTAGACCCCCTAAAGTCCAGAAAATGTTGGTAGGCCAAAAACTGTGTCAGAGAGCTCTGAATGTCCCAAAAACGTTTGCAGCCTGAAAAGGGCATTAACCCACATCCTAAACCCCTGAAATTCCCAAAAACATTTTTGGCCCGAAAAATGAATCCTACACCCCTTAAAGTTCAGAAAATATTGGCAGCCGCAAAAAGGCCTTAAAATGCATCTTATTCCTGCAAAAATCTTGATAACTTTGGAGGCCCAAAAAAGGGTTTTACATCCTAGACCCCATAAAGTCCAGAAAATGTTGGTGACCCGAAAACAGTGTCAGAGAGCTCTGAATGTCCCAAAAATATTTGCATCTGAAAAGGGCATTAATCCGCATCCTGGCCCCCTGAAATTCCCCAAAATATTTTTGGCCCGAAAAATGCATCCTACATCCCTGAAGTTCAGAAAATGTTGGCAGCACAAAACAGGCCTTAAAATACATATTAGGCCTGCAAAAATGTAGAAAACTTTGGAGGCCCAAAAAAGGGGTTTACAGGCATCCTAGACCCACTAAAGTCCAGAAAATGTTGGCGGCCCAAAAACTGTGTCAGAGAGCTCTGAATGTCCCAAACACATTTGCAATCTGAAAAGGGCATTAACTCGCATGCTAGACCCCTGAAATTCCCCAAAATATTTTGGCCACGAAAAATTCATCCTACACCCCTGAAAATTCAGAAAATGTTGGCAGCACAAAAAAGGCCTTAAAATACATATTAGGCCTGCAAAAATGTAGAAAACTTTGGAGGCCCAAAAAAAGGGGTTTACAGGCATCCTAGACCACATAAAGTCCAGAAAATGTTGGTGGCCCAAAAACTGTGTCAGAGAGCTCTGAATGGCCCAAAAACGCTTGCAGCCTGAAAAAGGCATTAACCCGCATCCTAGACCCCTGAAATTCCTAAAAACATTCATGGCCCAAAAAATGCATCCTACACCCCTTAAAGTTCAGAAACTGTTGGCAGCCCAAAAAATGCCGTAAAATGCATCTTATTTCTGCATATATCTTTACAACTTTGGAGGCCCAAAAAAGCGTTTTGCAGGCATCCTAGACCCCATAAAGTCCAGAAAATGTTGGTGACCCGAAAACAGCGTCAGAGAGCTCTGAATGTCCCAAAAATATTTGCAGTCTGAAAAGGGCATTAACCCGCATGCTAGACCCCTGAAATTTCCCAAAATATTTTGGCCACGAAAAATTCATCCTACACCCCTGAAAATTCAGAAAATATTGGCAGCACAAAAAGGCCTTAAAATACATATTAGGCCTCCAAAAATGTAGAAAACTTTGGAGGCCCAAAAAAGGGGTTTACAGGCATCCTAGACCCCCTAAAGTCCAGAAAATGTTGGTAGGCCAAAAACTGTGTCAGAGAGCTCTGAATGTCCCAAAAACGTTTGCAGCCTGAAAAGGGCATTAACCCACATCCTAAACCCCTGAAATTCCCAAAAACATTTTTGGCCCGAAAAATGAATCCTACACCCCTTAAAGTTCAGAAAATATTGGCAGCCGCAAAAAGGCCTTAAAATGCATCTCATTCCTGCAAAAATCTTGATAACTTTGGAGGCCCAAAAAAGGGGTTTACATCCTAGACCCCATAAAGTCCAGAAAATGTTGGTGACCCGAAAACAGTGTCACAGAGCTCTGAATGTCCCAAAAATATTTGCATCTGAAAAGGGCATTAATCCGCATCCTGGCCCCCTGAAATTCCCCAAAATATTTTTGGCCCGAAAAATGCATCCTACATCCCTGAAGTTCAGAAAATGTTGACAGCACAAAACAGGCCTTAAAATACATATTAGGCCTGCAAAAATGTAGAAAACTTTGGAGGCCCAAAAAAGGGGTTTACAGGTATCCTAGACCCCCTAAAGTCCAGAAAATGTTGGCGGCCCAAAAAACGGTGTCAGAGAGCTCTGAATGTCCCAAAAACATTTGCAGTCTGAAAAGGGCATTAACCCGCATGCTAGACCCCTGAACTTCCCCAAAATATTTTGGCCATGAAAAATTCATCCTACACCCCTGAAAATTCAGAAAATGTTGGCAACACAAAAAAAGGCCTTAAAATACATATTAGGCCACCAAAAATGTAGAAAACTCTGGAGGCCCAAAAAAGGGGTTTACAGGCATCCTAGACCCCCTAAAGTCCAGAAAATGTTGGTAGGCCAAAAACTGTGTCAGAGAGCTCTGAATGTCCCAAAAACGTTTGCAGCCTGAAAAGGGCATTAACCCACATCCTAAACCCCTGAAATTCCCAAAAACATTTTTAGCCCGAAAAATGAATCCTACACCCCTTAAAGTTCAGAAAATATTGGCAGCTGCAAAAAGGCCTTAAAATGCATCATATTCCTGCAAAAATCTTGATAACTTTGGAGGCCCAAAAAAGGGGTTTACATCCTAGACCCCATAAAGTCCAGAAAATGTTGGTGACCCGAAAACAGTGTCAGAGAGCTCTGAATGTCCCAAAAATATTTGCAGCCTGAAAAGGGCATTAATCTGCATCCTGGCCCCCTGAAATTCCCCAAAATATTTTTGGCCCGAAAAATGCATCCTACATCCCTGAAGTTCAGAAAATGTTGGCAGCACAAAACAGGCCTTAAAATACACATTAGGCCTGCAAAAATGTAGAAAACTTTGGAGGCCCAAAAAAGGGGTTTACAGGCATCCTAGACCCCCTAAAGTCCAGAAAATGTTGGCGGCCCAAAAACTGTGTCAGAGAGTTCTGAATGTCCCAAAAACATTTGCAGTCTGAAAAGGGCATTAACCCGCATGCTAGACCCCTGAAATTTCCCAAAATATTTTGGCCACAAAAAATTCATCCTACACCCCTGAAAATTCAGAAAATGTTGGCAGCACAAAAAAGGCCTTAAAATACATATTAGGCCTCTAAAAATGTAGAAAACTTTGGAGGCCCAAAAAAGGGGTTTACAGGCATCCTAGACCCCCTAAAGTCCAGAAAATGTTGGTAGGCCAACAACTGTGTCAGAGAGCTCTGAATGTCCCAAAAACGTTTGCAGCCTGAAAAGGGCATTAACCCACATCCTAAACCCCTGAAATTCCCAAAAACATTTTTGGCCCGAAAAATGCATCCTACACCCCTGAAAGTTCCGAAAATGTTGGCAGCCCCAAAAAGGCCTTAAAATGCATCTTATTCCTGCAAAAATCTTGATAACTTTGGAGGCCCAAAAAAGGGCCTTTTTGAAAGTATTCTAAGAACACTGGTAATGTCCGCGGACATTAAAAGTTTCCATAGGCCATAGTTGAAATGTTTTACTCTATGGGTGTGATATGCTGCGGTGGAGATGGAGACGGGTGCAGCATCATCATCGTCATCTAGACCCCATAAAGTCCAGAAAATGTTGGTGACCCGAAAACAGTGTCAGAGAGCTCTGAATGTCCCAAAAATATTTGCAGCCTGAAAAGGGCATTAATCCGCATCCTGGTCCCCTGAAATTCCCCAAAATATTTTTGGCCCGAAAAATGCATCCTACATCCCTGAAGTTCACAAAATGTTGGCAGCACAAAACAGGCCTTAAAATACATATTAGGCCTGCAAAAATGTAGAAAACTTTGAAGGCCCCAAAAAAGGGGTTTACAGGCATCCTAGACCCCCTAAAGTCCAGAAAATGTTGGTAGGCCAAAAACTGTGTCAGAGAGCTCTGAATGTCCCAAAAACGTTTGCAGCCTGAAAAGGGCATTAACCCACATCCTAAACCCCTGAAATTCCCAAAAACATTTTTGGCCCGAAAAATGAATCCTACACCCCTTAAAGTTCAGAAAATATTGGCAGCCGCAAAAAGGCCTTAAAATGCATCTTATTCCTGCAAAAATCTTGATAACTTTGGAGGCCCAAAAAAGGGGTTTACATCCTAGACCCCATAAAGTCCAGAAAATGTTGGTGACCCGAAAACAGTGTCAGAGAGCTCTGAATGTCCCAAAAATATTTGCATCTGAAAAGGGCATTAATCCGCATCCTGGCCCCCTGAAATTCCCCAAAATATTTTTGGCCCGAAAAATGCATCCTACATCCCTGAAGTTCAGAAAATGTTGGCAGCACAAAACAGGCCTTAAAATACATATTAGGCCTGCAAAAATGTAGAAAACTTTGGAGGCCCAAAAAAGGGGTTTACAGGCATCCTAGACCCACTAAAGTCCAGAAAATGTTGGCGGCCCAAAAACTGTGTCAGAGAGCTCTGAATGTCCCAAACACATTTGCAGTCTGAAAAGGGCATTAACTCGCATGCTAGACCCCTGAAATTCCCCAAAATATTTTGGCCACGAAAAATTCATCCTACACCCCTGAAAATTCAGAAAATGTTGGCAGCACAAAAAAGGCCTTAAAATACATATTAGGCCTATAAAAATGTAGAAAACTTTGGAGGCCCAAAAAAGGGGTTTACAGGCATCCTAGACCCCCTAAAGTCCAGAAAATGTTGGTAGGCCAACAACTGTGTCAGAGAGCTCTGAATGTCCCAAAAACGTTTGCAGCCTGAAAAGGGCATTAACCCACATCCTAAACCCCTGAAATTCCCAAAAACATTTTTGGCCCGAAAAATGCATCCTACACCCCTGAAAGTTCCGAAAATGTTGGCAGCCCCAAAAAGGCCTTAAAATGGATCTTATTCCTGCAAAAATCTTGATAACTTTAGAGGCCCAAAAAAGAGGCCTTTTTGAAAGTATTCTAAGAACACTGGTAATGTCCGCAGACATTAAAAGTTTCCATAGGCCATAGTTGAAATGTTTTACTCTATGGGTGTGATATGCTGCGGTGGAGATGGAGACGGGTGCAGCATCATCATCGTCATCTAGACCCCATAAAGTCCAGAAAATGTTGGTGACCCGAAAACAGTGTCAGAGAGCTCTGAATGTCCCAAAAATAGTTGCAGCCTGAAAAGGGCATTAATCCGCATCCTGGCCCCCTGAAATTCCCCAAAATATTTTTTGCCCGAAAAATGCATCCTACATCCCTGAAGTTCAGAAAATGTTGGCAGCACAAAACAGGCCTTGAAATACATATTAGGCCTGCAAAAATGTAGAAAACTTTGGAGGCCCAAAAAAGGGGTTTACAGGCATCCTAGACCCACTAAAGTCCAGAAAATGTTGGCGGCCCAAAAACTGTGTCAGAGAGCTCTGAATGTCCCAAAAACATTTGCAATCTGAAAAGGGCATTAACCCGCATGCTAGACCCCTGAAATTCCCCAAAATATTTTGGCCACGAAAAATTCATCCTACACCCCTGAAAATTCAGAAAATGTTGGCAGCACAAAAAAGGCCTTAAAATACATATTAGGCCTGCAAAAATGTAGAAAACTTTGGAGGCCCAAAAAAGGGGTTTACAGGCATCCTAGACGACATAAAGTCCAGAAAATGTTGGTGGCCCAAAAACTGTGTCAGAGAGCTCTGAATGTCCCAAAAACGCTTGCAGCCTGAAAAGGGCATTAACCCGCATCCTAGACCCCTGAAATTCCTAAAAACATTCATGGCCCGAAAAATGCATCCTACACCCCTTAAAGTTCAGAAACTGTTGGCAGCCCAAAAAATGCCTTAAAATGCATCTTATTTCTGCAATAATCTTTAAAACTTTGGAGGCCCAAAAAAGGGGTTTGCAGGCATCCTAGACCCCATAAAGTCCAGAAAATGTTGGTGACCCGAAAACAGTGTCAGAGAGCTCTGAATGTCCCAAAAATATTTGCAGTCTGAAAAGGACATTAACCCGCATGCTAGACCCCTGAAATTTCCCAAAATATTTTGGCCACGAAAAATTCATCCTACACCCCTGAAAATTCAGAAAATATTGGCAGCACAAAAAAGGCCTTAAAATACATATTAGGCCTCCAAAAATGTAGAAAACTTTGGAGGCCCAAAAAAGGGGTTTACAGGTATCCTAGACCCCCTAAAGTCCAGAAAATGTTGGCGGCCCAAAAAACGGTGTCAGAGAGCTCTGAATGTCCCAAAAACATTTGCAGTCTGAAAAGGGCATTAACCCGCATGCTAGACCCCTGAACTTCCCCAAAATATTTTGGCCATGAAAAATTCATCCTACACCCCTGAAAATTCAGAAAATGTTGGCAACACAAAAAAAGGCCTTAAAATACATATTAGGCCACCAAAAATGTAGAAAACTCTGGAGGCCCAAAAAAGGGGTTTACAGGCATCCTAGACCCCCTAAAGTCCAGAAAATGTTGGTAGGCCAAAAACTGTGTCAGAGAGCTCTGAATGTCCCAAAAACGTTTGCAGCCTGAAAAGGGCATTAACCCACATCCTAAACCCCTGAAATTCCCAAAAACATTTTTAGCCCGAAAAATGAATCCTACACCCCTTAAAGTTCAGAAAATATTGGCAGCCGCAAAAAGGCCTTAAAATGCATCATATTCCTGCAAAAATCTTGATAACTTTGGAGGCCCAAAAAAGGGGTTTACATCCTAGACCCCATAAAGTCCAGAAAATGTTGGTGACCCGAAAACAGTGTCAGAGAGCTCTGAATGTCCCAAAAATATTTGCATCTGAAAAGGGCATTAATCCGCATCCTGGCCCCCTGAAATTCCCCAAAATATTTTTGGCCCGAAAAATGCATCCTACATCCCTGAAGTTCAGAAAATGTTGGCAGCACAAAACAGGCCTTAAAATACATATTAGGCCTGCAAAAATGTAGAAAACTTTGGAGGCCCAAAAAAGGGGTTTACAGGCATCCTAGACCCACTAAAGTCCAGAAAATGTTGGCGGCCCAAAAACTGTGTCAGAGAGCTCTGAATGTCCCAAACACATTTGCAGTCTGAAAAGGGCATTAACTCGCATGCTAGACCCCTGAAATTCCCCAAAATATTTTGGCCACGAAAAATTCATCCTACACCCCTGAAAATTCAGAAAATGTTGCCAGCACAAAAAAGGCCTTAAAATACATATTAGGCCTCTAAAAATGTAGAAAACTTTGGAGGCCCAAAAAAGGGGTTTACAGGCATCCTAGACCCCCTAAAGTCCAGAAAATGTTGGTAGGCCAACAACTGTGTCAGAGAGCTCTGAATGTCCCAAAAACGTTTGCAGCCTGAAAAGGGCATTAACCCACATCCTAAACCTCTGAAATTCCCAAAAACATTTTTGGCCCGAAAAATGCATCCTACACCCCTGAAAGTTCCGAAAATGTTGGCAGCCCCAAAAAGGCCTTAAAATGCATCTTATTCCTGCAAAAATCTTGATAACTTTGGAGGCCCAAAAAAGAGGCCTTTTTGAAAGTATTCTAAGAACACTGGTAATGTCCGCGGACATTAAAAGTTTCCATAGGCCATAGTTGAAATGTTTTACTCTATGGGTGTGATATGCTGCGGTGGAGATGGAGACGGGTGCAGCATCATCATCGTCATCTAGACCCCATAAAGTCCAGAAAATGTTGGTGACCCGAAAACAGTGTCAGAGAGCTCTGAATGTCCCAAAAATAGTTGCAGCCTGAAAAGGGCATTAATCCGCATCCTGGCCCCCTGAAATTCCCCAAAATATTTTTTGCCCGAAAAATGGATCCTACATCCCTGAAGTTCAGAAAATGTTGGCAGCACAAAACAGGCCTTAAAATACATATTAGGCCTGCAAAAATGTAGAAAACTTTGGAGGCCCAAAAAAGGGGTTTACAGGCATCCTAGACCCACTAAAGTCCAGAAAATGTTGGCTGCCCAAAAACTGTGTCAGAGAGCTCTGAATGTCCCAAAAACATTTGCAATCTGAAAAGGGCATTAACCCGCATGCTAGACCCCTGAAATTCCCCAAAATATTTTGGCCACGAAAAATTCATCCTACACCCTTGAAAATTCAGAAAATGTTGGCAGCACAAAAAAGGCCTTAAAATACATATTAGGCCTGCAAAAATGTAGAAAGCTTTGGAGGCCCAAAAAAGGGGTTTACAGGCATCCTAGACCACATAAAGTCCAGAAAATGCTGGTGGCCCAAAAACTGTGTCAGAGAGCTCTGAATGGCCCAAAAACGCTTGCAGCCTGAAAAGGGCATTAACCCGCATCCTAGACCCCTGAAATTCCTAAAAACATTCATGGCCCGAAAAATTCATCCTACACCCCTTAAAGTTCAGAAACTGTTGGCAGCCCAAATATGCCTTAAAATGCATCTTATTTCTGCAATAATCTTTAAAACTTTGGAGGCCCAAAAAAGGGTTTTGCAAGCATCCTAGACCCCATAAAGTCCAGAAAATGTTGGTGACCCGAAAACAGTGTCAGAGAGCTCTGAATGTCCCAAAAATATGTGCAGTCTGAAAAGGACATTAACCCGCATGCTAGACCCCTGAAATTTCCCAAAATATTTTGGCCACGAAAAATTCATCCTACACCCCTGAAAATTCAGAAAATATTGGCAGCACAAAAAAGGCCTTAAAATACATATTATGCCTCCAAAAATGTAGAAAACTTTGGAGGCCCAAAAAAGGGGTTTACAGGCATCCTAGACCCCCTAAAGTCCAGAAAATGTTGGTAGGCCAAAAACTGTGTCAGAGAGCTCTGAATGTCCCAAAAACGTTTGCAGCCTGAAAAGGGCATTAACCCACATCCTAACCCCCTGAAATTCCCAAAAACATTCTTGGCCCGAAAAATGCATCCTACACCCCTGAAAGTTCAGAAAATGTTGGCAGCCCCAAAAAGGCCTTAAAATGACTCTTATTCCTGCAAAAATCTTGATAACTTTCGAGGCCCAAAAAAGGGGTTTACATCCTAGACCCCATAAAGTCCAGAAAATGTTGGTGACCTGAAAACAGTGTCAGAGAGCTCTGAATGTCCCAAAAATATTTTCAGCCTGAAAAGGGCATTAATCCGCATCCTGGCCCTCTGAAATTCCCCAAAATATTTTTGGCCCAAAAAATGCATCCTACATCCCTATAGTTCAGAAAATGTTGGCAGCACAAAACAGGCCTTAAAATACATATTAGGCCTGCAAAAATGTAGAAAACTTTGGTTGCCCAAAAAAGGGGTTTACAGGCATCCTAGACCCCCTAAAGTCCAGAAAATGTTGGCGGCCCAAAAAACGGTGTCAGAGAGCTCTGAATGTCCCAAAAACGTTTGCAGCCTGAAAAGGGCATTAACCCACATCCTAAACCCCTGAAATTCACAAATTCCCAAAAACATGTTTGGCCCGAAAAATGAATCCTACACCCCTTAAAGTTCAGAAAATATTGGCAGCCGCAAAAAGGCCTTAAAATGCATCTTATTCCTCCAAAAATCTTGATAACTTTGGAGGCCCAAAAAAGGGGTTTACATCCTAGACCCCATAAAGTCCAGAAAATGTTGGTGACCCGAAAACAGTGTCAGAGAGCTCTGAATGTCCCAAAAATATTTGCAGCCTGAAAAGGGCATTAATCTGCATCCTGGCCCCCTGAAATTCCCCAAAATATTTTTGGCCCGAAAAATGCATCCTACATCCCTGAAGTTCAGAAAATGTTGGCAGCACAAAACAGGCCTTAAAATACACATTAGGCCTGCAAAAATGTAGAAAACTTTGGAGGCCCAAAAAAGGGGTTTACAGGCATCCTAGACCCCCTAAAGTCCAGAAAATGTTGGCGGCCCAAAAACTGTGTCAGAGAGCTCTGAATGGCCCAAAAACGCTTGCAGCCTGAAAAGGGCATTAACCCGCATCCTAGACCCCTGAAATTCCTAAAAACATTCATGGCCCGAAAAATTCATCCTACACCCCTTAAAGTTCAGAAACTGTTGGCAGCCCAAAGAATGCCTTAAAATGCATCTTATTTCTGCAATAATCTTTAAAACTTTGGAGGCCCAAAAAAGGGTTTTGCAAGCATCCTAGACCCCATAAAGTCCAGAAAATGTTGGTGACCCGAAAACAGTGTCAGAGAGCTCTGAATGTCCCAAAAATATGTGCAGTCTGAAAAGGACATTAACCCGCATGCTAGACCCCTGAAATTTCCCAAAATATTTTGGCCACGAAAAATTCATCCTACACCCCTGAAAATTCAGAAAATATTGGCAGCACAAAAAAGGCCTTAAAATACATATTATGCCTCCAAAAATGTAGAAAACTTTGGAGGCCCAAAAAAGGGGTTTACAGGCATCCTAGACCCCCTAAAGTCCAGAAAATGTTGGTAGGCCAAAAACTGTGTCAGAGAGCTCTGAATGTCCCAAAAACGTTTGCAGCCTGAAAAGGGCATTAACCCACATCCTAACCCCCTGAAATTCCCAAAAACATTCTTGGCCCGAAAAATGCATCCTACACCCCTGAAAGTTCAGAAAATGTTGGCAGCCCCAAAAAGGCCTTAAAATGACTCTTATTCCTGCAAAAATCTTGATAACTTTCGAGGCCCAAAAAAGGGGTTTACATCCTAGACCCCATAAAGTCCAGAAAATGTTGGTGACCTGAAAACAGTGTCAGAGAGCTCTGAATGTCCCAAAAATATTTTCAGCCTGAAAAGGGCATTAATCCGCATCCTGGCCCCCTGAAATTCCCCAAAATATTTTTGGCCCAAAAAATGCATCCTACATCCCTATAGTTCAGAAAATGTTGGCAGCACAAAACAGGCCTTAAAATACATATTAGGCCTGCAAAAATGTAGAAAACTTTGGTTGCCCAAAAAAGGGGTTTACAGGCATCCTAGACCCCCTAAAGTCCAGAAAATGTTGACGGCCCAAAAAACGGTGTCAGAGAGCTCTGAATGTCCCAAAAACGTTTGCAGCCTGAAAAGGGCATTAACCCACATCCTAAACCCCTGAAATTCACAAATTCCCAAAAACATTTTTGGCCCGAAAAATGAATCCTACACCCCTTAAAGTTCAGAAAATATTGGCAGCCGCAAAAAGGCCTTAAAATGCATCTTATTCCTCCAAAAATCTTGATAACTTTGGAAGCCCAAAAAAGGGGTTTACATCCTAGACCCCATAAAGTCCAGAAAATGTTGGTGACCCGAAAACAGTGTCAGAGAGCTCTGAATGTCCCAAAAATATTTGCAGCCTGAAAAGGGCATTAATCTGCATCCTGGCCCCCTGAAATTCCCCAAAATATTTTTGGCCCGAAAAATGCATCCTACATCCCTGAAGTTCAGAAAATGTTGGCAGCACAAAACAGGCCTTAAAATACACATTAGGCCTGCAAAAATGTAGAAAACTTTGGAGGCCCAAAAAAGGGGTTTACAGGCATCCTAGACCCCCTAAAGTCCAGAAAATGTTGGCGGCCCAAAAACTGTGTCAGAGAGTTCTGAATGTCCCAAAAACATTTGCAGTCTGAAAAGGGCATTAACCCGCATGCTAGACCCCTGAAATTTCCCAAAATATTTTGGCCACAAAAAATTCATCCTACACCCCTGAAAATTCAGAAAATGTTGGCAGCACAAAAAAGGCCTTAAAATACATATTAGGCCTCTAAAAATGTAGAAAACTTTGGAGGCCCAAAAAAGGGGTTTACAGGCATCCTAGACCCCCTAAAGTCCAGAAAATGTTGGTAGGCCAACAACTGTGTCAGAGAGCTCTGAATGTCCCAAAAACGTTTGCAGCCTGAAAAGGGCATTAACCCACATCCTAAACCCCTGAAATTCCCAAAAACATTTTTGGCCCGAAAAATGCATCCTACACCCCTGAAAGTTCCGAAAATGTTGGCAGCCCCAAAAAGGCCTTAAAATGCATCTTATTCCTGCAAAAATCTTGATAACTTTGGAGGCCCAAAAAAGGGCCTTTTTGAAAGTATTCTAAGAACACTGGTAATGTCCGCGGACATTAAAAGTTTCCATAGGCCATAGTTGAAATGTTTTACTCTATGGGTGTGATATGCTGCGGTGGAGATGGAGACGGGTGCAGCATCATCATCGTCATCTAGACCCCATAAAGTCCAGAAAATGTTGGTGACCCGAAAACAGTGTCAGAGAGCTCTGAATGTCCCAAAAATATTTGCAGCCTGAAAAGGGCATTAATCCGCATCCTGGTCCCCTGAAATTCCCCAAAATATTTTTGGCCCGAAAAATGCATCCTACATCCCTGAAGTTCACAAAATGTTGGCAGCACAAAACAGGCCTTAAAATACATATTAGGCCTGCAAAAATGTAGAAAACTTTGAAGGCCCCAAAAAAGGGGTTTACAGGCATCCTAGACCCCCTAAAGTCCAGAAAATGTTGGTAGGCCAAAAACTGTGTCAGAGAGCTCTGAATGTCCCAAAAACGTTTGCAGCCTGAAAAGGGCATTAACCCACATCCTAAACCCCTGAAATTCCCAAAAACATTTTTGGCCCGAAAAATGAATCCTACACCCCTTAAAGTTCAGAAAATATTGGCAGCCGCAAAAAGGCCTTAAAATGCATCTTATTCCTGCAAAAATCTTGATAACTTTGGAGGCCCAAAAAAGGGGTTTACATCCTAGACCCCATAAAGTCCAGAAAATGTTGGTGACCCGAAAACAGTGTCAGAGAGCTCTGAATGTCCCAAAAATATTTGCATCTGAAAAGGGCATTAATCCGCATCCTGGCCCCCTGAAATTCCCCAAAATATTTTTGGCCCGAAAAATGCATCCTACATCCCTGAAGTTCAGAAAATGTTGGCAGCACAAAACAGGCCTTAAAATACATATTAGGCCTGCAAAAATGTAGAAAACTTTGGAGGCCCAAAAAAGGGGTTTACAGGCATCCTAGACCCACTAAAGTCCAGAAAATGTTGGCGGCCCAAAAACTGTGTCAGAGAGCTCTGAATGTCCCAAACACATTTGCAGTCTGAAAAGGGCATTAACTCGCATGCTAGACCCCTGAAATTCCCCAAAATATTTTGGCCACGAAAAATTCATCCTACACCCCTGAAAATTCAGAAAATGTTGCCAGCACAAAAAAGGCCTTAAAATACATATTAGGCCTCTAAAAATGTAGAAAACTTTGGAGGCCCAAAAAAGGGGTTTACAGGCATCCTAGACCCCCTAAAGTCCAGAAAATGTTGGTAGGCCAACAACTGTGTCAGAGAGCTCTGAATGTCCCAAAAACGTTTGCAGCCTGAAAAGGGCATTAACCCACATCCTAAACCTCTGAAATTCCCAAAAACATTTTTGGCCCGAAAAATGCATCCTACACCCCTGAAAGTTCCGAAAATGTTGGCAGCCCCAAAAAGGCCTTAAAATGCATCTTATTCCTGCAAAAATCTTGATAACTTTGGAGGCCCAAAAAAGAGGCCTTTTTGAAAGTATTCTAAGAACACTGGTAATGTCCGCGGACATTAAAAGTTTCCATAGGCCATAGTTGAAATGTTTTACTCTATGGGTGTGATATGCTGCGGTGGAGATGGAGACGGGTGCAGCATCATCATCGTCATCTAGACCCCATAAAGTCCAGAAAATGTTGGTGACCCGAAAACAGTGTCAGAGAGCTCTGAATGTCCCAAAAATAGTTGCAGCCTGAAAAGGGCATTAATCCGCATCCTGGCCCCCTGAAATTCCCCAAAATATTTTTTGCCCGAAAAATGGATCCTACATCCCTGAAGTTCAGAAAATGTTGGCAGCACAAAACAGGCCTTAAAATACATATTAGGCCTGCAAAAATGTAGAAAACTTTGGAGGCCCAAAAAAGGGGTTTACAGGCATCCTAGACCCACTAAAGTCCAGAAAATGTTGGCTGCCCAAAAACTGTGTCAGAGAGCTCTGAATGTCCCAAAAACATTTGCAATCTGAAAAGGGCATTAACCCGCATGCTAGACCCCTGAAATTCCCCAAAATATTTTGGCCACGAAAAATTCATCCTACACCCTTGAAAATTCAGAAAATGTTGGCAGCACAAAAAAGGCCTTAAAATACATATTAGGCCTGCAAAAATGTAGAAAGCTTAGGAGGCCCAAAAAAGGGGTTTACAGGCATCCTAGACCACATAAAGTCCAGAAAATGCTGGTGGCCCAAAAACTGTGTCAGAGAGCTCTGAATGGCCCAAAAACGCTTGCAGCCTGAAAAGGGCATTAACCCGCATCCTAGACCCCTGAAATTCCTAAAAACATTCATGGCCCGAAAAATTCATCCTACACCCCTTAAAGTTCAGAAACTGTTGGCAGCCCAAATATGCCTTAAAATGCATCTTATTTCTGCAATAATCTTTAAAACTTTGGAGGCCCAAAAAAGGGTTTTGCAAGCATCCTAGACCCCATAAAGTCCAGAAAATGTTGGTGACCCGAAAACAGTGTCAGAGAGCTCTGAATGTCCCAAAAATATGTGCAGTCTGAAAAGGACATTAACCCGCATGCTAGACCCCTGAAATTTCCCAAAATATTTTGGCCACGAAAAATTCATCCTACACCCCTGAAAATTCAGAAAATATTGGCAGCACAAAAAAGGCCTTAAAATACATATTATGCCTCCAAAAATGTAGAAAACTTTGGAGGCCCAAAAAAGGGGTTTACAGGCATCCTAGACCCCCTAAAGTCCAGAAAATGTTGGTAGGCCAAAAACTGTGTCAGAGAGCTCTGAATGTCCCAAAAACGTTTGCAGCCTGAAAAGGGCATTAACCCACATCCTAACCCCCTGAAATTCCCAAAAACATTCTTGGCCCGAAAAATGCATCCTACACCCCTGAAAGTTCAGAAAATGTTGGCAGCCCCAAAAAGGCCTTAAAATGACTCTTATTCCTGCAAAAATCTTGATAACTTTCGAGGCCCAAAAAAGGGGTTTACATCCTAGACCCCATAAAGTCCAGAAAATGTTGGTGACCTGAAAACAGTGTCAGAGAGCTCTGAATGTCCCAAAAATATTTTCAGCCTGAAAAGGGCATTAATCCGCATCCTGGCCCTCTGAAATTCCCCAAAATATTTTTGGCCCAAAAAATGCATCCTACATCCCTATAGTTCAGAAAATGTTGGCAGCACAAAACAGGCCTTAAAATACATATTAGGCCTGCAAAAATGTAGAAAACTTTGGTTGCCCAAAAAAGGGGTTTACAGGCATCCTAGACCCCCTAAAGTCCAGAAAATGTTGGCGGCCCAAAAAACGGTGTCAGAGAGCTCTGAATGTCCCAAAAACGTTTGCAGCCTGAAAAGGGCATTAACCCACATCCTAAACCCCTGAAATTCACAAATTCCCAAAAACATGTTTGGCCCGAAAAATGAATCCTACACCCCTTAAAGTTCAGAAAATATTGGCAGCCGCAAAAAGGCCTTAAAATGCATCTTATTCCTCCAAAAATCTTGATAACTTTGGAGGCCCAAAAAAGGGGTTTACATCCTAGACCCCATAAAGTCCAGAAAATGTTGGTGACCCGAAAACAGTGTCAGAGAGCTCTGAATGTCCCAAAAATATTTGCAGCCTGAAAAGGGCATTAATCTGCATCCTGGCCCCCTGAAATTCCCCAAAATATTTTTGGCCCGAAAAATGCATCCTACATCCCTGAAGTTCAGAAAATGTTGGCAGCACAAAACAGGCCTTAAAATACACATTAGGCCTGCAAAAATGTAGAAAACTTTGGAGGCCCAAAAAAGGGGTTTACAGGCATCCTAGACCCCCTAAAGTCCAGAAAATGTTGGCGGCCCAAAAACTGTGTCAGAGAGCTCTGAATGGCCCAAAAACGCTTGCAGCCTGAAAAGGGCATTAACCCGCATCCTAGACCCCTGAAATTCCTAAAAACATTCATGGCCCGAAAAATTCATCCTACACCCCTTAAAGTTCAGAAACTGTTGGCAGCCCAAAGAATGCCTTAAAATGCATCTTATTTCTGCAATAATCTTTAAAACTTTGGAGGCCCAAAAAAGGGTTTTGCAAGCATCCTAGACCCCATAAAGTCCAGAAAATGTTGGTGACCCGAAAACAGTGTCAGAGAGCTCTGAATGTCCCAAAAATATGTGCAGTCTGAAAAGGACATTAACCCGCATGCTAGACCCCTGAAATTTCCCAAAATATTTTGGCCACGAAAAATTCATCCTACACCCCTGAAAATTCAGAAAATATTGGCAGCACAAAAAAGGCCTTAAAATACATATTATGCCTCCAAAAATGTAGAAAACTTTGGAGGCCCAAAAAAGGGGTTTACAGGCATCCTAGACCCCCTAAAGTCCAGAAAATGTTGGTAGGCCAAAAACTGTGTCAGAGAGCTCTGAATGTCCCAAAAACGTTTGCAGCCTGAAAAGGGCATTAACCCACATCCTAACCCCCTGAAATTCCCAAAAACATTCTTGGCCCGAAAAATGCATCCTACACCCCTGAAAGTTCAGAAAATGTTGGCAGCCCCAAAAAGGCCTTAAAATGACTCTTATTCCTGCAAAAATCTTGATAACTTTCGAGGCCCAAAAAAGGGGTTTACATCCTAGACCCCATAAAGTCCAGAAAATGTTGGTGACCTGAAAACAGTGTCAGAGAGCTCTGAATGTCCCAAAAATATTTTCAGCCTGAAAAGGGCATTAATCCGCATCCTGGCCCCCTGAAATTCCCCAAAATATTTTTGGCCCAAAAAATGCATCCTACATCCCTATAGTTCAGAAAATGTTGGCAGCACAAAACAGGCCTTAAAATACATATTAGGCCTGCAAAAATGTAGAAAACTTTGGTTGCCCAAAAAAGGGGTTTACAGGCATCCTAGACCCCCTAAAGTCCAGAAAATGTTGACGGCCCAAAAAACGGTGTCAGAGAGCTCTGAATGTCCCAAAAACGTTTGCAGCCTGAAAAGGGCATTAACCCACATCCTAAACCCCTGAAATTCACAAATTCCCAAAAACATTTTTGGCCCGAAAAATGAATCCTACACCCCTTAAAGTTCAGAAAATATTGGCAGCCGCAAAAAGGCCTTAAAATGCATCTTATTCCTCCAAAAATCTTGATAACTTTGGAAGCCCAAAAAAGGGGTTTACATCCTAGACCCCATAAAGTCCAGAAAATGTTGGTGACCCGAAAACAGTGTCAGAGAGCTCTGAATGTCCCAAAAATATTTGCAGCCTGAAAAGGGCATTAATCTGCATCCTGGCCCCCTGAAATTCCCCAAAATATTTTTGGCCCGAAAAATGCATCCTACATCCCTGAAGTTCAGAAAATGTTGGCAGCACAAAACAGGCCTTAAAATACACATTAGGCCTGCAAAAATGTAGAAAACTTTGGAGGCCCAAAAAAGGGGTTTACAGGCATCCTAGACCCCCTAAAGTCCAGAAAATGTTGGCGGCCCAAAAACTGTGTCAGAGAGTTCTGAATGTCCCAAAAACATTTGCAGTCTGAAAAGGGCATTAACCCGCATGCTAGACCCCTGAAATTTCCCAAAATATTTTGGCCACAAAAAATTCATCCTACACCCCTGAAAATTCAGAAAATGTTGGCAGCACAAAAAAGGCCTTAAAATACATATTAGGCCTCTAAAAATGTAGAAAACTTTGGAGGCCCAAAAAAGGGGTTTACAGGCATCCTAGACCCCCTAAAGTCCAGAAAATGTTGGTAGGCCAACAACTGTGTCAGAGAGCTCTGAATGTCCCAAAAACGTTTGCAGCCTGAAAAGGGCATTAACCCACATCCTAAACCCCTGAAATTCCCAAAAACATTTTTGGCCCGAAAAATGCATCCTACACCCCTGAAAGTTCCGAAAATGTTGGCAGCCCCAAAAAGGCCTTAAAATGCATCTTATTCCTGCAAAAATCTTGATAACTTTGGAGGCCCAAAAAAGGGCCTTTTTGAAAGTATTCTAAGAACACTGGTAATGTCCGCGGACATTAAAAGTTTCCATAGGCCATAGTTGAAATGTTTTACTCTATGGGTGTGATATGCTGCGGTGGAGATGGAGACGGGTGCAGCATCATCATCGTCATCTAGACCCCATAAAGTCCAGAAAATGTTGGTGACCCGAAAACAGTGTCAGAGAGCTCTGAATGTCCCAAAAATATTTGCAGCCTGAAAAGGGCATTAATCCGCATCCTGGTCCCCTGAAATTCCCCAAAATATTTTTGGCCCGAAAAATGCATCCTACATCCCTGAAGTTCACAAAATGTTGGCAGCACAAAACAGGCCTTAAAATACATATTAGGCCTGCAAAAATGTAGAAAACTTTGAAGGCCCCAAAAAAGGGGTTTACAGGCATCCTAGACCCCCTAAAGTCCAGAAAATGTTGGTAGGCCAAAAACTGTGTCAGAGAGCTCTGAATGTCCCAAAAACGTTTGCAGCCTGAAAAGGGCATTAACCCACATCCTAAACCCCTGAAATTCCCAAAAACATTTTTGGCCCGAAAAATGAATCCTACACCCCTTAAAGTTCAGAAAATATTGGCAGCCGCAAAAAGGCCTTAAAATGCATCTTATTCCTGCAAAAATCTTGATAACTTTGGAGGCCCAAAAAAGGGGTTTACATCCTAGACCCCATAAAGTCCAGAAAATGTTGGTGACCCGAAAACAGTGTCAGAGAGCTCTGAATGTCCCAAAAATATTTGCATCTGAAAAGGGCATTAATCCGCATCCTGGCCCCCTGAAATTCCCCAAAATATTTTTGGCCCGAAAAATGCATCCTACATCCCTGAAGTTCAGAAAATGTTGGCAGCACAAAACAGGCCTTAAAATACATATTAGGCCTGCAAAAATGTAGAAAACTTTGGAGGCCCAAAAAAGGGGTTTACAGGCATCCTAGACCCACTAAAGTCCAGAAAATGTTGGCGGCCCAAAAACTGTGTCAGAGAGCTCTGAATGTCCCAAACACATTTGCAGTCTGAAAAGGGCATTAACTCGCATGCTAGACCCCTGAAATTCCCCAAAATATTTTGGCCACGAAAAATTCATCCTACACCCCTGAAAATTCAGAAAATGTTGGCAGCACAAAAAAGGCCTTAAAATACATATTAGGCCTATAAAAATGTAGAAAACTTTGGAGGCCCAAAAAAGGGGTTTACAGGCATCCTAGACCCCCTAAAGTCCAGAAAATGTTGGTAGGCCAACAACTGTGTCAGAGAGCTCTGAATGTCCCAAAAACGTTTGCAGCCTGAAAAGGGCATTAACCCACATCCTAAACCTCTGAAATTCCCAAAAACATTTTTGGCCCGAAAAATGCATCCTACACCCCTGAAAGTTCCGAAAATGTTGGCAGCCCCAAAAAGGCCTTAAAATGCATCTTATTCCTGCAAAAATCTTGATAACTTTGGAGGCCCAAAAAAGAGGCCTTTTTGAAAGTATTCTAAGAACACTGGTAATGTCCGCGGACATTAAAAGTTTCCATAGGCCATAGTTGAAATGTTTTACTCTATGGGTGTGATATGCTGCGGTGGAGATGGAGACGGGTGCAGCATCATCATCGTCATCTAGACCCCATAAAGTCCAGAAAATGTTGGTGACCCGAAAACAGTGTCAGAGAGCTCTGAATGTCCCAAAAATAGTTGCAGCCTGAAAAGGGCATTAATCCGCATCCTGGCCCCCTGAAATTCCCCAAAATATTTTTTGCCCGAAAAATGGATCCTACATCCCTGAAGTTCAGAAAATGTTGGCAGCACAAAACAGGCCTTAAAATACATATTAGGCCTGCAAAAATGTAGAAAACTTTGGAGGCCCAAAAAAGGGGTTTACAGGCATCCTAGACCCACTAAAGTCCAGAAAATGTTGGCTGCCCAAAAACTGTGTCAGAGAGCTCTGAATGTCCCAAAAACATTTGCAATCTGAAAAGGGCATTAACCCGCATGCTAGACCCCTGAAATTCCCCAAAATATTTTGGCCACGAAAAATTCATCCTACACCCTTGAAAATTCAGAAAATGTTGGCAGCACAAAAAAGGCCTTAAAATACATATTAGGCCTGCAAAAATGTAGAAAGCTTTGGAGGCCCAAAAAAGGGGTTTACAGGCATCCTAGACCACATAAAGTCCAGAAAATGCTGGTGGCCCAAAAACTGTGTCAGAGAGCTCTGAATGGCCCAAAAACGCTTGCAGCCTGAAAAGGGCATTAACCCGCATCCTAGACCCCTGAAATTCCTAAAAACATTCATGGCCCGAAAAATTCATCCTACACCCCTTAAAGTTCAGAAACTGTTGGCAGCCCAAATATGCCTTAAAATGCATCTTATTTCTGCAATAATCTTTAAAACTTTGGAGGCCCAAAAAAGGGTTTTGCAAGCATCCTAGACCCCATAAAGTCCAGAAAATGTTGGTGACCCGAAAACAGTGTCAGAGAGCTCTGAATGTCCCAAAAATATGTGCAGTCTGAAAAGGACATTAACCCGCATGCTAGACCCCTGAAATTTCCCAAAATATTTTGGCCACGAAAAATTCATCCTACACCCCTGAAAATTCAGAAAATATTGGCAGCACAAAAAAGGCCTTAAAATACATATTATGCCTCCAAAAATGTAGAAAACTTTGGAGGCCCAAAAAAGGGGTTTACAGGCATCCTAGACCCCCTAAAGTCCAGAAAATGTTGGTAGGCCAAAAACTGTGTCAGAGAGCTCTGAATGTCCCAAAAACGTTTGCAGCCTGAAAAGGGCATTAACCCACATCCTAACCCCCTGAAATTCCCAAAAACATTCTTGGCCCGAAAAATGCATCCTACACCCCTGAAAGTTCAGAAAATGTTGGCAGCCCCAAAAAGGCCTTAAAATGACTCTTATTCCTGCAAAAATCTTGATAACTTTCGAGGCCCAAAAAAGGGGTTTACATCCTAGACCCCATAAAGTCCAGAAAATGTTGGTGACCTGAAAACAGTGTCAGAGAGCTCTGAATGTCCCAAAAATATTTTCAGCCTGAAAAGGGCATTAATCCGCATCCTGGCCCTCTGAAATTCCCCAAAATATTTTTGGCCCAAAAAATGCATCCTACATCCCTATAGTTCAGAAAATGTTGGCAGCACAAAACAGGCCTTAAAATACATATTAGGCCTGCAAAAATGTAGAAAACTTTGGTTGCCCAAAAAAGGGGTTTACAGGCATCCTAGACCCCCTAAAGTCCAGAAAATGTTGGCGGCCCAAAAAACGGTGTCAGAGAGCTCTGAATGTCCCAAAAACGTTTGCAGCCTGAAAAGGGCATTAACCCACATCCTAAACCCCTGAAATTCACAAATTCCCAAAAACATGTTTGGCCCGAAAAATGAATCCTACACCCCTTAAAGTTCAGAAAATATTGGCAGCCGCAAAAAGGCCTTAAAATGCATCTTATTCCTCCAAAAATCTTGATAACTTTGGAGGCCCAAAAAAGGGGTTTACATCCTAGACCCCATAAAGTCCAGAAAATGTTGGTGACCCGAAAACAGTGTCAGAGAGCTCTGAATGTCCCAAAAATATTTGCAGCCTGAAAAGGGCATTAATCTGCATCCTGGCCCCCTGAAATTCCCCAAAATATTTTTGGCCCGAAAAATGCATCCTACATCCCTGAAGTTCAGAAAATGTTGGCAGCACAAAACAGGCCTTAAAATACACATTAGGCCTGCAAAAATGTAGAAAACTTTGGAGGCCCAAAAAAGGGGTTTACAGGCATCCTAGACCCCCTAAAGTCCAGAAAATGTTGGCGGCCCAAAAACTGTGTCAGAGAGCTCTGAATGGCCCAAAAACGCTTGCAGCCTGAAAAGGGCATTAACCCGCATCCTAGACCCCTGAAATTCCTAAAAACATTCATGGCCCGAAAAATTCATCCTACACCCCTTAAAGTTCAGAAACTGTTGGCAGCCCAAAGAATGCCTTAAAATGCATCTTATTTCTGCAATAATCTTTAAAACTTTGGAGGCCCAAAAAAGGGTTTTGCAAGCATCCTAGACCCCATAAAGTCCAGAAAATGTTGGTGACCCGAAAACAGTGTCAGAGAGCTCTGAATGTCCCAAAAATATGTGCAGTCTGAAAAGGACATTAACCCGCATGCTAGACCCCTGAAATTTCCCAAAATATTTTGGCCACGAAAAATTCATCCTACACCCCTGAAAATTCAGAAAATATTGGCAGCACAAAAAAGGCCTTAAAATACATATTATGCCTCCAAAAATGTAGAAAACTTTGGAGGCCCAAAAAAGGGGTTTACAGGCATCCTAGACCCCCTAAAGTCCAGAAAATGTTGGTAGGCCAAAAACTGTGTCAGAGAGCTCTGAATGTCCCAAAAACGTTTGCAGCCTGAAAAGGGCATTAACCCACATCCTAACCCCCTGAAATTCCCAAAAACATTCTTGGCCCGAAAAATGCATCCTACACCCCTGAAAGTTCAGAAAATGTTGGCAGCCCCAAAAAGGCCTTAAAATGACTCTTATTCCTGCAAAAATCTTGATAACTTTCGAGGCCCAAAAAAGGGGTTTACATCCTAGACCCCATAAAGTCCAGAAAATGTTGGTGACCTGAAAACAGTGTCAGAGAGCTCTGAATGTCCCAAAAATATTTTCAGCCTGAAAAGGGCATTAATCCGCATCCTGGCCCCCTGAAATTCCCCAAAATATTTTTGGCCCAAAAAATGCATCCTACATCCCTATAGTTCAGAAAATGTTGGCAGCACAAAACAGGCCTTAAAATACATATTAGGCCTGCAAAAATGTAGAAAACTTTGGTTGCCCAAAAAAGGGGTTTACAGGCATCCTAGACCCCCTAAAGTCCAGAAAATGTTGACGGCCCAAAAAACGGTGTCAGAGAGCTCTGAATGTCCCAAAAACGTTTGCAGCCTGAAAAGGGCATTAACCCACATCCTAAACCCCTGAAATTCACAAATTCCCAAAAACATTTTTGGCCCGAAAAATGAATCCTACACCCCTTAAAGTTCAGAAAATATTGGCAGCCGCAAAAAGGCCTTAAAATGCATCTTATTCCTCCAAAAATCTTGATAACTTTGGAAGCCCAAAAAAGGGGTTTACATCCTAGACCCCATAAAGTCCAGAAAATGTTGGTGACCCGAAAACAGTGTCAGAGAGCTCTGAATGTCCCAAAAATATTTGCAGCCTGAAAAGGGCATTAATCTGCATCCTGGCCCCCTGAAATTCCCCAAAATATTTTTGGCCCGAAAAATGCATCCTACATCCCTGAAGTTCAGAAAATGTTGGCAGCACAAAACAGGCCTTAAAATACACATTAGGCCTGCAAAAATGTAGAAAGCTTTGGAGGCCCAAAAAAGGGGTTTACAGGCATCCTAGACCACATAAAGTCCAGAAAATGCTGGTGGCCCAAAAACTGTGTCAGAGAGCTCTGAATGGCCCAAAAACGCTTGCAGCCTGAAAAGGGCATTAACCCGCATCCTAGACCCCTGAAATTCCTAAAAACATTCATGGCCCGAAAAATTCATCCTACACCCCTTAAAGTTCAGAAACTGTTGGCAGCCCAAATATGCCTTAAAATGCATCTTATTTCTGCAATAATCTTTAAAACTTTGGAGGCCCAAAAAAGGGTTTTGCAAGCATCCTAGACCCCATAAAGTCCAGAAAATGTTGGTGACCCGAAAACAGTGTCAGAGAGCTCTGAATGTCCCAAAAATATGTGCAGTCTGAAAAGGACATTAACCCGCATGCTAGACCCCTGAAATTTCCCAAAATATTTTGGCCACGAAAAATTCATCCTACACCCCTGAAAATTCAGAAAATATTGGCAGCACAAAAAAGGCCTTAAAATACATATTATGCCTCCAAAAATGTAGAAAACTTTGGAGGCCCAAAAAAGGGGTTTACAGGCATCCTAGACCCCCTAAAGTCCAGAAAATGTTGGTAGGCCAAAAACTGTGTCAGAGAGCTCTGAATGTCCCAAAAACGTTTGCAGCCTGAAAAGGGCATTAACCCACATCCTAACCCCCTGAAATTCCCAAAAACATTCTTGGCCCGAAAAATGCATCCTACACCCCTGAAAGTTCAGAAAATGTTGGCAGCCCCAAAAAGGCCTTAAAATGACTCTTATTCCTGCAAAAATCTTGATAACTTTCGAGGCCCAAAAAAGGGGTTTACATCCTAGACCCCATAAAGTCCAGAAAATGTTGGTGACCTGAAAACAGTGTCAGAGAGCTCTGAATGTCCCAAAAATATTTTCAGCCTGAAAAGGGCATTAATCCGCATCCTGGCCCTCTGAAATTCCCCAAAATATTTTTGGCCCAAAAAATGCATCCTACATCCCTATAGTTCAGAAAATGTTGGCAGCACAAAACAGGCCTTAAAATACATATTAGGCCTGCAAAAATGTAGAAAACTTTGGTTGCCCAAAAAAGGGGTTTACAGGCATCCTAGACCCCCTAAAGTCCAGAAAATGTTGGCGGCCCAAAAAACGGTGTCAGAGAGCTCTGAATGTCCCAAAAACGTTTGCAGCCTGAAAAGGGCATTAACCCACATCCTAAACCCCTGAAATTCACAAATTCCCAAAAACATGTTTGGCCCGAAAAATGAATCCTACACCCCTTAAAGTTCAGAAAATATTGGCAGCCGCAAAAAGGCCTTAAAATGCATCTTATTCCTCCAAAAATCTTGATAACTTTGGAGGCCCAAAAAAGGGGTTTACATCCTAGACCCCATAAAGTCCAGAAAATGTTGGTGACCCGAAAACAGTGTCAGAGAGCTCTGAATGTCCCAAAAATATTTGCAGCCTGAAAAGGGCATTAATCTGCATCCTGGCCCCCTGAAATTCCCCAAAATATTTTTGGCCCGAAAAATGCATCCTACATCCCTGAAGTTCAGAAAATGTTGGCAGCACAAAACAGGCCTTAAAATACACATTAGGCCTGCAAAAATGTAGAAAACTTTGGAGGCCCAAAAAAGGGGTTTACAGGCATCCTAGACCCCCTAAAGTCCAGAAAATGTTGGCGGCCCAAAAACTGTGTCAGAGAGCTCTGAATGGCCCAAAAACGCTTGCAGCCTGAAAAGGGCATTAACCCGCATCCTAGACCCCTGAAATTCCTAAAAACATTCATGGCCTGAAAAATTCATCCTACACCCCTTAAAGTTCAGAAACTGTTGGCAGCCCAAAGAATGCCTTAAAATGCATCTTATTTCTGCAATAATCTTTAAAACTTTGGAGGCCCAAAAAAGGGTTTTGCAAGCATCCTAGACCCCATAAAGTCCAGAAAATGTTGGTGACCCGAAAACAGTGTCAGAGAGCTCTGAATGTCCCAAAAATATGTGCAGTCTGAAAAGGACATTAACCCGCATGCTAGACCCCTGAAATTTCCCAAAATATTTTGGCCACGAAAAATTCATCCTACACCCCTGAAAATTCAGAAAATATTGGCAGCACAAAAAAGGCCTTAAAATACATATTATGCCTCCAAAAATGTAGAAAACTTTGGAGGCCCAAAAAAGGGGTTTACAGGCATCCTAGACCCCCTAAAGTCCAGAAAATGTTGGTAGGCCAAAAACTGTGTCAGAGAGCTCTGAATGTCCCAAAAACGTTTGCAGCCTGAAAAGGGCATTAACCCACATCCTAACCCCCTGAAATTCCCAAAAACATTCTTGGCCCGAAAAATGCATCCTACACCCCTGAAAGTTCAGAAAATGTTGGCAGCCCCAAAAAGGCCTTAAAATGACTCTTATTCCTGCAAAAATCTTGATAACTTTCGAGGCCCAAAAAAGGGGTTTACATCCTAGACCCCATAAAGTCCAGAAAATGTTGGTGACCTGAAAACAGTGTCAGAGAGCTCTGAATGTCCCAAAAATATTTTCAGCCTGAAAAGGGCATTAATCCGCATCCTGGCCCCCTGAAATTCCCCAAAATATTTTTGGCCCAAAAAATGCATCCTACATCCCTATAGTTCAGAAAATGTTGGCAGCACAAAACAGGCCTTAAAATACATATTAGGCCTGCAAAAATGTAGAAAACTTTGGTTGCCCAAAAAAGGGGTTTACAGGCATCCTAGACCCCCTAAAGTCCAGAAAATGTTGACGGCCCAAAAAACGGTGTCAGAGAGCTCTGAATGTCCCAAAAACGTTTGCAGCCTGAAAAGGGCATTAACCCACATCCTAAACCCCTGAAATTCACAAATTCCCAAAAACATTTTTGGCCCGAAAAATGAATCCTACACCCCTTAAAGTTCAGAAAATATTGGCAGCCGCAAAAAGGCCTTAAAATGCATCTTATTCCTCCAAAAATCTTGATAACTTTGGAAGCCCAAAAAAGGGGTTTACATCCTAGACCCCATAAAGTCCAGAAAATGTTGGTGACCCGAAAACAGTGTCAGAGAGCTCTGAATGTCCCAAAAATATTTGCAGCCTGAAAAGGGCATTAATCTGCATCCTGGCCCCCTGAAATTCCCCAAAATATTTTTGGCCCGAAAAATGCATCCTACATCCCTGAAGTTCAGAAAATGTTGGCAGCACAAAACAGGCCTTAAAATACACATTAGGCCTGCAAAAATGTAGAAAACTTTGGAGGCCCAAAAAAGGGGTTTACAGGCATCCTAGACCCCCTAAAGTCCAGAAAATGTTGGCGGCCCAAAAACTGTGTCAGAGAGTTCTGAATGTCCCAAAAACATTTGCAGTCTGAAAAGGGCATTAACCCGCATGCTAGACCCCTGAAATTTCCCAAAATATTTTGGCCACAAAAAATTCATCCTACACCCCTGAAAATTCAGAAAATGTTGGCAGCACAAAAAAGGCCTTAAAATACATATTAGGCCTCTAAAAATGTAGAAAACTTTGGAGGCCCAAAAAAGGGGTTTACAGGCATCCTAGACCCCCTAAAGTCCAGAAAATGTTGGTAGGCCAACAACTGTGTCAGAGAGCTCTGAATGTCCCAAAAACGTTTGCAGCCTGAAAAGGGCATTAACCCACATCCTAAACCCCTGAAATTCCCAAAAACATTTTTGGCCCGAAAAATGCATCCTACACCCCTGAAAGTTCCGAAAATGTTGGCAGCCCCAAAAAGGCCTTAAAATGCATCTTATTCCTGCAAAAATCTTGATAACTTTGGAGGCCCAAAAAAGGGCCTTTTTGAAAGTATTCTAAGAACACTGGTAATGTCCGCGGACATTAAAAGTTTCCATAGGCCATAGTTGAAATGTTTTACTCTATGGGTGTGATATGCTGCGGTGGAGATGGAGACGGGTGCAGCATCATCATCGTCATCTAGACCCCATAAAGTCCAGAAAATGTTGGTGACCCGAAAACAGTGTCAGAGAGCTCTGAATGTCCCAAAAATATTTGCAGCCTGAAAAGGGCATTAATCCGCATCCTGGTCCCCTGAAATTCCCCAAAATATTTTTGGCCCGAAAAATGCATCCTACATCCCTGAAGTTCACAAAATGTTGGCAGCACAAAACAGGCCTTAAAATACATATTAGGCCTGCAAAAATGTAGAAAACTTTGAAGGCCCCAAAAAAGGGGTTTACAGGCATCCTAGACCCCCTAAAGTCCAGAAAATGTTGGTAGGCCAAAAACTGTGTCAGAGAGCTCTGAATGTCCCAAAAACGTTTGCAGCCTGAAAAGGGCATTAACCCACATCCTAAACCCCTGAAATTCCCAAAAACATTTTTGGCCCGAAAAATGAATCCTACACCCCTTAAAGTTCAGAAAATATTGGCAGCCGCAAAAAGGCCTTAAAATGCATCTTATTCCTGCAAAAATCTTGATAACTTTGGAGGCCCAAAAAAGGGGTTTACATCCTAGACCCCATAAAGTCCAGAAAATGTTGGTGACCCGAAAACAGTGTCAGAGAGCTCTGAATGTCCCAAAAATATTTGCATCTGAAAAGGGCATTAATCCGCATCCTGGCCCCCTGAAATTCCCCAAAATATTTTTGGCCCGAAAAATGCATCCTACATCCCTGAAGTTCAGAAAATGTTGGCAGCACAAAACAGGCCTTAAAATACATATTAGGCCTGCAAAAATGTAGAAAACTTTGGAGGCCCAAAAAAGGGGTTTACAGGCATCCTAGACCCACTAAAGTCCAGAAAATGTTGGCGGCCCAAAAACTGTGTCAGAGAGCTCTGAATGTCCCAAACACATTTGCAGTCTGAAAAGGGCATTAACTCGCATGCTAGACCCCTGAAATTCCCCAAAATATTTTGGCCACGAAAAATTCATCCTACACCCCTGAAAATTCAGAAAATGTTGGCAGCACAAAAAAGGCCTTAAAATACATATTAGGCCTCTAAAAATGTAGAAAACTTTGGAGGCCCAAAAAAGGGGTTTACAGGCATCCTAGACCCCCTAAAGTCCAGAAAATGTTGGTAGGCCAACAACTGTGTCAGAGAGCTCTGAATGTCCCAAAAACGTTTGCAGCCTGAAAAGGGCATTAACCCACATCCTAAACCCCTGAAATTCCCAAAAACATTTTTGGCCCGAAAAATGCATCCTACACCCCTGAAAGTTCCGAAAATGTTGGCAGCCCCAAAAAGGCCTTAAAATGCATCTTATTCCTGCAAAAATCTTGATAACTTTAGAGGCCCAAAAAAGAGGCCTTTTTGAAAGTATTCTAAGAACACTGGTAATGTCCGCAGACATTAAAAGTTTCCATAGGCCATAGTTGAAATGTTTTACTCTATGGGTGTGATATGCTGCGGTGGAGATGGAGACGGGTGCAGCATCATCATCGTCATCTAGACCCCATAAAGTCCAGAAAATGTTGGTGACCCGAAAACAGTGTCAGAGAGCTCTGAATGTCCCAAAAATAGTTGCAGCCTGAAAAGGGCATTAATCCGCATCCTGGCCCCCTGAAATTCCCCAAAATATTTTTTGCCCGAAAAATGCATCCTACATCCCTGAAGTTCAGAAAATGTTGGCAGCACAAAACAGGCCTTGAAATACATATTAGGCCTGCAAAAATGTAGAAAACTTTGGAGGCCCAAAGAAGGGGTTTACAGGCATCCTAGACCACATAAAGTCCAGAAAATGTTGGTGGCCCAAAAACTGTGTCAGAGAGCTCTGAATGGCCCAAAAACGCTTGCAGCCTGAAAAGGGCATTAACCCGCATCCTAGACCCCTGAAATTCCTAAAAACATTCATGGCCCGAAAAATGCATCCTACACCCCTTAAAGTTCAGAAACTGTTGGCAGCCCAAAAAATGCCTTAAAATGCATCTTATTTCTGCAATAATCTTTAAAACTTTGGAGGCCCAAAAAAGGGGTTTGCAGGCATCCTAGACCCCATAAAGTCCAGAAAATGTTGGTGACCCGAAAACAGTGTCAGAGAGCTCTGAATGTCCCAAAAATATTTGCAGTCTGAAAAGGACATTAACCCGCATGCTAGACCCCTGAAATTTCCCAAAATATTTTGGCCACGAAAAATTCATCCTACACCCCTGAAAATTCAGAAAATATTGGCAGCACAAAAAAGGCCTTAAAATACATATTAGGCCTCCAAAAATGTAGAAAACTTTGGAGGCCCAAAAAAGGGGTTTACAGGCATCCTAGACCCCCTAAAGTCCAGAAAATGTTGGTAGGCCAAAAACTGTGTCAGAGAGCTCTGAATGTCCCAAAAACGTTTGCAGCCTGAAAAGGGCATTAACCCACATCCTAACCCCCTGAAATTCCCAAAAACATTTTTGGCCCGAAAAATGAATCCTGCACCCCTTAAAGTTCAGAAAATATTGGCAGCCGCAAAAAGGCCTTAAAATGCATCTTATTCCTCCAAAAATCTTGATAACTTTGGAGGCCCAAAAAAGGGGTTTACATCCTAGACCCCATAAAGTCCAGAAAATGTTGGTGACCCGAAAACAGTGTCAGAGAGCTCTGAATGTCCCAAAAATATTTGCAGCCTGAAAAGGGCATTAATCTGCATCCTGGCCCCCTGAAATTCCCCAAAATATTTTTGGCCCGAAAAATGCATCCTACATCCCTGAAGTTCAGAAAATGTTGGCAGCACAAAACAGGCCTTAAAATACACATTAGGCCTGCAAAAATGTAGAAAACTTTGGAGGCCCAAAAAAGGGGTTTACAGGCATCCTAGACCCCCTAAAGTCCAGAAAATGTTGGCGGCCCAAAAACTGTGTCAGAGAGCTCTGAATGGCCCAAAAACGCTTGCAGCCTGAAAAGGGCATTAACCCGCATCCTAGACCCCTGAAATTCCTAAAAACATTCATGGCCCGAAAAATTCATCCTACACCCCTTAAAGTTCAGAAACTGTTGGCAGCCCAAAGAATGCCTTAAAATGCATCTTATTTCTGCAATAATCTTTAAAACTTTGGAGGCCCAAAAAAGGGTTTTGCAAGCATCCTAGACCCCATAAAGTCCAGAAAATGTTGGTGACCCGAAAACAGTGTCAGAGAGCTCTGAATGTCCCAAAAATATGTGCAGTCTGAAAAGGACATTAACCCGCATGCTAGACCCCTGAAATTTCCCAAAATATTTTGGCCACGAAAAATTCATCCTACACCCCTGAAAATTCAGAAAATATTGGCAGCACAAAAAAGGCCTTAAAATACATATTATGCCTCCAAAAATGTAGAAAACTTTGGAGGCCCAAAAAAGGGGTTTACAGGCATCCTAGACCCCCTAAAGTCCAGAAAATGTTGGTAGGCCAAAAACTGTGTCAGAGAGCTCTGAATGTCCCAAAAACGTTTGCAGCCTGAAAAGGGCATTAACCCACATCCTAACCCCCTGAAATTCCCAAAAACATTCTTGGCCCGAAAAATGCATCCTACACCCCTGAAAGTTCAGAAAATGTTGGCAGCCCCAAAAAGGCCTTAAAATGACTCTTATTCCTGCAAAAATCTTGATAACTTTCGAGGCCCAAAAAAGGGGTTTACATCCTAGACCCCATAAAGTCCAGAAAATGTTGGTGACCTGAAAACAGTGTCAGAGAGCTCTGAATGTCCCAAAAATATTTTCAGCCTGAAAAGGGCATTAATCCGCATCCTGGCCCCCTGAAATTCCCCAAAATATTTTTGGCCCAAAAAATGCATCCTACATCCCTATAGTTCAGAAAATGTTGGCAGCACAAAACAGGCCTTAAAATACATATTAGGCCTGCAAAAATGTAGAAAACTTTGGTTGCCCAAAAAAGGGGTTTACAGGCATCCTAGACCCCCTAAAGTCCAGAAAATGTTGACGGCCCAAAAAACGGTGTCAGAGAGCTCTGAATGTCCCAAAAACGTTTGCAGCCTGAAAAGGGCATTAACCCACATCCTAAACCCCTGAAATTCACAAATTCCCAAAAACATTTTTGGCCCGAAAAATGAATCCTACACCCCTTAAAGTTCAGAAAATATTGGCAGCCGCAAAAAGGCCTTAAAATGCATCTTATTCCTCCAAAAATCTTGATAACTTTGGAAGCCCAAAAAAGGGGTTTACATCCTAGACCCCATAAAGTCCAGAAAATGTTGGTGACCCGAAAACAGTGTCAGAGAGCTCTGAATGTCCCAAAAATATTTGCAGCCTGAAAAGGGCATTAATCTGCATCCTGGCCCCCTGAAATTCCCCAAAATATTTTTGGCCCGAAAAATGCATCCTACATCCCTGAAGTTCAGAAAATGTTGGCAGCACAAAACAGGCCTTAAAATACACATTAGGCCTGCAAAAATGTAGAAAACTTTGGAGGCCCAAAAAAGGGGTTTACAGGCATCCTAGACCCCCTAAAGTCCAGAAAATGTTGGCGGCCCAAAAACTGTGTCAGAGAGTTCTGAATGTCCCAGAAACATTTGCAGTCTGAAAAGGGCATTAACCCGCATGCTAGACCCCTGAAATTTCCCAAAATATTTTGGCCACAAAAAATTCATCCTACACCCCTGAAAATTCAGAAAATGTTGGCAGCACAAAAAAGGCCTTAAAATACATATTAGGCCTCTAAAAATGTAGAAAACTTTGGAGGCCCAAAAAAGTGGTTTACAGGCATCCTAGACCCCCTAAAGTCCAGAAAATGTTGGTAGGCCAACAACTGTGTCAGAGAGCTCTGAATGTCCCAAAAACGTTTGCAGCCTGAAAAGGGCATTAACCCACATCCTAAACCCCTGAAATTCCCAAAAACATTTTTGGCCCGAAAAATGCATCCTACACCCCTGAAAGTTCCGAAAATGTTGGCAGCCCCAAAAAGGCCTTAAAATGCATCTTATTCCTGCAAAAATCTTGATAACTTTGGAGGCCCAAAAAAGGGCCTTTTTGAAAGTATTCTAAGAACACTGGTAATGTCCGCGGACATTAAAAGTTTCCATAGGCCATAGTTGAAATGTTTTACTCTATGGGTGTGATATGCTGCGGTGGAGATGGAGACGGGTGCAGCATCATCATCGTCATCTAGACCCCATAAAGTCCAGAAAATGTTGGTGACCCGAAAACAGTGTCAGAGAGCTCTGAATGTCCCAAAAATATTTGCAGCCTGAAAAGGGCATTAATCCGCATCCTGGTCCCCTGAAATTCCCCAAAATATTTTTGGCCCGAAAAATGCATCCTACATCCCTGAAGTTCACAAAATGTTGGCAGCACAAAACAGGCCTTAAAATACATATTAGGCCTGCAAAAATGTAGAAAACTTTGAAGGCCCCAAAAAAGGGGTTTACAGGCATCCTAGACCCCCTAAAGTCCAGAAAATGTTGGTAGGCCAAAAACTGTGTCAGAGAGCTCTGAATGTCCCAAAAACGTTTGCAGCCTGAAAAGGGCATTAACCCACATCCTAAACCCCTGAAATTCCCAAAAACATTTTTGGCCCGAAAAATGAATCCTACACCCCTTAAAGTTCAGAAAATATTGGCAGCCGCAAAAAGGCCTTAAAATGCATCTTATTCCTGCAAAAATCTTGATAACTTTGGAGGCCCAAAAAAGGGGTTTACATCCTAGACCCCATAAAGTCCAGAAAATGTTGGTGACCCGAAAACAGTGTCAGAGAGCTCTGAATGTCCCAAAAATATTTGCATCTGAAAAGGGCATTAATCCGCATCCTGGCCCCCTGAAATTCCCCAAAATATTTTTGGCCCGAAAAATGCATCCTACATCCCTGAAGTTCAGAAAATGTTGGCAGCACAAAACAGGCCTTAAAATACATATTAGGCCTGCAAAAATGTAGAAAACTTTGGAGGCCCAAAAAAGGGGTTTACAGGCATCCTAGACCCACTAAAGTCCAGAAAATGTTGGCGGCCCAAAAACTGTGTCAGAGAGCTCTGAATGTCCCAAACACATTTGCAGTCTGAAAAGGGCATTAACTCGCATGCTAGACCCCTGAAATTCCCCAAAATATTTTGGCCACGAAAAATTCATCCTACACCCCTGAAAATTCAGAAAATGTTGGCAGCACAAAAAAGGCCTTAAAATACATATTAGGCCTATAAAAATGTAGAAAACTTTGGAGGCCCAAAAAAGGGGTTTACAGGCATCCTAGACCCCCTAAAGTCCAGAAAATGTTGGTAGGCCAACAACTGTGTCAGAGAGCTCTGAATGTCCCAAAAACGTTTGCAGCCTGAAAAGGGCATTAACCCACATCCTAAACCTCTGAAATTCCCAAAAACATTTTTGGCCCGAAAAATGCATCCTACACCCCTGAAAGTTCCGAAAATGTTGGCAGCCCCAAAAAGGCCTTAAAATGCATCTTATTCCTGCAAAAATCTTGATAACTTTGGAGGCCCAAAAAAGAGGCCTTTTTGAAAGTATTCTAAGAACACTGGTAATGTCCGCGGACATTAAAAGTTTCCATAGGCCATAGTTGAAATGTTTTACTCTATGGGTGTGATATGCTGCGGTGGAGATGGAGACGGGTGCAGCATCATCATCGTCATCTAGACCCCATAAAGTCCAGAAAATGTTGGTGACCCGAAAACAGTGTCAGAGAGCTCTGAATGTCCCAAAAATAGTTGCAGCCTGAAAAGGGCATTAATCCGCATCCTGGCCCCCTGAAATTCCCCAAAATATTTTTTGCCCGAAAAATGGATCCTACATCCCTGAAGTTCAGAAAATGTTGGCAGCACAAAACAGGCCTTAAAATACATATTAGGCCTGCAAAAATGTAGAAAACTTTGGAGGCCCAAAAAAGGGGTTTACAGGCATCCTAGACCCACTAAAGTCCAGAAAATGTTGGCTGCCCAAAAACTGTGTCAGAGAGCTCTGAATGTCCCAAAAACATTTGCAATCTGAAAAGGGCATTAACCCGCATGCTAGACCCCTGAAATTCCCCAAAATATTTTGGCCACGAAAAATTCATCCTACACCCTTGAAAATTCAGAAAATGTTGGCAGCACAAAAAAGGCCTTAAAATACATATTAGGCCTGCAAAAATGTAGAAAGCTTTGGAGGCCCAAAAAAGGGGTTTACAGGCATCCTAGACCACATAAAGTCCAGAAAATGCTGGTGGCCCAAAAACTGTGTCAGAGAGCTCTGAATGGCCCAAAAACGCTTGCAGCCTGAAAAGGGCATTAACCCGCATCCTAGACCCCTGAAATTCCTAAAAACATTCATGGCCCGAAAAATTCATCCTACACCCCTTAAAGTTCAGAAACTGTTGGCAGCCCAAATATGCCTTAAAATGCATCTTATTTCTGCAATAATCTTTAAAACTTTGGAGGCCCAAAAAAGGGTTTTGCAAGCATCCTAGACCCCATAAAGTCCAGAAAATGTTGGTGACCCGAAAACAGTGTCAGAGAGCTCTGAATGTCCCAAAAATATGTGCAGTCTGAAAAGGACATTAACCCGCATGCTAGACCCCTGAAATTTCCCAAAATATTTTGGCCACGAAAAATTCATCCTACACCCCTGAAAATTCAGAAAATATTGGCAGCACAAAAAAGGCCTTAAAATACATATTATGCCTCCAAAAATGTAGAAAACTTTGGAGGCCCAAAAAAGGGGTTTACAGGCATCCTAGACCCCCTAAAGTCCAGAAAATGTTGGTAGGCCAAAAACTGTGTCAGAGAGCTCTGAATGTCCCAAAAACGTTTGCAGCCTGAAAAGGGCATTAACCCACATCCTAACCCCCTGAAATTCCCAAAAACATTCTTGGCCCGAAAAATGCATCCTACACCCCTGAAAGTTCAGAAAATGTTGGCAGCCCCAAAAAGGCCTTAAAATGACTCTTATTCCTGCAAAAATCTTGATAACTTTCGAGGCCCAAAAAAGGGGTTTACATCCTAGACCCCATAAAGTCCAGAAAATGTTGGTGACCTGAAAACAGTGTCAGAGAGCTCTGAATGTCCCAAAAATATTTTCAGCCTGAAAAGGGCATTAATCCGCATCCTGGCCCTCTGAAATTCCCCAAAATATTTTTGGCCCAAAAAATGCATCCTACATCCCTATAGTTCAGAAAATGTTGGCAGCACAAAACAGGCCTTAAAATACATATTAGGCCTGCAAAAATGTAGAAAACTTTGGTTGCCCAAAAAAGGGGTTTACAGGCATCCTAGACCCCCTAAAGTCCAGAAAATGTTGGCGGCCCAAAAAACGGTGTCAGAGAGCTCTGAATGTCCCAAAAACGTTTGCAGCCTGAAAAGGGCATTAACCCACATCCTAAACCCCTGAAATTCACAAATTCCCAAAAACATGTTTGGCCCGAAAAATGAATCCTACACCCCTTAAAGTTCAGAAAATATTGGCAGCCGCAAAAAGGCCTTAAAATGCATCTTATTCCTCCAAAAATCTTGATAACTTTGGAGGCCCAAAAAAGGGGTTTACATCCTAGACCCCATAAAGTCCAGAAAATGTTGGTGACCCGAAAACAGTGTCAGAGAGCTCTGAATGTCCCAAAAATATTTGCAGCCTGAAAAGGGCATTAATCTGCATCCTGGCCCCCTGAAATTCCCCAAAATATTTTTGGCCCGAAAAATGCATCCTACATCCCTGAAGTTCAGAAAATGTTGGCAGCACAAAACAGGCCTTAAAATACACATTAGGCCTGCAAAAATGTAGAAAACTTTGGAGGCCCAAAAAAGGGGTTTACAGGCATCCTAGACCCCCTAAAGTCCAGAAAATGTTGGCGGCCCAAAAACTGTGTCAGAGAGCTCTGAATGGCCCAAAAACGCTTGCAGCCTGAAAAGGGCATTAACCCGCATCCTAGACCCCTGAAATTCCTAAAAACATTCATGGCCCGAAAAATTCATCCTACACCCCTTAAAGTTCAGAAACTGTTGGCAGCCCAAAGAATGCCTTAAAATGCATCTTATTTCTGCAATAATCTTTAAAACTTTGGAGGCCCAAAAAAGGGTTTTGCAAGCATCCTAGACCCCATAAAGTCCAGAAAATGTTGGTGACCCGAAAACAGTGTCAGAGAGCTCTGAATGTCCCAAAAATATGTGCAGTCTGAAAAGGACATTAACCCGCATGCTAGACCCCTGAAATTTCCCAAAATATTTTGGCCACGAAAAATTCATCCTACACCCCTGAAAATTCAGAAAATATTGGCAGCACAAAAAAGGCCTTAAAATACATATTATGCCTCCAAAAATGTAGAAAACTTTGGAGGCCCAAAAAAGGGGTTTACAGGCATCCTAGACCCCCTAAAGTCCAGAAAATGTTGGTAGGCCAAAAACTGTGTCAGAGAGCTCTGAATGTCCCAAAAACGTTTGCAGCCTGAAAAGGGCATTAACCCACATCCTAACCCCCTGAAATTCCCAAAAACATTCTTGGCCCGAAAAATGCATCCTACACCCCTGAAAGTTCAGAAAATGTTGGCAGCCCCAAAAAGGCCTTAAAATGACTCTTATTCCTGCAAAAATCTTGATAACTTTCGAGGCCCAAAAAAGGGGTTTACATCCTAGACCCCATAAAGTCCAGAAAATGTTGGTGACCTGAAAACAGTGTCAGAGAGCTCTGAATGTCCCAAAAATATTTTCAGCCTGAAAAGGGCATTAATCCGCATCCTGGCCCCCTGAAATTCCCCAAAATATTTTTGGCCCAAAAAATGCATCCTACATCCCTATAGTTCAGAAAATGTTGGCAGCACAAAACAGGCCTTAAAATACATATTAGGCCTGCAAAAATGTAGAAAACTTTGGTTGCCCAAAAAAGGGGTTTACAGGCATCCTAGACCCCCTAAAGTCCAGAAAATGTTGACGGCCCAAAAAACGGTGTCAGAGAGCTCTGAATGTCCCAAAAACGTTTGCAGCCTGAAAAGGGCATTAACCCACATCCTAAACCCCTGAAATTCACAAATTCCCAAAAACATTTTTGGCCCGAAAAATGAATCCTACACCCCTTAAAGTTCAGAAAATATTGGCAGCCGCAAAAAGGCCTTAAAATGCATCTTATTCCTCCAAAAATCTTGATAACTTTGGAAGCCCAAAAAAGGGGTTTACATCCTAGACCCCATAAAGTCCAGAAAATGTTGGTGACCCGAAAACAGTGTCAGAGAGCTCTGAATGTCCCAAAAATATTTGCAGCCTGAAAAGGGCATTAATCTGCATCCTGGCCCCCTGAAATTCCCCAAAATATTTTTGGCCCGAAAAATGCATCCTACATCCCTGAAGTTCAGAAAATGTTGGCAGCACAAAACAGGCCTTAAAATACACATTAGGCCTGCAAAAATGTAGAAAACTTTGGAGGCCCAAAAAAGGGGTTTACAGGCATCCTAGACCCCCTAAAGTCCAGAAAATGTTGGCGGCCCAAAAACTGTGTCAGAGAGTTCTGAATGTCCCAAAAACATTTGCAGTCTGAAAAGGGCATTAACCCGCATGCTAGACCCCTGAAATTTCCCAAAATATTTTGGCCACAAAAAATTCATCCTACACCCCTGAAAATTCAGAAAATGTTGGCAGCACAAAAAAGGCCTTAAAATACATATTA
This sequence comes from Ambystoma mexicanum, assembly GCF_040938575.1. Taxonomy (NCBI): domain Eukaryota; kingdom Metazoa; phylum Chordata; class Amphibia; order Caudata; family Ambystomatidae; genus Ambystoma; species Ambystoma mexicanum. The sequence goes on along the minus strand of NC_090935.1, from coordinate 1,301,736,123 downwards.
GGCCTCTAAAAATGTAGAAAACTTTGGAGGCCCAAAAAAGGGGTTTACAGGCATCCTAGACCCCCTAAAGTCCAGAAAATGTTGGTAGGCCAACAACTGTGTCAGAGAGCTCTGAATGTCCCAAAAACGTTTGCAGCCTGAAAAGGGCATTAACCCACATCCTAAACCCCTGAAATTCCCAAAAACATTTTTGGCCCGAAAAATGCATCCTACACCCCTGAAAGTTCCGAAAATGTTGGCAGCCCCAAAAAGGCCTTAAAATGCATCTTATTCCTGCAAAAATCTTGATAACTTTGGAGGCCCAAAAAAGGGCCTTTTTGAAAGTATTCTAAGAACACTGGTAATGTCCGCGGACATTAAAAGTTTCCATAGGCCATAGTTGAAATGTTTTACTCTATGGGTGTGATATGCTGCGGTGGAGATGGAGACGGGTGCAGCATCATCATCGTCATCTAGACCCCATAAAGTCCAGAAAATGTTGGTGACCCGAAAACAGTGTCAGAGAGCTCTGAATGTCCCAAAAATATTTGCAGCCTGAAAAGGGCATTAATCCGCATCCTGGTCCCCTGAAATTCCCCAAAATATTTTTGGCCCGAAAAATGCATCCTACATCCCTGAAGTTCACAAAATGTTGGCAGCACAAAACAGGCCTTAAAATACATATTAGGCCTGCAAAAATGTAGAAAACTTTGAAGGCCCCAAAAAAGGGGTTTACAGGCATCCTAGACCCCCTAAAGTCCAGAAAATGTTGGTAGGCCAAAAACTGTGTCAGAGAGCTCTGAATGTCCCAAAAACGTTTGCAGCCTGAAAAGGGCATTAACCCACATCCTAAACCCCTGAAATTCCCAAAAACATTTTTGGCCCGAAAAATGAATCCTACACCCCTTAAAGTTCAGAAAATATTGGCAGCCGCAAAAAGGCCTTAAAATGCATCTTATTCCTGCAAAAATCTTGATAACTTTGGAGGCCCAAAAAAGGGGTTTACATCCTAGACCCCATAAAGTCCAGAAAATGTTGGTGACCCGAAAACAGTGTCAGAGAGCTCTGAATGTCCCAAAAATATTTGCATCTGAAAAGGGCATTAATCCGCATCCTGGCCCCCTGAAATTCCCCAAAATATTTTTGGCCCGAAAAATGCATCCTACATCCCTGAAGTTCAGAAAATGTTGGCAGCACAAAACAGGCCTTAAAATACATATTAGGCCTGCAAAAATGTAGAAAACTTTGGAGGCCCAAAAAAGGGGTTTACAGGCATCCTAGACCCACTAAAGTCCAGAAAATGTTGGCGGCCCAAAAACTGTGTCAGAGAGCTCTGAATGTCCCAAACACATTTGCAGTCTGAAAAGGGCATTAACTCGCATGCTAGACCCCTGAAATTCCCCAAAATATTTTGGCCACGAAAAATTCATCCTACACCCCTGAAAATTCAGAAAATGTTGGCAGCACAAAAAAGGCCTTAAAATACATATTAGGCCTCTAAAAATGTAGAAAACTTTGGAGGCCCAAAAAAGGGGTTTACAGGCATCCTAGACCCCCTAAAGTCCAGAAAATGTTGGTAGGCCAACAACTGTGTCAGAGAGCTCTGAATGTCCCAAAAACGTTTGCAGCCTGAAAAGGGCATTAACCCACATCCTAAACCCCTGAAATTCCCAAAAACATTTTTGGCCCGAAAAATGCATCCTACACCCCTGAAAGTTCCGAAAATGTTGGCAGCCCCAAAAAGGCCTTAAAATGCATCTTATTCCTGCAAAAATCTTGATAACTTTAGAGGCCCAAAAAAGAGGCCTTTTTGAAAGTATTCTAAGAACACTGGTAATGTCCGCAGACATTAAAAGTTTCCATAGGCCATAGTTGAAATGTTTTACTCTATGGGTGTGATATGCTGCGGTGGAGATGGAGACGGGTGCAGCATCATCATCGTCATCTAGACCCCATAAAGTCCAGAAAATGTTGGTGACCCGAAAACAGTGTCAGAGAGCTCTGAATGTCCCAAAAATAGTTGCAGCCTGAAAAGGGCATTAATCCGCATCCTGGCCCCCTGAAATTCCCCAAAATATTTTTTGCCCGAAAAATGCATCCTACATCCCTGAAGTTCAGAAAATGTTGGCAGCACAAAACAGGCCTTGAAATACATATTAGGCCTGCAAAAATGTAGAAAACTTTGGAGGCCCAAAGAAGGGGTTTACAGGCATCCTAGACCACATAAAGTCCAGAAAATGTTGGTGGCCCAAAAACTGTGTCAGAGAGCTCTGAATGGCCCAAAAACGCTTGCAGCCTGAAAAGGGCATTAACCCGCATCCTAGACCCCTGAAATTCCTAAAAACATTCATGGCCCGAAAAATGCATCCTACACCCCTTAAAGTTCAGAAACTGTTGGCAGCCCAAAAAATGCCTTAAAATGCATCTTATTTCTGCAATAATCTTTAAAACTTTGGAGGCCCAAAAAAGGGGTTTGCAGGCATCCTAGACCCCATAAAGTCCAGAAAATGTTGGTGACCCGAAAACAGTGTCAGAGAGCTCTGAATGTCCCAAAAATATTTGCAGTCTGAAAAGGACATTAACCCGCATGCTAGACCCCTGAAATTTCCCAAAATATTTTGGCCACGAAAAATTCATCCTACACCCCTGAAAATTCAGAAAATATTGGCAGCACAAAAAAGGCCTTAAAATACATATTAGGCCTCCAAAAATGTAGAAAACTTTGGAGGCCCAAAAAAGGGGTTTACAGGCATCCTAGACACCCTAAAGTCCAGAAAATGTTGGTAGGCCAAAAACTGTGTCAGAGAGCTCTGAATGTCCCAAAAACGTTTGCAGCCTGAAAAGGGCATTAACCCACATCCTAACCCCCTGAAATTCCCAAAAACATTTTTGGCCCGAAAAATGAATCCTGCACCCCTTAAAGTTCAGAAAATATTGGCAGCCGCAAAAAGGCCTTAAAATGCATCTTATTCCTCCAAAAATCTTGATAACTTTGGAGGCCCAAAAAAGGGGTTTACATCCTAGACCCCATAAAGTCCAGAAAATGTTGGTGACCCGAAAACAGTGTCAGAGAGCTCTGAATGTCCCAAAAATAGTTGCAGCCTGAAAAGGGCATTAATCCGCATCCTGGCCCCCTGAAATTCCCCAAAATATTTTTGGCCCGAAAAATGCATCCTACATCCCTGAAGTTCAGAAAATGTTGGCAGCACAAAACAGGCCTTAAAATACATATTAGGCCTGCAAAAATGTAGAAAACTTTGGAGGCCCAAAAAAGGGGTTTACAGGCATCTTAGACCCCATAAAGTCCAGAAAATGTTGGTGACCCGAAAACAGTGTCAGAGAGCTCTGAATGTCCCAAAAATATTTGCAGTCTGAAAAGGACATTAACCCGCATGCTAGACCCCTGAACTTCCCCAAAATATTTTGGCCATGAAAAATTCATCCTACACCCCTGAAAATTCAGAAAATATTGGCAGCACAAAAAAGGCCTTAAAATACATATTAGGCCTCCAAAAATGTAGAAAACTTTGGAGGCCCAAAAAAGGGGTTTACAGGCATCCTAGACCCCCTAAAGTCCAGAAAATGTTGGTAGGCCAAAAACTGTGTCAGAGAGCTCTGAATGTCCCAAAAACGTTTGCAGCCTGAAAAGGGCATTAACCCACATCCTAACCCCCTGAAATTCCCAAAAACATTTTTGGCCCGAAAAATGAATCCTGCACCCCTTAAAGTTCAGAAAATATTGGCAGCCGCAAAAAGGCCTTAAAATGCATCTTATTCCTCCAAAAATCTTGATAACTTTGGAGGCCCAAAAAAGGGGTTTACATCCTAGACCCCATAAAGTCCAGAAAATGTTGGTGACCCGAAAACAGTGTCAGAGAGCTCTGAATGTCCCAAAAATAGTTGCAGCCTGAAAAGGGCATTAATCCGCATCCTGGCCCCCTGAAATTACCCAAAATATTTTTGGCCCGAAAAATGCATCCTACATCCCTGAAGTTCAGAAAATGTTGGCAGCACAAAACAGGCCTTAAAATACATATTAGGCCTGCAAAAATGTAGAAAACTTTGGAGGCCCAAAAAAGGGGTTTACAGGCATCTTAGACCCACTAAAGTCCAGAAAATGTTGGCGGCCCAAAAACTGTGTCAGAGAGCTCTGAATGTCCCAAAAACATTTGCAATCTGAAAAGGGCATTAACCCGCATGCTAGACCCCTGAACTTCCCCAAAATATTTTGGCCATGAAAAATTCATCCTACACCCCTGAAAATTCAGAAAATGTTGGCAACACAAAAAAAGGCCTTAAAATACATATTAGGCCACCAAAAATGTAGAAAACTCTGGAGGCCCAAAAAAGGGGTTTACAGGCATCCTAGACCCCCTAAAGTCCAGAAAATGTTGGTAGTCCAAAAACTGTGTCAGAGAGCTCTGAATGTCCCAAAAACGTTTGCAGCCTGAAAAGGGCATTAACCCACATCCTAAACCCCTGAAATTCCCAAAAACATTTTTGGCCCGAAAAATGAATCCTACACCCCTTAAAGTTCAGAAAATATTGGCAGCCGCAAAAAGGCCTTAAAATGCATCATATTCCTGCAAAAATCTTGATAACTTTGGAGGCCCAAAAAAGGGGTTTACATCCTAGACCCCATAAAGTCCAGAAAATGTTGGTGACCCGAAAACAGTGTCAGAGAGCTCTGAATGTCCCAAAAATATTTGCATCTGAAAAGGGCATTAATCCGCATCCTGGCCCCCTGAAATTCCCCAAAATATTTTTGGCCCGAAAAATACATCCTACATCCCTGAAGTTCAGAAAATGTTGGCAGCACAAAACAGGCCTTAAAATACATATTAGGCCTGCAAAAATGTAGAAAACTTTGGAGGCCCAAAAAAGAGGTTTACAGGCATCCTAGACCCCCTAAAGTCCAGAAAATGTTGGTAGGCCAAAAACTGTGTCAGAGAGCTCTGAATGTCCCAAAAACGTTTGCAGCCTGAAAAGGGCATTAACCCACATCCTAAACCCCTGAAATTCGCAAAAACATTTTTGGCCCAAAAAATGCATCCTACACCCCTGAAAGTTCAGAAAATGTTGGCAGCCCCAAAAAGGCCTTAAAATGCATCTTATTCCTGCAAAAATCTTGATAACTTTCGAGGCCCAAAAAAGGGGTTTACATCCTAGACCCCATAAAGTCCAGAAAATGTTGGTGACCTGAAAACAGTGTCAGAGAGCTCTGAATGTCCCAAAAATATTTGCAGCCTGAAAAGGGCATTAATCCGCATCCTGGCCCCCTGAAATTCCCCAAAATACTTTTGGCCCAAAAAATGCATCCCTCATCCCTGAAGTTCAGAAAATGTTGGCAGCACAAAACAGGCCTTAAAATACATATTAGGCCTGCAAAAATGTCGAAAACTTTGGTTGCCCAAAAAAGGGGTTTACAGGTATCCTAGACCCCCTAAAGTCCAGAAAATGTTGGCGGCCCAAAAAACGGTGTCAGAGAGCTCTGAATGTCCCAAAAACATTTGCAGTCTGAAAAGGGCATTAACCCGCAAGCTAGACCCCTGAACTTCCCCAAAATATTTTGCCCATGAAAAATTCATCCTACACCCCTGAAAATTCAGAAAATGTTGGCAACACAAAAAAAGGCCTTAAAATACATATTAGGCCACCAAAAATGTAGAAAACTCTGGAGGCCCAAAAAAGGGGTTTACAGGCATCCTAGACCCCCTAAAGTCCAGAAAATGTTGGTAGGCCAAAAACTGTGTCAGAGAGCTCTGAATGTCCCAAAAATATTTGCAGCCTGAAAAGGGCATTAATCCGCATCCTGGTCCCCTGAAATTCCCCAAAATATTTTTGGCCCGAAAAATGCATCCTACATCCCTGAAGTTCACAAAATGTTGGCAGCACAAAACAGGCCTTAAAATACATATTAGGCCTGCAAAAATGTAGAAAACTTTGAAGGCCCCAAAAAAGGGGTTTACAGGCATCCTAGACCCCCTAAAGTCCAGAAAATGTTGGTAGGCCAAAAACTGTGTCAGAGAGCTCTGAATGTCCCAAAAACGTTTGCAGCCTGAAAAGGGCATTAACCCACATCCTAAACCCCTGAAATTCCCAAAAACATTTTTGGCCCGAAAAATGAATCCTACACGCCTTAAAGTTCAGAAAATATTGGCAGCCGCAAAAAGGCCTTAAAATGCATCTTATTCCTGCAAAAATCTTGATAACTTTGGAGGCCCAAAAAAGGGGTTTACATCCTAGACCCCATAAAGTCCAGAAAATGTTGGTGACCCGAAAACAGTGTCAGAGAGCTCTGAATGTCCCAAAAATATTTGCATCTGAAAAGGGCATTAATCCGCATCCTGGCCCCCTGAAATTCCCCAAAATATTTTTGGCCCGAAAAATGCATCCTACATCCCTGAAGTTCAGAAAATGTTGGCAGCAGAAAACAGGCCTTAAAATACATATTAGGCCTGCAAAAATGTAGAAAACTTTGGAGGCCCAAAAAAGGGGTTTACAGGCATCCTAGACCCACTAAAGTCCAGAAAATGTTGGCGGCCCAAAAACTGTGTCAGAGAGCTCTGAATGTCCCAAACACATTTGCAGTCTGAAAAGGGCATTAACTCGCATGCTAGACCCCTGAAATTCCCCAAAATATTTTGGCCACGAAAAATTCATCCTACACCCCTGAAAATTCAGAAAATGTTGGCAGCACAAAAAAGGCCTTAAAATACATATTAGGCCTCTAAAAATGTAGAAAACTTTGGAGGCCCAAAAAAGGGGTTTACAGGCATCCTAGACCCCCTAAAGTCCAGAAAATGTTGGTAGGCCAACAACTGTGTCAGAGAGCTCTGAATGTCCCAAAAACGTTTGCAGCCTGAAAAGGGCATTAACCCACATCCTAAACCCCTGAAATTCCCAAAAACATTTTTGGCCCGAAAAATGCATCCTACACCCCTGAAAGTTCCGAAAATGTTGGCAGCCCCAAAAAGGCCTTAAAATGCATCTTATTCCTGCAAAAATCTTGATAACTTTAGAGGCCCAAAAAAGAGGCCTTTTTGAAAGTATTCTAAGAACACTGGTAATGTCCGCAGACATTAAAAGTTTCCATAGGCCATAGTTGAAATGTTTTACTCTATGGGTGTGATATGCTGCGGTGGAGATGGAGACGGGTGCAGCATCATCATCGTCATCTAGACCCCATAAAGTCCAGAAAATGTTGGTGACCCGAAAACAGTGTCAGAGAGCTCTGAATGTCCCAAAAATAGTTGCAGCCTGAAAAGGGCATTAATCCGCATCCTGGCCCCCTGAAATTCTCCAAAATATTTTTTGCCCGAAAAATGCATCCTACATCCCTGAAGTTCAGAAAATGTTGGCAGCACAAAACAGGCCTTGAAATACATATTAGGCCTGCAAAAATGTAGAAAACTTTGGAGGCCCAAAAAAGGGGTTTACAGGCATCCTAGACCACATAAAGTCCAGAAAATGTTGGTGGCCCAAAAACTGTGTCAGAGAGCTCTGAATGGCCCAAAAACGCTTGCAGCCTGAAAAGGGCATTAACCCGCATCCTAGACCCCTGAAATTCCTAAAAACATTCATGGCCCGAAAAATGCATCCTACACCCCTTAAAGTTCAGAAACTGTTGGCAGCCCAAAAAATGCCTTAAAATGCATCTTATTTCTGCAATAATCTTTAAAACTTTGGAGGCCCAAAAAAGGGGTTTGCAGGCATCCTAGACCCCATAAAGTCCAGAAAATGTTGGTGACCCGAAAACAGTGTCAGAGAGCTCTGAATGTCCCAAAAATATTTGCAGTCTGAAAAGGACATTAACCCGCATGCTAGACCCCTGAAATTTCCCAAAATATTTTGGCCACGAAAAATTCATCCTACACCCCTGAAAATTCAGAAAATGTTGGCAGCACAAAAAAGGCCTTAAAATACATATTAGGCCTGCAAAAATGTAGAAAACTTTGGAGGCCCAAAAAAGGGGTTTACAGGCATCCTAGACCACATAAAGTCCAGAAAATGTTGGTGGCCCAAAAACTGTGTCAGAGAGCTCTGAATGGCCCAAAAACGCTTGCAGCCTGAAAAGGGCATTAACCCGCATCCTAGACCCCTGAAATTCCTAAAAACATTCATGGCCCGAAAAATGCATCCTACATCCCTTAAAGTTCAGAAACTGTTGGCAGCCCAAAAAATGCCTTAAAATGCATCTTATTTCTGCAAATATCTTTAAAACTTTGGAGGCCCAAAAAAGGGTTTTGCAGGCATCCTAGACCCCATAAAGTCCAGAAAATGTTGGTGACCCGAAAACAGTGTCAGAGAGCTCTGAATGTCCCAAAAATATTTGCAGTCTGAAAAGGGCATTAACCCGCATGCTAGACCCCTGAAATTTCCCAAAATATTTTGGCCACGAAAAATTCATCCTACACCCCTGAAAATTCAGAAAATATTGGCAGCACAAAAAAGGCCTTAAAATACATATTAGGCCTCCAAAAATGTAGAAAACTTTGGAGGCCCAAAAAAGGGGTTTACAGGCATCCTAGACCCCCTAAAGTCCAGAAAATGTTGGTAGGCCAAAAACTGTGTCAGAGAGCTCTGAATGTCCCAAAAACGTTTGCAGCCTGAAAAGGGCATTAACCCACATCCTAACCCCCTGAAATTCCCAAAAACATTCTTGGCCCGAAAAATGCATCCTACACCCCTGAAAGTTCAGAAAATGTTGGCAGCCCCAAAAAGGCCTTAAAATGCATCTTATTCCTGCAAAAATCTTGATAACTTTCGAGGCCCAAAAAAGGGGTTTACATCCTAGACCCCATAAAGTCCAGAAAATGTTGGTGACCTGAAAACAGTGTCAGAGAGCTCTGAATGTCCCAAAAATATTTGCAGCCTGAAAAGGGCATTAATCCGCATCCTGGCCCCCTGAAATTCCCCAAAATATTTTTGGCCCAAAAAATGCATCCTACATCCCTGAAGTTTAGAAAATGTTGGCAGCACAAAACAGGCCTTAAAATACATATTAGGCCTGCAAAAATGTAGAAAACTTTGGTTGCCCAAAAAAGGGGTTTGCAGGAATGCTAGACCCCATAAAGTCCAGAAAATGTTGGTGACCCGAAAACAGTGTCAGAGAGCTCTGAATGTCCCAAAAATATTTGCAGCCTGAAAAGGGCATTAATCCGCATCCTGGCCCCCTGAAATTCCCCAAAATATTTTTGGCCCGAAAAATGCATCCTACATCCCTGAAGTTCAGAAAATGTTGGCAGCACAAAACAGGCCTTAAAATACACATTAGGCCTGCAAAAATGTAGAAAACTTTGGAGGCCCAAAAAAGGGGTTTACAGGCATCCTAGACCCCCTAAAGTCCAGAAAATGTTGGCGGCCCAAAAACTGTGTCAGAGAGTTCTGAATGTCCCAAAAACATTTGCAGTCTGAAAAGGGCATTAACCCGCATGCTAGACCCCTGAAATTTCCCAAAATATTTTGGCCACAAAAAATTCATCCTACACCCCTGAAAATTCAGAAAATGTTGGCAGCACAAAAAAGGCCTTAAAATACATATTAGGCCTCTAAAAATGTAGAACACTCTGGAGGCCCAAAAAAGGGGTTTACAGGCATCCTAGACCCCCTAAAGTCCAGAAAATGTTGGTAGGCCAACAACTGTGTCAGAGAGCTCTGAATGTCCCAAAAACTTTTGCAGCCTGAAAAGGGCATTAACCCACATCCTAAACCCCTGAAATTCCCAAAAACATTTTTGGCCCGAAAAATGCATCCTACACCCCTGAAAGTTCCGAAAATGTTGGCAGCCCCAAAAAGGCCTTAAAATGCATCTTATTCCTGCAAAAATCTTGATAACTTTGGAGGCCCAAAAAAGGGGCCTTTTTGAAAGTATTCTAAGAACACTGGTAATGTCCGCAGACATTAAAAGTTTCCATACGCCATAGTTGAAATGTTTTACTCTATGGGTGTGATATGCTGCGGTGGAGATGGAGACGGGTGAAGCATCATCATCGTCATCTAGACCCCATAAAGTCCAGAAAATGTTGGTGACCTGAAAACAGTGTCAGAGAGCTCTGAATGTCCCAAAAATATTTGCAGCCTGAAAAGGGCATTAATCCGCATCCTGGTCCCCTGAAATTCCCCAAAATACTTTTGGCCCAAAAAATGCATCCTACATCCCTGAAGTTCAGAAAATGTTGGCAGCACAAAACAGGCCTTAAAATACATATTAGGCCTGCAAAAATGTAGAAAACTTTGGTTGCCCAAAAAAGGGGTTTACAGGTATCCTAGACCCCCTAAAGTCCAGAAAATGTTGGCGGCCCAAAAAACGGTGTCAGAGAGCTCTGAATGTCCCAAAAACATTTGCAGTCTGAAAAGGGCATTAACCCGCAAGCTAGACCCCTGAACTTCCCCAAAATATTTTGGCCATGAAAAATTCATCCTACACCCCTGAAAATTCAGAAAATGTTGGCAACACAAAAAAAGGCCTTAAAATACATATTAGGCCACCAAAAATGTAGAAAACTCTGGAGGCCCAAAAAAGGGGTTTACAGGCATCCTAGACCCCCTAAAGTCCAGAAAATGTTGGTAGGCCAAAAACTGTGTCAGAGAGCTCTGAATGTCCCAAAAACGTTTGCAGCCTGAAAAGGGCATTAACCCACATCCTAAACCCCTGAAATTCCCAAAAACATTTTTGGCCCGAAAAATGAATCCTACACCCCTTAAAGTTCAGAAAATATTGGCAGCCGCAAAAAGGCCTTAAAATGCATCATATTCCTGCACAATTCTTGATAACTTTGGAGGCCCAAAAAAGGGGTTTACATCCTAGACCCCATAAAGTTCAGAAAATGTTGGTGACCCGAAAACAGTGTCAGAGAGCTCTGAATGTCCCAAAAATATTTGCATCTGAAAAGGGCATTAATCCGCATCCTGGCCCCCTGAAATTCCCCAAAATATTTTTGGCCCGAAAAATACATCCTACATCCCTGAAGTTCAGAAAATGTTGGCAGCACAAAACAGGCCTTAAAATACATATTAGGCCTGCAAAAATGTAGAAAACTTTGGAGGCCCAAAAAAGGGGTTTACAGGCATCCTAGACCCCCTAAAGTCCAGAAAATGTTGGTAGGCCAAAAACTGTGTCAGAGAGCTCTGAATGTCCCAAAAACGTTTGCAGCCTGAAAAGGGCATTAACCCACATCCTAAACCCCTGAAATTCGCAAAAACATTTTTGGCCCAAAAAATGCATCCTACACCCCTGAAAGTTCAGAAAATGTTGGCAGCCCCAAAAAGGCCTTAAAATGCATCTTATTCCTGCAAAAATCTTGATAACTTTCGAGGCCCAAAAAAGGGGTTTACATCCTAGACCCCATAAAGTCCAGAAAATGTTGGTGACGTGAAAACAGTGTCAGAGAGCTCTGAATGTCCCAAAAATATTTGCAGCCTGAAAAGGGCATTAATCCGCATCCTGGCCCCCTGAAATTCCCCAAAATACTTTTGGCCCAAAAAATGCATCCTACATCCCTGAAGTTCAGAAAATGTTGGCAGCACAAAACAGGCCTTAAAATACATATTAGGCCTGCAAAAATGTAGAAAACTTTGGTTGCCCAAAAAAGGGGTTTACAGGTATCCTAGACCCCCTAAAGTCCAGAAAATGTTGGCGGCCCAAAAAACGGTGTCAGAGAGCTCTGAATGTCCCAAAAACATTTGCAGTCTGAAAAGGGCATTAACCCGCAAGCTAGACCCCTGAACTTCCCCAAAATATTTTGGCCATGAAAAATTCATCCTACACCCCTGAAAATTCAGAAAATGTTGGCAACACAAAAAAAGGCCTTAAAATACATATTAGGCCACCAAAAATGTAGAAAACTCTGGAGGCCCAAAAAAGGGGTTTACAGGCATCCTAGACCCCCTAAAGTCCAGAAAATGTTGGTAGGCCAAAAACTGTGTCAGAGAGCTCTGAATGTCCCAAAAACGTTTGCAGCCTGAAAAGGGCATTAACCCACATCCTAAACCCCTGAAATTCCCAAAAACATTTTTGGCCCGAAAAATGAATCCTACACCCCTTAAAGTTCAGAAAATATTGGCAGCCGCAAAAAGGCCTTAAAATGCATCTTATTCCTGCAAAAATCTTGATAACTTTGGAGGCCCAAAAAAGGGGTTTACATCCTAGACCCCATAAAGTCCAGAAAATGTTGGTGACCCGAAAACAGTGTCAGAGAGCTCTGAATGTCCCAAAAATATTTGCATCTGAAAAGGGCATTAATCCGCATCCTGGCCCCCTGAAATTCCCCAAAATATTTTTGGCCCGAAAAATGCATCCTACATCCCTGAAGTTCAGAAAATGTTGGCAGCACAAAACAGGCCTTAAAATACATATTAGGCCTGCAAAAATGTAGAAAACTTTGGAGGCCCAAAAAAGGGGTTTACAGGCATCCTAGACCCACTAAAGTCCAGAAAATGTTGGCGGCCCAAAAACTGTGTCAGAGAGCTCTGAATGTCCCAAACACATTTGCAGTCTGAAAAGGGCATTAACTCGCATGCTAGACCCCTGAAATTCCCCAAAATATTTTGGCCACGAAAAATTCATCCTACACCCCTGAAAATTCAGAAAATGTTGGCAGCACAAAAAAGGCCTTAAAATACATATTAGGCCTCTAAAAATGTAGAAAACTTTGGAGGCCCAAAAAAGGGGTTTACAGGCATCCTAGACCCCCTAAAGTCCAGAAAATGTTGGTAGGCCAACAACTGTGTCAGAGAGCTCTGAATGTCCCAAAAACGTTTGCAGCCTGAAAAGGGCATTAACCCACATCCTAAACCCCTGAAATTCCCAAAAACATTTTTGGCCCGAAAAATGCATCCTACACCCCTGAAAGTTCCGAAAATGTTGGCAGCCCCAAAAAGGCCTTAAAATGCATCTTATTCCTGCAAAAATCTTGATAACTTTAGAGGCCCAAAAAAGAGGCCTTTTTGAAAGTATTCTAAGAACACTGGTAATGTCCGCAGACATTAAAAGTTTCCATAGGCCATAGTTGAAATGTTTTACTCTATGGGTGTGATATGCTGCGGTGGAGATGGAGACGGGTGCAGCATCATCATCGTCATCTAGACCCCATAAAGTCCAGAAAATGTTGGTGACCCGAAAACAGTGTCAGAGAGCTCTGAATGTCCCAAAAATAGTTGCAGCCTGAAAAGGGCATTAATCCGCATCCTGGCCCCCTGAAATTCCCCAAAATATTTTTTGCCCGAAAAATGCATCCTACATCCCTGAAGTTCAGAAAATGTTGGCAGCACAAAACAGGCCTTGAAATACATATTAGGCCTGCAAAAATGTAGAAAACTTTGGAGGCCCAAAGAAGGGGTTTACAGGCATCCTAGACCACATAAAGTCCAGAAAATGTTGGTGGCCCAAAAACTGTGTCAGAGAGCTCTGAATGGCCCAAAAACGCTTGCAGCCTGAAAAGGGCATTAACCCGCATCCTAGACCCCTGAAATTCCTAAAAACATTCATGGCCCGAAAAATGCATCCTACACCCCTTAAAGTTCAGAAACTGTTGGCAGCCCAAAAAATGCCTTAAAATGCATCTTATTTCTGCAATAATCTTTAAAACTTTGGAGGCCCAAAAAAGGGGTTTGCAGGCATCCTAGACCCCATAAAGTCCAGAAAATGTTGGTGACCCGAAAACAGTGTCAGAGAGCTCTGAATGTCCCAAAAATATTTGCAGTCTGAAAAGGACATTAACCCGCATGCTAGACCCCTGAAATTTCCCAAAATATTTTGGCCACGAAAAATTCATCCTACACCCCTGAAAATTCAGAAAATATTGGCAGCACAAAAAAGGCCTTAAAATACATATTAGGCCTCCAAAAATGTAGAAAACTTTGGAGGCCCAAAAAAGGGGTTTACAGGCATCCTAGACCCCCTAAAGTCCAGAAAATGTTGGTAGGCCAAAAACTGTGTCAGAGAGCTCTGAATGTCCCAAAAACGTTTGCAGCCTGAAAAGGGCATTAACCCACATCCTAACCCCCTGAAATTCCCAAAAACATTTTTGGCCCGAAAAATGAATCCTGCACCCCTTAAAGTTCAGAAAATATTGGCAGCCGCAAAAAGGCCTTAAAATGCATCTTATTCCTCCAAAAATCTTGATAACTTTGGAGGCCCAAAAAAGGGGTTTACATCCTAGACCCCATAAAGTCCAGAAAATGTTGGTGACCCGAAAACAGTGTCAGAGAGCTCTGAATGTCCCAAAAATAGTTGCAGCCTGAAAAGGGCATTAATCCGCATCCTGGCCCCCTGAAATTCCCCAAAATATTTTTGGCCCGAAAAATGCATCCTACATCCCTGAAGTTCAGAAAATGTTGGCAGCACAAAACAGGCCTTAAAATACATATTAGGCCTGCAAAAATGTAGAAAACTTTGGAGGCCCAAAAAAGGGGTTTACAGGCATCTTAGACCCCATAAAGTCCAGAAAATGTTGGTGACCCGAAAACAGTGTCAGAGAGCTCTGAATGTCCCAAAAATATTTGCAGTCTGAAAAGGACATTAACCCGCATGCTAGACCCCTGAACTTCCCCAAAATATTTTGGCCATGAAAAATTCATCCTACACCCCTGAAAATTCAGAAAATATTGGCAGCACAAAAAAGGCCTTAAAATACATATTAGGCCTCCAAAAATGTAGAAAACTTTGGAGGCCCAAAAAAGGGGTTTACAGGCATCCTAGACCCCCTAAAGTCCAGAAAATGTTGGTAGGCCAAAAACTGTGTCAGAGAGCTCTGAATGTCCCAAAAACGTTTGCAGCCTGAAAAGGGCATTAACCCACATCCTAACCCCCTGAAATTCCCAAAAACATTTTTGGCCCGAAAAATGAATCCTGCACCCCTTAAAGTTCAGAAAATATTGGCAGCCGCAAAAAGGCCTTAAAATGCATCTTATTCCTCCAAAAATCTTGATAACTTTGGAGGCCCAAAAAAGGGGTTTACATCCTAGACCCCATAAAGTCCAGAAAATGTTGGTGACCCGAAAACAGTGTCAGAGAGCTCTGAATGTCCCAAAAATAGTTGCAGCCTGAAAAGGGCATTAATCCGCATCCTGGCCCCCTGAAATTACCCAAAATATTTTTGGCCCGAAAAATGCATCCTACATCCCTGAAGTTCAGAAAATGTTGGCAGCACAAAACAGGCCTTAAAATACATATTAGGCCTGCAAAAATGTAGAAAACTTTGGAGGCCCAAAAAAGGGGTTTACAGGCATCTTAGACCCACTAAAGTCCAGAAAATGTTGGCGGCCCAAAAACTGTGTCAGAGAGCTCTGAATGTCCCAAAAACATTTGCAATCTGAAAAGGGCATTAACCCGCATGCTAGACCCCTGAACTTCCCCAAAATATTTTGGCCATGAAAAATTCATCCTACACCCCTGAAAATTCAGAAAATGTTGGCAACACAAAAAAAGGCCTTAAAATACATATTAGGCCACCAAAAATGTAGAAAACTCTGGAGGCCCAAAAAAGGGGTTTACAGGCATCCTAGACCCCCTAAAGTCCAGAAAATGTTGGTAGTCCAAAAACTGTGTCAGAGAGCTCTGAATGTCCCAAAAACGTTTGCAGCCTGAAAAGGGCATTAACCCACATCCTAAACCCCTGAAATTCCCAAAAACATTTTTGGCCCGAAAAATGAATCCTACACCCCTTAAAGTTCAGAAAATATTGGCAGCCGCAAAAAGGCCTTAAAATGCATCATATTCCTGCAAAAATCTTGATAACTTTGGAGGCCCAAAAAAGGGGTTTACATCCTAGACCCCATAAAGTCCAGAAAATGTTGGTGACCCGAAAACAGTGTCAGAGAGCTCTGAATGTCCCAAAAATATTTGCATCTGAAAAGGGCATTAATCCGCATCCTGGCCCCCTGAAATTCCCCAAAATATTTTTGGCCCGAAAAATACATCCTACATCCCTGAAGTTCAGAAAATGTTGGCAGCACAAAACAGGCCTTAAAATACATATTAGGCCTGCAAAAATGTAGAAAACTTTGGAGGCCCAAAAAAGAGGTTTACAGGCATCCTAGACCCCCTAAAGTCCAGAAAATGTTGGTAGGCCAAAAACTGTGTCAGAGAGCTCTGAATGTCCCAAAAACGTTTGCAGCCTGAAAAGGGCATTAACCCACATCCTAAACCCCTGAAATTCGCAAAAACATTTTTGGCCCAAAAAATGCATCCTACACCCCTGAAAGTTCAGAAAATGTTGGCAGCCCCAAAAAGGCCTTAAAATGCATCTTATTCCTGCAAAAATCTTGATAACTTTCGAGGCCCAAAAAAGGGGTTTACATCCTAGACCCCATAAAGTCCAGAAAATGTTGGTGACCTGAAAACAGTGTCAGAGAGCTCTGAATGTCCCAAAAATATTTGCAGCCTGAAAAGGGCATTAATCCGCATCCTGGCCCCCTGAAATTCCCCAAAATACTTTTGGCCCAAAAAATGCATCCTACATCCCTGAAGTTCAGAAAATGTTGGCAGCACAAAACAGGCCTTAAAATACATATTAGGCCTGCAAAAATGTCGAAAACTTTGGTTGCCCAAAAAAGGGGTTTACAGGTATCCTAGACCCCCTAAAGTCCAGAAAATGTTGGCGGCCCAAAAAACGGTGTCAGAGAGCTCTGAATGTCCCAAAAACATTTGCAGTCTGAAAAGGGCATTAACCCGCAAGCTAGACCCCTGAACTTCCCCAAAATATTTTGCCCATGAAAAATTCATCCTACACCCCTGAAAATTCAGAAAATGTTGGCAACACAAAAAAAGGCCTTAAAATACATATTAGGCCACCAAAAATGTAGAAAACTCTGGAGGCCCAAAAAAGGGGTTTACAGGCATCCTAGACCCCCTAAAGTCCAGAAAATGTTGGTAGGCCAAAAACTGTGTCAGAGAGCTCTGAATGTCCCAAAAATATTTGCAGCCTGAAAAGGGCATTAATCCGCATCCTGGTCCCCTGAAATTCCCCAAAATATTTTTGGCCCGAAAAATGCATCCTACATCCCTGAAGTTCACAAAATGTTGGCAGCACAAAACAGGCCTTAAAATACATATTAGGCCTGCAAAAATGTAGAAAACTTTGAAGGCCCCAAAAAAGGGGTTTACAGGCATCCTAGACCCCCTAAAGTCCAGAAAATGTTGGTAGGCCAAAAACTGTGTCAGAGAGCTCTGAATGTCCCAAAAACGTTTGCAGCCTGAAAAGGGCATTAACCCACATCCTAAACCCCTGAAATTCCCAAAAACATTTTTGGCCCGAAAAATGAATCCTACACCCCTTAAAGTTCAGAAAATATTGGCAGCCGCAAAAAGGCCTTAAAATGCATCTTATTCCTGCAAAAATCTTGATAACTTTGGAGGCCCAAAAAAGGGGTTTACATCCTAGACCCCATAAAGTCCAGAAAATGTTGGTGACCCGAAAACAGTGTCAGAGAGCTCTGAATGTCCCAAAAATATTTGCATCTGAAAAGGGCATTAATCCGCATCCTGGCCCCCTGAAATTCCCCAAAATATTTTTGGCCCGAAAAATGCATCCTACATCCCTGAAGTTCAGAAAATGTTGGCAGCAGAAAACAGGCCTTAAAATACATATTAGGCCTGCAAAAATGTAGAAAACTTTGGAGGCCCAAAAAAGGGGTTTACAGGCATCCTAGACCCACTAAAGTCCAGAAAATGTTGGCGGCCCAAAAACTGTGTCAGAGAGCTCTGAATGTCCCAAACACATTTGCAGTCTGAAAAGGGCATTAACTCGCATGCTAGACCCCTGAAATTCCCCAAAATATTTTGGCCACGAAAAATTCATCCTACACCCCTGAAAATTCAGAAAATGTTGGCAGCACAAAAAAGGCCTTAAAATACATATTAGGCCTCTAAAAATGTAGAAAACTTTGGAGGCCCAAAAAAGGGGTTTACAGGCATCCTAGACCCCCTAAAGTCCAGAAAATGTTGGTAGGCCAACAACTGTGTCAGAGAGCTCTGAATGTCCCAAAAACGTTTGCAGCCTGAAAAGGGCATTAACCCACATCCTAAACCCCTGAAATTCCCAAAAACATTTTTGGCCCGAAAAATGCATCCTACACCCCTGAAAGTTCCGAAAATGTTGGCAGCCCCAAAAAGGCCTTAAAATGCATCTTATTCCTGCAAAAATCTTGATAACTTTAGAGGCCCAAAAAAGAGGCCTTTTTGAAAGTATTCTAAGAACACTGGTAATGTCCGCAGACATTAAAAGTTTCCATAGGCCATAGTTGAAATGTTTTACTCTATGGGTGTGATATGCTGCGGTGGAGATGGAGACGGGTGCAGCATCATCATCGTCATCTAGACCCCATAAAGTCCAGAAAATGTTGGTGACCCGAAAACAGTGTCAGAGAGCTCTGAATGTCCCAAAAATAGTTGCAGCCTGAAAAGGGCATTAATCCGCATCCTGGCCCCCTGAAATTCCCCAAAATATTTTTTGCCCGAAAAATGCATCCTACATCCCTGAAGTTCAGAAAATGTTGGCAGCACAAAACAGGCCTTGAAATACATATTAGGCCTGCAAAAATGTAGAAAACTTTGGAGGCCCAAAAAAGGGGTTTACAGGCATCCTAGACCACATAAAGTCCAGAAAATGTTGGTGGCCCAAAAACTGTGTCAGAGAGCTCTGAATGGCCCAAAAACGCTTGCAGCCTGAAAAGGGCATTAACCCGCATCCTAGACCCCTGAAATTCCTAAAAACATTCATGGCCCGAAAAATGCATCCTACACCCCTTAAAGTTCAGAAACTGTTGGCAGCCCAAAAAATGCCTTAAAATGCATCTTATTTCTGCAATAATCTTTAAAACTTTGGAGGCCCAAAAAAGGGGTTTGCAGGCATCCTAGACCCCATAAAGTCCAGAAAATGTTGGTGACCCGAAAACAGTGTCAGAGAGCTCTGAATGTCCCAAAAATATTTGCAGTCTGAAAAGGACATTAACCCGCATGCTAGACCCCTGAAATTTCCCAAAATATTTTGGCCACGAAAAATTCATCCTACACCCCTGAAAATTCAGAAAATATTGGCAGCACAAAAAAGGCCTTAAAATACATATTAGGCCTCCAAAAATGTAGAAAACTTTGGAGGCCCAAAAAAGGGGTTTACAGGCATCCTAGACCCCCTAAAGTCCAGAAAATGTTGGTAGGCCAAAAACTGTGTCAGAGAGCTCTGAATGTCCCAAAAACGTTTGCAGCCTGAAAAGGGCATTAACCCACATCCTAACCCCCTGAAATTCCCAAAAACATTCTTGGCCCGAAAAATGCATCCTACACCCCTGAAAGTTCAGAAAATGTTGGCAGCCCTAAAAAGGCCTTAAAATGCATCTTATTCCTGCAAAAATCTTTATAACTTTGGAGGCCCAAAAAAGGGGTTTACATCCTAGACCCCATAAAGTCCAGAAAATGTTGGTGACCTGAAAACAGTGTCAGAGAGCTCTGAATGTCCCAAAAATATTTGCAGCCTGAAAAGGGCATTAATCCGCATCCTGGCCCCCTGAAATTCCCCAAAATATTTTTGGCCCGAAAAATGCATCCTACATCCCTGAAGTTCAGAAAATGTTGGCAGCACAAAACAGGCCTTAAAATACATATTAGGCCTGCAAAAATGTAGAAAACTTTGGAGGCCCAAAAAAGGGGTTTACAGGCATCCTAGACCCACTAAAGTCCAGAAAATGTTGGCGGCCCAAAAACTGTGTCAGAGAGCTCTGAATGTCCCAAAAACATTTGCAATCTGAAAAGGGCATTAACCCGCATGCTAGACCCCTGAAATTCCCCAAAATATTTTGGCCACGAAAAATTCATCCTACACCCCTGAAAATTCAGAAAATGTTGGCAGCACAAAAAAGGCCTTAAAATACATATTAGGCCTGCAAAAATGTAGAAAACTTTGGAGGCCCAAAAAAGGGGTTTACAGGCATCCTAGACCACATAAAGTCCAGAAAATGTTGGTGGCCCAAAAACTGTGTCAGAGAGCTCTGAATGGCCCAAAAACGCTTGCAGCCTGAAAAGGGCATTAACCCGCATCCTAGACCCCTGAAATTCCTAAAAACATTCATGGCCCGAAAAATGCATCCTACATCCCTTAAAGTTCAGAAACTGTTGGCAGCCCAAAAAATGCCTTAAAATGCATCTTATTTCTGCAAATATCTTTAAAACTTTGGAGGCCCAAAAAAGGGTTTTGCAGGCATCCTAGACCCCATAAAGTCCAGAAAATGTTGGTGACCCGAAAACAGTGTCAGAGAGCTCTGAATGTCCCAAAAATATTTGCAGTCTGAAAAGGGCATTAACCCGCATGCTAGACCCCTGAAATTTCCCAAAATATTTTGGCCACGAAAAATTCATCCTACACCCCTGAAAATTCAGAAAATATTGGCAGCACAAAAAAGGCCTTAAAATACATATTAGGCCTCCAAAAATGTAGAAAACTTTGGAGGCCCAAAAAAGGGGTTTACAGGCATCCTAGACCCCCTAAAGTCCAGAAAATGTTGGTAGGCCAAAAACTGTGTCAGAGAGCTCTGAATGTCCCAAAAACGTTTGCAGCCTGAAAAGGGCATTAACCCACATCCTAACCCCCTGAAATTCCCAAAAACATTCTTGGCCCGAAAAATGCATCCTACACCCCTGAAAGTTCAGAAAATGTTGGCAGCCCCAAAAAGGCCTTAAAATGCATCTTATTCCTGCAAAAATCTTGATAACTTTCGAGGCCCAAAAAAGGGGTTTACATCCTAGACCCCATAAAGTCCAGAAAATGTTGGTGACCTGAAAACAGTGTCAGAGAGCTCTGAATGTCCCAAAAATATTTGCAGCCTGAAAAGGGCATTAATCCGCATCCTGGCCCCCTGAAATTCCCCAAAATATTTTTGGCCCAAAAAATGCATCCTACATCCCTGAAGTTCAGAAAATGTTGGCAGCACAAAACAGGCCTTAAAATACATATTAGGCCTGCAAAAATGTAGAAAACTTTGGTTGCCCAAAAAAGGGGTTTACAGGCATCCTAGACCCCCTAATGTCCAGAAAATGTTGGCGGCCCAAAAAAACGGTGTCAGAGAGCTCTGAATGTCCCAAAAATGTTTGCAGCCTGAAAAGGGCATTAACCCACATCCTAAACCCCTGAAATTCCCAAAAACATTTTTGGCCCGAAAAATGCATCCTACACCCCTGAAAGTTCCGAAAATGTTGGCAGCCCCAAAAAGGCCTTAAAATGCATCTTATTCCTGCAAAAATCTTGATAACTTTGGAGGCCCAAAAAAGGGGCCTTTTTGAAAGTATTCTAAGAACACTGGTAATGTCCGCAGACATTAAAAGTTTCCATACGCCATAGTTGAAATGTTTTACTCTATGGGTGTGATATGCTGCGGTGGAGATGGAGACGGGTGCAGCATCATCATCGTCATCTAGACCCCATAAAGTCCAGAAAATGTTGGTGACCCGAAAACAGTGTCAGAGAGCTCTGAATGTCCCAAAAATATTTGCAGCCTGAAAAGGGCATTAATCCGCATCCTGGTCCCCTGAAATTCCCCAAAATATTTTTTGCCCAAAAAATGCATCCTACATCCCTGAAGTTCACAAAATGTTGGCAGCACAAAACAGCCCTTAAAATACATATTAGGCCTGCAAAAATGTAGAAAACTTTGAAGGCCCAAAAAAGGGGTTTACAGGCATCCTAGACCCCCTAAAGTCCAGAAAATGTTGGCAGCCCAAAAACTGTATCAGAGAGCTCTGAATGTCCCAAAAACATATGCAGTCTGAAAAGGGCATTAACCCGCATGCTGGACCCCTGAAATTTCCCAAAATATTTTGGCCACGAAAATTTCATCCTACACCCCTGAAAATTCAGAAAATGTTGGCAGCACAAAAAAGGCATTAAAATACATATTAGGCCTCCAAAAATGTAGAAAACTTTGGAGGCCCAAAAAAGGGGTTTACAGGCATCCTAGACCCCCTAAAGTCCAGAAAATGTTGGTGGCCCAAAAACTGTGTCAGAGAGCTCTGAATGGCCCAAAAACTCTTGCAGCCTGAAAAGGGCATTAACCCGCATCCTAAACCCCTGAAATTCCCAAAAACATTTTTGGCCCGAAAAATGTATCCTACACCCCTGAAAGTTCGGAAAATGTTGGCAGCCCCGAAAAGGCCTTAAAATGCATCTTATTCCTGCAAAAATCTTGATAACTTTGGAGGCCCAAAAAAGGGGTTTACAGGCATCCTAGACCCACTAAAGTCCAGAAAATGTTGGCGGCCCAAAAACTGTGTCAGAGAGCTCTGAATGTCCCAAAAACATTTGCAATCTGAAAAGGGCATTAACCCGCATGCTAGACCCCTGAAATTCCCCAAAATATTTTGGCCACGAAAAATTCATCCTACAACCCTGAAAATTCAGAAAATGTTGGCAGCACAAAAAAGGCCTTAAAATACATATTAGGCCTGCAAAAATGTAGAAAACTTTGGAGGCCGAAAAAAGGGGTTTACAGGCATCCTAGACCACATAAAGTCCAGAAAATGTTGGTGGCCCAAAAACTGTGTCAGAGAGCTTTGAATGGCCCAAAAACGCTTGCAGCCTGAAAAGGGCATTAACCCGCATCCTAGACCCCTGAAATTCCTAAAAACATTCATGGCCCGAAAAATGCATCCTACATCCCTTAAAGTTCAGAAACTGTTGGCAGCCCAAAAAATGCCTTAAAATGCATCTTATTCCTGCAAAAATCTTGATAACTTTGGAGGCCCAAAAAAGGGGTTTACATCCTAGACCCCATAAAGTCCAGAAAATGTTGGTGACCCGAAAACAGTGTCACAGAGCTCTGAATGTCCCAAAAATATTTGCATCTGAAAAGGGCATTAATCCGCATCCTGGCCCCCTGAAATTCCCCAAAATATTTTTGGCCCGAAAAATGCATCCTACATCCCTGAAGTTCAGAAAATGTTGGCAGCACAAAACAGGCCTTAAAATACATATTAGGCCTGCAAAAATGTAGAAAACTTTGGAGGCCCAAAAAAGGGGTTTACAGGCATCCTAGACCCCCTAAAGTCCAGAAAATGTTGGTAGGCCAAAAACTGTGTCAGAGAGCTCTGAATGTCCCAAAAACGTTTGCAGCCTGAAAAGGGCATTAACCCACATCCTAAACCCCTGAAATTCGCAAAAACATTTTTGGCCCAAAAAATGCATCCTACACCCCTGAAAGTTCAGAAAATGTTGGCAGCCCCAAAAAGGCCTTATAATGCATCTTATTCCTGCAAAAATCTTGATAACTTTCGAGGCCCAAAAAAGGGGTTTACATCCTAGACCCCATAAAGTCCAGAAAATGTTGGTGACCTGAAAACAGTGTCAGAGAGCTCTGAATGTCCCAAAAATATTTGCAGCCTGAAAAGGGCATTAATCCGCATCCTGGCCCCCTGAAATTCCCCAAAATACTTTTGGCCCAAAAAATGCATCCTACATCCCTGAAGTTCAGAAAATGTTGGCAGCACAAAACAGGCCTTAAAATACATATTAGGCCTGCAAAAATGTAGAAAACTTTGGTTGCCCAAAAAAGGGGTTTACAGGTATCCTAGACCCCCTAAAGTCCAGAAAATGTTGGCGGCCCAAAAAACGGTGTCAGAGAGCTCTGAATGTCCCAAAAACATTTGCAGTCTGAAAAGGGCATTAACCCGCAAGCTAGACCCCTGAACTTCCCCAAAATATTTTGGCCATGAAAAATTCATCCTACACCCCTGAAAATTCAGAAAATGTTGGCAACACAAAAAAGGCCTTAAAATACATATTAGGCCACCAAAAATGTAGAAAACTCTGGAGGCCCAAAAAAGGGGTTTACAGGCATCCTAGACCCCCTAAAGTCCAGAAAATGTTGGTAGGCCAAAAACTGTGTCAGAGAGCTCTGAATGTCCCAAAAACGTTTGCAGCCTGAAAAGGGCATTAACCCACATCCTAAACCCCTGAAATTCCCAAAAACATTTTTGGCCCGAAAAATGAATCCTACACCCCTTAAAGTTCAGAAAATATTGGCAGCCGCAAAAAGGCCTTAAAATGCATCATATTCCTGCAAAAATCTTGATAACTTTGGAGGCCCAAAAAAGGGGTTTACATCCTAGACCCCATAAAGTCCAGAAAATGTTGGTGACCCGAAAACAGTGTCAGAGAGCTCTGAATGTCCCAAAAATATTTGCATCTGAAAAGGGCATTAATCCGCATCCTGGCCCCCTGAAATTCCCCAAAATATTTTTGGCCCGAAAAATGCATCCTACATCCCTGAAGTTCAGAAAATGTTGGCAGCACAAAACAGGCCTTAAAATACATATTAGGCCTGCAAAAATGTAGAAAACTTTGGAGGCCCAAAAAAGGGGTTTACAGGCATCCTAGACCCCCTAAAGTCCAGAAAATGTTGGTAGGCCAAAAACTGTGTCAGAGAGCTCTGAATGTCCCAAAAACGTTTGCAGCCTGAAAAGGGCATTAACCCACATCCTAAACCCCTGAAATTCGCAAAAACATTTTTGGCACAAAAAATGCATCCTACACCCCTGAAAGTTCAGAAAATGTTGGCAGCCCCAAAAAGGCCTTAAAATGCATCTTATTCCTGCAAAAATCTTGATAACTTTCGAGGCCCAAAAAAGGGGTTTACATCCTAGACCCCATAAAGTCCAGAAAATGTTGGTGACCTGAAAACAGTGTCAGAGAGCTCTGAATGTCCCAAAAATATTTGCAGCCTGAAAAGGGCATTAATCCGCATCCTGGCCCCCTGAAATTCCCCAAAATACTTTTGGCCCAAAAAATGCATCCTACATCCCTGAAGTTCAGAAAATGTTGGCAGCACAAAACAGGCCTTAAAATACATATTAGGCCTGCAAAAATGTAGAAAACTTTGGTTGCCCAAAAAAGGGGTTTACAGGTATCCTAGACCCCCTAAAGTCCAGAAAATGTTGGCGGCCCAAAAAACGGTGTCAGAGAGCTCTGAATGTCCCAAAAACATTTGCAGTCTGAAAAGGGCATTAACCCGCAAGCTAGACCCCTGAACTTCCCCAAAATATTTTGGCCATGAAAAATTCATCCTACACCCCTGAAAATTCAGAAAATGTTGGCAACACAAAAAAAGGCCTTAAAATACATATTAGGCCACCAAAAATGTAGAAAACTCTGGAGGCCCAAAAAAGGGGTTTACAGGCATCCTAGACCCCCTAAAGTCCAGAAAATGTTGGTAGGCCAAAAACTGTGTCAGAGAGCTCTGAATGTCCCAAAAACGTTTGCAGCCTGAAAAGGGCATTAACCCACATCCTAAACCCCTGAAATTCCCAAAAACATTTTTGGCCCGAAAAATGAATCCTACACCCCTTAAAGTTCAGAAAATATTGGCAGCCGCAAAAAGGCCTTAAAATGCATCATATTCCTGCAAAAATCTTGATAACTTTGGAGGCCCAAAAAAGGGGTTTACATCCTAGACCCCATAAAGTCCAGAAAATGTTGGTGACCCGAAAACAGTGTCAGAGAGCTCTGAATGTCCCAAAAATATTTGCATCTGAAAAGGGCATTAATCCGCATCCTGGCCCCCTGAAATTCCCCAAAATATTTTTGGCCCGAAAAATGCATCCTACATCCCTGAAGTTCAGAAAATGTTGGCAGCACAAAACAGGCCTTAAAATACATATTAGGCCTGCAAAAATGTAGAAAACTTTGGAGGCCCAAAAAAGGGGTTTACAGGCATCCTAGACCCACTAAAGTCCAGAAAATGTTGGCGGCCCAAAAACTGTGTCAGAGAGCTCTGAATGTCCCAAACACATTTGCAGTCTGAAAAGGGCATTAACTCGCATGCTAGACCCCTGAAATTCCCCAAAATATTTTGGCCACGAAAAATTCATCCTACACCCCTGAAAATTCAGAAAATGTTGGCAGCACAAAAAAGACCTTAAAATACATATTAGGCCTCTAAAAATGTAGAAAACTTTGGAGGCCCAAAAAAGGGGTTGACAGACATCCTAGACCCCCTAAAGTCCAGAAAATGTTGGTAGGCCAACAACTGTGTCAAAGAGCTCTGAATGTCCCAAAAACGTTTGCAGCCTGAAAAGGGCATTAACCCACATCCTAAACCCCTGAAATTCCCAAAAACATTTTTGGCCCGCAAAATGCATCCTACACCCCTGAAAGTTCCGAAAATGTTGGCAGCCCCAAAAAGGCCTTAAAATGCATCTTATTCCTGCAAAAATCTTGATAACTTTGGAGGCCCAAAAAAGAGGCCTTTTTGAAAGTATTCTAAGAACACTGGTAATGTCCGCGGACATTAAAAGTTTCCATAGGCCATAGTTGAAAGGTTTTACTCTATGGGTGTGATATGCTGCGGTGGAGATGGAGACGGGTGCAGCATCATCATCGTCATCTAGACCCCATAAAGTCCAGAAAATGTTGGTGACCCGAAAACAGTGTCAGAGAGCTCTGAATGTCCCAAAAATAGTTGCAGCCTGAAAAGGGCATTAATCCGCATCCTGGCCCCCTGAAATTCCCCAAAATATTTTTTGCCCGAAAAATGCATCCTACATCCCTGAAGTTCAGAAAATGTTGGCAGCACAAAACAGGCCTTAAAATACATATTAGGCCTGCAAAAATGTAGAAAACTTTGGAGGCCCAAAAAAGGGGTTTACAGGCATCCTAGACCCACTAAAGTCCAGAAAATGTTGGCTGCCCAAAAACTGTGTCAGAGAGCTCTGAATGTCCCAAAAACGTTTGCAGCCTGAAAAGGGCATTAACCCACATCCTAACCCCCTGAAATTCCCAAAAACATTCTTGGCCCGAAAAATGCATCCTACACCCCTGAAAGTTCAGAAAATGTTGGCAGCCCCAAAAAGGCCTTAAAATGCATCTTATTCCTGCAAAAATCTTTATAACTTTGGAGGCCCAAAAAAGGGGTTTACATCCTAGACCCCATAAAGTCCAGAAAATGTTGGTGACCTGAAAACAGTGTCAGAGAGCTCTGAATGTCCCAAAAATATTTGCAGCCTGAAAAGGGCATTAATCCGCATCCTGGCCCCCTGAAATTCCCCAAAATATTTTTGGCCCAAAAAATGCATCCTACATCCCTGAAGTTCAGAAAATGTTGGCAGCACAAAAAAGGCCTTAAACTACATATTAGGCCTGCAAAAATGTAGAAAACTTTGGAGGCCCAAAAAAGGGGTTTACAGGCATCCTAGACCCACTAAAGTCCAGAAAATGTTGGCGGTCCAAAAACTGTGTCAGAGAGCTCTGAATGTCCCAAAAACATTTGCAGTCTGAAAAGGGCATTAACCCGCATGCTAGACCCCTGAAATTCTCCAAAATATTTTGGCCACGAAAAATTCATCCTACACCCCTGAAAATTCAGAAAATGTTGGCAGCACAAAAAAGGCCTTAAAATACATATTAGGCCTCCAAAAATGTGGGAAACTGTGGAGGCCCAAAAAAGGGGTTTACAGGCATCCTAGACCCCCTAAAGTCCAGAAAATGTTGGTGGCCCAAAAACTGTGTCAGAGAGCTCTGAATGTCCCAAAAACGTTTGCAGCCTGAAAAGGGCAGTAATCCGCATCCTGGCCCCCTGAAATTCCCCAAAATATTTTTGGCCCAAAAAATACATCCTACATCCCTGAAGTTCAGAAACTGTTGGCAGCACAAAACAGGCCTTAAAATACATATTAGGCCTGCAAAAATGTAGAAAACATTGGAGGCCCAAAAAAGGGGTTTACAGGCATCCTACACCCCCTAAAGTCCAGAAAATGTTGGCGGCCCAAAAACTGTGTCAGAGAGCTCTGAATGTCCCAAAAACATTTGCAGTCTGAAAAGGGCATTAACCCACATGCTAGACCCTTGAAATTCCCCAAAATATTTTGGCCACGAAAAATTCATCCTACACCCCTGAAAATTCAGAAAATGTTGGCAGCACAAAAAAGGTCTTAAAATACATACTAGGCCTCCAAAAATGTAGAAAACTTTGGAGGCCCAAAAAAGGGGTTTACAGGCATCCTAGACCCCCTAAAGTCCAGAAAATGTTGGTAGGCCAAAAACTGTGTCAGAGAGCTCTGAATGTCCCAAAAACGTTTGCAGCCTGAAAAGGGCATTAACCCACATCCTAAACCCCTGAAAATTCCCAAAAACATTTTTGGCCCGAAAAATGCATCCTACACCCCTGAAAGTTCAGAAAATGTTGGCAGCCCCAAAAAGGCCTTAAAATGCATCTTATTCCTGCAAAAATCTTGATAATTTTGGATGCCCAAAAAAGGGGTTTACAGGCATCCTAGACCCACTAAAGTCCAGAAAATGTTGGTAGGCCAAAAACTGTGTCAGGGAGCTCTGAATGTCCCAACAACATTTCCAGCCTGAAAAGGGCATTAACCCACATCCTAAACCCCTGAAATTCCCAAAAACATTTTTGGCCCGAAAAATGCATCCTACACCCCTGAAAGTTCAGAAAATGTTGGCAGCCCCAAAAAGGCCTTAAAATGCATCTTATTCCTGCAAAAATCTTGATAACTTTGGAGGCCCAAAAAAGGGGTTTACATCCTAGACCCCATAAAGTCCAGAAAATGTTGGTGACCCGAAAACAGTGTCAGAGAGCTCTGAATGTCCCAAAAATATGTGCAGCCTGAAAAGGGCATTAATCCACATCCTGGCCCCCTGAAATTCCCCAAAATATTTTTGGCCCAAAAAATGCATCCTACGTCCCTGAAAATTCAGAAAATGTTGGCAGCACAAAAAAGGCCTTAAAATACATATTAGGCCTGCAAAAATGTAGAAAACTTTGGAGGCCCAAAAAAGGGGTTTACAGGCATCCTAGACCCCCTAAAGTCCAGAAAATGTTGGCGGCCCAAAAACTGTGTCAGAGAGCTCTGAATGTCCCAAAAACGCTTGCAGCCTGAAAAGGGCATTAACCCGCATGCTAGACCCCTGAAATTCCTAAAAACATTTATTGCCCGAAAAATGCATCCTACACCCCTTAAAGTTCAGAAAATGTTGGCAGCCCAAAAAATGCCTTAAAATGCATCTTATTCCTGCAATAATCTTTAAAACTTTGGAGGCCCAAAAAAGGGGTTTACAGGCATCCTAGACCCCCTAAAGTCCAGAAAATGTTGGTAGGCCAAAAACTGTGTCAGAGAGCTCTGAATGTCCCAAAAACATTTGCAGCCTGAAAAGGGCATTAACCCACAACGTAAACCCCTAAGGTTCCCAAAAACATTTTTGGCCCGAAAAATGCATCCTACACCCCTGAAAGTTCTGAAAATGTTGGCAGCCCCAAAAAGGCCTTAAAATGCATTTTATTCCTGCAAAAATCTTGATAACTTTGGAGGCCCAAAAAAGGGGTTTACATCCTAGACCCCATAAAGTCCAGAAAATGTTGGTGACCCGAAAACAGTGTCAGAGAGCTCTGAATGTCCCAAAAATATGTGCAGCCTGAAAAGGGCATTAATCCGCATCCTGGCCCCCTGAAATTCCCCAAAATATTTTTGGCCCAAAAAATGCATCCTACATCCCTGAAGTTCAGAAAATGTTGGCAGCACAAAACAGGCCTTAAAATACATATTAGGCCTGCAAAAATGTAGAAAACTTTGGAGGCCCCAAAAAAGGGGGTTACAGGCATCCTAGACCCCCAAAAGTCCAGATAATGTTGGTAGGCCAAAAACTGTGTCAGAGAGCTCTGGATGTCCCAAAAACGTTTGCAGCCTGAAAAGGGCATTAACCCACATCCTAAACCCCTGAAATTCCCAAAAACATTTTTGGCCCGAAAAATGCATCCTACACCCCTGAAAGTTCAGAAAATGTTGGCAGCCCCAAAAAGGCCTTAAAATGCATCTTATTCCTGAAAAAATCTTGATAACTTTGGAGGCCCGAAAAAGGGTTTACATCCTCGACCCCATAAAGTCCAGAAAAAGTTGGTGACCCGAAAACAGTGTCAGAGAGCTCTGAATGTCCCAAAAATATTTGCAGCCTGAAAAGGGCATTAATCCGCATCCTGGACCCCCGAAATTCCCCAAAATATTTTTGGCCCAAAAAATACATCCTACATCCCTGAACTTCAGAAAATGTTGGCAGCACAAAACAGGCCTTAAAGTACATATTAGGCCTGCAAAAATGTAGAAAACTTTGGAGGCCCAAAAAAGGGGTTTACAGGCATCCTAGACCCCCTAAAGTCCAGAAAATGTTGGCGGCCCAAAAACTGTGTCAGAGAGCTCTGAATGTCCCAAAAACATTTGCAGTCTGAAAAGGGCATTAACCCGCATGCTAGACCCCTGAAATTCCCCAAAATAGTTTGGCCACGAAAAATTCATCCTACACCCCTGAAAATTCAGAAAATGTTGGCAGCACAAAAAAAGGCCTTAAAATACATATTAGGCCTCCATAAATGTAGAAAACTTTGGAGGCCCAAAAAAGGGGTTTACAGGCATCCTAGACCCCCTAAAGTCCAGAAAATGTTGGTGGCCCAAAAACTGTGTCAGAGAGCTCTGAATGGCCCAAAAACTCTTGCAGCCTGAAAAGGGCATTAACCCGCATCCTAGACCCCTGAAATTCCTAAAAACATTTATGGCCCGAAAAATGCATCCTACACCCCTTAAAGTTCAGAAAATGTTGGCATCCCAAAAAATGCCTTAAAATGCATCTTATTCCTGCAATAATCTTTAAAACTTTGGAGGACCAAAAAAGGGGTTTTCAGGCATCCTAGACCCCATAAAGTCCAGAAAATGTTGGTGGCCCATAAACTGTGTCAGAGAGCTCTGAATGTCCCAAAAACATTTGCAGTCTGAAAAGGGCATTAACCCGCATGCTAGACCCCTGAAATTCCCCAAAATATTTTGGCCACGAAAAATTCATCCTACACCCCTGAAAATTCAGAAAATGTTGGCAGCACAAAACAGGCCTTAAAATACATATTAGGCCTGCAAAAATGTAGAAAACTTTGGAGGCCCAAAAAAGGGGTTTACAGGCATCCTAGACCCCATAAAGTCCAGAAAATGTTGGTGGCCCATAAACTGTGTCAGAGGGCTCTGAATGTCCCAAAAACATTTGCAGTCTGAAAAGGGCATTAACCCACATGCTAGACCCCTGAAATTCCCCAAAATATTTTGGCCACGAAAAATTCATCCTACACCCCTGAAAATTCAGAAAATGTTGGCAGCATAAAAAGGCCTTAAAATACATATTAGGCCTCCAAAAATGTAGAAAACTGTGGAGGCCCAAAAAAGGGGTTTACAGGCATCCTAGACCCCCTAAAGTCCAGAAAATGTTGGTAGGCCAAAAACTGTGTCAGAGAGCTCTGAATGTCCCAAAAACATTTCCAGCCTGAAAAGGGCATTAACCCACATCCTAAACCCCTGAAATTCCCAAAAACATTTTTGGCCCGAAAAATGCATCCTACACCCCTGAAAGTTCAGAAAATGTTGGCAGCCCCAAAAAGGCCTTAAAATGCATCTTATTCCTGAAAAAATCTTGATAACTTTGGAGGCCCGAAAAAGGGTTTACATCCTGGACCCCATAAAGTCCAGAAAATGTTGGTGACCCGAAAACAGTGTCAGAGAGCTCTGAATGTCCCAAAAATATTTGCAGCCTGAAAAGGGCATTAACCCGCATGCTAGACCCCTGAAATTTCCCAAAATATTTTGGCCACGAAAAATTCATTCTACACCCCTGAAAATTCCGAAAATGTTGGCAGCACAAAAAAGGCCTTAAAATACATATTAGGCCTCCAAAAATGTAGAAAACCTTGGAGGCCCAAAAAAGGGGTTTACAGGCATCCTAGACCCCCTAAAGTCCAGAAAATGTTGGTGGCCCAAAAACTGTGTGAGAGAGCTCTGAATGGCCCAAAAACGCTTGCAGCCTGAAAAGGGCATTAACCCACATCCTAAACCCCTGAAATTCCCAAAAACATTTTTGGCCCGAAAAATGCATCCTACACCCCTGAAAGTTCAGAAAATGTTGGCAGCCCCAAAAAGGCCTTAAAATGCATCTTATTCCTGCAAAAATCTTGATAACTTTGGAGGCCCAAAAAAGGGGTTTACATCCTAGACCCCATAAAGTCCAGAAAATGTTGGTGACCCGAAAACAGTGTCAGAGAGCTCTGAATGTCCCAAAAATATGTGCAGCCTGAAAAGGGCATTCATCCGCATCCTGGCCCCCTGAAATTCCCCAAAATATTTTTGGCCCAAAAAATGCATCCTATATCCCTGAAGTTCAGAAAATGTTGGCAGCACAAAACAGGCCTTAAAATACATATTAGGCCTGCAAAAATGTAGAAAACTTTGGAGGCCCAAAAAAGGGGTTTACAGGCATCCTAGACCCCATAAATTCCAGAAAATGTTGGTGGCCCATAAACTGTGTCAGAGAGCTCTGAATGTCCCAAAAATATTTGCAGTCTGAAAAGGGCATTAACCCGCACGCTAGACCCCTGAAATTCCCCAAAATATTTTGGCCACGAAAAATTCATCCTACACCCTTGAAAATTCAGAAAATGTTGGCAGCATAAAAAGGCCTTAAAATACATATTAGGCCTCCAAAAATGTAGAAAACTGTGGAGGCCCAAAAAAGGGGTTTACAGGCATCCTAGACCCCCTAAAGTCCAGAAAATGTTGGTAGGCCAAAAACTGTGTCAGAGAGCTCTGAATGACCCAAAAACATTTCCAGCCTGAAAAGGGCATTAACCCACATCCTAAACCCCTGAAATTCCCAAAAACATTTTTGGCCCGAAAAATGCATCCTACACCCCTGAAAGTTCAGAAAATGTTGGCAGCCGCAAAAAGGCCTTAAAATGCATCTTATTCCTGAAAAAATCTTGATAACTTTGGAGGCCCGAAAAAGGGTTTACATCCTGGACCCCATAAAGTCCAGAAAATGTTGGTGACCCGAAAACAGTGTCAAAGAGCTCTGAATGTCCCAAAAATATTTGCAGCCTGAAAAGGGCATTAACCCGCATGCTAGACCCCTGAAATTTCCCAAAATATTTTGGCCACGAAAAATTCATTCTACACCCCTGAAAATTCCGAAAATGTTGGCAGCACAAAAAAGGCCTTAAAATACATATTAGGCCTCCAAAAATGTAGAAAACCTTGGAGGCCCAAAAAAGGGGTTTACAGGCATCCTAGACCCCCTAAAGTCCAGAAAATGTTGGTGGCCCAAAAACTGTGTGAGAGAGCTCTGAATGGCCCAAAAACGCTTGCAGCCTGAAAAGGGCATTAACCCATATCCTAAACCCCTGAAATTCCCAAAAACACTTTTGGCCCGAAAAATGCATCCTACACCCCTGAAAGTTCAGAAAATGTTGGCAGCCCCAAAAAGGCCTTAAAATGCATCTTATTCCTGCAAAAATCTTGATAACTTTGGAGGCCCAAAAAAGGGGTTTACATCCTAGACCCCATAAAGTCCAGAAAATGTTGGTGACCCGAAAACAGTGTCAGAGAGCTCTGAATGTCCCAAAAATATGTGCAGCCTGAAAAGGGCATTAATCCGCATCCTGGCCCCCTGAAATTCCCCAAAATATTTTTGGCCCAAAAAATGCATCCTATATCCCTGAAGTTCAGAAAATGTTGGCAGCACAAAACAGGCCTTAAAATACATATTAGGCCTGCAAAAATGTAGAAAACTTTGGAGGCCCAAAAAAGGGGTTTACAGGCATCCTAGACCCCATAAAGTCCAGAAAATGTTGGTGGCCCATAAACTGTGTCAGAGAGCTCTGAATGTCCCAAAAATATTTGCAGTCTGAAAAGGGCATTAACCCGCATGCTAGACCCCTGAAATATCCCAAAATATTTTGGCCACGAAAAATTCATCCTACACCCCTGAAAATTCAGAAAATGTTGGCAGCACAAAAAAGGCCTTAAAATACATATAAGGCCTCCAAAAATGTAGAAAACCTTGGAGGCACAAAAATGGGGTTTACAGGCATCCTAGACCCCCTAAAGTCCAGAAAATGTTGGTGGCCCAAAAACTGTGTCAGAGAGCTCTGAATGGCCCAAAAACGCTTGCAGGCTGAAAAGGGCATTAACCCTCATCCTAGACCCCTGAAATTCCTAAAAACATTTATCGCCCGAAAAATGCATCCTACACCCCTTAAAGTTCAGAAAATGTTTGCAGCCCGAAAAATGCCTTAAAATGCATCTTATTCCTGCAATAATCTTTAAAACTTTGGAGGCCCAAAAAAGGGGTTTACAGGCATCCTAGACCCCCTAAAGTCCAGAAAATGTTGGTAGGCCAAAAACTGTGTCAGAGAGCTCTGAATGTCCCAAAAACATTTGCAGCCTGAAAAGGGCATTAACCCACATCCTAAACCCCTGAAATTCCCAAAATCATTTTTGGCCCGAAAAATGCATCCTACACCCCTGAAAGTTCTGAAAATGTTGGCAGCCCCAAAAAGGCCTTAAAATGCATCTTATTCCTGCAAAAATCTTGATAACTTTGGAGGCCCAAAAAAGGGGTTTGCAGGCATCCTAGACCCCATAAAGTCCAGAAAATGTTGGTGGCCCATAAACTGTGTCAGAGAGCTCTGAATGTCCCAAAAACATGTGCAGCCTGAAAAGGGCATTAACCCGCATGCTAGACCCCTGAAATTCCCCAAAATATTTTGGCCATGAAAAATTCATCCTACACCCCTGAAAATTCAGAAAATGTTGG
This sequence comes from Ambystoma mexicanum, assembly GCF_040938575.1. Lineage (NCBI taxonomy): Eukaryota > Metazoa > Chordata > Amphibia > Caudata > Ambystomatidae > Ambystoma > Ambystoma mexicanum. The sequence goes on along the minus strand of NC_090935.1, from coordinate 1,301,701,534 downwards.
CAGCATAAAAAAGGCCTTAAAATACATATTAGGCCTCCAAAAATGTAGAAAACTGTGGAGGCCCAAAAAAGGGGTTTACAGGCATCCTGGACCCCCTAAAGTCCAGAAAATGTTGGTGGCCCAAAAACTGTGTCAGAGAGCTCTGAATGTCCCAAAAACGCTTGCAGCCTGAAAAGGGCATTAACCCGCATGCTAGACCCCTGAAATTTCCCAAAATATTTTGGCCACGAAAAATTCGTCCTACACCCCTGAAAGTTCAGAAAATGTTGGCAGCCCCACATCCTAAACCCCTGAAATTCCCAAAAACATTTTTGGCCCGAAAAATGCATCCTACACCCCTGAAAGTTCAGAAACTGTTGGCAGCCACAAAAAGGCCTTAAAATGCATCTTATTCCTGCAAAAATCTTGATAACTTTGGAGGCCCAAAAAAGGGGTTACATCCTAGACCCCATAAAGTCCAGAAAATGTTGGTGACCCGAAAACAGTGTCAGAGAGCTCTGAATGTCCCAAAAATATTTGCAGCCTGAAAAGGGCATTAATCCGCATCCTGGCCCCCTGATATTCCCCAAAATATTTTTGGCCCAAAAAATGCATCCTACGTCCCTGAAAATTCAGAAAATGTTGGCAGCACAAAAAAGGCCTTAAAATACATATTAGGCCTGCAAAAATGTAGAAAACTTTGGAGGCCCAAAAAAGGGGTTTACAGGCATCCTAGACCCCCTAAAGTCCAGAAAATGTTGGCGGCCCAAAAACTGTGTCAGAGAGCTCTGAATGTCCCAAAAACGCTTGCAGCCTGAAAAGGGCATTAACCCGCATGCTAGACCCCTGAAATTTCCCAAAATATTTTGGCCACGAAAAATTCATCCTACACCCCTGAAAGTTCAGAAAATGTTGGCAGCCCCAAAAAGGCCTTAAAATGCATCTTATTCCTGCAAACAAAAATCTTGATAACTTTGGAGGCCCAAAAAAGGGGATTACAGGCATCCTAGACCCCCTAAAGTCCAGAAAATGTTGGTAGGCCAAAAACTGTGTCAGAGAGCTCTGAATGTCCCAAAAATGTTTGCAGCCTGAAAAGGGCAGTAATCCGCATACTGGCCCCCTGAAATTCCCCAAAATATTTTTGGCCCAAAAAATACATCCTACATCCCTGAAGTTCAGAAAATGTTGGCAGCACAAAACAGGCCTTAAAATACATATTAGGCCTGCAAAAATGTAGAAAACATTGGAGGCCCAAAAAAGGGGTTTACAGGCATCCTACACCCCCTAAAGTCCAGAAAATGTTGGCGGCCCAAAAACTGTGTCAGAGAGCTCTGAATGTCCCAAAAACATTTGCAGTCTGAAAAGGGCATTAACCCACATGCTAGACCCTTGAAATTCCCCAAAATATTTTGGCCACGAAAAATTCATCCTACACCCCTGAAAATTCAGAAAATGTTGGCAGCACAAAAAAGGTCTTAAAATACATATTAGGCCTCCAAAAATGTAGAAAACCTTGGAGGCACAAAAATGGGGTTTACAGGCATCCTAGACCCCCTAAAGTCCAGAAAATGTTGGTGGCCCAAAAACTGTGTCAGAGAGCTCTGAATGGCCCAAAAACGCTTGCAGGCTGAAAAGGGCATTAACCCGCATCCTAGACCCCTGAAATTCCTAAAAACATTTATCGCCCGAAAAATGCATCCTACACCCCTTAAAGTTCAGAAAATGTTGGCAGCCCAAAAAATGCCTTAAAATGCATCTTATTCCTGCAATAATCTTTAAAACTTTGGAGGCCCAAAAAAGGGGTTTACAGGCATCCTAGACCCCCTAAAGTCCAGAAAATGTTGGTAGGCCAAAAACTGTGTCAGAGAGCTCTGAATGTCCCAAAAACATTTGCAGCCTGAAAAGGGCATTAACCCACATCCTAAACCCCTGAAATTCCCAAAAAAAATTTTTTGGCCCGAAAAATGCATCCTACACCCCTGAAAGTTCTGAAAATGTTGGCAGCCCCAAAAAGGCCTTAAAATGCATCTTATTCCTGCAAAAATCTTGATAACTTTGGAGGCCCAAAAAAGGGGTTTACATCCTAGACCCCCTAAAGTCCAGAAAATGTTGGTGGCCCAAAAACTGTGTCAGAGAGCTCTGAATGGCCCAAAAACGCTTGCAGCCTGAAAAGGGCATTAACCCGCATCCTAGACCCCTGAAATTCCTAAAAACATTTATCGCCCGAAAAATGCATCCTACACCCCTTAAAGTTCAGAAAATGTTGGCAGCCCAAAAAATGCCTTAAAATGCATCTTATTCCTGCAATAATCTTTAAAACTTTGGAGGCCCAAAAAAGGGGTTTACAGGCATCCTAGACCCCCTAAAGTCCAGAAAATGTTGGCGGCCCAAAAACTTTGTCAGAGAGCTCTGAATGTCCCAAAAACATTTGCAGTCTGAAAAGGGCATTAACCCGCATGCTAGACCCCTGAAATTCCCCAAAATATTTTTGGCCCAAAAAATGCATCCTACATCCCTGAAGTTCAGAAAATGTTGGCAGCCCAAAAAATGCCTTAAAATGCATCTTATTCCTGCAATAATCTTTAAAACTTTGGAGGCCCAAAAAGGGGGTTTGCAGGCATTCTAGACCCCATAAAGTCCAGAAAATGTTGGTGGCCCATAAACTGTGTCAGAGAGCTCTGAATGTCCCAAAAACATGTGCAGCCTGAAAAGGGCATTAACCCGCATGCTAGACCCCTGAAATTCCCCAAAATATTTTGGCCATGAAAAATTCATCCTACACCCCTGAAAATTCAGAAAATGTTGGCAGCATAAAAAAGGCCTTAAAATACATATTAGGCCTCCAAAAATGTAGAAAACTGTGGAGGCCCAAAAAAGGGGTTTACAGGCATCCTGGACCCCCTAAAGTCCAGAAAATGTTGGTGGCCCAAAAACTGTGTCAGAGAGCTCTGAATGTCCCAAAAACGCTTGCAGCCTGAAAAGGGCATTAACCCGTATGCTAGACCCCTGAAATTTCCCAAAATATTTTGGCCACGAAAAATTCGTCCTACACCCCTGAAAGTTCAGAAAATGTGTGCAGCCCCACATCCTAAACCCCTGAAATTCCCAAAAACATTTTTGGCCCGAAAAATGCATCCTACACCCCTGAAAGTTCAGAAACTGTTGGCAGCCACAAAAAGGCCTTAAAATGCATCTTATTCCTGCAAAAATCTTGATAACTTTGGAGGCCCAAAAAAGGGGTTACATCCTAGACCCCATAAAGTCCAGAAAATGTTGGTGACCCGAAACAGTGTCAGAGAGCTCTGAAGGTCCCAAAAATATTTGCAGCCTGAAAAGGGCATTAATCCGCATCCTGGCCCCCTGAAATTCCCCAAAATATTTTTGGCCCAAAAAATGCATCCTACGTCCCTGAAAATTCAGAAAATGTTGGCAGCACAAAAAAGGCCTTAAAATACATATTAGGCCTGCAAAAATGTAGAAAACTTTGGAGGCCCAAAAAAGGGGTTTACAGGCATCCTAGACCCCCTAAAGTCCAGAAAATGTTGGCGGCCCAAAAACTGTGTCAGAGAGCTCTGAATGTCCCAAAAACGCTTGTAGCCTGAAAAGGGCATTAACCCGCATGCTAGACCCCTGAAATTTCCCAAAATATTTTGGCCACGAAAAATTCATCCTACACCCCTGAAAGTTCAGAAAATGTTGGCAGCCCCAAAAAGGCCTTAAAATGCATCTTATTCCTGCAAAAATCTTGATAACTTTGGAGGCCCAAAAAAGGGGATTACAGGCATCCTAGACACCCTAAAGTCCAGAAAATGTTGGTAGGCCAAAAACTGCGTCAGAGAGCTCTGAATGTCCCAAAAATGTTTGCAGCCTGAAAAGGGCAGTAATCCGCATACTGGCCCCCTGAAATTCCCCAATATATTTTTGGCCCAAAAAATACATCCTACATCCCTGAAGTTCAGAAAATTTTGGCAGCACAAAACAGGCCTTAAAATACATATTAGGCCTGCAAAAATGTAGAAAACATTGGAGGCCCAAAAAAGGGGTTTACAGGCATCCTACACCCCCTAAAGTCCAGAAAATGTTGGCGGCCCAAAAACTGTGTCAGAGAGCTCTGAATGTCCCAAAAACATTTGCAGTCTGAAAAGGGCATTAACCCACATCCTAAACCCCTGAAATACCCAAAAACATTTTTGGCCCGAAAAATGCATCCTACACCCCTGAAAGTTCAGAAAATGTTGGCAGCCCCAAAAAGGCCTTAAAATGCATCTTATTCCTGCAAAAATCTTGATAACTTTGGAGGCCCAAAAAAGGGGTTTACATCCTAGACCCCATAAAGTCCAGAAAATGTTGGTGACCCGAAAACAGTGTCAGAGAGCTCTGAATGTCCCAAAAATATGTGCAGCCTGAAAAGGGCATTAATCCACATCCTGGCCCCCTGAAATTCCCCAAAATATTTTTGGCCCGAAAAATGCATCCTACACCCCTTAAAGTTCAGAAAATGTTGGCAGCCCAAAAAATGCCTTAAAATGCATCTTATTCCTGCAATAATCTTTAAAACTTTGGAGGCCCAAAAAAGGGGTTTACAGGCATCCTAGACCCCCTAAAGTCCAGAAAATGTTGGTGGCCCAAAAACTGTGTCAGAGAGCTCTGAATGGCCCAAAAACTCTTGCAGCCTGAAAAGGGCATTAACCCGCATCCTAGACCCCTGAAATTCCTAAAAACATTTATGGCCCGAAAAATGCATCCTACACCCCTTAAAGTTCAGAAAATGTTGGCATCCCAAAAAATGCCTTAAAATGCATCTTATTCCTGCAATAATCTTTAAAACTTTGGAGGACCAAAAAAGGGGTTTTCAGGCATCCTAGACCCCATAAAGTCCAGAAAATGTTGGTGGCCCATAAACTGTGTCAGAGAGCTCTGAATGTCCCAAAAACATTTGCAGTCTGAAAAGGGCATCAACCCGCATGCTAGACCCCTGAAATTCCCCAAAATATTTTGGCCACGAAAAATTCATCCTACACCCCTGAAAATTCAGAAAATGTTGGCAGCACAAAACAGGCCTTAAAATACATATTAGGCCTGCAAAAATGTAGAAAACTTTGGAGGCCCAAAAAAGGGGTTTACAGGCATCCTAGACCCCATAAAGTCCAGAAAATGTTGGTGGCCCATAAACTGTGTCAGAGGGCTCTGAATGTCCCAAAAACATTTGCAGTCTGAAAAGGGCATTAACCCGCATGCTAGACCCCTGAAATTCCCCAAAATATTTTGGCCACGAAAAATTCATCCTACACCCCTGAAAATTCAGAAAATGTTGGCAGCATAAAAAGGCCTTAAAATACATATTAGGCCTCCAAAAATGTAGAAAACTGTGGAGGCTCAAAAAAGGGGTTTACAGGCATCCTAGACCCCCTAAAGTCTAGAAAATGTTGGTAGGCCAAAAACTGTGTCAGAGAGCTCTGAATGTCCCAAAAACATTTCCAGCCTGAAAAGGGCATTAACCCACATCCTAAACCCCTGAAATTCCCAAAAACATTTTTGGCCCGTAAAATGCATCCTACACCCCTGAAAGTTCAGAAAATGTTGGCAGCCCCAAAAAGGCCTTAAAATGCATCTTATTCCTGAAAAAATCTTGATAACTTTGGAGGCCCGAAAAAGGGTTTACATCCTGGACCCCATAAAGTCCAGAAAATGTTGGTGACCCGAAAACAGTGTCAGAGAGCTCTGAATGTCCCAAAAATATTTCCAGCCTGAAAAGGGCATTAACCCGCATGCTAGACCCCTGAAATTTCCCAAAATATTTTGGCCACGAAAAATTCATTCTACACCCCTGAAATTTCCGAAAATGTTGGCAGCACAAAAAAGGCCTTAAAATACATATTAGGCCTCCAAAAATGTAGAAAACCTTGGAGGCCCAAAAAAGGGGTTTACAGGCATCCTAGACCCCCTAAAGTCCAGAAAATGTTGGTGGCCCAAAAACTGTGTGAGAGAGCTCTGAATGGCCCAAAAACGCTTGCAGCCTGAAAAGGGCATTAACCCACATCCTAAACCCCTGAAATTCCCAAAAACATTTTTGGCCCGAAAAATGCATCCTACACCCCTGAAAGTTCAGAAAATGTTGGCAGCCCCAAAAAGGCCTTAAAATGCATCTTATTCCTGCAAAAATCTTGATAACTTTGGAGGCCCAAAAAAGGAGTTTACATCCTAGACCCCATAAAGTCCAGAAAATGTTGGTGACCCGAAAACAGTGTCAGAGAGCTCTGAATGTCCCAAAAATATGTGCAGCCTGAAAAGGGCATTCATCCGCATCCTGGCCCCCTGAAATTCCCCAAAATATTTTTGGCCCAAAAAATGCATCCTATATCCCTGAAGTTCAGAAAATGTTGGCAGCACAAAACAGGCCTTAAAATACATATTAGGCCTGCAAAAATGTAGAAAACTTTGGAGGCCCAAAAAAGGGGTTTACAGGCATCCTAGACCCCATAAAGTCCAGAAAATGTTGGTGGCCCATAAACTGTGTCAGAGAGCTCTGAATGTCCCAAAAATATTTGCAGTCTGAAAAGGGCATTAACCCGCACGCTAGACCCCTGAAATTCCCCAAAATATTTTGGCCACGAAAAATTCATCCTACACCCTTGAAAATTCAGAAAATGTTGGCAGCATAAAAAGGCCTTAAAATACATATTAGGCCTCCAAAAATGTAGAAAACTGTGGAGGCCCAAAAAAGGGGTTTACAGGCATCCTAGACCCCCTAAAGTCCAGAAAATGTTGGTAGGCCAAAAACTGTGTCAGAGAGCTCTGAATGACCCAAAAACATTTCCAGCCTGAAAAGGGCATTAACCCACATCCTAAACCCCTGAAATTCCCAAAAACATTTTTGGCCCGAAAAATGCATCCTACACCCCTGAAAGTTCAGAAAATGTTGGCAGCCGCAAAAAGGCCTTAAAATGCATCTTATTCCTGAAAAAATCTTGATAACTTTGGAGGCCCGAAAAAGGGTTTACATCCTGGACCCCATAAAGTCCAGAAAATGTTGGTGACCCGAAAACAGTGTCAAAGAGCTCTGAATGTCCCAAAAATATTTGCAGCCTGAAAAGGGCATTAACCCGCATGCTAGACCCCTGAAATTTCCCAAAATATTTTGGCCACGAAAAATCATTCTACACCCCTGAAAATTCCGAAAATGTTGGCAGCACAAAAAAGGCCTTAAAATACATATTAGGCCTCCAAAAATGTAGAAAACCTTGGAGGCCCAAAAAAGGGGTTTGCAGGCATCCTAGACCCCCTAAAGTCCAGAAAATGTTGGTGGCCCAAAAACTGTGTGAGAGAGCTCTGAATGGCCCAAAAACGCTTGCAGCCTGAAAAGGGCATTAACCCACATCCTAAACCCCTGAAATTCCCAAAAACATTTTTGGCCCGAAAAATGCATCCTACACCCCTGAAAGTTCAGAAAATGTTGGCAGCCCCAAAAAGGCCTTAAAATGCATCTTATTCCTGCAAAAATCTTGATAACTTTGGAGGCCCAAAAAAGGGGTTTACATCCTAGACCCCATAAAGTCCAGAAAATGTTGGTGACCCGAAAACAGTGTCAGAGAGCTCTGAATGTCCCAAAAATATGTGCAGCCTGAAAAGGGCATTAATCCGCATCCTGGCCCCCTGAAATTCCCCAAAATATTTTTGGCCCAAAAAATGCATCCTATATCCCTGAAGTTCAGAAAATGTTGGCAGCACAAAACAGGCCTTAAAATACATATTAGGCCTGCAAAAATGTAGAAAACTTTGGAGGCCCAAAAAAGGGGTTTACAGGCATCCTAGACCCCATAAAGTCCAGAAAATGTTGGTGGCCCATAAACTGTGTCAGAGAGCTCTGAATGTCCCAAAAATATTTGCAGTCTGAAAAGGGCATTAACCCGCATGCTAGACCCCTGAAATATCCCAAAATATTTTGGCCACGAAAAATTCATCCTACACCCCTGAAAATTCAGAAAATGTTGGCAGCACAAAAAAGGCCTTAAAATACATATAAGGCCTCCAAAAATGTAGAAAACCTTGGAGGCACAAAAATGGGGTTACAGGCATCCTAGACCCCCTAAAGTCCAGAAAATGTTGGTAGGCCAAAAACTGTGTCAGAGAGCTCTGAATGTCCCAAAAACATTTGCAGCCTGAAAAGGGCATTAACCCACATCCTAAACCCCTGAAATTCCCAAAAACATTTTTGGCCCGAAAAATGCATCCTACACCCCTGAAAGTTCTGAAAATGTTGGCAGCCCCAAAAAGGCCTTAAAATGCATCTTATTCCTGCAAAAATCTTGATAACTTTGGAGGCCCAAAAAAGGGGTTTGCAGGCATCCTAGACCCCATAAAGTCCAGAAAATGTTGGTGGCCCATAAACTGTGTCAGAGAGCTCTGAATGTCCCAAAAACATGTGCAGCCTGAAAAGGGCATTAACCCGCATGCTAGACCCCTGAAATTCCCCAAAATATTTTGGCCATGAAAAATTCATCCTACACCCCTGAAAATTCAGAAAATGTTGGCAGCATAAAAAAGGCCTTAAAATACATATTAGGCCTCCAAAAATGTAGAAAACTGTGGAGGCCCAAAAAAGGGGTTTACAGGCATCCTGGACCCCCTAAAGTCCAGAAAATGTTGGTGGCCCAAAAACTGTGTCAGAGAGCTCTGAATGTCCCAAAAACGCTTGCAGCCTGAAAAGGGCATTAACCCGCATGCTAGACCCCTGAAATTTCCCAAAATATTTTGGCCACGAAAAATTCGTCCTACACCCCTGAAAGTTCAGAAAATGTTGGCAGCCCCACATCCTAAACCCCTGAAATTCCCAAAAACATTTTTGGCCCGAAAAATGCATCCTACACCCCTGAAAGTTCAGAAACTGTTGGCAGCCACAAAAAGGCCTTAAAATGCATCTTATTCCTGCAAAAATCTTGATAACTTTGGAGGCCCAAAAAAGGGGTTACATCCTAGACCCCATAAAGTCCAGAAAATGTTGGTGACCCGAAAACAGTGTCAGAGAGCTCTGAATGTCCCAAAAATATTTGCAGCCTGAAAAGGGCATTAATCCGCATCCTGGCCCCCTGAAATTCCCCAAAATATTTTTGGCCCAAAAAATGCATCCTACGTCCCTGAAAATTCAGAAAATGTTGGCAGCACAAAAAAGGCCTTAAAATACATATTAGGCCTGCAAAAATGTAGAAAACTTTGGAGGCCCAAAAAAGGGGTTTACAGGCATCCTAGACCCCCTAAAGTCCAGAAAATGTTGGCGGCCCAAAAACTGTGTCAGAGAGCTCTGAATGTCCCAAAAACACTTGCAGCCTGAAAAGGGCATTAACCCGCATGCTAGACCCCTGAAATTTCCCAAAATATTTTGGCCACGAAAAATTCATCCTACACCCCTGAAAGTTCAGAAAATGTTGGCAGCCCCAAAAAGGCCTTAAAATGCATCTTATTCCTGCAAAAATCTTGATAACTTTGGAGGCCCAAAAAAGGGGATTACAGGCATCCTAGACCCCCTAAAGTCCAGAAAATGTTGGTAGGCCAAAAACTGTGTCAGAGAGCTCTGAATGTCCCAAAAATGTTTGCAGCCTGAAAAGGGCAGTAATCCGCATACTGGCCCCCTGAAATTCCCCAAAATATTTTTGGCCCAAAAAATACATCCTACATCCCTGAAGTTCAGAAAATGTTGGCAGCACAAAACAGGCCTTAAAATACATATTAGGCCTGCAAAAATGTAGAAAACATTGGAGGCCCAAAAAAGGGGTTTACAGGCATCCTACACCCCCTAAAGTCCAGAAAATGTTGGCGGCCCAAAAACTGTGTCAGAGAGCTCTGAATGTCCCAAAAACATTTGCAGTCTGAAAAGGGCATTAACCCACATGCTAGACCCTTGAAATTCCCCAAAATATTTTGGCCACGAAAAATTCATCCTACACCCCTGAAAATTCAGAAAATGTTTGCAGCACAAAAAAGGTCTTAAAATACATATTAGGCCTCCAAAAATGTAGAAAACCTTGGAGGCACAAAAATGGGGTTTACAGGCATCCTAGACCCCCTAAAGTCCAGAAAATGTTGGTGGCCCAAAAACTGTGTCAGAGAGCTCTGAATGGCCCAAAAACGCTTGCAGGCTGAAAAGGGCATTAACCCGCATCCTAGACCCCTGAAATTCCTAAAAACATTTATCGCCCGAAAAATGCATCCTACACCCCTTAAAGTTCAGAAAATGTTGGCAGCCCAAAAAATGCCTTAAAATGCATCTTATTCCTGCAATAATCTTTAAAACTTTGGAGGCCCAAAAAAGGGGTTTACAGGCATCCTAGACCCCCTAAAGTCCAGAAAATGTTGGTAGGCCAAAAACTGTGTCAGAGAGCTCTGAATGTCCCAAAAACATTTGCAGCCTGAAAAGGGCATTAACCCACATCCTAAACCCCTGAAATTCCCAAAAACATTTTTGGCCCGAAAAATGCATCCTACACCCCTGAAAGTTCTGAAAATGTTGGCAGCCCCAAAAAGGCCTTAAAATGCATCTTATTCCTGCAAAAATCTTGATAACTTTGGAGGCCCAAAAAAGGGGTTTACATCCTAGACCCCCTAAAGTCCAGAAAATGTTGGTGGCCCAAAAACTGTGTCAGAGAGCTCTGAATGGCCCAAAAATGCTTGCAGCCTGAAAAGGGCATTAACCCGCATCCTAGACCCCTGAAATTCCTAAAAACATTTATCGCCCGAAAAATGCATCCTACACCCCTTAAAGTTCAGAAAATGTTGGCAGCCCAAAAAATGCCTTAAAATGCATCTTATTCCTGCAATAATCTTTAAAACTTTGGAGGCCCAAAAAAGGGGTTTACAGGCATCCTAGACCCCCTAAAGTCCAGAAAATGTTGGCGGCCCAAAAACTTTGTCAGAGAGCTCTGAATGTCCCAAAAACATTTGCAGTCTGAAAAGGGCATTAACCCGCATGCTAGACCCCTGAAATTCCCCAAAATATTTTTGGCCCAAAAAATGCATCCTACATCCCTGAAGTTCAGAAAATGTTGGCAGCCCAAAAAATGCCTTAAAATGCATCTTATTCCTGCAATAATCTTTAAAACTTTGGAGGCCCAAAAAAGGGGTTTGCAGGCATTCTAGACCCCATAAAGTCCAGAAAATGTTGGTGGCCCATAAACTGTGTCAGAGAGCTCTGAATGTCCCAAAAACATGTGCAGCCTGAAAAGGGCATTAACCCGCATGCTAGACCCCTGAAATTCCCCAAAATATTTTGGCCATGAAAAATTCATCCTACACCCCTGAAAATTCAGAAAATGTTGGCAGCATAAAAAAGGCCTTAAAATACATATTAGGCCTCCAAAAATGTAGAAAACTGTGGAGGCCCAAAAAAGGGGTTTACAGGCATCCTGGACCCCCTAAAGTCCAGAAAATGTTGGTGGCCCAAAAACTGTGTCAGAGAGCTCTGAATGTCCCAAAAACGCTTGCAGCCTGAAAAGGGCATTAACCCGTATGCTAGACCCCTGAAATTTCCCAAAATATTTTGGCCACGAAAAATTCGTCCTACACCCCTGAAAGTTCAGAAAATGTGTGCAGCCCCACATCCTAAACCCCTGAAATTCCCAAAAACATTTTTGGCCCGAAAAATGCATCCTACACCCCTGAAAGTTCAGAAACTGTTGGCAGCCACAAAAAGGCCTTAAAATGCATCTTATTCCTGCAAAAATCTTGATAACTTTGGAGGCCCAAAAAAGGGGTTACATCCTAGACCCCATAAAGTCCAGAAAATGTTGGTGACCCGAAACAGTGTCAGAGAGCTCTGAAGGTCCCAAAAATATTTGCAGCCTGAAAAGGGCATTAATCCGCATCCTGGCCCCCTGAAATTCCCCAAAATATTTTTGGCCCAAAAAATGCATCCTACGTCCCTGAAAATTCAGAAAATGTTGGCAGCACAAAAAAGGCCTTAAAATACATATTAGGCCTGCAAAAATGTAGAAAACTTTGGAGGCCCAAAAAAGGGGTTTACAGGCATCCTAGACCCCCTAAAGTCCAGAAAATGTTGGCGGCCCAAAAACTGTGTCAGAGAGCTCTGAATGTCCCAAAAACGCTTGTAGCCTGAAAAGGGCATTAACCCGCATGCTAGACCCCTGAAATTTCCCAAAATATTTTGGCCACGAAAAATTCATCCTACACCCTTGAAAGTTCAGAAAATGTTGGCAGCCCCAAAAAGGCCTTAAAATGCATCTTATTCCTGCAAAAATCTTGATAACTTTGGAGGCCCAAAAAAGGGGATTACAGGCATCATAGACCCCCTAAAGTCCAGAAAATGTTGGTAGGTCAAAAACTGTGTCAGAGAGCTCTGAATGTCCCAAAAATGTTTGCAGCCTGAAAAGGGCAGTAATCCGCATACTGGCCCCCTGAAATTCCCCAAAATATTTTTGGCCCAAAAAATACATCCTACATCCCTGAAGTTCAGAAAATGTTGGCAGCACAAAACAGGCCTTAAAATACATATTAGGCCTGCAAAAATGTAGAAAACTTTGGAGGCCCAAAACAGGGGTTTACAGGCATCCTAGACCCCCAAAACTCCAGAAAATGTTGGTAGGCCAAAAACTGTGTCAGAGAGCTCTGGATGTCCCAAAAACGTTTGCAGCCTGTAAAGGGCATTAACCCACATCCTAAACCCCTGAAATTCCCAAAAACATTTTTGGCCCGAAAAATGCATCCTACACCCCTGAAAGTTCAGAAAATGTTGGCAGCCCCAAAAAGGCCTTAAAATGCATCTTATTCCTGAAAAAATCTTGATAACTTTGGAGGCCCGAAAAAGGGTTTACATCCTAGTCCCCATAAAGTCCAGAAAATGTTGGTGACCCGAAAACAGTGTCAGAGAGCTCTGAATGTCCCAAAAATATTTGCAGTCTGAAAAGGGCATTAATCCGCATGCTAGACCCCTGAAATTTCCCAAAATATTTTGGCCACGAAAAATTCATCCTACACCCCTGAAAATTCAGAAAATGTTGGCAGCACAAAAAAAGGCCTTAAAATACATATTAGGCCTCCAAAAATGTAGAAAACTTTGGAGGCCCAAAAAGGGGGTTTACAGGCATCCTAGACCCCCTAAAGGCCAGAAAATGTTGGTAGGCCAAAAACTGTGTCAGAGAGCTCCGAATGTCCCAAAAACGTTTGCAGCCTGAAAAGGGCATTAACCCACATCCTAATCCCCTGAAATTCCCAAAAACATTTTTGGCCCGAAAAATGCATCCTACACCCTTGAAAGTCCAGAAAATGTTGGCAGCCCCAAAAAGGCCTTAAAATGCATCTTATTCCTGCAAAAATCTTGATAACTTTGGAGGCCCAAAAAAGGGGTTTACATTCTAGACCTCATAAAGTCCAGAAAATGTTGGTGACCCGAAAACAGTGTCAGAGAGCTCTGAATGTCCCAAAAATATTTGCAGCCTGAAAAGAGCATTAATCCGCATCCTGGCCCCCTGAAATTCCCCAAAATATTTTTGGCCCAAAAAATGCATCCTACATCCCTGAAGTTCAGAAAATGTTGGCAGCACAAAACAGGCCTTGAAATACATATTAGGCCTGCAAAAATGTAGAAAACTTTGGAGGCCCAAAAAAGGGGTTTACAGGCATCCTAGACCCCCTAAAGTCCAGAAAATGTTGGCGGCCCAAAAACGGTGTCAGAGAGCTCTGAATGTCCCAAAAACATTTGCAGTCTGAAAAGGGCATTAACCAGCATGCTAGACGCCTGAAATTCCCCAAAATATTTTGGCCATGAAAAATTCATCCTACACCCCTGAAAATTCAGAAAATGGTGGCAACACAAAAAAAGGCCTTAAAATACATATTAGGCCTCCAAAAATGTAGAAAACTTTAGAGGCCCAAAAAAGGGGTTTATAGGCATCCTAGACCCCCTAAAGTCCAGAAAATGTTGGTAGGCCAAAAACTGTGTCAGAGAGCTCTCAATGTCCCAAAAACATTTGCAGTCTGAAAAGGGCATTAACCCGCATGCTAGACCCCTGAAATTTCCCAAAATATTTTGGCCACAAAAAATTCATCCTCCACCCCTGAAAATTCAGAAAATGTTGGCAGCACAAAAAAGGCCTTAAAATACATATTAGGCCTCCAAAAATGTACAAAACTTTGGAGGCCCAAAAAAGGGGTTTACAGGCATCCTAGACCCCCTAAAGTCCAGAAAATGTTGGTAGGCCAAAAACTGTGTCAGAGAGCTCTGAATGTCCCCAAAACATTTGCAGCCTGAAAAGGGCATAACCCACATCCTAAACCCCTGAAATTCCCAAAAACATTTTTGGCCCGAAAAATGCATCCTACAGCCCTGAAAGTTCTGAAAATGTTGGCAGCCCCAAAAAGGCCTTAAAATGCATCTTATTCCTGCAAAAATCTTGATAACTTTGGAGGCCCAAAAAAGGGGTTTACATCCTAGACCCCATAAAGTCCATAACATGTTGGTGACCCGAAAACAGTGTCAGAGAGCTCTGAATGTCCCAAAAACATTTGCAGTCTGAAAAGGGCCTTAACCCGCATGCTAGACCCCTGAAATTTCCCAAAATATTTTGGCCACGAAAAATTCATCCTACACCCCTGAAAATTCAGAAAATGTTGGCAGCACAAAAAAAGGCCTTAAAATACATATTAGGCCTCCAAAAATGTAGAAAACTTTGGAGGCCCAAAACAGGGGTTTACAGGCATCCTAGACCCCCAAAACTCCAGAAAATGTTGGTAGGCCAAAAACTGTGTCAGAGAGCTCTGGATGTCCCAAAAACGTTTGCAGCCGGAAAAGGGCATTAACCCACATCCTAAACCCCTGAAATTCCCCAAAATATTTTTGGCCCAAAAAATGCATCCTACATCCCTGAAGTTCAGAAAATGTTGGCAGCACAAAACAGGCCTTAAAATACATAGTAGGCCTGCAAAAATGTAGAAAACTTTGGAGGCCCAAAAAAGGGGTTTACAGGCATCCTAGACCCCCTAAAGTCCAGAAAATGTTGGCGGCCCAAAAACTGTGTCAGAGAGCTCTGAATGTCCCAAAAACATTTGCAGTCTGAAAAGGGCATTAACCCGCATGCTAGACCCCTGAAATTCCCCAAAATATTTTGGCCACGAAAAATTCATCCTACACCCCTGAAAATTCAGAAAATGTTGGCAGCACAAAAAAGGCCTTAAAATACATATTAGGCCTCCATAAATGTAGAAAACTTTGGAGGCCCAAAAAAGGGGTTTACAGGCATCCTAGACCCCCTAAAGTCCAGAAAATGTTGGTGGCACAAAAACTGTGTCAGAGAGCTCTGAATGGCCCAAAAACTCTTGCAGCCTGAAAAGGGCATTAACCCACATCCTAGACCCCTGAAATTCCTAAAAACATTTATGGCCCGAAAAATGCATCCTACACCCCTTAAAGTTCAGAAAATGTTGGCAGCCCCAAAAAGGCCTTAAAATGCATCTTATTCCTGCAAAAATCTTGATAACTTTGGAGGCCCAAAAAAGGGGTTTACATCCTAGACCCCATAAAGTCCAGAACATGTTGGTGACCCGAAAACAGTGTCAGAGAGCTCTGAATGTCCCAAAAACATTTGCAGTCTGAAAAGGGCATTAACCCGCATGCTAGACCCCTGAAATTTCCCAAAATATTTTGGCCACGAAAAATTCATCCTAGACCCCCAAAACTCCAGAAAATGTTGGTAGGCCAAAAACTGTGTCAGAGAGCTCTGAATGTCCCAAAAACATTTGCAGCCTGAAAAGGGCATTAACCCACATCCTAAACCCCTGAAATTCCCAAAAACATTTTTGGCCCGAAAAATGCATCCTACACCCCTGAAAGTTCTGAAAATGTTGGCAGCCCCAAAAAGGCCTTAAAATGCATCTTATTCCTGCAAAAATCTTGATAACTTTGGAGGCCCAAAAAAGGGGTTTACATCCTAGACCCCCTAAAGTCCAGAAAATGTTGGTGGCCCAAAAACTGTGTCAGAGAGCTCTGAATGGCCCAAAAACGCTTGCAGCCTGAAAAGGGCATTAACCCGCATCCTAGACCCCTGAAATTCCTAAAAACATTTATCGCCCGAAAAATACATCCTACACCCCTTAAAGTTCAGAAAATGTTGGCAGCCCAAAAAATGCCTTAAAATGCATCTTATTCCTGCAATAATCTTTAAAACTTTGGAGGCCCAAAAAAGGGGTTTACAGGCATCCTAGACCCCCTAAAGTCCAGAAAATGTTGGCGGCCCAAAAACTTTGTCAGAGAGCTCTGAATGTCCCAAAAACATTTGCAGTCTGAAAAGGGCATTAACCCGCATGCTAGACCCCTGAAATTCCCCAAAATATTTTTGGCCCAAAAAATGCATCCTACATCCCTGAAGTTCAGAAAATGTTGGCAGCCCAAAAAATGCCTTAAAATGCATCTTATTCCTGCAATAATCTTTAAAACTTTGGAGGCCCAAAAAAGGGGTTTGCAGGCATCCTAGACCCCATAAAGTCCAGAAAATGTTGGTGGCCCATAAACTGTGTCAGAGAGCTCTGAATGTCCCAAAAACATGTGCAGCCTGAAAAGGGCATTAACCCGCATGCTAGACCCCTGAAATTCCCCAAAATATTTTGGCCATGAAATATTCATCCTACACCCCTGAAAATTCAGAAAATGTTGGCAGCATAAAAAAGTCCTTAAAATACATATTAGGCCTCCAAAAATGTAGAAAACTGTGGAGGCCCAAAAAAGGGGTTTACAGGCATCCTGGACCCCCTAAAGTCCAGAAAATGTTGGTGGCCCAAAAACTGTGTCAGAGAGCTCTGAATGTCCCAAAAACGCTTGCAGCCTGAAAAGGGCATTAACCCGTATGCTAGACCCCTGAAATTTCCCAAAATATTTTGGCCACGAAAAATTCGTCCTACACCCCTGAAAGTTCAGAAAATGTGTGCAGCCCCACATCCTAAACCCCTGAAATTCCCAAAAACATTTTTGGCCCGAAAAATGCATCCTACACCCCTGAAAGTTCAGAAACTGTTGGCAGCCACAAAAAGGCCTTAAAATGCATCTTATTCCTGCAAAAATCTTGATAACTTTGGAGGCCCAAAAAAGGGGTTACATCCTAGACCCCATAAAGTCCAGAAAATGTTGGTGACCCGAAAACAGTGTCAGAGAGCTCTGAATGTCCCAAAAATATTTGCAGCCTGAAAAGGGCATTAATCCGCATCCTGGCCCCCTGAAATTCCCCAAAATATTTTTGGCCCAAAAAATGCATCCTATGTCCCTGAAAATTCAGAAAATGTTGGCAGCACAAAAAAGGCCTTAAAATACATATTAGGCCTGCAAAAATGTAGAAAACTTTGGAGGCCCAAAAAAGGGGTTTACAGGCATCCTAGACCCCCTAAAGTCCAGAAAATGTTGGCGGCCCAAAAACTGTGTCAGAGAGCTCTGAATGTCCCAAAAACGCTTGCAGCCTGAAAAGGGCATTAACCCGCATGCTAGACCCCTGAAATTTCCCAAAATATTTTGGCCACGAAAAATTCATCCTACACCCCTGAAAGTTCAGAAAATGTTGGCAGCCCCAAAAAGGCCTTAAAATGCATCTTATTCCTGCAAAAATCTTGATAACTTTGGAGGCCCAAAAAAGGGGATTACAGGCATCCTAGACCCCCTAAAGTCCAGAAAATGTTGGTAGGCCAAAAACTGTGTCAGAGAGCTCTGAATGTCCCAAAAATGTTTGCAGCCTGAAAAGGGCAGTAATCCGCATACTGGCCCCCTGAAATTCCCCAAAATATTTTTGGCCCAAAAAATACATCCTACATCCCTGAAGTTCAGAAAATGTTGGCAGCACAAAACAGGCCTTAAAATACATACTAGGCCTGCAAAAATATAGAAAACATTGGAGGCCCAAAAAAGGGGTTTACAGGCATCCTACACCCCCTAAAGTCCAGAAAATGTTGGCGGCCCAAAAACTGTGTCAGAGAGCTCTGAATGTCCCAAAAACATTTGCAGTCTGAAAAGGGCATTAACCCACATGCTAGACCCTTGAAATTCCCCAAAATATTTTGGCCACGAAAAATTCATCCTACACCCCTGAAAATTCAGAAAATGTTGGCAGCACAAAAAAGGTCTTAAAATACATACTAGGCCTCCAAAAATGTAGAAAACTTTGGAGGCCCAAAAAAGGGGTTTACAGGCATCCTAGACCCCCTAAAGTCCAGAAAATGTTGGTAGGCCAAAAACTGTGTCAGAGAGCTCTGAATGTCCCAAAAACGTTTGCAGCCTGAAAAGGGCATTAACCCACATCCTAAACCCCTGAAATTCCCCAAAAAATGTTTGGCCCGAAAAATGCATCCTACACCCCTGAAAGTTCAGAAAATGTTGGCAGCCCCAAAAAGGCCTTAAAATGCATCTTATTCCTGCAAAAATCTTGATAATTTTGGATGCCCAAAAAAGGGGTTTACAGGCATCCTAGACCCACTAAAGTCCAGAAAATGTTGGTAGGCCAAAAACTGTGTCAGGGAGCTCTGAATGTCCCAACAACATTTCCAGCCTGAAAAGGGCATTAACCCACATCCTAAACCCCTGAAATTCCCAAAAACATTTTTGGCCCGAAAAATGCATCCTACACCCCTGAAAGTTCAGAAAATGTTGGCAGCCCCAAAAAGGCCTTAAAATGCATCTTATTCCTGCAAAAATCTTGATAACTTTGGAGGCCCAAAAAAGGGGTTTACATCCTAGACCCCATAAAGTCCAGAAAATGTTGGTGACCCGAAAACAGTGTCAGAGAGCTCTGAATGTCCCAAAAATATGTGCAGCCTGAAAAGGGCATTAATCCACATCCTGGCCCCCTGAAATTCCCCAAAATATTTTTGGCCCAAAAAATGCATCCTACGTCCCTGAAAATTCAGAAAATGTTGGCAGCACAAAAAAGGCCTTAAAATACATATTAGGCCTCCAAAAATGTAGAAAACTGTGGAGGCCCAAAAAAGGGGTTTACAGGCATCCTAGACCCCCTAAAGTCCAGAAAATGTTGGCGGCCCAAAAACTGTGTCAGAGAGCTCTGAATGTCCCAGAAACGCTTGCAGCCTGAAAAGGGCATTAACCCGCATGCTAGACCCCTGAAATTTCCCAAAATATTTTGGCCACGAAAAATTCATCCTACACCCCTGAAAGTTCAGAAAATGTTGGCAGCCCCAAAAAGGCCTTAAAATGCATCTTATTCCTGCAAAAATCTTGATAACTTTGGAGGCCCAAAAAAGGGATTTACAGGCATCCTAGACCCCCTAAAGTCCAGAAAATGTTGGTAGGCCAAAAACTGTGTCAGAGAGCTCTGAATGTCCCAAAAATGTTTGCAGCCTGAAAAGGGCAGTAATCCGCATACTGGCCCCCTGAAATTCCCCAAAATATTTTTGGCCCAAAAAATACATCCTACATCCCTGAAGTTCAGAAAATGTTGGCAGCACAAAACAGGCCTTAAAATACATACTAGGCCTGCAAAAATGTAGAAAACATTGGAGGCCCAAAAAAGGGGTTTACAGGCATCCTACACCCCCTAAAGTCCAGAAAATGTTGGCGGCCCAAAAACTGTGTCAGAGAGCTCTGAATGTCCCAAAAACATTTGCAGTCTGAAAAGGGCATTAACCCACATGCTAGACCCTTGAAATTCCCCAAAATATTTTGGCCACGAAAAATTCATCCTACACCCCTGAAAATTCAGAAAATGTTGGCAGCACAAAAAAGGTCTTAAAATACATACTAGGCCTCCAAAAATGTAGAAAACTTTGGAGGCCCAAAAAAGGGGTTTACAGGCATCCTAGACCCCCTAAAGTCCAGAAAATGTTGGTAGGCCAAAAACTGTGTCAGAGAGCTCTGAATGTCCCAAAAACGTTTGCAGCCTGAAAAGGGCATTAACCCACATCCTAAACCCCTGAAATTCCCCAAAAAATTTTTGGCCCGAAAAATGCATCCTACACCCCTGAAAGTTCAGAAAATGTTGGCAGCCCCAAAAAGGCCTTAAAATGCATCTTATTCCTGCAAAAATCTTGATAATTTTGGATGCCCAAAAAAGGGGTTTACAGGCATCCTAGACCCACTAAAGTCCAGAAAATGTTGGTAGGCCAAAAACTGTGTCAGGGAGCTCTGAATGTCCCAACAACATTTCCAGCCTGAAAAGGGCATTAACCCACATCCTAAAACCCTGAAATTCCCAAAAACATTTTTGGCCCGAAAAATGCATCCTACACCCCTGAAAGTTCAGAAAATGTTGGCAGCCCCAAAAAGGCCTTAAAATGCATCTTATTCCTGCAAAAATCTTGATAACTTTGGAGGCCCAAAAAAGGGGTTTACATCCTAGACCCCATAAAGTCCAGAAAATGTTGGTGACCCGAAAACAGTGTCAGAGAGCTCTGAATGTCCCAAAAATATGTGCAGCCTGAAAAGGGCATTAATCCACATCCTGGCCCCCTGAAATTCCCCAAAATATTTTTGGCCCAAAAAATGCATCCTACGTCCCTGAAAATTCAGAAAATGTTGGCAGCACAAAAAAGGCCTTAAAATACATATTAGGCCTGCAAAAATGTAGAAAACTTTGGAGGCCCAAAAAAGGGGTTTACAGGCATCCTAGACCCCCTAAAGTCCAGAAAATGTTGGCGGCCCAAAAACTGTGTCAGAGAGCTCTGAATGTCCCAGAAACGCTTGCAGCCTGAAAAGGGCATTAACCCGCATGCTAGACCCCTGAAATTTCCCAAAATATTTTGGCCACGAAAAATTCATCCTACACCCCTGAAAGTTCAGAAAATGTTGGCAGCCCCACATCCTAAACCCCTGAAATTCCCCAAAAAAGTTTTGGCCCGAAAAATGCATCCTACACCCCTGAAAGTTCAGAAACTGTTGGCAGCCACAAAAAGGCCTTAAAATGCATCTTATTCCTGCAAAAATCTTGATAACTTTGGAGGCCCAAAAAAGGGGTTTACATCCTAGACCCCATAAAGTCCAGAAAATCTTGGTGACCCGAAAACAGTGTCAGAGAGCTCTGAATGTCCCAAAAATATTTGCAGCCTGAAAAGGGCATTAATCCGCATCCTGGCCCCCTGAAATTCCCCAAAATATTTTTGGCCCAAAAAATGCATCCTACATCCCTGAAAATTCAGAAAATGTTGGCAGCACAAAAAAGGCCTTAAAATACATATTAGGCCTGCAAAAATGTAGAAAACTTTGGAGGCCCAAAAAAGGGGTTTACAGGCATCCTAGACCCCCTAAAGTCCAGAAAATGTTGGCGGCCCAAAAACTGTGTCAGAGAGCTCTGAATGTCCCAAAAACGCTTGCAGCCTGAAAAGGGCATTAACCCGCATGCTAGACCCCTGAAATTTCCCAAAATATTTTGGCCACGAAAAATTCATCCTACACCCCTGAAAGTTCAGAAAATGTTGGCAGCCCCAAAAAGGCCCTAAAATGCATCTTATTCCTGCAAAAATCTTGATAACTTTGGAGGCCCAAAAAAGGGGTTTACAGGCATCCTAGACCCCCTAAAGTCCAGAAAATGTTGGTAGGCCAAAAACTGTGTCAGAGAGCTCTGAATGTCCCAAAAACGTTTGCAGCCTGAAAAGGGCAGTAATCCGCATCCTGGCCCCCTGAAATTCCCCAAAATATTTTTGGCCCAAAAAATACATCCTACATCCCTGAAGTTCAGAAACTGTTGGCAGCACAAAACAGGCCTTAAAATACATATTAGGCCTGCAAAAATGTAGAAAACATTGGAGGCCCAAAAAAGGGGTTTACAGGCATCCTACACCCCCTAAAGTCCAGAAAATGTTGGCGGCCCAAAAACTGTGTCAGAGAGCTCTGAATGTCCCAAAAACATTTGCAGTCTGAAAAGGGCATTAACCCACATGCTAGACCCTTGAAATTCCCCAAAATATTTTGGCCACGAAAAATTCATCCTACACCCCTGAAAATTCAGAAAATGTTGGCAGCACAAAAAAGGTCTTAAAATACATACTAGGCCTCCAAAAATGTAGAAAACTTTGGAGGCCCAAAAAAGGGGTTTACAGGCATCCTAGACCCCCTAAAGTCCAGAAAATGTTGGTAGGCCAAAAACTGTGTCAGAGAGCTCTGAATGTCCCAAAAACGTTTGCAGCCTGAAAAGGGCATTAACCCACATCCTAAACCCCTGAAAATTCCCAAAAACATTTTTGGCCCGAAAAATGCATCCTACACCCCTGAAAGTTCAGAAAATGTTGGCAGCCCCAAAAAGGCCTTAAAATGCATCTTATTCCTGCAAAAATCTTGATAACTTTGGAGGCCCAAAAAAGGGGTTTACAGGCATCCTAGACCCACTAAAGTCCAGAAAATGTTGGTAGGCCAAAAACTGTGTCAGGGAGCTCTGAATGTCCCAACAACGTTTGCAGCCTGAAAAGGGCAGTAATCCGCATCCTGGCCCCCTGAAATTCCCCAAAATATTTTTGGCCCAAAAAATGCATGCTATATCCCTGAAGTTGAGAAAATGTTGGCAGCACAAAACAGGCCTTAAAATACATATTGGGCCTGCAAAAATGTAGAAAACTTTGGAGGCCCAAAAAAGGGGTTTACAGGCATCCTAGACCCCATAAAGTCCAGAAAATGTTGGTGGCCCATAAACTGTGTCAGAGAGCTCTGAATGTCCCAAAAACATTTGCAGTCTGAAAAGGGCATTAACCCGCATGCTAGACCCCTGAAATTCCCCAAAATATTTTGGCCACGAAAAATTCATCCTACACCCCTGAAAATTCAGAAAATTTTGGCAGCATAAAAAAGGCCTTAAAATACATATTAGGCCTCCAAAAATGTAGAAAACTGTGGAGGCCCAAAAAAGGGGTTTACAGGCATCCTAGACCCCCTAAAGTCCAGAAAATGTTGGTAGGCCAAAAACTGTGTCAGAGAGCTCTGAATGTCCCAAAAACATTTCCAGCCTGAAAAGGGCATTAACCCACATCCTAAACCCCTGAAATTCCCAAAAACATTTTTGGCCCGAAAAATGTATCCTACACCCCTGAAAGTTCAGAAACTGTTGGCAGCCACAAAAAGGCCTTAAAATGCATCTTATTCCTGCAAAAATCTTGATAACTTTGGAGGCCCAAAAAAGGGGTTTACATCCTAGACCCCATAAAGTCCAGAAAATGTTGGTGACCCGAAAACAGTGTCAGAGAGCTCTGCATGTCCCAAAAATATTTGCAGCCCGAAAAGGGCATTAATCCGCATCCTGGCCCCCTGAAATTCCCCAAAATATTTTTGGCCCGAAAAATGCATCCTACATCCCTGAAAATTCAGAAAATGTTGGCAGCACAAAAAAGGCCTTAAAATACATATTAAGCCTGCAAAAATGTAGAAAACTTTGGAGGCCCAAAAAAGGGGTTTACAGGCATCCTAGACCCCCTAAAGTCCAGAAAATGTTGGCGGCCCAAAAACTGTGTCAGAGAGCTCTGAATGTCCCAAAAACGCTTGCAGCCTGAAAAGGGCATTAACCCGCATGCTAGACCCCTGAAATTTCCCAAAATATTTTGGCCACGAAAAATTCATCCTACACCCCTGAAAGTTCAGAAAATGTTGGCAGCCCCACATCCTAAACCCCTGAAATTCCCCAAAAAAGTTTTGGCCCGAAAAATGCATCCTACACCCCTGAAAGTTCAGAAACTGTTGGCAGCCACAAAAAGGCCTTAAAATGCATCTTATTCCTGCAAAAATCTTGATAACTTTGGAGGCCCAAAAAAGGGGTTTACATCCTAGACCCCATAAAGTCCAGAAAATCTTGGTGACCCGAAAACAGTGTCAGAGAGCTCTGAATGTCCCAAAAATATTTGCAGCCTGAAAAGGGCATTAATCCGCATCCTGGCCCCCTGAAATTCCCCAAAATATTTTTGGCCCAAAAAATGCATCCTACATCCCTGAAAATTCAGAAAATGTTGGCAGCACAAAAAAGGCCTTAAAATACATATTAGGCCTGCAAAAATGTAGAAAACTTTGGAGGCCCAAAAAAGGGGTTTACAGGCATCCTAGACCCCCTAAAGTCCAGAAAATGTTGGCGGCCCAAAAACTGTGTCAGAGAGCTCTGAATGTCCCAAAAACGCTTGCAGCCTGAAAAGGGCATTAACCCGCATGCTAGACCCCTGAAATTTCCCAAAATATTTTGGCCACGAAAAATTCATCCTACACCCCTGAAAGTTCAGAAAATGTTGGCAGCCCCAAAAAGGCCCTAAAATGCATCTTATTCCTGCAAAAATCTTGATAACTTTGGAGGCCCAAAAAAGGGGTTTACAGGCATCCTAGACCCCCTAAAGTCCAGAAAATGTTGGTAGGCCAAAAACTGTGTCAGAGAGCTCTGAATGTCCCAAAAACGTTTGCAGCCTGAAAAGGGCAGTAATCCGCATCCTGGCCCCCTGAAATTCCCCAAAATATTTTTGGCCCAAAAAATACATCCTACATCCCTGAAGTTCAGAAACTGTTGGCAGCACAAAACAGGCCTTAAAATACATATTAGGCCTGCAAAAATGTAGAAAACATTGGAGGCCCAAAAAAGGGGTTTACAGGCATCCTACACCCCCTAAAGTCCAGAAAATGTTGGCGGCCCAAAAACTGTGTCAGAGAGCTCTGAATGTCCCAAAAACATTTGCAGTCTGAAAAGGGCATTAACCCACATGCTAGACCCTTGAAATTCCCCAAAATATTTTGGCCACGAAAAATTCATCCTACACCCCTGAAAATTCAGAAAATGTTGGCAGCACAAAAAAGGTCTTAAAATACATACTAGGCCTCCAAAAATGTAGAAAACTTTGGAGGCCCAAAAAAGGGGTTTACAGGCATCCTAGACCCCCTAAAGTCCAGAAAATGTTGGTAGGCCAAAAACTGTGTCAGAGAGCTCTGAATGTCCCAAAAACGTTTGCAGCCTGAAAAGGGCATTAACCCACATCCTAAACCCCTGAAAATTCCCAAAAACATTTTTGGCCCGAAAAATGCATCCTACACCCCTGAAAGTTCAGAAAATGTTGGCAGCCCCAAAAAGGCCTTAAAATGCATCTTATTCCTGCAAAAATCTTGATAACTTTGGAGGCCCAAAAAAGGGGTTTACAGGCATCCTAGACCCACTAAAGTCCAGAAAATGTTGGTTGGCCAAAAACTGTGTCAGGGAGCTCTGAATGTCCCAACAACATTTCCAGCCTTAAAAGGGCATTAACCCACATCCTAAACCCCTGAAATTCCCAAAAACATTTTTGGCCCGAAAAATGCATCCTACACCCCTGAAAGTTCAGAAAATGTTGGCAGCCCCAAAAAGGCCTTAAAATGCATCTTATTCCTGCAAAAATCTTGATAACTTTGGAGGCCCAAAAAAGCGGTTTACATCCTAGACCCCATAAAGTCCAGAAAATGTTGGTGCGCCGAAAACAGTGTCAGAGAGCTCTGAATGTCCCAAAAATATGTGCAGCCTGAAAAGGGCATTAATCCGCATCCTGGCCCCCTGAAATTCCCCAAAATATTTTTGGCCCAAAAAATGCATGCTATATCCCTGAAGTTGAGAAAATGTTGGCAGCACAAAACAGGCCTTAAAATACATATTGGGCCTGCAAAAATGTAGAAAACTTTGGAGGCCCAAAAAAGGGGTTTACAGGCATCCTAGACCCCATAAAGTCCAGAAAATGTTGGTGGCCCATAAACTGTGTCAGAGAGCTCTGAATGTCCCAAAAACATTTGCAGTCTGAAAAGGGCATTAACCCGCATGCTAGACCCCTGAAATTCCCCAAAATATTTTGGCCACGAAAAATTCATCCTACACCCCTGAAAATTCAGAAAATTTTGGCAGCATAAAAAAGGCCTTAAAATACATATTAGGCCTCCAAAAATGTAGAAAACTGTGGAGGCCCAAAAAAGGGGTTTACAGGCATCCTAGACCCCCTAAAGTCCAGAAAATGTTGGTAGGCCAAAAACTGTGTCAGAGAGCTCTGAATGTCCCAAAAACATTTCCAGCCTGAAAAGGGCATTAACCCACATCCTAAACCCCTGAAATTCCCAAAAACATTTTTGGCCCGAAAAATGCATCCTACACCCCTGAAAGTTCAGAAACTGTTGGCAGCCACAAAAAGGCCTTAAAATGCATCTTATTCCTGCAAAAATCTTGATAACTTTGGAGGCCCAAAAAAGGGGTTTACATCCTAGACCCCATAAAGTCCAGAAAATGTTGGTGACCCGAAAACAGTGTCAGAGAGCTCTGCATGTCCCAAAAATATTTGCAGCCCGAAAAGGGCATTAATCCGCATCCTGGCCCCCTGAAATTCCCCAAAATATTTTTGGCCCGAAAAATGCATCCTACATCCCTGAAAATTCAGAAAATGTTGGCAGCACAAAAAAGGCCTTAAAATACATATTAAGCCTGCAAAAATGTAGAAAACTTTGGAGGCCCAAAAAAGGGGTTTACAGGCATCCTAGACCCCCTAAAGTCCAGAAAATGTTGGCGGCCCAAAAACTGTGTCAGAGAGCTCTGAATGTCCCAAAAACGCTTGCAGCCTGAAAAGGGCATTAACCCGCATGCTAGACCCCTGAAATTTCCCAAAATATTTTGGCCACGAAAAATTCATCCTACACCCCTGAAAGTTCAGAAAATGTTGGCAGCCCCACATCCTAAACCCCTGAAATTCCCAAAAACATTTTTGGCCCGAAAAATGCATCCTACACCCCTGAAAATTCAGAAAATGTTGGCAGCACAAAAAAAGGCCGTAAAATACATATCAGGCCTCTAAAAATGTAGAAAACTTTGGAGGCCCAAAAAAGGGGTTTACAGGCATCCTAGACCCCCTAAAGTCCAGAAAATGTTGGTAGGCCAAAAACTGTGTCAGAGAGCTCTGAATGTCCCAAAAACGTTTGCAGCCTGAAAAGGGCATTAACCCACATCCTAAACCCCTGAAATTCCCAAAACCATTTTTAGCCCGAAAAATGCATCCTACACCCCTGAAAGTTCAGAAAATGTTGGCAGCCCCAAAAAGGCCTTAAAATGCATCTTATTCCTGCAAAAATCTTGATAACTTTGGAGGCCCAAAAAAGGGGTTTACATCCTAGACCCCATAAAGTCCAGAAAATGTTGGTGACCCAAAAACAGTGTCAGAGAGCTCTGAATGTCCCAAAAATATGTGCAGCCTGAAAAGGGCATTAATCCACATCCTGGCCCCCTGAAATTCCCCAAAATATTTTTGGCCCAAAAAAGGCATCCTACGTCCCTGAAAATTCAGAAAATGTTGGCAGCACAAAAAAGGCCTTAAAATACATATTAGGCCTGCAAAAATGTAGAAAACTTTGGAGGCCCAAAAAAGGGGTTTACAGGCATCCTAGACCCCCTAAAGTCCAGAAAATGTTGGCGGCCCAAAAACTGTGTCAGAGAGCTCTGAATGTCCCAAAAACGCTTGCAGCCTGAAAAGGGCATTAACCCGCATGCTAGACCCCTGAAATTTCCCAAAATATTTTGGCCACGAAAAATTCATCCTACACCCCTGAAAGTTCAGAAAATGTTGGCAGCCCCACATCCTAAACCCCTGAAATTCCCAAAAACATTTTTGGCCCGAAAAATGCATCCTACACCCCTGAAAATTCAGAAAATGTTGGCAGCACAAAAAAAGGCCGTAAAATACATATCAGGCCTCTAAAAATGTAGAAAACTTTGGAGGCCCAAAAAAGGGGTTTACAGGCATCCTAGACCCCCTAAAGTCCAGAAAATGTTGGTAGGCCAAAAACTGTGTCAGAGAGCTCTGAATGTCCCAAAAATGTTTGCAGCCTGAAAAGGGCATTAACCCACATCCTAAACCCCTGAAATTCCCAAAAACATTTTTGGCCCGAAAAATGCATCCTACACCCCTGAAGTTCAGAAAATGTTGGCAGCACAAAACAGGCCTTAAAATACATATTAGGCCTGCAAAAATGTAGAAAACTTTGGAGGCCCAAAAAAGGGGTTTACAGGCATCCTAGACCCCATAAAGTCCAGAAAATGTTGGTGGCCCATAAACTGTGTCAGAGAGCTCTGAATGTCCCAAAAACATTTGCAGTCTGAAAAGGGCATTAACCCGCATGCTAGACCCCTGAAATTCCCCAAAATATTTTGGCCACGAAAAATTCATCCTACACCCCTGAAAATTCAGAAAATGTTGGCAGCATAAAAAAGGCCTTAAAATACATATTAGGCCTCCAAAAATGTAGAAAACTGTGGAGGCCCAAAAAAGGGGTTTACAGGCATCCTAGACCCCCTAAAGTCCAGAAAATGTTGGTAGGCCAAAAACTGTGTCAGAGAGCTCTGAATGTCCCAAAAACATTTCCAGCCTGAAAAGGGCATTAACCCACATCCTAAACCCCTGAAATTCCCAAAAACATTTTTGGCCCGAAAAATGCATCCTACACCCCTGAAAGTTCAGAAAATGTTGGCAGCCCCAAAAAGGCCTTAAAATGCATCTTATTCCTGCAAAAATCTTGATAACTTTGGAGGCCCAAAAAAGGGGTTTACATCCTAGACCCCATAAAGTCCAGAAAATGTTGGTGACCCGAAAACAGTGTCAGAGAGCTCTGAATGTCCCAAAAATATGTGCAGCCTGAAAAGGGCATTAATCCGCATCCTGGCCCCCTGAAATTCCCCAAAATATTTTTGGCCCAAAAAATGCATGCTATATCCCTGAAGTTCAGAAAATGTTGGCAGCACAAAACAGGCCTTAAAATACATATTAGGCCTGCAAAAATGTAGAAAACTTTGGAGGCCCAAAAAAGGGGTTTACAGGCATCCTAGACCCCATAAAGTCCACAAAATGTTGGTGGCCCATAAACTGTGTCAGAGAGCTCTGAATGTCCCAAAAACATTTGCAGTCTGAAAAGGGCATTAACCCGCATGCTAGACCCCTGAAATTCCCCAAAATATTTTGGCCACGAAAAATTCATCCTACACCCCTGAAAATTCAGAAAATGTTGGCAGCATAAAAAAGGCCTTAAAATACATATTAGGCCTCCAAAAATGTAGAAAACTGTGGAGGCCCAAAAAAGGGGTTTACAGGCATCCTAGACCCCCTAAAGTCCAGAAAATGTTGGTAGGCCAAAAACTGTGTCAGAGAGCTCTGAATGTCCCAAAAACATTTCCAGCCTGAAAAGGGCATTAACCCACATCCTAAACCCCTGAAATTCCCAAAAACATGTTTGGCCCGAAAAATGCATCCTACACCCCGGAAAGTTCAGAAACTGTTGGCAGCCACAAAAAGGCCTTAAAATGCATCTTATTCCTGCAAAAATCTTGATAACTTTGGAGGCCCAAAAAAGGGGTTTACATCCTAGACCCCATAAAGTCCAGAAAATGTTGATGACCCGAAAACAGTGTCAGAGAGCTCTGCATGTCCCAAAAATATTTGCAGCCCGAAAAGGGCATTAATCCGCATCCTGGCCCCCTGAAATTCCCCAAAATATTTTTGGCCCGAAAAATGCATCCTACATCCCTGAAAATTCAGAAAATGTTGGCAGCACAAAAAAGGCCTTAAAATACATATTAGGCCTGCAAAAATCTTGATAACTTTGGAGGCCCAAAAAAGGGGTTTACAGGCATCCTAGACCCCCTAAAGTCCAGAAAATGTTGGTAGGCCAAAAACTGTGTCAGAGAGCTCTGAATGTCCCAAAAACGTTTGCAGCCTGAAAAGGGCAGTAATCCGCATCCTGGCCCCCTGAAATTCCCCAAAATATTTTTGGCCCAAAAAATACATCCTACATCCCTGAAGTTCAGAAACTGTTGGCAGCACAAAACAGGCCTTAAAATACATATTAGGCCTGCAAAAATGTAGAAAACATTGGAGGCCCAAAAAAGGGGTTTACAGGCATCCTACACCCCCTAAAGTCCAGAAAATGTTGGCGGCCCAAAAACTGTGTCAGAGAGCTCTGAATGTCCCAAAAACATTTGCAGTCTGAAAAGGGCATTAACCCACATGCTAGACCCTTGAAATTCCCCAAAATATTTTGGCCACGAAAAATTCATCCTACACCCCTGAAAATTCAGAAAATGTTGGCAGCACAAAAAAGGTCTTAAAATACATACTAGGCCTCCAAAAATGTAGAAAACTTTGGAGGCCCAAAAAAGGGGTTTACAGGCATCCTAGACCCCCTAAAGTCCAGAAAATGTTGGTAGGCCAAAAACTGTGTCAGAGAGCTCTGAATGTCCCAAAAACGTTTGCAGCCTGAAAAGGGCATTAACCCACATCCTAAACCCCTGAAAATTCCCAAAAACATTTTTGGCCCAAAAAATGCATCCTACACCCCTGAAAGTTCAGAAAATGTTGGCAGCCCCAAAAAGGCCTTAAAATGCATCTTATTCCTGCAAAAATCTTGATAACTTTGGAGGCCCAAAAAAGGGGTTTACAGGCATCCTAGACCCACTAAAGTCCAGAAAATGTTGGTTGGCCAAAAACTGTGTCAGGGAGCTCTGAATGTCCCAACAACATTTCCAGCCTGAAAAGGGCATTAACCCACATCCTAAACCCCTGAAATTCCCAAAAACATTTTTGGCCCGAAAAATGCATCCTACACCCCTGAAAGTTCAGAAAATGTTGGCAGCCCCAAAAAGGCCTTAAAATGCATCTTATTCCTGCAAAAATCTTGATAACTTTGGAGGCCCAAAAAAGGGGTTTACATCCTAGACCCCATAAAGTCCAGAAAATGTTGGTGACCCGAAAACAGTGTCAGAGAGCTCTGAATGTCCCAAAAATATGTGCAGCCTGAAAAGGGCATTAATCCGCATCCTGGCCCCCTGAAATTCCCCAAAATATTTTTGGCCCAAAAAATGCATGCTATATCCCTGAAGTTCAGAAAATGTTGGCAGCACAAAACAGGCCTTAAAATACATATTAGGCCTGCAAAAATGTAGAAAACTTTGGAGGCCCAAAAAAGGGGTTTACAGGCATCCTAGACCCCATAAAGTCCAGAAAATGTTGGTGGCCCATAAACTGTGTCAGAGAGCTCTGAATGTCCCAAAAACATTTGCAGTCTGAAAAGGGCATTAACCCGCATGCTAGACCCCTGAAATTCCCCAAAATATTTTGGCCACGAAAAATTCATCCTACACCCCTGAAAGTTCAGAAACTGTTGGCAGCCACAAAAAGGCCTTAAAATGCATCTTATTCCTGCAAAAATCTTGATAACTTTGGAGGCCCAAACAAGGGGTTTACATCATAGACCCCATAAAGTCCAGAAAATGTTGGTGACCCCAAAACAGTGTCAGAGAGCTCTGCATGTCCCAAAAATATTTGCAGCCCGAAAAGGGCATTAATCCGCATCCTGGCCCCCTGAAATTCCCCAAAATATTTTTGGCCCGAAAAATGCATCCTACATCCCTGAAAATTCAGAAAATGTTGGCAGCACAAAAAAGGCCTTAAAATACATATTAGGCCTGCAAAAATGTAGAAAACTTTGGAGGCCCAAAAAAGGGGTTTACAGGCATCCTAGACCCCCTAAAGTCCAGAAAATGTTGGCGGCCCAAAAACTGTGTCAGAGAGCTCTGAATGTCCCAAAAACGCTTGCAGCCTGAAAAGGGCATTAACCCACATGCTAGACCCCTGAAATTTCCCAAAATATTTTGGCCACGAAAAATTCATCCTACACCCCTGAAAGTTCAGAAAATGTTGGCAGCCCCACATCCTAAACCCCTGAAATTCCCAAAAACATTTTTGGCCCGAAAAATGCATCCTACACCCCTGAAAATTCAGAAAATGTTGGCAGCACAAAAAAAGGCCGTAAAATACATATCAGGCCTCTAAAAATGTAGAAAACTTTGGAGGCCCAAAAAAGGGGTTTACAGGCATCCTAGACCCCCTAAAGTCCAGAAAATGTTGGTAGGCCAAAAACTGTGTCAGAGAGCTCTGAATGTCCCAAAAACGTTTGCAGCCTGAAAAGGGCATTAACCCACATCCTAAACCCCTGAAATTCCCAAAAACATTTTTGGCCCGAAAAATGCATCCTACACCCCTGAAAGTTCAGAAAATGTTGGCAGCCCCAAAAAGGCCTTAAAATGCATCTTATTCCTGCAAAAATCTTGATAACTTTGGAGGCCCAAAAAAGGGGTTTACATCCTAGACCCCATAAAGTCCAGAAAATGTTGGTGACCCGAAAACAGTGTCAGAGAGCTCTGAATGTCCCAAAAATATGTGCAGCCTGAAAAGGGCATTAATCCACATCCTGGCCCCCTGAAATTCCCCAAAATATTTTTGGCCCAAAAAATGCATCCTACGTCCCTGAAAATTCAGAAAATGTTGGCAGCACAAAAAAGGCCTTAAAATACATATTAGGCCTGCAAAAATGTAGAAAACTTTGGAGGCCCAAAAAAGGGGTTTACAGGCATCCTAGACCCCCTAAAGTCCAGAAAATGTTGGCGGCCCAAAAACTGTGTCAGAGAGCTCTGAATGTCCCAAAAACATTTGCAGCCTGAAAAGGGCATTAACCCGCATGCTAGACCCCTGAAATTTCCCAAAATATTTTGGTCACGAAAAATTCATCCTACACCCCTGAAAGTTCAGAAAATGTTGGCAGCCCCACATCCTAAACCCCTGAAATTCCCCAAAAAATTTTTGGCCCGAAAAATGCATCCTACACCCCTGAAAGTTCAGAAACTGTTGGCAGCCACAAAAAGGCCTTAAAATGCATCTTATTCCTGCAAAAATCTTGATAACTTTGGAGGCCCAAAAAAGGGGTTTACATCCTAGACCCCATAAAGTCCAGAACATGTTGGTGACCCGAAAACAGTGTCAGAGAGCTCTGAATGTCCCAAAAATATTTGCAGCCTGAAAAGGGCATTAATCCGCATCCTGGCCCCCTGAAATTCTCCAAAATATTTTTGGCCCAAAAAATGCATCCTACATCCCTGAAAATTCAGAAAATGTTGGCAGCACAAAAAAGGCCTTAAAATACATATTAGGCCTGCAAAAATGTAGAAAACTTTGGAGGCCCAAAAAAGGGGTTTACAGGCATCCTAGACCCCCTAAAGTCCAGAAAATGTTGGCGGCCCAAAAACTGTGTCAGAGAGCTCTGAATGTCCCAAAAATGCTTGCAGCCTGAAAAGGGCATTAACCCGCATGCTAGACCCCTGAAATTTCCCAAAATATTTTGGCCACGAAAAATTCATCCTACACCCCTGAAAGTTCAGAAAATGTTGGCAGCCCCACATCCTAAACCCCTGAAATTCCCCAAAAAATTTTTGGCCCGAAAAATGCATCCTACACCCCTGAAAGTTCAGAAACTGTTGGCAGCCACAAAAAGGCCTTAAAATGCATCTTATTCCTGCAAAAATCTTGATAACTTTGGAGGCCCAAAAAAGGGGTTTACATCCTAGACCCCATAAAGTCCAGAAAATGTTGGTGACCCGAAAACAGTGTCAGAGAGCTCTGAATGTCCCAAAAATATTTGCAGCCTGAAAAGGGCATTAATCCGCATCCTGGCCCCCTGAAATTCCCCAAAATATTTTTGGCCCAAAAAATGCATCCTACATCCCTGAAAATTCAGAAAATGTTGGCAGCACAAAAAAGGCCTTAAAATACATATTAGGCCTGCAAAAATGTAGAAAACTTTGAAGGCCCAAAAAAGGGGTTTACAGGCATCCTAGACCCCCTAAAGTCCAGAAAATGTTGGTAGGCCAAAAACTGTGTCAGAGAGCTCTGAATGTCCCAAAAACGTTTGCAGCCTGAAAAGGGCAGTAATCCGCATCCTGCCCCCTGAAATTCCCCAAAATATTTTTGGCCCAAAAAATACATCCTACATCCCTGAAGTTCAGAAACTGTTGGCAGCACAAAACAGGCCTTAAAATACATATTAGGCCTGCAAAAATGTAGAAAACATTGGAGGCCCAAAAAAGGGGTTTACAGGCATCCTACACCCCCTAAAGTCCAGAAAATGTTGGCGGCCCAAAAACTGTGTCAGAGAGCTCTGAATGTCCCAAAAACATTTGCAGTCTGAAAAGGGCATTAACCCACATGCTAGACCCTTGAAATTCCCCAAAATATTTTGGCCACGAAAAATTCATCCTACACCCCTGAAAATTCAGAAAATGTTGGCAGCACAAAAAAGGTCTTAAAATACATACTAGGCCTCCAAAAATGTAGAAAACTTTGGAGGCCCAAAAAAGGGGTTTACAGGTATCCTAGACCCCCTAAAGTCCAGAAAATGTTGGTAGGCCAAAAACTGTGTCAGAGAGCTCTGAATGTCCCAAAAACGTTTGCAGCCTGAAAAGGGCATTAACCCACATCCTAAACCCCTGAAAATTCCCAAAAACATTTTTGGCCCGAAAAATGCATCCTACACCCCTGAAAGTTCAGAAAATGTTGGCAGCCCCAAAAAGGCCTTAAAATGCATCTTATTCCTGCAAAAATCTTGATAACTTTGGAGGCCCAAAAAAGGGGTTTACAGGCATCCTAGACCCACTAAAGTCCAGAAAATGTTGGTTGGCCAAAAACTGTGTCAGGGAGCTCTGAATGTCCCAACAACATTTCCAGCCTGAAAAGGGCATTAACCCACATCCTAAACCCCTGAAATTCCCAAAAACATTTTTGGCCCGAAAAATGCATCCTACACCCCTGAAAGTTCAGAAAATGTTGGCAGCCCCAAAAAGGCCTTAAAATGCATCTTATTCCTGCAAAAATCTTGATAACTTTGGAGGCCCAAAAAAGGGGTTTACATCCTAGACCCCATAAAGTCCAGAAAATGTTGGTGACCCG
Source organism: Ambystoma mexicanum (assembly GCF_040938575.1). Taxonomy (NCBI): domain Eukaryota; kingdom Metazoa; phylum Chordata; class Amphibia; order Caudata; family Ambystomatidae; genus Ambystoma; species Ambystoma mexicanum. The sequence continues at coordinate 1,301,666,851 of NC_090935.1, read as the reverse complement.
AAAACAGTGTCAGAGAGCTCTGAATGTCCCAAAAATATGTGCAGCCTGAAAAGGGCATTAATCCGCATCCTGGCCCCCTGAAATTCCCCAAAATATTTTTGGCCCAAAAAATGCATGCTATATCCCTGAAGTTCAGAAAATGTTGGCAGCACAAAACAGGCCTTAAAATTCATATTAGGCCTGCAAAAATGTAGAAAACTTTGGAGGCCCAAAAAAGGGGTTTACAGGCATCCTAGACCCCATAAAGTCCAGAAAATGTTGGTGGCCCATAAACTGTGTCAGAGAGCTCTGAATGTCCCAAAAACATTTGCAGTCTGAAAAGGGCATTAACCCACATGCTAGACCCCTGAAATTCCCCAAAATATTTTGGCCACGAAAAATTCATCCTACACCCCTGAAAATTCAGAAAATGTTGGCAGCATAAAAAAGGCCTTAAAATACATATTAGGCCTCCAAAAATGTAGAAAACTGTGGAGGCCCAAAAAAGGGGTTTACAGGCATCCTAGACCCCCTAAAGTCCAGAAAATGTTGGTAGGCCAAAAACTGTGTCAGAGAGCTCTGAATGTCCCAAAAACATTTCCAGCCTGAAAAGGGCATTAACCCACATCCTAAACCCCTGAAATTCCCAAAAACATTTTTGGCCCGAAAAATGCATCCTACACCCCTGAAAGTTCAGAAAATGTTGGCAGCCCCAAAAAGGCCTTAAAATGCATCTTATTCCTGCAAAAATCTTGATAACTTTGGAGGCCCAAAAAAGGGGTTTACATCCTAGACCCCATAAAGTCCAGAAAATGTTGGTGACCCGAAAACAGTGTCAGAGAGCTCTGAATGTCCCAAAAACATTTGCAGTCTGAAAAGGGCATTAACCCGCATGCTAGACCCCTGAAATTCCCCAAAATATTTTGGCCACGAAAAATTCATCCTACACCCCTGAAAATTCAGAAAATGTTGGCAGCATAAAAAAGGCCTTAAAATACATATTAGGCCTCCAAAAATGTAGAAAACTGTGGAGGCCCAAAAAAGGGGTTTACAGGCATCCTAGACCCCCTAAAGTCCAGAAAATGTTGGTAGGCCAAAAACTGTGTCAGAGAGCTCTGAATGTCCCAAAAACATTTCCAGCCTGAAAAGGGCATTAACCCACATCCTAAACCCCTGAAATTCCCAAAAACATGTTTGGCCCGAAAAATGCATCCTACACCCCGGAAAGTTCAGAAACTGTTGGCAGCCACAAAAAGGCCTTAAAATGCATCTTATTCCTGCAAAAATCTTGATAACTTTGGAGGCCCAAAAAAGGGGTTTACATCCTAGACCCCATAAAGTCCAGAAAATGTTGATGACCCGAAAACAGTGTCAGAGAGCTCTGCATGTCCCAAAAATATTTGCAGCCCGAAAAGGGCATTAATCCGCATCCTGGCCCCCTGAAATTCCCCAAAATATTTTTGGCCCGAAAAATGCATCCTACATCCCTGAAAATTCAGAAAATGTTGGCAGCACAAAAAAGGCCTTAAAATACATATTAGGCCTGCAAAAATGTAGAAAACTTTGGAGGCCCAAAAAAGGGGTTTACAGGCATCCTAGACCCCCTAAAGTCCAGAAAATGTTGGCGGCCCAAAAACTGTGTCAGAGAGCTCTGAATGTCCCAAAAACGCTTGCAGCCTGAAAAGGGCATTAACCCGCATGCTAGACCCCTGAAATTTCCCAAAATATTTTGGCCACGAAAAATTCATCCTACACCCCTGAAAGTTCAGAAAATGTTGGCAGCCCCAAAAAGGCCCTAAAATGCATCTTATTCCTGCAAAAATCTTGATAACTTTGGAGGCCCAAAAAAGGGGTTTACAGGCATCCTAGACCCCCTAAAGTCCAGAAAATGTTGGTAGGCCAAAAACTGTGTCAGAGAGCTCTGAATGTCCCAAAAACGTTTGCAGCCTGAAAAGGGCAGTAATCCGCATCCTGGCCCCCTGAAATTCCCCAAAATATTTTTGGCCCAAAAAATACATCCTACATCCCTGAAGTTCAGAAACTGTTGGCAGCACAAAACAGGCCTTAAAATACATATTAGGCCTGCAAAAATGTAGAAAACATTGGAGGCCCAAAAAAGGGGTTTACAGGCATCCTACACCCCCTAAAGTCCAGAAAATGTTGGCGGCCCAAAAACTGTGTCAGAGAGCTCTGAATGTCCCAAAAACATTTGCAGTCTGAAAAGGGCATTAACCCACATGCTAGACCCTTGAAATTCCCCAAAATATTTTGGCCACGAAAAATTCATCCTACACCCCTGAAAATTCAGAAAATGTTGGCAGCACAAAAAAGGTCTTAAAATACATACTAGGCCTCCAAAAATGTAGAAAACTTTGGAGGCCCAAAAAAGGGGTTTACAGGCATCCTAGACCCCCTAAAGTCCAGAAAATGTTGGTAGGCCAAAAACTGTGTCAGAGAGCTCTGAATGTCCCAAAAACGTTTGCAGCCTGAAAAGGGCATTAACCCACATCCTAAACCCCTGAAAATTCCCAAAAACATTTTTGGCCCAAAAAATGCATCCTACACCCCTGAAAGTTCAGAAAATGTTGGCAGCCCCAAAAAGGCCTTAAAATGCATCTTATTCCTGCAAAAATCTTGATAACTTTGGAGGCCCAAAAAAGGGGTTTACAGGCATCCTAGACCCACTAAAGTCCAGAAAATGTTGGTTGGCCAAAAACTGTGTCAGGGAGCTCTGAATGTCCCAACAACATTTCCAGCCTGAAAAGGGCATTAACCCACATCCTAAACCCCTGAAATTCCCAAAAACATTTTTGGCCCGAAAAATGCATCCTACACCCCTGAAAGTTCAGAAAATGTTGGCAGCCCCAAAAAGGCCTTAAAATGCATCTTATTCCTGCAAAAATCTTGATAACTTTGGAGGCCCAAAAAAGGGGTTTACATCCTAGACCCCATAAAGTCCAGAAAATGTTGGTGACCCGAAAACAGTGTCAGAGAGCTCTGAATGTCCCAAAAATATGTGCAGCCTGAAAAGGGCATTAATCCGCATCCTGGCCCCCTGAAATTCCCCAAAATATTTTTGGCCCAAAAAATGCATGCTATATCCCTGAAGTTCAGAAAATGTTGGCAGCACAAAACAGGCCTTAAAATACATATTAGGCCTGCAAAAATGTAGAAAACTTTGGAGGCCCAAAAAAGGGGTTTACAGGCATCCTAGACCCCATAAAGTCCAGAAAATGTTGGTGGCCCATAAACTGTGTCAGAGAGCTCTGAATGTCCCAAAAACATTTGCAGTCTGAAAAGGGCATTAACCCGCATGCTAGACCCCTGAAATTCCCCAAAATATTTTGGCCACGAAAAATTCATCCTACACCCCTGAAAGTTCAGAAACTGTTGGCAGCCACAAAAAGGCCTTAAAATGCATCTTATTCCTGCAAAAATCTTGATAACTTTGGAGGCCCAAACAAGGGGTTTACATCATAGACCCCATAAAGTCCAGAAAATGTTGGTGACCCCAAAACAGTGTCAGAGAGCTCTGCATGTCCCAAAAATATTTGCAGCCCGAAAAGGGCATTAATCCGCATCCTGGCCCCCTGAAATTCCCCAAAATATTTTTGGCCCGAAAAATGCATCCTACATCCCTGAAAATTCAGAAAATGTTGGCAGCACAAAAAAGGCCTTAAAATACATATTAGGCCTGCAAAAATGTAGAAAACTTTGGAGGCCCAAAAAAGGGGTTTACAGGCATCCTAGACCCCCTAAAGTCCAGAAAATGTTGGCGGCCCAAAAACTGTGTCAGAGAGCTCTGAATGTCCCAAAAACGCTTGCAGCCTGAAAAGGGCATTAACCCACATGCTAGACCCCTGAAATTTCCCAAAATATTTTGGCCACGAAAAATTCATCCTACACCCCTGAAAGTTCAGAAAATGTTGGCAGCCCCACATCCTAAACCCCTGAAATTCCCAAAAACATTTTTGGCCCGAAAAATGCATCCTACACCCCTGAAAATTCAGAAAATGTTGGCAGCACAAAAAAAGGCCGTAAAATACATATCAGGCCTCTAAAAATGTAGAAAACTTTGGAGGCCCAAAAAAGGGGTTTACAGGCATCCTAGACCCCCTAAAGTCCAGAAAATGTTGGTAGGCCAAAAACTGTGTCAGAGAGCTCTGAATGTCCCAAAAACGTTTGCAGCCTGAAAAGGGCATTAACCCACATCCTAAACCCCTGAAATTCCCAAAAACATTTTTGGCCCGAAAAATGCATCCTACACCCCTGAAAGTTCAGAAAATGTTGGCAGCCCCAAAAAGGCCTTAAAATGCATCTTATTCCTGCAAAAATCTTGATAACTTTGGAGGCCCAAAAAAGGGGTTTACATCCTAGACCCCATAAAGTCCAGAAAATGTTGGTGACCCGAAAACAGTGTCAGAGAGCTCTGAATGTCCCAAAAATATGTGCAGCCTGAAAAGGGCATTAATCCACATCCTGGCCCCCTGAAATTCCCCAAAATATTTTTGGCCCAAAAAATGCATCCTACGTCCCTGAAAATTCAGAAAATGTTGGCAGCACAAAAAAGGCCTTAAAATACATATTAGGCCTGCAAAAATGTAGAAAACTTTGGAGGCCCAAAAAAGGGGTTTACAGGCATCCTAGACCCCCTAAAGTCCAGAAAATGTTGGCGGCCCAAAAACTGTGTCAGAGAGCTCTGAATGTCCCAAAAACATTTGCAGCCTGAAAAGGGCATTAACCCGCATGCTAGACCCCTGAAATTTCCCAAAATATTTTGGTCACGAAAAATTCATCCTACACCCCTGAAAGTTCAGAAAATGTTGGCAGCCCCACATCCTAAACCCCTGAAATTCCCCAAAAAATTTTTGGCCCGAAAAATGCATCCTACACCCCTGAAAGTTCAGAAACTGTTGGCAGCCACAAAAAGGCCTTAAAATGCATCTTATTCCTGCAAAAATCTTGATAACTTTGGAGGCCCAAAAAAGGGGTTTACATCCTAGACCCCATAAAGTCCAGAACATGTTGGTGACCCGAAAACAGTGTCAGAGAGCTCTGAATGTCCCAAAAATATTTGCAGCCTGAAAAGGGCATTAATCCGCATCCTGGCCCCCTGAAATTCTCCAAAATATTTTTGGCCCAAAAAATGCATCCTACATCCCTGAAAATTCAGAAAATGTTGGCAGCACAAAAAAGGCCTTAAAATACATATTAGGCCTGCAAAAATGTAGAAAACTTTGGAGGCCCAAAAAAGGGGTTTACAGGCATCCTAGACCCCCTAAAGTCCAGAAAATGTTGGCGGCCCAAAAACTGTGTCAGAGAGCTCTGAATGTCCCAAAAATGCTTGCAGCCTGAAAAGGGCATTAACCCGCATGCTAGACCCCTGAAATTTCCCAAAATATTTTGGCCACGAAAAATTCATCCTACACCCCTGAAAGTTCAGAAAATGTTGGCAGCCCCACATCCTAAACCCCTGAAATTCCCCAAAAAATTTTTGGCCCGAAAAATGCATCCTACACCCCTGAAAGTTCAGAAACTGTTGGCAGCCACAAAAAGGCCTTAAAATGCATCTTATTCCTGCAAAAATCTTGATAACTTTGGAGGCCCAAAAAAGGGGTTTACATCCTAGACCCCATAAAGTCCAGAAAATGTTGGTGACCCGAAAACAGTGTCAGAGAGCTCTGAATGTCCCAAAAATATTTGCAGCCTGAAAAGGGCATTAATCCGCATCCTGGCCCCCTGAAATTCCCCAAAATATTTTTGGCCCAAAAAATGCATCCTACATCCCTGAAAATTCAGAAAATGTTGGCAGCACAAAAAAGGCCTTAAAATACATATTAGGCCTGCAAAAATGTAGAAAACTTTGAAGGCCCAAAAAAGGGGTTTACAGGCATCCTAGACCCCCTAAAGTCCAGAAAATGTTGGTAGGCCAAAAACTGTGTCAGAGAGCTCTGAATGTCCCAAAAACGTTTGCAGCCTGAAAAGGGCAGTAATCCGCATCCTGCCCCCTGAAATTCCCCAAAATATTTTTGGCCCAAAAAATACATCCTACATCCCTGAAGTTCAGAAACTGTTGGCAGCACAAAACAGGCCTTAAAATACATATTAGGCCTGCAAAAATGTAGAAAACATTGGAGGCCCAAAAAAGGGGTTTACAGGCATCCTACACCCCCTAAAGTCCAGAAAATGTTGGCGGCCCAAAAACTGTGTCAGAGAGCTCTGAATGTCCCAAAAACATTTGCAGTCTGAAAAGGGCATTAACCCACATGCTAGACCCTTGAAATTCCCCAAAATATTTTGGCCACGAAAAATTCATCCTACACCCCTGAAAATTCAGAAAATGTTGGCAGCACAAAAAAGGTCTTAAAATACATACTAGGCCTCCAAAAATGTAGAAAACTTTGGAGGCCCAAAAAAGGGGTTTACAGGTATCCTAGACCCCCTAAAGTCCAGAAAATGTTGGTAGGCCAAAAACTGTGTCAGAGAGCTCTGAATGTCCCAAAAACGTTTGCAGCCTGAAAAGGGCATTAACCCACATCCTAAACCCCTGAAAATTCCCAAAAACATTTTTGGCCCGAAAAATGCATCCTACACCCCTGAAAGTTCAGAAAATGTTGGCAGCCCCAAAAAGGCCTTAAAATGCATCTTATTCCTGCAAAAATCTTGATAACTTTGGAGGCCCAAAAAAGGGGTTTACAGGCATCCTAGACCCACTAAAGTCCAGAAAATGTTGGTTGGCCAAAAACTGTGTCAGGGAGCTCTGAATGTCCCAACAACATTTCCAGCCTGAAAAGGGCATTAACCCACATCCTAAACCCCTGAAATTCCCAAAAACATTTTTGGCCCGAAAAATGCATCCTACACCCCTGAAAGTTCAGAAAATGTTGGCAGCCCCAAAAAGGCCTTAAAATGCATCTTATTCCTGCAAAAATCTTGATAACTTTGGAGGCCCAAAAAAGGGGTTTACATCCTAGACCCCATAAAGTCCAGAAAATGTTGGTGACCCGAAAACAGTGTCAGAGAGCTCTGAATGTCCCAAAAATATGTGCAGCCTGAAAAGGGCATTAATCCGCATCCTGGCCCCCTGAAATTCCCCAAAATATTTTTGGCCCAAAAAATGCATGCTATATCCCTGAAGTTCAGAAAATGTTGGCAGCACAAAACAGGCCTTAAAATTCATATTAGGCCTGCAAAAATGTAGAAAACTTTGGAGGCCCAAAAAAGGGGTTTACAGGCATCCTAGACCCCATAAAGTCCAGAAAATGTTGGTGGCCCATAAACTGTGTCAGAGAGCTCTGAATGTCCCAAAAACATTTGCAGTCTGAAAAGGGCATTAACCCACATGCTAGACCCCTGAAATTCCCCAAAATATTTTGGCCACGAAAAATTCATCCTACACCCCTGAAAATTCAGAAAATGTTGGCAGCATAAAAAAGGCCTTAAAATACATATTAGGCCTCCAAAAATGTAGAAAACTGTGGAGGCCCAAAAAAGGGGTTTACAGGCATCCTAGACCCCCTAAAGTCCAGAAAATGTTGGTAGGCCAAAAACTGTGTCAGAGAGCTCTGAATGTCCCAAAAACATTTCCAGCCTGAAAAGGGCATTAACCCACATCCTAAACCCCTGAAATTCCCAAAAACATTTTTGGCCCGAAAAATGCATCCTACACCCCTGAAAGTTCAGAAAATGTTGGCAGCCCCAAAAAGGCCTTAAAATGCATCTTATTCCTGCAAAAATCTTGATAACTTTGGAGGCCCAAAAAAGGGGTTTACATCCTAGACCCCATAAAGTCCAGAAAATGTTGGTGACCCGAAAACAGTGTCAGAGAGCTCTGAATGTCCCAAAAATATGTGCAGCCTGAAAAGGGCATTAATCCGCATCCTGGCCCCCTGAAATTCCCCAAAATATTTTTGGCCCAAAAAATGCATGCTATATCCCTGAAGTTCAGAAAATGTTGGCAGCACAAAACAGGCCTTAAAATACATATTAGGCCTGCAAAAATGTAGAAAACTTTGGAGGCCAAAAAAAGGGGTTTACAGGCATCCTAGACCCCATAAAGTCCAGAAAATGTTGGTGGCCCATAAACTGTGTCAGAGAGCTCTGAATGTCCCAAAAACATTTGTAGTCTGAAAAGGGCATTAACCCGCATGCTAGACCCCTGAAATTCCCCAAAATATTTTGGCCACGAAAAATTCATCCTACACCCCTGAAAATTCAGAAAATGTTGGCAGCATAAAAAAGGCCTTAAAATACATATTAGGCCTCCAAAAATGTAGAAAACTGTGGAGGCCCAAAAAAGGGGTTTACAGGCATCCTAGACCCCCTAAAGTCCAGAAAATGTTGGTAGGCCAAAAACTGTGTCAGAGAGCTCTGAATGTCCCAAAAACATTTCCAGCCTGAAAAGGGCATTAACCCACATCCTAAACCCCTGAAATTCCCAAAAACATTTTTGGCCCGAAAAATGCATCCTACACCCCTGAAAGTTCAGAAAATGTTGGCAGCCCCAAAAAGGCCTTAAAATGCATCTTATTCCTGCAAAAATCTTGATAACTTTGGAGGCCCAAAAAAGGGGTTTACATCCTAGACCCCATAAAGTCCAGAAAATGTTGGTGACCCGAAAACAGTGTCAGTGAGCTCTGAATGTCCCAAAAATATGTGCAGCCTGAAAAGGGCATTAATCCGCATCCTGGCCCCCTGAAATTCCCCAAAATATTTTTGGCCCAAAAAATGCATGCTATATCCCTGAAGTTCAGAAAATGTTGGCAGCCCCACATCCTAAACCCCTGAAATTCCCCAAAAAATTTTTGGCCCGAAAAATGCATCCTACACCCCTGAAAGTTCAGAAAATGTTGGCAGCCCCAAAAAGGCCTTAAAATGCATCTTATTCCTGCAAAAATCTTGATAACTTTGGAGGCCCAAAAAAGCGGTTTACATCCTAGACCCCATAAAGTCCAGAAAATGTTGGTGAGCCGAAAACAGTGTCAGAGAGCTCTGAATGTCCCAAAAATATGTGCAGCCTGAAAAGGGCATTAATCCGCATCCTGGCCCCCTGAAATTCCCCAAAATATTTTTGGCCCAAAAAATGCATGCTATATCCCTGAAGTTCAGAAAATGTTGGCAGCACAAAACAGGCCTTAAAATACATATTGGGCCTGCAAAAATGTAGAAAACTTTGGAGGCCCAAAAAAGGGGTTTACAGGCATCCTAGACCCCATAAAGTCCAGAAAATGTTGGTGGCCCATAAACTGTGTCAGAGAGCTCTGAATGTCCCAAAAACATTTGCAGTCTGAAAAGGGCATTAACCCGCATGCTAGACCCCTGAAATTCCCCAAAATATTTTGGCCACGAAAAATTCATCCTACACCCCTGAAAATTCAGAAAATGTTGGCAGCATAAAAAAGGCCTTAAAATACATATTAGGCCTCCAAAAATGTAGAAAACTGTGGAGGCCCAAAAAAGGGGTTTACAGGCATCCTAGACCCCCTAAAGTCCAGAAAATGTTGGTAGGCCAAAAACTGTGTCAGAGAGCTCTGAATGTCCCAAAAACATTTCCAGCCTGAAAAGGGCATTAACCCACATCCTAAACCCCTGAAATTCCCAAAAACATTTTTGGCCCGAAAAATGCATCCTACACCCCTGAAAGTTCAGAAACTGTTGGCAGCCACAAAAAGGCCTTAAAATGCATCTTATTCCTGCAAAAATCTTGATAACTTTGGAGGCCCAAAAAAGGGGTTTACATCCTAGACCCCATAAAGTCCAGAAAATGTTGGTGACCCGAAAACAGTGTCAGAGAGCTCTGCATGTCCCAAAAATATTTGCAGCCCGAAAAGGGCATTAATCCGCATCCTGGCCCCCTGAAATTCCCCAAAATATTTTTGGCCCGAAAAATGAATCCTACATCCCTGAAAATTCAGAAAATGTTGGCAGCACAAAAAAGGCCTTAAAATACATATTAGGCCTGCAAAAATGTAGAAAAGTTTGGAGGCCCAAAAAAGGGGTTTACAGGCATCCTAGACCCCCTAAAGTCCAGAAAATGTTGGCGGCCCAAAAACTGTGTCAGAGAGCTCTGAATGTCCCAAAAACGCTTGCAGCCTGAAAAGGGCATTAACCCGCATGCTAGACCCCTGAAATTTCCCAAAATATTTTGGCCACGAAAAATTCATCCTACACCCCTGAAAGTTCAGAAAATGTTGGCAGCCCCACATCCTAAACCCCTGAAATTCCCAAAAACATTTTTGGCCCGAAAAATGCATCCTACACCCCTGAAAATTCAGAAAATGTTGGCAGCACAAAAAAAGGCCGTAAAATACATATCAGGCCTCTAAAAATGTAGAAAACTTTGGAGGCCCAAAAAAGGGGTTTACAGGCATCCTAGACCCCCTAAAGTCCAGAAAATGTTGGTAGGCCAAAAACTGTGTCAGAGAGCTCTGAATGTCCCAAAAACGTTTGCAGCCTGAAAAGGGCATTAACCCACATCCTAAACCCCTGAAATTCCCAAAAACATTTTTGGCCACGAAAAATTCATCCTACACCCCTGAAAGTTCAGAAAATGTTGGCAGCCCCACATCCTAAACCCCTGAAATTCCCCAAAAAATGTTTGGCCCGAAAAATGCATCCTACACCCCTGAAAGTTCAGAAACTGTTGGCAGCCACAAAAAGGCCTTAAAATGCATCTTATTCCTGCAAAAATCTTGATAACTTTGGAGGCCCAAAAAAGGGGTTTACATCCTAGACCCCATAAAGTCCAGAAAATGTTGGTGACCCGAAAACAGTGTCAGAGAGCTCTGAATGTCCCAAAAATATTTGCAGCCTGAAAAGGGCATTAATCCGCATCCTGGCCCCCTGAAATTCCCCAAAATATTTTTGGCCCAAAAAATGCATCCTACATCCCTGAAAATTCAGAAAATGTTGGCAGCACAAAAAAGGCCTTAAAATACATATTAGGCCTGCAAAAATGTAGAAAACTTTGGAGGCCCAAAAAAGGGGTTTACAGGCATCCTAGACCCCCTAAAGTCCAGAAAATGTTGGCGGCCCAAAAACTGTGTCAGAGAGCTCTGAATGTCCCAAAAACACTTGCAGCCTGAAAAGGGCATTAACCCGCATGCTAGACCCCTGAAATTTCCCAAAATATTTTGGCCACGAAAAATTCATCCTACACCCCTGAAAGTTCAGAAAATGTTGGCAGCCCCAAAAAGGTCCTAAAATGCATCTTATTCATGCAAAAATCTTGATAACTTTGGAGGCCCAAAAAAGGGGTTTACAGGCATCCTAGACCCCCTAAAGTCCAGAAAATGTTGGTAGGCCAAAAACTGTGTCAGAGAGCTCTGAATGTCCCAAAAACGTTTGCAGCCTGAAAAGGGCAGTAATCCGCATCCTGGCCCCCTGAAATTCCCCAAAATATTTTTGGCCCAAAAAATACATCCTACATCCCTGAAGTTCAGAAACTGTTGGCAGCACAAAACAGGCCTTAAAATACATATTAGGCCTGCAAAAATGTAGAAAACATTGGAGGCCCAAAAAAGGGGTTTACAGGCATCCTACACCCCCTAAAGTCCAGAAAATGTTGGCGGCCCAAAAACTGTGTCAGAGAGCTCTGAATGTCCCAAAAACATTTGCAGTCTGAAAAGGGCATTAACCCACATGCTAGACCCTTGAAATTCCCCAAAATATTTTGGCCACGAAAAATGCATCCTACACCCCTGAAAGTTCAGAAAATGTTGGCAGCCCCAAAAAGGCCTTAAAATGCATCTTATTCCTGCAAAAATCTTGATAACTTTGGAGGCCCAAAAAAGGGGTTTACAGGCATCCTAGACCCACTAAAGTCCAGAAAATGTTGGTTGGCCAAAAACTGTGTCAGGGAGCTCTGAATGTGCCAACAACATGTCCAGCCTGAAAAGGGCATTAACCCACATCCTAAACCCCTGAAATTCCCAAAAACATTTTTGGCCCGAAAAATGCATCCTACACCCCTGAAAGTTCAGAAAATGTTGGCAGCCCCAAAAAGGCCTTAAAATGCATCTTATTCCTGCAAAAATCTTGATAACTTTGGAGGCCCAAAAAAGGGGTTTACATCCTAGACCCCATAAAGTCCAGAAAATGTTGGTGACCCGAAAACAGTGTCAGTGAGCTCTGAATGTCCCAAAAATATGTGCAGCCTGAAAAGGGCATTAATCCGCATCCTGGCCCCCTGAAATTCCCCAAAATATTTTTGGCCCAAAAAATGCATGCTATATCCCTGAAGTTCAGAAAATGTTGGCAGCCCCACATCCTAAACCCCTGAAATTCCCCAAAAAATTTTTGGCCCGAAAAATGCATCCTACACCCCTGAAAGTTCAGAAAATGTTGGCAGCCCCAAAAAGGCCTTAAAATGCATCTTATTCCTGCAAAAATCTTGATAACTTTGGAGGCCCAAAAAAGCGGTTTACATCCTAGACCCCATAAAGTCCAGAAAATGTTGGTGAGCCGAAAACAGTGTCAGAGAGCTCTGAATGTCCCAAAAATATGTGCAGCCTGAAAAGGGCATTAATCCGCATCCTGGCCCCCTGAAATTCCCCAAAATATTTTTGGCCCAAAAAATGCATGCTATATCCCTGAAGTTCAGAAAATGTTGGCAGCACAAAACAGGCCTTAAAATACATATTGGGCCTGCAAAAATGTAGAAAACTTTGGAGGCCCAAAAAAGGGGTTTACAGGCATCCTAGACCCCATAAAGTCCAGAAAATGTTGGTGGCCCATAAACTGTGTCAGAGAGCTCTGAATGTCCCAAAAACATTTGCAGTCTGAAAAGGGCATTAACCCGCATGCTAGACCCCTGAAATTCCCCAAAATATTTTGGCCACGAAAAATTCATCCTACACCCCTGAAAATTCAGAAAATGTTGGCAGCATAAAAAAGGCCTTAAAATACATATTAGGCCTCCAAAAATGTAGAAAACTGTGGAGGCCCAAAAAAGGGGTTTACAGGCATCATAGACCCCCTAAAGTCCAGAAAATGTTGGTAGGCCAAAAACTGTGTCAGAGAGCTCTGAATGTCCCAAAAACATTTCCAGCCTGAAAAGGGCATTAACCCACATCCTAAACCCCTGAAATTCCCAAAAACATTTTTGGCCCGAAAAATGCATCCTACACCCCTGAAAGTTCAGAAACTGTTGGCAGCCACAAAAAGGCCTTGAAATGCATCTTATTCCTGCAAAAATCTTGATAACTTTGGAGGCCCAAAAAAGGGGTTTACATCCTAGACCCCATAAAGTCCAGAAAATGTTGGTGACCCGAAAACAGTGTCAGAGAGCTCTGCATGTCCCAAAAATATTTGCAGCCCGAAAAGGGCATTAATCCGCATCCTGGCCCCCTGAAATTCCCCAAAATATTTTTGGCCCGAAAAATGCATCCTACATCCCTGAAAATTCAGAAAATGTTGGCAGCACAAAAAAGGCCTTAAAATACATATTAGGCCTGCAAAAATGTAGAAAACTTTGGAGGCCCAAAAAAGGGGTTTACAGGCATCCTAGACCCCCTAAAGTCCAGAAAATGTTGGCGGCCCAAAAACTGTGTCAGAGAGCTCTGAATGTCCCAAAAACGCTTGCAGCCTGAAAAGGGCATTAACCCGCATGCTAGACACCTGAAATTTCCCAAAATATTTTGGCCACGAAAAATTCATCCTACACCCCTGAAAGTTCAGAAAATGTTGGCAGCCCCACATCCTAAACCCCTGAAATTCCCAAAAACATTTTTGGCCCGAAAAATGCATCCTACACCCCTGAAAATTCAGAAAATGTTGGCAGCACAAGAAAAGGCCGTAAAATACATATCAGGCCTCTAAAAATGTAGAAAACTTTGGAGGCCCAAAAAAGGGGTTTACAGGCATCCTAGACCCCCTAAAGTCCAGAAAATGTTGGTAGGCCAAAAACTGTGTCAGAGAGCTCTGAATGTCCCAAAAACGTTTGCAGCCTGAAAAGGGCATTAACCCACATCCTAAACCCCTGAAATTCCCAAAACCATTTTTGGCCCGAAAAATGCATCCTACACCCCTGAAAGTTCAGAAAATGTTGGCAGCCCCAAAAAGGCCTTAAAATGCATCTTATTCCTGCAAAAATCTTGATAACTTTGGAGGCCCAAAAAAGGGTTTACATCCTAGACCCCATAAAGTCCAGAAAATGTTGGTGACCCAAAAACAGTGTCAGAGAGCTCTGAATGTCCCAAAAATATGTGCAGCCTGAAAAGGGCATTAATCCACATCCTGGCCCCCTGAAATTCCCCAAAATATTTTTGGCCCAAAAAATGCATCCTACGTCCCTGAAAATTCAGAAAATGTTGGCAGCACAAAAAAGGCCTTAAAATACATATTAGGCCTGCAAAAATGTAGAAAACTTTGGAGGCCCAAAAAAGGGGTTTACAGGCATCCTAGACCCCCTAAAGTCCAGAAAATATTGGCGGCCCAAAAACTGTGTCAGAGAGCTCTGAATGTCCCAAAAACGCTTGCAGCCTGAAAAGGGCATTAACCCGCATGCTAGACCCCTGAAATTTCCCAAAATATTTTGGCCACGAAAAATTCATCCTACACCCCTGAAAGTTCAGAAAATGTTGGCAGCCCCACATCCTAAACCCCTGAAATTCCCAAAAACATTTTTGGCCCGAAAAATGCATCCTACACCCCTGAAAATTCAGAAAATGTTGGCAGCACAAAAAAAGGCCGTAAAATACATATCAGGCCTCTAAAAATGTAGAAAACTTTGGAGGCCCAAAAAAGGGGTTTACAGGCATCCTAGACCCCCTAAAGTCCAGAAAATGTTGGTAGGCCAAAAACTGTGTCAGAGAGCTCTGAATGTCCCAAAAATGTTTGCAGCCTGAAAAGGGCATTAACCCACATCCTAAACCCCTGAAATTCCCAAAAACATTTTTGGCCCGAAAAATGCATCCTACACCCCTGAAGTTCAGAAAATGTTGGCAGCACAAAACAGGCCTTAAAATACATATTAGGCCTGCAAAAATGTAGAAAACTTTGGAGGCCCAAAAAAGGGGTTTACAGGCATCCTAGACCCCATAAAGTCCAGAAAATGTTGGTGGCCCATAAACTGTGTCAGAGAGCTCTGAATGTCCCAAAAACATTTGCAGTCTGAAAAGGGCATTAACCCGCATGCTAGACCCCTGAAATTCCCCAAAATATTTTGGCCACGAAAAATTCATCCTACACCCCTGAAAATTCAGAAAATGTTGGCAGCATAAAAAAGGCCTTAAAATACATATTAGGCCTCCAAAAATGTAGAAAACTGTGGAGGCCCAAAAAAGGGGTTTACAGGCATCCTAGACCCCCTAAAGTCCAGAAAATGTTGGTAGGCCAAAAACTGTGTCAGAGAGCTCTGAATGTCCCAAAAACATTTCCAGCCTGAAAAGGGCATTAACCCACATCCTAAACCCCTGAAATTCCCAAAAACATTTTTGGCCCGAAAAATGCATCCTACACCCCTGAAAGTTCAGAAAATGTTGGCAACCCCCAAAAGGCCTTAAAATGCATCTTATTCCTGCAAAAATCTTGATAACTTTGGAGGCCCAAAAAAGGGGTTTTTATCCTAGACCCCATAAAGTCCAGAAAATGTTGGTGACCCGAAAACAGTGTCAGAGAGCTCTGAATGTCCCAAAAATATGTGCAGCCTGAAAAGGGCATTAATCCGCATCCTGGCCCCCTGAAATTCCCCAAAATATTTTTGGCCCAAAAAATGCATGCTATATCCCTGAAGTTCAGAAAATGTTGGCAGCACAAAACAGGCCTTAAAATACATATTAGGCCTGCAAAAATGTAGAAAACTTTGGAGGCCCAAAAAAGGGGTTTACAGGCATCCTAGACCCCATAAAGTCCAGAAAATGTTGGTGGCCCATAAACTGTGTCAGAGAGCTCTGAATGTCCCAAAAACATTTGCAGTCTGAAAAGGGCATTAACCCGCATGCTAGACCCCTGAAATTCCCCAAAATATTTTGGCCACGAAAAATTCATCCTACACCCCTGAAAATTCAGAAAATGTTGGCAGCATAAAAAAGGCCTTAAAATACATATTAGGCCTCCAAAAATGTAGAAAACTGTGGAGGCCCAAAAAAGGGGTTTACAGGCATCCTAGACCCCCTAAAGTCCAGAAAATGTTGGTAGGCCAAAAACTGTGTCAGAGAGCTCTGAATGTCCCAAAAACATTTCCAGCCTGAAAAGGGCATTAACCCACATCCTAAACCCCTGAAATTCCCAAAAACATTTTTGGCCCGAAAAATGCATCCTACACCCCTGAAAGTTCAGAAACTGTTGGCAGCCACAAAAAGGCCTTAAAATGCATCTTATTCCTGCAAAAATCTTGATAACTTTGGAGGCCCAAAAAAGGGGTTTACATCCTAGACCCCATAAAGTCCAGAAAATGTTGGTGACCCGAAAACAGTGTCAGAGAGCTCTGCATGTCCCAAAAATATTTGCAGCCCGAAAAGGGCATTAATCCGCATCCTGGCCCCCTGAAATTCCCCAAAATATTTTTGGCCCGAAAAATGAATCCTACATCCCTGAAAATTCAGAAAATGTTGGCAGCACAAAAAAGGCCTTAAAATACATATTAGGCCTGCAAAAATGTAGAAAAGTTTGGAGGCCCAAAAAAGGGGTTTACAGGCATCCTAGACCCCCTAAAGTCCAGAAAATGTTGGCGGCCCAAAAACTGTGTCAGAGAGCTCTGAATGTCCCAAAAACGCTTGCAGCCTGAAAAGGGCATTAACCCGCATGCTAGACCCCTGAAATTTCCCAAAAACATTTTGGCCACGAAAAATTCATCCTACACCCCTGAAAGTTCAGAAAATGTTGGCAGCCCCACATCCTAAACCCCTGAAATTCCCCAAAAAATGTTTGGCCCGAAAAATGCATCCTACACCCCTGAAAGTTCAGAAACTGTTGGCAGCCACAAAAAGGCCTTAAAATGCATCTTATTCCTGCAAAAATCTTGATAACTTTGGAGGCCCAAAAAAGGGGTTTACATCCTAGACCCCATAAAGTCCAGAAAATGTTGGTGACCCGAAAACAGTGTCAGAGAGCTCTGAATGTCCCAAAAATATTTGCAGCCTGAAAAGGGCATTAATCCGCATCCTGGCCCCCTGAAATTCCCCAAAATATTTTTGGCCCAAAAAATGCATCCTACATCCCTGAAAATTCAGAAAATGTTGGCAGCACAAAAAAGGCCTTAAAATACATATTAGGCCTGCAAAAATGTAGAAAACTTTGGAGGCCCAAAAAAGGGGTTTACAGGCATCCTAGACCCCCTAAAGTCCAGAAAATGTTGGCGGCCCAAAAACTGTGTCAGAGAGCTCTGAATGTCCCAAAAACACTTGCAGCCTGAAAAGGGCATTAACCCGCATGCTAGACCCCTGAAATTTCCCAAAATATTTTGGCCACGAAAAATTCATCCTACACCCCTGAAAGTTCAGAAAATGTTGGCAGCCCCAAAAAGGTCCTAAAATGCATCTTATTCATGCAAAAATCTTGATAACTTTGGAGGCCCAAAAAAGGGGTTTACAGGCATCCTAGACCCCCTAAAGTCCAGAAAATGTTGGTAGGCCAAAAACTGTGTCAGAGAGCTCTGAATGTCCCAAAAACGTTTGCAGCCTGAAAAGGGCAGTAATCCGCATCCTGGCCCCCTGAAATTCCCCAAAATATTTTTGGCCCAAAAAATACATCCTACATCCCTGAAGTTCAGAAACTGTTGGCAGCACAAAACAGGCCTTAAAATACATATTAGGCCTGCAAAAATGTAGAAAACATTGGAGGCCCAAAAAAGGGGTTTACAGGCATCCTACACCCCCTAAAGTCCAGAAAATGTTGGCGGCCCAAAAACTGTGTCAGAGAGCTCTGAATGTCCCAAAAACATTTGCAGTCTGAAAAGGGCATTAACCCACATGCTAGACCCTTGAAATTCCCCAAAATATTTTGGCCACGAAAAATGCATCCTACACCCCTGAAAGTTCAGAAAATGTTGGCAGCCCCAAAAAGGCCTTAAAATGCATCTTATTCCTGCAAAAATCTTGATAACTTTGGAGGCCCAAAAAAGGGGTTTACAGGCATCCTAGACCCACTAAAGTCCAGAAAATGTTGGTTGGCCAAAAACTGTGTCAGGGAGCTCTGAATGTGCCAACAACATGTCCAGCCTGAAAAGGGCATTAACCCACATCCTAAACCCCTGAAATTCCCAAAAACATTTTTGGCCCGAAAAATGCATCCTACACCCCTGAAAGTTCAGAAAATGTTGGCAGCCCCAAAAAGGCCTTAAAATGCATCTTATTCCTGCAAAAATCTTGATAACTTTGGAGGCCCAAAAAAGGGGTTTACATCCTAGACCCCATAAAGTCCAGAAAATGTTGGTGACCCGAAAACAGTGTCAGTGAGCTCTGAATGTCCCAAAAATATGTGCAGCCTGAAAAGGGCATTAATCCGCATCCTGGCCCCCTGAAATTCCCCAAAATATTTTTGGCCCAAAAAATGCATGCTATATCCCTGAAGTTCAGAAAATGTTGGCAGCCCCACATCCTAAACCCCTGAAATTCCCCAAAAAATTTTTGGCCCGAAAAATGCATCCTACACCCCTGAAAGTTCAGAAAATGTTGGCAGCCCCAAAAAGGCCTTAAAATGCATCTTATTCCTGCAAAAATCTTGATAACTTTGGAGGCCCAAAAAAGCGGTTTACATCCTAGACCCCATAAAGTCCAGAAAATGTTGGTGAGCCGAAAACAGTGTCAGAGAGCTCTGAATGTCCCAAAAATATGTGCAGCCTGAAAAGGGCATTAATCCGCATCCTGGCCCCCTGAAATTCCCCAAAATATTTTTGGCCCAAAAAATGCATGCTATATCCCTGAAGTTCAGAAAATGTTGGCAGCACAAAACAGGCCTTAAAATACATATTGGGCCTGCAAAAATGTAGAAAACTTTGGAGGCCCAAAAAAGGGGTTTACAGGCATCCTAGACCCCATAAAGTCCAGAAAATGTTGGTGGCCCATAAACTGTGTCAGAGAGCTCTGAATGTCCCAAAAACATTTGCAGTCTGAAAAGGGCATTAACCCGCATGCTAGACCCCTGAAATTCCCCAAAATATTTTGGCCACGAAAAATTCATCCTACACCCCTGAAAATTCAGAAAATGTTGGCAGCATAAAAAAGGCCTTAAAATACATATTAGGCCTCCAAAAATGTAGAAAACTGTGGAGGCCCAAAAAAGGGGTTTACAGGCATCCTAGACCCCCTAAAGTCCAGAAAATGTTGGTAGGCCAAAAACTGTGTCAGAGAGCTCTGAATGTCCCAAAAACATTTCCAGCCTGAAAAGGGCATTAACCCACATCCTAAACCCCTGAAATTCCCAAAAACATTTTTGGCCCGAAAAATGCATCCTACACCCCTGAAAGTTCAGAAACTGTTGGCAGCCACAAAAAGGCCTTGAAATGCATCTTATTCCTGCAAAAATCTTGATAACTTTGGAGGCCCAAAAAAGGGGTTTACATCCTAGACCCCATAAAGTCCAGAAAATGTTGGTGACCCGAAAACAGTGTCAGAGAGCTCTGCATGTCCCAAAAATATTTGCAGCCCGAAAAGGGCATTAATCCGCATCCTGGCCCCCTGAAATTCCCCAAAATATTTTTGGCCCGAAAAATGCATCCTACATCCCTGAAAATTCAGAAAATGTTGGCAGCACAAAAAAGGCCTTAAAATACATATTAGGCCTGCAAAAATGTAGAAAACTTTGGAGGCCCAAAAAAGGGGTTTACAGGCATCCTAGACCCCCTAAAGTCCAGAAAATGTTGGCGGCCCAAAAACTGTGTCAGAGAGCTCTGAATGTCCCAAAAACGCTTGCAGCCTGAAAAGGGCATTAACCCGCATGCTAGACACCTGAAATTTCCCAAAATATTTTGGCCACGAAAAATTCATCCTACACCCCTGAAAGTTCAGAAAATGTTGGCAGCCCCACATCCTAAACCCCTGAAATTCCCAAAAACATTTTTGGCCCGAAAAATGCATCCTACACCCCTGAAAATTCAGAAAATGTTGGCAGCACAAGAAAAGGCCGTAAAATACATATCAGGCCTCTAAAAATGTAGAAAACTTTGGAGGCCCAAAAAAGGGGTTTACAGGCATCCTAGACCCCCTAAAGTCCAGAAAATGTTGGTAGGCCAAAAACTGTGTCAGAGAGCTCTGAATGTCCCAAAAACGTTTGCAGCCTGAAAAGGGCATTAACCCACATCCTAAACCCCTGAAATTCCCAAAACCATTTTTGGCCCGAAAAATGCATCCTACACCCCTGAAAGTTCAGAAAATGTTGGCAGCCCCAAAAAGGCCTTAAAATGCATCTTATTCCTGCAAAAATCTTGATAACTTTGGAGGCCCAAAAAAGGGTTTACATCCTAGACCCCATAAAGTCCAGAAAATGTTGGTGACCCAAAAACAGTGTCAGAGAGCTCTGAATGTCCCAAAAATATGTGCAGCCTGAAAAGGGCATTAATCCACATCCTGGCCCCCTGAAATTCCCCAAAATATTTTTGGCCCAAAAAATGCATCCTACGTCCCTGAAAATTCAGAAAATGTTGGCAGCACAAAAAAGGCCTTAAAATACATATTAGGCCTGCAAAAATGTAGAAAACTTTGGAGGCCCAAAAAAGGGGTTTACAGGCATCCTAGACCCCCTAAAGTCCAGAAAATATTGGCGGCCCAAAAACTGTGTCAGAGAGCTCTGAATGTCCCAAAAACGCTTGCAGCCTGAAAAGGGCATTAACCCGCATGCTAGACCCCTGAAATTTCCCAAAATATTTTGGCCACGAAAAATTCATCCTACACCCCTGAAAGTTCAGAAAATGTTGGCAGCCCCACATCCTAAACCCCTGAAATTCCCAAAAACATTTTTGGCCCGAAAAATGCATCCTACACCCCTGAAAATTCAGAAAATGTTGGCAGCACAAAAAAAGGCCGTAAAATACATATCAGGCCTCTAAAAATGTAGAAAACTTTGGAGGCCCAAAAAAGGGGTTTACAGGCATCCTAGACCCCCTAAAGTCCAGAAAATGTTGGTAGGCCAAAAACTGTGTCAGAGAGCTCTGAATGTCCCAAAAATGTTTGCAGCCTGAAAAGGGCATTAACCCACATCCTAAACCCCTGAAATTCCCAAAAACATTTTTGGCCCGAAAAATGCATCCTACACCCCTGAAGTTCAGAAAATGTTGGCAGCACAAAACAGGCCTTAAAATACATATTAGGCCTGCAAAAATGTAGAAAACTTTGGAGGCCCAAAAAAGGGGTTTACAGGCATCCTAGACCCCATAAAGTCCAGAAAATGTTGGTGGCCCATAAACTGTGTCAGAGAGCTCTGAATGTCCCAAAAACATTTGCAGTCTGAAAAGGGCATTAACCCGCATGCTAGACCCCTGAAATTCCCCAAAATATTTTGGCCACGAAAAATTCATCCTACACCCCTGAAAATTCAGAAAATGTTGGCAGCATAAAAAAGGCCTTAAAATACATATTAGGCCTCCAAAAATGTAGAAAACTGTGGAGGCCCAAAAAAGGGGTTTACAGGCATCCTAGACCCCCTAAAGTCCAGAAAATGTTGGTAGGCCAAAAACTGTGTCAGAGAGCTCTGAATGTCCCAAAAACATTTCCAGCCTGAAAAGGGCATTAACCCACATCCTAAACCCCTGAAATTCCCAAAAACATTTTTGGCCCGAAAAATGCATCCTACACCCCTGAAAGTTCAGAAAATGTTGGCAACCCCCAAAAGGCCTTAAAATGCCTCTTATTCCTGCAAAAATCTTGATAACTTTGGAGGCCCAAAAAAGGGGTTTACATCCTAGACCCCATAAAGTCCAGAAAATGTTGGTGACCCGAAAACAGTGTCAGAGAGCTCTGAATGTCCCAAAAATATGTGCAGCCTGAAAAGGGCATTAATCCGCATCCTGGCCCCCTGAAATTCCCCAAAATATTTTTGGCCCAAAAAATGCATGCTATATCCCTGAAGTTCAGAAAATGTTGGCAGCACAAAACAGGCCTTAAAATACATATTAGGCCTGCAAAAATGTAGAAAACTTTGGAGGCCCAAAAAAGGGGTTTACAGGCATCCTAGACCCCATAAAGTCCAGAAAATGTTGGTGGCCCATAAACTGTGTCAGAGAGCTCTGAATGTCCCAAAAACATTTGCAGTCTGAAAAGGGCATTAACCCGCATGCTAGACCCCTGAAATTCCCCAAAATATTTTGGCCACGAAAAATTCATCCTACACCCCTGAAAATTCAGAAAATGTTGGCAGCATAAAAAAGGCCTTAAAATACATATTAGGCTTCCAAAAATGTAGAAAACTGTGGAGGCCCAAAAAAGGGGTTTACAGGCATCCTAGACCCCCTAAAGTCCAGAAAATGTTGGTAGGCCAAAAACTGTGTCAGAGAGCTCTGAATGTCCCAAAAACATTTCCAGCCTGAAAAGGGCATTAACCCACATCCTAAACCCCTGAAATTCCCAAAAACATTTTTGGCCCGAAAAATGCATCCTACACCCCGGAAAGTTCAGAAACTGTTGGCAGCCACAAAAAGGCCTTAAAATGCATCTTATTCCTGCAAAAATCTTGATAACTTTGGAGGCCCAAAAAAGGGGTTTACATCCTAGACCCCATAAAGTCCAGAAAATGTTGGTGACCCGAAAACAGTGTCAGAGAGCTCTGCATGTCCCAAAAATATTTGCAGCCCGAAAAGGGCATTAATCCGCATCCTGGCCCCCTGAAATTCCCCAAAATATTTTTGGCCCGAAAAATGCATCCTACATCCCTGAAAATTCAGAAAATGTTGGCAGCACAAAAAAGGCCTTAAAATACATATTAGGCCTGCAAAAATGTAGAAAACTTTGGAGGCCCAAAAAAGGGGTTTACAGGCATCCTAGACCCCCTAAAGTCCAGAAAATGTTGGCGGCCCAAAAACTGTGTCAGAGAGCTCTGAATGTCCCAAAAACGCTTGCAGCCTGAAAAGGGCATTAACCCGCATGCTAGACCCCTGAAATTTCCCAAAATATTTTGGCCACGAAAAATTCATCCTACACCCCTGAAAGTTCAGAAAATGTTGGCAGCCCCACATCCTAAACCCCTGAAATTCCCAAAAACATTTTTGGCCCGAAAAATGCATCCTACACCCCTGAAAGTTCAGAAACTGTTGGCAGCCCCAAAAAGGCCTTAAAATGCATCTTATTCCTGCAAAAATCTTGATAACTTTGGAGGCCCAAAAAAGGGGTTTACATCCTAGACCCCATAAAGTCCAGAAAATGTTGGTGACCCGAAAACAGTGTCAGAGAGCTCTGAATGTCCCAAAAATATGTGCAGCCTGAAAAGGGCATTAATCCGCATCCTGGCCCCCTGAAATTCCCCAAAATATTTTTGGCCCAAAAAATGCATGCTATATCCCTGAAGTTCAGAAAATGTTGGCAGCACAAAACAGGCCTTAAAATACATATTAGGCCTGCAAAAATGTAGAAAACTTTGGAGGCCCAAAAAAGGGGTTTACAGGCATCCTAGACCCCATAAAGTCCAGAAAATGTTGGTGGCCCATAAACTGTGTCAGAGAGCTCTGAATGTCCCAAAAACATTTGCAGTCTGAAAAGGGCATTAACCCGCATGCTAGACCCCTGAAATTCCCCAAAATATTTTGGCCACGAAAAATTCATCCTACACCCCTGAAAGTTCAGAAACTGTTGGCAGCCACAAAAAGGCCTTAAAATGCATCTTATTCCTGCAAAAATCTTGATAACTTTGGAGGCCCAAAAAAGGGGTTTACATCCTAGACCCCATAAAGTCCAGAAAATGTTGGTGACCCCAAAACAGTGTCAGAGAGCTCTGCATGTCCCAAAAATATTTGCAGCCCGAAAAGGGCATTAATCCGCATCCTGGCCCCCTGAAATTCCCCAAAATATTTTTGGCCCGAAAAATGCATCCTACATCCCTGAAAATTCAGAAAATGTTGGCAGCACAAAAAAGGCCTTAAAATACATATTAGGCCTGCAAAAATGTAGAAAACTTTGGAGGCCCAAAAAAGGGGTTTACAGGCATCCTAGACCCCCTAAAGTCCAGAAAATGTTGGCGGCCCAAAAACTGTGTCAGAGAGCTCTGAATGTCCCAAAAACGCTTGCAGCCTGAAAAGGGCATTAACCCACATGCTAGACCCCTGAAATTTCCCAAAATATTTTGGCCACGAAAAATTCATCCTACACCCCTGAAAGTTCAGAAAATGTTGGCAGCCCCACATCCTAAACCCCTGAAATTCCCAAAAACATTTTTGGCCCGAAAAATGCATCCTACACCCCTGAAAATTCAGAAAATGTTGGCAGCACAAAAAAAGGCCGTAAAATACATATCAGGCCTCTAAAAATGTAGAAAACTTTGGAGGCCCAAAAAAGGGGTTTACAGGCATCCTAGACCCCCTAAAGTCCAGAAAATGTTGGTAGGCCAAAAACTGTGTCAGAGAGCTCTGAATGTCCCAAAAACGTTTGCAGCCTGAAAAGGGCATTAACCCACATCCTAAACCCCTGAAATTCCCAAAAACATTTTTGGCCCGAAAAATGCATCCTACACCCCTGAAAGTTCAGAAAATGTTGGCAGCCCCAAAAAGGCCTTAAAATGCATCTTATTCCTGCAAAAATCTTGATAACTTTGGAGGCCCAAAAAAGGCGTTTACATCCTAGACCCCATAAAGTCCAGAAAATGTTGGTGACCCGAAAACAGTGTCAGAGAGCTCTGAATGTCCCAAAAACGCTTGCAGCCTGAAAAGGGCATTAACCCGCATGCTAGACCCCTGAAATTTCCCAAAATATTTTGGCCACGAAAAATTCATCCTACACCCCTGAAAGTTCAGAAAATGTTGGCAGCCCCACATCCTAAACCCCTGAAATTCCCCAAAAAATGTTTGGCCCGAAAAATGCATCCTACACCCCTGAAAGTTCAGAAACTGTTGGCAGCCACAAAAAGGCCTTAAAATGCATCTTATTCCTGCAAAAATCTTGATAACTTTGGAGGCCCAAAAAAGGGGTTTACATCCTAGACCCCATAAAGTCCAGAACATGTTGGTGACCCGAAAACAGTGTCAGAGAGCTCTGAATGTCCCAAAAATATTTGCAGCCTGAAAAGTGCATTAATCCGCATCCTGGCCCCCTGAAATTCTCCAAAATATTTTTGGCCCAAAAAATGCATCCTACATCCCTGAAAATTCAGAAAATGTTGGCAGCACAAAAAAGGCCTTAAAATACATATTAGGCCTGCAAAAATGTAGAAAACTTTGGAGGCCCAAAAAAGGGGTTTACAGGCATCCTAGACCCCCTAAAGTCCAGAAAATGTTGGCGGCCCAAAAACTGTGTCAGAGAGCTCTGAATGTCCCAAAAACGCTTGCAGCCTGAAAAGGGCATTAACCCGCATGCTAGACCCCTGAAATTTCCCAAAATATTTTGGCCACGAAAAATTCATCCTACACCCCTGAAAGTTCAGAAAATGTTGGCAGCCCCACATCCTAAACCCCTGAAATTCCCCAAAAAATTTTTGGCCCGAAAAATGCATCCTACACCCCTGAAAGTTCAGAAACTGTTGGCAGCCACAAAAAGGCCTTAAAATGCATCTTATTCCTGCAAAAATCTTGATAACTTTGGAGGCCCAAAAAAGGGGTTTACATCCTAGACCCCATAAAGTCCAGAAAATGTTGGTGACCCGAAAACAGTGTCAGAGAGCTCTGAATGTCCCAAAAATATTTGCAGCCTGAAAAGGGCATTAATCCGCATCCTGGCCCCCTGAAATTCCCCAAAATATTTTTGGCCCAAAAAATGCATCCTACATCCCTGAAAATTCAGAAAATGTTGGCAGCACAAAAAAGGCCTTAAAATACATATTAGGCCTGCAAAAATGTAGAAAACTTTGAAGGCCCAAAAAAGGGGTTTACAGGCATCCTAGACCCCCTAAAGTCCAGAAAATGTTGGTAGGCCAAAAACTGTGTCAGAGAGCTCTGAATGTCCCAAAAACGTTTGCAGCCTGAAAAGGGCAGTAATCCGCATCCTGCCCCCTGAAATTCCCCAAAATATTTTTGGCCCAAAAAATACATCCTACATCCCTGAAGTTCAGAAACTGTTGGCAGCACAAAACAGGCCTTAAAATACATATTAGGCCTGCAAAAATGTAGAAAACATTGGAGGCCCAAAAAAGGGGTTTACAGGCATCCTACACCCCCTAAAGTCCAGAAAATGTTGGCGGCCCAAAAACTGTGTCAGAGAGCTCTGAATGTCCCAAAAACATTTGCAGTCTGAAAAGGGCATTAACCCACATGCTAGACCCTTGAAATTCCCCAAAATATTTTGGCCACGAAAAATTCATCCTACACCCCTGAAAATTCAGAAAATGTTGGCAGCACAAAAAAGGTCTTAAAATACATACTAGGCCTCCAAAAATGTAGAAAACTTTGGAGGCCCAAAAAAGGGGTTTACAGGCATCCTAGACCCCCTAAAGTCCAGAAAATGTTGGTAGGCCAAAAACTGTGTCAGAGAGCTCTGAATGTCCCAAAAACGTTTGCAGCCTGAAAAGGGCATTAACCCACATCCTAAACCCCTGAAAATTCCCAAAAACATTTTTGGCCCGAAAAATGCATCCTACACCCCTGAAAGTTCAGAAAATGTTGGCAGCCCCAAAAAGGCCTTAAAATGCATCTTATTCCTGCAAAAATCTTGATAACTATGGAGGCCCAAAAAAGGGGTTTACAGGCATCCTAGACCCACTAAAGTCCAGAAAATGTTGGTTGGCCAAAAACTGTGTCAGGGAGCTCTGAATGTCCCAACAACATTTCCAGCCTGAAAAGGGCATTAACCCACATCCTAAACCCCTGAAATTCCCAAAAACATTTTTGGCCCGAAAAATGCATCCTACACCCCTGAAAGTTCAGAAAATGTTGGCAGCCCCAAAAAGGCCTTAAAATGCATCTTATTCCTGCAAAAATCTTGATAACTTTGGAGGCCCAAAAAAGGGGTTTACATCCTAGACCCCATAAAGTCCAGAAAATGTTGGTGACCCGAAAACAGTGTCAGAGAGCTCTGAATGTCCCAAAAATATGTGCAGCCTGAAAAGGGCATTAATCCGCATCCTGGCCCCCTGAAATTCCCCAAAATATTTTTGGCCCAAAAAATGCATGCTATATCCCTGAAGTTCAGAAAATGTTGGCAGCACAAAACAGGCCTTAAAATACATATTAGGCCTGCAAAAATGTAGAAAACTTTGGAGGCCCAAAAAAGGGGTTTACAGGCATCCTAGACCCCATAAAGTCCAGAAAATGTTGGTGGCCCATAAACTGTGTCAGAGAGCTCTGAATGTCCCAAAAACATTTGCAGTCTGAAAAGGGCATTAACCCACATGCTAGACCCCTGAAATTCCCCAAAATATTTTGGCCACGAAAAATTCATCCTACACCCCTGAAAATTCAGAAAATGTTGGCAGCATAAAAAAGGCCTTAAAATACATATTAGGCCTCCAAAAATGTAGAAAACTGTGGAGGCCCAAAAAAGGGGTTTACAGGCATCCTAGACCCCCTAAAGTCCAGAAAATGTTGGTAGGCCAAAAACTGTGTCAGAGAGCTCTGAATGTCCCAAAAACATTTCCAGCCTGAAAAGGGCATTAACCCACATCCTAAACCCCTGAAATTCCCAAAAACATTTTTGGCCCGAAAAATGCATCCTACACCCCTGAAAGTTCAGAAAATGTTGGCAGCCACAAAAAGGCCTTAAAATGCATCTTATTCCTGCAAAAATCTTGATAACTTTGGAGGCCCAAAAAAGGGGTTTACATCCTAGACCCCATAAAGTCCAGAAAATGTTGGTGACCCGAAAACAGTGTCAGAGAGCTCTGAATGTCCCAAAAATATGTGCAGCCTGAAAAGGGCATTAATCCGCATCCTGGCCCCCTGAAATTCCCCAAAATATTTTTGGCCCAAAAAATGCATGCTATATCCCTGAAGTTCAGAAAATGTTGGCAGCACAAAACAGGCCTTAAAATACATATTAGGCCTGCAAAAATGTAGAAAACTTTGGAGGCCAAAAAAAGGGGTTTACAGGCATCCTAGACCCCATAAAGTCCAGAAAATGTTGGCGGCCCAAAAACTGTGTCAGAGAGCTCTGAATGTCCCAAAAACGCTTGCAGCCTGAAAAGGGCATTAACCCGCATGCTAGACCCCTGAAATTTCCCAAAATATTTTGGCCACGAAAAATTCATCCTACACCCCTGAAAGTTCAGAAAATGTTGGCAGCCCCACATCCTAAACCCCTGAAATTCCCAAAAACATTTTTGGCCCGAAAAATGCATCCTACACCCCTGAAAGTTCAGAAACTGTTGGCAGCCACAAAAAGGCCTTAAAATGCATCTTATTCCTGCAAAAATCTTGATAACTTTGGAGGCCCAAAAAAGGGGTTTACATCCTAGACCCCATAAAGTCCAGAAAATGTTGGTGACCCGAAAACAGTGTCAGAGAGCTCTGAATGTCCCAAAAATATGTGCAGCCTGAAAAGGGCATTAATCCACATCCTGGCCCCCTGAAATTCCCCAAAATATTTTTGGCCCAAAAAATGCATCCTACGTCCCTGAAAATTCAGAAAATGTTGGCAGCACAAAAAAGGCCTTAAAATACATATTAGGCCTGCAAAAATGTAGAAAACTTTGGAGGCCCAAAAAAGGGGTTTACAGGCATCCTAGACCCCCTAAAGTCCAGAAAATGTTGGCGGCCCAAAAACTGTGTCAGAGAGCTCTGAATGTCCCAAAAACGCTTGCAGCCTGAAAAGGGCATTAACCCGCATGCTAGACCCCTGAAATTTCCCAAAATATTTTGGCCACGAAAAATTCATCCTACACCCCTGAAAGTTCAGAAAATGTTGGCAGTCCCACATCCTAAACCCCTGAAATTCCCCAAAAAATGTTTGGCCCGAAAAATGCATCCTACACCCCTGAAAGTTCAGAAACTGTTGGCAGCCACAAAAAGGCCTTAAAATGCATCTTATTCCTGCA
This sequence comes from Ambystoma mexicanum, assembly GCF_040938575.1. Taxonomy (NCBI): domain Eukaryota; kingdom Metazoa; phylum Chordata; class Amphibia; order Caudata; family Ambystomatidae; genus Ambystoma; species Ambystoma mexicanum. The sequence continues at coordinate 1,301,637,835 of NC_090935.1, read as the reverse complement.
AAAATCTTGATAACTTTGGAGGCCCAAAAAAGGGGTTTACATCCTAGACCCCATAAAGTCCAGAAAATGTTGGTGACCCGAAAACAGTGTCAGAGAGCTCTGAATGTCCCAAAAATATTTGCAGCCTGAAAAGGGCATTAATCCGCATCCTGGCCCCCTGAAATTCCCCAAAATATTTTTGGCCCAAAAAATGCATCCTACATCCCTGAAAATTCAGAAAATGTTGGCAGCACAAAAAAGGCCTTAAAATACATATTAGGCCTGCAAAAATGTAGAAAACTTTGAAGGCCCAAAAAAGGGGTTTACAGGCATCCTAGACCCCCTAAAGTCCAGAAAATGTTGGTAGGCCAAAAACTGTGTCAGAGAGCTCTGAATGTCCCAAAAACGTTTGCAGCCTGAAAAGGGCAGTAATCCGCATCCTGCCCCCTGAAATTCCCCAAAATATTTTTGGCCCAAAAAATACATCCTACATCCCTGAAGTTCAGAAACTGTTGGCAGCACAAAACAGGCCTTAAAATACATATTAGGCCTGCAAAAATGTAGAAAACATTGGAGGCCCAAAAAAGGGGTTTACAGGCATCCTACACCCCCTAAAGTCCAGAAAATGTTGGCGGCCCAAAAACTGTGTCAGAGAGCTCTGAATGTCCCAAAAACATTTGCAGTCTGAAAAGGGCATTAACCCACATGCTAGACCCTTGAAATTCCCCAAAATATTTTGGCCACGAAAAATTCATCCTACACCCCTGAAAATTCAGAAAATGTTGGCAGCACAAAAAAGGTCTTAAAATACATACTAGGCCTCCAAAAATGTAGAAAACTTTGGAGGCCCAAAAAAGGGGTTTACAGGCATCCTAGACCCCCTAAAGTCCAGAAAATGTTGGTAGGCCAAAAACTGTGTCAGAGAGCTCTGAATGTCCCAAAAACGTTTGCAGCCTGAAAAGGGCATTAACCCACATCCTAAACCCCTGAAAATTCCCAAAAACATTTTTGGCCCGAAAAATGCATCCTACACCCCTGAAAGTTCAGAAAATGTTGGCAGCCCCAAAAAGGCCTTAAAATGCATCTTATTCCTGCAAAAATCTTGATAACTATGGAGGCCCAAAAAAGGGGTTTACAGGCATCCTAGACCCACTAAAGTCCAGAAAATGTTGGTTGGCCAAAAACTGTGTCAGGGAGCTCTGAATGTCCCAACAACATTTCCAGCCTGAAAAGGGCATTAACCCACATCCTAAACCCCTGAAATTCCCAAAAACATTTTTGGCCCGAAAAATGCATCCTACACCCCTGAAAGTTCAGAAAATGTTGGCAGCCCCAAAAAGGCCTTAAAATGCATCTTATTCCTGCAAAAATCTTGATAACTTTGGAGGCCTAAAAAAGGGGTTTACATCCTAGACCCCATAAAGTCCAGAAAATGTTGGTGACCCGAAAACAGTGTCAGAGAGCTCTGAATGTCCCAAAAATATGTGCAGCCTGAAAAGGGCATTAATCCGCATCCTGGCCCCCTGAAATTCCCCAAAATATTTTTGGCCCAAAAAATGCATGCTATATCCCTGAAGTTCAGAAAATGTTGGCAGCACAAAACAGGCCTTAAAATACATATTAGGCCTGCAAAAATGTAGAAAACTTTGGAGGCCCAAAAAAGGGGTTTACAGGCATCCTAGACCCCATAAAGTCCAGAAAATGTTGGTGGCCCATAAACTGTGTCAGAGAGCTCTGAATGTCCCAAAAACATTTGCAGTCTGAAAAGGGCATTAACCCACATGCTAGACCCCTGAAATTCCCCAAAATATTTTGGCCACGAAAAATTCATCCTACACCCCTGAAAATTCAGAAAATGTTGGCAGCATAAAAAAGGCCTTAAAATACATATTAGGCCTCCAAAAATGTAGAAAACTGTGGAGGCCCAAAAAAGGGGTTTACAGGCATCCTAGACCCCCTAAAGTCCAGAAAATGTTGGTAGGCCAAAAACTGTGTCAGAGAGCTCTGAATGTCCCAAAAACATTTCCAGCCTGAAAAGGGCATTAACCCACATCCTAAACCCCTGAAATTCCCAAAAACATTTTTGGCCCGAAAAATGCATCCTACACCCCTGAAAGTTCAGAAAATGTTGGCAGCCCCAAAAAGGCCTTAAAATGCATCTTATTCCTGCAAAAATCTTGATAACTTTGGAGGCCCAAAAAAGGGGTTTACATCCTAGACCCCATAAAGTCCAGAAAATGTTGGTGACCCGAAAACAGTGTCAGAGAGCTCTGAATGTCCCAAAAATATGTGCAGCCTGAAAAGGGCATTAATCCGCATCCTGGCCCCCTGAAATTCCCCAAAATATTTTTGGCCCAAAAAATGCATGCTATATCCCTGAAGTTCAGAAAATGTTGGCAGCACAAAACAGGCCTTAAAATACATATTAGGCCTGCAAAAATGTAGAAAACTTTGGAGGCCAAAAAAAGGGGTTTACAGGCATCCTAGACCCCATAAAGTCCAGAAAATGTTGGTGGCCCATAAACTGTGTCAGAGAGCTCTGAATGTCCCAAAAACATTTGCAGTCTGAAAAGGGCATTAACCCGCATGCTAGACCCCTGAAATTCCCCAAAATATTTTGGCCACGAAAAATTCATCCTACACCCCTGAAAATTCAGAAAATGTTGGCAACATAAAAAAGGCCTTAAAATACATATTAGGCCTCCAAAAATGTAGAAAACTGTGGAGGCCCAAAAAAGGGGTTTACAGGCATCCTAGACCCCCTAAAGTCCAGAAAATGTTGGTAGGCCAAAAACTGTGTCAGAGAGCTCTGAATGTCCCAAAAACATTTCCAGCCTGAAAAGGGCATTAACCCACATCCTAAACCCCTGAAATTCCCAAAAACATTTTTGGCCCGAAAAATGCATCCTACACCCCTGAAAGTTCAGAAAATGTTGGCAGCCCCAAAAAGGCCTTAAAATGCATCTTATTCCTGCAAAAATCTTGATAACTTTGGAGGCCCAAAAAAGGGGTTTACATCCTAGACCCCATAAAGTCCAGAAAATGTTGGTGACCCTAAAACAGTGTCAGAGAGCTCTGAATGTCCCAAAAATATGTGCAGCCTGAAAAGGGCATTAATCCGCATCCTGGCCCCCTGAAATTCCCCAAAATATTTTTGGCCCAAAAAATGCATGCTATATCCCTGAAGTTCAGAAAATGTTGGCAGCACAAAACAGGCCTTAAAACACATATTAGGCCTGCAAAAATGTAGAAAACTTTGGAGGCCAAAAAAAGGGGTTTACAGGCATCCTAGACCCCATAAAGTCCAGAAAATGTTGGTGGCCCATAAACTGTGTCAGAGAGCTCTGAATGTCCCAAAAACATTTGCAGTCTGAAAAGGGCATTAACCCGCATGCTAGACCCCTGAAATTCCCCAAAATATTTTGGCCACGAAAAATTCATCCTACACCCCTGAAAATTCAGAAAATGTTGGCAGCATAAAAAAGGCCTTAAAATACATATTAGGCCTCCAAAAATGTAGAAAACTGTGGAGGCCCAAAAAAGGGGTTTACAGGCATCCTAGACCCCCTAAAGTCCAGAAAATGTTGGTAGGCCAAAAACTGTGTCAGAGAGCTCTGAATGTCCCAAAAACATTTCCAGCCTGAAAAGGGCATTAACCCACATCCTAAACCCCTGAAATTCCCAAAAACATTTTTGGCCCGAAAAATGCATCCTACACCCCTGAAAGTTCAGAAACTGTTGGCAGCCACAAAAAGGCCTTAAAATGCATCTTATTCCTGCAAAAATCTTGATAACTTTGGAGGCCCAAAAAAGGGGTTTACATCCTAGACCCCATAAAGTCCAGAAAATGTTGGTGACCCGAAAACAGTGTCAGAGAGCTCTGCATGTCCCAAAAATATTTGCAGCCCGAAAAGGGCATTAATCCGCATCCTGGCCCCCTGAAATTCCCCAAAATATTTTTGGCCCGAAAAATGCATCCTACATCCCTGAAAATTCAGAAAATGTTGGCAGCACAAAAAAGGCCTTAAAATACATATTAGGCCTGCAAAAATGTAGAAAAGTTTGGAGGCCCAAAAAAGGGGTTTACAGGCATCCTAGACCCCCTAAAGTCTAGAAAATGTTGGCGGCCCAAAAACTGTGTCAGAGAGCTCTGAATGTCCCAAAAACGCTTGCAGCCTGAAAAGGGCATTAACCCGCATGCTAGACCCCTGAAATTTCCCAAAATATTTTGGCCACGAAAAATTCATCCTACACCCCTGAAAGTTCAGAAAATGTTGGCAGCCCCACATCCTAAACCCCTGAAATTCCCAAAAACATTTTTGGCCCGAAAAATGCATCCTACACCCCTGAAAATTCAGAAAATGTTGGCAGCACAAAAAAAGGCCGTAAAATACATATCAGGCCTCTAAAAATGTAGAAAACTTTGGAGGCCCAAAAAAGGGGTTTACAGGCATCCTAGACCCCCTAAAGTCCAGAAAATGTTGGTAGGCCAAAAACTGTGTCAGAGAGCTCTGAATGTCCCAAAAACGTTTGCAGCCTGAAAAGGGCATTAACCCACATCCTAAACCCCTGAAATTCCCAAAAACATTTTTGGCCCGAAAAATGCATCCTACACCCCTGAAAGTTCAGAAAATGTTGGCAGCCCCAAAAAGGCCTTAAAATGCATCTTATTCCTGCAAAAATCTTGATAACTTTGGAGGCCCAAAAAAGGGGTTTACATCCTAGACCCCATAAAGTCCAGAAAATGTTGGTGACCCGAAAACAGTGTCAGAGAGCTCTGAATGTCCCAAAAATATGTGCAGCCTGAAAAGGGCATTAATCCACATCCTGGCCCCCTGAAATTCCCCAAAATATTTTTGGCCCAAAAAATGCATCCTACGTCCCTGAAAATTCAGAAAATGTTGGCAGCACAAAACAGGCCTTAAAATACATATTAGGCCTGCAAAAATGTAGAAAACTTTGGAGGCCCAAAAAAGGGGTTTACAGGCATCCTAGACCCCCTAAAGTCCAGAAAATGTTGGCAGCCCAAAAACTGTGTCAGAGAGCTCTGAATGTCCCAAAAACGCTTGCAGCCTGAAAAGGGCATTAACCCGCATGCTAGACCCCTGAAATTTCCCAAAATATTTTGGCCACGAAAAATTCATCCTACACCCCTGAAAGTTCAGAAAATGTTGGCAGCCCCACATCCTAAACCCCTGAAATTCCCCAAAAAATGTTTGGCCCGAAAAATGCATCCTACACCCCTGAAAGTTCAGAAACTGTTGGCAGCCACAAAAAGGCCTTAAAATGCATCTTATTCCTGCAAAAATCTTGATAACTTTGGAGGCCCAAAAAAGGGGTTTACATCCTAGACCCCATAAAGTCCAGAAAATGTTGGTGACCCGAAAACAGTGTCAGAGAGCTCTGAATGTCCCAAAAATATTTGCAGCCTGAAAAGGGCATTAATCCGCATCCTGGCCCCCTGAAATTCCCCAAAATATTTTTGGCCCAAAAAATGCATCCTACATCCCTGAAAATTCAGAAAATGTTGGCAGCACAAAAAAGGCCTTAAAATACATATTAGGCCTGCAAAAATGTAGAAAACTTTGGAGGCCCAAAAAAGGGGTTTACAGGCATCCTAGACCCCCTAAAGTCCAGAAAATGTTGGCGGCCCAAAAACTGTGTCAGAGAGCTCTGAATGTCCCAAAAACGCTTGCAGCCTGAAAAGGGCATTAACCCGCATGCTAGACCCCTGAAATTTCCCAAAATATTTTGGCCACGAAAAATTCATCCTACACCCCTGAAAGTTCAGAAAATGTTGGCAGCCCCAAAAAGGTCCTAAAATGCATCTTATTCCTGCAAAAATCTTGATAACTTTGGAGGCCCAAAAAAGGGGTTTACAGGCATCCTAGACCCCCTAAAGTCCAGAAAATGTTGATAGGCCAAAAACTGTGTCAGAGAGCTCTGAATGTCCCAAAAACGTTTGCAGCCTGAAAAGGGCAGTAATCCGCATCCTGGCCCCCTGAAATTCCCCAAAATATTTTTGGCCCAAAAAATACATCCTACATCCCTGAAGTTCAGAAACTGTTGGCAGCACAAAACAGGCCTTAAAATACATATTAGGCCTGCAAAAATGTAGAAAACATTGGAGGCCCAAAAAAGGGGTTTACAGGCATCCTACACCCCCTAAAGTCCAGAAAATGTTGGCGGCCCAAAAACTGTGTCAGAGAGCTCTGAATGTCCCAAAAACATTTGCAGTATGAAAAGGGCATTAACCCACATGCTAGACCCTTGAAATTCCCCAAAATATTTTGGCCACGAAAAATTCATCCTACACCCCTGAAAATTCAGAAAATGTTGGCAGCACAAAAAAGGTCTTAAAATACATACTAGGCCTCCAAAAATGTAGAAAACTTTGGAGGCCCAAAAAAGGGGTTCACAGGCATCCTAGACCCCCTAAAGTCCAGAAAATGTTGGTAGGCCAAAAACTGTGTCAGAGAGCTCTGAATGTCCCAAAAACGTTTGCAGCCTGAAAAGGGCATTAACCCACATCCTAAACCCCTGAAAATTCCCAAAAACATTTTTGGCCCGAAAAATGCATCCTACACCCCTGAAAGTTCAGAAAATGTTGGCAGCCCCAAAAAGGCCTTAAAATGCATCTTATTCCTGCAAAAATCTTGATAACTTTGGAGGCCCAAAAAAGGGGTTTACAGGCATCCTAGACCCACTAAAGTCCAGAAAATGTTGGTTGGCCAAAAACTGTGTCAGGGAGCTCTGAATGTGCCAACAACATGTCCAGCCTGAAAAGGGCATTAACCCACATCCTAAACCCCTGAAATTCCCAAAAACATTTTTGGCCCGAAAAATGCATCCTACACCCCTGAAAGTTCAGAAAATGTTGGCAGCCCCAAAAAGGCCTTAAAATGCATCTTATTCCTGCAAAAATCTTGATAACTTTGGAGGCCCAAAAAAGGGGTTTACATCCTAGACCCCATAAAGTCCAGAAAATGTTGGTGACCCGAAAACAGTGTCAGTGAGCTCTGAATGTCCCAAAAATATGTGCAGCCTGAAAAGGGCATTAATCCGCATCCTGGCCCCCTGAAATTCCCCAAAATATTTTTGGCCCAAAAAATGCATGCTATATCCCTGAAGTTCAGAAAATGTTGGCAGCCCCACATCCTAAACCCCTGAAATTCCCCCAAAAATTTTTGGCCCGAAAAATGCATCCTACACCCCTGAAAGTTCAGAAACTGTTGGCAGCCACAAAAAGGCCTTAAAATGCATCTTATTCCTGCAAAAATCTTGATAACTTTGGAGGCCCAAAAAAGGGGTTTACATCCTAGACCCCATAAAGTCCAGAAAATGTTGGTGACCCGAAAACAGTGTCAGAGAGCTCTGAATGTCCCAAAAATATTTGCAGCCTGAAAAGGGCATTAATCCGCATCCTGGCCCCCTGAAATTCCCCAAAATATTTTTGGCCCAAAAAATGCATCCTACATCCCTGAAAATTCAGAAAATGTTGGCAGCACAAAAAAGGCCTTAAAATACATATTAGGCCTGCAAAAATGTAGAAAACTTTGGAGGCCCAAAAAAGGGGTTTACAGGCATCCTAGACCCCCTAAAGTCCAGAAAATGTTGGCGGCCCAAAAACTGTGTCAGAGAGCTCTGAATGTCCCAAAAACGCTTGCAGCCTGAAAAGGGCATTAACCCGCATGCTAGACCCCTGAAATTTCCCAAAATATTTTGGCCACGAAAAATTCATCCTACACCCCTGAAAGTTCAGAAAATGTTGGCAGCCCCAAAAAGGCCCTAAAATGCATCTTATTCCTGCAAAAATCTTGATAACTTTGGAGGCCCAAAAAAGGGGTTTACAGGCATCCTAGACCCCCTAAAGTCCAGAAAATGTTGGTAGGCCAAAAACTGTGTCAGAGAGCTCTGAATGTCCCAAAAACGTTTGCAGCCTGAAAAGGGCAGTAATCCGCATCCTGGCCCCCTGAAATTCCCCAAAATATTTTTGGCCCAAAAAATACATCCTACATCCCTGAAGTTCAGAAACTGTTGGCAGCACAAAACAGGCCTTAAAATACATATTAGGCCTGCAAAAATGTAGAAAACATTGGAGGCCCAAAAAAGGGGTTTACAGGCATCCTACACCCCCTAAAGTCCAGAAAATGTTGGCGGCCCAAAAACTGTGTCAGAGAGCTCTGAATGTCCCAAAAACATTTGCAGTCTGAAAAGGGCATTAACCCACATGCTAGACCCTTGAACTTCCCCAAAATATTTTGGCCACGAAAAATTCATCCTACACCCCTGAAAATTCAGAAAATGTTGGCAGCACAAAAAAGGTCTTAAAATACATACTAGGCCTCCAAAAATGTAGAAAACTGTGGAGGCCCAAAAAAGGGGTTTACAGGCATCCTAGACCCCCTAAAGTCCAGAAAATGTTGGTAGGCCAAAAACTGTGTCAGAGAGCTCTGAATGTCCCAAAAACATTTCCAGCCTGAAAAGGGCATTAACCCACATCCTAAACCCCTGAAATTCCCAAAAACATTTTTGGCCCGAAAAATGCATCCTACACCCCTGAAAGTTCAGAAACTGTTGGCAGCCACAAAAAGGCCTTAAAATGCATCTTATTCCTGCAAAAATCTTGATAACTTTGGAGGCCCAAAAAAGGGGTTTACATCCTAGACCCCATAAAGTCCAGAAAATGTTGGTGACCCGAAAACAGTGTCAGAGAGCTCTGCATGTCCCAAAAATATTTGCAGCCCGAAAAGGGCATTAATCCGCATCCTGGCCCCCTGAAATTCCCCAAAAACATGTTTGGCCCGAAAAATGCATCCTACACCCCTGAAAGTTCAGAAAATGTTGGCAGCCCCAAAAAGGCCTTAAAATGCATCTTATTCCTGCAAAAATCTTGATAACTTTGGAGGCCCAAAAAAGGGGTTTACAGGCATCCTAGACCCACTAAAGTCCAGAAAATGTTGGCGGCCCAAAAACTGTGTCAGAGAGCTCTGAATGTCCCAAAAACGCTTGCAGCCTGAAAAGGGCATTAACCCGCATGCTAGACCCCTGAAATTTCCCAAAAACATTTTTGGCCCGAAAAATGCATCCTACACCCCTGAAAGTTCAGAAAATGTTGGCAGCCCCACATCCTAAACCCCTGAAATTCCCAAAAACATTTTTGGCCCGAAAAATGCATCCTACACCCCTGAAAATTCAGAAAATGTTGGCAGCACAAAAAAAGGCCGTAAAATACATATCAGGCCTCTAAAAATGTAGAAAACTTTGGAGGCCCAAAAAAGGGGTTTACAGGCATCCTAGACCCCCTAAAGTCCAGAAAATGTTGGTAGGCCAAAAACTGTGTCAGAGAGCTCTGAATGTCCCAAAAACGTTTGCAGCCTGAAAAGGGCATTAACCCACATCCTAAACCCCTGAAATTCCCAAAAACATTTTTGGCCCGAAAAATGCATCCTACACCCCTGAAAGTTCAGAAAATGTTGGCAGCCCCAAAAAGGCCTTAAAATGCATCTTATTCCTGCAAAAATCTTGATAACTTTGGAGGCCCAAAAAAGGGGTTTACATCCTAGACCCCCTAAAGTCCAGAAAATGTTGGCGGCCCAAAAACTGTGTCAGAGAGCTCTGAATGTCCCAATAACGCTTGCAGCCTGAAAAGGGCATTAACCCGCATGCTAGACCCCTGAAATTTCCCAAAATATTTTGGCCACGAAAAATTCATCCTACACCCCTGAAAGTTCAGAAAATGTTGGCAGCCCCACATCCTAAACCCCTGAAATTCCCCCAAAAATTTTTGGCCCGAAAAATGCATCCTACACCCCTGAAAGTTCAGAAACTGTTGGCAGCCACAAAAAGGCCTTAAAATGCATCTTATTCCTGCAAAAATCTTGATAACTTTGGAGGCCCAAAAAGGGGTTTACATCCTAGACCCCATAAAGTCCAGAAAATGTTGGTGACCCGAAAACAGTGTCAGAGAGCTCTGAATGTCCCAAAAATATTTGCAGCCTGAAAAGGGCATTAATCCGCATCCTGGCCCCCTGAAATTCCCCAAAATATTTTTGGCCCAAAAAATGCATCCTACATCCCTGAAAATTCAGAAAATGTTGGCAGCACAAAAAAAGGCCGTAAAATACATATCAGGCCTCTAAAAATGTAGAAAACTTTGGAGGCCCAAAAAAGGGGTTTACAGGCATCCTAGACCCCCTAAAGTCCAGAAAATGTTGGTAGGCCAAAAACTGTGTCAGAGAGCTCTGAATGTCCCAAAAACGTTTGCAGCCTGAAAAGGGCATTAACCCACATCCTAAACCCCTGAAATTCCCAAAAACATTTTTGGCCCGAAAAATGCATCCTACACCCCTGAAAGTTCAGAAAATGTTGGCAGCCCCAAAAAGGCCTTAAAATGCATCTTATTCCTGCAAAAATCTTGATAACTTTGGAGGCCCAAAAAAGGGGTTTACAGGCATCCTAGACCCACTAAAGTCCAGAAAATGTTGGTTGGCCAAAAACTGTGTCAGGGAGCTCTGAATGTCCCAACAACATTTCCAGCCTGAAAAGGGCATTAACCCACATCCTAAACCCCTGAAATTCCCAAAAACATTTTTGGCCCGAAAAATGCATCCTACACCCCTGAAAGTTCAGAAAATGTTGGCAGCCCCAAAAAGGCCTTAAAATGCATCTTATTCCTGCAAAAATCTTGATAACTTTGGAGGCCCAAAAAAGGGGTTTACATCCTAGACCCCATAAAGTCCAGAAAATGTTGGTGACCCGAAAACAGTGTCAGAGAGCTCTGAATGTCCCAAAAATATGTGCAGCCTGAAAAGGGCATTAATCCGCATCCTGGCCCCCTGAAATTCCCCAAAATATTTTTGGCCCAAAAAATGCATGCTATATCCCTGAAGTTCAGAAAATGTTGGCAGCACAAAACAGGCCTTAAAATACATATTAGGCCTGCAAAAATGTAGAAAACTTTGGAGGCCCAAAAAAGGGGTTTACAGGCATCCTAGACCCCATAAAGTCCAGAAAATGTTGGTGGCCCATAAACTGTGTCAGAGAGCTCTGAATGTCCCAAAAACATTTGCAGTCTGAAAAGGGCATTAACCCACATGCTAGACCCCTGAAATTCCCCAAAATATTTTGGCCACGAAAAATTCATCCTACACCCCTGAAAATTCAGAAAATGTTGGCAGCATAAAAAAGGCCTTAAAATACATATTAGGCCTCCAAAAATGTAGAAAACTGTGGAGGCCCAAAAAAGGGGTTTACAGGCATCCTAGACCCCCTAAAGTCCAGAAAATGTTGGTAGGCCAAAAACTGTGTCAGAGAGCTCTGAATGTCCCAAAAACATTTCCAGCCTGAAAAGGGCATTAACCCACATCCTAAACCCCTGAAATTCCCAAAAACATTTTTGGCCCGAAAAATGCATCCTACACCCCTGAAAGTTCAGAAAATGTTGGCAGCCCCAAAAAGGCCTTAAAATGCATCTTATTCCTGCAAAAATCTTGATAACTTTGGAGGCCCAAAAAAGGGGTTTACATCCTAGACCCCATAAAGTCCAGAAAATGTTGGTGACCCGAAAACAGTGTCAGAGAGCTCTGAATGTCCCAAAAATATGTGCAGCCTGAAAAGGGCATTAATCCGCATCCTGGCCCCCTGAAATTCCCCAAAATATTTTTGGCCCAAAAAATGCATGCTATATCCCTGAAGTTCAGAAAATGTTGGCAGCACAAAACAGGCCTTAAAATACATATTAGGCCTGCAAAAATGTAGAAAACTTTGGAGGCCAAAAAAAGGGGTTTACAGGCATCCTAGACCCCATAAAGTCCAGAAAATGTTGGTGGCCCATAAACTGTGTCAGAGAGCTCTGAATGTCCCAAAAACATTTGCAGTCTGAAAAGGGCATTAACCCGCATGCTAGACCCCTGAAATTCCCCAAAATATTTTGGCCACGAAAAATTCATCCTACACCCCTGAAAATTCAGAAAATGTTGGCAGCATAAAAAAGGCCTTAAAATACATATTAGGCCTCCAAAAATGTAGAAAACTGTGGAGGCCCAAAAAAGGGGTTTACAGGCATCCTAGACCCCCTAAAGTCCAGAAAATGTTGGTAGGCCAAAAACTGTGTCAGAGAGCTCTGAATGTCCCAAAAACATTTCCAGCCTGAAAAGGGCATTAACCCACATCCTAAACCCCTGAAATTCCCAAAAACATTTTTGGCCCGAAAAATGCATCCTACACCCCTGAAAGTTCAGAAAATGTTGGCAGCCCCAAAAAGGCCTTAAAATGCATCTTATTCCTGCAAAAATCTTGATAACTTTGGAGGCCCAAAAAAGGGGTTTACATCCTAGACCCCATAAAGTCCAGAAAATGTTGGTGACCCGAAAACAGTGTCAGAGAGCTCTGAATGTCCCAAAAATATGTGCAGCCTGAAAAGGGCATTAATCCGCATCCTGGCCCCCTGAAATTCCCCAAAATATTTTTGGCCCAAAAAATGCATGCTATATCCCTGAAGTTCAGAAAATGTTGGCAGCACAAAACAGGCCTTAAAATACATATTAGGCCTGCAAAAATGTAGAAAACTTTGGAGGCCAAAAAAAGGGGTTTACAGGCATCCTAGACCCCATAAAGTCCAGAAAATGTTGGTGGCCCATAAACTGTGTCAGAGAGCTCTGAATGTCCCAAAAACATTTGCAGTCTGAAAAGGGCATTAACCCGCATGCTAGACCCCTGAAATTCCCCAAAATATTTTGGCCACGAAAAATTCATCCTACACCCCTGAAAATTCAGAAAATGTTGGCAACATAAAAAAGGCCTTAAAATACATATTAGGCCTCCAAAAATGTAGAAAACTGTGGAGGCCCAAAAAAGGGGTTTACAGGCATCCTAGACCCCCTAAAGTCCAGAAAATGTTGGTAGGCCAAAAACTGTGTCAGAGAGCTCTGAATGTCCCAAAAACATTTCCAGCCTGAAAAGGGCATTAACCCACATCCTAAACCCCTGAAATTCCCAAAAACATTTTTGGCCCGAAAAATGCATCCTACACCCCTGAAAGTTCAGAAAATGTTGGCAGCCCCAAAAAGGCCTTAAAATGCATCTTATTCCTGCAAAAATCTTGATAACTTTGGAGGCCCAAAAAAGGGGTTTACATCCTAGACCCCATAAAGTCCAGAAAATGTTGGTGACCCTAAAACAGTGTCAGAGAGCTCTGAATGTCCCAAAAATATGTGCAGCCTGAAAAGGGCATTAATCCGCATCCTGGCCCCCTGAAATTCCCCAAAATATTTTTGGCCCAAAAAATGCATGCTATATCCCTGAAGTTCAGAAAATGTTGGCAGCACAAAACAGGCCTTAAAACACATATTAGGCCTGCAAAAATGTAGAAAACTTTGGAGGCCAAAAAAAGGGGTTTACAGGCATCCTAGACCCCATAAAGTCCAGAAAATGTTGGTGGCCCATAAACTGTGTCAGAGAGCTCTGAATGTCCCAAAAACATTTGCAGTCTGAAAAGGGCATTAACCCGCATGCTAGACCCCTGAAATTCCCCAAAATATTTTGGCCACGAAAAATTCATCCTACACCCCTGAAAATTCAGAAAATGTTGGCAGCATAAAAAAGGCCTTAAAATACATATTAGGCCTCCAAAAATGTAGAAAACTGTGGAGGCCCAAAAAAGGGGTTTACAGGCATCCTAGACCCCCTAAAGTCCAGAAAATGTTGGTAGGCCAAAAACTGTGTCAGAGAGCTCTGAATGTCCCAAAAACATTTCCAGCCTGAAAAGGGCATTAACCCACATCCTAAACCCCTGAAATTCCCAAAAACATTTTTGGCCCGAAAAATGCATCCTACACCCCTGAAAGTTCAGAAACTGTTGGCAGCCACAAAAAGGCCTTAAAATGCATCTTATTCCTGCAAAAATCTTGATAACTTTGGAGGCCCAAAAAAGGGGTTTACATCCTAGACCCCATAAAGTCCAGAAAATGTTGGTGACCCGAAAACAGTGTCAGAGAGCTCTGCATGTCCCAAAAATATTTGCAGCCCGAAAAGGGCATTAATCCGCATCCTGGCCCCCTGAAATTCCCCAAAATATTTTTGGCCCGAAAAATGCATCCTACATCCCTGAAAATTCAGAAAATGTTGGCAGCACAAAAAAGGCCTTAAAATACATATTAGGCCTGCAAAAATGTAGAAAAGTTTGGAGGCCCAAAAAAGGGGTTTACAGGCATCCTAGACCCCCTAAAGTCTAGAAAATGTTGGCGGCCCAAAAACTGTGTCAGAGAGCTCTGAATGTCCCAAAAACGCTTGCAGCCTGAAAAGGGCATTAACCCGCATGCTAGACCCCTGAAATTTCCCAAAATATTTTGGCCACGAAAAATTCATCCTACACCCCTGAAAGTTCAGAAAATGTTGGCAGCCCCACATCCTAAACCCCTGAAATTCCCAAAAACATTTTTGGCCCGAAAAATGCATCCTACACCCCTGAAAATTCAGAAAATGTTGGCAGCACAAAAAAAGGCCGTAAAATACATATCAGGCCTCTAAAAATGTAGAAAACTTTGGAGGCCCAAAAAAGGGGTTTACAGGCATCCTAGACCCCCTAAAGTCCAGAAAATGTTGGTAGGCCAAAAACTGTGTCAGAGAGCTCTGAATGTCCCAAAAACGTTTGCAGCCTGAAAAGGGCATTAACCCACATCCTAAACCCCTGAAATTCCCAAAAACATTTTTGGCCCGAAAAATGCATCCTACACCCCTGAAAGTTCAGAAAATGTTGGCAGCCCCAAAAAGGCCTTAAAATGCATCTTATTCCTGCAAAAATCTTGATAACTTTGGAGGCCCAAAAAAGGGGTTTACATCCTAGACCCCATAAAGTCCAGAAAATGTTGGTGACCCGAAAACAGTGTCAGAGAGCTCTGAATGTCCCAAAAATATGTGCAGCCTGAAAAGGGCATTAATCCACATCCTGGCCCCCTGAAATTCCCCAAAATATTTTTGGCCCAAAAAATGCATCCTACGTCCCTGAAAATTCAGAAAATGTTGGCAGCACAAAACAGGCCTTAAAATACATATTAGGCCTGCAAAAATGTAGAAAACTTTGGAGGCCCAAAAAAGGGGTTTACAGGCATCCTAGACCCCCTAAAGTCCAGAAAATGTTGGCAGCCCAAAAACTGTGTCAGAGAGCTCTGAATGTCCCAAAAACGCTTGCAGCCTGAAAAGGGCATTAACCCGCATGCTAGACCCCTGAAATTTCCCAAAATATTTTGGCCACGAAAAATTCATCCTACACCCCTGAAAGTTCAGAAAATGTTGGCAGCCCCACATCCTAAACCCCTGAAATTCCCCAAAAAATGTTTGGCCCGAAAAATGCATCCTACACCCCTGAAAGTTCAGAAACTGTTGGCAGCCACAAAAAGGCCTTAAAATGCATCTTATTCCTGCAAAAATCTTGATAACTTTGGAGGCCCAAAAAAGGGGTTTACATCCTAGACCCCATAAAGTCCAGAAAATGTTGGTGACCCGAAAACAGTGTCAGAGAGCTCTGAATGTCCCAAAAATATTTGCAGCCTGAAAAGGGCATTAATCCGCATCCTGGCCCCCTGAAATTCCCCAAAATATTTTTGGCCCAAAAAATGCATCCTACATCCCTGAAAATTCAGAAAATGTTGGCAGCACAAAAAAGGCCTTAAAATACATATTAGGCCTGCAAAAATGTAGAAAACTTTGGAGGCCCAAAAAAGGGGTTTACAGGCATCCTAGACCCCCTAAAGTCCAGAAAATGTTGGCGGCCCAAAAACTGTGTCAGAGAGCTCTGAATGTCCCAAAAACGCTTGCAGCCTGAAAAGGGCATTAACCCGCATGCTAGACCCCTGAAATTTCCCAAAATATTTTGGCCACGAAAAATTCATCCTACACCCCTGAAAGTTCAGAAAATGTTGGCAGCCCCAAAAAGGTCCTAAAATGCATCTTATTCCTGCAAAAATCTTGATAACTTTGGAGGCCCAAAAAAGGGGTTTACAGGCATCCTAGACCCCCTAAAGTCCAGAAAATGTTGATAGGCCAAAAACTGTGTCAGAGAGCTCTGAATGTCCCAAAAACGTTTGCAGCCTGAAAAGGGCAGTAATCCGCATCCTGGCCCCCTGAAATTCCCCAAAATATTTTTGGCCCAAAAAATACATCCTACATCCCTGAAGTTCAGAAACTGTTGGCAGCACAAAACAGGCCTTAAAATACATATTAGGCCTGCAAAAATGTAGAAAACATTGGAGGCCCAAAAAAGGGGTTTACAGGCATCCTACACCCCCTAAAGTCCAGAAAATGTTGGCGGCCCAAAAACTGTGTCAGAGAGCTCTGAATGTCCCAAAAACATTTGCAGTATGAAAAGGGCATTAACCCACATGCTAGACCCTTGAAATTCCCCAAAATATTTTGGCCACGAAAAATTCATCCTACACCCCTGAAAATTCAGAAAATGTTGGCAGCACAAAAAAGGTCTTAAAATACATACTAGGCCTCCAAAAATGTAGAAAACTTTGGAGGCCCAAAAAAGGGGTTCACAGGCATCCTAGACCCCCTAAAGTCCAGAAAATGTTGGTAGGCCAAAAACTGTGTCAGAGAGCTCTGAATGTCCCAAAAACGTTTGCAGCCTGAAAAGGGCATTAACCCACATCCTAAACCCCTGAAAATTCCCAAAAACATTTTTGGCCCGAAAAATGCATCCTACACCCCTGAAAGTTCAGAAAATGTTGGCAGCCCCAAAAAGGCCTTAAAATGCATCTTATTCCTGCAAAAATCTTGATAACTTTGGAGGCCCAAAAAAGGGGTTTACAGGCATCCTAGACCCACTAAAGTCCAGAAAATGTTGGTTGGCCAAAAACTGTGTCAGGGAGCTCTGAATGTGCCAACAACATGTCCAGCCTGAAAAGGGCATTAACCCACATCCTAAACCCCTGAAATTCCCAAAAACATTTTTGGCCCGAAAAATGCATCCTACACCCCTGAAAGTTCAGAAAATGTTGGCAGCCCCAAAAAGGCCTTAAAATGCATCTTATTCCTGCAAAAATCTTGATAACTTTGGAGGCCCAAAAAAGGGGTTTACATCCTAGACCCCATAAAGTCCAGAAAATGTTGGTGACCCGAAAACAGTGTCAGTGAGCTCTGAATGTCCCAAAAATATGTGCAGCCTGAAAAGGGCATTAATCCGCATCCTGGCCCCCTGAAATTCCCCAAAATATTTTTGGCCCAAAAAATGCATGCTATATCCCTGAAGTTCAGAAAATGTTGGCAGCCCCACATCCTAAACCCCTGAAATTCCCCCAAAAATTTTTGGCCCGAAAAATGCATCCTACACCCCTGAAAGTTCAGAAACTGTTGGCAGCCACAAAAAGGCCTTAAAATGCATCTTATTCCTGCAAAAATCTTGATAACTTTGGAGGCCCAAAAAAGGGGTTTACATCCTAGACCCCATAAAGTCCAGAAAATGTTGGTGACCCGAAAACAGTGTCAGAGAGCTCTGAATGTCCCAAAAATATTTGCAGCCTGAAAAGGGCATTAATCCGCATCCTGGCCCCCTGAAATTCCCCAAAATATTTTTGGCCCAAAAAATGCATCCTACATCCCTGAAAATTCAGAAAATGTTGGCAGCACAAAAAAGGCCTTAAAATACATATTAGGCCTGCAAAAATGTAGAAAACTTTGGAGGCCCAAAAAAGGGGTTTACAGGCATCCTAGACCCCCTAAAGTCCAGAAAATGTTGGCGGCCCAAAAACTGTGTCAGAGAGCTCTGAATGTCCCAAAAACGCTTGCAGCCTGAAAAGGGCATTAACCCGCATGCTAGACCCCTGAAATTTCCCAAAATATTTTGGCCACGAAAAATTCATCCTACACCCCTGAAAGTTCAGAAAATGTTGGCAGCCCCAAAAAGGCCCTAAAATGCATCTTATTCCTGCAAAAATCTTGATAACTTTGGAGGCCCAAAAAAGGGGTTTACAGGCATCCTAGACCCCCTAAAGTCCAGAAAATGTTGGTAGGCCAAAAACTGTGTCAGAGAGCTCTGAATGTCCCAAAAACGTTTGCAGCCTGAAAAGGGCAGTAATCCGCATCCTGGCCCCCTGAAATTCCCCAAAATATTTTTGGCCCAAAAAATACATCCTACATCCCTGAAGTTCAGAAACTGTTGGCAGCACAAAACAGGCCTTAAAATACATATTAGGCCTGCAAAAATGTAGAAAACATTGGAGGCCCAAAAAAGGGGTTTACAGGCATCCTACACCCCCTAAAGTCCAGAAAATGTTGGCGGCCCAAAAACTGTGTCAGAGAGCTCTGAATGTCCCAAAAACATTTGCAGTCTGAAAAGGGCATTAACCCACATGCTAGACCCTTGAACTTCCCCAAAATATTTTGGCCACGAAAAATTCATCCTACACCCCTGAAAATTCAGAAAATGTTGGCAGCACAAAAAAGGTCTTAAAATACATACTAGGCCTCCAAAAATGTAGAAAACTGTGGAGGCCCAAAAAAGGGGTTTACAGGCATCCTAGACCCCCTAAAGTCCAGAAAATGTTGGTAGGCCAAAAACTGTGTCAGAGAGCTCTGAATGTCCCAAAAACATTTCCAGCCTGAAAAGGGCATTAACCCACATCCTAAACCCCTGAAATTCCCAAAAACATTTTTGGCCCGAAAAATGCATCCTACACCCCTGAAAGTTCAGAAACTGTTGGCAGCCACAAAAAGGCCTTAAAATGCATCTTATTCCTGCAAAAATCTTGATAACTTTGGAGGCCCAAAAAAGGGGTTTACATCCTAGACCCCATAAAGTCCAGAAAATGTTGGTGACCCGAAAACAGTGTCAGAGAGCTCTGCATGTCCCAAAAATATTTGCAGCCCGAAAAGGGCATTAATCCGCATCCTGGCCCCCTGAAATTCCCCAAAAACATGTTTGGCCCGAAAAATGCATCCTACACCCCTGAAAGTTCAGAAAATGTTGGCAGCCCCAAAAAGGCCTTAAAATGCATCTTATTCCTGCAAAAATCTTGATAACTTTGGAGGCCCAAAAAAGGGGTTTACAGGCATCCTAGACCCACTAAAGTCCAGAAAATGTTGGCGGCCCAAAAACTGTGTCAGAGAGCTCTGAATGTCCCAAAAACGCTTGCAGCCTGAAAAGGGCATTAACCCGCATGCTAGACCCCTGAAATTTCCCAAAAACATTTTTGGCCCGAAAAATGCATCCTACACCCCTGAAAGTTCAGAAAATGTTGGCAGCCCCACATCCTAAACCCCTGAAATTCCCAAAAACATTTTTGGCCCGAAAAATGCATCCTACACCCCTGAAAATTCAGAAAATGTTGGCAGCACAAAAAAAGGCCGTAAAATACATATCAGGCCTCTAAAAATGTAGAAAACTTTGGAGGCCCAAAAAAGGGGTTTACAGGCATCCTAGACCCCCTAAAGTCCAGAAAATGTTGGTAGGCCAAAAACTGTGTCAGAGAGCTCTGAATGTCCCAAAAACGTTTGCAGCCTGAAAAGGGCATTAACCCACATCCTAAACCCCTGAAATTCCCAAAAACATTTTTGGCCCGAAAAATGCATCCTACACCCCTGAAAGTTCAGAAAATGTTGGCAGCCCCAAAAAGGCCTTAAAATGCATCTTATTCCTGCAAAAATCTTGATAACTTTGGAGGCCCAAAAAAGGGGTTTACATCCTAGACCCCCTAAAGTCCAGAAAATGTTGGCGGCCCAAAAACTGTGTCAGAGAGCTCTGAATGTCCCAATAACGCTTGCAGCCTGAAAAGGGCATTAACCCGCATGCTAGACCCCTGAAATTTCCCAAAATATTTTGGCCACGAAAAATTCATCCTACACCCCTGAAAGTTCAGAAAATGTTGGCAGCCCCACATCCTAAACCCCTGAAATTCCCCCAAAAATTTTTGGCCCGAAAAATGCATCCTACACCCCTGAAAGTTCAGAAACTGTTGGCAGCCACAAAAAGGCCTTAAAATGCATCTTATTCCTGCAAAAATCTTGATAACTTTGGAGGCCCAAAAAGGGGTTTACATCCTAGACCCCATAAAGTCCAGAAAATGTTGGTGACCCGAAAACAGTGTCAGAGAGCTCTGAATGTCCCAAAAATATTTGCAGCCTGAAAAGGGCATTAATCCGCATCCTGGCCCCCTGAAATTCCCCAAAATATTTTTGGCCCAAAAAATGCATCCTACATCCCTGAAAATTCAGAAAATGTTGGCAGCACAAAAAAAGGCCGTAAAATACATATCAGGCCTCTAAAAATGTAGAAAACTTTGGAGGCCCAAAAAAGGGGTTTACAGGCATCCTAGACCCCCTAAAGTCCAGAAAATGTTGGTAGGCCAAAAACTGTGTCAGAGAGCTCTGAATGTCCCAAAAACGTTTGCAGCCTGAAAAGGGCATTAACCCACATCCTAAACCCCTGAAATTCCCAAAAACATTTTTGGCCCGAAAAATGCATCCTACACCCCTGAAAGTTCAGAAAATGTTGGCAGCCCCAAAAAGGCCTTAAAATGCATCTTATTCCTGCAAAAATCTTGATAACTTTGGAGGCCCAAAAAAGGGGTTTACAGGCATCCTAGACCCACTAAAGTCCAGAAAATGTTGGTTGGCCAAAAACTGTGTCAGGGAGCTCTGAATGTCCCAACAACATTTCCAGCCTGAAAAGGGCATTAACCCACATCCTAAACCCCTGAAATTCCCAAAAACATTTTTGGCCCGAAAAATGCATCCTACACCCCTGAAAGTTCAGAAAATGTTGGCAGCCCCAAAAAGGCCTTAAAATGCATCTTATTCCTGCAAAAATCTTGATAACTTTGGAGGCCCAAAAAAGGGGTTTACATCCTAGACCCCATAAAGTCCAGAAAATGTTGGTGACCCGAAAACAGTGTCAGAGAGCTCTGAATGTCCCAAAAATATGTGCAGCCTGAAAAGGGCATTAATCCGCATCCTGGCCCCCTGAAATTCCCCAAAATATTTTTGGCCCAAAAAATGCATGCTATATCCCTGAAGTTCAGAAAATGTTGGCAGCACAAAACAGGCCTTAAAATACATATTAGGCCTGCAAAAATGTAGAAAACTTTGGAGGCCCAAAAAAGGGGTTTACAGGCATCCTAGACCCCATAAAGTCCAGAAAATGTTGGTGGCCCATAAACTGTGTCAGAGAGCTCTGAATGTCCCAAAAACATTTGCAGTCTGAAAAGGGCATTAACCCACATGCTAGACCCCTGAAATTCCCCAAAATATTTTGGCCACGAAAAATTCATCCTACACCCCTGAAAATTCAGAAAATGTTGGCAGCATAAAAAAGGCCTTAAAATACATATTAGGCCTCCAAAAATGTAGAAAACTGTGGAGGCCCAAAAAAGGGGTTTACAGGCATCCTAGACCCCCTAAAGTCCAGAAAATGTTGGTAGGCCAAAAACTGTGTCAGAGAGCTCTGAATGTCCCAAAAACATTTCCAGCCTGAAAAGGGCATTAACCCACATCCTAAACCCCTGAAATTCCCAAAAACATTTTTGGCCCGAAAAATGCATCCTACACCCCTGAAAGTTCAGAAAATGTTGGCAGCCCCAAAAAGGCCTTAAAATGCATCTTATTCCTGCAAAAATCTTGATAACTTTGGAGGCCCAAAAAAGGGGTTTACATCCTAGACCCCATAAAGTCCAGAAAATGTTGGTGACCCGAAAACAGTGTCAGAGAGCTCTGAATGTCCCAAAAATATGTGCAGCCTGAAAAGGGCATTAATCCGCATCCTGGCCCCCTGAAATTCCCCAAAATATTTTTGGCCCAAAAAATGCATGCTATATCCCTGAAGTTCAGAAAATGTTGGCAGCACAAAACAGGCCTTAAAATACATATTAGGCCTGCAAAAATGTAGAAAACTTTGGAGGCCAAAAAAAGGGGTTTACAGGCATCCTAGACCCCATAAAGTCCAGAAAATGTTGGTGGCCCATAAACTGTGTCAGAGAGCTCTGAATGTCCCAAAAACATTTGCAGTCTGAAAAGGGCATTAACCCGCATGCTAGACCCCTGAAATTCCCCAAAATATTTTGGCCACGAAAAATTCATCCTACACCCCTGAAAATTCAGAAAATGTTGGCAGCATAAAAAAGGCCTTAAAATACATATTAGGCCTCCAAAAATGTAGAAAACTGTGGAGGCCCAAAAAAGGGGTTTACAGGCATCCTAGACCCCCTAAAGTCCAGAAAATGTTGGTAGGCCAAAAACTGTGTCAGAGAGCTCTGAATGTCCCAAAAACATTTCCAGCCTGAAAAGGGCATTAACCCACATCCTAAACCCCTGAAATTCCCAAAAACATTTTTGGCCCGAAAAATGCATCCTACACCCCTGAAAGTTCAGAAAATGTTGGCAGCCCCAAAAAGGCCTTAAAATGCATCTTATTCCTGCAAAAATCTTGATAACTTTGGAGGCCCAAAAAAGGGGTTTACATCCTAGACCCCATAAAGTCCAGAAAATGTTGGTGACCCGAAAACAGTGTCAGAGAGCTCTGAATGTCCCAAAAATATGTGCAGCCTGAAAAGGGCATTAATCCGCATCCTGGCCCCCTGAAATTCCCCAAAATATTTTTGGCCCAAAAAATGCATGCTATATCCCTGAAGTTCAGAAAATGTTGGCAGCACAAAACAGGCCTTAAAATACATATTAGGCCTGCAAAAATGTAGAAAACTTTGGAGGCCAAAAAAAGGGGTTTACAGGCATCCTAGACCCCATAAAGTCCAGAAAATGTTGGTGGCCCATAAACTGTGTCAGAGAGCTCTGAATGTCCCAAAAACATTTGCAGTCTGAAAAGGGCATTAACCCGCATGCTAGACCCCTGAAATTCCCCAAAATATTTTGGCCACGAAAAATTCATCCTACACCCCTGAAAATTCAGAAAATGTTGGCAGCATAAAAAAGGCCTTAAAATACATATTAGGCCTCCAAAAATGTAGAAAACTGTGGAGGCCCAAAAAAGGGGTTTACAGGCATCCTAGACCCCCTAAAGTCCAGAAAATGTTGGTAGGCCAAAAACTGTGTCAGAGAGCTCTGAATGTCCCAAAAACATTTCCAGCCTGAAAAGGGCATTAACCCACATCCTAAACCCCTGAAATTCCCAAAAACATTTTTGGCCCGAAAAATGCATCCTACACCCCTGAAAGTTCAGAAACTGTTGGCAGCCACAAAAAGGCCTTAAAATGCATCTTATTCCTGCAAAAATCTTGATAACTTTGGAGGCCCAAAAAAGGGGTTTACATCCTAGACCCCATAAAGTCCAGAAAATGTTGGTGACCCGAAAACAGTGTCAGAGAGCTCTGCATGTCCCAAAAATATTTGCAGCCCGAAAAGGGCATTAATCCGCATCCTGGCCCCCTGAAATTCCCCAAAATATTTTTGGCCCGAAAAATGCATCCTACATCCCTGAAAATTCAGAAAATGTTGGCAGCACAAAAAAGGCCTTAAAATACATATTAGGCCTGCAAAAATGTAGAAAAGTTTGGAGGCCCAAAAAAGGGGTTTACAGGCATCCTAGACCCCCTAAAGTCTAGAAAATGTTGGCGGCCCAAAAACTGTGTCAGAGAGCTCTGAATGTCCCAAAAACGCTTGCAGCCTGAAAAGGGCATTAACCCGCATGCTAGACCCCTGAAATTTCCCAAAATATTTTGGCCACGAAAAATTCATCCTACACCCCTGAAAGTTCAGAAAATGTTGGCAGCCCCACATCCTAAACCCCTGAAATTCCCAAAAACATTTTTGGCCCGAAAAATGCATCCTACACCCCTGAAAATTCAGAAAATGTTGGCAGCACAAAAAAAGGCCGTAAAATACATATCAGGCCTCTAAAAATGTAGAAAACTTTGGAGGCCCAAAAAAGGGGTTTACAGGCATCCTAGACCCCCTAAAGTCCAGAAAATGTTGGTAGGCCAAAAACTGTGTCAGAGAGCTCTGAATGTCCCAAAAACGTTTGCAGCCTGAAAAGGGCATTAACCCACATCCTAAACCCCTGAAATTCCCAAAAACATTTTTGGCCCGAAAAATGCATCCTACACCCCTGAAAGTTCAGAAAATGTTGGCAGCCCCAAAAAGGCCTTAAAATGCATCTTATTCCTGCAAAAATCTTGATAACTTTGGAGGCCCAAAAAAGGGGTTTACATCCTAGACCCCATAAAGTCCAGAAAATGTTGGTGACCCGAAAACAGTGTCAGAGAGCTCTGAATGTCCCAAAAATATGTGCAGCCTGAAAAGGGCATTAATCCACATCCTGGCCCCCTGAAATTCCCCAAAATATTTTTGGCCCAAAAAATGCATCCTACGTCCCTGAAAATTCAGAAAATGTTGGCAGCACAAAACAGGCCTTAAAATACATATTAGGCCTGCAAAAATGTAGAAAACTTTGGAGGCCCAAAAAAGGGGTTTACAGGCATCCTAGACCCCCTAAAGTCCAGAAAATGTTGGCAGCCCAAAAACTGTGTCAGAGAGCTCTGAATGTCCCAAAAACGCTTGCAGCCTGAAAAGGGCATTAACCCGCATGCTAGACCCCTGAAATTTCCCAAAATATTTTGGCCACGAAAAATTCATCCTACACCCCTGAAAGTTCAGAAAATGTTGGCAGCCCCACATCCTAAACCCCTGAAATTCCCCAAAAAATGTTTGGCCCGAAAAATGCATCCTACACCCCTGAAAGTTCAGAAACTGTTGGCAGCCACAAAAAGGCCTTAAAATGCATCTTATTCCTGCAAAAATCTTGATAACTTTGGAGGCCCAAAAAAGGGGTTTACATCCTAGACCCCATAAAGTCCAGAAAATGTTGGTGACCCGAAAACAGTGTCAGAGAGCTCTGAATGTCCCAAAAATATTTGCAGCCTGAAAAGGGCATTAATCCGCATCCTGGCCCCCTGAAATTCCCCAAAATATTTTTGGCCCAAAAAATGCATCCTACATCCCTGAAAATTCAGAAAATGTTGGCAGCACAAAAAAGGCCTTAAAATACATATTAGGCCTGCAAAAATGTAGAAAACTTTGGAGGCCCAAAAAAGGGGTTTACAGGCATCCTAGACCCCCTAAAGTCCAGAAAATGTTGGCGGCCCAAAAACTGTGTCAGAGAGCTCTGAATGTCCCAAAAACGCTTGCAGCCTGAAAAGGGCATTAACCCGCATGCTAGACCCCTGAAATTTCCCAAAATATTTTGGCCACGAAAAATTCATCCTACACCCCTGAAAGTTCAGAAAATGTTGGCAGCCCCAAAAAGGTCCTAAAATGCATCTTATTCCTGCAAAAATCTTGATAACTTTGGAGGCCCAAAAAAGGGGTTTACAGGCATCCTAGACCCCCTAAAGTCCAGGAAATGTTGATAGGCCAAAAACTGTGTCAGAGAGCTCTGAATGTCCCAAAAACGTTTGCAGCCTGAAAAGGGCAGTAATCCACATCCTGGCCCCCTGAAATTCCCCAAAATATTTTTGGCCCAAAAAATACATCCTACATCCCTGAAGTTCAGAAACTGTTGGCAGCACAAAACAGGCCTTAAAATACATATTAGGCCTGCAAAAATGTAGAAAACATTGGAGGCCCAAAAAAGGGGTTTACAGGCATCCTACACCCCCTAAAGTCCAGAAAATGTTGGCGGCCCAAAAACTGTGTCAGAGAGCTCTGAATGTCCCAAAAACATTTGCAGTATGAAAAGGGCATTAACCCACATGCTAGACCCTTGAAATTCCCCAAAATATTTTGGCCACGAAAAATTCATCCTACACCCCTGAAAATTCAGAAAATGTTGGCAGCACAAAAAAGGTCTTAAAATACATACTAGGCCTCCAAAAATGTAGAAAACTTTGGAGGCCCAAAAAAGGGGTTCACAGGCATCCTAGACCCCCTAAAGTCCAGAAAATGTTGGTAGGCCAAAAACTGTGTCAGAGAGCTCTGAATGTCCCAAAAACGTTTGCAGCCTGAAAAGGGCATTAACCCACATCCTAAACCCCTGAAAATTCCCAAAAACATTTTTGGCCTGAAAAATGCATCCTACACCCCTGAAAGTTCAGAAAATGTTGGCAGCCCCAAAAAGGCCTTAAAATGCATCTTATTCCTGCAAAAATCTTGATAACTTTGGAGGCCCAAAAAAGGGGTTTACAGGCATCCTAGACCCACTAAAGTCCAGAAAATGTTGGTTGGCCAAAAACTGTGTCAGGGAGCTCTGAATGTGCCAACAACATGTCCAGCCTGAAAAGGGCATTAACCCACATCCTAAACCCCTGAAATTCCCAAAAACATTTTTGGCCCGAAAAATGCATCCTACACCCCTGAAAGTTCAGAAAATGTTGGCAGCCCCAAAAAGGCCTTAAAATGCATCTTATTCCTGCAAAAATCTTGATAACTTTGGAGGCCCAAAAAAGGGGTTTACATCCTAGACCCCATAAAGTCCAGAAAATGTTGGTGACCCGAAAACAGTGTCAGTGAGCTCTGAATGTCCCAAAAATATGTGCAGCCTGAAAAGGGCATTAATCCGCATCCTGGCCCCCTGAAATTCCCCAAAATATTTTTGGCCCAAAAAATGCATGCTATATCCCTGAAGTTCAGAAAATGTTGGCAGCCCCACATCCTAAACCCCTGAAATTCCCCCAAAAATTTTTGGCCCGAAAAATGCATCCTACACCCCTGAAAGTTCAGAAACTGTTGGCAGCCACAAAAAGGCCTTAAAATGCATCTTATTCCTGCAAAAATCTTGATAACTTTGGAGGCCCAAAAAAGGGGTTTACATCCTAGACCCCATAAAGTCCAGAAAATGTTGGTGACCCGAAAACAGTGTCAGAGAGCTCTGAATGTCCCAAAAATATTTGCAGCCTGAAAAGGGCATTAATCCGCATCCTGGCCCCCTGAAATTCCCCAAAATATTTTTGGCCCAAAAAATGCATCCTACATCCCTGAAAATTCAGAAAATGTTGGCAGCACAAAAAAGGCCTTAAAATACATATTAGGCCTGCAAAAATGTAGAAAACTTTGGAGGCCCAAAAAAGGGGTTTACAGGCATCCTAGACCCCCTAAAGTCCAGAAAATGTTGGCGGCCCAAAAACTGTGTCAGAGAGCTCTGAATGTCCCAAAAACGCTTGCAGCCTGAAAAGGGCATTAACCCGCATGCTAGACCCCTGAAATTTCCCAAAATATTTTGGCCACGAAAAATTCATCCTACACCCCTGAAAGTTCAGAAAATGTTGGCAGCCCCACATCCTAAACCCCTGAAATTCCCAAAAACATTTTTGGCCCGAAAAATGCATCCTACACCCCTGAAAATTCAGAAAATGTTGGCAGCACAAAAAAAGGCCGTAAAATACATATCAGGCCTCTAAAAATGTAGAAAACTTTGGAGGCCCAAAAAAGGGGTTTACAGGCATCCTAGACCCCCTAAAGTCCAGAAAATGTTGGTAGGCCAAAAACTGTGTCAGAGAGCTCTGAATGTCCCAAAAACGTTTGCAGCCTGAAAAGGGCATTAACCCACATCCTAAACCCCTGAAATTCCCAAAAACATTTTTGGCCCGAAAAATGCATCCTACACCCCTGAAAGTTCAGAAAATGTTGGCAGCCCCAAAAAGGCCTTAAAATGCATCTTATTCCTGCAAAAATCTTGATAACTTTGGAGGCCCAAAAAAGGGGTTTACATCGTAGACCCCATAAAGTCCAGAAAATGTTGGTGACCCGAAAACAGTGTCAGAGAGCTCTGAATGTCCCAAAAATATGTGCAGCCTGAAAAGGGCATTAATCCACATCCTGGCCCCCTGAAATTCCCCAAAATATTTTTGGCCCAAAAAATGCATCCTACGTCCCTGAAAATTCAGAAAATGTTGGCAGCACAAAACAGGCCTTAAAATACATATTAGGCCTGCAAAAATGTAGAAAACTTTGGAGGCCCAAAAAAGGGGTTTACAGGCATCCTAGACCCCCTAAAGTCCAGAAAATGTTGGCAGCCCAAAAACTGTGTCAGAGAGCTCTGAATGTCCCAAAAACGCTTGCAGCCTGAAAAGGGCATTAACCCGCATGCTAGACCCCTGAAATTTCCCAAAATATTTTGGCCACGAAAAATTCATCCTACACCCCTGAAAGTTCAGAAAATGTTGGCAGCCCCACATCCTAAACCCCTGAAATTCCCCAAAAAATGTTTGGCCCGAAAAATGCATCCTACACCCCTGAAAGTTCAGAAACTGTTGGCAGCCACAAAAAGGCCTTAAAATGCATCTTATTCCTGCAAAAATCTTGATAACTTTGGAGGCCCAAAAAAGGGGTTTACATCCTAGACCCCATAAAGTCCAGAAAATGTTGGTGACCCGAAAACAGTGTCAGAGAGCTCTGAATGTCCCAAAAATATTTGCAGCCTGAAAAGGGCATTAATCCGCATCCTGGCCCCCTGAAATTCCCCAAAATATTTTTGGCCCAAAAAATGCATCCTACATCCCTGAAAATTCAGAAAATGTTGGCAGCACAAAAAAGGCCTTAAAATACATATTAGGCCTGCAAAAATGTAGAAAACTTTGGAGGCCCAAAAAAGGGGTTTACAGGCATCCTAGACCCCCTAAAGTCCAGAAAATGTTGGCGGCCCAAAAACTGTGTCAGAGAGCTCTGAATGTCCCAAAAACGCTTGCAGCCTGAAAAGGGCATTAACCCGCATGCTAGACCCCTGAAATTTCCCAAAATATTTTGGCCACGAAAAATTCATCCTACACCCCTGAAAGTTCAGAAAATGTTGGCAGCCCCAAAAAGGTCCTAAAATGCATCTTATTCCTGCAAAAATCTTGATAACTTTGGAGGCCCAAAAAAGGGGTTTACAGGCATCCTAGACCCCCTAAAGTCCAGGAAATGTTGATAGGCCAAAAACTGTGTCAGAGAGCTCTGAATGTCCCAAAAACGTTTGCAGCCTGAAAAGGGCAGTAATCCACATCCTGGCCCCCTGAAATTCCCCAAAATATTTTTGGCCCAAAAAATACATCCTACATCCCTGAAGTTCAGAAACTGTTGGCAGCACAAAACAGGCCTTAAAATACATATTAGGCCTGCAAAAATGTAGAAAACATTGGAGGCCCAAAAAAGGGGTTTACAGGCATCCTACACCCCCTAAAGTCCAGAAAATGTTGGCGGCCCAAAAACTGTGTCAGAGAGCTCTGAATGTCCCAAAAACATTTGCAGTATGAAAAGGGCATTAACCCACATGCTAGACCCTTGAAATTCCCCAAAATATTTTGGCCACGAAAAATTCATCCTACACCCCTGAAAATTCAGAAAATGTTGACAGCACAAAAAAGGTCTTAAAATACATACTAGGCCTCCAAAAATGTAGAAAACTTTGGAGGCCCAAAAAAGGGGTTCACAGGCATCCTAGACCCCCTAAAGTCCAGAAAATGTTGGTAGGCCAAAAACTGTGTCAGAGAGCTCTGAATGTCCCAAAAACGTTTGCAGCCTGAAAAGGGCATTAACCCACATCCTAAACCCATGAAAATTCCCAAAAACATTTTTGGCCCGAAAAATGCATCCTACACCCCTGAAAGTTCAGAAAATGTTGGCAGCCCCAAAAAGGCCTTAAAATGCATCTTATTCCTGCAAAAATCTTGATAACTTTGGAGGCCCAAAAAAGGGGTTTACAGGCATCCTAGACCCACTAAAGTCCAGAAAATGTTGGTTGGCCAAAAACTGTGTCAGGGAGCTCTGAATGTGCCAACAACATGTCCAGCCTGAAAAGGGCATTAACCCACATCCTAAACCCCTGAAATTCCCAAAAACATTTTTGGCCCGAAAAATGCATGCTATATCCCTGAAGTTCAGAAAATGTTGGCAGCCCCACATCCTAAACCCCTGAAATTCCCCCAAAAATTTTTGGCCCGAAAAATGCATCCTACACCCCTGAAAGTTCAGAAACTGTTGGCAGCCACAAAAAGGCCTTAAAATGCATCTTATTCCTGCAAAAATCTTGATAACTTTGGAGGCCCAAAAAAGGGGTTTACATCCTAGACCCCATAAAGTCCAGAAAATGTTGGTGACCCGAAAACAGTGTCAGAGAGCTCTGCATGTCCCAAAAATATTTGCAGCCCGAAAAGGGCATTAATCCGCATCCTGGCCCCCTGAAATTCCCCAAAATATTTTTGGCCCGAAAAATGCATCCTACATCCCTGAAAATTCAGAAAATGTTGGCAGCACAAAAAAGGCCTTAAAATACATATTAGGCCTGCAAAAATGTAGAAAACTTTGGAGGCCCAAAAAAGGGGTTTACAGGCATCCTAGACCCCCTAAAGTCCAGAAAATGTTGGCGGCCCAAAAACTGTGTCAGAGAGCTCTGAATGTCCCAAAAACGCTTGCAGCCTGAAAAGGGCATTAACCCGCATGCTAGACCCCTGAAATTTCCCAAAATATTTTGGCCACGAAAAAAATTCATCCTACACCCCTGAAAGTTCAGAAAATGTTGGCAGCCCCACATCCTAAACCCCTGAAATTCCCAAAAACATTTTTGGCCCGTAAAATGCATCCTACACCCCTGAAAATTCAGAAAATGTTGGCAGCACAAAAAAAGGCCGTAAAATACATATCAGGCCTCTAAAAATGTAGAAAACTTTGGAGGCCCAAAAAAGGGGTTTACAGGCATCCTAGACCCCCTAAAGTCCAGAAAATGTTGGTAGGCCAAAAACTGTGTCAGAGAGCTCTGAATGTCCCAAAAACGTTTGCAGCCTGAAAAGGGCATTAACCCACATCCTAAACCCCTGAAATTCCCAAAATCATTTTTGGCCCGAAAAATGCATCCTACACCCCTGAAAGTTCAGAAAATGTTGGCAGCCCCAAAAAGGCCTTAAAATGCATCTTATTCCTGCAAAAATCTTGATAACTTTGGAGGCCCAAAAAAGGGGTTTAGATCCTAGACCCCATAAAGTCCAGAAAATGTTGGTGACCCGAAAACAGTGTCAGAGAGCTCTGAATGTCCCAAAAATATGTGCAGCCTGAAAAGGGCATTAATCCACATCCTGGCCCCCTGAAATTCCCCAAAATATTTTTGGCCCAAAAAATGCATCCTACGTCCCTGAAAATTCAGAAAATGTTGGCAGCACAAAAAAGGCCTTAAAATACATATTAGGCCTGCAAAAATGTAGAAAACTTTGGAGGCCCAAAAAAGGGGTTTACAGGCATCCTAGACCCCCTAAAGTCCAGAAAATGTTGGCGGCCCAAAAACTGTGTCAGAGAGCTCTGAATGTCCCAAAAACGCTTGCAGCCTGAAAAGGGCATTAACCCGCATGCTAGACCCCTGAAATTTCCCAAAATATTTTGGCCACGAAAAATTCATCCTACACCCCTGAAAGTTCAGAAAATGTTGGCAGCCCCACATCCTAAACCCCTGAAATTCCCCAAAAAATTTTTGGCCCGAAAAATGCATCCTACACCCCTGAAAGTTCAGAAACTGTTGGCAGCCACAAAAAGGCCTTAAAATGCATCTTATTCCTGCAAAAATCTTGATAACTTTGGAGGCCCAAAAAAGGGGTTTACATCCTAGACCCCATAAAGTCCAGAAAATGTTGGTGACCCGAAAACAGTGTCAGAGAGCTCTGAATGTCCCAAAAATATTTGCAGCCTGAAAAGGGCATTAATCCGCATCCTGGCCCCCTGAAATTCCCCAAAATATTTTTGGCCCAAAAAATGCATCCTACATCCCTGAAAATTCAGAAAATGTTGGCAGCAAAAAAAAGGCCTTAAAATACATATTAGGCCTGCAAAAATGTAGAAAACTTTGGAGGTCCAAAAAAGGGGTTTACAGGCATCCTAGACCCCCTAAAGTCCAGAAAATGTTGGCGGCCCAAAAACTGTGTCAGAGAGCTCTGAATGTCCCAAAAACGCTTGCAGCCTGAAAAGGGCATTAACCCACATCCTAAACCCCTGAAAATTCCCAAAAACATTTTTGGCCCGAAAAATGCATCCTACACCCCTGAAAGTTCAGAAAATGTTGGCAGCCCCAAAAAGGCCTTAAAATGCATCATATTCCTGCAAAAATCTTGATAACTTTGGAGGCCCAAAAAAGGGGTTTACAGGCATCCTAGACCCACTAAAGTCCAGAAAATGTTGGTTGGCCAAAAACTGTGTCAGGGAGCTCTGAATGTCCCAACAACATTTCCAGCCTGAAAAGGGCATTAACCCACATCCTAAACCCCTGAAATTCCCAAAAACATTTTTGGCCCGAAAAATGCATCCTACACCCCTGAAAGTTCAGAAAATGCTGGCAGCCCCAAAAAGGCCTTAAAATGCATCTTATTCCTGCAAAAATCTTGATAACTTTGGAGGCCCAAAAAAGGGGTTTACATCCTAGACCCCATAAAGTCCAGAAAATGTTGGTGACCCGAAAACAGTGTCAGAGAGCTCTGAATGTCCCAAAAATATGTGCAGCCTGAAAAGGGCATTAATCCGCATCCTGGCCCCCTGAAATTCCCCAAAATATTTTTGGCCCAAAAAATGCATGCTATATCCCTGAAGTTCAGAAAATGTTGGCAGCACAAAACAGGCCTTAAAATACATATTAGGCCTGCAAAAATGTAGAAAACTTGGAGGCCCAAAAAAGGGGTTTATAGGCATCCTAGACCCCATAAAGTCCAGAAAATGTTGGTGGCCCATAAACTGTGTCAGAGAGCTCTGAATGTCCCAAAAACATTTGCAGTCTGAAAAGGGCATTAACCCGCATGCTAGACCCCTGAAATTCCCCAAAATATTTTGGCCACGAAAAATTCATCCTACACCCCTGAAAATTCAGAAAATGTTGGCAGCATAAAAAAGGCCTTAAAATACATATTAGGCCTCCAAAAATGTAGAAAACTGTGGAGGCCCAAAAAAGGGGTTTACAGGCATCCTAGACCCCCTAAAGTCCAGAAAATGTTGGTAGGCCAAAAACTGTGTCAGAGAGCTCTGAATGTCCCAAAAACATTTCCAGCCTGAAAAGGGCATTAACCCACATCCTAAACCCCTGAAATTCCCAAAAACATTTTTGGCCCGAAAAATGCATCCTACACCCCTGAAAGTTCAGAAACTGTTGGCAGCCACAAAAAGGCCTTAAAATGCATCTTATTCCTGCAAAAATCTTGATAACTTTGGAGGCCCAAAAAAGGGGTTTACATCCTAGACCCCATAAAGTCCAGAAAATGTTGGTGACCCGAAAACAGTGTCAGAGAGCTCTGCATGTCCCAAAAATATTTGCAGCCCGAAAAGGGCATTAATCCGCATCCTGGCCCCCTGAAATTCCCCAAAATATTTTTGGCCCAAAAAATGCATGCTATATCCCTGAAGTTCAGAAAATGTTGGCAGCACAAAACAGGCCTTAAAATACATATTAGGCCTGCAAAAATGTAGAAAACTTTGGAGGCCAAAAAAAGGGGTTTACAGGCATCCTAGACCCCATAAAGTCCAGAAAATGTTGGTGGCCCATAAACTGTGTCAGAGAGCTCTGAATGTCCCAAAAACATTTGCAGTCTGAAAAGGGCATTAACCCGCATGCTAGACCCCTGAAATTCCCCAAAATATTTTGGCCACGAAAAATTCATCCTACACCCCTGAAAATTCAGAAAATGTTGGCAACATAAAAAAGGCCTTAAAATACATATTAGGCCTCCAAAAATGTAGAAAACTGTGGAGGCCCAAAAAAGGGGTTTACAGGCATCCTAGACCCCCTAAAGTCCAGAAAATGTTGGTAGGCCAAAAACTGTGTCAGAGAGCTCTGAATGTCCCAAAAACATTTCCAGCCTGAAAAGGGCATTAACCCACATCCTAAACCCCTGAAATTCCCAAAAACATTTTTGGCCCGAAAAATGCATCCTACACCCCTGAAAGTTCAGAAAATGTTGGCAGCCCCAAAAAGGCCTTAAAATGCATCTTATTCCTGCAAAAATCTTGATAACTTTGGAGGCCCAAAAAAGGGGTTTACATCCTAGACCCCATAAAGTCCAGAAAATGTTGGTGACCCTAAAACAGTGTCAGAGAGCTCTGAATGTCCCAAAAATATGTGCAGCCTGAAAAGGGCATTAATCCGCATCCTGGCCCCCTGAAATTCCCCAAAATATTTTTGGCCCAAAAAATGCATGCTATATCCCTGAAGTTCAGAAAATGTTGGCAGCACAAAACAGGCCTTAAAACACATATTAGGCCTGCAAAAATGTAGAAAACTTTGGAGGCCAAAAAAAGGGGTTTACAGGCATCCTAGACCCCATAAAGTCCAGAAAATGTTGGTGGCCCATAAACTGTGTCAGAGAGCTCTGAATGTCCCAAAAACATTTGCAGTCTGAAAAGGGCATTAACCCGCATGCTAGACCCCTGAAATTCCCCAAAATATTTTGGCCACGAAAAATTCATCCTACACCCCTGAAAATTCAGAAAATGTTGGCAGCATAAAAAAGGCCTTAAAATACATATTAGGCCTCCAAAAATGTAGAAAACTGTGGAGGCCCAAAAAAGGGGTTTACAGGCATCCTAGACCCCCTAAAGTCCAGAAAATGTTGGTAGGCCAAAAACTGTGTCAGAGAGCTCTGAATGTCCCAAAAACATTTCCAGCCTGAAAAGGGCATTAACCCACATCCTAAACCCCTGAAATTCCCAAAAACATTTTTGGCCCGAAAAATGCATCCTACACCCCTGAAAGTTCAGAAACTGTTGGCAGCCACAAAAAGGCCTTAAAATGCATCTTATTCCTGCAAAAATCTTGATAACTTTGGAGGCCCAAAAAAGGGGTTTACATCCTAGACCCCATAAAGTCCAGAAAATGTTGGTGACCCGAAAACAGTGTCAGAGAGCTCTGCATGTCCCAAAAATATTTGCAGCCCGAAAAGGGCATTAATCCGCATCCTGGCCCCCTGAAATTCCCCAAAATATTTTTGGCCCGAAAAATGCATCCTACATCCCTGAAAATTCAGAAAATGTTGGCAGCACAAAAAAGGCCTTAAAATACATATTAGGCCTGCAAAAATGTAGAAAAGTTTGGAGGCCCAAAAAAGGGGTTTACAGGCATCCTAGACCCCCTAAAGTCTAGAAAATGTTGGCGGCCCAAAAACTGTGTCAGAGAGCTCTGAATGTCCCAAAAACGCTTGCAGCCTGAAAAGGGCATTAACCCGCATGCTAGACCCCTGAAATTTCCCAAAATATTTTGGCCACGAAAAATTCATCCTACACCCCTGAAAGTTCAGAAAATGTTGGCAGCCCCACATCCTAAACCCCTGAAATTCCCAAAAACATTTTTGGCCCGAAAAATGCATCCTACACCCCTGAAAATTCAGAAAATGTTGGCAGCACAAAAAAAGGCCGTAAAATACATATCAGGCCTCTAAAAATGTAGAAAACTTTGGAGGCCCAAAAAAGGGGTTTACAGGCATCCTAGACCCCCTAAAGTCCAGAAAATGTTGGTAGGCCAAAAACTGTGTCAGAGAGCTCTGAATGTCCCAAAAACGTTTGCAGCCTGAAAAGGGCATTAACCCACATCCTAAACCCCTGAAATTCCCAAAAACATTTTTGGCCCGAAAAATGCATCCTACACCCCTGAAAGTTCAGAAAATGTTGGCAGCCCCAAAAAGGCCTTAAAATGCATCTTATTCCTGCAAAAATCTTGATAACTTTGGAGGCCCAAAAAAGGGGTTTACATCCTAGACCCCATAAAGTCCAGAAAATGTTGGTGACCCGAAAACAGTGTCAGAGAGCTCTGAATGTCCCAAAAATATGTGCAGCCTGAAAAGGGCATTAATCCACATCCTGGCCCCCTGAAATTCCCCAAAATATTTTTGGCCCAAAAAATGCATCCTACGTCCCTGAAAATTCAGAAAATGTTGGCAGCACAAAACAGGCCTTAAAATACATATTAGGCCTGCAAAAATGTAGAAAACTTTGGAGGCCCAAAAAAGGGGTTTACAGGCATCCTAGACCCCCTAAAGTCCAGAAAATGTTGGCAGCCCAAAAACTGTGTCAGAGAGCTCTGAATGTCCCAAAAACGCTTGCAGCCTGAAAAGGGCATTAACCCGCATGCTAGACCCCTGAAATTTCCCAAAATATTTTGGCCACGAAAAATTCATCCTACACCCCTGAAAGTTCAGAAAATGTTGGCAGCCCCACATCCTAAACCCCTGAAATTCCCCAAAAAATGTTTGGCCCGAAAAATGCATCCTACACCCCTGAAAGTTCAGAAACTGTTGGCAGCCACAAAAAGGCCTTAAAATGCATCTTATTCCTGCAAAAATCTTGATAACTTTGGAGGCCCAAAAAAGGGGTTTACATCCTAGACCCCATAAAGTCCAGAAAATGTTGGTGACCCGAAAACAGTGTCAGAGAGCTCTGAATGTCCCAAAAATATTTGCAGCCTGAAAAGGGCATTAATCCGCATCCTGGCCCCCTGAAATTCCCCAAAATATTTTTGGCCCAAAAAATGCATCCTACATCCCTGAAAATTCAGAAAATGTTGGCAGCACAAAAAAGGCCTTAAAATACATATTAGGCCTGCAAAAATGTAGAAAACTTTGGAGGCCCAAAAAAGGGGTTTACAGGCATCCTAGACCCCCTAAAGTCCAGAAAATGTTGGCGGCCCAAAAACTGTGTCAGAGAGCTCTGAATGTCCCAAAAACGCTTGCAGCCTGAAAAGGGCATTAACCCGCATGCTAGACCCCTGAAATTTCCCAAAATATTTTGGCCACGAAAAATTCATCCTACACCCCTGAAAGTTCAGAAAATGTTGGCAGCCCCAAAAAGGTCCTAAAATGCATCTTATTCCTGCAAAAATCTTGATAACTTTGGAGGCCCAAAAAAGGGGTTTACAGGCATCCTAGACCCCCTAAAGTCCAGAAAATGTTGATAGGCCAAAAACTGTGTCAGAGAGCTCTGAATGTCCCAAAAACGTTTGCAGCCTGAAAAGGGCAGTAATCCGCATCCTGGCCCCCTGAAATTCCCCAAAATATTTTTGGCCCAAAAAATACATCCTACATCCCTGAAGTTCAGAAACTGTTGGCAGCACAAAACAGGCCTTAAAATACATATTAGGCCTGCAAAAATGTAGAAAACATTGGAGGCCCAAAAAAGGGGTTTACAGGCATCCTACACCCCCTAAAGTCCAGAAAATGTTGGCGGCCCAAAAACTGTGTCAGAGAGCTCTGAATGTCCCAAAAACATTTGCAGTATGAAAAGGGCATTAACCCACATGCTAGACCCTTGAAATTCCCCAAAATATTTTGGCCACGAAAAATTCATCCTACACCCCTGAAAATTCAGAAAATGTTGGCAGCACAAAAAAGGTCTTAAAATACATACTAGGCCTCCAAAAATGTAGAAAACTTTGGAGGCCCAAAAAAGGGGTTCACAGGCATCCTAGACCCCCTAAAGTCCAGAAAATGTTGGTAGGCCAAAAACTGTGTCAGAGAGCTCTGAATGTCCCAAAAACGTTTGCAGCCTGAAAAGGGCATTAACCCACATCCTAAACCCCTGAAAATTCCCAAAAACATTTTTGGCCCGAAAAATGCATCCTACACCCCTGAAAGTTCAGAAAATGTTGGCAGCCCCAAAAAGGCCTTAAAATGCATCTTATTCCTGCAAAAATCTTGATAACTTTGGAGGCCCAAAAAAGGGGTTTACAGGCATCCTAGACCCACTAAAGTCCAGAAAATGTTGGTTGGCCAAAAACTGTGTCAGGGAGCTCTGAATGTGCCAACAACATGTCCAGCCTGAAAAGGGCATTAACCCACATCCTAAACCCCTGAAATTCCCAAAAACATTTTTGGCCCGAAAAATGCATCCTACACCCCTGAAAGTTCAGAAAATGTTGGCAGCCCCAAAAAGGCCTTAAAATGCATCTTATTCCTGCAAAAATCTTGATAACTTTGGAGGCCCAAAAAAGGGGTTTACATCCTAGACCCCATAAAGTCCAGAAAATGTTGGTGACCCGAAAACAGTGTCAGTGAGCTCTGAATGTCCCAAAAATATGTGCAGCCTGAAAAGGGCATTAATCCGCATCCTGGCCCCCTGAAATTCCCCAAAATATTTTTGGCCCAAAAAATGCATGCTATATCCCTGAAGTTCAGAAAATGTTGGCAGCCCCACATCCTAAACCCCTGAAATTCCCCCAAAAATTTTTGGCCCGAAAAATGCATCCTACACCCCTGAAAGTTCAGAAACTGTTGGCAGCCACAAAAAGGCCTTAAAATGCATCTTATTCCTGCAAAAATCTTGATAACTTTGGAGGCCCAAAAAAGGGGTTTACATCCTAGACCCCATAAAGTCCAGAAAATGTTGGTGACCCGAAAACAGTGTCAGAGAGCTCTGAATGTCCCAAAAATATTTGCAGCCTGAAAAGGGCATTAATCCGCATCCTGGCCCCCTGAAATTCCCCAAAATATTTTTGGCCCAAAAAATGCATCCTACATCCCTGAAAATTCAGAAAATGTTGGCAGCACAAAAAAGGCCTTAAAATACATATTAGGCCTGCAAAAATGTAGAAAACTTTGGAGGCCCAAAAAAGGGGTTTACAGGCATCCTAGACCCCCTAAAGTCCAGAAAATGTTGGCGGCCCAAAAACTGTGTCAGAGAGCTCTGAATGTCCCAAAAACGCTTGCAGCCTGAAAAGGGCATTAACCCGCATGCTAGACCCCTGAAATTTCCCAAAATATTTTGGCCACGAAAAATTCATCCTACACCCCTGAAAGTTCAGAAAATGTTGGCAGCCCCAAAAAGGCCCTAAAATGCATCTTATTCCTGCAAAAATCTTAATAACTTTGGAGGCCCAAAAAAGGGGTTTACAGGCATCCTAGACCCCCTAAAGTCCAGAAAATGTTGGTAGGCCAAAAACTGTGTCAGAGAGCTCTGAATGTCCCAAAAACGTTTGCAGCCTGAAAAGGGCAGTAATCCGCATCCTGGCCCCCTGAAATTCCCCAAAATATTTTTGGCCCAAAAAATACATCCTACATCCCTGAAGTTCAGAAACTGTTGGCAGCACAAAACAGGCCTTAAAATACATATTAGGCCTGCAAAAATGTAGAAAACATTGGAGGCCCAAAAAAGGGGTTTACAGGCATCCTACACCCCCTAAAGTCCAGAAAATGTTGGCGGCCCAAAAACTGTGTCAGAGAGCTCTGAATGTCCCAAAAACATTTGCAGTCTGAAAAGGGCATTAACCCACATGCTAGACCCTTGAACTTCCCCAAAATATTTTGGCCACGAAAAATTCATCCTACACCCCTGAAAATTCAGAAAATGTTGGCAGCACAAAAAAGGTCTTAAAATACATACTAGGCCTCCAAAAATGTAGAAAACTGTGGAGGCCCAAAAAAGGGGTTTACAGGCATCCTAGACCCCCTAAAGTCCAGAAAATGTTGGTAGGCCAAAAACTGTGTCAGAGAGCTCTGAATGTCCCAAAAACATTTCCAGCCTGAAAAGGGCATTAACCCACATCCTAAACCCCTGAAATTCCCAAAAACATTTTTGGCCCGAAAAATGCATCCTACACCCCTGAAAGTTCAGAAACTGTTGGCAGCCACAAAAAGGCCTTAAAATGCATCTTATTCCTGCAAAAATCTTGATAACTTTGGAGGCCCAAAAAAGGGGTTTACATCCTAGACCCCATAAAGTCCAGAAAATGTTGGTGACCCGAAAACAGTGTCAGAGAGCTCTGCATGTCCCAAAAATATTTGCAGCCCGAAAAGGGCATTAATCCGCATCCTGGCCCCCTGAAATTCCCCAAAAACATGTTTGGCCCGAAAAATGCATCCTACACCCCTGAAAGTTCAGAAAATGTTGGCAGCCCCAAAAAGGCCTTAAAATGCATCTTATTCCTGCAAAAATCTTGATAACTTTGGAGGCCCAAAAAAGGGGTTTACATCCTAGACCCCCTAAAGTCCAGAAAATGTTGGCGGCCCAAAAACTGTGTCAGAGAGCTCTGAATGTCCCAATAACGCTTGCAGCCTGAAAAGGGCATTAACCCGCATGCTAGACCCCTGAAATTTCCCAAAATATTTTGGCCACGAAAAATTCATCCTACACCCCTGAAAGTTCAGAAAATGTTGGCAGCCCCACATCCTAAACCCCTGAAATTCCCCCAAAAATTTTTGGCCCGAAAAATGCATCCTACACCCCTGAAAGTTCAGAAACTGTTGGCAGCCACAAAAAGGCCTTAAAATGCATCTTATTCCTGCAAAAATCTTGATAACTTTGGAGGCCCAAAAAGGGGTTTACATCCTAGACCCCATAAAGTCCAGAAAATGTTGGTGACCCGAAAACAGTGTCAGAGAGCTCTGAATGTCCCAAAAATATTTGCAGCCTGAAAAGGGCATTAATCCGCATCCTGGCCCCCTGAAATTCCCCAAAATATTTTTGGCCCAAAAAATGCATCCTACATCCCTGAAAATTCAGAAAATGTTGGCAGCACAAAAAAAGGCCGTAAAATACATATCAGGCCTCTAAAAATGTAGAAAACTTTGGAGGCCCAAAAAAGGGGTTTACAGGCATCCTAGACCCCCTAAAGTCCAGAAAATGTTGGTAGGCCAAAAACTGTGTCAGAGAGCTCTGAATGTCCCAAAAACGTTTGCAGCCTGAAAAGGGCATTAACCCACATCCTAAACCCCTGAAATTCCCAAAAACATTTTTGGCCCGAAAAATGCATCCTACACCCCTGAAAGTTCAGAAAATGTTGGCAGCCCCAAAAAGGCCTTAAAATGCATCTTATTCCTGCAAAAATCTTGATAACTTTGGAGGCCCAAAAAAGGGGTTTACAGGCATCCTAGACCCACTAAAGTCCAGAAAATGTTGGTTGGCCAAAAACTGTGTCAGGGAGCTCTGAATGTCCCAACAACATTTCCAGCCTGAAAAGGGCATTAACCCACATCCTAAACCCCTGAAATTCCCAAAAACATTTTTGGCCCGAAAAATGCATCCTACACCCCTGAAAGTTCAGAAAATGTTGGCAGCCCCAAAAAGGCCTTAAAATGCATCTTATTCCTGCAAAAATCTTGATAACTTTGGAGGCCCAAAAAAGGGGTTTACATCCTAGACCCCATAAAGTCCAGAAAATGTTGGTGACCCGAAAACAGTGTCAGAGAGCTCTGAATGTCCCAAAAATATGTGCAGCCTGAAAAGGGCATTAATCCGCATCCTGGCCCCCTGAAATTCCCCAAAATATTTTTGGCCCAAAAAATGCATGCTATATCCCTGAAGTTCAGAAAATGTTGGCAGCACAAAACAGGCCTTAAAATACATATTAGGCCTGCAAAAATGTAGAAAACTTTGGAGGCCCAAAAAAGGGGTTTACAGGCATCCTAGACCCCATAAAGTCCAGAAAATGTTGGTGGCCCATAAACTGTGTCAGAGAGCTCTGAATGTCCCAAAAACATTTGCAGTCTGAAAAGGGCATTAACCCACATGCTAGACCCCTGAAATTCCCCAAAATATTTTGGCCACGAAAAATTCATCCTACACCCCTGAAAATTCAGAAAATGTTGGCAGCATAAAAAAGGCCTTAAAATACATATTAGGCCTCCAAAAATGTAGAAAACTGTGGAGGCCCAAAAAAGGGGTTTACAGGCATCCTAGACCCCCTAAAGTCCAGAAAATGTTGGTAGGCCAAAAACTGTGTCAGAGAGCTCTGAATGTCCCAAAAACATTTCCAGCCTGAAAAGGGCATTAACCCACATCCTAAACCCCTGAAATTCCCAAAAACATTTTTGGCCCGAAAAATGCATCCTACACCCCTGAAAGTTCAGAAAATGTTGGCAGCCCCAAAAAGGCCTTAAAATGCATCTTATTCCTGCAAAAATCTTGATAACTTTGGAGGCCCAAAAAAGGGGTTTACATCCTAGACCCCATAAAGTCCAGAAAATGTTGGTGACCCGAAAACAGTGTCAGAGAGCTCTGAATGTCCCAAAAATATGTGCAGCCTGAAAAGGGCATTAATCCGCATCCTGGCCCCCTGAAATTCCCCAAAATATTTTTGGCCCAAAAAATGCATGCTATATCCCTGAAGTTCAGAAAATGTTGGCAGCACAAAACAGGCCTTAAAATACATATTAGGCCTGCAAAAATGTAGAAAACTTTGGAGGCCAAAAAAAGGGGTTTACAGGCATCCTAGACCCCATAAAGTCCAGAAAATGTTGGTGGCCCATAAACTGTGTCAGAGAGCTCTGAATGTCCCAAAAACATTTGCAGTCTGAAAAGGGCATTAACCCGCATGCTAGACCCCTGAAATTCCCCAAAATATTTTGGCCACGAAAAATTCATCCTACACCCCTGAAAATTCAGAAAATGTTGGCAGCATAAAAAAGGCCTTAAAATACATATTAGGCCTCCAAAAATGTAGAAAACTGTGGAGGCCCAAAAAAGGGGTTTACAGGCATCCTAGACCCCCTAAAGTCCAGAAAATGTTGGTAGGCCAAAAACTGTGTCAGAGAGCTCTGAATGTCCCAAAAACATTTCCAGCCTGAAAAGGGCATTAACCCACATCCTAAACCCCTGAAATTCCCAAAAACATTTTTGGCCCGAAAAATGCATCCTACACCCCTGAAAGTTCAGAAAATGTTGGCAGCCCCAAAAAGGCCTTAAAATGCATCTTATTCCTGCAAAAATCTTGATAACTTTGGAGGCCCAAAAAAGGGGTTTACATCCTAGACCCCATAAAGTCCAGAAAATGTTGGTGACCCGAAAACAGTGTCAGAGAGCTCTGAATGTCCCAAAAATATGTGCAGCCTGAAAAGGGCATTAATCCGCATCCTGGCCCCCTGAAATTCCCCAAAATATTTTTGGCCCAAAAAATGCATGCTATATCCCTGAAGTTCAGAAAATGTTGGCAGCACAAAACAGGCCTTAAAATACATATTAGGCCTGCAAAAATGTAGAAAACTTTGGAGGCCAAAAAAAGGGGTTTACAGGCATCCTAGACCCCATAAAGTCCAGAAAATGTTGGTGGCCCATAAACTGTGTCAGAGAGCTCTGAATGTCCCAAAAACATTTGCAGTCTGAAAAGGGCATTAACCCGCATGCTAGACCCCTGAAATTCCCCAAAATATTTTGGCCACGAAAAATTCATCCTACACCCCTGAAAATTCAGAAAATGTTGGCAGCATAAAAAAGGCCTTAAAATACATATTAGGCCTCCAAAAATGTAGAAAACTGTGGAGGCCCAAAAAAGGGGTTTACAGGCATCCTAGACCCCCTAAAGTCCAGAAAATGTTGGTAGGCCAAAAACTGTGTCAGAGAGCTCTGAATGTCCCAAAAACATTTCCAGCCTGAAAAGGGCATTAACCCACATCCTAAACCCCTGAAATTCCCAAAAACATTTTTGGCCCGAAAAATGCATCCTACACCCCTGAAAGTTCAGAAACTGTTGGCAGCCACAAAAAGGCCTTAAAATGCATCTTATTCCTGCAAAAATCTTGATAACTTTGGAGGCCCAAAAAAGGGGTTTACATCCTAGACCCCATAAAGTCCAGAAAATGTTGGTGACCCGAAAACAGTGTCAGAGAGCTCTGCATGTCCCAAAAATATTTGCAGCCCGAAAAGGGCATTAATCCGCATCCTGGCCCCCTGAAATTCCCCAAAATATTTTTGGCCCGAAAAATGCATCCTACATCCCTGAAAATTCAGAAAATGTTGGCAGCACAAAAAAGGCCTTAAAATACATATTAGGCCTGCAAAAATGTAGAAAAGTTTGGAGGCCCAAAAAAGGGGTTTACAGGCATCCTAGACCCCCTAAAGT
Source organism: Ambystoma mexicanum (assembly GCF_040938575.1). Lineage (NCBI taxonomy): Eukaryota > Metazoa > Chordata > Amphibia > Caudata > Ambystomatidae > Ambystoma > Ambystoma mexicanum. The sequence goes on along the minus strand of NC_090935.1, from coordinate 1,301,594,160 downwards.
CTAGAAAATGTTGGCGGCCCAAAAACTGTGTCAGAGAGCTCTGAATGTCCCAAAAACGCTTGCAGCCTGAAAAGGGCATTAACCCGCATGCTAGACCCCTGAAATTTCCCAAAATATTTTGGCCACGAAAAATTCATCCTACACCCCTGAAAGTTCAGAAAATGTTGGCAGCCCCACATCCTAAACCCCTGAAATTCCCAAAAACATTTTTGGCCCGAAAAATGCATCCTACACCCCTGAAAATTCAGAAAATGTTGGCAGCACAAAAAAAGGCCGTAAAATACATATCAGGCCTCTAAAAATGTAGAAAACTTTGGAGGCCCAAAAAAGGGGTTTACAGGCATCCTAGACCCCCTAAAGTCCAGAAAATGTTGGTAGGCCAAAAACTGTGTCAGAGAGCTCTGAATGTCCCAAAAACGTTTGCAGCCTGAAAAGGGCATTAACCCACATCCTAAACCCCTGAAATTCCCAAAAACATTTTTGGCCCGAAAAATGCATCCTACACCCCTGAAAGTTCAGAAAATGTTGGCAGCCCCAAAAAGGCCTTAAAATGCATCTTATTCCTGCAAAAATCTTGATAACTTTGGAGGCCCAAAAAAGGGGTTTACATCCTAGACCCCATAAAGTCCAGAAAATGTTGGTGACCCGAAAACAGTGTCAGAGAGCTCTGAATGTCCCAAAAATATGTGCAGCCTGAAAAGGGCATTAATCCACATCCTGGCCCCCTGAAATTCCCCAAAATATTTTTGGCCCAAAAAATGCATCCTACGTCCCTGAAAATTCAGAAAATGTTGGCAGCACAAAACAGGCCTTAAAATACATATTAGGCCTGCAAAAATGTAGAAAACTTTGGAGGCCCAAAAAAGGGGTTTACAGGCATCCTAGACCCCCTAAAGTCCAGAAAATGTTGGCAGCCCAAAAACTGTGTCAGAGAGCTCTGAATGTCCCAAAAACGCTTGCAGCCTGAAAAGGGCATTAACCCGCATGCTAGACCCCTGAAATTTCCCAAAATATTTTGGCCACGAAAAATTCATCCTACACCCCTGAAAGTTCAGAAAATGTTGGCAGCCCCACATCCTAAACCCCTGAAATTCCCCAAAAAATGTTTGGCCCGAAAAATGCATCCTACACCCCTGAAAGTTCAGAAACTGTTGGCAGCCACAAAAAGGCCTTAAAATGCATCTTATTCCTGCAAAAATCTTGATAACTTTGGAGGCCCAAAAAAGGGGTTTACATCCTAGACCCCATAAAGTCCAGAAAATGTTGGTGACCCGAAAACAGTGTCAGAGAGCTCTGAATGTCCCAAAAATATTTGCAGCCTGAAAAGGGCATTAATCCGCATCCTGGCCCCCTGAAATTCCCCAAAATATTTTTGGCCCAAAAAATGCATCCTACATCCCTGAAAATTCAGAAAATGTTGGCAGCACAAAAAAGGCCTTAAAATACATATTAGGCCTGCAAAAATGTAGAAAACTTTGGAGGCCCAAAAAAGGGGTTTACAGGCATCCTAGACCCCCTAAAGTCCAGAAAATGTTGGCGGCCCAAAAACTGTGTCAGAGAGCTCTGAATGTCCCAATAACGCTTGCAGCCTGAAAAGGGCATTAACCCGCATGCTAGACCCCTGAAATTTCCCAAAATATTTTGGCCACGAAAAATTCATCCTACACCCCTGAAAGTTCAGAAAATGTTGGCAGCCCCACATCCTAAACCCCTGAAATTCCCCAAAAAATTTTTGGCCCGAAAAATGCATCCTACACCCCTGAAAGTTCAGAAACTGTTGGCAGCCACAAAAAGGCCTTAAAATGCATCTTATTCCTGCAAAAATCTTGATAACTTTGGAGGCCCAAAAAAGGGGTTTACATCCTAGACCCCATAAAGTCCAGAAAATGTTGGTGACCCGAAAACAGTGTCAGAGAGCTCTGAATGTCCCAAAAATATTTGCAGCCTGAAAAGGGCATTAATCCGCATCCTGGCCCCCTGAAATTCCCCAAAATATTTTTGGCCCAAAAAATGCATCCTACATCCCTGAAAATTCAGAAAATGTTGGCAGCAAAAAAAAGGCCTTAAAATACATATTAGGCCTGCAAAAATGTAGAAAACTTTGGAGGTCCAAAAAAGGGGTTTACAGGCATCCTAGACCCCCTAAAGTCCAGAAAATGTTGGCGGCCCAAAAACTGTGTCAGAGAGCTCTGAATGTCCCAAAAACGCTTGCAGCCTGAAAAGGGCATTAACCCACATCCTAAACCCCTGAAAATTCCCAAAAACATTTTTGGCCCGAAAAATGCATCCTACACCCCTGAAAGTTCAGAAAATGTTGGCAGCCCCAAAAAGGCCTTAAAATGCATCATATTCCTGCAAAAATCTTGATAACTTTGGAGGCCCAAAAAAGGGGTTTACAGGCATCCTAGACCCACTAAAGTCCAGAAAATGTTGGTTGGCCAAAAACTGTGTCAGGGAGCTCTGAATGTCCCAACAACATTTCCAGCCTGAAAAGGGCATTAACCCACATCCTAAACCCCTGAAATTCCCAAAAACATTTTTGGCCCGAAAAATGCATCCTACACCCCTGAAAGTTCAGAAAATGCTGGCAGCCCCAAAAAGGCCTTAAAATGCATCTTATTCCTGCAAAAATCTTGATAACTTTGGAGGCCCAAAAAAGGGGTTTACATCCTAGACCCCATAAAGTCCAGAAAATGTTGGTGACCCGAAAACAGTGTCAGAGAGCTCTGAATGTCCCAAAAATATGTGCAGCCTGAAAAGGGCATTAATCCGCATCCTGGCCCCCTGAAATTCCCCAAAATATTTTTGGCCCAAAAAATGCATGCTATATCCCTGAAGTTCAGAAAATGTTGGCAGCACAAAACAGGCCTTAAAATACATATTAGGCCTGCAAAAATGTAGAAAACTTTGGAGGCCCAAAAAAGGGGTTTATAGGCATCCTAGACCCCATAAAGTCCAGAAAATGTTGGTGGCCCATAAACTGTGTCAGAGAGCTCTGAATGTCCCAAAAACATTTGCAGTCTGAAAAGGGCATTAACCCGCATGCTAGACCCCTGAAATTCCCCAAAATATTTTGGCCACGAAAAATTCATCCTACACCCCTGAAAATTCAGAAAATGTTGGCAGCATAAAAAAGGCCTTAAAATACATATTAGGCCTCCAAAAATGTAGAAAACTGTGGAGGCCCAAAAAAGGGGTTTACAGGCATCCTAGACCCCCTAAAGTCCAGAAAATGTTGGTAGGCCAAAAACTGTGTCAGAGAGCTCTGAATGTCCCAAAAACATTTCCAGCCTGAAAAGGGCATTAACCCACATCCTAAACCCCTGAAATTCCCAAAAACATTTTTGGCCCGAAAAATGCATCCTACACCCCTGAAAGTTCAGAAACTGTTGGCAGCCACAAAAAGGCCTTAAAATGCATCTTATTCCTGCAAAAATCTTGATAACTTTGGAGGCCCAAAAAAGGGGTTTACATCCTAGACCCCATAAAGTCCAGAAAATGTTGGTGACCCGAAAACAGTGTCAGAGAGCTCTGCATGTCCCAAAAATATTTGCAGCCCGAAAAGGGCATTAATCCGCATCCTGGCCCCCTGAAATTCCCCAAAATATTTTTGGCCCGAAAAATGCATCCTACATCCCTGAAAATTCAGAAAATGTTGGCAGCACAAAAAAGGCCTTAAAATACATATTAGGCCTGCAAAAATGTAGAAAACTTTGGAGGCCCAAAAAAGGGGTTTACAGGCATCCTAGACCCCCTAAAGTCCAGAAAATGTTGGCGGCCCAAAAACTGTGTCAGAGAGCTCTGAATGTCCCAAAAACGCTTGCAGCCTGAAAAGGGCATTAACCCACATCCTAAACCCCTGAAATTCCCAAAAACATTTTTGGCCCGAAAAATGCATCCTACACCCCTGAAAGTTCAGAAAATGTTGGCAGCCCCACATCCTAAACCCCTGAAATTCCCAAAAACATTTTTGGCCCGAAAAATGCATCCTACACCCCTGAAAATTCAGAAAATGTTGGCAGCACAAAAAAAGGCCGTAAAATACATATCAGGCCTCTAAAAATGTAGAAAACTTTGGAGGCCCAAAAAAGGGGTTTACAGGCATCCTAGACCCCCTAAAGTCCAGAAAATGTTGGTAGGCCAAAAACTGTGTCAGAGAGCTCTGAATGTCCCAAAAACGTTTGCAGCCTGAAAAGGGCATTAACCCACATCCTAAACCCCTGAAATTCCCAAAAACATTTTTGGCCCGAAAAATGCATCCTACACCCCTGAAAGTTCAGAAAATGTTGGCAGCCCCAAAAAGGCCTTAAAATGCATCTTATTCCTGCAAAAATCTTGATAACTTTGGAGGCCCAAAAAAGGGGTTTACATCCTAGACCCCATAAAGTCCAGAAAATGTTGGTGACCCGAAAACAGTGTCAGAGAGCTCTGAATGTCCCAAAAATATGTGCAGCCTGAAAAGGGCATTAATCCACATCCTGGCCCCCTGAAATTCCCCAAAATATTTTTGGCCCAAAAAATGCATCCTACGTCCCTGAAAATTCAGAAAATGTTGGCAGCACAAAAAAGGCCTTAAAATACATATTAGGCCTGCAAAAATGTAGAAAACTTTGGAGGCCCAAAAAAGGGGTTTACAGGCATCCTAGACCCCCTAAAGTCCAGAAAATGTTGGCGGCCCAAAAACTGTGTCAGAGAGCTCTGAATGTCCCAATAACGCTTGCAGCCTGAAAAGGGCATTAACCCGCATGCTAGACCCCTGAAATTTCCCAAAATATTTTGGCCACGAAAAATTCATCCTACACCCCTGAAAGTTCAGAAAATGTTGGCAGCCCCACATCCTAAACCCCTGAAATTCCCCCAAAAATTTTTGGCCCGAAAAATGCATCCTACACCCCTGAAAGTTCAGAAACTGTTGGCAGCCACAAAAAGGCCTTAAAATGCATCTTATTCCTGCAAAAATCTTGATAACTTTGGAGGCCCAAAAAGGGGTTTACATCCTAGACCCCATAAAGTCCAGAAAATGTTGGTGACCCGAAAACAGTGTCAGAGAGCTCTGAATGTCCCAAAAATATTTGCAGCCTGAAAAGGGCATTAATCCGCATCCTGGCCCCCTGAAATTCCCCAAAATATTTTTGGCCCAAAAAATGCATCCTACATCCCTGAAAATTCAGAAAATGTTGGCAGCACAAAAAAGGCCTTAAAATACATATTAGGCCTGCAAAAATGTAGAAAACTTTGGAGGCCCAAAAAAGGGGTTTACAGGCATCCTAGACCCCCTAAAGGCCAGAAAATGTTGGCGGCCCAAAAACTGTGTCAGAGAGCTCTGAATGTCCCAAAAACGCTTGCAGCCTGAAAAGGGCATTAACCCGCATGCTAGACCCCTGAAATTTCCCAAAATATTTTGGCCACGAAAAATTCATCCTACACCCCTGAAAGTTCAGAAAATGTTGGCAGCCCCAAAAAGGCCCTAAAATGCATCTTATTCCTGCAAAAATCTTGATAACTTTGGAGGCCCAAAAAAGGGGTTTACAGGCATCCTAGATCCCCTAAAGTCCAGAAAATGTTGGTAGGCCAAAAACTGTGTCAGAGAGCTCTGAATGTCCCAAAAACGTTTGCAGCCTGAAAAGGGCAGTAATCCGCATCCTGGCCCCCTGAAATTCCCCAAAATATTTTTGGCCCAAAAAATACATCCTACATCCCTGAAGTTCAGAAACTGTTGGCAGCACAAAACAGGCCTTAAAATACATATTAGGCCTGCAAAAATGTAGAAAACATTGAAGGCCCAAAAAAGGGGTTTACAGGCATCCTACACCCCCTAAAGTCCAGAAAATGTTGGCGGCCCAAAAACTGTGTCAGAGAGCTCTGAATGTCCCAAAAACATTTGCAGTCTGAAAAGGGCATTAACCCACATGCTAGACCCTTGAAATTCCCCAAAATATTTTGGCCACGAAAAATTCATCCTACACCCCTGAAAATTCAGAAAATGTTGGCAGCACAAAAAAGGTCTTAAAATACATACTAGGCCTCCAAAAATGTAGAAAACTTTGGAGGCCCAAAAAAGGGGTTTACAGGCATCCTAGACCCCCTAAAGTCCAGAAAATGTTGGCGGCCCAAAAACTGTGTCAGAGAGCTCTGAATGTCCCAAAAACGCTTGCAGCCTGAAAAGGGCATTAACCCGCATGCTAGACCCCTGAAATTTCCCAAAATATTTTGGCCATGAAAAATTCATCCTACACCCCTGAAAGTTCAGAAAATGTTGGCAGCCCCACATCCTAAACCCCTGAAATTCCCAAAAACATTTTTGGCCCGAAAAATGCATCCTACACCCCTGAAAGTTCAGAAAATGTTGGCAGCCCCAAAAAGGCCTTAAAATGCATCTTATTCCTGCAAAAATCTTGATAACTTTGGAGGCCCAAAAAAGGGGTTTACAGGCATCCTAGACCCACTAAAGTCCAGAAAATGTTGGTTGGCCAAAAACTGTGTCAGGGAGCTCTGAATGTCCCAACAACATTTCCAGCCTGAAAAGGGCATTAACCCACATCCTAAACCCCTGAAATTCCCAAAAACATTTTTGGCCCGAAAAATGCATCCTACACCCCTGAAAGTTCAGAAAATGTTGGCAGCCCCAAAAAGGCCTTAAAATGCATCTTATTCCTGCAAAAATCTTGATAACTTTGGAGGCCCAAAAAAGGGGTTTACAGGCATCCTAGACCCCATAAAGTCCAGAAAATGTTGGTGGCCCATAAACTGTGTCAGAGAGCTCTGAATGTCCCAAAAACATTTGCAGTCTGAAAAGGGCATTAACCCGCATGCTAGACCCCTGAAATTCCCCAAAATATTTTGGCCACGAAAAATTCATCCTACACCCCTGAAAATTCAGAAAATGTTGCCAGCATAAAAAAGGCCTTAAAATACATATTAGGCCTCCAAAAATGTAGAAAACTGTGGAGGCCCAAAAAAGGGGTTTACAGGCATCCTAGACCCCCTAAAGTCCAGAAAATGTTGGTAGGCCAAAAACTGTGTCAGAGAGCTCTGAATGTCCCAAAAACATTTCCAGCCTGAAAAGGGCATTAACCCACATCCTAAACCCCTGAAATTCCCAAAAACATTTTTGGCCCGAAAAATGCATCCTACACCCCTGAAAGTTCAGAAACTGTTGGCAGCCACAAAAAGGCCTTAAAATGCATCTTATTCCTGCAAAAATCTTGATAACTTTGGAGGCCCAAAAAAGGGGTTTACATCCTAGACCCCATAAAGTCCAGAAAATGTTGGTGACCCGAAAACAGTGTCAGAGAGCTCTGCATGTCCCAAAAATATTTGCAGCCCGAAAAGGGCATTAATCCGCATCCTGGCCCCCTGAAATTCCCCAAAATATTTTTGGCCCGAAAAATGCATCCTACATCCCTGAAAATTCAGAAAATGTTGGCAGCACAAAAAAGGCCTTAAAATACATATTAGGCCTGCAAAAATGTAGAAAACTTTGGAGGCCCAAAAAAGGGGTTTACAGGCATCCTAGACCCCCTAAAGTCCAGAAAATGTTGGCGGCCCAAAAACTGTGTCAGAGAGCTCTGAATGTCCCAAAAACGCTTGCAGCCTGAAAAGGGCATTAACCCGCATGCTAGACCCCTGAAATTTCCCAAAATATTTTGGCCACGAAAAATTCATCCTACACCCCTGAAAGTTCAGAAAATGTTGGCAGCCCCACATCCTAAACCCCTGAAATTCCCCAAAAAATGTTTGGCCCGAAAAATGCATCCTACACCCCTGAAAGTTCAGAAACTGTTGGCAGCCACAAAAAGGCCTTAAAATGCATCTTATTCCTGCAAAAATCTTGATAACTTTGGAGGCCCAAAAAAGGGGTTTACATCCTAGACCCCATAAAGTCCAGAACATGTTGGTGACCCGAAAACAGTGTCAGAGAGCTCTGAATGTCCCAAAAATATTTGCAGCCTGAAAAGGGCATTAATCCGCATCCTGGCCCCCTGAAATTCTCCAAAATATTTTTGGCCCAAAAAATGCATCCTACATCCCTGAAAATTCAGAAAATGTTGGCAGCACAAAAAAGGCCTTAAAATACATATTAGGCCTGCAAAAATGTAGAAAACTTTGGAGGCCCAAAAAAGGGGTTTACAGGCATCCTAGACCCCCTAAAGTCCAGAAAATGTTGGCGGCCCAAAAACTGTGTCAGAGAGCTCTGAATGTCCCAAAAATGCTTGCAGCCTGAAAAGGGCATTAACCCGCATGCTAGACCCCTGAAATTTCCCAAAATATTTTGGCCACGAAAAATTCATCCTACACCCCTGAAAGTTCAGAAAATGTTGGCAGCCCCACATCCTAAACCCCTGAAATTCCCCAAAAAATTTTTGGCCCGAAAAATGCATCCTACACCCCTGAAAGTTCAGAAACTGTTGGCAGCCACAAAAAGGCCTTAAAATGCATCTTATTCCTGCAAAAATCTTGATAACTTTGGAGGCCCAAAAAAGGGGTTTACATCCTAGACCCCATAAAGTCCAGAAAATGTTGGTGACCCGAAAACAGTGTCAGAGAGCTCTGAATGTCCCAAAAATATTTGCAGCCTGAAAAGGGCATTAATCCGCATCCTGGCCCCCTGAAATTCCCCAAAATATTTTTGGCCCAAAAAATGCATCCTACATCCCTGAAAATTCAGAAAATGTTGGCAGCACAAAAAAGGCCTTAAAATACATATTAGGCCTGCAAAAATGTAGAAAACTTTGAAGGCCCAAAAAAGGGGTTTACAGGCATCCTAGACCCCCTAAAGTCCAGAAAATGTTGGTAGGCCAAAAACTGTGTCAGAGAGCTCTGAATGTCCCAAAAACGTTTGCAGCCTGAAAAGGGCAGTAATCCGCATCCTGCCCCCTGAAATTCCCCAAAATATTTTTGGCCCAAAAAATACATCCTACATCCCTGAAGTTCAGAAACTGTTGGCAGCACAAAACAGGCCTTAAAATACATATTAGGCCTGCAAAAATGTAGAAAACATTGGAGGCCCAAAAAAGGGGTTTACAGGCATCCTACACCCCCTAAAGTCCAGAAAATGTTGGCGGCCCAAAAACTGTGTCAGAGAGCTCTGAATGTCCCAAAAACATTTGCAGTCTGAAAAGGGCATTAACCCACATGCTAGACCCTTGAAATTCCCCAAAATATTTTGGCCACGAAAAATTCATCCTACACCCCTGAAAATTCAGAAAATGTTGGCAGCACAAAAAAGGTCTTAAAATACATACTAGGCCTCCAAAAATGTAGAAAACTTTGGAGGCCCAAAAAAGGGGTTTACAGGCATCCTAGACCCCCTAAAGTCCAGAAAATGTTGGTAGGCCAAAAACTGTGTCAGAGAGCTCTGAATGTCCCAAAAACGTTTGCAGCCTGAAAAGGGCATTAACCCACATCCTAAACCCCTGAAAATTCCCAAAAACATTTTTGGCCCGAAAAATGCATCCTACACCCCTGAAAGTTCAGAAAATGTTGGCAGCCCCAAAAAGGCCTTAAAATGCATCTTATTCCTGCAAAAATCTTGATAACTATGGAGGCCCAAAAAAGGGGTTTACAGGCATCCTAGACCCACTAAAGTCCAGAAAATGTTGGTTGGCCAAAAACTGTGTCAGGGAGCTCTGAATGTCCCAACAACATTTCCAGCCTGAAAAGGGCATTAACCCACATCCTAAACCCCTGAAATTCCCAAAAACATTTTTGGCCCGAAAAATGCATCCTACACCCCTGAAAGTTCAGAAAATGTTGGCAGCCCCAAAAAGGCCTTAAAATGCATCTTATTCCTGCAAAAATCTTGATAACTTTGGAGGCCCAAAAAAGGGGTTTACATCCTAGACCCCATAAAGTCCAGAAAATGTTGGTGACCCGAAAACAGTGTCAGAGAGCTCTGAATGTCCCAAAAATATGTGCAGCCTGAAAAGGGCATTAATCCGCATCCTGGCCCCCTGAAATTCCCCAAAATATTTTTGGCCCAAAAAATGCATGCTATATCCCTGAAGTTCAGAAAATGTTGGCAGCACAAAACAGGCCTTAAAATACATATTAGGCCTGCAAAAATGTAGAAAACTTTGGAGGCCCAAAAAAGGGGTTTACAGGCATCCTAGACCCCATAAAGTCCAGAAAATGTTGGTGGCCCATAAACTGTGTCAGAGAGCTCTGAATGTCCCAAAAACATTTGCAGTCTGAAAAGGGCATTAACCCACATGCTAGACCCCTGAAATTCCCCAAAATATTTTGGCCACGAAAAATTCATCCTACACCCCTGAAAATTCAGAAAATGTTGGCAGCATAAAAAAGGCCTTAAAATACATATTAGGCCTCCAAAAATGTAGAAAACTGTGGAGGCCCAAAAAAGGGGTTTACAGGCATCCTAGACCCCCTAAAGTCCAGAAAATGTTGGTAGGCCAAAAACTGTGTCAGAGAGCTCTGAATGTCCCAAAAACATTTCCAGCCTGAAAAGGGCATTAACCCACATCCTAAACCCCTGAAATTCCCAAAAACATTTTTGGCCCGAAAAATGCATCCTACACCCCTGAAAGTTCAGAAAATGTTGGCAGCCCCAAAAAGGCCTTAAAATGCATCTTATTCCTGCAAAAATCTTGATAACTTTGGAGGCCCAAAAAAGGGGTTTACATCCTAGACCCCATAAAGTCCAGAAAATGTTGGTGACCCGAAAACAGTGTCAGAGAGCTCTGAATGTCCCAAAAATATGTGCAGCCTGAAAAGGGCATTAATCCGCATCCTGGCCCCCTGAAATTCCCCAAAATATTTTTGGCCCAAAAAATGCATGCTATATCCCTGAAGTTCAGAAAATGTTGGCAGCACAAAACAGGCCTTAAAATACATATTAGGCCTGCAAAAATGTAGAAAACTTTGGAGGCCAAAAAAAGGGGTTTACAGGCATCCTAGACCCCATAAAGTCCAGAAAATGTTGGTGGCCCATAAACTGTGTCAGAGAGCTCTGAATGTCCCAAAAACATTTGCAGTCTGAAAAGGGCATTAACCCGCATGCTAGACCCCTGAAATTCCCCAAAATATTTTGGCCACGAAAAATTCATCCTACACCCCTGAAAATTCAGAAAATGTTGGCAGCATAAAAAAGGCCTTAAAATACATATTAGGCCTCCAAAAATGTAGAAAACTGTGGAGGCCCAAAAAAGGGGTTTACAGGCATCCTAGACCCCCTAAAGTCCAGAAAATGTTGGTAGGCCAAAAACTGTGTCAGAGAGCTCTGAATGTCCCAAAAACATTTCCAGCCTGAAAAGGGCATTAACCCACATCCTAAACCCCTGAAATTCCCAAAAACATTTTTGGCCCGAAAAATGCATCCTACACCCCTGAAAGTTCAGAAAATGTTGGCAGCCCCAAAAAGGCCTTAAAATGCATCTTATTCCTGCAAAAATCTTGATAACTTTGGAGGCCCAAAAAAGGGGTTTACATCCTAGACCCCATAAAGTCCAGAAAATGTTGGTGACCCGAAAACAGTGTCAGAGAGCTCTGAATGTCCCAAAAATATGTGCAGCCTGAAAAGGGCATTAATCCGCATCCTGGCCCCCTGAAATTCCCCAAAATATTTTTGGCCCAAAAAATGCATGCTATATCCCTGAAGTTCAGAAAATGTTGGCAGCACAAAACAGGCCTTAAAATACATATTAGGCCTGCAAAAATGTAGAAAACTTTGGAGGCCAAAAAAAGGGGTTTACAGGCATCCTAGACCCCATAAAGTCCAGAAAATGTTGGTGGCCCATAAACTGTGTCAGAGAGCTCTGAATGTCCCAAAAACATTTGCAGTCTGAAAAGGGCATTAACCCGCATGCTAGACCCCTGAAATTCCCCAAAATATTTTGGCCACGAAAAATTCATCCTACACCCCTGAAAATTCAGAAAATGTTGGCAGCATAAAAAAGGCCTTAAAATACATATTAGGCCTCCAAAAATGTAGAAAACTGTGGAGGCCCAAAAAAGGGGTTTACAGGCATCCTAGACCCCCTAAAGTCCAGAAAATGTTGGTAGGCCAAAAACTGTGTCAGAGAGCTCTGAATGTCCCAAAAACATTTCCAGCCTGAAAAGGGCATTAACCCACATCCTAAACCCCTGAAATTCCCAAAAACATTTTTGGCCCGAAAAATGCATCCTACACCCCTGAAAGTTCAGAAACTGTTGGCAGCCACAAAAAGGCCTTAAAATGCATCTTATTCCTGCAAAAATCTTGATAACTTTGGAGGCCCAAAAAAGGGGTTTACATCCTAGACCCCATAAAGTCCAGAAAATGTTGGTGACCCGAAAACAGTGTCAGAGAGCTCTGCATGTCCCAAAAATATTTGCAGCCCGAAAAGGGCATTAATCCGCATCCTGGCCCCCTGAAATTCCCCAAAATATTTTTGGCCCGAAAAATGCATCCTACATCCCTGAAAATTCAGAAAATGTTGGCAGCACAAAAAAGGCCTTAAAATACATATTAGGCCTGCAAAAATGTAGAAAAGTTTGGAGGCCCAAAAAAGGGGTTTACAGGCATCCTAGACCCCCTAAAGTCTAGAAAATGTTGGCGGCCCAAAAACTGTGTCAGAGAGCTCTGAATGTCCCAAAAACGCTTGCAGCCTGAAAAGGGCATTAACCCGCATGCTAGACCCCTGAAATTTCCCAAAATATTTTGGCCACGAAAAATTCATCCTACACCCCTGAAAGTTCAGAAAATGTTGGCAGCCCCACATCCTAAACCCCTGAAATTCCCAAAAACATTTTTGGCCCGAAAAATGCATCCTACACCCCTGAAAATTCAGAAAATGTTGGCAGCACAAAAAAGGCCGTAAAATACATATCAGGCCTCTAAAAATGTAGAAAACTTTGGAGGCCCAAAAAAGGGGTTTACAGGCATCCTAGACCCCCTAAAGTCCAGAAAATGTTGGTAGGCCAAAAACTGTGTCAGAGAGCTCTGAATGTCCCAAAAACGTTTGCAGCCTGAAAAGGGCATTAACCCACATCCTAAACCCCTGAAATTCCCAAAAACATTTTTGGCCCGAAAAATGCATCCTACACCCCTGAAAGTTCAGAAAATGTTGGCAGCCCCAAAAAGGCCTTAAAATGCATCTTATTCCTGCAAAAATCTTGATAACTTTGGAGGCCCAAAAAAGGGGTTTACATCCTAGACCCCATAAAGTCCAGAAAATGTTGGTGACCCGAAAACAGTGTCAGAGAGCTCTGAATGTCCCAAAAATATGTGCAGCCTGAAAAGGGCATTAATCCACATCCTGGCCCCCTGAAATTCCCCAAAATATTTTTGGCCCAAAAAATGCATCCTACGTCCCTGAAAATTCAGAAAATGTTGGCAGCACAAAACAGGCCTTAAAATACATATTAGGCCTGCAAAAATGTAGAAAACTTTGGAGGCCCAAAAAAGGGGTTTACAGGCATCCTAGACCCCCTAAAGTCCAGAAAATGTTGGCGGCCCAAAAACTGTGTCAGAGAGCTCTGAATGTCCCAAAAACGCTTGCAGCCTGAAAAGGGCATTAACCCGCATGCTAGACCCCTGAAATTTCCCAAAATATTTTGGCCACGAAAAATTCATCCTACACCCCTGAAAGTTCAGAAAATGTTGGCAGCCCCACATCCTAAACCCCTGAAATTCCCCAAAAAATGTTTGGCCCGAAAAATGCATCCTACACCCCTGAAAGTTCAGAAACTGTTGGCAGCCACAAAAAGGTCTTAAAATGCATCTTATTCCTGCAAAAATCTTGATAACTTTGGAGGCCCAAAAAAGGGGTTTACATCCTAGACCCCATAAAGTCCAGAAAATGTTGGTGACCCGAAAACAGTGTCAGAGAGCTCTGAATGTCCCAAAAATATTTGCAGCCTGAAAAGGGCATTAATCCGCATCCTGGCCCCCTGAAATTCCCCAAAATATTTTTGGCCCAAAAAATGCATCCTACATCCCTGAAAATTCAGAAAATGTTGGCAGCACAAAAAAGGCCTTAAAATACATATTAGGCCTGCAAAAATGTAGAAAACTTTGGAGGCCCAAAAAAGGGGTTTACAGGCATCCTAGACCCCCTAAAGTCCAGAAAATGTTGGCAGCCCAAAAACTGTGTCAGAGAGCTCTGAATGTCCCAAAAACGCTTGCAGCCTGAAAAGGGCATTAACCCGCATGCTAGACCCCTGAAATTTCCCAAAATATTTTGGCCACGAAAAATTCATCCTACACCCCTGAAAGTTCAGAAAATGTTGGCAGCCCCAAAAAGGTCCTAAAATGCATCTTATTCCTGCAAAAATCTTGATAACTTTGGAGGCCCAAAAAAGGGGTTTACAGGCATCCTAGACCCCCTAAAGTCCAGAAAATGTTGATAGGCCAAAAACTGTGTCAGAGAGCTCTGAATGTCCCAAAAACGTTTGCAGCCTGAAAAGGGCAGTAATCCGCATCCTGGCCCCCTGAAATTCCCCAAAATATTTTTGGCCCAAAAAATACATCCTACATCCCTGAAGTTCAGAAACTGTTGGCAGCACAAAACAGGCCTTAAAATACATATTAGGCCTGCAAAAATGTAGAAAACATTGGAGGCCCAAAAAAGGGGTTTACAGGCATCCTACACCCCCTAAAGTCCAGAAAATGTTGGCGGCCCAAAAACTGTGTCAGAGAGCTCTGAATGTCCCAAAAACATTTGCAGTCTGAAAAGGGCATTAACCCACATGCTAGACCCTTGAAATTCCCCAAAATATTTTGGCCACGAAAAATTCATCCTACACCCCTGAAAATTCAGAAAATGTTGGCAGCACAAAAAAGGTCTTAAAATACATACTAGGCCTCCAAAAATGTAGAAAACTTTGGAGGCCCAAAAAAGGGGTTCACAGGCATCCTAGACCCCCTAAAGTCCAGAAAATGTTGGTAGGCCAAAAACTGTGTCAGAGAGCTCTGAATGTCCCAAAAACGTTTGCAGCCTGAAAAGGGCATTAACCCACATCCTAAACCCCTGAAAATTCCCAAAAACATTTTTGGCCCGAAAAATGCATCCTACACCCCTGAAAGTTCAGAAAATGTTGGCAGCCCCAAAAAGGCCTTAAAATGCATCTTATTCCTGCAAAAATCTTGATAACTTTGGAGGCCCAAAAAAGGGGTTTACAGGCATCCTAGACCCACTAAAGTCCAGAAAATGTTGGTTGGCCAAAAACTGTGTCAGGGAGCTCTGAATGTGCCAACAACATGTCCAGCCTGAAAAGGGCATTAACCCACATCCTAAACCCCTGAAATTCCCAAAAACATTTTTGGCCCGAAAAATGCATCCTACACCCCTGAAAGTTCAGAAAATGTTGGCAGCCCCAAAAAGGCCTTAAAATGCATCTTATTCCTGCAAAAATCTTGATAACTTTGGAGGCCCAAAAAAGGGGTTTACATCCTAGACCCCATAAAGTCCAGAAAATGTTGGTGACCCGAAAACAGTGTCAGTGAGCTCTGAATGTCCCAAAAATATGTGCAGCCTGAAAAGGGCATTAATCCGCATCCTGGCCCCCTGAAATTCCCCAAAATATTTTTGGCCCAAAAAATGCATGCTATATCCCTGAAGTTCAGAAAATGTTGGCAGCCCCACATCCTAAACCCCTGAAATTCCCCAAAAAATTTTTGGCCCGAAAAATGCATCCTACACCCCTGAAAGTTCAGAAACTGTTGGCAGCCACAAAAAGGCCTTAAAATGCATCTTATTCCTGCAAAAATCTTGATAACTTTGGAGGCCCAAAAAAGGGGTTTACATCCTAGACCCCATAAAGTCCAGAAAATGTTGGTGACCCGAAAACAGTGTCAGAGAGCTCTGAATGTCCCAAAAATATTTGCAGCCTGAAAAGGGCATTAATCCGCATCCTGGCCCCCTGAAATTCCCCAAAATATTTTTGGCCCAAAAAATGCATCCTACATCCCTGAAAATTCAGAAAATGTTGGCAGCACAAAAAAGGCCTTAAAATACATACTAGGCCTCCAAAAATGTAGAAAACTTTGGAGGCCCAAAAAAGGGGTTCACAGGCATCCTAGACCCCCTAAAGTCCAGAAAATGTTGGTAGGCCAAAAACTGTGTCAGAGAGCTCTGAATGTCCCAAAAACGTTTGCAGCCTGAAAAGGGCATTAACCCACATCCTAAACCCCTGAAAATTCCCAAAAACATTTTTGGCCCGAAAAATGCATCCTACACCCCTGAAAGTTCAGAAAATGTTGGCAGCCCCAAAAAGGCCTTAAAATGCATCTTATTCCTGCAAAAATCTTGATAACTTTGGAGGCCCAAAAAAGGGGTTTACAGGCATCCTAGACCCACTAAAGTCCAGAAAATGTTGGTTGGCCAAAAACTGTGTCAGGGAGCTCTGAATGTGCCAACAACATGTCCAGCCTGAAAAGGGCATTAACCCACATCCTAAACCCCTGAAATTCCCAAAAACATTTTTGGCCCGAAAAATGCATCCTACACCCCTGAAAGTTCAGAAAATGTTGGCAGCCCCAAAAAGGCCTTAAAATGCATCTTATTCCTGCAAAAATCTTGATAACTTTGGAGGCCCAAAAAAGGGGTTTACATCCTAGACCCCATAAAGTCCAGAAAATGTTGGTGACCCGAAAACAGTGTCAGTGAGCTCTGAATGTCCCAAAAATATGTGCAGCCTGAAAAGGGCATTAATCCGCATCCTGGCCCCCTGAAATTCCCCAAAATATTTTTGGCCCAAAAAATGCATGCTATATCCCTGAAGTTCAGAAAATGTTGGCAGCCCCACATCCTAAACCCCTGAAATTCCCCAAAAAATTTTTGGCCCGAAAAATGCATCCTACACCCCTGAAAGTTCAGAAACTGTTGGCAGCCACAAAAAGGCCTTAAAATGCATCTTATTCCTGCAAAAATCTTGATAACTTTGGAGGCCCAAAAAAGGGGTTTACATCCTAGACCCCATAAAGTCCAGAAAATGTTGGTGACCCGAAAACAGTGTCAGAGAGCTCTGAATGTCCCAAAAATATTTGCAGCCTGAAAAGGGCATTAATCCGCATCCTGGCCCCCTGAAATTCCCCAAAATATTTTTGGCCCAAAAAATGCATCCTACATCCCTGAAAATTCAGAAAATGTTGGCAGCACAAAAAAGGCCTTAAAATACATATTAGGCCTGCAAAAATGTAGAAAACTTTGGAGGCCCAAAAAAGGGGTTTACAGGCATCCTAGACCCCCTAAAGTCCAGAAAATGTTGGCGGCCCAAAAACTGTGTCAGAGAGCTCTGAATGTCCCAAAAACGCTTGCAGCCTGAAAAGGGCATTAACCCGCATGCTAGACCTCTGAAATTTCCCAAAATATTTTGGCCACGAAAAATTCATCCTACACCCCTGAAAGTTCAGAAAATGTTGGCAGCCCCAAAAAGGCCCTAAAATGCATCTTATTCCTGCAAAAATCTTGATAACTTTGGAGGCCCAAAAAAGGGGTTTACAGGCATCCTAGACCCCCTAAAGTCCAGAAAATGTTGGTAGGCCAAAAACTGTGTCAGAGAGCTCTGAATGTCCCAAAAACGTTTGCAGCCTGAAAAGGGCAGTAATCCGCATCCTGGCCCCCTGAAATTCCCCAAAATATTTTTGGCCCAAAAAATACATCCTACATCCCTGAAGTTCAGAAACTGTTGGCAGCACAAAACAGGCCTTAAAATACATATTAGGCCTGCAAAAATGTAGAAAACATTGGAGGCCCAAAAAAGGGGTTTACAGGCATCCTACACCCCCTAAAGTCCAGAAAATGTTGGCGGCCCAAAAACTGTGTCAGAGAGCTCTGAATGTACCAAAAACATTTGCAGTCTGAAAAGGGCATTAACCCACATGCTAGACCCTTGAACTTCCCCAAAATATTTTGGCCACGAAAAATTCATCCTACACCCCTGAAAATTCAGAAAATGTTGGCAGCACAAAAAAGGTCTTAAAATACATACTAGGCCTCCAAAAATGTAGAAAACTTTGGAGGCCCAAAAAAGGGGTTTACAGGCATCCTAGACCCCCTAAAGTCCAGAAAATGTTGGTAGGCCAAAAACTGTGTCAGAGAGCTCTGAATGTCCCAAAAACGTTTGCAGCCTGAAAAGGGCATTAACCCACATCCTAAACCCCTGAAAATTCCCAAAAACATTTTTGGCCCGAAAAATGCATCCTACACCCCTGAAAGTTCAGAAAATGTTGGCAGCCCCAAAAAGGCCTTAAAATGCATCTTATTCCTGCAAAAATCTTGATAACTTTGGAGGCCCAAAAAAGGGGTTTACAGGCATCCTAGACCCCCTAAAGTCCAGAAAATGTTGGTAGGCCAAAAACTGTGTCAGAGAGCTCTGAATGTCCCAAAAACGTTTGCAGCCTGAAAAGGGCATTAACCCACATCCTAAACCCCTGAAAATTCCCAAAAACATTTTTGGCCCGAAAAATGCATCCTACACCCCTGAAAGTTCAGAAAATGTTGGCAGCCCCAAAAAGGCCTTAAAATGCATCTTATTCCTGCAAAAATCTTGATAACTTTGGAGGCCCAAAAAAGGGGTTTACAGGCATCCTAGACCCACTAAAGTCCAGAAAATGTTGGTTGGCCAAAAACTGTGTCAGGGAGCTCTGAATGTCCCAACAACATTTCCAGCCTGAAAAGGGCATTAACCCACATCCTAAACCCCTGAAATTCCCAAAAACATTTTTGGCCCGAAAAATGCATCCTACACCCCTGAAAGTTCAGAAAATGTTGGCAGCCCCAAAAAGGCCTTAAAATGCATCTTATTCCTGCAAAAATATTGATAACTTTGGAGGCCCAAAAAAGGGGTTTACAGGCATCCTAGACCCCATAAAGTCCAGAAAATGTTGGTGGCCCATAAACTGTGTCAGAGAGCTCTGAATGTCCCAAAAACATTTGCAGTCTGAAAAGGGCATTAACCCGCATGCTAGACCCCTGAAATTCCCCAAAATATTTTGGCCACGAAAAATTCATCCTACACCCCTGAAAATTCAGAAAATGTTGGCAGCATAAAAAAGGCCTTAAAATACATATTAGGCCTCCAAAAATGTAGAAAACTGTGGAGGCCCAAAAAAGGGGTTTACAGGCATCCTAGACCCCCTAAAGTCCAGAAAATGTTGGTAGGCCAAAAACTGTGTCAGAGAGCTCTGAATGTCCCAAAAACATTTCCAGCCTGAAAAGGGCATTAACCCACATCCTAAACCCCTGAAATTCCCAAAAACATTTTTGGCCCGAAAAATGCATCCTACACCCCTGAAAGTTCAGAAACTGTTGGCAGCCACAAAAAGGCCTTAAAATGCATCTTATTCCTGCAAAAATCTTGATACCTTTGGAGGCCCAAAAAAGGGGTTTACATCCTAGACCCCATAAAGTCCAGAAAATGTTGGTGACCCGAAAACAGTGTCAGAGAGCTCTGCATGTCCCAAAAATATTTGCAGCCCGAAAAGGGCATTAATCCGCATCCTGGCCCCCTGAAATTCCCCAAAATATTTTTGGCCCGAAAAATGCATCCTACATCCCTGAAAATTCAGAAAATGTTGGCAGCACAAAAAAGGCCTTAAAATACATATTAGGCCTGCAAAAATGTAGAAAACTTTGGAGGCCCAAAAAAGGGGTTTACAGGCATCCTAGACCCCCTAAAGTCCAGAAAATGTTGGCGGCCCAAAAACTGTGTCAGAGAGCTCTGAATGTCCCAAAAACGCTTGCAGCCTGAAAAGGGCATTAACCCGCATGCTAGACCCCTGAAATTTCCCAAAATATTTTGGCCACGAAAAAAATTCATCCTACACCCCTGAAAGTTCAGAAAATGTTGGCAGCCCCACATCCTAAACCCCTGAAATTCCCAAAAACATTTTTGGCCCGTAAAATGCATCCTACACCCCTGAAAATTCAGAAAATGTTGGCAGCACAAAAAAAGGCCGTAAAATACATATCAGGCCTCTAAAAATGTAGAAAACTTTGGAGGCCCAAAAAAGGGGTTTACAGGCATCCTAGACCCCCTAAAGTCCAGAAAATGTTGGTAGGCCAAAAACTGTGTCAGAGAGCTCGGAATGTCCCAAAAACGTTTGCAGCCTGAAAAGGGCATTAACCCACATCCTAAACCCCTGAAATTCCCAAAATCATTTTTGGCCCGAAAAATGCATCCTACACCCCTGAAAGTTCAGAAAATGTTGGCAGCCCCAAAAAGGCCTTAAAATGCATCTTATTCCTGCAAAAATCTTGATAACTTTGGAGGCCCAAAAAAGGGGTTTAGATCCTAGACCCCATAAAGTCCAGAAAATGTTGGTGACCCGAAAACAGTGTCAGAGAGCTCTGAATGTCCCAAAAATATGTGCAGCCTGAAAAGGGCATTAATCCACATCCTGGCCCCCTGAAATTCCCCAAAATATTTTTGGCCCAAAAAATGCATCCTACGTCCCTGAAAATTCAGAAAATGTTGGCAGCACAAAAAAGGCCTTAAAATACATATTAGGCCTGCAAAAATGTAGAAAACTTTGGAGGCCCAAAAAAGGGGTTTACAGGCATCCTAGACCCCCTAAAGTCCAGAAAATGTTGGCGGCCCAAAAACTGTGTCAGAGAGCTCTGAATGTCCCAAAAACGCTTGCAGCCTGAAAAGGGCATTAACCCGCATGCTAGACCCCTGAAATTTCCCAAAATATTTTGGCCACGAAAAATTCATCCTACACCCCTGAAAGTTCAGAAAATGTTGGCAGCCCCACATCCTAAACCCCTGAAATTCCCCAAAAAATTTTTGGCCCGAAAAATGCATCCTACACCCCTGAAAGTTCAGAAACTGTTGGCAGCCACAAAAAGGCCTTAAAATGCATCTTATTCCTGCAAAAATCTTGATAACTTTGGAGGCCCAAAAAAGGGGTTTACATCCTAGACCCCATAAAGTCCAGAAAATGTTGGTGACCCGAAAACAGTGTCAGAGAGCTCTGAATGTCCCAAAAATATTTGCAGCCTGAAAAGGGCATTAATCCGCATCCTGGCCCCCTGAAATTCCCCAAAATATTTTTGGCCCAAAAAATGCATCCTACATCCCTGAAAATTCAGAAAATGTTGGCAGCACAAAAAAGGCCTTAAAATACATATTAGGCCTGCAAAAATGTAGAAAACTTTGAAGGCCCAAAAAAGGGGTTTACAGGCATCCTAGACCCCCTAAAGTCCAGAAAATGTTGGTAGGCCAAAAACTGTGTCAGAGAGCTCTGAATGTCCCAAAAACGTTTGCAGCCTGAAAAGGGCAGTAATCCGCATCCTGCCCCCTGAAATTCCCCAAAATATTTTTGGCCCAAAAAATACATCCTACATCCCTGAAGTTCAGAAACTGTTGGCAGCACAAAACAGGCCTTAAAATGCATCATATTCCTGCAAAAATCTTGATAACTTTGGAGGCCCAAAAAAGGGGTTTACAGGCATCCTAGACCCACTAAAGTCCAGAAAATGTTGGTTGGCCAAAAACTGTGTCAGGGAGCTCTGAATGTCCCAACAACATTTCCAGCCTGAAAAGGGCATTAACCCACATCCTAAACCCCTGAAATTCCCAAAAACATTTTTGGCCCGAAAAATGCATCCTACACCCCTGAAAGTTCAGAAAATGCTGGCAGCCCCAAAAAGGCCTTAAAATGCATCTTATTCCTGCAAAAATCTTGATAACTTTGGAGGCCCAAAAAAGGGGTTTACATCCTAGACCCCATAAAGTCCAGAAAATGTTGGTGACCCGAAAACAGTGTCAGAGAGCTCTGAATGTCCCAAAAATATGTGCAGCCTGAAAAGGGCATTAATCCGCATCCTGGCCCCCTGAAATTCCCCAAAATATTTTTGGCCCAAAAAATGCATGCTATATCCCTGAAGTTCAGAAAATGTTGGCAGCACAAAACAGGCCTTAAAATACATATTAGGCCTGCAAAAATGTAGAAAACTTTGGAGGCCCAAAAAAGGGGTTTACAGGCATCCTAGACCCCATAAAGTCCAGAAAATGTTGGTGGCCCATAAACTGTGTCAGAGAGCTCTGAATGTCCCAAAAACATTTGCAGTCTGAAAAGGGCATTAACCCGCATGCTAGACCCCTGAAATTCCCCAAAATATTTTGGCCACGAAAAATTCATCCTACACCCCTGAAAATTCAGAAAATGTTGGCAGCATAAAAAAGGCCTTAAAATACATATTAGGCCTCCAAAAATGTAGAAAACTGTGGAGGCCCAAAAAAGGGGTTTACAGGCATCCTAGACCCCCTAAAGTCCAGAAAATGTTGGTAGGCCAAAAACTGTGTCAGAGAGCTCTGAATGTCCCAAAAACATTTCCAGCCTGAAAAGGGCATTAACCCACATCCTAAACCCCTGAAATTCCCAAAAACATTTTTGGCCCGAAAAATGCATCCTACACCCCTGAAAGTTCAGAAACTGTTGGAAGCCACAAAAAGGCCTTAAAATGCATCTTATTCCTGCAAAAATCTTGATAACTTTGGAGGCCCAAAAAAGGGGTTTACATCCTAGACCCCATAAAGTCCAGAAAATGTTGGTGACCCGAAAACAGTGTCAGAGAGCTCTGCATGTCCCAAAAATATTTGCAGCCCGAAAAGGGCATTAATCCGCATCCTGGCCCCCTGAAATTCCCCAAAATATTTTTGGCCCGAAAAATGCATCCTACATCCCTGAAAATTCAGAAAATGTTGGCAGCACAAAAAAGGCCTTAAAATACATATTAGGCCTGCAAAAATGTAGAAAACTTTGGAGGCCCAAAAAAGGGGTTTACAGGCATCCTAGACCCCCTAAAGTCCAGAAAATGTTGGCGGCCCAAAAACTGTGTCAGAGAGCTCTGAATGTCCCAAAAACGCTTGCAGCCTGAAAAGGGCATTAACCCGCATGCTAGACCCCTGAATTTTCCAAAATATTTTGGCCACGAAAAATTCATCCTACACCCCTGAAAGTTCAGAAAATGTTGGCAGCCCCACATCCTAAACCCCTGAAATTCCCAAAAACATTTTTGGCCCGAAAAATGCATCCTACACCCCTGAAAATTCAGAAAATGTTGGCAGCACAAAAAAAGGCCGTAAAATACATATCAGGCCTCTAAAAATGTAGAAAACTTTGGAGGCCCAAAAAAGGGGTTTACAGGCATCCTAGACCCCCTAAAGTCCAGAAAATGTTGGTAGGCCAAAAACTGTGTCAGAGAGCTCTGAATGTCCCAAAAACGTTTGCAGCCTGAAAAGGGCATTAACCCACATCCTAAACCCCTGAAATTCCCAAAAACATTTTTGGCCCGAAAAATGCATCCTACACCCCTGAAAGTTCAGAAAATGTTGGCAGCCCCAAAAAGGCCTTAATATGCATCTTATTCCTGCAAAAATCTTGATAACTTTGGAGGCCCAAAAAAGGGGTTTACATCCTAGACCCCATAAAGTCCAGAAAATGTTGGTGACCCGAAAACAGTGTCAGAGAGCTCTGAATGTCCCAAAAATATGTGCAGCCTGAAAAGGGCATTAATCCACATCCTGGCCCCCTGAAATTCCCCAAAATATTTTTGGCCCAAAAAATGCATCCTACGTCCCTGAAAATTCAGAAAATGTTGGCAGCACAAAAAAGGCCTTAAAATACATATTAGGCCTGCAAAAATGTAGAAAACTTTGGAGGCCCAAAAAAGGGGTTTACAGGCATCCTAGACCCCCTAAAGTCCAGAAAATGTTGGCGGCCCAAAAACTGTGTCAGAGAGCTCTGAATGTCCCAATAACGCTTGCAGCCTGAAAAGGGCATTAACCCGCATGCTAGACCCCTGAAATTTCCCAAAATATTTTGGCCACGAAAAATTCATCCTACACCCCTGAAAGTTCAGAAAATGTTGGCAGCCCCACATCCTAAACCCCTGAAATTCCCCCAAAAATTTTTGGCCCGAAAAATGCATCCTACACCCCTGAAAGTTCAGAAACTGTTGGCAGCCACAAAAAGGCCTTAAAATGCATCTTATTCCTGCAAAAATCTTGATAACTTTGGAGGCCCAAAAAGGGGTTTACATCCTAGACCCCATAAAGTCCAGAAAATGTTGGTGACCCGAAAACAGTGTCAGAGAGCTCTGAATGTCCCAAAAATATTTGCAGCCTGAAAAGGGCATTAATCCGCATCCTGGCCCCCTGAAATTCCCCAAAATATTTTTGGCCCAAAAAATGCATCCTACATCCCTGAAAATTCAGAAAATGTTGGCAGCACAAAAAAGGCCTTAAAATACATATTAGGCCTGCAAAAATGTAGAAAACTTTGGAGGCCCAAAAAAGGGGTTTACAGGCATCCTAGACCCCCTAAAGTCCAGAAAATGTTGGCGGCCCAAAAACTGTGTCAGAGAGCTCTGAATGTCCCAAAAACGCTTGCAGCCTGAAAAGGGCATTAACCCGCATGCTAGACCCCTGAAATTTCCCAAAATATTTTGGCCACGAAAAATTCATCCTACACCCCTGAAAGTTCAGAAAATGTTGGCAGCCCCAAAAAGGCCCTAAAATGCATCTTATTCCTGCAAAAATCTTGATAACTTTGGAGGCCCAAAAAAGGGGTTTACAGGCATCCTAGATCCCCTAAAGTCCAGAAAATGTTGGTTGGCCAAAAACTGTGTCAGGGAGCTCTGAATGTGCCAACAACATGTCCAGCCTGAAAAGGGCATTAACCCACATCCTAAACCCCTGAAATTCCCAAAAACATTTTTGGCCCGAAAAATGCATCCTACACCCCTGAAAGTTCAGAAAATGTTGGCAGCCCCAAAAAGGCCTTAAAATGCATCTTATTCCTGCAAAAATCTTGATAACTTTGGAGGCCCAAAAAAGGGGTTTACATCCTAGACCCCATAAAGTCCAGAAAATGTTGGTGACCCGAAAACAGTGTCAGTGAGCTCTGAATGTCCCAAAAATATGTGCAGCCTGAAAAGGGCATTAATCCGCATCCTGGCCCCCTGAAATTCCCCAAAATATTTTTGGCCCAAAAAATGCATGCTATATCCCTGAAGTTCAGAAAATGTTGGCAGCCCCACATCCTAAACCCCTGAAATTCCCCAAAAAATTTTTGGCCCGAAAAATGCATCCTACACCCCTGAAAGTTCAGAAACTGTTGGCAGCCACAAAAAGGCCTTAAAATGCATCTTATTCCTGCAAAAATCTTGATAACTTTGGAGGCCCAAAAAAGGGGTTTACATCCTAGACCCCATAAAGTCCAGAAAATGTTGGTGACCCGAAAACAGTGTCAGAGAGCTCTGAATGTCCCAAAAATATTTGCAGCCTGAAAAGGGCATTAATCCGCATCCTGGCCCCCTGAAATTCCCCAAAATATTTTTGGCCCAAAAAATGCATCCTACATCCCTGAAAATTCAGAAAATGTTGGCAGCACAAAAAAGGCCTTAAAATACATACTAGGCCTCCAAAAATGTAGAAAACTTTGGAGGCCCAAAAAAGGGGTTCACAGGCATCCTAGACCCCCTAAAGTCCAGAAAATGTTGGTAGGCCAAAAACTGTGTCAGAGAGCTCTGAATGTCCCAAAAACGTTTGCAGCCTGAAAAGGGCATTAACCCACATCCTAAACCCCTGAAAATTCCCAAAAACATTTTTGGCCCGAAAAATGCATCCTACACCCCTGAAAGTTCAGAAAATGTTGGCAGCCCCAAAAAGGCCTTAAAATGCATCTTATTCCTGCAAAAATCTTGATAACTTTGGAGGCCCAAAAAAGGGGTTTACAGGCATCCTAGACCCACTAAAGTCCAGAAAATGTTGGTTGGCCAAAAACTGTGTCAGGGAGCTCTGAATGTGCCAACAACATGTCCAGCCTGAAAAGGGCATTAACCCACATCCTAAACCCCTGAAATTCCCAAAAACATTTTTGGCCCGAAAAATGCATCCTACACCCCTGAAAGTTCAGAAAATGTTGGCAGCCCCAAAAAGGCCTTAAAATGCATCTTATTCCTGCAAAAATCTTGATAACTTTGGAGGCCCAAAAAAGGGGTTTACATCCTAGACCCCATAAAGTCCAGAAAATGTTGGTGACCCGAAAACAGTGTCAGTGAGCTCTGAATGTCCCAAAAATATGTGCAGCCTGAAAAGGGCATTAATCCGCATCCTGGCCCCCTGAAATTCCCCAAAATATTTTTGGCCCAAAAAATGCATGCTATATCCCTGAAGTTCAGAAAATGTTGGCAGCCCCACATCCTAAACCCCTGAAATTCCCCAAAAAATTTTTGGCCCGAAAAATGCATCCTACACCCCTGAAAGTTCAGAAACTGTTGGCAGCCACAAAAAGGCCTTAAAATGCATCTTATTCCTGCAAAAATCTTGATAACTTTGGAGGCCCAAAAAAGGGGTTTACATCCTAGACCCCATAAAGTCCAGAAAATGTTGGTGACCCGAAAACAGTGTCAGAGAGCTCTGAATGTCCCAAAAATATTTGCAGCCTGAAAAGGGCATTAATCCGCATCCTGGCCCCCTGAAATTCCCCAAAATATTTTTGGCCCAAAAAATGCATCCTACATCCCTGAAAATTCAGAAAATGTTGGCAGCACAAAAAAGGCCTTAAAATACATATTAGGCCTGCAAAAATGTAGAAAACTTTGGAGGCCCAAAAAAGGGGTTTACAGGCATCCTAGACCCCCTAAAGTCCAGAAAATGTTGGCGGCCCAAAAACTGTGTCAGAGAGCTCTGAATGTCCCAAAAACGCTTGCAGCCTGAAAAGGGCATTAACCCGCATGCTAGACCTCTGAAATTTCCCAAAATATTTTGGCCACGAAAAATTCATCCTACACCCCTGAAAGTTCAGAAAATGTTGGCAGCCCCAAAAAGGCCCTAAAATGCATCTTATTCCTGCAAAAATCTTGATAACTTTGGAGGCCCAAAAAAGGGGTTTACAGGCATCCTAGACCCCCTAAAGTCCAGAAAATGTTGGTAGGCCAAAAACTGTGTCAGAGAGCTCTGAATGTCCCAAAAACGTTTGCAGCCTGAAAAGGGCAGTAATCCGCATCCTGGCCCCCTGAAATTCCCCAAAATATTTTTGGCCCAAAAAATACATCCTACATCCCTGAAGTTCAGAAACTGTTGGCAGCACAAAACAGGCCTTAAAATACATATTAGGCCTGCAAAAATGTAGAAAACATTGGAGGCCCAAAAAAGGGGTTTACAGGCATCCTACACCCCCTAAAGTCCAGAAAATGTTGGCGGCCCAAAAACTGTGTCAGAGAGCTCTGAATGTACCAAAAACATTTGCAGTCTGAAAAGGGCATTAACCCACATGCTAGACCCTTGAACTTCCCCAAAATATTTTGGCCACGAAAAATTCATCCTACACCCCTGAAAATTCAGAAAATGTTGGCAGCACAAAAAAGGTCTTAAAATACATACTAGGCCTCCAAAAATGTAGAAAACTTTGGAGGCCCAAAAAAGGGGTTTACAGGCATCCTAGACCCCCTAAAGTCCAGAAAATGTTGGTAGGCCAAAAACTGTGTCAGAGAGCTCTGAATGTCCCAAAAACGTTTGCAGCCTGAAAAGGGCATTAACCCACATCCTAAACCCCTGAAAATTCCCAAAAACATTTTTGGCCCGAAAAATGCATCCTACACCCCTGAAAGTTCAGAAAATGTTGGCAGCCCCAAAAAGGCCTTAAAATGCATCTTATTCCTGCAAAAATCTTGATAACTTTGGAGGCCCAAAAAAGGGGTTTACAGGCATCCTAGACCCCCTAAAGTCCAGAAAATGTTGGTAGGCCAAAAACTGTGTCAGAGAGCTCTGAATGTCCCAAAAACGTTTGCAGCCTGAAAAGGGCATTAACCCACATCCTAAACCCCTGAAAATTCCCAAAAACATTTTTGGCCCGAAAAATGCATCCTACACCCCTGAAAGTTCAGAAAATGTTGGCAGCCCCAAAAAGGCCTTAAAATGCATCTTATTCCTGCAAAAATCTTGATAACTTTGGAGGCCCAAAAAAGGGGTTTACAGGCATCCTAGACCCACTAAAGTCCAGAAAATGTTGGTTGGCCAAAAACTGTGTCAGGGAGCTCTGAATGTCCCAACAACATTTCCAGCCTGAAAAGGGCATTAACCCACATCCTAAACCCCTGAAATTCCCAAAAACATTTTTGGCCCGAAAAATGCATCCTACACCCCTGAAAGTTCAGAAAATGTTGGCAGCCCCAAAAAGGCCTTAAAATGCATCTTATTCCTGCAAAAATATTGATAACTTTGGAGGCCCAAAAAAGGGGTTTACAGGCATCCTAGACCCCATAAAGTCCAGAAAATGTTGGTGGCCCATAAACTGTGTCAGAGAGCTCTGAATGTCCCAAAAACATTTGCAGTCTGAAAAGGGCATTAACCCGCATGCTAGACCCCTGAAATTCCCCAAAATATTTTGGCCACGAAAAATTCATCCTACACCCCTGAAAATTCAGAAAATGTTGGCAGCATAAAAAAGGCCTTAAAATACATATTAGGCCTCCAAAAATGTAGAAAACTGTGGAGGCCCAAAAAAGGGGTTTACAGGCATCCTAGACCCCCTAAAGTCCAGAAAATGTTGGTAGGCCAAAAACTGTGTCAGAGAGCTCTGAATGTCCCAAAAACATTTCCAGCCTGAAAAGGGCATTAACCCACATCCTAAACCCCTGAAATTCCCAAAAACATTTTTGGCCCGAAAAATGCATCCTACACCCCTGAAAGTTCAGAAACTGTTGGCAGCCACAAAAAGGCCTTAAAATGCATCTTATTCCTGCAAAAATCTTGATACCTTTGGAGGCCCAAAAAAGGGGTTTACATCCTAGACCCCATAAAGTCCAGAAAATGTTGGTGACCCGAAAACAGTGTCAGAGAGCTCTGCATGTCCCAAAAATATTTGCAGCCCGAAAAGGGCATTAATCCGCATCCTGGCCCCCTGAAATTCCCCAAAATATTTTTGGCCCGAAAAATGCATCCTACATCCCTGAAAATTCAGAAAATGTTGGCAGCACAAAAAAGGCCTTAAAATACATATTAGGCCTGCAAAAATGTAGAAAACTTTGGAGGCCCAAAAAAGGGGTTTACAGGCATCCTAGACCCCCTAAAGTCCAGAAAATGTTGGCGGCCCAAAAACTGTGTCAGAGAGCTCTGAATGTCCCAAAAACGCTTGCAGCCTGAAAAGGGCATTAACCCGCATGCTAGACCCCTGAAATTTCCCAAAATATTTTGGCCACGAAAAAAATTCATCCTACACCCCTGAAAGTTCAGAAAATGTTGGCAGCCCCACATCCTAAACCCCTGAAATTCCCAAAAACATTTTTGGCCCGTAAAATGCATCCTACACCCCTGAAAATTCAGAAAATGTTGGCAGCACAAAAAAAGGCCGTAAAATACATATCAGGCCTCTAAAAATGTAGAAAACTTTGGAGGCCCAAAAAAGGGGTTTACAGGCATCCTAGACCCCCTAAAGTCCAGAAAATGTTGGTAGGCCAAAAACTGTGTCAGAGAGCTCGGAATGTCCCAAAAACGTTTGCAGCCTGAAAAGGGCATTAACCCACATCCTAAACCCCTGAAATTCCCAAAATCATTTTTGGCCCGAAAAATGCATCCTACACCCCTGAAAGTTCAGAAAATGTTGGCAGCCCCAAAAAGGCCTTAAAATGCATCTTATTCCTGCAAAAATCTTGATAACTTTGGAGGCCCAAAAAAGGGGTTTAGATCCTAGACCCCATAAAGTCCAGAAAATGTTGGTGACCCGAAAACAGTGTCAGAGAGCTCTGAATGTCCCAAAAATATGTGCAGCCTGAAAAGGGCATTAATCCACATCCTGGCCCCCTGAAATTCCCCAAAATATTTTTGGCCCAAAAAATGCATCCTACGTCCCTGAAAATTCAGAAAATGTTGGCAGCACAAAAAAGGCCTTAAAATACATATTAGGCCTGCAAAAATGTAGAAAACTTTGGAGGCCCAAAAAAGGGGTTTACAGGCATCCTAGACCCCCTAAAGTCCAGAAAATGTTGGCGGCCCAAAAACTGTGTCAGAGAGCTCTGAATGTCCCAAAAACGCTTGCAGCCTGAAAAGGGCATTAACCCGCATGCTAGACCCCTGAAATTTCCCAAAATATTTTGGCCACGAAAAATTCATCCTACACCCCTGAAAGTTCAGAAAATGTTGGCAGCCCCACATCCTAAACCCCTGAAATTCCCCAAAAAATTTTTGGCCCGAAAAATGCATCCTACACCCCTGAAAGTTCAGAAACTGTTGGCAGCCACAAAAAGGCCTTAAAATGCATCTTATTCCTGCAAAAATCTTGATAACTTTGGAGGCCCAAAAAAGGGGTTTACATCCTAGACCCCATAAAGTCCAGAAAATGTTGGTGACCCGAAAACAGTGTCAGAGAGCTCTGAATGTCCCAAAAATATTTGCAGCCTGAAAAGGGCATTAATCCGCATCCTGGCCCCCTGAAATTCCCCAAAATATTTTTGGCCCAAAAAATGCATCCTACATCCCTGAAAATTCAGAAAATGTTGGCAGCACAAAAAAGGCCTTAAAATACATATTAGGCCTGCAAAAATGTAGAAAACTTTGAAGGCCCAAAAAAGGGGTTTACAGGCATCCTAGACCCCCTAAAGTCCAGAAAATGTTGGTAGGCCAAAAACTGTGTCAGAGAGCTCTGAATGTCCCAAAAACGTTTGCAGCCTGAAAAGGGCAGTAATCCGCATCCTGCCCCCTGAAATTCCCCAAAATATTTTTGGCCCAAAAAATACATCCTACATCCCTGAAGTTCAGAAACTGTTGGCAGCACAAAACAGGCCTTAAAATGCATCATATTCCTGCAAAAATCTTGATAACTTTGGAGGCCCAAAAAAGGGGTTTACAGGCATCCTAGACCCACTAAAGTCCAGAAAATGTTGGTTGGCCAAAAACTGTGTCAGGGAGCTCTGAATGTCCCAACAACATTTCCAGCCTGAAAAGGGCATTAACCCACATCCTAAACCCCTGAAATTCCCAAAAACATTTTTGGCCCGAAAAATGCATCCTACACCCCTGAAAGTTCAGAAAATGCTGGCAGCCCCAAAAAGGCCTTAAAATGCATCTTATTCCTGCAAAAATCTTGATAACTTTGGAGGCCCAAAAAAGGGGTTTACATCCTAGACCCCATAAAGTCCAGAAAATGTTGGTGACCCGAAAACAGTGTCAGAGAGCTCTGAATGTCCCAAAAATATGTGCAGCCTGAAAAGGGCATTAATCCGCATCCTGGCCCCCTGAAATTCCCCAAAATATTTTTGGCCCAAAAAATGCATGCTATATCCCTGAAGTTCAGAAAATGTTGGCAGCACAAAACAGGCCTTAAAATACATATTAGGCCTGCAAAAATGTAGAAAACTTTGGAGGCCCAAAAAAGGGGTTTACAGGCATCCTAGACCCCATAAAGTCCAGAAAATGTTGGTGGCCCATAAACTGTGTCAGAGAGCTCTGAATGTCCCAAAAACATTTGCAGTCTGAAAAGGGCATTAACCCGCATGCTAGACCCCTGAAATTCCCCAAAATATTTTGGCCACGAAAAATTCATCCTACACCCCTGAAAATTCAGAAAATGTTGGCAGCATAAAAAAGGCCTTAAAATACATATTAGGCCTCCAAAAATGTAGAAAACTGTGGAGGCCCAAAAAAGGGGTTTACAGGCATCCTAGACCCCCTAAAGTCCAGAAAATGTTGGTAGGCCAAAAACTGTGTCAGAGAGCTCTGAATGTCCCAAAAACATTTCCAGCCTGAAAAGGGCATTAACCCACATCCTAAACCCCTGAAATTCCCAAAAACATTTTTGGCCCGAAAAATGCATCCTACACCCCTGAAAGTTCAGAAACTGTTGGAAGCCACAAAAAGGCCTTAAAATGCATCTTATTCCTGCAAAAATCTTGATAACTTTGGAGGCCCAAAAAAGGGGTTTACATCCTAGACCCCATAAAGTCCAGAAAATGTTGGTGACCCGAAAACAGTGTCAGAGAGCTCTGCATGTCCCAAAAATATTTGCAGCCCGAAAAGGGCATTAATCCGCATCCTGGCCCCCTGAAATTCCCCAAAATATTTTTGGCCCGAAAAATGCATCCTACATCCCTGAAAATTCAGAAAATGTTGGCAGCACAAAAAAGGCCTTAAAATACATATTAGGCCTGCAAAAATGTAGAAAACTTTGGAGGCCCAAAAAAGGGGTTTACAGGCATCCTAGACCCCCTAAAGTCCAGAAAATGTTGGCGGCCCAAAAACTGTGTCAGAGAGCTCTGAATGTCCCAAAAACGCTTGCAGCCTGAAAAGGGCATTAACCCGCATGCTAGACCCCTGAATTTTCCAAAATATTTTGGCCACGAAAAATTCATCCTACACCCCTGAAAGTTCAGAAAATGTTGGCAGCCCCACATCCTAAACCCCTGAAATTCCCAAAAACATTTTTGGCCCGAAAAATGCATCCTACACCCCTGAAAATTCAGAAAATGTTGGCAGCACAAAAAAAGGCCGTAAAATACATATCAGGCCTCTAAAAATGTAGAAAACTTTGGAGGCCCAAAAAAGGGGTTTACAGGCATCCTAGACCCCCTAAAGTCCAGAAAATGTTGGTAGGCCAAAAACTGTGTCAGAGAGCTCTGAATGTCCCAAAAACGTTTGCAGCCTGAAAAGGGCATTAACCCACATCCTAAACCCCTGAAATTCCCAAAAACATTTTTGGCCCGAAAAATGCATCCTACACCCCTGAAAGTTCAGAAAATGTTGGCAGCCCCAAAAAGGCCTTAAAATGCATCTTATTCCTGCAAAAATCTTGATAACTTTGGAGGCCCAAAAAAGGGGTTTACATCCTAGACCCCATAAAGTCCAGAAAATGTTGGTGACCCGAAAACAGTGTCAGAGAGCTCTGAATGTCCCAAAAATATGTGCAGCCTGAAAAGGGCATTAATCCACATCCTGGCCCCCTGAAATTCCCCAAAATATTTTTGGCCCAAAAAATGCATCCTACGTCCCTGAAAATTCAGAAAATGTTGGCAGCACAAAAAAGGCCTTAAAATACATATTAGGCCTGCAAAAATGTAGAAAACTTTGGAGGCCCAAAAAAGGGGTTTACAGGCATCCTAGACCCCCTAAAGTCCAGAAAATGTTGGCGGCCCAAAAACTGTGTCAGAGAGCTCTGAATGTCCCAATAACGCTTGCAGCCTGAAAAGGGCATTAACCCGCATGCTAGACCCCTGAAATTTCCCAAAATATTTTGGCCACGAAAAATTCATCCTACACCCCTGAAAGTTCAGAAAATGTTGGCAGCCCCACATCCTAAACCCCTGAAATTCCCCCAAAAATTTTTGGCCCGAAAAATGCATCCTACACCCCTGAAAGTTCAGAAACTGTTGGCAGCCACAAAAAGGCCTTAAAATGCATCTTATTCCTGCAAAAATCTTGATAACTTTGGAGGCCCAAAAAGGGGTTTACATCCTAGACCCCATAAAGTCCAGAAAATGTTGGTGACCCGAAAACAGTGTCAGAGAGCTCTGAATGTCCCAAAAATATTTGCAGCCTGAAAAGGGCATTAATCCGCATCCTGGCCCCCTGAAATTCCCCAAAATATTTTTGGCCCAAAAAATGCATCCTACATCCCTGAAAATTCAGAAAATGTTGGCAGCACAAAAAAGGCCTTAAAATACATATTAGGCCTGCAAAAATGTAGAAAACTTTGGAGGCCCAAAAAAGGGGTTTACAGGCATCCTAGACCCCCTAAAGTCCAGAAAATGTTGGCGGCCCAAAAACTGTGTCAGAGAGCTCTGAATGTCCCAAAAACGCTTGCAGCCTGAAAAGGGCATTAACCCGCATGCTAGACCCCTGAAATTTCCCAAAATATTTTGGCCACGAAAAATTCATCCTACACCCCTGAAAGTTCAGAAAATGTTGGCAGCCCCAAAAAGGCCCTAAAATGCATCTTATTCCTGCAAAAATCTTGATAACTTTGGAGGCCCAAAAAAGGGGTTTACAGGCATCCTAGATCCCCTAAAGTCCAGAAAATGTTGGTAGGCCAAAAACTGTGTCAGAGAGCTCTGAATGTCCCAAAAACGTTTGCAGCCTGAAAAGGGCAGTAATCCGCATCCTGGCCCCCTGAAATTCCCCAAAATATTTTTGGCCCAAAAAATACATCCTACATCCCTGAAGTTCAGAAACTGTTGGCAGCACAAAACAGGCCTTAAAATACATATTAGGCCTGCAAAAATGTAGAAAACATTGAAGGCCCAAAAAAGGGGTTTACAGGCATCCTACACCCCCTAAAGTCCAGAAAATGTTGGCGGCCCAAAAACTGTGTCAGAGAGCTCTGAATGTCCCAAAAACATTTGCAGTCTGAAAAGGGCATTAACCCACATGCTAGACCCTTGAAATTCCCCAAAATATTTTGGCCACGAAAAATTCATCCTACACCCCTGAAAATTCAGAAAATGTTGGCAGCACAAAAAACGTCTTAAAATACATACTAGGCCTCCAAAAATGTAGAAAACTTTGGAGGCCCAAAAAAGGGGTTTACAGGCATCCTAGACCCCCTAAAGTCCAGAAAATGTTGGCGGCCCAAAAACTGTGTCAGAGAGCTCTGAATGTCCCAAAAACGCTTGCAGCCTGAAAAGGGCATTAACCCGCATGCTAGACCCCTGAAATTTCCCAAAATATTTTGGCCATGAAAAATTCATCCTACACCCCTGAAAGTTCAGAAAATGTTGGCAGCCCCACATCCTAAACCCCTGAAATTCCCAAAAACATTTTTGGCCCGAAAAATGCATCCTACACCCCTGAAAGTTCAGAAAATGTTGGCAGCCCCAAAAAGGCCTTAAAATGCATCTTATTCCTGCAAAAATCTTGATAACTTTGGAGGCCCAAAAAAGGGGTTTACAGGCATCCTAGACCCACTAAAGTCCAGAAAATGTTGGTTGGCCAAAAACTGTGTCAGGGAGCTCTGAATGTCCCAACAACATTTCCAGCCTGAAAAGGGCATTAACCCACATCCTAAACCCCTGAAATTCCCAAAAACATTTTTGGCCCGAAAAATGCATCCTACACCCCTGAAAGTTCAGAAAATGTTGGCAGCCCCAAAAAGGCCTTAAAATGCATCTTATTCCTGCAAAAATCTTGATAACTTTGGAGGCCCAAAAAAGGGGTTTACAGGCATCCTAGACCCCATAAAGTCCAGAAAATGTTGGTGGCCCATAAACTGTGTCAGAGAGCTCTGAATGTCCCAAAAACATTTGCAGTCTGAAAAGGGCATTAACCCGCATGCTAGACCCCTGAAATTCCCCAAAATATTTTGGCCACGAAAAATTCATCCTACACCCCTGAAAATTCAGAAAATGTTGCCAGCATAAAAAAGGCCTTAAAATACATATTAGGCCTCCAAAAATGTAGAAAACTGTGGAGGCCCAAAAAAGGGGTTTACAGGCATCCTAGACCCCCTAAAGTCCAGAAAATGTTGGTAGGCCAAAAACTGTGTCAGAGAGCTCTGAATGTCCCAAAAACATTTCCAGCCTGAAAAGGGCATTAACCCACATCCTAAACCCCTGAAATTCCCAAAAACATTTTTGGCCCGAAAAATGCATCCTACACCCCTGAAAGTTCAGAAACTGTTGGCAGCCACAAAAAGGCCTTAAAATGCATCTTATTCCTGCAAAAATCTTGATAACTTTGGAGGCCCAAAAAAGGGGTTTACATCCTAGACCCCATAAAGTCCAGAAAATGTTGGTGACCCGAAAACAGTGTCAGAGAGCTCTGCATGTCCCAAAAATATTTGCAGCCCGAAAAGGGCATTAATCCGCATCCTGGCCCCCTGAAATTCCCCAAAATATTTTTGGCCCGAAAAATGCATCCTACATCCCTGAAAATTCAGAAAATGTTGGCAGCACAAAAAAGGCCTTAAAATACATATTAGGCCTGCAAAAATGTAGAAAACTTTGGAGGCCCAAAAAAGGGGTTTACAGGCATCCTAGACCCCCTAAAGTCCAGAAAATGTTGGCGGCCCAAAAACTGTGTCAGAGAGCTCTGAATGTCCCAAAAACGCTTGCAGCCTGAAAAGGGCATTAACCCGCATGCTAGACCCCTGAAATTTCCCAAAATATTTTGGCCACGAAAAATTCATCCTACACCCCTGAAAGTTCAGAAAATGTTGGCAGCCCCACATCCTAAACCCCTGAAATTCCCAAAAACATTTTTGGCCCGAAAAATGCATCCTACACCCCTGAAAATTCAGAAAATGTTGGCAGCACAAAAAAAGGCCGTAAAATACATATCAGGCCTCTAAAAATGTAGAAAACTTTGGAGGCCCAAAAAAGGGGTTTACAGGCATCCTAGACCCCCTAAAGTCCAGAAAATGTTGGTAGGCCAAAAACTGTGTCAGAGAGCTCTGAATGTCCCAAAAATGTTTGCAGCCTGAAAAGGGCATTAACCCACATCCTAAACCCCTGAAATTCCCAAAAACATTTTTGGCCCGAAAAATGCATCCTACACCCCTGAAGTTCAGAAAATGTTGGCAGCACAAAACAGGCCTTAAAATACATATTAGGCCTGCAAAAATGTAGAAAACTTTGGAGGCCCAAAAAAGGGGTTTACAGGCATCCTAGATCCCATAAAGTCCAGAAAATGTTGGTGGCCCATAAACTGTGTCAGAGAGCTCTGAATGTCCCAAAAACATTTGCAGTCTGAAAAGGGCATTAACCCGCATGCTAGACCCCTGAAATTCCCCAAAATATTTTGGCCACGAAAAATTCATCCTACACCCCTGAAAATTCAGAAAATGTTGGCAGCATAAAAAAGGCCTTAAAATACATATTAGGCCTCCAAAAATGTAGAAAACTGTGGAGGCCCAAAAAAGGGGTTTACAGGCATCCTAGACCCCCTAAAGTCCAGAAAATGTTGGTAGGCCAAAAACTGTGTCAGAGAGCTCTGAATGTCCCAAAAACATTTCCAGCCTGAAAAGGGCATTAACCCACATCCTAAACCCCTGAAATTCCCAAAAACATTTTTGGCCCGAAAAATGCATCCTACACCCCTGAAAGTTCAGAAAATGTTGGCAGCCCCAAAAAGGCCTTAAAATGCATCTTATTCCTGCAAAAATCTTGATAACTTTGGAGGCCCAAAAAAGGGGTTTACATCCTAGACCCCATAAAGTCCAGAAAATGTTGGTGACCCGAAAACAGTGTCAGAGAGCTCTGAATGTCCCAAAAATATGTGCAGCCTGAAAAGGGCATTAATCCGCATCCTGGCCCCCTGAAATTCCCCAAAATATTTTTGGCCTAAAAAATGCATGCTATATCCCTGAAGTTCAGAAAATGTTGGCAGCACAAAACAGGCCTTAAAATACATATTAGGCCTGCAAAAATGTAGAAAACTTTGGAGGCCCAAAAAAGGGGTTTACAGGCATCCTAGACCCCATAAAGTCCAGAAAATGTTGGTGGCCCATAAACTGTGTCAGAGAGCTCTGAATGTCCCAAAAACATTTGCAGTCTGAAAAGGGCATTAACCCGCATGCTAGACCCCTGAAATTCCCCAAAATATTTTGGCCACGAAAAATTCATCCTACACCCCTGAAAATTCAGAAAATGTTGGCAGCATAAAAAAGGCCTTAAAATACATATTAGGCCTCCAAAAATGTAGAAAACTGTGGAGGCCCAAAAAAGGGGTTTACAGGCATCCTAGACCCCCTAAAGTCCAGAAAATGTTGGTAGGCCAAAAACTGTGTCAGAGAGCTCTGAATGTCCCAAAAACATTTCCAGCCTGAAAAGGGCATTAACCCACATCCTAAACCCCTGAAATTCCCAAAAACATTTTTGGCCCGAAAAATGCATCCTACACCCCGGAAAGTTCAGAAACTGTTGGCAGCCACAAAAAGGCCTTAAAATGCATCTTATTCCTGCAAAAATCTTGATAACTTTGGAGGCCCAAAAAAGGGGTTTACATCCTAGACCCCATAAAGTCCAGAAAATGTTGGTGACCCGAAAACAGTGTCAGAGAGCTCTGCATGTCCCAAAAATATTTGCAGCCCGAAAAGGGCATTAATCCGCATCCTGGCCCCCTGAAATTCCCCAAAATATTTTTGGCCCGAAAAATGCATCCTACATCCCTGAAAATTCAGAAAATGTTGGCAGCACAAAAAAGGCCTTAAAATACATATTAGGCCTGCAAAAATGTAGAAAACTTTGGAGGCCCAAAAAAGGGGTTTACAGGCATCCTAGACCCCCTAAAGTCCAGAAAATGTTGGCGGCCCAAAAACTGTGTCAGAGAGCTCTGAATGTCCCAAAAACGCTTGCAGCCTGAAAAGGGCATTAACCCGCATGCTAGACCCCTGAAATTTCCCAAAATATTTTGGCCACGAAAAATTCATCCTACACCCCTGAAAGTTCAGAAAATGTTGGCAGCCCCACATCCTAAACCCCTGAAATTCCCAAAAACATTTTTGGCCCGAAAAATGCATCCTACACCCCTGAAAGTTCAGAAACTGTTGGCAGCCACAAAAAGGCCTTAAAATGCATCTTATTCCTGCAAAAATCTTGATAACTTTGGAGGCCCAAAAAAGGGGTTTACATCCTAGACCCCATAAAGTCCAGAAAATGTTGGTGACCCGAAAACAGTGTCAGAGAGCTCTGAATGTCCCAAAAATAGTTGCAGCCTGAAAAGGGCATTAACCCACATCCTAAACCCCTGAAATTCCCAAAAACATTTTTGGCCCGAAAAATGCATCCTACACCCCTGAAAGTTCAGAAACTGTTGGCAGCCACAAAAAGGCCTTAAAATGCATCTTATTCCTGCAAAAATCTTGATAACTTTGGAGGCCCAAAAAAGGGGTTTACATCCTAGACCCCATAAAGTCCAGAAAATGTTGGTGACCCGAAAACAGTGTCAGAGAGCTCTGAATGTCCCAAAAATATGTGCAGCCTGAAAAGGGCATTAATCCACATCCTGGCCCCCTGAAATTCCCCAAAATATTTTTGGCCCAAAAAATGCATCCTACGTCCCTGAAAATTCAGAAAATGTTGGCAGCACAAAAAAGGCCTTAAAATACATATTAGGCCTGCAAAAATGTAGAAAACTTTGGAGGCCCAAAAAAGGGGTTTACAGGCATCCTAGACCCCCTAAAGTCCAGAAAATGTTGGCGGCCCAAAAACTGTGTCAGAGAGCTCTGAATGTCCCAAAAACGCTTGCAGCCTGAAAAGGGCATTAACCCGCATGCTAGACCCCTGAAATTTCCCAAAATATTTTGGCCACGAAAAATTCATCCTACACCCCTGAAAGTTCAGAAAATGTTGGCAGCCCCAAAAAGGCCCTAAAATGCATCTTATTCCTGCAAAAATCTTGATAACTTTGGAGGCCCAAAAAAGGGGTTTACAGGCATCCTAGACCCCCTAAAGTCCAGAAAATGTTGGTAGGCCAAAAACTGTGTCAGAGAGCTCTGAATGTCCCAAAAACGTTTGCAGCCTGAAAAGGGCAGTAATCCGCATCCTGGCCCCCTGAAATTCCCCAAAATATTTTTGGCCCAAAAAATACATCCTACATCCCTGAAGTTCAGAAACTGTTGGCAGCACAAAACAGGCCTTAAAATACATATTAGGCCTGCAAAAATGTAGAAAACATTGGAGGCCCAAAAAAGGGGTTTACAGGCATCCTACACCCCCTAAAGTCCAGAAAATGTTGGCGGCCCAAAAACTGTGTCAGAGAGCTCTGAATGTCCCAAAAACATTTGCAGTCTGAAAAGGGCATTAACCCACATGCTAGACCCTTGAAATTCCCCAAAATATTTTGGCCACGAAAAATTCATCCTACACCCCTGAAAATTCAGAAAATGTTGGCAGCACAAAAAAGGTCTTAAAATACATACTAGGCCTCCAAAAATGTAGAAAACTTTGGAGGCCCAAAAAAGGGGTTTACAGGCATCCTAGACCCCCTAAAGTCCAGAAAATGTTGGTAGGCCAAAAACTGTGTCAGAGAGCTCTGAATGTCCCAAAAACGTTTGCAGCCTGAAAAGGGCATTAACCCACATCCTAAACCCCTGAAAATTCCCAAAAACATTTTTGGCCCAAAAAATGCATCCTACACCCCTGAAAGTTCAGAAAATGTTGGCAGCCCCAAAAAGGCCTTAAAATGCATCTTATTCCTGCAAAAATCTTGATAACTTTGGAGGCCCAAAAAAGGGGTTTACAGGCATCCTAGACCCACTAAAGTCCAGAAAATGTTGGTTGGCCAAAAACTGTGTCAGGGAGCTCTGAATGTCCCAACAACATTTCCAGCCTGAAAAGGGCATTAACCCACATCCTAAACCCCTGAAATTCCCAAAAACATTTTTGGCCCGAAAAATGCATCCTACACCCCTGAAAGTTCAGAAAATGTTGGCAGCCCCAAAAAGGCCTTAAAATGCATCTTATTCCTGCAAAAATCTTGATAACTTTGGAGGCCCAAAAAAGGGGTTTACATCCTAGACCCCATAAAGTCCAGAAAATGTTGGTGACCCGAAAACAGTGTCAGAGAGCTCTGAATGTCCCAAAAATATGTGCAGCCTGAAAAGGGCATTAATCCGCATCCTGGCCCCCTGAAATTCCCCAAAATATTTTTGGCCCAAAAAATGCATGCTATATCCCTGAAGTTCAGAAAATGTTGGCAGCACAAAACAGGCCTTAAAATACATATTAGGCCTGCAAAAATGTAGAA
Source organism: Ambystoma mexicanum (assembly GCF_040938575.1). Taxonomy (NCBI): domain Eukaryota; kingdom Metazoa; phylum Chordata; class Amphibia; order Caudata; family Ambystomatidae; genus Ambystoma; species Ambystoma mexicanum. The sequence goes on along the minus strand of NC_090935.1, from coordinate 1,301,553,537 downwards.
AACTTTGGAGGCCCAAAAAAGGGGTTTACAGGCATCCTAGACCCCATAAAGTCCAGAAAATGTTGGTGGCCCATAAACTGTGTCAGAGAGCTCTGAATGTCCCAAAAACATTTGCAGTCTGAAAAGGGCATTAACCCGCATGCTAGACCCCTGAAATTCCCCAAAATATTTTGGCCACGAAAAATTCATCCTACACCCCTGAAAGTTCAGAAACTGTTGGCAGCCACAAAAAGGCCTTAAAATGCATCTTATTCCTGCAAAAATCTTGATAACTTTTGAGGCCCAAAAAAGGGGTTTACATCCTAGACCCCATAAAGTCCAGAAAATGTTGGTGACCCCAAAACAGTGTCAGAGAGCTCTGCATGTCCCAAAAATATTTGCAGCCCGAAAAGGGCATTAATCCGCATCCTGGCCCCCTGAAATTCCCCAAAATATTTTTGGCCCGAAAAATGCATCCTACATCCCTGAAAATTCAGAAAATGTTGGCAGCACAAAAAAGGCCTTAAAATACATATTAGGCCTGCAAAAATGTAGAAAACTTTGGAGGCCCAAAAAAGGGGTTTACAGGCATCCTAGACCCCCTAAAGTCCAGAAAATGTTGGCGGCCCAAAAACTGTGTCAGAGAGCTCTGAATGTCCCAAAAACGCTTGCAGCCTGAAAAGGGCATTAACCCACATGCTAGACCCCTGAAATTTCCCAAAATATTTTGGCCACGAAAAATTCATCCTACACCCCTGAAAGTTCAGAAAATGTTGGCAGCCCCACATCCTAAACCCCTGAAATTCCCAAAAACATTTTTGGCCCGAAAAATGCATCCTACACCCCTGAAAATTCAGAAAATGTTGGCAGCACAAAAAAAGGCCGTAAAATACATATCAGGCCTCTAAAAATGTAGAAAACTTTGGAGGCCCAAAAAAGGGGTTTACAGGCATCCTAGACCCCCTAAAGTCCAGAAAATGTTGGTAGGCCAAAAACTGTGTCAGAGAGCTCTGAATGTCCCAAAAACGTTTGCAGCCTGAAAAGGGCATTAACCCACATCCTAAACCCCTGAAATTCCCAAAAACATTTTTGGCCCGAAAAATGCATCCTACACCCCTGAAAGTTCAGAAAATGTTGGCAGCCCCAAAAAGGCCTTAAAATGCATCTTATTCCTGCAAAAATCTTGATAACTTTGGAGGCCCAAAAAAGGGGTTTACATCCTAGACCCCATAAAGTCCAGAAAATGTTGGTGACCCGAAAACAGTGTCAGAGAGCTCTGAATGTCCCAAAAATATGTGCAGCCTGAAAAGGGCATTAATCCACATCCTGGCCCCCTGAAATTCCCCAAAATATTTTTGGCCCAAAAAATGCATCCTACGTCCCTGAAAATTCAGAAAATGTTGGCAGCACAAAAAAGGCCTTAAAATACATATTAGGCTTGCAAAAATGTAGAAAACTTTGGAGGCCCAAAAAAGGGGTTTACAGGCATCCTAGACCCCCTAAAGTCCAGAAAATGTTGGCGGCCCAAAAACTGTGTCAGAGAGCTCTGAATGTCCCAAAAACGCTTGCAGCCTGAACAGGGCATTAACCCGCATGCTAGACCCCTGAAATTTCCCAAAATATTTTGGCCACGAAAAATTCATCCTACACCCCTGAAAGTTCAGAAAATGTTGGCAGCCCCACATCCTAAACCCCTGAAATTCCCCAAAAAATTTTTGGCCCGAAAAATGCATCCTACACCCCTGAAAGTTCAGAAACTGTTGGCAGCCACAAAAAGGCCTTAAAATGCATCTTATTCCTGCAAAAATCTTGATAACTTTGGAGGCCCAAAAAAGGGGTTTACATCCTAGACCCCATAAAGTCCAGAACATGTTGGTGACCCGAAAACAGTGTCAGAGAGCTCTGAATGTCCCAAAAATATTTGCAGCCTGAAAAGGGCATTAATCCGCATCCTGGCCCCCTGAAATTCTCCAAAATATTTTTGGCCCAAAAAATGCATCCTACATCCCTGAAAATTCAGAAAATGTTGGCAGCACAAAAAAGGCCTTAAAATACATATTAGGCCTGTAAAAATGTAGAAAACTTTGGAGGCCCAAAAAAGGGGTTTACAGGCATCCTAGACCCCCTAAAGTCCAGAAAATGTTGGCGGCCCAAAAACTGTGTCAGAGAGCTCTGAATGTCCCAAAAACGCTTGCAGCCTGAAAAGGGCATTAACCCGCATGCTAGACCCCTGAAATTTCCCAAAATATTTTGGCCACGAAAAATTCATCCTACACCCCTGAAAGTTCAGAAAATGTTGGCAGCCCCACATCCTAAACCCCTGAAATTCCCCAAAAAATTTTTGGCCCGAAAAATGCATCCTACACCCCTGAAAGTTCAGAAACTGTTGGCAGCCACAAAAAGGCCTTAAAATGCATCTTATTCCTGCAAAAATCTTGATAACTTTGGAGGCCCAAAAAAGGGGTTTACATCCTAGACCCCATAAAGTCCAGAAAATGTTGGTGACCCGAGAACAGTGTCAGAGAGCTCTGAATGTCCCAAAAATATTTGCAGCCTGAAAAGGGCATTAATCCGCATCCTGGCCCCCTGAAATTCCCCAAAATATTTTTGGCCCAAAAAATGCATCCTACATCCCTGAAAATTCAGAAAATGTTGGCAGCACAAAAAAGGCCTTAAAATACATATTAGGCCTGCAAAAATGTAGAAAACTTTGAAGGCCCAAAAAAGGGGGTTACAGGCATCCTAGACCCCCTAAAGTCCCGAAAATGTTGGTAGGCCAAAAACTGTGTCAGAGAGCTCTGAATGTCCCAAAAACGTTTGCAGCCTGAAAAGGGCAGTAATCCGCATCCTGCCCCCTGAAATTCCCCAAAATATTTTTGGCCCAAAAAATACATCCTACATCCCTGAAGTTCAGAAACTGTTGGCAGCACAAAACAGGCCTTAAAATACATATTAGGCCTGCAAAAATGTAGAAAACATTGGAGGCCCAAAAAAGGGGTTTACAGGCATCCTACACCCCCTAAAGTCCAGAAAATGTTGGCGGCCCAAAAACTGTGTCAGAGAGCTCTGAATGTCCCAAAAACATTTGCAGTCTGAAAAGGGCATTAACCCACATGCTAGACCCTTGAAATTCCCCAAAATATTTTGGCCACGAAAAATTCATCCTACACCCCTGAAAATTCAGAAAATGTTGGCAGCACAAAAAAGGTCTTAAAATACATACTAGGCCTCCAAAAATGTAGAAAACTTTGGAGGCCCAAAAAAGGGGTTTACAGGCATCCTAGACCCCCTAAAGTCCAGAAAATGTTGGTAGGCCAAAAACTGTGTCAGAGAGCTCTGAATGTCCCAAAAACGTTTGCAGCCTGAAAAGGGCATTAACCCACATCCTAAACCCCTGAAAATTCCCAAAAACATTTTTGGCCCGAAAAATGCATCCTACACCCCTGAAAGTTCAGAAAATGTTGGCAGCCCCAAAAAGGCCTTAAAATGCATCTTATTCCTGCAAAAATCTTGATAACTTTGGAGGCCCAAAAAAGGGGTTTACAGGCATCCTAGACCCACTAAAGTCCAGAAAATGTTGGTTGGCCAAAAACTGTGTCAGGGAGCTCTGAATGTCCCAACAACATTTCCAGCCTGAAAAGGGCATTAACCCACATCCTAAACCCCTGAAATTCTCAAAAACATTTTTGGCCCGAAAAATGCATCCTACACCCCTGAAAGTTCAGAAAATGTTGGCAGCCCCAAAAAGGCCTTAAAATGCATCTTATTCCTGCAAAAATCTTGATAACTTTGGAGGCCCAAAAAAGGGGTTTACATCCTAGACCCCATAAAGTCCAGAAAATGTTGGTGACCCGAAAACAGTGTCAGAGAGCTCTGAATGTCCCAAAAATATGTGCAGCCTGAAAAGGGCATTAATCCGCATCCTGGCCCCCTGAAATTCCCCAAAATATTTTTGGCCCAAAAAATGCATGCTATATCCCTGAAGTTCAGAAAATGTTGGCAGCACAAAACAGGCCTTAAAATACATATTAGGCCTGCAAAAATGTAGAAAACTTTGGAGGCCCAAAAAAGGGGTTTACAGGCATCCTAGACCCCATAAAGTCCAGAAAATGTTGGTGGCCCATAAACTGTGTCAGAGAGCTCTGAATGTCCCAAAAACATTTGCAGTCTGAAAAGGGCATTAACCCACATGCTAGACCCCTGAAATTCCCCAAAATATTTTGGCCACGAAAAATTCATCCTACACCCCTGAAAATTCAGAAAATGTTGGCAGCATAAAAAAGGCCTTAAAATACATATTAGGCCTCCAAAAATGTAGAAAACTGTGGAGGCCCAAAAAAGGGGTTTACAGGCATCCTAGACCCCCTAAAGTCCAGAAAATGTTGGTAGGCCAAAAACTGTGTCAGAGAGCTCTGAATGTCCCAAAAACATTTCCAGCCTGAAAAGGGCATTAACCCACATCCTAAACCCCTGAAATTCCCAAAAACATTTTTGGCCCGAAAAATGCATCCTACACCCCTGAAAGTTCAGAAAATGTTGGCAGCCCCAAAAAGGCCTTAAAATGCATCTTATTCCTGCAAAAATCTTGATAACTTTGGAGGCCCAAAAAAGGGGTTTACATCCTAGACCCCATAAAGTCCAGAAAATGTTGGTGACCCGAAAACAGTGTCAGAGAGCTCTGAATGTCCCAAAAATATGTGCAGCCTGAAAAGGGCATTAATCCGCATCCTGGCCCCCTGAAATTCCCCAAAATATTTTTGGCCCAAAAAATGCATGCTATATCCCTGAAGTTCAGAAAATGTTGGCAGCACAAAACAGGCCTTAAAATACATATTAGGCCTGCAAAAATGTAGAAAACTTTGGAGGCCAAAAAAAGGGGTTTACAGGCATCCTAGACCCCATAAAGTCCAGAAAATGTTGGTGGCCCATAAACTGTGTCAGAGAGCTCTGAATGTCCCAAAAACATTTGCAGTCTGAAAAGGGCATTAACCTGCATGCTAGACCCCTGAAATTCCCCAAAATATTTTGGCCACGAAAAATTCATCCTACACCCCTGAAAATTCAGAAAATGTTGGCAGCATAAAAAAGGCCTTAAAATACATATTAGGCCTCCAAAAATGTAGAAAACTGTGGAGGCCCAAAAAAGGGGTTTACAGGCATCCTAGACCCCCTAAAGTCCAGAAAATGTTGGTAGGCCAAAAACTGTGTCAGAGAGCTCTGAATGTCCCAAAAACATTTCCAGCCTGAAAAGGGCATTAACCCACATCCTAAACCCCTGAAATTCCCAAAAACATTTTTGGCCCGAAAAATGCATCCTACACCCCTGAAAGTTCAGAAAATGTTGGCAGCCCCAAAAAGGCCTTAAAATGCATCTTATTCCTGCAAAAATCTTGATAACTTTGGAGGCCCAAAAAAGGGGTTTACATCCTAGACCCCATAAAGTCCAGAAAATGTTGGTGACCCGAAAACAGTGTCAGAGAGCTCTGAATGTCCCAAAAATATGTGCAGCCTGAAAAGGGCATTAATCCGCATCCTGGCCCCCTGAAATTCCCCAAAATATTTTTGGCCCAAAAAATGCATGCTATATCCCTGAAGTTCAGAAAATGTTGGCAGCACAAAACAGGCCTTAAAATACATATTAGGCCTGCAAAAATGTAGAAAACTTTGGAGGCCAAAAAAAGGGGTTTACAGGCATCCTAGACCCCATAAAGTCCAGAAAATGTTGGTGGCCCATAAACTGTGTCAGAGAGCTCTGAATGTCCCAAAAACATTTGCAGTCTGAAAAGGGCATTAACCCGCATGCTAGACCCCTGAAATTCCCCAAAATATTTTGGCCACGAAAAATTCATCCTACACCCCTGAAAATTCAGAAAATGTTGGCAGCATAAAAAAGGCCTTAAAATACATATTAGGCCTCCAAAAATGTAGAAAACTGTGGAGGCCCAAAAAAGGGGTTTACAGGCATCCTAGACCCCCTAAAGTCCAGAAAATGTTGGTAGGCCAAAAACTGTGTCAGAGAGCTCTGAATGTCCCAAAAACATTTCCAGCCTGAAAAGGGCATTAACCCACATCCTAAACCCCTGAAATTCCCAAAAACATTTTTGGCCCGAAAAATGCATCCTACACCCCTGAAAGTTCAGAAAATGTTGGCAGCCCCAAAAAGGCCTTAAAATGCATCTTATTCCTGCAAAAATCTTGATAACTTTGGAGGCCCAAAAAAGGGGTTTACAGGCATCCTAGACCCACTAAAGTCCAGAAAATGTTGGTTGGCCAAAAACTGTGTCAGGGAGCTCTGAATGTCCCAACAACACTTCCAGCCTGAAAAGGGCATTAACCCACATCCTAAACCCCTGAAATTCCCAAAAACATTTTTGGCCCGAAAAATGCATCCTACACCCCTGAAAGTTCAGAAAATGTTGGCAGCCCCAAAAAGGCCTTAAAATGCATCTTATTCCTGCAAAAATCTTGATAACTTTGGAGGCCCAAAAAAGGGGTTTACATCCTAGACCCCATAAAGTCCAGAAAATGTTGGTGACCCGAAAACAGTGTCAGAGAGCTCTGAATGTCCCAAAAATATGTGCAGCCTGAAAAGGGCATTAATCCGCATCCTGGCCCCCTGAAATTCCCCAAAATATTTTTGGCCCAAAAAATGCATGCTATATCCCTGAAGTTCAGAAAATGTTGGCAGCACAAAACAGGCCTTAAAATACATATTAGGCCTGCAAAAATGTAGAAAACTTTGGAGGCCCAAAAAAGGGGTTTACAGGCATCCTAGACCCCATAAAGTCCAGAAAATGTTGGTGGCCCATAAACTGTGTCAAAGAGCTCTGAATGTCCCAAAAACATTTGCAGTCTGAAAAGGGCATTAACCCACATGCTAGACCCCTGAAATTCCCCAAAATATTTTGGCCACGAAAAATTCATCCTACACCCCGGAAAATTCAGAAAATGTTGGCAGCATAAAAAAGGCCTTAAAATACATATTAGGCCTCCAAAAATGTAGAAAACTGTGGAGGCCCAAAAAAGGGGTTTACAGGCATCCTAGACCCCCTAAAGTCCAGAAAATGTTGGTAGGCCAAAAACTGTGTCAGAGAGCTCTGAATGTCCCAAAAACATTTCCAGCCTGAAAAGGGCATTAACCCACATCCTAAACCCCTGAAATTCCCAAAAACATTTTTGGCCCGAAAAATGCATCCTACACCCCTGAAAGTTCAGAAAATGTTGGCAGCCCCAAAAAGGCCTTAAAATGCATCTTATTCCTGCAAAAATCTTGATAACTTTGGAGGCCCAAAAAAGGGGTTTACATCCTAGACCCCATAAAGTCCAGAAAATGTTGGTGACCCGAAAACAGTGTCAGAGAGCTCTGAATGTCCCAAAAATATGTGCAGCCTGAAAAGGGCATTAATCCGCATCCTGGCCCCCTGAAATTCCCCAAAATATTTTTGGCCCAAAAAATGCATGCTATATCCCTGAAGTTCAGAAAATGTTGGCAGCACAAAACAGGCCTTAAAATACATATTAGGCCTGCAAAAATGTAGAAAACTTTGGAGGCCAAAAAAAGGGGTTTACAGGCATCCTAGACCCCATAAAGTCCAGAAAATGTTGGTGGCCCAAAAACTGTGTCAGAGAGCTCTGAATGTCCCAAAAACATTTGCAGTCTGAAAAGGGCATTAACCCGCATGCTAGACCCCTGAAATTCCCCAAAATATTTTGGCCACGAAAAATTCATCCTACACCCCTGAAAATTCAGAAAATGTTGGCAGCATAAAAAAGGCCTTAAAATACATATTAGGCCTCCAAAAATGTAGAAAACTGTGGAGGCCCAAAAAAGGGGTTTACAGGCATCCTAGACCCCCTAAAGTCCAGAAAATGTTGGTAGGCCAAAAACTGTGTCAGAGAGCTCTGAATGTCCCAAAAACATTTCCAGCCTGAAAAGGGCATTAACCCACATCCTAAACCCCTGAAATTCCCAAAAACATTTTTGGCCCGAAAAATGCATCCTACACCCCTGAAAGTTCAGAAAATGTTGGCAGCCCCAAAAAGGCCTTAAAATGCATCTTATTCCTGCAAAAATCTTGATAACTTTGGAGGCCCAAAAAAGGGGTTTACATCCTAGACCCCATAAAGTCCAGAAAATGTTGGTGACCCGAAAACAGTGTCAGAGAGCTCTGAATGTCCCAAAAATATGTGCAGCCTGAAAAGGGCATTAATCCGCATCCTGGCCCCCTGAAATTCCCCAAAATATTTTTGGCCCAAAAAATGCATGCTATATCCCTGAAGTTCAGAAAATGTTGGCAGCACAAAACAGGCCTTAAAATACATATTAGGCCTGCAAAAATGTAGAAAACTTTGGAGGCCAAAAAAAGGGGTTTACAGGCATCCTAGACCCCATAAAGTCCAGAAAATGTTGGTGGCCCAAAAACTGTGTCAGAGAGCTCTGAATGTCCCAAAAACATTTGCAGTCTGAAAAGGGCATTAACCCGCATGCTAGACCCCTGAAATTCCCCAAAATATTTTGGCCACGAAAAATTCATCCTACACCCCTGAAAATTCAGAAAATGTTGGCAGCATAAAAAAGGCCTTAAAATACATATTAGGCCTCCAAAAATGTAGAAAACTGTGGAGGCCCAAAAAAGGGGTTTACAGGCATCCTAGACCCCCTAAAGTCCAGAAAATGTTGGTAGGCCAAAAACTGTGTCAGAGAGCTCTGAATGTCCCAAAAACATTTCCAGCCTGAAAAGGGCATTAACCCACATCCTAAACCCCTGAAATTCCCAAAAACATTTTTGGCCCGAAAAATGCATCCTACACCCCTGAAAGTTCAGAAACTGTTGGCAGCCACAAAAAGGCCTTAAAATGCATCTTATTCCTGCAAAAATCTTGATAACTTTGGAGGCCCAAAAAAGGGGTTTACATCCTAGACCCCATAAAGTCCAGAAAATGTTGGTGACCCGAAAACAGTGTCAGAGAGCTCTGCATGTCCCAAAAATATTTGCAGCCCGAAAAGGGCATTAATCCGCATCCTGGCCCCCTGAAATTCCCCAAAATATTTTTGGCCCGAAAAATGCATCCTACATCCCTGAAAATTCAGAAAATGTTGGCAGCACAAAAAAGGCCTTAAAATACATATTAGGCCTGCAAAAATCTAGAAAAGTTTGGAGGCCCAAAAAAGGGGTTTACAGGCATCCTAGACCCCCTAAAGTCCAGAAAATGTTGGCGGCCCAAAAACTGTGTCAGAGAGCTCTGAATGTCCCAAAAACGCTTGCAGCCTGAAAAGGGCATTAACCCGCATGCTAGACCCCTGAAATTTCCCAAAATATTTTGGCCACGAAAAATTCATCCTACACCCCTGAAAGTTCAGAAAATGTTGGCAGCCCCACATCCTAAACCCCTGAAATTCCCAAAAACATTTTTGGCCCGAAAAATGCATCCTACACCCCTGAAAATTCAGAAAATGTTGGCAGCACAAAAAAAGGCCGTAAAATACATATCAGGCCTCTAAAAATGTAGAAAACTTTGGAGGCCCAAAAAAGGGGTTTACAGGCATCCTAGACCCCCTAAAGTCCAGAAAATGTTGGTAGGCCAAAAACTGTGTCAGAGAGCTCTGAATGTCCCAAAAACGTTTGCAGCCTGAAAAGGGCATTAACCCACATCCTAAACCCCTGAAATTCCCAAAAACATTTTTGGCCCGAAAAATGCATCCTACACCCCTGAAAGTTCAGAAAATGTTGGCAGCCCCAAAAAGGCCTTAAAATGCATCTTATTCCTGCAAAAATCTTGATAACTTTGGAGGCCCAAAAAAGGGGTTTACATCCTAGACCCCATAAAGTCCAGAAAATGTTGGTGACCCGAAAACAGTGTCAGAGAGCTCTGAATGTCCCAAAAATATGTGCAGCCTGAAAAGGGCATTAATCCACATCCTGGCCCCCTGAAATTCCCCAAAATATTTTTGGCCCAAAAAATGCATCCTACGTCCCTGAAAATTCAGAAAATGTTGGCAGCACAAAACAGGCCTTAAAATACATATTAGGCCTGCAAAAATGTAGAAAACTTTGGAGGCCCAAAAAAGGGGTTTACAGGCATCCTAGACCCCCTAAAGTCCAGAAAATGTTGGCGGCCCAAAAACTGTGTCAGAGAGCTCTGAATGTCCCAAAAACGCTTGCAGCCTGAAAAGGGCATTAACCCGCATGCTAGACCCCTGAAATTTCCCAAAATATTTTGGCCACGAAAAATTCATCCTACACCCCTGAAAGTTCAGAAAATGTTGGCAGCCCCACATCCTAAACCCCTGAAATTCCCCAAAAAATGTTTGGCCCGAAAAATGCATCCTACACCCCTGAAAGTTCAGAAACCGTTGGCAGCCACAAAAAGGCCTTAAAATGCATCTTATTCCTGCAAAAATCTTGATAACTTTGGAGGCCCAAAAAAGGGGTTTACATCCTAGACCCCATAAAGTCCAGAAAATGTTGGTGACCCGAAAACAGTGTCAGAGAGCTCTGAATGTCCCAAAAATATTTGCAGCCTGAAAAGGGCATTAATCCGCATCCTGGCCCCCTGAAATTCCCCAAAATATTTTTGGCCCAAAAAATGCATCCTACATCCCTGAAAATTCAGAAAATGTTGGCAGCACAAAAAAGGCCTTAAAATACATATTAGGCCTGCAAAAATGTAGAAAACTTTGGAGGCCCAAAAAAGCGGTTTACAGGCATCCTAGACCCCCTAAAGTCCAGAAAATGTTGGCGGCCCAAAAACTGTGTCAGAGAGCTCTGAATGTCCCAAAAACGCTTGCAGCCTGAAAAGGGCATTAACCCGCATGCTAGACCCCTGAAATTTCCCAAAATATTTTGGCCACGAAAAATTCATCCTACACCCCTGAAAGTTCAGAAAATGTTGGCAGCCCCAAAAAGGTCCTAAAATGCATCTTATTCCTGCAAAAATCTTGATAACTTTGGAGGCCCAAAAAAGGGGTTTACAGGCATCCTAGACCCCCTAAAGTCCAGAAAATGTTGGTAGGCCAAAAACTGTGTCAGAGAGCTCTGAATGTCCCAAAAACGTTTGCAGCCTGAAAAGGGCAGTAATCCGCATCCTGGCCCCCTGAAATTCCCCAAAATATTTTTGGCCCAAAAAATACATCCTACATCCCTGAAGTTCAGAAACTGTTGGCAGCACAAAACAGGCCTTAAAATACATATTAGGCCTGCAAAAATGTAGAAAACATTGGAGGCCCAAAAAAGGGGTTTACAGGCATCCTACACCCCCTAAAGTCCAGAAAATGTTGGCGGCCCAAAAACTGTGTCAGAGAGCTCTGAATGTCCCAAAAACATTTGCAGTCTGAAAAGGGCATTAACCCACATGCTAGACCCTTGAAATTCCCCAAAATATTTTGGCCACGAAAAATTCATCCTACACCCCTGAAAATTCAGAAAATGTTGGCAGCACAAAAAAGGTCTTAAAATACATACTAGGCCTCCAAAAATGTAGAAAACTTTGGAGGCCCAAAAAAGGGGTTCACAGGCATCCTAGACCCCCTAAAGTCCAGAAAATGTTGGTAGGCCAAAAACTGTGTCAGAGAGCTCTGAATGTCCCAAAAACGTTTGCAGCCTGAAAAGGGCATTAACCCACATCCTAAACCCCTGAAAATTCCCAAAAACATTTTTGGCCCGAAAAATGCATCCTACACCCCTGAAAGTTCAGAAAATGTTGGCAGCCCCAAAAAGGCCTTAAAATGCATCTTATTCCTGCAAAAATCTTGATAACTTTGGAGGCCCAAAAAAGGGGTTTACAGGCATCCTAGACCCACTAAAGTCCAGAAAATGTTGGTTGGCCAAAAACTGTGTCAGGGAGCTCTGAATGTGCCAACAACATGTCCAGCCTGAAAAGGGCATTAACCCACATCCTAAACCCCTGAAATTCCCAAAAACATTTTTGGCCCGAAAAATGCATCCTACACCCCTGAAAGTTCAGAAAATGTTGGCAGCCCCAAAAAGGCCTTAAAATGCATCTTATTCCTGCAAAAATCTTGATAACTTTGGAGGCCCAAAAAAGGGGTTTACATCCTAGACCCCATAAAGTCCAGAAAATGTTGGTGACCCGAAAACAGTGTCAGTGAGCTCTGAATGTCCCAAAAATATGTGCAGCCTGAAAAGGGCATTAATCCGCATCCTGGCCCCCTGAAATTCCCCAAAATATTTTTGGCCCAAAAAATGCATGCTATATCCCTGAAGTTCAGAAAATGTTGGCAGCCCCACATCCTAAACCCCTGAAATTCCCCAAAAAATTTTTGCCCGAAAAATGCATCCTACACCCCTGAAAGTTCAGAAACTGTTGGCAGCCACAAAAAGGCCTTAAAATGCATCTTATTCCTGCAAAAATCTTGATAACTTTGGAGGCCCAAAAAAGGGGTTTACATCCTAGACCCCATAAAGTCCAGAAAATGTTGGTGACCCGAAAACAGTGTCAGAGAGCTCTGAATGTCCCAAAAATATTTGCAGCCTGAAAAGGGCATTAATCCGCATCCTGGCCCCCTGAAATTCCCCAAAATATTTTTGGCCCAAAAAATGCATCCTACATCCCTGAAAATTCAGAAAATGTTGGCAGCCCCAAAAAGGCCCTAAAATGCATCTTATTCCTGCAAAAATCTTGATAACTTTGGAGGCCCAAAAAAGGGGTTTACAGGCATCCTAGACCCCCTAAAGTCCAGAAAATGTTGGTAGGCCAAAAACTGTGTCAGAGAGCTCTGAATGTCCCAAAAACGTTTGCAGCCTGAAAAGGGCAGTAATCCGCATCCTGGCCCCCTGAAATTCCCCAAAATATTTTTGGCCCAAAAAATACATCCTACATCCCTGAAGTTCAGAAACTTGGCAGCACAAAACAGGCCTTAAAATACATATTAGGCCTGCAAAAATGTAGAAAACATTGGAGGCCCAAAAAAGGGGTTTACAGGCATCCTACACCCCCTAAAGTCCAGAAAATGTTGGCGGCCCAAAAACTGTGTCAGAGAGCTCTGAATGTCCCAAAAACATTTGCAGTCTGAAAAGGGCATTAACCCACATGCTAGACCCTTGAACTTCCCCAAAATATTTTGGCCACGAAAAATTCATCCTACACCCCTGAAAATTCAGAAAATGTTGGCAGCACAAAAAAGGTCTTAAAATACATACTAGGCCTCCAAAAATGTAGAAAACTTTGGAGGCCCAAAAAAGGGGTTTACAGGCATCCTAGACCCCCTAAAGTCCAGAAAATGTTGGTAGGCCAAAAACTGTGTCAGAGAGCTCTGAATGTCCCAAAAACGTTTGCAGCCTGAAAAGGGCATTAACCCACATCCTAAACCCCTGAAAATTCCCAAAAACATTTTTGGCCCGAAAAATGCATCCTACACCCCTGAAAGTTCAGAAAATGTTGGCAGCCCCAAAAAGGCCTTAAAATGCATCTTATTCCTGCAAAAATCTTGATAACTTTGGAGGCCCAAAAAAGGGGTTTACAGGCATCCTAGACCCACTAAAGTCCAGAAAATGTTGGTTGGCCAAAAACTGTGTCAGGGAGCTCTGAATGTCCCAACAACATTTCCAGCCTGAAAAGGGCATTAACCCACATCCTAAACCCCTGAAATTCCCAAAAACATTTTTGGCCCGAAAAATGCATCCTACACCCCTGAAAGTTCAGAAAATGTTGGCAGCCCCAAAAAGGCCTTAAAATGCATCTTATTCCTGCAAAAATCTTGATAACTTTGGAGGCCCAAAAAAGGGGTTTACATCCTAGACCCCATAAAGTCCAGAAAATGTTGGTGACCCGAAAACAGTGTCAGAGAGCTCTGAATGTCCCAAAAATATGTGCAGCCTGAAAAGGGCATTAATCCGCATCCTGGCCCCCTGAAATTCCCCAAAATATTTTTGGCCCAAAAAATGCATGCTATATCCCTGAAGTTCAGAAAATGTTGGCAGCACAAAACAGGCCTTAAAATACTTATTAGGCCTGCAAAAATGTAGAAAACTTTGGAGGCCCAAAAAAGGGGTTTACAGGCATCCTAGACCCCATAAAGTCCAGAAAATGTTGGTGGCCCATAAACTGTGTCAGAGAGCTCTGAATGTCCCAAAAACATTTGCAGTCTGAAAAGGGCATTAACCCGCATGCTAGACCCCTGAAATTCCCCAAAATATTTTGGCCACGAAAAATTCATCCTACACCCCTGAAAATTCAGAAAATGTTGGCAGCATAAAAAGCCTTAAAATACATATTAGGCCTCCAAAAATGTAGAAAACTGTGGAGGCCCAAAAAAGGGGTTTACAGGCATCCTAGACCCCCTAAAGTCCAGAAAATGTTGGTAGGCCAAAAACTGTGTCAGAGAGCTCTGAATGTCCCAAAAACATTTCCAGCCTGAAAAGGGCATTAACCCACATCCTGCCCCCCTGAAATTCCCCAAAATATTTTTGGCCCGAAAAATGCATCCTACATCCCTGAAAATTCAGAAAATGTTGGCAGCACAAAAAAGGCCTTAAAATACATATTAGGCCTGCAAAAATGTAGAAAACTTTGGAGGCCCAAAAAAGGGGTTTACAGGCATCCTAGACCCCCTAAAGTCCAGAAAATGTTGGCGGCCCAAAAACTGTGTCAGAGAGCTCTGAATGTCCCAAAAACGCTTGCAGCCTGAAAAGGGCATTAACCCGCATGCTAGACCCCTGAAATTTCCCAAAATAATTTGGCCACGAAAAAAATTCATCCTACACCCCTGAAAGTTCAGAAAATGTTGGCAGCCCCACATCCTAAACCCCTGAAATTCCCAAAAACATTTTTGGCCCGTAAAATGCATCCTACACCCCTGAAAATTCAGAAAATGTTGGCAGCACAAAAAAAGGCCGTAAAATACATATCAGGCCTCTAAAAATGTAGAAAACTTTGGAGGCCCAAAAAAGGGGTTTACAGGCATCCTAGACCCCCTAAAGTCCAGAAAATGTTGGTAGGCCAAAAACTGTGTCAGAGAGCTCTGAATGTCCCAAAAACGTTTGCAGCCTGAAAAGGGCATTAACCCACATCCTAAACCCCTGAAATTCCCAAAAACATTTTTGGCCCGAAAAATGCATCCTACACCCCTGAAAGTTCAGAAAATGTTGGCAGCCACAAAAAGGCCTTAAAATGCATCTTATTCCTGCAAAAATCTTGATAACTTTGGAGGCCCAAAAAAGGGGTTTACATCCTAGACCCCATAAAGTCCAGAAAATGTTGGTGACCCGAAAACAGTGTCAGAGAGCTCTGAATGTCCCAAAAATATGTGCAGCCTGAAAAGGGCATTAATCCACATCCTGGCCCCCTGAAATTCCCCAAAATATTTTTGGCCCAAAAAATGCATCCTACGTCCCTGAAAATTCAGAAAATGTTGGCAGCACAAAAAAGGCCTTAAAATACATATTAGGCCTGCAAAAATGTAGAAAACTTTGGAGGCCCAAAAAAGGGGTTTACAGGCATCCTAGACCCCCTAAAGTCCAGAAAATGTTGGCGGCCCAAAAACTGTGTCAGAGAGCTCTGAATGTCCCAAAAACGCTTGCAGCCTGAAAAGGGAATTAACCCGCATGCTAGACCCCTGAAATTTCCCAAAATATTTTGGCCACGAAAAATTCATCCTACACCCCTGAAAGTTCAGAAAATGTTGGCAGCCCCAAAAAGGTCCTAAAATGCATCTTATTCCTGCAAAAATCTTGATAACTTTGGAGGCCCAAAAAAGGGGTTTACAGGCATCCTAGACCACCTAAAGTCCAGAAAATGTTGGTAGGCCAAAAACTGTGTCAGAGAGCTCTGAATGTCCCAAAAACGTTTGCAGCCTGAAAAGGGCAGTAATCCGCATCCTGGCCCCCTGAAATTCCCCAAAATATTTTTGGCCCAAAAAATACATCCTACATCCCTGAAGTTCAGAAACTGTTGGCAGCACAAAACAGGCCTTAAAATACATATTAGGCCTGCAAAAATGTAGAAAACATTGGAGGCCCAAAAAAGGGGTTTACAGGCATCCTACACCCCCTAAAGTCCAGAAAATGTTGGCGGCCCAAAAACTGTGTCAGAGAGCTCTGAATGTCCCAAAAACATTTGCAGTCTGAAAATGGCATTAACCCACATGCTAGACCCTTGAAATTCCCCAAAATATTTTGGCCACGAAAAATTCATCCTACACCCCTGAAAATTCAGAAAATGTTGGCAGCACAAAAAAGGTCTTAAAATACATACTAGGCCTCCAAAAATGTAGAAAACTTTGGAGGCCCAAAAAAGGGGTTCACAGGCATCCTAGACCCCCTAAAGTCCAGAAAATGTTGGTAGGCCAAAAACTGTGTCAGAGAGCTCTGAATGTCCCAAAAACGTTTGCAGCCTGAAAAGGGCATTAACCCACATCCTAAACCCCTGAAAATTCCCAAAAACATTTTTGGCCCGAAAAATGCATCCTACACCCCTGAAAGTTCAGAAAATGTTGGCAGCCCCAAAAAGGCCTTAAAATGCATCTTATTCCTGCAAAAATCTTGATAACTTTGGAGGCCCAAAAAAGGGGTTTACATCCTAGACCCCATAAAGTCCAGAAAATGTTGGTGACCCGAAAACAGTGTCAGTGAGCTCTGAATGTCCCAAAAATATGTGCAGCCTGAAAAGGGCATTAATCCGCATCCTGGCCCCCTGAAATTCCCCAAAATATTTTTGGCCCAAAAAATGCATGCTATATCCCTGAAGTTCAGAAAATGTTGGCAGCCCCACATCCTAAACCCCTGAAATTCCCCAAAAAATTTTTGGCCCGAAAAATGCATCCTACACCCCTGAAAGTTCAGAAACTGTTGGCAGCCACAAAAAGGCCTTAAAATGCATCTTATTCCTGCAAAAATCTTGATAACTTTGGAGGCCCAAAAAAGGGGTTTACATCCTAGACCCCATAAAGTCCAGAAAATGTTGGTGACCCGAAAACAGTGTCAGAGAGCTCTGAATGTCCCAAAAATATTTGCAGCCTGAAAAGGGCATTAATCCGCATCCTGGCCCCCTGAAATTCCCCAAAATATTTTTGGCCCAAAAAATGCATCCTACATCCCTGAAAATTCAGAAAATGTTGGCAGCACAAAAAAGGCCTTAAAATACATATTAGGCCTGCAAAAATGTAGAAAACTTTGGAGGCCCAAAAAAGGGGTTTACAGGCATCCTAGACCCCCTAAAGTCCAGAAAATGTTGGCGGCCCAAAAACTGTGTCAGAGAGCTCTGAATGTCCCAAAAACGCTTGCAGCCTGAAAAGGGCATTAACCCGCATGCTAGACCCCTGAAATTTCCCAAAATATTTTGGCCACGAAAAATTCATCCTACACCCCTGAAAGTTCAGAAAATGTTGGCAGCCCCAAAAAGACCCTAAAATGCATCTTATTCCTGCAAAAATCTTGATAACTTTGGAGGCCCAAAAAAGGGGTTTACAGGCATCCTAGACCCCCTAAAGTCCAGAAAATGTTGGTAGGCCAAAAACTGTGTCAGAGAGCTCTGAATGTCCCAAAAACGTTTGCAGCCTGAAAAGGGCAGTAATCCGCATCCTGGCCCCCTGAAATTCCCCAAAATATTTTTGGCCCAAAAAATACATCCTACATCCCTGAAGTTCAGAAACTGTTGGCAGCACAAAACAGGCCTTAAAATACATATTAGGCCTGCAAAAATGTAGAAAACATTGGAGGCCCAAAAAAGGGGTTTACAGGCATCCTACACCCCCTAAAGTCCAGAAAATGTTGGCGGCCCAAAAACTGTGTCAGAGAGCTCTGAATGTCCCAAAAACATTTGCAGTCTGAAAAGGGCATTAACCCACATGCTAGACCCTTGAAATTCCCCAAAATATTTTGGCCACGAAAAATTCATCCTACACCCCTGAAAATTCAGAAAATGTTGGCAGCACAAAAAAGGTCTTAAAATACATACTAGGCCTCCAAAAATGTAGAAAACTTTGGAGGCCCAAAAAAGGGTTTTACAGGCATCCTAGACCCCCTAAAGTCCAGAAAATGTTGGTAGGCCAAAAACTGTGTCAGAGAGCTCTGAATGTCCCAAAAACGTTTGCAGCCTGAAAAGGGCATTAACCCACATCCTAAACCCCTGAAAATTCCCAAAAACATTTTTGGCCCGAAAAATGCATCCTACACCCCTGAAAGTTCAGAAAATGTTGGCAGCCCCAAAAAGGCCTTAAAATGCATCTTATTCCTGCAAAAATCTTGATAACTTTGGAGGCCCAAAAAAGGGGTTTACAGGCATCCTAGACCCACTAAAGTCCAGAAAATGTTGGTTGGCCAAAAACTGTGTCAGGGAGCTCTGAATGTCCCAACAACATTTCCAGCCTGAAAAGGGCATTAACCCACATCCTAAACCCCTGAAATTCCCAAAAACATTTTTGGCCCGAAAAATGCATCCTACGCCCCTGAAAGTTCAGAAAATGTTGGCAGCCCCAAAAAGGCCTTAAAATGCATCTTATTCCTGCAAAAATCTTGATAACTTTGGAGGCCCAAAAAAGGGGTTTACATCCTAGACCCCATAAAGTCCAGAAAATGTTGGTGACCCGAAAACAGTGTCAGAGAGCTCTGAATGTCCCAAAAATATGTGCAGCCTGAAAAGGGCATTAATCCGCATCCTGGCCCCCTGAAATTCCCCAAAATATTTTTGGCCCAAAAAATGCATGCTATATCCCTGAAGTTCAGAAAATGTTGGCAGCACAAAACAGGCCTTAAAATACATATTAGGCCTGCAAAAATGTAGAAAACTTTGGAGGCCCAAAAAAGGGGTTTACAGGCATCCTAGACCCCATAAAGTCCAGAAAATGTTGGTGGCCCATAAACTGTGTCAGAGAGCTCTGAATGTCCCAAAAACATTTGCAGTCTGAAAAGGGCATTAACCCGCATGCTAGACCCCTGAAATTCCCCAAAATATTTTGGCCACGAAAAATTCATCCTACACCCCTGAAAATTCAGAAAATGTTGGCAGCATAAAAAAGGCCTTAAAATACATATTAGGCCTCCAAAAATGTAGAAAACTGTGGAGGCCCAAAAAAGGGGTTTACAGGCATCCTAGACCCCCTAAAGTCCAGAAAATGTTGGTAGGCCAAAAACTGTGTCAGAGAGCTCTGAATGTCCCAAAAACATTTCCAGCCTGAAAAGGGCATTAACCCACATCCTAAACCCCTGAAATTCCCAAAAACATTTTTGGCCCGAAAAATGCATCCTACACCCCTGAAAGTTCAGAAACTGTTGGCAGCCACAAAAAGGCCTTAAAATGCATCTTATTCCTGCAAAAATCTTGATAACTTTGGAGGCCCAAAAAAGGGGTTTACATCCTAGACCCCATAAAGTCCAGAAAATGTTGGTGACCCGAAAACAGTGTCAGAGAGCTCTGCATGTCCCAAAAATATTTGCAGCCCGAAAAGGGCATTAATCCGCATCCTGCCCCCCTGAAATTCCCCAAAATATTTTTGGCCCGAAAAATGCATCCTACATCCCTGAAAATTCAGAAAATGTTGGCAGCACAAAAAAGGCCTTAAAATACATATTAGGCCTGCAAAAATGTAGAAAACTTTGGAGGCCCAAAAAAGGGGTTTACAGGCATCCTAGACCCCCTAAAGTCCAGAAAATGTTGGCGGCCCAAAAACTGTGTCAGAGAGCTCTGAATGTCCCAAAAACGCTTGCAGCCTGAAAAGGGCATTAACCCGCATGCTAGACCCCTGAAATTTCCCAAAATATTTTGGCCACGAAAAAAATTCATCCTACACCCCTGAAAGTTCAGAAAATGTTGGCAGCCCCACATCCTAAACCCCTGAAATTCCCAAAAACATTTTTGGCCCGTAAAATGCATCCTACACCCCTGAAAATTCAGAAAATGTTGGCAGCACAAAAAAAGGCCGTAAAATACATATCAGGCCTCTAAAAATGTAGAAAACTTTGGAGGCCCAAAAAAGGGGTTTACAGGCATCCTAGACCCCCTAAAGTCCAGAAAATGTTGGTAGGCCAAAAACTGTGTCAGAGAGCTCTGAATGTCCCAAAAACGTTTGCAGCCTGAAAAGGGCATTAACCCACATCCTAAACCCCTGAAATTCCCAAAAACATTTTTGGCCCGAAAAATGCATCCTACACCCCTGAAAGTTCAGAAAATGTTGGCAGCCCCAAAAAGGCCTTAAAATGCATCTTATTCCTGCAAAAATCTTGATAACTTTGGAGGCCCAAAAAAGGGGTTTACATCCTAGACCCCATAAAGTCCAGAAAATGTTGGTGACCCGAAAACAGTGTCAGAGAGCTCTGAATGTCCCAAAAATATGTGCAGCCTGAAAAGGGCATTAATCCACATCCTGGCCCCCTGAAATTCCCCAAAATATTTTTGGCCCAAAAAATGCATCCTACGTCCCTGAAAATTCAGAAAATGTTGGCAGCACAAAAAAGGCCTTAAAATACATATTAGGCCTGCAAAAATGTAGAAAACTTTGGAGGCCCAAAAAAGGGGTTTACAGGCATCCTAGACCCCCTAAAGTCCAGAAAATGTTGGCGGCCCAAAAACTGTGTCAGAGAGCTCTGAATGTCCCAAAAACGCTTGCAGCCTGAAAAGGGCATTAACCCGCATGCTAGACCCCTGAAATTTCCCAAAATATTTTGGCCACGAAAAATTCATCCTACACCCCTGAAAGTTCAGAAAATGTTGGCAGCCCCACATCCTAAACCCCTGAAATTCCCCAAAAAATTTTTGGCCCGAAAAATGCATCCTACACCCCTGAAAGTTCAGAAACTGTTGGCAGCCACAAAAAGGCCTTAAAATGCATCTTATTCCTGCAAAAATCTTGATAACTTTGGAGGCCCAAAAAAGGGGTTTACATCCTAGACCCCATAAAGTCCAGAAAATGTTGGTGACCCGAAAACAGTGTCAGAGAGCTCTGAATGTCCCAAAAATATTTGCAGCCTGAAAAGGGCATTAATCCGCATCCTGGCCCCCTGAAATTCCCCAAAATATTTTTGGCCCAAAAAATGCATCCTACATCCCTGAAAATTCAGAAAATGTTGGCAGCACAAAAAAGGCCTTAAAATACATATTAGGCCTGCAAAAATGTAGAAAACTTTGGAGGCCCAAAAAAGGGGTTTACAGGCATCCTAGACCCCCTAAAGTCCAGAAAATGTTGGCGGCCCAAAAACTGTGTCAGAGAGCTATGAATGTCCCAAAAACGCTTGCAGCCTGAAAAGGGCAGTAATCCGCATCCTGCCCCCTGAAATTCCCCAAAATATTTTTGGCCCAAAAAATGCATCCTACATCCCTGAAGTTCAGAAACTGTTGGCAGCACAAAACAGGCCTTAAAATACATATTAGGCCTGCAAAAATGTAGAAAACATTGGAGGCCCAAAAAAGGGGTTTACAGGCATCCTACACCCCCTAAAGTCCAGAAAATGTTGGTGGCCCAAAAACTGTGTCAGAGAGCTCTGAATGTCCCAAAAACATTTGCAGTCTGAAAAGGGCATTAACCCACATGCTAGACCCTTGAAATTCCCCAAAA
This sequence comes from Ambystoma mexicanum, assembly GCF_040938575.1. Taxonomy (NCBI): domain Eukaryota; kingdom Metazoa; phylum Chordata; class Amphibia; order Caudata; family Ambystomatidae; genus Ambystoma; species Ambystoma mexicanum. Next base: position 1,301,532,053 of record NC_090935.1, on the reverse strand, counting down.
TATTTTGGCCACGAAAAATTCATCCTACACCCCTGAAAATTCAGAAAATGTTGGCAGCACAAAAAAGGTCTTAAAATACATACTAGGCCTCCAAAAATGTAGAAAACTTTGGAGGCCCAAAAAAGGGGTTTACAGGCATCCTAGACCCCCTAAAGTCCAGAAAATGTTGGTAGGCCAAAAACTGTGTCAGAGAGCTCTGAATGTCCCAAAAACGTTTGCAGCCTGAAAAGGGCATTAACCCACATCCTAAACTCCTGAAAATTCCCAAAAACATTTTTGGCCCGAAAAATGCATCCTACACCCCTGAAAGTTCAGAAAATGTTGGCAGCCCCAAAAAGGCCTTAAAATGCATCTTATTCCTGCAAAAATCTTGATAACTTTGGAGGCCCAAAAAAGGGGTTTACAGGCATCCTAGACCCACTAAAGTCCAGAAAATGTTGGTTGGCCAAAAACTGTGTCAGGGAGCTCTGAATGTCCCAACAACATTTCCAGCCTGAAAAGGACATTAACCCACATCCTAAACCCCTGAAATTCCCAAAAACATTTTTGGCCCGAAAAATGCATCCTACACCCCTGAAAGTTCAGAAAATGTTGGCAGCCCCAAAAAGGCCTTAAAATGCATCTTATTCCTGCAAAAATCTTGATAACTTTGGAGACCCAAAAAAGGGGTTTACATCCTAGACCCCATAAAGTCCAGAAAATGTTGGTGACCCGAAAACAGTGTCAGAGAGCTCTGAATGTCCCAAAAATATGTGCAGCCTGAAAAGGGCATTAATCCGCATCCTGGCCCCCTGAAATTCCCCAAAATATTTTTGGCCCAAAAAATGCATGCTATATCCCTGAAGTTCAGAAAATGTTGGCAGCACAAAACAGGCCTTAAAATACATATTAGGCCTGCAAAAATGTAGAAAACTTTGGAGGCCCAAAAAAGGGGTTTACAGGCATCCTAGACCCCATAAAGTCCAGAAAATGTTGGTGGCCCATAAACTGTGTCAGAGAGCTCTGAATGTCCCAAAAACATTTGCAGTCTGAAAAGGGCATTAACCCACATGCTAGACCCCTGAAATTCCCCAAAATATTTTGGCCACGAAAAATTCATCCTACACCCCTGAAAATTCAGAAAATGTTGGCAGCATAAAAAAGGCCTTAAAATACATATTAGGCCTCCAAAAATGTAGAAAACTGTGGAGGCCCAAAAAAGGGGTTTACAGGCATCCTAGACCCCCTAAAGTCCAGAAAATGTTGGTAGGCCAAAAACTGTGTCAGAGAGCTCTGAATGTCCCAAAAACATTTCCAGCCTGAAAAGGGCATTAACCCACATCCTAAACCCCTGAAATTCCCAAAAACATTTTTGGCCCGAAAAATGCATCCTACACCCCTGAAAGTTCAGAAAATGTTGGCAGCCCCAAAAAGGCCTTAAAATGCATCTTATTCCTGCAAAAATCTTGATAACTTTGGAGGCCCAAAAAAGGGGTTTACATCCTAGACCCCATAAAGTCCAGAAAATGTTGGTGACCCGAAAACAGTGTCAGAGAGCTCTGAATGTCCCAAAAATATGTGCAGCCTGAAAAGGGCATTAATCCGCATCCTGGCCCCCTGAAATTCCCCAAAATATTTTTGGCCCAAAAAATGCATGCTATATCCCTGAAGTTCAGAAAATGTTGGCAGCACAAAACAGGCCTTAAAATACATATTAGGCCTCCAAAAATGTAGAAAACTGTGGAGGCCCAAAAAAGGGGTTTACAGGCATCCTAGACCCCCTAAAGTCCAGAAAATGTTGGTAGGCCAAAAACTGTGTCAGAGAGCTCTGAATGTCCCAAAAACATTTCCAGCCTGAAAAGGGCATTAACCCACATCCTAAACCCCTGAAATTCCCAAAAACATTTTTGGCCCGAAAAATGCATCCTACACCCCTGAAAGTTCAGAAACTGTTGGCAGCCACAAAAAGGCCTTAAAATGCATCTTATTCCTGCAAAAATCTTGATAACTTTGGAGGCCCAAAAAAGGGGTTTACATCCTAGACCCCAAAAAGTCCAGAAAATGTTGGTGACCCGAAAACAGTGTCAGAGAGCTCTGCATGTCCCAAAAATATTTGCAGCCCGAAAAGGGCATTAATCCGCATCCTGCCCCCCTGAAATTCCCCAAAATATTTTTGGCCCGAAAAATGCATCCTACATCCCTGAAAATTCAGAAAATGTTGGCAGCACAAAAAAGGCCTTAAAATACATATTAGGCCTGCAAAAATGTAGAAAACTTTGGAGGCCCAAAAAAGGGGTTTACAGGCATCCTAGACCCCCTAAAGTCCAGAAAATGTTGGCGGCCCAAAAACTGTGTCAGAGAGCTCTGAATGTCCCAAAAACGCTTGCAGCCTGAAAAGGGCATTAACCCGCATGCTAGACCCCTGAAATTTCCCAAAATATTTTGGCCACGAAAAATTCATCCTACACCCCTGAAAGTTCAGAAAATGTTGGCAGCCCCAAAAAGGCCCTAAAATGCATCTTATTCCTGCAAAAATCTTGATAACTTTGGAGGCCCAAAAAAGGGGTTTACAGGCATCCTAGACCCCCTAAAGTCCAGAAAATGTTGGTAGGCCAAAAACTGTGTCTGAGAGCTCTGAATGTCCCAAAAACGTTTGCAGCCTGAAAAGGGCAGTAATCCGCATCCTGGCCCCCTGAAATTCCCCAAAATATTTTTGGCCCAAAAAATACATCCTACATCCCTGAAGTTCAGAAACTGTTGGCAGCACAAAACAGGCCTTAAAATACATATTAGGCCTGCAAAAATGTAGAAAACATTGGAGGCCCAAAAAAGGGGTTTACAGGCATCCTACACCCCCTAAAGTCCAGAAAATGTTGGCGGCCCAAAAACTGTGTCAGAGAGCTCTGAATGTCCCAAAAACATTTGCAGTCTGAAAAGGGCATTAACCCACATGCTAGACCCTTGAACTTCCCCAAAATATTTTGGCCACGAAAAATTCATCCTACACCCCTGAAAATTCAGAAAATGTTGGCAGCACAAAAAAGGTCTTAAAATACATACTAGGCCTCCAAAAATGTAGAAAACTTTGGAGGCCCAAAAAAGGGGTTTACAGGCATCCTAGACCCCCTAAAGTCCAGAAAATGTTGGTAGGCCAAAAACTGTGTCAGAGAGCTCTGAATGTCCCAAAAACGTTTGCAGCCTGAAAAGGGCATTAACCCACATCCTAAACCCCTGAAAATTCCCAAAAACATTTTTGGCCCGAAAAATGCATCCTACACCCCTGAAAGTTCAGAAAATGTTGGCAGCCCCAAAAAGGCCTTAAAATGCATCTTATTCCTGCAAAAATCTTGATAACTTTGGAGGCCCAAAAAAGGGGTTTACAGGCATCCTAGACCCACTAAAGTCCAGAAAATGTTGGTTGGCCAAAAACTGTGTCAGGGAGCTCTGAATGTCCCAACAACATTTCCAGCCTGAAAAGGGCATTAACCCACATCCTAAACCCCTGAAATTCCCAAAAACATTTTTGGCCCGAAAAATGCATCCTACACCCCTGAAAGTTCAGAAAATGTTGGCAGCCCCAAAAAGGCCTTAAAATGCATCTTATTCCTGCAAAAATCTTGATAACTTTGGAGGCCCAAAAAAGGGGTTTACATCCTAGACCCCATAAAGTCCAGAAAATGTTGGTGACCCGAAAACAGTGTCAGAGAGCTCTGAATGTCCCAAAAATATGTGCAGCCTGAAAAGGGCATTAATCCGCATCCTGGCCCCCTGAAATTCCCCAAAATATTTTTGGCCCAAAAAATGCATGCTATATCCCTGAAGTTCAGAAAATGTTGGCAGCACAAAACAGGCCTTAAAATACTTATTAGGCCTGCAAAAATGTAGAAAACTTTGGAGGCCCAAAAAAGGGGTTTACAGGCATCCTAGACCCCATAAAGTCCAGAAAATGTTGGTGGCCCATAAACTGTGTCAGAGAGCTCTGAATGTCCCAAAAACATTTGCAGTCTGAAAAGGGCATTAACCCGCATGCTAGACCCCTGAAATTCCCCAAAATATTTTGGCCACGAAAAATTCATCCTACACCCCTGAAAATTCAGAAAATGTTGGCAGCATAAAAAAGGCCTTAAAATACATATTAGGCCTCCAAAAATGTAGAAAACTGTGGAGGCCCAAAAAAGGGGTTTACAGGCATCCTAGACCCCCTAAAGTCCAGAAAATGTTGGTAGGCCAAAAACTGTGTCAGAGAGCTCTGAATGTCCCAAAAACATTTCCAGCCTGAAAAGGGCATTAACCCACATCCTAAACCCCTGAAATTCCCAAAAACATTTTTGGCCCGAAAAATGCATCCTACACCCCTGAAAGTTCAGAAACTGTTGGCAGCCACAAAAAGGCCTTAAAATGCATCTTATTCCTGCAAAAATCTTGATAACTTTGGAGGCCCAAAAAAGGGGTTTACATCCTAGACCCCATAAAGTCCAGAAAATGTTGGTGACCAGAAAACAGTGTCAGAGAGCTCTGCATGTCCCAAAAATATTTGCAGCCCGAAAAGGGCATTAATCCGCATCCTGCCCCCCTGAAATTCCCCAAAATATTTTTGGCCCGAAAAATGCATCCTACATCCCTGAAAATTCAGAAAATGTTGGCAGCACAAAAAAGGCCTTAAAATACATATTAGGCCTGCAAAAATGTAGAAAACTTTGGAGGCCCAAAAAAGGGGTTTACAGGCATCCTAGACCCCCTAAAGTCCAGAAAATGTTGGCGGCCCAAAAACTGTGTCAGAGAGCTCTGAATGTCCCAAAAACGCTTGCAGCCTGAAAAGGGCATTAACCCGCATGCTAGACCCCTGAAATTTCCCAAAATATTTTGGCCACGAAAAAAATTCATCCTACACCCCTGAAAGTTCAGAAAATGTTGGCAGCCCCACATCCTAAACCCCTGAAATTCCCAAAAACATTTTTGGCCCGTAAAATGCATCCTACACCCCTGAAAATTCAGAAAATGTTGGCAGCACAAAAAAAGGCCGTAAAATACATATCAGGCCTCTAAAAATGTAGAAAACTTTGGAGGCCCAAAAAAGGGGTTTACAGGCATCCTAGACCCCCTAAAGTCCAGAAAATGTTGGTAGGCCAAAAACTGTGTCAGAGAGCTCTGAATGTCCCAAAAACGTTTGCAGCCTGAAAAGGGCATTAACCCACATCCTAAACCCCTGAAATTCCCAAAAACATTTTTGGCCCGAAAAATGCATCCTACACCCCTGAAAGTTCAGAAAATGTTGGCAGCCCCAAAAAGGCCTTAAAATGCATCTTATTCCTGCAAAAATCTTGATAACTTTGGAGGCCCAAAAAAGGGGTTTACATCCTAGACCCCATAAAGTCCAGAAAATGTTGGTGACCCGAAAACAGTGTCAGAGAGCTCTGAATGTCCCAAAAATATGTGCAGCCTGAAAAGGGCATTAATCCACATCCTGGCCCCCTGAAATTCCCCAAAATATTTTTGGCCCAAAAAATGCATCCTACGTCCCTGAAAATTCAGAAAATGTTGGCAGCACAAAAAAGGCCTTAAAATACATATTAGGCCTGCAAAAATGTAGAAAACTTTGGAGGCCCAAAAAAGGGGTTTACAGGCATCCTAGACCCCCTAAAGTCCAGAAAATGTTGGCGGCCCAAAAACTGTGTCAGAGAGCTCTGAATGTCCCAAAAACGCTTGCAGCCTGAAAAGGGAATTAACCCGCATGCTAGACCCCTGAAATTTCCCAAAATATTTTGGCCACGAAAAATTCATCCTACACCCCTGAAAGTTCAGAAAATGTTGGCAGCCCCAAAAAGACCCTAAAATGCATCTTATTCCTGCAAAAATCTTGATAACTTTGGAGGCCCAAAAAAGGGGTTTACAGGCATCCTAGACCCCCTAAAGTCCAGAAAATGTTGGTAGGCCAAAAACTGTGTCAGAGAGCTCTGAATGTCCCAAAAACGTTTGCAGCCTGAAAAGGGCAGTAATCCGCATCCTGGCCCCCTGAAATTCCCCAAAATATTTTTGGCCCAAAAAATACATCCTACATCCCTGAAGTTCAGAAACTGTTGGCAGCACAAAACAGGCCTTAAAATACATATTAGGCCTGCAAAAATGTAGAAAACATTGGAGGCCCAAAAAAGGGGTTTACAGGCATCCTACACCCCCTAAAGTCCAGAAAATGTTGGCGGCCCAAAAACTGTGTCAGAGAGCTCTGAATGTCCCAAAAACATTTGCAGTCTGAAAAGGGCATTAACCCACATGCTAGACCCTTGAAATTCCCCAAAATATTTTGGCCACGAAAAATTCATCCTACACCCCTGAAAATTCAGAAAATGTTGGCAGCACAAAAAAGGTCTTAAAATACATACTAGGCCTCCAAAAATGTAGAAAACTTTGGAGGCCCAAAAAAGGGGTTTACAGGCATCCTAGACCCCCTAAAGTCCAGAAAATGTTGGTAGGCCAAAAACTGTGTCAGAGAGCTCTGAATGTCCCAAAAACGTTTGCAGCCTGAAAAGGGCATTAACCCACATCCTAAACCCCTGAAAATTCCCAAAAACATTTTTGGCCCGAAAAATGCATCCTACACCCCTGAAAGTTCAGAAAATGTTGGCAGCCCCAAAAAGGCCTTAAAATGCATCTTATTCCTGCAAAAATCTTGATAACTTTGGAGGCCCAAAAAAGGGGTTTACAGGCATCCTAGACCCACTAAAGTCCAGAAAATGTTGGTTGGCCAAAAACTGTGTCAGGGAGCTCTGAATGTCCCAACAACATTTCCAGCCTGAAAAGGGCATTAACCCACATCCTAAACCCCTGAAATTCCCAAAAACATTTTTGGCCCGAAAAATGCATCCTACACCCCTGAAAGTTCAGAAAATGTTGGCAGCCCCAAAAAGGCCTTAAAATGCATCTTATTCCTGCAAAAATCTTGATAACTTTGGAGGCCCAAAAAAGGGGTTTACATCCTAGACCCCATAAAGTCCAGAAAATGTTGGTGACCCGAAAACAGTGTCAGAGAGCTCTGAATGTCCCAAAAATATGTGCAGCCTGAAAAGGGCATTAATCCGCATCCTGGCCCCCTGAAATTCCCCAAAATATTTTTGGCCCAAAAAATGCATGCTATATCCCTGAAGTTCAGAAAATGTTGGCAGCACAAAACAGGCCTTAAAATACATATTAGGCCTGCAAAAATGTAGAAAACTTTGGAGGCCCAAAAAAGGGGTTTACAGGCATCCTAGACCCCATAAAGTCCAGAAAATGTTGGTGGCCCATAAACTGTGTCAGAGAGCTCTGAATGTCCCAAAAACATTTGCAGTCTGAAAAGGGCATTAACCCGCATGCTAGACCCCTGAAATTCCCCAAAATATTTTGGCCACGAAAAATTCATCCTACACCCCTGAAAATTCAGAAAATGTTGGCAGCATAAAAAAGGCCTTAAAATACATATTAGGCCTCCAAAAATGTAGAAAACTGTGGAGGCCCAAAAAAGGGGTTTACAGGCATCCTAGACCCCCTAAAGTCCAGAAAATGTTGGTAGGCCAAAAACTGTGTCAGAGAGCTCTGAATGTCCCAAAAACATTTCCAGCCTGAAAAGGGCATTAACCCACATCCTAAACCCCTGAAATTCCCAAAAACATTTTTGGCCCGAAAAATGCATCCTACACCCCTGAAAGTTCAGAAACTGTTGGCAGCCACAAAAAGGCCTTAAAATGCATCTTATTCATGCAAAAATCTTGATAACTTTGGAGGCCCAAAAAAGGGGTTTACATCCTAGACCCCATAAAGTCCAGAAAATGTTGGTGACCCGAAAACAGTGTCAGAGAGCTCTGCATGTCCCAAAAATATTTGCAGCCCGAAAAGGGCATTAATCCGCATCCTGCCCCCCTGAAATTCCCCAAAATATTTTTGGCCCGAAAAATGCATCCTACATCCCTGAAAATTCAGAAAATGTTGGCAGCACAAAAAAGGCCTTAAAATACATATTAGGCCTGCAAAAATGTAGAAAACTTTGGAGGCCCAAAAAAGGGGTTTACAGGCATCCTAGACCCCCTAAAGTCCAGAAAATGTTGGCGGCCCAAAAACTGTGTCAGAGAGCTCTGAATGTCCCAAAAACGCTTGCAGCCTGAAAAGGGCATTAACCCGCATGCTAGACCCCTGAAATTTCCCAAAATATTTTGGCCACGAAAAAAATTCATCCTACACCCCTGAAAGTTCAGAAAATGTTGGCAGCCCCACATCCTAAACCCCTGAAATTCCCAAAAACATTTTTGGCCCGTAAAATGCATCCTACACCCCTGAAAATTCAGAAAATGTTGGCAGCACAAAAAAAGGCCGTAAAATACATATCAGGCATCTAAAAATGTAGAAAACTTTGGAGGCCCAAAAAAGGGGTTTACAGGCATCCTAGACCCCCTAAAGTCCAGAAAATGTTGGTAGGCCAAAAACTGTGTCAGAGAGCTCTGAATGTCCCAAAAACGTTTGCAGCCTGAAAAGGGCATTAACCCACATCCTAAACCCCTGAAATTCCCAAAAACATTTTTGGCCCGAAAAATGCATCCTACACCCCTGAAAGTTCAGAAAATGTTGGCAGCCCCAAAAAGGCCTTAAAATGCATCTTATTCCTGCAAAAATCTTGATAACTTTGGAGGCCCAAAAAAGGGGTTTACATCCTAGACCCCATAAAGTCCAGAAAATGTTGGTGACCCGAAAACAGTGTCAGAGAGCTCTGAATGTCCCAAAAATATGTGCAGCCTGAAAAGGGCATTAATCCACATCCTGGCCCCCTGAAATTCCCCAAAATATTTTTGGCCCAAAAAATGCATCCTACGTCCCTGAAAATTCAGAAAATGTTGGCAGCACAAAAAAGGCCTTAAAATACATATTAGGCCTGCAAAAATGTAGAAAACTTTGGAGGCCCAAAAAAGGGGTTTACAGGCATCCTAGACCCCCTAAAGTCCAGAAAATGTTGGCGGCCCAAAAACTGTGTCAGAGAGCTCTGAATGTCCCAAAAACGCTTGCAGCCTGAAAAGGGCATTAACCCGCATGCTAGACCCCTGAAATTTCCCAAAATATTTTGGCCACGAAAAATTCATCCTACACCCCTGAAAGTTCAGAAAATGTTGGCAGCCCCACATCCTAAACCCCTGAAATTCCCCAAAAAATTTTTGGCCCGAAAAATGCATCCTACACCCCTGAAAGTTCAGAAACTGTTGGCAGCCACAAAAAGGCCTTAAAATGCATCTTATTCCTGCAAAAATCTTGATAACTTTGGAGGCCCAAAAAAGGGGTTTACATCCTAGACCCCATAAAGTCCAGAAAATGTTGGTGACCCGAAAACAGTGTCAGAGAGCTCTGAATGTCCCAAAAATATTTGCAGCCTGAAAAGGGCATTAATCCGCATCCTGGCCCCCTGAAATTCCCCAAAATATTTTTGGCCCAAAAAATGCATCCTACATCCCTGAAAATTCAGAAAATGTTGGCAGCACAAAAAAGGCCTTAAAATACATATTAGGCCTGCAAAAATGTAGAAAACTTTGGAGGCCCAAAAAAGGGGTTTACAGGCATCCTAGACCCCCTAAAGTCCAGAAAATGTTGGCGGCCCAAAAACTGTGTCAGAGAGCTATGAATGTCCCAAAAACGCTTGCAGCCTGAAAAGGGCAGTAATCTGCATCCTGCCCCCTGAAATTCCCCAAAATATTTTTGGCCCAAAAAATGCATCCTACATCCCTGAAGTTCAGAAACTGTTGGCAGCACAAAACAGGCCTTAAAATACATATTAGGCCTGCAAAAATGTAGAAAACATTGGAGGCCCAAAAAAGGGGTTTACAGGCATCCTACACCCCCTAAAGTCCAGAAAATGTTGGCGGCCCAAAAACTGTGTCAGAGAGCTCTGAATGTCCCAAAAACATTTGCAGTCTGAAAAGGGCATTAACCCACATGCTAGACCCTTGAAATTCCCCAAAATATTTTGGCCACGAAAAATTCATCCTACACCCCTGAAAATTCAGAAAATGTTGGCAGCACAAAAAAGGTCTTAAAATACATACTAGGCCTCCAAAAATGTAGAAAACTTTGGAGGCCCAAAAAAGGGGTTTACAGGCATCCTAGACCCCCTAAAGTCCAGAAAATGTTGGTAGGCCAAAAACTGTGTCAGAGAGCTCTGAATGTCCCAAAAACGTTTGCAGCCTGAAAAGGGCATTAACCCACATCCTAAACCCCTGAAAATTCCCAAAAACATTTTTGGCCCGAAAAATGCATCCTACACCCCTGAAAGTTCAGAAAATGTTGGCAGCCCCAAAAAGGCCTTAAAATGCATCTTATTCCTGCAAAAATCTTGATAACTTTGGAGGCCCAAAAAAGGGGTTTACAGGCATCCTAGACCCACTAAAGTCCAGAAAATGTTGGTTGGCCAAAAACTGTGTCAGGGAGCTCTGAATGTCCCAACAACATTTCCAGCCTGAAAAGGGCATTAACCCACATCCTAAACCCCTGAAATTCCCAAAAACATTTTTGGCCCGAAAAATGCATCCTACACCCCTGAAAGTTCAGAAAATGTTGGCAGCCCCAAAAAGGCCTTAAAATGCATCTTATTCCTGCAAAAATCTTGATAACTTTGGAGGCCCAAAAAAGGGGTTTACATCCTAGACCCCATAAAGTCCAGAAAATGTTGGTGACCCGAAAACAGTGTCAGAGAGCTCTGAATGTCCCAAAAATATGTGCAGCCTGAAAAGGGCATTAATCCGCATCCTGGCCCCCTGAAATTCCCCAAAATATTTTTGGCCCAAAAAATGCATGCTATATCCCTGAAGTTCAGAAAATGTTGGCAGCACAAAACAGGCCTTAAAATACATATTAGGCCTGCAAAAATGTAGAAAACTTTGGAGGTCCAAAAAAGGGGTTTACAGGCATCCTAGACCCCATAAAGTCCAGAAAATGTTGGTGGCCCATAAACTGTGTCAGAGAGCTCTGAATGTCCCAAAAACATTTGCAGTCTGAAAAGGGCATTAACCCACATGCTAGACCCCTGAAATTCCCCAAAATATTTTGGCCACGAAAAATTCATCCTACACCCCTGAAAATTCAGAAAATGTTGGCAGCATAAAAAAGGCCTTAAAATACATATTAGGCCTACAAAAATGTAGAAAACTGTGGAGGCCCAAAAAAGGGGTTTACAGGCATCCTAGACCCCCTAAAGTCCAGAAAATGTTGGTAGGCCAAAAACTGTGTCAGAGAGCTCTGAATGTCCCAAAAACATTTCCAGCCTGAAAAGGGCATTAACCCACATCCTAAACCCCTGAAATTCCCAAAAACATTTTTGGCCCGAAAAATGCATCCTACACCCCTGAAAGTTCAGAAAATGTTGGCAGCCCCAAAAAGGCCTTAAAATGCATCTTATTCCTGCAAAAATCTTGATAACTTTGGAGGCCCAAAAAAGGGGTTTACATCCTAGACCCCATAAAGTCCAGAAAATGTTGGTGACCCGAAAACAGTGTCAGAGAGCTCTGAATGTCCCAAAAATATGTGCAGCCTGAAAAGGGCATTAATCCGCATCCTGGCCCCCTGAAATTCCCCAAAATATTTTTGGCCCAAAAAATGCATGCTATGTCCCTGAAGTTCAGAAAATGTTGGCAGCACAAAACAGGCCTTAAAATACATATTAGGCCTGCAAAAATGTAGAAAACTTTGGAGGCCAAAAAAAGGGGTTTACAGGCATCCTAGACCCCATAAAGTCCAGAAAATGTTGGTGGCCCATAAACTGTGTCAGAGAGCTCTGAATGTCCCAAAAACATTTGCAGTCTGAAAAGGGCATTAACCCGCATGCTAGACCCCTGAAATTCCCCAAAATATTTTGGCCACGAAAAATTCATCCTACACCCCTGAAAATTCAGAAAATGTTGGCATCATAAAAAAGGCCTTAAAATACATATTAGGCCTCCAAAAATGTAGAAAACTGTGGAGGCCCAAAAAAGGGGTTTACAGGCATCCTAGACCCCCTAAAGTCCAGAAAATGTTGGCGGCCCAAAAACTGTGTCAGAGCGCTGAATGTCCCAAAAACGCTTGCAGCCTGAAAAGGGCATTAACCCGCATGCTAGACCCCTGAAATTTCCCAAAATATTTTGGCCACGAAAAATTCATCCTACACCCCTGAAAGTTCAGAAAATGTTGGCAGCCCCAAAAAGACCCTAAAATGCATCTTATTCCTGCAAAAATCTTGATAACTTTGGAGGCCCAAAAAAGGGGTTTACAGGCATCCTAGACCCCCTAAAGTCCAGAAAATGTTGGTAGGCCAAAAACTGTGTCAGAGAGCTCTGAATGTCCCAAAAACGTTTGCAGCCTGAAAAGGGCAGTAATCCGCATCCTGGCCCCCTGAAATTCCCCAAAATATTTTTGGCCCAAAAAATACATCCTACATCCCTGAAGTTCAGAAACTGTTGGCAGCACAAAACAGGCCTTAAAATACATATTAGGCCTGCAAAAATGTAGAAAACATTGGAGGCCCAAAAAAGGGGTTTACAGGCATCCTACACCCCCTAAAGTCCAGAAAATGTTGGCGGCCCAAAAACTGTGTCAGAGAGCTCTGAATGTCCCAAAAACATTTGCAGTCTGAAAAGGGCATTAACCCACATGCTAGACCCTTGAAATTCCCCAAAATATTTTGGCCACGAAAAATTCATCCTACACCCCTGAAAATTCAGAAAATGTTGGCAGCACAAAAAAGGTCTTAAAATACATACTAGTCCTCCAAAAATGTAGAAAACTTTGGAGGCCCAAAAAAGGGGTTTACAGGCATCCCAGACCCCCTAAAGTCCAGAAAATGTTGGTAGGCCAAAAACTGTGTCAGAGAGCTCTGAATGTCCCAAAAACGTTTGCAGCCTGAAAAGGGCATTAACCCACATCCTAAACCCCTGAAAATTCCCAAAAACATTTTTGGCCCGAAAAATGCATCCTACACCCCTGAAAGTTCAGAAAATGTTGGCAGCCCCAAAAAGGCCTTAAAATGCATCTTATTCCTGCAAAAATCTTGATAACTTTGGAGGCCCAAAAAAGGGGTTTACAGGCATCCTAGACCCACTAAAGTCCAGAAAATGTTGGTTGGCCAAAAACTGTGTCAGGGAGCTCTGAATGTCCCAACAACATTTCCAGCCTGAAAAGGGCATTAACCCACATCCTAAACCCCTGAAATTCCCAAAAACATTTTTGGCCCGAAAAATGCATCCTACACCCCTGAAAGTTCAGAAAATGTTGGCAGCCCCAAAAAGGCCTTAAAATGCATCTTATTCCTGCAAAAATCTTGATAACTTTGGAGGCCCAAAAAAGGGGTTTACATCCTAGACCCCATAAAGTCCAGAAAATGTTGGTGACCCGAAAACAGTGTCAGTGAGCTCTGAATGTCCCAAAAATATGTGCAGCCTGAAAAGGGCATTAATCCGCATCCTGGCCCCCTGAAATTCCCCAAAATATTTTTGGCCCAAAAAATGCATGCTATATCCCTGAAGTTCAGAAAATGTTGGCAGCACAAAACAGGCCTTAAAATACATATTAGGCCTGCAAAAATGTAGAAAACTTTGGAGGCCCAAAAAAGGGGTTTACAGGCATCCTAGACCCCCTAAAGTCCAGAAAATGTTGGCGGCCCAAAAACTGTGTCAGAGAGCTCTGAATGTCCCAAAAACGCTTGCAGCCTGAAAAGGGCATTAACCCGCATGCTAGACCCCTGAAATTTCCCAAAATATTTTGGCCACGAAAAATTCATCCTACACCCCTGAAAGTTCAGAAAATGTTGGCAGCCCCACATCCTAAACCCCTGAAATTCCCCAAAAAATGTTTGGCCCGAAAAATGCATCCTACACCCCTGAAAGTTCAGAAACTGTTGGCAGCCACAAAAAGGCCTTAAAATGCATCTTATTCCTGCAAAAATCTTGATAACTTTGGAGGCCCAAAAAAGGGGTTTACATCCTAGACCCCATAAAGTCCAGAAAATGTTGGTGACCCGAAAACAGTGTCAGAGAGCTCTGAATGTCCCAAAAATATTTGCAGCCTGAAAAGGGCATTAATCCGCATCCTGGCCCCTGAAATTCCCCAAAATATTTTTGGCCCAAAAAATGCATCCTACATCCCTGAAGTTCAGAAACTGTTGGCAGCACAAAACAGGCCTTAAAATACATATTAGGCCTGCAAAAATGTAGAAAACATTGGAGGCCCAAAAAAGGGGTTTACAGGCATCCTACACCCCCTAAAGTCCAGAAAATGTTGGCGGCCCAAAAACTGTGTCAGAGAGCTCTGAATGTCCCAAAAACATTTGCAGTCTGAAAAGGGCATTAACCCACATGCTAGACCCTTGAAATTCCCCAAAATATTTTGGCCACGAAAAATTCATCCTACACCCCTGAAAATTCAGAAAATGTTGGCAGCACAAAAAAGGTCTTAAAATACATACTAGGCCTCCAAAAATGTAGAAAACTTTGGAGGCCCAAAAAAGGGGTTCACAGGCATCCTAGACCCCCTAAAGTCCAGAAAATGTTGGTAGGCCAAAAACTGTGTCAGAGAGCTCTGAATGTCCCAAAAACGTTTGCAGCCTGAAAAGGGCATTAACCCACATCCTAAACCCCTGAAAATTCCCAAAAACATTTTTGGCCCGAAAAATGCATCCTACACCCCTGAAAGTTCAGAAAATGTTGGCAGCCCCAAAAAGGCCTTAAAATGCATCTTATTCCTGCAAAAATCTTGATAACTTTGGAGGCCCAAAAAAGGGGTTTACAGGCATCCTAGACCCACTAAAGTCCAGAAAATGTTGGTTGGCCAAAAACTGTGTCAGGGAGCTCTGAATGTGCCAACAACATGTCCAGCCTGAAAAGGGCATTAACCCACATCCTAAACCCCTGAAATTCCCAAAAACATTTTTGGCCCGAAAAATGCATCCTACACCCCTGAAAGTTCAGAAAATGTTGGCAGCCCCAAAAAGGCCTTAAAATGCATCTTATTCCTGCAAAAATCTTGATAACTTTGGAGGCCCAAAAAAGGGGTTTACATCCTAGACCCCATAAAGTCCAGAAAATGTTGGTGACCCGAAAACAGTGTCAGAGAGCTCTGAATGTCCCAAAAATATTTGCAGCCTGAAAAGGGCATTAATCCGCATCCTGGCCCCCTGAAATTCCCCAAAATATTTTTGGCCCAAAAAATGCATGCTATATCCCTGAAGTTCAGAAAATGTTGGCAGCCCCACATCCTAAACCCCTGAAATTCCCCAAAAAATTTTTGGCCCGAAAAATGCATCCTACACCCCTGAAAGTTCAGAAACTGTTGGCAGCCACAAAAAGGCCTTAAAATGCATCTTATTCCTGCAAAAATCTTAATAACTTTGGAGGCCCAAAAAAGGGGTTTACATCCTAGACCCCATAAAGTCCAGAAAATGTTGGTGACCCGAAAACAGTGTCAGAGAGCTCTGAATGTCCCAAAAATATTTGCAGCCTGAAAAGGGCATTAATCCGCATCCTGGCCCCCTGAAATTCCCCAAAATATTTTTGGCCCAAAAAATGCATCCTACATCCCTGAAAATTCAGAAAATGTTGGCAGCACAAAAAAGGCCTTAAAATACATATTAGGCCTGCAAAAATGTAGAAAACTTTGGAGGCCCAAAAAAGGGGTTTACAGGCATCCTAGACCCCCTAAAGTCCAGAAAATGTTGGCGGCCCAAAAACTGTGTCAGAGAGCTCTGAATGTCCCAAAAACGCTTGCAGCCTGAAAAGGGCATTAACCCGCATGCTAGACCCCTGAAATTTCCCAAAATATTTTGGCCACGAAAAATTCATCCTACACCCCTGAAAGTTCAGAAAATGTTGGCAGCCCCAAAAAGGCCCTAAAATGCATCTTATTCCTGCAAAAATCTTGATAACTTTGGAGGCCCAAAAAAGGGGTTTACAGGCATCCTAGACCCCCTAAAGTCCAGAAAATGTTGGTAGGCCAAAAACTGTGTCAGAGAGCTCTGAATGTCCCAAAAACGTTTGCAGCCTGAAAAGGGCAGTAATCCGCATCCTGGCCCCCTGAAATTCCCCAAAATATTTTTGGCCCAAAAAATACATCCTACATCCCTGAAGTTCAGAAACTGTTGGCAGCACAAAACAGGCCTTAAAATACATATTAGGCCTGCAAAAATGTAGAAAACATTGGAGGCCCAAAAAAGGGGTTTACAGGCATCCTACACCCCCTAAAGTCCAGAAAATGTTGGCGGCCCAAAAACTGTGTCAGAGAGCTCTGAATGTCCCAAAAACATTTGCAGTCTGAAAAGGGCATTAACCCACATGCTAGACCCTTGAACTTCCCCAAAATATTTTGGCCACGAAAAATTCATCCTACACCCCTGAAAGTTCAGAAAATGTTGGCAGCCCCAAAAAGGTCTTAAAATGCATCTTATTCCTGCAAAAATCTTGATAACTTTGGAGGCCCAAAAAAGGGGTTTACAGGCATCCTAGACCCACTAAAGTCCAGAAAATGTTGGTTGGCCAAAAACTGTGTCAGGGAGCTCTGAATGTCCCAACAACATTTCCAGCCTGAAAAGGGCATTAACCCACATCCTAAACCCCTGAAATTCCCAAAAACATTTTTGGCCCGAAAAATGCATCCTACACCCCTGAAAGTTCAGAAAATGTTGGCAGCCCCAAAAAGGCCTTAAAATGCATCTTATTCCTGCAAAAATCTTGATAACTTTGGAGGCCCAAAAAAGGGGTTTACATCCTAGACCCCATAAAGTCCAGAAAATGTTGGTGACCCGAAAACAGTGTCAGAGAGCTCTGAATGTCCCAAAAATATGTGCAGCCTGAAAAGGGCATTAATCCGCATCCTGGCCCCCTGAAATTCCCCAAAATATTTTTGGCCCAAAAAATGCATGCTATATCCCTGAAGTTCAGAAAATGTTGGCAGCACAAAACAGGCCTTAAAATACTTATTAGGCCTGCAAAAATGTAGAAAACTTTGGAGGCCCAAAAAAGGGGTTTACAGGCATCCTAGACCCCATAAAGTCCAGAAAATGTTGGTGGCCCATAAACTGTGTCAGAGAGCTCTGAATGTCCCAAAAACATTTGCAGTCTGAAAAGGGCATTAACCCGCATGCCAGACCCCTGAAATTCCCCAAAATATTTTGGCCACGAAAAATTCATCCTACACCCCTGAAAATTCAGAAAATGTTGGCAGCATAAAAAAGGCCTTAAAATACATATTAGGCCTCCAAAAATGTAGAAAACTGTGGAGGCCCAAAAAAGGGGTTTACAGGCATCTTAGACCCCCTAAAGTCCAGAAAATGTTGGTAGGCCAAAAACTGTGTCAGAGAGCTCTGAATGTCCCAAAAACATTTCCAGCCTGAAAAGGGCATTAACCCACATCCTAAACCCCTGAAATTCCCAAAAACATTTTTGGCCCGAAAAATGCATCCTACACCCCTGAAAGTTCAGAAACTGTTGGCAGCCACAAAAAGGCCTTAAAATGCATCTTATTCCTGCAAAAATCTTGATAACTTTGGAGGCCCAAAAAAGGGGTTTACATCCTAGACCCCATAAAGTCCAGAAAATGTTGGTGACCCGAAAACAGTGTCAGAGAGCTCTGCATGTCCCAAAAATATTTGCAGCCCGAAAAGGGCATTAATCCGCATCCTGCCCCCCTGAAATTCCCCAAAATATTTTTGGCCCGAAAAATGCATCCTACATCCCTGAAAATTCAGAAAATGTTGGCAGCACAAAAAAGGCCTTAAAATACATATTAGGCCTGCAAAAATGTAGAAAACTTTGGAGGCCCAAAAAAGGGGTTTACAGGCATCCTAGACCCCCTAAAGTCCAGAAAATGTTGGCGGCCCAAAAACTGTGTCAGAGAGCTCTGAATGTCCCAAAAACGCTTGCAGCCTGAAAAGGGCATTAACCCGCATGCTAGACCCCTGAAATTTCCCAAAATATTTTGGCCACGAAAAAAATTCATCCTACACCCCTGAAAGTTCAGAAAATGTTGGCAGCCCCACATCCTAAACCCCTGAAATTCCCAAAAACATTTTTGGCCCGTAAAATGCATCCTACACCCCTGAAAATTCAGAAAATGTTGGCAGCACAAAAAAAGGCCGTAAAATACATATCAGGCCTCTAAAAATGTAGAAAACTTTGGAGGCCCAAAAAAGGGGTTTACAGGCATCCTAGACCCCCTAAAGTCCAGAAAATGTTGGTAGGCCAAAAACTGTGTCAGAGAGCTCTGAATGTCCCAAAAACGTTTGCAGCCTGAAAAGGGCATTAACCCACATCCTAAACCCCTGAAATTCCCAAAAACATTTTTGGCCCGAAAAATGCATCCTACACCCCTGAAAGTTCAGAAAATGTTGGCAGCCCCAAAAAGGCCTTAAAATGCATCTTATTCCTGCAAAAATCTTGATAACTTTGGAGGCCCAAAAAAGGGGTTTACATCCTAGACCCCATAAAGTCCAGAAAATGTTGGTGACCCGAAAACAGTGTCAGAGAGCTCTGAATGTCCCAAAAATATGTGCAGCCTGAAAAGGGCATTAATCCACATCCTGGCCCCCTGAAATTCCCCAAAATATTTTTGGCCCAAAAAATGCATCCTACGTCCCTGAAAATTCAGAAAATGTTGGCAGCACAAAAAAGGCCTTAAAATACATATTAGGCCTGCAAAAATGTAGAAAACTTTGGAGGCCCAAAAAAGGGGTTTACAGGCATCCTAGACCCCCTAAAGTCCAGAAAATGTTGGCGGCCCAAAAACTGTGTCAGAGAGCTCTGAATGTCCCAAAAACGCTTGCAGCCTGAAAAGGGAATTAACCCGCATGCTAGACCCCTGAAATTTCCCAAAATATTTTGGCCACGAAAAATTCATCCTACACCCCTGAAAGTTCAGAAAATGTTGGCAGCCCCACATCCTAAACCCCTGAAATTCCACAAAAAATTTTTGGCCCGAAAAATGCATCCTACACCCCTGAAAGTTCAGAAACTGTTGGCAGCCACAAAAAGGCCTTAAAATGCATCTTATTCCTGCAAAAATCTTGATAACTTTGGAGGCCCAAAAAAGGGGTTTACATCCTAGACCCCATAAAGTCCAGAAAATGTTGGTGACCCGAAAACAGTGTCAGAGAGCTCTGAATGTCCCAAAAATATTTGCAGCCTGAAAAGGGCATTAATCCGCATCCTGGCCCCCTGAAATTCCCCAAAATATTTTTGGCCCAAAAAATGCATCCTACATCCCTGAAAATTCAGAAAATGTTGGCAGCACAAAAAAGGCCTTAAAATACATATTAGGCCTGCAAAAATGTAGAAAACTTTGGAGGCCCAAAAAAGGGGTTTACAGGCATCCTAGACCCCCTAAAGTCCAGAAAATGTTGGCGGCCCAAAAACTGTGTCAGAGAGCTCTGAATGTCCCAAAAACGCTTGCAGCCTGAAAAGGGCATTAACCCGCATGCTAGACCCCTGAAATTTCCCAAAATATTTTGGCCACGAAAAATTCATCCTACACCCCTGAAAGTTCAGAAAATGTTGGCAGCCCCAAAAAGGTCCTAAAATGCATCTTATTCCTGCAAAAATCTTGATAACTTTGGAGGCCCAAAAAAGGGGTTTACAGGCATCCTAGACCACCTAAAGTCCAGAAAATGTTGGTAGGCCAAAAACTGTGTCAGAGAGCTCTGAATGTCCCAAAAACGTTTGCAGCCTGAAAAGGGCAGTAATCCGCATCCTGGCCCCCTGAAATTCCCCAAAATATTTTTGGCCCAAAAAATACATCCTACATCCCTGAAGTTCAGAAACTGTTGGCAGCACAAAACAGGCCTTAAAATACATATTAGGCCTGCAAAAATGTAGAAAACATTGGAGGCCCAAAAAAGGGGTTTACAGGCATCCTACACCCCCTAAAGTCCAGAAAATGTTGGCGGCCCAAAAACGGTGTCAGAGAGCTCTGAATGTCCCAAAAACATTTGCAGTCTGAAAATGGCATTAACCCACATGCTAGACCCTTGAAATTCCCCAAAATATTTTGGCCACGAAAAATTCATCCTACACCCCTGAAAATTCAGAAAATGTTGGCAGCACAAAAAAGGTCTTAAAATACATACTAGGCCTCCAAAAATGTAGAAAACTTTGGAGGCCCAAAAAAGGGGTTCACAGGCATCCTAGACCCCCTAAAGTCCAGAAAATGTTGGTAGGCCAAAAACTGTGTCAGAGAGCTCTGAATGTCCCAAAAACGTTTGCAGCCTGAAAAGGGCATTAACCCACATCCTAAACCCCTGAAAATTCCCAAAAACATTTTTGGCCCGAAAAATGCATCCTACACCCCTGAAAGTTCAGAAAATGTTGGCAGCCCCAAAAAGGCCTTAAAATGCATCTTATTCCTGCAAAAATCTTGATAACTTTGGAGGCCCAAAAAAGGGGTTTACAGGCATCCTAGACCCACTAAAGTCCAGAAAATGTTGGTTGGCCAAAAACTGTGTCAGGGAGCTCTGAATGTGCCAACAACATGTCCAGCCTGAAAAGGGCATTAACCCACATCCTAAACCCCTGAAATTCCCAAAAACATTTTTGGCCCGAAAAATGCATCCTACACCCCTGAAAGTTCAGAAAATGTTGGCAGCCCCAAAAAGGCCTTAAAATGCATCTTATTCCTGCAAAAATCTTGATAACTTTGGAGGCCCAAAAAAGGGGTTTACATCCTAGACCCCATAAAGTCCAGAAAATGTTGGTGACCCGAAAACAGTGTCAGTGAGCTCTGAATGTCCCAAAAATATGTGCAGCCTGAAAAGGGCATTAATCCGCATCCTGGCCCCCTGAAATTCCCCAAAATATTTTTGGCCCAAAAAATGCATGCTATATCCCTGAAGTTCAGAAAATGTTGGCAGCCCCACATCCTAAACCCCTGAAATTCCCCAAAAAATGTTTGGCCCGAAAAATGCATCCTACACCCCTGAAAGTTCAGAAACTGTTGGCAGCCACAAAAAGGCCTTAAAATGCATCTTATTCCTGCAAAAATCTTGATAACTTTGGAGGCCCAAAAAAGGGGTTTACATCCTAGACCCCATAAAGTCCAGAAAATGTTGGTGACCCGAAAACAGTGTCAGAGAGCTCTGAATGTCCCAAAAATATTTGCAGCCTGAAAAGGGCATTAATCCGCATCCTGGCCCCCTGAAATTCCCCAAAATATTTTTGGCCCAAAAAATGCATCCTACATCCCTGAAAATTCAGAAAATGTTGGCAGCACAAAAAAGGCCTTAAAATACATATTAGGCCTGCAAAAATGTAGAAAACTTTGGAGGCCCAAAAAAGGGGTTTACAGGCATCCTAGACCCCCTAAAGTCCAGAAAATGTTGGCGGCCCAAAAACTGTGTCAGAGCGCTGAATGTCCCAAAAACGCTTGCAGCCTGAAAAGGGCATTAACCCGCATGCTAGACCCCTGAAATTTCCCAAAATATTTTGGCCACGAAAAATTCATCCTACACCCCTGAAAGTTCAGAAAATGTTGGCAGCCCCAAAAAGACCCTAAAATGCATCTTATTCCTGCAAAAATCTTGATAACTTTGGAGGCCCAAAAAAGGGGTTTACAGGCATCCTAGACCCCCTAAAGTCCAGAAAATGTTGGTAGGCCAAAAACTGTGTCAGAGAGCTCTGAATGTCCCAAAAACGTTTGCAGCCTGAAAAGGGCAGTAATCCGCATCCTGGCCCCCTGAAATTCCCCAAAATATTTTTGGCCCAAAAAATACATCCTACATCCCTGAAGTTCAGAAACTGTTGGCAGCACAAAACAGGCCTTAAAATACATATTAGGCCTGCAAAAATGTAGAAAACATTGGAGGCCCAAAAAAGGGGTTTACAGGCATCCTACACCCCCTAAAGTCCAGAAAATGTTGGCGGCCCAAAAACTGTGTCAGAGAGCTCTGAATGTCCCAAAAACATTTGCAGTCTGAAAAGGGCATTAACCCACATGCTAGACCCTTGAAATTCCCCAAAATATTTTGGCCACGAAAAATTCATCCTACACCCCTGAAAATTCAGAAAATGTTGGCAGCACAAAAAAGGTCTTAAAATACATACTAGTCCTCCAAAAATGTAGAAAACTTTGGAGGCCCAAAAAAGGGGTTTACAGGCATCCCAGACCCCCTAAAGTCCAGAAAATGTTGGTAGGCCAAAAACTGTGTCAGAGAGCTCTGAATGTCCCAAAAACGTTTGCAGCCTGAAAAGGGCATTAACCCACATCCTAAACCCCTGAAAATTCCCAAAAACATTTTTGGCCCGAAAAATGCATCCTACACCCCTGAAAGTTCAGAAAATGTTGGCAGCCCCAAAAAGGCCTTAAAATGCATCTTATTCCTGCAAAAATCTTGATAACTTTGGAGGCCCAAAAAAGGGGTTTACAGGCATCCTAGACCCACTAAAGTCCAGAAAATGTTGGTTGGCCAAAAACTGTGTCAGGGAGCTCTGAATGTCCCAACAACATTTCCAGCCTGAAAAGGGCATTAACCCACATCCTAAACCCCTGAAATTCCCAAAAACATTTTTGGCCCGAAAAATGCATCCTACACCCCTGAAAGTTCAGAAAATGTTGGCAGCCCCAAAAAGGCCTTAAAATGCATCTTATTCCTGCAAAAATCTTGATAACTTTGGAGGCCCAAAAAAGGGGTTTACATCCTAGACCCCATAAAGTCCAGAAAATGTTGGTGACCCGAAAACAGTGTCAGAGAGCTCTGAATGTCCCAAAAATATGTGCAGCCTGAAAAGGGCATTAATCCGCATCCTGGCCCCCTGAAATTCCCCAAAATATTTTTGGCCCAAAAAATGCATGCTATATCCCTGAAGTTCAGAAAATGTTGGCAGCACAAAACAGGCCTTAAAATACATATTAGGCCTGCAAAAATGTAGAAAACTTTGGAGGCCCAAAAAAGGGGTTTACAGGCATCCTAGACCCCATAAAGTCCAGAAAATGTTGGTGGCCCATAAACTGTGTCAGAGAGCTCTGAATGTCCCAAAAACATTTGCAGTCTGAAAAGGGCATTAACCCGCATGCTAGACCCCTGAAATTCCCCAAAATATTTGGCCACGAAAAATTCATCCTACACCCCTGAAAATTCAGAAAATGTTGGCAGCATAAAAAAGGCCTTAAAATACATATTAGGCCTCCAAAAATGTAGAAAACTGTGGAGGCCCAAAAAAGGGGTTTACAGGCATCCTAGACCCCCTAAAGTCCAGAAAATGTTGGTAGGCCAAAAACTGTCAGAGAGCTCTGAATGTCCCAAAAACATTTCCAGCCTGAAAAGGGCATTAACCCACATCCTAAACCCCTGAAATTCCCAAAAACATTTTTGGCCCGAAAAATGCATCCTACACCCCTGAAAGTTCAGAAACTGTTGGCAGCCACAAAAAGGCCTTAAAATGCATCTTATTCCTGCAAAAATCTTGATAACTTTGGAGGCCCAAAAAAGGGGTTTACATCCTAGACCCCATAAAGTCCAGAAAATGTTGGTGACCCGAAAACAGTGTCAGAGAGCTCTGCATGTCCCAAAAATATTTGCAGCCCGAAAAGGGCATTAATCCGCATCCTGCCCCCCTGAAATTCCCCAAAATATTTTTGGCCCGAAAAATGCATCCTACATCCCTGAAAATTCAGAAAATGTTGGCAGCACAAAAAAGGCCTTAAAATACATATTAGGCCTGCAAAAATGTAGAAAACTTTGGAGGCCCAAAAAAGGGGTTTACAGGCATCCTAGACCCCCTAAAGTCCAGAAAATGTTGGCGGCCCAAAAACTGTGTCAGAGAGCTCTGAATGTCCCAAAAACGCTTGCAGCCTGAAAAGGGCATTAACCCGCATGCTAGACCCCTGAAATTTCCCAAAATATTTTGGCCACGAAAAAAATTCATCCTACACCCCTGAAAGTTCAGAAAATGTTGGCAGCCCCACATCCTAAACCCCTGAAATTCCCAAAAACATTTTTGGCCCGTAAAATGCATCCTACACCCCTGAAAATTCAGAAAATGTTGGCAGCACAAAAAAAGGCCGTAAAATACATATCAGGCCTCTAAAAATGTAGAAAACTTTGGAGGCCCAAAAAAGGGGTTTACAGGCATCCTAGACCCCCTAAAGTCCAGAAAATGTTGGTAGGCCAAAAACTGTGTCAGAGAGCTCTGAATGTCCCAAAAACGTTTGCAGCCTGAAAAGGGCATTAACCCACATCCTAAACCCCTGAAATTCCCAAAAACATTTTTGGCCCGAAAAATGCATCCTACACCCCTGAAAGTTCAGAAAATGTTGGCAGCCCCAAAAAGGCCTTAAAATGCATCTTATTCCTGCAAAAATCTTGATAACTTTGGAGGCCCAAAAAAGGGGTTTACATCCTAGACCCCATAAAGTCCAGAAAATGTTGGTGACCCGAAAACAGTGTTAGAGAGCTCTGAATGTCCCAAAAATATGTGCAGCCTGAAAAGGGCATTAATCCACATCCTGGCCCCCTGAAATTCCCCAAAATATTTTTGGCCCAAAAAATGCATCCTACGTCCCTGAAAATTCAGAAAATGTTGGCAGCACAAAAAAGGCCTTAAAATACATATTAGGCCTGCAAAAATGTAGAAAACTTTGGAGGCCCAAAAAAGGGGTTTACAGGCATCCTAGACCCCCTAAAGTCCAGAAAATGTTGGCGGCCCAAAAACTGTGTCAGAGAGCTCTGAATGTCCCAAAAACGCTTGCAGCCTGAAAAGGGCATTAACCCGCATGCTAGACCCCTGAAATTTCCCAAAATATTTTGGCCACGAAAAATTCATCCTACACCCCTGAAAGTTCAGAAAATGTTGGCAGCCCCACATCCTAAACCCCTGAAATTCCCCAAAAAATTTTTGGCCCGAAAAATGCATCCTACACCCCTGAAAGTTCAGAAACTGTTGGCAGCCACAAAAAGGCCTTAAAATGCATCTTATTCCTGCAAAAATCTTGATAACTTTGGAGGCCCAAAAAAGGGGTTTACATCCTAGACCCCATAAAGTCCAGAAAATGTTGGTGACCCGAAAACAGTGTCAGAGAGCTCTGAATGTCCCAAAAATATTTGCAGCCTGAAAAGGGCATTAATCCGCATCCTGGCCCCCTGAAATTCCCCAAAATATTTTTGGCCCAAAAAATGCATCCTACATCCCTGAAAATTCAGAAAATGTTGGCAGCACAAAAAAGGCCTTAAAATACATATTAGGCCTGCAAAAATGTAGAAAACTTTGGAGGCCCAAAAAAGGGGTTTACAGGCATCCTAGACCCCCTAAAGTCCAGAAAATGTTGGCGGCCCAAAAACTGTGTCAGAGAGCTATGAATGTCCCAAAAACGCTTGCAGCCTGAAAAGGGCATTAACCCGCATGCTAGACCCCTGAAATTTCCCAAAATATTTTGGCCACGAAAAATTCATCCTACACCCCTGAAAGTTCTGAAAATGTTGGCAGCCCCAAAAAGGCCCTAAAATGCATCTTATTCCTGCAAAAATCTTGATAACTTTGGAGGCCCAAAAAAGGGGTTTACAGGCATCCTAGACCCCCTAAAGTCCAGAAAATGTTGGTAGGCCAAAAACTGTGTCAGAGAGCTCTGAATGTCCCAAAAACGTTTGCAGCCTGAAAAGGGCAGTAATCCGCATCCTGGCCCCCTGAAATTCCCCAAAATATTTTTGGCCCAAAAAATACATCCTACATCCCTGAAGTTCAGAAACTGTTGGCAGCACAAAACAGGCCTTAAAATACATATTAGGCCTGCAAAAATGTAGAAAACATTGAAGGCCCAAAAAAGGGGTTTACAGGCATCCTACACCCCCTAAAGTCCAGAAAATGTTGGCGGCCCAAAAACTGTGTCAGAGAGCTCTGAATGTCCCAAAAACATTTGCAGTCTGAAAAGGGCATTAACCCACATGCTAGACCCTTGAAATTCCCCAAAATATTTTGGCCACGAAAAATTCATCCTACACCCCTGAAAATTCAGAAAATGTTGGCAGCACAAAAAAGGTCTTAAAATACATACTAGGCCTCCAAAAATGTAGAAAACTTTGGAGGCCCAAAAAAGGGGTTTACAGGCATCCTAGACCCCCTAAAGTCCAGAAAATGTTGGTAGGCCAAAAACTGTGTCAGAGAGCTCTGAATGTCCCAAAAACGTTTGCAGCCTGAAAAGGGCATTAACCCACATCCTAAACCCCTGAAAATTCCCAAAAACATTTTTGGCCCGAAAAATGCATCCTACACCCCTGAAAGTTCAGAAAATGTTGGCAGCCCCAAAAAGGCCTTAAAATGCATCTTATTCCTGCAAAAATCTTGATAACTTTGGAGGCCCAAAAAAGGGGTTTACAGGCATCCTAGACCCCATAAAGTCCAGAAAATGTTGGTGGCCCATAAACTGTGTCAGAGAGCTCTGAATGTCCCAAAAACATTTGCCGTCTGAAAAGGGCATTAACCCGCATGCTAGACCCCTGAAATTCCCCAAAATATTTTGGCCACGAAAAATTCATCCTACACCCCTGAAAATTCAGAAAATGTTGGCAGCATAAAAAAGGCCTTAAAATACATATTAGGCCTCCAAAAATGTAGAAAACTGTGGAGGCCCAAAAAAGGGGTTTACAGGCATCCTAGACCCCCTAAAGTCCAGAAAATGTTGGTAGGCCAAAAACTGTGTCAGAGAGCTCTGAATGTCCCAAAAACATTTCCAGCCTGAAAAGGGCATTAACCCACATCCTAAACCCCTGAAATTCCCAAAAACATTTTTGGCCCGAAAAATGCATCCTACACCCCTGAAAGTTCAGAAACTGTTGGCAGCCACAAAAAGGCCTTAAAATGCATCTTATTCCTGCAAAAATCTTGATAACTTTGGAGGCCCAAAAAAGGGGTTTACATCCTAGACCCCATAAAGTCCAGAAAATGTTGGTGACCCGAAAACAGTGTCAGAGAGCTCTGCATGTCCCAAAAATATTTGCAGCCCGAAAAGGGCATTAATCCGCATCCTGGCCCCCTGAAATTCCCCAAAATATTTTTGGCCCCAAAAATTCATCCTACATCCCTGAAAATTCAGAAAATGTTGGCAGCACAAAAAAGGCCTTAAAATACATATTAGGCCTGCAAAAATGTAGAAAACTTTGGAGGCCCAAAAAAGGGGTTTACAGGCATCCTAGACCCCCTAAAGTCCAGAAAATGTTGGCGGCCCAAAAACTGTGTCAGAGAGCTCTGAATGTCCCAAAAACGCTTGCAGCCTGAAAAGGGCATTAACCCGCATGCTAGACCCCTGAAATTTCCCAAAATATTTTGGCCACAAAAAATTCATCCTACACCCCTGAAAGTTCAGAAAATGTTGGCAGCCCCACATCCTAAACCCCTGAAATTCCCAAAAACATTTTTGGCCTGAAAAATGCATCCTACACCCCTGAAAATTCAGAAAATGTTGGCAGCACAAAAAAAGGCCGTAAAATACATATCAGGCCTCTAAAAATGTAGAAAACTTTGGAGGCCCAAAAAAGGGGTTTACAGGCATCCTAGACCCCCTAAAGTCCAAAAAATGTTGGTAGGCCAAAAACTGTGTCAGAGAGCTCTGAATGTCCCAAAAACGTTTGCAGCCTGAAAAGGGCATTAACCCACATCCTAAACCCCTGAAATTCCCAAAAACATTTTTGGCCCGAAAAATGCATCCTACACCCCTGAAAGTTCAGAAAATGTTGGCAGCCCCAAAAAGGCCTTAAAATGCATCTTATTCCTGCAAAAATCTTGATAACTTTGGAGGCCTAAAAAAGGGGTTTACATCCTAGACCCCATAAAGTCCAGAAAATGTTGGTGACCCGAAAACAGTGTCAGAGAGCTCTGAATGTCCCAAAAATATGTGCAGCCTGAAAAGGGCATTAATCCACATCCTGGCCCCCTGAAATTCCCCAAAATATTTTTGGCCCAAAAAATGCATCCTACGTCCCTGAAAATTCAGAAAATGTTGGCAGCACAAAAAAGGCCTTAAAATACATATTAGGCCTGCAAAAATGTAGAAAACTTTGGAGGCCCAAAAAAGGGGTTTACAGGCATCCTAGACCCCCTAAAGTCCAGAAAATGTTGGCGGCCCAAAAACTGTGTCAGAGAGCTCTGAATGTCCCAAAAACGCTTGCAGCCTTAAAAGGACATTAACCCGCATGCTAGACCCCTGAAATTTCCCAAAATATTTTGGCCACGAAAAATTCATCCTACACCCCTGAAAGTTCAGAAAATGTTGGCAGTCCCACATCCTAAACCCCTGAAATTCCCCAAAAAATTTTTGGCCCGAAAAATGCATCCTACACCCCTGAAAGTTCAGAAACTGTTGGCAGCCACAAAAAGGCCTTAAAATGCATCTTATTCCTGCAAAAATCTTGATAACTTTGGAGGCCCAAAAAAGGGGTTTACATCCTAGACCCCATAAAGTCCAGAAAATGTTGGTGACCCGAAAACAGTGTCAGAGAGCTCTGAATGTCCCAAAAATATTTGCAGCCTGAAAAGGGCATTAATCCGCATCCTGGCCCCCTGAAATTCCCCAAAATATTTTTGGCCCAAAAAATGCATCCTACATCCCTGAAAATTCAGAAAATGTTGGCAGCACAAAAAAGGCCTTAAAATACATATTAGGCCTGCAAAAATGTAGAAAACTTTGGAGGCCCAAAAAAGGGGTTTACAGGCATCCTAGACCCCCTAAAGTCCAGAAAATGTTGGCGGCCCAAAAACTGTGTCAGAGAGCTATGAATGTCCCAAAAACGCTTGCAGCCTGAAAAGGGCATTAACCCGCATGCTAGACCCCTGAAATTTCCCAAAATATTTTGGCCACGAAAAATTCATCCTTCACCCCTGAAAGTTCAGAAAATGTTGGCAGCCCCAAAAAGGCCCTAAAATGCATCTTATTCCTGCAAAAATCTTGATAACTTTGGAGGCCCAAAAAAGGGGTTTACAGGCATCCTAGACCCCCTAAAGTCCAGAAAATGTTGGTAGGCCAAAAACTGTGTCAGAGAGCTCTGAATGTCCCAAAAACGTTTGCAGCCTGAAAAGGGCAGTAATCCGCATCCTGGCCCCCTGAAATTCCCCAAAATATTTTTGGCCCAAAAAATACATCCTACATCCCTGAAGTTCAGAAACTGTTGGCAGCACAAAACAGGCCTTAAAATACATATTAGGCCTGCAAAAATGTAGAAAACATTGAAGGCCCAAAAAAGGGGTTTACAGGCATCCTACACCCCCTAAAGTCCAGAAAATGTTGGCGGCCCAAAAACTGTGTCAGAGAGCTCTGAATGTCCCAAAAACATTTGCAGTCTGAAAAGGGCATTAACCCACATGCTAGACCCTTGAAATTCCCCAAAATATTTTGGCCACGAAAAATTCATCCTACACCCCTGAAAATTCAGAAAATGTTGGCAGCACAAAAAAGGTCTTAAAATACATACTAGGCCTCCAAAAATGTAGAAAACTTTGGAGGCCCAAAAAAGGGGTTTACAGGCATCCTAGACCCCCTAAAGTCCAGAAAATGTTGGTAGGCCAAAAACTGTGTCAGAGAGCTCTGAATGTCCCAAAAACGTTTGCAGCCTGAAAAGGGCATTAACCCACATCCTAAACCCCTGAAAATTCCCAAAAACATTTTTGGCCCGAAAAATGCATCCTACACCCCTGAAAGTTCAGAAAATGTTGGCAGCCCCAAAAAGGCCTTAAAATGCATCTTATTCCTGCAAAAATCTTGATAACTTTGGAGGCCCAAAAAAGGGGTTTACAGGCATCCTAGACCCACTAAAGTCCAGAAAATGTTGGTTGGCCAAAAACTGTGTCAGGGAGCTCTGAATGTCCCAACAACATTTCCAGCCTGAAAAGGGCATTAACCCACATCCTAAACCCCTGAAATTCCCAAAAACATTTTTGGCCCGAAAAATGCATCCTACACCCCTGAAAGTTCAGAAAATGTTGGCAGCCCCAAAAAGGCCTTAAAATGCATCTTATTCCTGCAAAAATCTTGATAACTTTGGAGGCCCAAAAAAGGGGTTTACAGGCATCCTAGACCCCATAAAGTCCAGAAAATGTTGGTGGCCCATAAACTGTGTCAGAGAGCTCTGAATGTCCCAAAAACATTTGCAGTCTGAAAAGGGCATTAACCCGCATGCTAGACCCCTGAAATTCCCCAAAATATTTTGGCCACGAAAAATTCATCCTACACCCCTGAAAATTCAGAAAATGTTGGCAGCATAAAAAAGGCCTTAAAATACATATTAGGCCTCCAAAAATGTAGAAAACTGTGGAGGCCCAAAAAAGGGGTTTACAGGCATCCTAGACCCCCTAAAGTCCAGAAAATGTTGGTAGGCCAAAAACTGTGTCAGAGAGCTCTGAATGTCCCAAAAACATTTCCAGCCTGAAAAGGGCATTAACCCACATCCTAAACCCCTAAAATTCCCAAAAACATTTTTGGCCCGAAAAATGCATCCTACACCCCTGAAAGTTCAGAAACTGTTGGCAGCCACAAAAAGGCCTTAAAATGCATCTTATTCCTGCAAAAATCTTGATAACTTTGGAGGCCCAAAAAAGGGGTTTACATCCTAGACCCCATAAAGTCCAGAAAATGTTGGTGACCCGAAAACAGTGTCAGAGAGCTCTGCATGTCCCAAAAATATTTGCAGCCCGAAAAGGGCATTAATCCGCATCCTGGCCCCCTGAAATTCCCCAAAATATTTTTGGCCCGAAAAATGCATCCTACATCCCTGAAAATTCAGAAAATGTTGGCAGCACAAAAAAGGCCTTAAAATACATATTAGGCCTGCAAAAATGTAGAAAACTTTGGAGGCCCAAAAAAGGGGTTTACAGGCATCCTAGACCCCCTAAAGTCCAGAAAATGTTGGCGGCCCAAAAACTGTGTCAGAGAGCTCTGAATGTCCCAAAAACGCTTGCAGCCTGAAAAGGGCATTAATCCGCATGCTAGACCCCTGAAATTTCCCAAAATATTTTGGCCACGAAAAAAATTCATCCTACACCCCTGAAAGTTCAGAAAATGTTGGCAGCCCCACATCCTAAACCCCTGAAATTCCCAAAAACATTTTTGGCCCGTAAAATGCATCCTACACCCCTGAAAATTCAGAAAATGTTGGCAGCACAAAAAAAGGCCGTAAAATACATATCAGGCCTCTAAAAATGTAGAAAACTTTGGAGGCCCAAAAAAGGGGTTTACAGGCATCCTAGACCCCCTAAAGTCCAGAAAATGTTGGTAGGCCAAAAACTGTGTCAGAGAGCTCTGAATGTCCCAAAAACGTTTGCAGCCTGAAAAGGGCATTAACCCACATCCTAAACCCCTGAAATTCCCAAAATCATTTTTGGCCCGAAAAATGCATCCTCCACCCCTGAAAGTTCAGAAAATGTTGGCAGCCCCAAAAAGGCCTTAAAATGCATCTTATTCCTGCAAAAATCTTGATAACTTTGGAGGCCCAAAAAAGGGGTTTAGATCCTAGACCCCATAAAGTCCAGAAAATGTTGGTGACCCGAAAACAGTGTCAGAGAGCTCTGAATGTCCCAAAAATATGTGCAGCCTGAAAAGGGCATTAATCCACATCCTGGCCCCCTGAAATTCCCCAAAATATTTTTGGCCCAAAAAATGCATCCCACGTCCCTGAAAATTCAGAAAATGTTGGCAGCACAAAAAAGGCCTTAAAATACATATTAGGCCTGCAAAAATGTAGAAAACTTTGGAGGCCCAAAAAAGGGGTTTACAGGCATCCTAGACCCCCTAAAGTCCAGAAAATGTTGGCGGCCCAAAAACTGTGTCAGAGAGCTCTGAATGTCCCAAAAACGCTTGCAGCCTGAAAAGGGCATTAACCCGCATGCTAGACCCCTGAAATTTCCCAAAATATTTTGGCCACGAAAAATTCATCCTACACCCCTGAAAGTTCAGAAAATGTTGGCAGCCCCACATCCTAAACCCCTGAAATTCCCCAAAAAATTTTTGGCCCGAAAAATGCATCCTACACCCCTGAAAGTTCAGAAACTGTTGGCAGCCACAAAAAGGCCTTAAAATGCATCTTATTCCTGCAAAAATCTTGATAACTTTGGAGGCCCAAAAAAGGGGTTTACATCCTAGACCCCATAAAGTCCAGAAAATGTTGGTGACCCGAAAACAGTGTCAGAGAGCTCTGAATGTCCCAAAAATATTTGCAGCCTGAAAAGGGCATTAATCCGCATCCTGGCCCCCTGAAATTCCCCAAAATATTTTTGGCCCAAAAAATGCATCCTACATCCCTGAAAATTCAGAAAATGTTGGCAGCACAAAAAAGGCCTTAAAATACATATTAGGCCTGCAAAAATGTAGAAAACTTTGGAGGTCCGAAAAAGGGGTTTACAGGCATCCTAGACCCCCTAAAGTCCAGAAAATGTTGGCGGCCCAAAAACTGTGTCAGAGAGCTCTGAATGTCCCAAAAACGCTTGCAGCCTGAAAAGGGCATTAACCCACATCCTAAACCCCTGAAAATTCCCAAAAACATTTTTGGCCCGAAAAATGCATCCTACACCCCTGAAAGTTCAGAAAATGTTGGCAGCCCCAAAAAGGCCTTCTTATTCCTGCAAAAATCTTGATAACTTTGGAGGCCCAAAAAAGGGGTTTACAGGCATCCTAGACCCACTAAAGTCCAGAAAATGTTGGTTGGCCAAAAACTGTGTCAGGGAGCTCTGAATGTCCCAACAACATTTCCAGCCTGAAAAGGGCATTAACCCACATCCTAAACCCCTGAAATTCCCAAAAACATTTTTGGCCCGAAAAATGCATCCTACACCCCTGAAAGTTCAGAAAATGCTGGCAGCCCCAAAAAGACCTTAAAATGCATCTTATTCCTGCAAAAATCTTGATAACTTTGGAGGCCCAAAAAAGGGGTTTACATCCTAGACCCCATAAAGTCCAGAAAATGTTGGTGACCCGAAAACAGTGTCAGAGAGCTCTGAATGTCCCAAAAATATGTGCAGCCTGAAAAGGGCATTAATCCGCATCCTGGCCCCCTGAAATTCCCCAAAATATTTTTGGCCCAAAAAATG
Organism: Ambystoma mexicanum; assembly: GCF_040938575.1. Classification (NCBI taxonomy): domain Eukaryota; kingdom Metazoa; phylum Chordata; class Amphibia; order Caudata; family Ambystomatidae; genus Ambystoma; species Ambystoma mexicanum. The sequence goes on along the minus strand of NC_090935.1, from coordinate 1,301,499,057 downwards.
CATGCTATATCCCTGAAGTTCAGAAAATGTTGGCAGCACAAAACAGGCCTTAAAATACATATTAGGCCTGCAAAAATGTAGAAAACTTTGGAGGCCCAAAAAAGGGGTTTACAGGCATCCTAGACCCCATAAAGTCCAGAAAATGTTGGTGGCCCATAAACTGTGTCAGAGAGCTCTGAATGTCCCAAAAACATTTGCAGTCTGAAAAGGGCATTAACCCGCATGCTAGACCCCTGAAATTCCCCAAAATATTTTGGCCACGAAAAATTCATCCTACACCCCTGAAAATTCAGAAAATGTTGGCAGCATAAAAAAGGCCTTAAAATACATATTAGGCCTCCAAAAATGTAGAAAACTGTGGAGGCCCAAAAAAGGGGTTTACAGGCATCCTAGACCCCCTAAAGTCCAGAAAATGTTGGTAGGCCAAAAACTGTGTCAGAGAGCTCTGAATGTCCCAAAAACATTTCCAGCCTGAAAAGGGCATTAACCCACATCCTAAACCCCTGAAATTCCCAAAAACATTTTTGGCCCGAAAAATGCATCCTACACCCCTGAAAGTTCAGAAACTGTTGGCAGCCACAAAAAGGCCTTAAAATGCATCTTATTCCTGCAAAAATCTTGATAACTTTGGAGGCCCAAAAAAGGGGTTTACATCCTAGACCCCATAAAGTCCAGAAAATGTTGGTGACCCGAAAACAGTGTCAGAGAGCTCTGCATGTCCCAAAAATATTTGCAGCCCGAAAAGGGCATTAATCCGCATCCTGGCCCCCTGAAATTCCCCAAAATATTTTTGGCCCGAAAAATGCATCCTACATCCCTGAAAATTCAGAAAATGTTGGCAGCACAAAAAAGGCCTTAAAATACATATTAGGCCTGCAAAAATGTAGAAAACTTTGGAGGCCCAAAAAAGGGGTTTACAGGCATCCTAGACCCCCTAAAGTCCAGAAAATGTTGGCGGCCCAAAAACTGTGTCAGAGAGCTCTGAATGTCCCAAAAACGCTTGCAGCCTGAAAAGGGCATTAACCCGCATGCTAGACCCCTGAAATTTCCCAAAATATTTTGGCCACGAAAAAAATTCATCCTACACCCCTGAAAGTTCAGAAAATGTTGGCAGCCCCACATCCTAAACCCCTGAAATTCCCAAAAACATTTTTGGCCCGTAAAATGCATCCTACACCCCTGAAAATTCAGAAAATGTTGGCAGCACAAAAAAAGGCCGTAAAATACATATCAGGCCTCTAAAAATGTAGAAAACTTTGGAGGCCCAAAAAAGGGGTTTACAGGCATCCTAGACCCCCTAAAGTCCAGAAAATGTTGGTAGGCCAAAAACTGTGTCAGAGAGCTCTGAATGTCCCAAAAACGTTTGCAGCCTGAAAAGGGCATTAACCCACATCCTAAACCCCTGAAATTCCCAAAAACATTTTTGGCCCGAAAAATGCATCCTACACCCCTGAAAGTTCAGAAAATGTTGGCAGCCCCAAAAAGGCCTTAAAATGCATCTTATTCCTGCAAAAATCTTGATAACTTTGGAGGCCCAAAAAAGGGGTTTACATCCTAGACCCCATAAAGTCCAGAAAATGTTGGTGACCCGAAAACAGTGTCAGAGAGCTCTGAATGTCCCAAAAATATGTGCAGCCTGAAAAGGGCATTAATCCACATCCTGGCCCCCTGAAATTCCCCAAAATATTTTTGGCCCAAAAAATGCATCCTACGTCCCTGAAAATTCAGAAAATGTTGGCAGCACAAAAAAGGCCTTAAAATACATATTAGGCCTGCAAAAATGTAGAAAACTTTGGAGGCCCAAAAAAGGGGTTTACAGGCATCCTAGACCCCCTAAAGTCCAGAAAATGTTGGCGGCCCAAAAACTGTGTCAGAGAGCTCTGAATGTCCCAATAACGCTTGCAGCCTGAAAAGGGCATTAACCCGCATGCTGGACCCCTGAAATTTCCCAAAATATTTTGGCCACGAAAAATTCATCCTACACCCCTGAAAGTTCAGAAAATGTTGGCAGCCCCACATCCTAAACCCCTGAAATTCCCCAAAAAATTTTTGGCCCGAAAAATGCATCCTACACCCCTGAAAGTTCAGAAACTGTTGGCAGCCACAAAAAGGCCTTAAAATGCATCTTATTCCTGCAAAAATCTTGATAACTTTGGAGGCCCAAAAAAGGGGTTTACATCCTAGACCCCATAAAGTCCAGAAAATGTTGGTGACCCGAAAACAGTGTCAGAGAGCTCTGAATGTCCCAAAAATATTTGCAGCCTGAAAAGGGCATTAATCCGCATCCTGGCCCCCTGAAATTCCCCAAAATATTTTTGGCCCAAAAAATGCATCCTACATCCCTGAAAATTCAGAAAATGTTGGCAGCACAAAAAAGGCCTTAAAATACATATTAGGCCTGCAAAAATGTAGAAAACTTTGGAGGCCCAAAAAAGGGGTTTACAGGCATCCTAGACCCCCTAAAGTCCAGAAAATGTTGGCGGCCCAAAAACTGTGTCAGAGAGCTCTGAATGTCCCAAAAACGCTTGCAGCCTGAAAAGGGCATTAACCCGCATGCTAGACCCCTGAAATTTCCCAAAATATTTTGGCCACGAAAAATTCATCCTACACCCCTGAAAGTTCAGAAAATGTTGGCAGCCCCAAAAAGGCCCTAAAATGCATCTTATTCCTGCAAAAATCTTGATAACTTTGGAGGCCCAAAAAAGGGGTTTACAGGCATCCTAGATCCCCTAAAGTCCAGAAAATGTTGGTAGGCCAAAAACTGTGTCAGAGAGCTCTGAATGTCCCAAAAACGTTTGCAGCCTGAAAAGGGCAGTAATCCGCATCCTGGCCCCCTGAAATTCCCCAAAATATTTTTGGCCCAAAAAATACATCCTACATCCCTGAAGTTCAGAAACTGTTGGCAGCACAAAACAGGCCTTAAAATACATATTAGGCCTGCAAAAATGTAGAAAACATTGAAGGCCCAAAAAAGGGGTTTACAGGCATCCTACACCCCCTAAAGTCCAGAAAATGTTGGCGGCCCAAAAACTGTGTCAGAGAGCTCTGAATGTCCCAAAAACATTTGCAGTCTGAAAAGGGCATTAACCCACATGCTAGACCCTTGAAATTCCCCAAAATATTTTGGCCACGAAAAATTCATCCTACACCCCTGAAAATTCAGAAAATGTTGGCAGCACAAAAAAGGTCTTAAAATACATACTAGGCCTCCAAAAATGTAGAAAACTTTGGAGGCCCAAAAAAGGGGTTTACAGGCATCCTAGACCCCCTAAAGTCCAGAAAATGTTGGCGGCCCAAAAACTGTGTCAGAGAGCTCTGAATGTCCCAAAAACGCTTGCAGCCTGAAAAGGGCATTAACCCGCATGCTAGACCCCTGAAATTTCCCAAAATATTTTGGCCACGAAAAATTCATCCTACACCCCTGAAAGTTCAGAAAATGTTGGCAGCCCCACATCCTAAACCCCTGAAATTCCCAAAAACATTTTTGGCCCGAAAAATGCATCCTACACCCCTGAAAGTTCAGAAAATGTTGGCAGCCCCAAAAAGGCCTTAAAATGCATCTTATTCCTGCAAAAATCTTGATAACTTTGGAGGCCCAAAAAAGGGGTTTACAGGCATCCTAGACCCACTAAAGTCCAGAAAATGTTGGTTGGCCAAAAACTGTGTCAGGGAGCTCTGAATGTCCCAACAACATTTCCAGCCTGAAAAGGGCATTAACCCACATCCTAAACCCCTGAAATTCCCAAAAACATTTTTGGCCCGAAAAATGCATCCTACACCCCTGAAAGTTCAGAAAATGTTGGCAGCCCCAAAAAGGCCTTAAAATGCATCTTATTCCTGCAAAAATCTTGATAACTTTGGAGGCCCAAAAAAGGGGTTTACAGGCATCCTAGACCCCATAAAGTCCAGAAAATGTTGGTAGCCCATAAACTGTGTCAGAGAGCTCTGAATGTCCCAAAAACATTTGCAGTCTGAAAAGGGCATTAACCCGCATGCTAGACCCCTGAAATTCCCCAAAATATTTTGGCCACGAAAAATTCATCCTACACCCCTAAAAATTCAGAAAATGTTGCCAGCATAAAAAAGGCCTTAAAATACATATTAGGCCTCCAAAAATGTAGAAAACTGTGGAGGCCCAAAAAAGGGGTTTACAGGCATCCTAGACCCCCTAAAGTCCAGAAAATGTTGGTAGGCCAAAAACTGTGTCAGAGAGCTCTGAATGTCCCAAAAACATTTCCAGCCTGAAAAGGGCATTAACCCACATCCTAAACCCCTGAAATTCCCAAAAACATTTTTGGCCCGAAAAATGCATCCTACACCCCTGAAAGTTCAGAAACTGTTGGCAGCCACAAAAAGGCCTTAAAATGCATCTTATTCCTGCAAAAATCTTGATAACTTTGGAGGCCCAAAAAAGGGGTTTACATCCTAGACCCCATAAAGTCCAGAAAATGTTGGTGACCCGAAAACAGTGTCAGAGAGCTCTGCATGTCCCAAAAATATTTGCAGCCCGAAAAGGGCATTAATCCGCATCCTGGCCCCCTGAAATTCCCCAAAATATTTTTGGCCCGAAAAATGCATCCTACATCCCTGAAAATTCAGAAAATGTTGGCAGCACAAAAAAGGCCTTAAAATAAATATTAGGCCTGCAAAAATGTAGAAAACTTTGGAGGCCCAAAAAAGGGGTTTACAGGCATCCTAGACCCCCTAAAGTCCAGAAAATGTTGGCGGCCCAAAAACTGTGTCAGAGAGCTCTGAATGTCCCAAAAACGCTTGCAGCCTGAAAAGGGCATTAACCCGCATGCTAGACCCCTGAAATTTCCCAAAATATTTTGGCCACGAAAAATTCATCCTACACCCCTGAAAGTTCAGAAAATGTTGGCAGCCCCACATCCTAAACCCCTGAAATTCCCAAAAACATTTTTGGCCCGTAAAATGTATCCTACACCCCTGAAAATTCAGAAAATGTTGGCAGCACAAAAAAAGGCCGTAAAATACATATCAGGCCTCTAAAAATGTAGAAAACTTTGGAGGCCCAAAAAAGGGGTTTACAGGCATCCTAGACCCCCTAAAGTCCAGAAAATGTTGGTAGGCCAAAAACTGTGTCAGAGAGCTCTGAATGTCCCAAAAACGTTTGCAGCCTGAAAAGGGCATTAACCCACATCCTAAACCCCTGAAATTCCCAAAAACATTTTTGGCCCGAAAAATGCATCCTACACCCCTGAAAGTTCAGAAAATGTTGGCAGCCCCAAAAAGGCCTTAAAATGCATCTTATTCCTGCAAAAATCTTGATAACTTTGGAGGCCCAAAAAAGGGGTTTACATCCTAGACCCCATAAAGTCCAGAAAATGTTGGTGACCCGAAAACAGTGTCAGAGAGCTCTGAATGTCCCAAAAATATGTGCAGCCTGAAAAGGGCATTAATCCACATCCTGGCCCCCTGAAATTCCCCAAAATATTTTTGGCCCAAAAAATGCATCCTACGTCCCTGAAAATTCATAAAATGTTGGCAGCACAAAAAAGGCCTTAAAATACATATTAGGCCTGCAAAAATGTAGAAAACTTTGGAGGCCCAAAAAAGGGGTTTACAGGCATCCTAGACCCCCTAAAGTCCAGAAAATGTTGGCGGCCCAAAAACTGTGTCAGAGAGCTCTGAATGTCCCAAAAACACTTGCAGCCTGAAAAGGGCATTAACCCGCATGGTAGACCCCTGAAATTTCCCAAAATATTTTGGCCACGAAAAATTCATCCTACACCCCTGAAAGTTCAGAAAATGTTGGCAGCCCCACATCCTAAACCCCTGAAATTCCCCAAAAAATTTTTGGCCCGAAAAATGCATCCTACACCCCTGAAAGTTCAGAAACTGTTGGCAGCCACAAAAAGGCCTTAAAATGCATCTTATTCCTGCAAAAATCTTGATAACTTTGGAGGCCCAAAAAAGGGGTTTACATCCTAGACCCCATAAAGTCCAGAAAATGTTGGTGACCCGAAAACAGTGTCAGAGAGCTCTGAATGTCCCAAAAATATTTGCAGCCTGAAAAGGGCATTAATCCGCATCCTGGCCCCCTGAAATTCCCCAAAATATTTTTGGCCCAAAAAATGCATCCTACATCCCTGAAAATTCATAAAATGTTGGCAGCACAAAAAAGGCCTTAAAATACATATTAGGCCTGCAAAAATGTAGAAAACTTTGGAGGCCCAAAAAAGGGGTTTACAGGCATCCTAGACCCCCTAAAGTCCAGAAAATGTTGGCGGCCCAAAAACTGTGTCAGAGAGCTCTGAATGTCCCAAAAAAGCTTGCAGCCTGAAAAGGGCATTAACCCACATCCTAAACCCCTGAAATTTCCCAAAATATTTTGGCCACGAAAAATTCATCCTACACCCCTGAAAGTTCAGAAAATGTTGGCAGCCCCACATCCTAAACCCCTGAAATTCCCAAAAACATTTTTGGCCCGTAAAATGCATCCTACACCCCTGAAAATTCAGAAAATGTTGGCAGCACAAAAAAAGGCCGTAAAATACATATCAGGCCTCTAAAAATGTAGAAAACTTTGGAGGCCCAAAAAAGGGGTTTACAGGCATCCTAGACCCCCTAAAGTCCAGAAAATGTTGGTAGGCCAAAAACTGTGTCAGAGAGCTCTGAATGTCCCAAAAACGTTTGCAGCCTGAAAAGGGCATTAACCCACATCCTAAACCCCTGAAATTCCCAAAAACATTTTTGGCCCGAAAAATGCATCCTACACCCCTGAAAGTTCAGAAAATGTTGGCAGCCCCAAAAAGGCCTTAAAATGCATCTTATTCCTGCAAAAATCTTGATAACTTTGGAGGCCCAAAAAAGGGGTTTACATCCTAGACCCCATAAAGTCCAGAAAATGTTGGTGACCCGAAAACAGTGTCAGAGAGCTCTGAATGTCCCAAAAATATGTGCAGCCTGAAAAGGGCATTAATCCGCATCCTGGCCCCCTGAAATTCCCCAAAATATTTTTGGCCCAAAAAATGCATCCTACGTCCCTGAAAATTCAGAAAATGTTGGCAGCAGAAAACAGGCCTTAAAATACATATTAGGCCTGCAAAAATGTAGAAAACTTTGGAGGCCCAAAAAAGGGGTTTACAGGCATCCTAGACCCCCTAAAGTCCAGAAAATGTTGGCGGCCCAAAAACTGTGTCAGAGAGCTCTGAATGTCCCAAAAACGCTTGCAGCCTGAAAAGGGCATTAACCCGCATGCTAGACCCCTGAAATTTCCCAAAATATTTTGGCCACGAAAAATTCATCCTACACCCCTGAAAGTTCAGAAAATGTTGGCAGCCCCACATCCTAAACCCCTGAAATTCCCCAAAAAATTTTTGGCCCGAAAAATGCATCCTACACCCCTGAAAGTTCAGAAACTGTTGGCAGCCACAAAAAGGCCTTAAAATGCATCTTATTCCTGCAAAAATCTTGATAACTTTGGAGGCCCAAAAAAGGGGTTTACATCCTAGACCCCATAAAGTCCAGAAAATGTTGGTGACCCGAAAACAGTGTCAGAGAGCTCTGAATGTCCCAAAAATATTTGCAGCCTGAAAAGGGCATTAATCCGCATCCTGGCCCCCTGAAATTCCCCAAAATATTTTTGGCCCAAAAAATGCATCCTACATCCCTGAAAATTCAGAAAATGTTGGCAGCACAAAAAAGGCCTTAAAATACATATTAGGCCTGCAAAAATGTAGAAAACTTTGGAGGCCCAAAAAAGGGGTTTACAGGCATCCTAGACCCCCTAAAGTCCAGAAAATGTTGGCGGCCCAAAAACTGTGTCAGAGAGCTCTGAATGTCCCAAAAACGCTTGCAGCCTGAAAAGGGCATTAACCCGCATGCTAGACCCCTGAAATTTCCCAAAATATTTTGGCCACGAAAAATTCATCCTACACCCCTGAAAGTTCAGAAAATGTTGGCAGCCCCAAAAAGGCCCTAAAATGCATCTTATTCCTGCAAAAATCTTGATAACTTTGGAGGCCCAAAAAAGGGGTTTACAGGCATCCTAGACCCCCTAAAGTCCAGAAAATGTTGGTAGGCCAAAAACTGTGTCAGAGAGCTCTGAATGTCCCAAAAACGTTTGCAGCCTGAAAAGGGCAGTAATCTGCATCCTGGCCCCCTGAAATTCCCCAAAATATTTTTGGCCCAAAAAATACATCCTACATCCCTGAAGTTCAGAAACTGTTGGCAGCACAAAACAGGCCTTAAAATACATATTAGGCCTGCAAAAATGTAGAAAACATTGGAGGCCCAAAAAAGGGGTTTACAGGCATCCTACACCCCCTAAAGTCCAGAAAATGTTGGTTGGCCAAAAACTGTGTCAGGGAGCTCTGAATGTCCCAACAACATTTCCAGCCTGAAAAGGGCATTAACCCACATCCTAAACCCCTGAAATTCCCAAAAACATTTTTGGCCCGAAAAATGCATCCTACACCCCTGAAAGTTCAGAAAATGTTGGCAGCCCCAAAAAGGCCTTAAAATGCATCTTATTCCTGCAAAAATCTTGATAACTTTGGAGGCCCAAAAAAGGGGTTTACATCCTAGACCCCATAAAGTCCAGAAAATGTTGGTGACCCAAAAACAGTGTCAGAGAGCTCTGAATGTCCCAAAAATATGTGCAGCCCGAAAAGGGCATTAATCCGCATCCTGGCCCCCTGAAATTCCCCAAAATATTTTTGGCCCAAAAAATGCATGCTATATCCCTGAAGTTCAGAAAATGTTGGCAGCACAAAACAGGCCTTAAAATACATATTAGGCCTGCAAAAATGTAGAAAACTTTGGAGGCCCAAAAAAGGGGTTTACAGGCATCCTAGACCCCATAAAGTCCAGAAAATGTTGGTGGCCCCTAAACTGTGTCAGAGAGCTCTGAATGTCCCAAAAACATTTCCAGCCTGAAAAGGGCATTAACCCGCATGCTAGACCCCTGAAATTCCCCAAAATATTTTGGCCACGAAAAATTCATCCTACACCCCTGAAAATTCAGAAAATGTTGGCAGCATAAAAAAGGCCTTAAAATACATATTAGGCCTCCAAAAATGTAGAAAACTGTGGAGGCCCAAAAAAGGGGTTTACAGGCATCCTAGACCCCCTAAAGTCCAGAAAATGTTGGTAGGCCAAAAAGTGTGTCAGAGAGCTCTGAATGTCCCAAAAACATTTCCAGCCTGAAAAGGGCATTAACCCACATCCTAAACCCCTGAAATTCCCAAAAACATTTTTGGCCCGAAAAATGCATCCTACACCCCTGAAAGTTCAGAAACTGTTGGCAGCCACAAAAAGGCCTTAAAATGCATCTTATTCCTGCAAAAATCTTGATAACTTTGGAGGCCCAAAAAAGGGGTTTACATCCTAGACCCCATAAAGTCCAGAAAATGTTGGTGACCCGAAAACAGTGTCAGAGAGCTCTGCATGTCCCAAAAATATTTGCAGCCCGAAAAGGGCATTAATCCGCATCCTGCCCCCCTGAAATTCCCCAAAATATTTTTGGCCCGAAAAATGCATCCTACATCCCTGAAAATTCAGAAAATGTTGGCAGCACAAAAAAGGCCTTAAAATACATATTAGGCCTGCAAAAATGTAGAAAACTTTGGAGGCCCAAAAAAGGGGTTTACAGGCATCCTAGACCCCCTAAAGTCCAGAAAATGTTGGCGGCCCAAAAACTGTGTCAGAGAGCTCTGAATGTCCCAAAAACGCTTGCAGCCTGAAAAGGGCATTAACCCGCATGCTAGACCCCTGAAATTTCCCAAAATATTTTGGCCACGAAAAAAATTCATCCTACACCCCTGAAAGTTCAGAAAATGTTGGCAGCCCCACATCCTAAACCCCTGAAATTCCCAAAAACATTTTTGGCCCGTAAAATGCATCCTACACCCCTGAAAGTTCAGAAAATGTTGGCAGCCCCAAAAAGGCCTTAAAATGCATCTTATTCCTGCAAAAATCTTGATAACTTTGGAGGCCCAAAAAAGGGGTTTACATCCTAGACCCCATAAAGTCCAGAAAATGTTGGTGACCCGAAAACAGTGTCAGTGAGCTCTGAATGTCCCAAAAATATGTGCAGCCTGAAAAGGGCATTAATCCACATCCTGGCCCCCTGAAATTCCCCAAAATATTTTTGGCCCAAAAAATGCATCCTACGTCCCTGAAAATTCAGAAAATGTTGGCAGCACAAAAAAGGCCTTAAAATACATATTAGGCCTGCAAAAATGTAGAAAACTTTGGAGGCCCAAAAAAGGGGTTTACAGGCATCCTAGACCCCCTAAAGTCCAGAAAATGTTGGCGGCCCAAAAACTGTGTCAGAGAGCTCTGAATGTCCCAAAAACGCTTGCAGCCTGAAAAGGGCATTAACCCGCATGCTAGACCCCTGAAATTTCCCAAAATATTTTGGCCACGAAAAATTCATCCTACACCCCTGAAAGTTCAGAAAATGTTGGCAGCCCCACATCCTAAACCCCTGAAATTCCACAAAAAATTTTTGGCCCGAAAAATGCATCCTACACCCCTGAAAGTTCAGAAACTGTTGGCAGCCACAAAAAGGCCTTAAAATGCATCTTATTCCTGCAAAAATCTTGATAACTTTGGAGGCCCAAAAAAGGGGTTTACATCCTAGACCCCATAAAGTCCAGAAAATGTTGGTGACCCGAAAACAGTGTCAGAGAGCTCTGAATGTCCCAAAAATATTTGCAGCCTGAAAAGGGCATTAATCCGCATCCTGGCCCCCTGAAATTCCCCAAAATATTTTTGGCCCAAAAAATGCATCCTACATCCCTGAAAATTCAGAAAATGTTGGCAGCACAAAAAAGGCCTTAAAATACATATTAGGCCTGCAAAAATGTAGAAAACTTTGGAGGCCCAAAAAAGGGGTTTACAGGCATCCTAGACCCCCTAAAGTCCAGAAAATGTTGGCGGCCCAAAAACTGTGTCAGAGAGCTCTGAATGTCCCAAAAACGCTTGCAGCCTGAAAAGGGCATTAACCCACACCCTAAACCCCTGAAAATTCCCAAAAACATTTTTGGCCCGAAAAATGCATCCTACACCCCTGAAAGTTCAGAAAATGTTGGCAGCCCCAAAAAGGCCTTAAAATGCATCTTATTCCTGCAAAAATCTTGATAACTTTGGAGGCCCAAAAAAGGGGTTTACAGGCATCCTAGACCCACTAAAGTCCAGAAAATGTTGGTTGGCCAAAAACTGTGTCAGGGAGCTCTGAATGTCCCAACAACATTTCCAGCCTGAAAAGGGCATTAACCCACATCCTAAACCCCTGAAATTCCCAAAAACATTTTTGGCCCGAAAAATGCATCCTACACCCCTGAAAGTTCAGAAAATGTTGGCAGCCCCAAAAAGGCCTTAAAATGCATCTTATTCCTGCAAAAATCTTGATAACTTTGGAGGGCCAAAAAAGGGGTTTACATCCTAGACCCCATAAAGTCCAGAAAATGTTGGTGACCCGAAAACAGTGTCAGAGAGCTCTGAATGTCCCAAAAATATGTGCAGCCTGAAAAGGGCATTAATCCGCATCCTGGCCCCCTGAAATTCCCCAAAATATTTTTGGCCCAAAAAATGCATGCTATATCCCTGAAGTTCAGAAAATGTTGGCAGCACAAAACAGGCCTTAAAATACATATTAGGCCTGCAAAAATGTAGAAAACTTTGGAGGCCCAAAAAAGGGGTTTACAGGCATCCTAGACCCCATAAAGTCCAGAAAATGTTGGTGGCCCATAAACTGTGTCAGAGAGCTCTGAATGTCCCAAAAACATTTGCAGTCTGAAAAGGGCATTAACCCGCTTGCTAGACCCCTGAAATTCCCCAAAATATTTTGGCCACGAAAAATTCATCCTACACCCCTGAAAATTCAGAAAATGTTGGCAGCATAAAAAAGGCCTTAAAATACATATTAGGCCTCCAAAAATGTAGAAAACTGTGGAGGCCCAAAAAAGGGGTTTACAGGCATCCTAGACCCCCTAAAGTCCAGAAAATGTTGGTAGGCCAAAAACTGTGTCAGAGAGCTCTGAATGTCCCAAAAACATTTCCAGCCTGAAAAGGGCATTAACCCACATCCTAAACCCCTGAAATTCCCAAAAACATTTTTGGCCCGAAAAATGCATCCTACACCCCTGAAAGTTCAGAAACTGTTGGCAGCCACAAAAAGGCCTTAAAATGCATCTTATTCCTGCAAAAATCTTGATAACTTTGGAGGCCCAAAAAAGGGGTTTACATCCTAGACCCCATAAAGTCCAGAAAATGTTGGTGACCCGAAAACAGTGTCAGAGAGCTCTGCATGTCCCAAAAATATTTGCAGCCCGAAAAGGGCATTAATCCGCATCCTGGCCCCCTGAAATTCCCCAAAATATTTTTGGCCCCAAAAATTCATCCTACATCCCTGAAAATTCAGAAAATGTTGGCAGCACAAAAAAGGCCTTAAAATACATATTAGGCCTGCAAAAATGTAGAAAACTTTGGAGGCCCAAAAAAGGGGTTTACAGGCATCCTAGACCCCCTAAAGTCCAGAAAATGTTGGCGGCCCAAAAACTGTGTCAGAGAGCTCTGAATGTCCCAAAAACGCTTGCAGCCTGAAAAGGGCATTAACCCGCATGCTAGACCCCTGAAATTTCCCAAAATATTTTGGCCACGAAAAATTCATCCTACACCCCTGAAAGTTCAGAAAATGTTGGCAGCCCCACATCCTAAACCCCTGAAATTCCCAAAAACATTTTTGGCCCGAAAAATGCATCCTACACCCCTGAAAATTCAGAAAATGTTGGCAGCACAAAAAAAGGCCGTAAAATACATATCAGGCCTCTAAAAATGTAGAAAACTTTGGAGGCCCAAAAAAGGGGTTTACAGGCATCCTAGACCCCCTAAAGTCCAGAAAATGTTGGTAGGCCAAAAACTGTGTCAGAGAGCTCTGAATGTCCCAAAAACGTTTGCAGCCTGAAAAGGGCATTAACCCACATCCTAAACCCCTGAAATTCCCAAAAACATTTTTGGCCCGAAAAATGCATCCTACACCCCTGAAAGTTCAGAAAATGTTGGCAGCCCCAAAAAGGCCTTAAAATGCATCTTATTCCTGCAAAAATCTTGATAACTTTGGAGGCCTAAAAAAGGGGTTTACATCCTAGACCCCATAAAGTCCAGAAAATGTTGGTGACCCGAAAACAGTGTCAGAGAGCTCTGAATGTCCCAAAAATATGTGCAGCCTGAAAAGGGCATTAATCCACATCCTGGCCCCCTGAAATTCCCCAAAATATTTTTGGCCCAAAAAATGCATCCTACGTCCCTGAAAATTCAGAAAATGTTGGCAGCACAAAAAAGGCCTTAAAATACATATTAGGCCTGCAAAAATGTAGAAAACTTTGGAGGCCCAAAAAAGGGGTTTACAGGCATCCTAGACCCCCTAAAGTCCAGAAAATGTTGGCGGCCCAAAAACTGTGTCAGAGAGCTCTGAATGTCCCAAAAACGCTTGCAGCCTGAAAAGGGCATTAACCCGCATGCTAGACCCCTGAAATTTCCCAAAATATTTTGGCCACGAAAAATTCATCCTACACCCCTGAAAGTTCAGAAAATGTTGGCAGCCCCACATCCTAAACCCCTGAAATTCCCCAAAAAATTTTTGGCCCGAAAAATGCATCCTACACCACTGAAAGTTCAGAAAATGTTGGCAGCCCCAAAAAGACTTTAAAATGCATCTTATTCCTGCAAAAATCTTGATAACTTTGGAGGCCCAAAAAAGGGGTTTACATCCTAGACCCAATAAAGTCCAGAAAATGTTGGTGACCCGAAAACAGTGTCAGAGAGCTCTGAATGTCCCAAAAATATGTGCAGCCTGAAAAGGGCATTAATCCACACCCTGGCCCCCTGAAATTCCCCAAAATATTTTTGGCCCAAAAAATGCATCCTACATCCCTGAAAATTCAGAAAATGTTGGCAGCACAAAAAAGGCCTTAAAATACATATTAGGCCTGCAAAAATGTAGAAAACTTTGGAGGCCCAAAAAAGGGGTTTACAGGCATCCTAGACCCCCTAAAGTCCAGAAAATGTTGGCGGCCCAAAAACTGTGTCAGAGAGCTCTGAATGTCCCAAAAACGCTTGCAGCCTGAAAAGGGCATTAACCCGCATGCTAGACCCCTGAAATTTCCCAAAATATTTTGGCCACGAAAAATTCATCCTACACCCCTGAAAGTTCAGAAAATGTTGGCAGCCCCAAAAAGGCCCTAAAATGCATCTTATTCCTGCAAAAATCTTGATAACTTTGGAGGCCCAAAAAAGGGGTTTACAGGCATCCTAGACCCCCTAAAGTCCAGAAAATGTTGGTAGGCCAAAAACTGTGTCAGAGAGCTCTGAATGTCCCAAAAACGTTTGCAGCCTGAAAAGGGCAGTAATCCGCATCCTGGCCCCCTGAAATTCCCCAAAATATTTTTGGCCCAAAAAATACATCCTACATCCCTGAAGTTCAGAAACTGTTGGCAGCACAAAACAGGCCTTAAAATACATATTAGGCCTGCAAAAATGTAGAAAACATTGAAGGCCCAAAAAAGGGGTTTACAGGCATCCTACACCCCCTAAAGTCCAGAAAATGTTGGCGGCCCAAAAACTGTGTCAGAGAGCTCTGAATGTCCCAAAAACATTTGCAGTCTGAAAAGGGCATTAACCCACATGCTAGACCCTTGAAATTCCCCAAAATATTTTGGCCACGAAAAATTCATCCTACACCCCTGAAAATTCAGAAAATGTTAGCAGCACAAAAAAGGTCTTAAAATACATACTAGGCCTCCAAAAATGTAGAAAACTTTGGAGGCCCAAAAAAGGGGTTTACAGGCATCCTAGACCCCCTAAAGTCCAGAAAATGTTGGTAGGCCAAAAACTGTGTCAGAGAGCTCTAAATGTCCCAAAAACGTTTGCAGCCTGAAAAGGGCATTAACCCACATCCTAAACCCCTGAAAATTCCCAAAAACATTTTTGGCCCGAAAAATGCATCCTACACCCCTGAAAGTTCAGAAAATGTTGGCAGCCCCAAAAAGGCCTTAAAATGCATCTTATTCCTGCAAAAATCTTGATAACTTTGGAGGCCCAAAAAAGGGGTTTACAGGCATCCTAGACCCACTAAAGTCCAGAAAATGTTGGTTGGCCAAAAACTGTGTCAGGGAGCTCTGAATGTCCCAACAACATTTCCAGCCTGAAAAGGGCATTAACCCACATCCTAAACCCCTGAAATTCCCAAAAACATTTTTGGCCCGAAAAATGCATCCTACACCCCTGAAAGTTCAGAAAATGTTGGCAGCCCCAAAAAGGCCTTAAAATGCATCTTATTCCTGCAAAAATCTTGATAACTTTGGAGGCCCAAAAAAGGGGTTTACAGGCATCCTAGACCCCATAAAGTCCAGAAAATGTTGGTGGCCCATAAACTGTGTCAGAGAGCTCTGAATGTCCCAAAAACATTTGCAGTCTGAAAAGGGCATTAACCCGCATGCTAGACCCCTGAAATTCCCCAAAATATTTTGGCCACGAAAAATTCATCCTACACCCCTGAAAATTCAGAAAATGTTGGCAGCATAAAAAAGGCCTTAAAATACATATTAGGCCTCCAAAAATGTAGAAAACTGTGGAGGCCCAAAAAAGGGGTTTACAGGCATCCTAGACCCCCTAAAGTCCAGAAAATGTTGGTAGGCCAAAAACTGTGTCAGAGAGCTCTGAATGTCCCAAAAACATTTCCAGCCTGAAAAGGGCATTAACCCACATCCTAAACCCCTGAAATTCCCAAAAACATTTTTGGCCCGAAAAATGCATCCTACATCCCTGAAAATTCAGAAAATGTTGGCAGCACAAAAAAGGCCTTAAAATACATATTAGGCCTGCAAAAATGTAGAAAAACTTTGGAGGCCCAAAAAAGGGGTTTACAGGCATCCTAGACCCCCTAAAGTCCAGAAAATGTTGGCGGCCCAAAAACTGTGTCAGAGAGCTCTGAATGTCCCAAAAACGCTTGCAGCCTGAAAAGGGCATTAACCCGCATGCTAGACCCCTGAAATTTCCCAAAATATTTTGGCCACGAAAAAAATTCATCCTACACCCCTGAAAGTTCAGAAAATGTTGGCAGCCCCACATCCTAAACCCCTGAAATTCCCAAAAACATTTTTGGCCCGTAAAATGCATCCTACACCCCTGAAAATTCAGAAAATGTTGGCAGCACAAAAAAAGGCCGTAAAATACATATCAGGCCTCTAAAAATGTAGAAAACTTTGGAGGCCCAAAAAAGGGGTTTACAGGCATCCTAGACCCCCTAAAGTCCAGAAAATGTTGGTAGGCCAAAAACTGTGTCAGAGAGCTCTGAATGTCCCAAAAACGTTTGCAGCCTGAAAAGGGCATTAACCCACATCCTAAAACCCTGAAATTCCCCAAAAAATGTTTGGCCCGAAAAATGCATCCTACACCCCTGACAGTTCAGAAACTGTTGGCAGCCCCAAAAAGGCCTTAAAATGCATCTTATTCCTGCAAAAATCTTGATAACTTTGGAGGCCCAAAAAAGGGGTTTACATCCTAGACCCCATAAAGTCCAGAAAATGTTGGTGACCCGAAAACAGTGTCAGAGAGCTCTGAATGTCCCAAAAATATTTGCAGCCTGAAAAGGGCATTAATCCGCATCCTGGCCCCCTGAAATTCCCCAAAATATTTTTGGCCCAAAAAATGCATCCTACATCCCTGAAAATTCAGAAAATGTTGGCAGCACAAAAAAGGCCTTAAAATACATATTAGGCCTGCAAAAATGTAGAAAACTTTGGAGGCCCAAAAAAGGGGTTTACAGGCATCCTAGACCCCCTAAAGTCCAGAAAATGTTGGCGGCCCAAAAACTGTGTCAGAGAGCTCTGAATGTCCCAAAAACGCTTGCAGCCTGAAAAGGGCATTAACCCACATCCTAAACCCCTGAAAATTCCCAAAAACATTTTTGGCCCGAAAAATGCATCCTACACCCCTGAAAGTTCAGAAAATGTTGGCAGCCCCATAAAGGCCTTAAAATGCATCTTATTCCTGCAAAAATCTTGATAACTTTGGAGGCCCAAAAAAGGGGTTTACAGGCATCCTAGACCCACTAAAGTCCAGAAAATGTTGGTTGGGCAAAAACTGTGTCAGGGAGCTCTGAATGTCCCAACAACATTTCCAGCCTGAAAAGGGCATTAACCCACATCCTAAACCCCTGAAATTCCCAAAAACATTTTTGGCCCGAAAAATGCATCCTACACCCCTGAAAGTTCAGAAAATGTTGGCAGCCCCAAAAAGGCCTTAAAATGCATCTTATTCCTGCAAAAATCTTGATAACTTTGGAGGCCCAAAAAAGGGGTTTACATCCTAGACCCCATAAAGTCCAGAAAATGTTGGTGACCCGAAAACAGTGTCAGAGAGCTCTGAATGTCCCAAAAATATGTGCAGCCTGAAAAGGGCATTAATCCGCATCCTGGCCCCCTGAAATTCCCCAAAATATTTGTGGCCCAAAAAATGCATGCTATATCCCTGAAGTTCAGAAAATGTTGGCAGCACAAAACAGGCCTTAAAATACATATTAGGCCTGCAAAAATGTAGAAAACTTTGGAGGCCCAAAAAAGGGGTTTACAGGCATCCTAGACCCCATAAAGTCCAGAAAATGTTGGTGGCCCATAAACTGTGTCAGAGAGCTCTGAATGTCCCAAAAACATTTGCAGTCTGAAAAGGGCATTAACCCGCATGCTAGACCCCTGAAATTCCCCAAAATATTTTGGCCACGAAAAATTCATCCTACACCCCTGAAAATTCAGAAAATGTTGGCAGCATAAAAAAGGCCTTAAAATACATATTAGGCCTCCAAAAATGTAGAAAACTGTGGAGGCCCAAAAAAGGGGTTTACAGGCATCCTAGACCCCCTAAAGTCCAGAAAATGTTGGTAGGCCAAAAACTGTGTCAGAGAGCTCTGAATGTCCCAAAAACATTTCCAGCCTGAAAAGGGCATTAACCCACATCCTAAACCCCTGAAATTCCCAAAAACATTTTTGGCCCGAAAAATGCATCCTACACCCCTGAAAGTTCAGAAACTGTTGGCAGCCACAAAAAGGCCTTAAAATGCATCTTATTCCTGCAAAAATGTAGAAAACTTTGGAGGCCCAAAAAAGGGGTTTACAGGCATCCTAGACCCCCTAAAGTCCAGAAAATGTTGGCGGCCCAAAAACTGTGTCAGAGAGCTCTGAATGTCCCAAAAACGCTTGCAGCCTGAAAAGGGCATTAACCCGCATGCTAGACCCCTGAAATTTCCCAAAATATTTTGGCCACGAAAAATTCATCCTACACCCCTGAAAGTTCAGAAAATGTTGGCAGCCTCACATCCTAAACCCCTGAAATTCCCAAAAACATTTTTGGCCCGTAAAATGCATCCTACACCCCTGAAAATTCAGAAAATGTTGGCAGCACAAAAAAAGGCCGTAAAATACATATCAGGCCTCTAAAAATGTAGAAAACTTTGGAGGCCCAAAAAAGGGGTTTACAGGCATCCTAGACCCCCTAAAGTCCAGAAAATGTTGGTAGGCCAAAAACTGTGTCAGAGAGCTCTGAATGTCCCAAAAACGTTTGCAGCCTGAAAAGGGCATTAACCCACATCCTAAACCCCTGAAATTCCCAAAAACATTTTTGGCCCGAAAAATGCATCCTACACCCCTGAAAGTTCAGAAAATGTTGGCAGCCCCAAAAAGGCCTTAAAATGCATCTTATTCCTGCAAAAATCTTGATAACTTTGGAGGCCCAAAAAAGGGGTTTACATCCTAGACCCCATAAAGTCCAAAAAATGTTGGTGACCCGAAAACAGTGTCAGAGAGCTCTGAATGTCCCAAAAATATGTGCAGCCTGAAAAGGGCATTAATCCACATCCTGGCCCCCTGAAATTCCCCAAAATATTTTTGGCCCAAAAAATGCATCCTACGTCCCTGAAAATTCAGAAAATGTTGGCAGCACAAAAAAGGCCTTAAAATACATATTAGGCCTGCAAAAATGTAGAAAACTTTGGAGGCCCAAAAAAGGGGTTTACAGGCATCCTAGACCCCCTAAAGTCCAGAAAATGTTGGCGGCCCAAAAACTGTGTCAGAGAGCTCTGAATGTCCCAAAAACGCTTGCAGCCTGAAAAGGGCATTAACCCGCATGCTAGACCCCTGAAATTTCCCAAAATATTTTGGCCACGAAAAATTCATCCTACACCCCTGAAAGTTCAGAAAATGTTGGCAGCCCCACATCCTAAACCCCTGAAATTCCCCAAAAAATTTTTGGCCCGAAAAATGCATCCTACACCCCTGAAAGTTCAGAAACTTTTGGCAGCCACAAAAAGGCCTTAAAATGCATCTTATTCCTGCAAAAATCTTGATAACTTTGGAGGCCCAAAAAAGGGGTTTACATCCTAGACCCCATAAAGTCCAGAAAATGTTGGTGACCCGAAAACAGTGTCAGAGAGCTCTGAATGTCCCAAAAATATTTGCAGCCTGAAAAGGGCATTAATCCGCATCCTGGCCCCCTGAAATTCCCCAAAATATTTTTGGCCCAAAAAATGCACCCTACATCCCTGAAAATTCATAAAATGTTGGCAGCACAAAAAAGGCCTTAAAATACATATTAGGCCTGCAAAAATGTAGAAAACTTTGGAGGCCCAAAAAAGGGGTTTACAGGCATCCTAGACCCCCTAAAGTCCAGAAAATGTTGGCGGCCCAAAAACTGTGTCAGAGAGCTCTGAATGTCCCAAAAACGCTTGCAGCCTGAAAAGGGCATTAACCCGCATGCTAGACCCCTGAAATTTCCCAAAATATTTTGGCCACGAAAAATTCATCCTACACCCCTGAAAGTTCAGAAAATGTTGGCAGCCCCACATCCTAAACCCCTGAAATTCCCAAAAACATTTTTGGCCCGAAAAATGCATCCTACACCCCTGAAAGTTCAGAAAATGTTGGCAGCCCCAAAAAGGCCTTAAAATGCATCTTATTCCTGCAAAAATCTTGATAACTTTGGAGGCCCAAAAAAGGGGTTTACAGGCATCCTAGACCCACTAAAGTCCAGAAAATGTTGGTTGGCCAAAAACTGTGTCAGGGAGCTCTGAATGTCCCAACAACATTTCCAGCCTGAAAAGGGCATTAACCCACATCCTAAACCCCTGAAATTCCCAAAAACATTTTTGGCCCGAAAAATGCATCCTACACCCCTGAAAGTTCAGAAAATGTTGGCAGCCCCAAAAAGGCCTTAAAATGCATCTTATTCCTGCAAAAATCTTGATAACTTTGGAGGCCCAAAAAAGGGGTTTACAGGCATCCTAGACCCACTAAAGTCCAGAAAATGTTGGTTGGCCAAAAACTGTGTCAGGGAGCTCTGAATGTCCCAACAACATTTCCAGCCTGAAAAGGGCATTAACCCACATCCTAAACCCCTGAAATTCCCAAAAACATTTTTGGCCCGAAAAATGCATCCTACACCCCTGAAAGTTCAGAAAATGTTGGCAGCCCCAAAAAGGCCTTAAAATGCATCTTATTCCTGCAAAAATCTTGATAACTTTGGAGGCCCAAAAAAGGGGTTTACAGGCATCCTAGACCCCATAAAGTCCAGAAAATGTTGGTGGCCCATAAACTGTGTCAGAGAGCTCTGAATGTCCCAAAAACATTTGCAGTCTGAAAAGGGCATTAACCCGCATGCTAGACCCCTGAAATTCCCCAAAATATTTTGGCCACGAAAAATTCATCCTACACCCCTGAAAATTCAGAAAATGTTGCCAGCATAAAAAAGGCCTTAAAATACATATTAGGCCTCCAAAAATGTAGAAAACTGTGGAGGCCCAAAAAAGGGGTTTACAGGCATCCTAGACCCCCTAAAGTCCAGAAAATGTTGGTAGGCCAAAAACTGTGTCAGAGAGCTCTGAATGTCCCAAAAACATTTCCAGCCTGAAAAGGGCATTAACCCACATCCTAAACCCCTGAAATTCCCAAAAACATTTTTGGCCCGAAAAATGCATCCTACACCCCTGAAAGTTCAGAAACTGTTGGCAGCCACAAAAAGGCCTTAAAATGCATCTTATTCCTGCAAAAATGTAGAAAACTTTGGAGGCCCAAAAAAGGGGTTTACAGGCATCCTAGACCCCCTAAAGTCCAGAAAATGTTGGCGGCCCAAAAACTGTGTCAGAGAGCTCTGAATGTCCCAAAAACGCTTGCAGCCTGAAAAGGGCATTAACCCGCATGCTAGACCCCTGAAATTTCCCAAAATATTTTGGCCACGAAAAAAATTCATCCTACACCCCTGAAAGTTCAGAAAATGTTGGCAGCCCCACATCCTAAACCCCTGAAATTCCCAAAAACATTTTTGGCCCGTAAAATGCATCCTACACCCCTGAAAATTCAGAAAATGTTGGCAGCACAAAAAAAGGCCGTAAAATACATATCAGGCCTCTAAAAATGTAGAAAACTTTGGAGGCCCAAAAAAGGGGTTTACAGGCATCCTAGACCCCCTAAAGTCCAGAAAATGTTGGTAGGCCAAAAACTGTGTCAGAGAGCTCTGAATGTCCCAAAAACGTTTGCAGCCTGAAAAGGGCATTAACCCACATCCTAAACCCCTGAAATTCCCAAAAACATTTTTGGCCCGAAAAATGCATCCTACACCCCTGAAAGTTCAGAAAATGTTGGCAGCCCCAAAAAGGCCTTAAAATGCATCTTATTCCTGCAATAATCTTTAAAACTTTGGAGGCCCAAAAAAGGGGTTTGCAGGCATCCTAGACCCCATAAAGTCCAGAAAATGTTGGTGACCCGAAAACAGTGTCAGAGAGCTCTGAATGTCCCAAAAATATTTGCAGCCTGAAAAGGGCATTAATCCGCATCCTGGCCCCCTGAAATTCCCCAAAATATTTTTGGCCCAAAAAATGCATCCTACATCCCTGAAGTTCAGAAAATGTTGGCAGCACAAAACAGGCCTTAAAATACATATTAGGCCTGCAAAAATGTAGAAAACTTTGGAGGCCCAAAAAAGGGGTTTACAGGCATCCTAGACCCCCTAAAGTCCAGAAAATGTTGGCGGCCCAAAAACTGTGTCAGAGAGCTCTGAATGTCCCAAAAACGCTTGCAGCCTGAAAAGGGCATTAACCCGCATGCTAGACCCCTGAAATGTCCCAAAATATTTTGGCCACGAAAAATTCATCCTACACCCCTGAAAGTTCAGAAAATGTTGGCAGCCCCACATCCTAAACCCCTGAAATTCCCCAAAAAATTTTTGGCCCGAAAAATGCATCCTACACCCCTGAAAGTTCAGAAACTGTTGGCAGCCACAAAAAGGCCTTAAAATGCATCTTATTCCTGCAAAAATCTTGATAACTTTGGAGGCCCAAAAAAGGGGTTTACATCCTAGACCCCATAAAGTCCAGAAAATGTTGGTGACCCGAAAACAGTGTCAGAGAGCTCTGAATGTCCCAAAAATATTTGCAGCCTGAAAAGGGCATTAATCCGCATCCTGGCCCCCTGAAATTCCCCAAAATATTTTTGGCCCAAAAAATGCATCCTACATCCCTGAAAATTCATAAAATGTTGGCAGCACAAAAAAGGCCTTAAAATACATATTAGGCCTGCAAAAATGTAGAAAACTTTGGAGGCCCAAAAAAGGGGTTTACAGGCATCCTAGACCCCCTAAAGTCCAGAAAATGTTGGCGGCCCAAAAACTGTGTCAGAGAGCTCTGAATGTCCCAAAAACGCTTGCAGCCTGAAAAGGGCATTAACCCACATCCTAAACCCCTGAAATTTCCCAAAATATTTTGGCCACGAAAAATTCATCCTACACCCCTGAAAGTTCAGAAAATGTTGGCAGCCCCACATCCTAAACCCCTGAAATTCCCAAAAACATTTTTGGCCCGTAAAATGCATCCTACACCCCTGAAAATTCAGAAAATGTTGGCAGCACAAAAAAAGGCCGTAAAATACATATCAGGCCTCTAAAAATGTAGAAAACTTTGGAGGCCCAAAAAAGGGGTTTACAGGCATCCTAGACCCCCTAAAGTCCAGAAAATGTTGGTAGGCCAAAAACTGTGTCAGAGAGCTCTGAATGTCCCAAAAACGTTTGCAGCCTGAAAAGGGCATTAACCCACATCCTAAACCCCTGAAATTCCCAAAAACATTTTTGGCCCGAAAAATGCATCCTACACCCCTGAAAGTTCAGAAAATGTTGGCAGCCCCAAAAAGACCTTAAAATGCATCTTATTCCTGCAAAAATCTTGATAACTTTGGAGGCCCAAAAAAGGGGTTTACATCCTAGACCCCATAAAGTCCAGAAAATGTTGGTGACCCGAAAACAGTGTCAGAGAGCTCTGAATGTCCCAAAAATATGTGCAGCCTGAAAAGGGCATTAATCCACATCCTGGCCCCCTGAAATTCCCCAAAATATTTTTGGCCCAAAAAATGCATCCTACGTCCCTGAAAATTCAGAAAATGTTGGCAGCACAAAAAAGGCCTTAAAATACATATTAGGCCTGCAAAAATGTAGAAAACTTTGGAGGCCCAAAAAAGGGGTTTACAGGCATCCTAGACCCCCTAAAGTCCAGAAAATGTTGGCGGCCCAAAAACTGTGTCAGAGAGCTCTGAATGTCCCAAAAACGCTTGCAGCCTGAAAAGGGCATTAACCCGCATGCTAGACCCCTGAAATTTCCCAAAATATTTTGGCCACGAAAAATTCATCCTACACCCCTGAAAGTTCAGAAAATGTTGGCAGCCCCACATCCTAAACCCCTGAAATTCCCCAAAAAATTTTTGGCCCGAAAAATGCATCCTACACCCCTGAAAGTTCAGAAACTGTTGGCAGCCACAAAAAGGCCTTAAAATGCATCTTATTCCTGCAAAAACCTTGATAACTTTGGAGGCCCAAAAAAGGGGTTTACATCCTAGACCCCATAAAGTCCAGAAAATGTTGGTGACCCGAAAACAGTGTCAGAGAGCTCTGAATGTCCCAAAAATATTTGCAGCCTGAAAAGGGCATTAATCCGCATCCTGGCCCCCTGAAATTCCCCAAAATATTTTTGGCCCAAAAAATGCATCCTACATCCCTGAAAATTCAGAAAATGTTGGCAGCACAAAAAAGGCCTTAAAATACATATTAGGCCTGCAAAAATGTAGAAAACTTTGGAGGCCCAAAAAAGTGGTTTACAGGCATCCTAGACCCCCTAAAGTCCAGAAAATGTTGGCGGCCCAAAAACTGTGTCAGAGAGCTCTGAATGTCCCAAAAACGCTTGCAGCCTGAAAAGGGCATTAACCCACATCCTAAACCCCTGAAATTCCCAAAAACATTTTTGGCCCGAAAAATGCATCCTACACCCCTGAAAGTTCAGAAAATGTTGGCAGCCCCAAAAAGGCCTTAAAATGCATCTTATTCCTGCAAAAATCTTGATAACTTTGGAGGCCCAAAAAAGGGGTTTACATCCTAGACCCCATAAAGTCCAGAAAATGTTGGTGACCCGAAAACAGTGTCAGAGAGCTCTGAATGTCCCAAAAATATGTGCAGCCTGAAAAGGGCATTAATCCGCATCCTGGCCCCCTGAAATTCCCCAAAATATTTTTGTCCCAAAAAATGCATGCTATATCCCTGAAGTTCAGAAAATGTTGGCAGCACAAAACAGGCCTTAAAATACATATTAGGCCTGCAAAAATGTAGAAAACTTTGGAGGCCCAAAAAAGGGGTTTACAGGCATCCTAGACCGCATAAAGTCCAGAAAATGTTGGTGGCCCATACACTGTGTCAGAGAGCTCTGAATGTCCCAAAAACATTTGCAGTCTGAAAAGGGCATTAACCCGCATGCTAGACCCCTGAAATTCCCCAAAATATTTTGGCCACGAAAAATTCATCCTACACCCCTGAAAATTCAGAAAATGTTGGCAGCATAAAAAAGGCCTTAAAATACATATTAGGCCTCCAAAAATGTAGAAAACTGTGGAGGCCCAAAAAAGGGGTTTACAGGCATCCTAGACCCCCTAAAGTCCAGAAAATGTTGGTAGGCCAAAAACTGTGTCAGAGAGCTCTGAATGTCCCAAAAACATTTCCAGCCTGAAAAGGGCATTAACCCACATCCTAAACCCCTGAAATTCCCAAAAACATTTTTGGCCCGAAAAATGCATCCTACACCCCTGAAAGTTCAGAAAATGTTGGCAGCCCCAAAAAGGCCTTAAAATGCATCTTATTCCTGCAAAAATCTTGATAACTTTGGAGGCCCAAAAAAGGGGTTTACATCCTAGACCCCATAAAGTCCAGAAAATGTTGGTGACCCGAAAACAGTATCAGAGAGCTCTGAATGTCCCAAAAATATGTGCAGCCTGAAAAGGGCATTAATCCGCATCCTGGCCCCCTGAAATTCCCCAAAATATTTTTGGCCCAAAAAATGCATGCTATATCCCTGAAGTTCAGAAAATGTTGGCAGCACAAAACAGGCCTTAAAATACATATTAGGCCTGCAAAAATGTAGAAAACTTTGGAGGCCCAAAAAAGGGGTTTACAGGCATCCTAGACCCCCTAAAGTCCAGAAAATGTTGGCGGCCCAAAAACTGTGTCAGAGAGCTCTGAATGTCCCAAAAACGCTTGCAGCCTGAAAAGGGCATTAACCCACATCCTAAACCCCTGAAAATTCCCAAAAACATTTTTGGCCCGAAAAATGCATCCTACACCCCTGAAAGTTCAGAAAATGTTGGCAGCCCCAAAAAGGCCTTAAAATGCATCTTATTCCTGCAAAAATCTTGATAACTTTGGAGGCCCAAAAAAGGGGTTTACAGGCATCCTAGACCCACTAAAGTCCAGAAAATGTTGGTTGGCCAAAAACTGTGTCAGGGAGCTCTGAATGTCCCAACAACATTTCCAGCCTGAAAAGGGCATTAACCCACATCCTAAACCCCTGAAATTCCCAAAAACATTTTTGGCCCGAAAAATGCATCCTACACCCCTGAAAGTTCAGAAAATGTTGGCAGCCCCAAAAAGGCCTTAAAATGCATCTTATTCCTGCAAAAATCTTGATAACTTTGGAGGCCCAAAAAAGGGGTTTACATCCTAGACCCCATAAAGTCCAGAAAATGTTGGTGACCCGAAAACAGTGTCAGAGAGCTCTGAATGTCCCAAAAATATGTGCTGCCTGAAAAGGGCATTAATCCGCATCCTGGCCCCCTGAAATTCCCCAAAATATTTGTGGCCCAAAAAATGCATGCTATATCCCTGAAGTTCAGAAAATGTTGGCAGCACAAAACAGGCCTTAAAATACATATTAGGCCTGCAAAAATGTAGAAAACTTTGGAGGCCCAAAAAAGGGGTTTACAGGCATCCTAGACCCCATAAAGTCCAGAAAATGTTGGTGGCCCATAAACTGTGTCAGAGAGCTCTGAATGTCCCAAAAACATTTGCAGTCTGAAAAGGGCATTAACCCGCATGCTAGACCCCTGAAATTCCCCAAAATATTTTGGCCACGAAAAATTCATCCTACACCCCTGAAAATTCAGAAAATGTTGGCAGCATAAAAAAGGCCTTAAAATACATATTAGGCCTCCAAAAATGTAGAAAACTGTGGAGGCCCAAAAAAGGGGTTTACAGGCATCCTAGACCCCCTAAAGTCCAGAAAATGTTGGTAGGCCAAAAACTGTGTCAGAGAGCTCTGAATGTCCCAAAAACATTTCCAGCCTGAAAAGGGCATTAACCCACATCCTAAACCCCTGAAATTCCCAAAAACATTTTTGGCCCGAAAAATGCATCCTACACCCCTGAAAGTTCAGAAACTGTTGGCAGCCACAAAAAGGCCTTAAAATGCATCTTATTCCTGCAAAAATGTAGAAAACTTTGGAGGCCCAAAAAAGGGGTTTACAGGCATCCTAGACCCCCTAAAGTCCAGAAAATGTTGGCGGCCCAAAAACTGTGTCAGAGAGCTCTGAATGTCCCAAAAACGCTTGCAGCCTGAAAAGGGCATTAACCCGCATGCTAGACCCCTGAAATTTCCCAAAATATTTTGGCCACGAAAAATTCATCCTACACCCCTGAAAGTTCAGAAAATGTTGGCAGCCTCACATCCTAAACCCCTGAAATTCCCAAAAACATTTTTGGCCCGTAAAATGCATCCTACACCCCTGAAAATTCAGAAAATGTTGGCAGCACAAAAAAAGGCCGTAAAATACATATCAGGCCTCTAAAAATGTAGAAAACTTTGGAGGCCCAAAAAAGGGGTTTACAGGCATCCTAGACCCCCTAAAGTCCAGAAAATGTTGGTAGGCCAAAAACTGTGTCAGAGAGCTCTGAATGTCCCAAAAACGTTTGCAGCCTGAAAAGGGCATTAACCCACATCCTAAACCCCTGAAATTCCCAAAAACATTTTTGGCCCGAAAAATGCATCCTACACCCCTGAAAGTTCAGAAAATGTTGGCAGCCCCAAAAAGGCCTTAAAATGCACCTTATTCCTGCAAAAATCTTGATAACTTTGGAGGCCCAAAAAAGGGGTTTACATCCTAGACCCCATAAAGTCCAGAAAATGTTGGTGACCCGAAAACAGTGTCAGAGAGCTCTGAATGTCCCAAAAATATGTGCAGCCTGAAAAGGGCATTAATCCACATCCTGGCCCCCTGAAATTCCCCAAAATATTTTTGGCCCAAAAAATGCATCCTACGTCCCTGAAAATTCAGAAAATGTTGGCAGCACAAAAAAGGCCTTAAAATACATATTAGGCCTGCAAAAATGTAGAAAACTTTGGAGGCCCAAAAAAGGGGTTTACAGGCATCCTAGACCCCCTAAAGTCCAGAAAATGTTGGCGGCCCAAAAACTGTGTCAGAGAGCTCTGAATGTCCCAAAAACGCTTGCAGCCTGAAAAGGGCATTAACCCGCATGCTAGACCCCTGAAATTTCCCAAAATATTTTGGCCACGAAAAATTCATCCTACACCCCTGAAAGTTCAGAAAATGTTGGCAGCCCCACATCCTAAACCCCTGAAATTCCCCAAAAAATTTTTGGCCCGAAAAATGCATCCTACACCCCTGAAAGTTCAGAAACTTTTGGCAGCCACAAAAAGGCCTTAAAATGCATCTTATTCCTGCAAAAATCTTGATAACTTTGGAGGCCCAAAAAAGGGGTTTACATCCTAGACCCCATAAAGTCCAGAAAATGTTGGTGACCCGAAAACAGTGTCAGAGAGCTCTGAATGTCCCAAAAATATTTGCAGCCTGAAAAGGGCATTAATCCGCATCCTGGCCCCCTGAAATTCCCCAAAATATTTTTGGCCCAAAAAATGCATCCTACATCCCTGAAAATTCATAAAATGTTGGCAGCACAAAAAAGGCCTTAAAATACATATTAGGCCTGCAAAAATGTAGAAAACTTTGGAGGCCCAAAAAAGGGGTTTACAGGCATCCTAGACCCCCTAAAGTCCAGAAAATGTTGGCGGCCCAAAAACTGTGTCAGAGAGCTCTGAATGTCCCAAAAACGCTTGCAGCCTGAAAAGGGCATTAACCCACATCCTAAACCCCTGAAATTTCCCAAAATATTTTGGCCACGAAAAATTCATCCTACACCCCTGAAAGTTCAGAAAATGTTGGCAGCCCCACATCCTAAACCCCTGAAATTCCCAAAAACATTTTTGGCCCGTAAAATGCATCCTACACCCCTGAAAATTCAGAAAATGTTGGCAGCACAAAAAAAGGCCGTAAAATACATATCAGGCCTCTAAAAATGTAGAAAACTTTGGAGGCCCAAAAAAGGGGTTTACAGGCATCCTAGACCCGCTAAAGTCCAGAAAATGTTGGTAGGCCAAAAACTGTGTCAGAGAGCTCTGAATGTCCCAAAAACGTTTGCAGCCTGAAAAGGGCATTAACCCACATCCTAAACCCCTGAAATTCCCAAAAACATTTTTGGCCCGAAAAATGCATCCTACACCCCTGAAAGTTCAGAAAATGTTGGCAGCCCCAAAAAGGCCTTAAAATGCATCTTATTCCTGCAAAAATCTTGATAACTTTGGAGGCCCAAAAAAGGGGTTTACATCCTAGACCCCATAAAGTCCAGAAAATGTTGGTGACCCGAAAACAGTGTCAGAGAGCTCTGAATGTCCCAAAAATATGTGCAGCCTGAAAAGGGCATTAATCCACATCCTGGCCCCCTGAAATTCCCCAAAATATTTTTGGCCCAAAAAATGCATCCTACGTCCCTGAAAATTCAGAAAATGTTGGCAGCACAAAAAAGGCCTTAAAATACATATTAGGCCTGCAAAAATGTAGAAAACTTTGGAGGCCCAAAAAAGGGGTTTACAGGCATCCTAGACCCCCTAAAGTCCAGAAAATGTTGGCGGCCCAAAAACTGTGTCAGAGAGCTCTGAATGTCCCAAAAACGCTTGCAGCCTGAAAAGGGCATTAACCCGCATGCTAGACCCCTGAAATTTCCCAAAATATTTTGGCCACGAAAAATTCATCCTACACCCCTGAAAGTTCAGAAAATGTTGGCAGCCCCACATCCTAAACCCCTGAAATTCCCCAAAAAATTTTTGGCCCGAAAAATGCATCCTACACCCCTGAAAGTTCAGAAACTGTTGGCAGCCACAAAAAGGCCTTAAAATGCATCTTATTCCTGCAAAAATCTTGATAACTTTGGAGGCCCAAAAAAGGGGTTTACATCCTAGACCCCATAAAGTCCAGAAAATGTTGGTGACCCGAAAACAGTGTCAGAGAGCTCTGAATGTCCCAAAAATATTTGCAGCCTGAAAAGGGCATTAATCCGCATCCTGGCCCCCTGAAATTCCCCAAAATATTTTTGGCCCAAAAAATGCATCCTACATCCCTGAAAATTCAGAAAATGTTGGCAGCACAAAAAAGGCCTTAAAATACATATTAGGCCTGCAAAAATGTAGAAAACTTTGGAGGCCCAAAAAAGGGGTTTACAGGCATCCTAGACCCCCTAAAGTCCAGAAAATGTTGGCGGCCCAAAAACTGTGTCAGAGAGCTCTGAATGTCCCAAAAACGCTTGCAGCCTGAAAAGGGCATTAACCCACATCCTAAACCCCTGAAATTCCCCAAAATATTTTTGTCCCAAAAAATGCATGCTATATCCCTGAAGTTCAGAAAATGTTGGCAGCACAAAACAGGCCTTAAAATACATATTAGGCCTGCAAAAATGTAGAAAACTTTGGAGGCCCAAAAAAGGGGTTTACAGGCATCCTAGACCGCATAAAGTCCAGAAAATGTTGGTGGCCCATAAACTGTGTCAGAGAGCTCTGAATGTCCCAAAAACATTTGCAGTCTGAAAAGGGCATTAACCCGCATGCTAGACCCCTGAAATTCCCCAAAATATTTTGGCCACGAAAAATTCATCCTACACCCCTGAAAATTCAGAAAATGTTGGCAGCATAAAAAAGGCCTTAAAATACATATTAGGCCTCCAAAAATGTAGAAAACTGTGGAGGCCCAAAAAAGGGGTTTACAGGCATCCTAGACCCCCTAAAGTCCAGAAAATGTTGGTAGGCCAAAAACTGTGTCAGAGAGCTCTGAATGTCCCAAAAACATTTCCAGCCTGAAAAGGGCATTAACCCACATCCTAAACCCCTGAAATTCCCAAAAACATTTTTGGCCCGAAAAATGCATCCTACACCCCTGAAAGTTCAGAAAATGTTGGCAGCCCCAAAAAGGCCTTAAAATGCATCTTATTCCTGCAAAAATCTTGATAACTTTGGAGGCCCAAAAAAGGGGTTTACATCCTAGACCCCATAAAGTCCAGAAAATGTTGGTGACCCGAAAACAGTGTCAGAGAGCTCTGAATGTCCCAAAAATATGTGCAGCCTGAAAAGGGCATTAATCCGCATCCTGGCCCCCTGAAATTCCCCAAAATATTTTTGGCCCAAAAAATGCATGCTATATCCCTGAAGTTCAGAAAATGTTGGCAGCACAAAACAGGCCTTAAAATACATATTAGGCCTGCAAAAATGTAGAAAACTTTGGAGGCCCAAAAAAGGGGTTTACAGGCATCCTAGACCCCCTAAAGTCCAGAAAATGTTGGCGGCCCAAAAACAGTGTCAGAGAGCTCTGAATGTCCCAAAAATATTTGCAGCCTGAAAAGGGCATTAATCCGCATCCTGGCCCCCTGAAATTCCCCAAAATATTTTTGGCCCAAAAAATCCATCCTACATCCCTGAAAATTCAGAAAATGTTGGCAGCACAAAAAAGGCCTTAAAATACATATTAGGCCTGCAAAAATGTAGAAAACTTTGGAGGCCCAAAAAAGGGGTTTACAGGCATCCTAGACCCCCTAAAGTCCAGAAAATGTTGGCGGCCCAAAAACTGTGTCAGAGAGCTCTGAATGTCCCAAAAACGCTTGCAGCCTGAAAAGGGCATTAACCCGCATGCTAGACCCCTGAAATTTCCCAAAATATTTTGGCCACGAAAAATTCATCCTACACCCCTGAAAGTTCAGAAAATGTTGGCAGCCCCAAAAAGGCCCTAAAATGCATCTTATTCCTGCAAAAATCTTGATAACTTTGGAGGCCCAAAAAAGGGGTTTACAGGCATCCTAGATCCCCTAAAGTCCAGAAAATGTTGGTAGGCCAAAAACTGTGTCAGAGAGCTCTGAATGTCCCAAAAACGTTTGCAGCCTGAAAAGGGCAGTAATCCGCATCCTGGCCCCCTGAAATTCCCCAAAATATTTTTGGCCCAAAAAATACATCCTACATCCCTGAAGTTCAGAAACTGTTGGCAGCACAAAACAGGCCTTAAAATACATATTAGGCCTGCAAAAATGTAGAAAACATTGAAGGCCCAAAAAAGGGGTTTACAGGCATCCTACACCCCCTAAAGTCCAGAAAATGTTGGCGGCCCAAAAACTGTGTCAGAGAGCTCTGAATGTCCCAAAAACATTTGCAGTCTGAAAAGGGCATTAACCCACATGCTAGACCCTTGAAATTCCCCAAAATATTTTGGCCACGAAAAATTCATCCTACACCCCTGAAAATTCAGAAAATGTTGGCAGCACAAAAAAGGTCTTAAAATACATACTAGGCCTCCAAAAATGTAGAAAACTTTGGAGGCCCAAAAAAGGGGTTTACAGGCATCCTAGACCCCCTAAAGTCCAGAAAATGTTGGCGGCCCAAAAACTGTGTCAGAGAGCTCTGAATGTCCCAAAAACGCTTGCAGCCTGAAAAGGGCATTAACCCGCATGCTAGACCCCTGAAATTTCCCAAAATATTTTGGCCACGAAAAATTCATCCTACACCCCTGAAAGTTCAGAAAATGTTGGCAGCCCCACATCCTAAACCCCTGAAATTCCCAAAAACATTTTTGGCCCGAAAAATGCATCCTACACCCCTGAAAGTTCAGAAAATGTTGGCAGCCCCAAAAAGGCCTTAAAATGCATCTTATTCCTGCAAAAATCTTGATAACTTTGGAGGCCCAAAAAAGGGGTTTACAGGCATCCTAGACCCACTAAAGTCCAGAAAATGTTGGTTGGCCAAAAACTGTGTCAGGGAGCTCTGAATGTCCCAACAACATTTCCAGCCTGAAAAGGGCATTAACCCACATCCTAAACCCCTGAAATTCCCAAAAACATTTTTGGCCCGAAAAATGCATCCTACACCCCTGAAAGTTCAGAAAATGTTGGCAGCCCCAAAAAGGCCTTAAAATGCATCTTATTCCTGCAAAAATCTTGATAACTTTGGAGGCCCAAAAAAGGGGTTTACAGGCATCCTAGACCCACTAAAGTCCAGAAAATGTTGGTTGGCCAAAAACTGTGTCAGGGAGCTCTGAATGTCCCAACAACATTTCCAGCCTGAAAAGGGCATTAACCCACATCCTAAACCCCTGAAATTCCCAAAAACATTTTTGGCCCGAAAAATGCATCCTACACCCCTGAAAGTTCAGAAACTGTTGGCAGCCACAAAAAGGCCTTAAAATGCATCTTATTCCTGCAAAAATGTAGAAAACTTTGGAGGCCCAAAAAAGGGGTTTACAGGCATCCTAGACCCCCTAAAGTCCAGAAAATGTTGGCGGCCCAAAAACTGTGTCAGAGAGCTCTGAATGTCCCAAAAACGCTTGCAGCCTGAAAAGGGCATTAACCCGCATGCTAGACCCCTGAAATTTCCCAAAATATTTTGGCCACGAAAAAAATTCATCCTACACCCCTGAAAGTTCAGAAAATGTTGGCAGCCCCACATCCTAAACCCCTGAAATTCCCAAAAACATTTTTGGCCCGTAAAATGCATCCTACACCCCTGAAAATTCAGAAAATGTTGGCAGCACAAAAAAAGGCCGTAAAATACATATCAGGCCTCTAAAAATGTAGAAAACTTTGGAGGCCCAAAAAAGGGGTTTACAGGCATCCTAGACCCCCTAAAGTCCAGAAAATGTTGGTAGGCCAAAAACTGTGTCAGAGAGCTCTGAATGTCCCAAAAACGTTTGCAGCCTGAAAAGGGCATTAACCCACATCCTAAACCCCTGAAATTCCCAAAAACATTTTTGACCCGAAAAATGCATCCTACACCCCTGAAAGTTCAGAAAATGTTGGCAGCCCCAAAAAGGCCTTAAAATGCATCTTATTCCTGCAAAAATCTTGATAACTTTGGAGGCCCAAAAAAGGGGTTTACATCCTAGACCCCATAAAGTCCAGAAAATGTTGGTGACCCGAAAACAGTGTCAGAGAGCTCTGAATGTCCCAAAAATATGTGCAGCCTGAAAAGGGCATTAATCCACATCCTGGCCCCCTGAAATTCCCCAAAATATTTTTGGCCCAAAAAATGCATCCTACGTCCCTGAAAATTCAGAAAATGTTGGCAGCACAAAAAAGGCCTTAAAATACATGTTAGGCCTGCAAAAATGTAGAAAACTTTGGAGGCCCAAAAAAGGGGTTTACAGGCATCCTAGACCCCCTAAAGTCCAGAAAATGTTGGCGGCCCAAAAACTGTGTCAGAGAGCTCTGAATGTCCCAAAAACGCTTGCAGCCTGAAAAGGGCATTAACCCGCATGCTAGACCCCTGAAATGTCCCAAAATATTTTGGCCACGAAAAATTCATCCTACACCCCTGAAAGTTCAGAAAATGTTGGCAGCCCCACATCCTAAACCCCTGAAATTCCCCAAAAAAATTTTGGCCCGAAAAATGCATCCTACACCCCTGAAAGTTCAGAAACTGTTGGCAGCCACAAAAAGGCCTTAAAATGCATCTTATTCCTGCAAAAATCTTGATAACTTTGGAGGCCCAAAAAAGGGGTTTACATCCTAGACCCCATAAAGTCCAGAAAATGTTGGTGACCCGAAAACAGTGTCAGAGAGCTCTGAATGTCCCAAAAATATTTGCAGCCTGAAAAGGGCATTAATCCGCATCCTGGCCCCCTGAAATTCCCCAAAATATTTTTGGCCCAAAAAATGCATCCTACATCCCTGAAAATTCATAAAATGTTGGCAGCACAAAAAAGGCCTTAAAATACATATTAGGCCTGCAAAAATGTAGAAAACTTTGGAGGCCCAAAAAAGGGGTTTACAGGCATCCTAGACCCCCTAAAGTCCAGAAAATGTTGGCGGCCCAAAAACTGTGTCAGAGAGCTCTGAATGTCCCAAAAACGCTTGCAGCCTGAAAAGGGCATTAACCCACATCCTAAACCCCTGAAATTTCCCAAAATATTTTGGCCACGAAAAATTCATCCTACACCCCTGAAAGTTCAGAAAATGTTGGCAGCCCCACATCCTAAACCCCTGAAATTCCCAAAAACATTTTTGGCCCGTAAAATGCATCCTACACCCCTGAAAATTCAGAAAATGTTGGCAGCACAAAAAAAGGCCGTAAAATACATATCAGGCCTCTAAAAATGTAGAAAACTTTGGAGGCCCAAAAAAGGGGTTTACAGGCATCCTAGACCCCCTAAAGTCCAGAAAATGTTGGTAGGCCAAAAACTGTGTCAGAGAGCTCTGAATGTCCCAAAAACGTTTGCAGCCTGAAAAGGGCATTAACCCACATCCTAAACCCCTGAAATTCCCAAAAACATTTTTGGCCCGAAAAATGCATCCTACACCCCTGAAAGTTCAGAAAATGTTGGCAGCCCCAAAAAGACCTTAAAATGCATCTTATTCCTGCAAAAATCTTGATAACTTTGGAGGCCCAAAAAAGGGGTTTACATCCTAGACCCCATAAAGTCCAGAAAATGTTGGTGACCCGAAAACAGTGTCAGAGAGCTCTGAATGTCCCAAAAATATGTGCAGCCTGAAAAGGGCATTAATCCACATCCTGGCCCCCTGAAATTCCCCAAAATATTTTTGGCCCAAAAAATGCATCCTACGTCCCTGAAAATTCAGAAAATGTTGGCAGCACAAAAAAGGCCTTAAAATACATATTAGGCCTGCAAAAATGTAGAAAACTTTGGAGGCCCAAAAAAGGGGTTTACAGGCATCCTAGACCCCCTAAAGTCCAGAAAATGTTGGCGGCCCAAAAACTGTGTCAGAGAGCTCTGAATGTCCCAAAAACGCTTGCAGCCTGAAAAGGGCATTAACCCGCATGCTAGACCCCTGAAATTTCCCAAAATATTTTGGCCACGAAAAATTCATCCTACACCCCTGAAAGTTCAGAAAATGTTGGCAGCCCCACATCCTAAACCCCTGAAATTCCCCAAAAAATTTTTGGCCCGAAAAATGCATCCTACACCCCTGAAAGTTCAGAAACTGTTGGCAGCCACAAAAAGGCCTTAAAATGCATCTTATTCCTGCAAAAATCTTGATAACTTTGGAGGCCCAAAAAAGGGGTTTACATCCTAGACCCCATAAAGTCCAGAAAATGTTGGTGACCCGAAAACAGTGTCAGAGAGCTCTGAATGTCCCAAAAATATTTGCAGCCTGAAAAGGGCATTAATCCGCATCCTGGCCCCCTGAAATTCCCCAAAATATTTTTGGCCCAAAAAATGCATCCTACATCCCTGAAAATTCAGAAAATGTTGGCAGCACAAAAAAGGCCTTAAAATACATATTAGGCCTGCAAAAATGTAGAAAACTTTGGAGGCCCAAAAAAGTGGTTTACAGGCATCCTAGACCCCCTAAAGTCCAGAAAATGTTGGCGGCCCAAAAACTGTGTCAGAGAGCTCTGAATGTCCCAAAAACGCTTGCAGCCTGAAAAGGGCATTAACCCACATCCTAAACCCCTGAAATTCCCAAAAACATTTTTGGCCCGAAAAATGCATCCTACACCCCTGAAAGTTCAGAAAATGTTGGCAGCCCCAAAAAGGCCTTAAAATGCATCTTATTCCTGCAAAAATCTTGATAACTTTGGAGGCCCAAAAAAGGGGTTTACATCCTAGACCCCATAAAGTCCAGAAAATGTTGGTGACCCGAAAACAGTGTCAGAGAGCTCTGAATGTCCCAAAAATATGTGCAGCCTGAAAAGGGCATTAATCCGCATCCTGGCCCCCTGAAATTCCCCAAAATATTTTTGTCCCAAAAAATGCATGCTATATCCCTGAAGTTCAGAAAATGTTGGCAGCACAAAACAGGCCTTAAAATACATATTAGGCCTGCAAAAATGTAGAAAACTTTGGAGGCCCAAAAAAGGGGTTTACAGGCATCCTAGACCGCATAAAGTCCAGAAAATGTTGGTGGCCCATAAACTGTGTCAGAGAGCTCTGAATGTCCCAAAAACATTTGCAGTCTGAAAAGGGCATTAACCCGCATGCTAGACCCCTGAAATTCCCCAAAATATTTTGGCCACGAAAAATTCATCCTACACCCCTGAAAATTCAGAAAATGTTGGCAGCATAAAAAAGGCCTTAAAATACATATTAGGCCTCCAAAAATGTAGAAAACTGTGGAGGCCCAAAAAAGGGGTTTACAGGCATCCTAGACCCCCTAAAGTCCAGAAAATGTTGGTAGGCCAAAAACTGTGTCAGAGAGCTCTGAATGTCCCAAAAACATTTCCAGCCTGAAAAGGGCATTAACCCACATCCTAAACCCCTGAAATTCCCAAAAACATTTTTGGCCCGAAAAATGCATCCTACACCCCTGAAAGTTCAGAAAATGTTGGCAGCCCCAAAAAGGCCTTAAAATGCATCTTATTCCTGCAAAAATCTTGATAACTTTGGAGGCCCAAAAAAGGGGTTTACATCCTAGACCCCATAAAGTCCAGAAAATGTTGGTGACCCGAAAACAGTATCAGAGAGCTCTGAATGTCCCAAAAATATGTGCAGCCTGAAAAGGGCATTAATCCGCATCCTGGCCCCCTGAAATTCCCCAAAATATTTTTGGCCCAAAAAATGCATGCTATATCCCTGAAGTTCAGAAAATGTTGGCAGCACAAAACAGGCCTTAAAATACATATTAGGCCTGCAAAAATGTAGAAAACTTTGGAGGCCCAAAAAAGGGGTTTACAGGCATCCTAGACCCCCTAAAGTCCAGAAAATGTTGGCGGCCCAAAAACAGTGTCAGAGAGCTCTGAATGTCCCAAAAATATTTGCAGCCTGAAAAGGGCATTAATCCGCATCCTGGCCCCCTGAAATTCCCCAAAATATTTTTGGCCCAAAAAATGCATCCTACATCCCTGAAAATTCAGAAAATGTTGGCAGCACAAAAAAGGCCTTAAAATACATATTAGGCCTGCAAAAATGTAGAAAACTTTGGAGGCCCAAAAAAGGGGTTTACAGGCATCCTAGACCCCCTAAAGTCCAGAAAATGTTGGCGGCCCAAAAACTGTGTCAGAGAGCTCTGAATGTCCCAAAAACGCTTGCAGCCTGAAAAGGGCATTAACCCGCATGCTAGACCCCTGAAATTTCCCAAAATATTTTGGCCACGAAAAATTCATCCTACACCCCTGAAAGTTCAGAAAATGTTGGCAGCCCCAAAAAGGCCCTAAAATGCATCTTATTCCTGCAAAAATCTTGATAACTTTGGAGGCCCAAAAAAGGGGTTTACAGGCATCCTAGATCCCCTAAAGTCCAGAAAATGTTGGTAGGCCAAAAACTGTGTCAGAGAGCTCTGAATGTCCCAAAAACGTTTGCAGCCTGAAAAGGGCAGTAATCCGCATCCTGGCCCCCTGAAATTCCCCAAAATATTTTTGGCCCAAAAAATACATCCTACATCCCTGAAGTTCAGAAACCTTTGGCAGCACAAAACAGGCCTTAAAATACATATTAGGCCTGCAAAAATGTAGAAAACATTGAAGGCCCAAAAAAGGGGTTTACAGGCATCCTACACCCCCTAAAGTCCAGAAAATGTTGGCGGCCCAAAAACTGTGTCAGAGAGCTCTGAATGTCCCAAAAACATTTGCAGTCTGAAAAGGGCATTAACCCACATGCTAGACCCTTGAAATTCCCCAAAATATTTTGGCCACGAAAAATTCATCCTACACCCCTGAAAATTCAGAAAATGTTGGCAGCACAAAAAAGGTCTTAAAATACATACTAGGCCTCCAAAAATGTAGAAAACTTTGGAGGCCCAAAAAAGGGGTTTACAGGCATCCTAGACCCCCTAAAGTCCAGAAAATGTTGGCGGCCCAAAAACTGTGTCAGAGAGCTCTGAATGTCCCAAAAACGCTTGCAGCCTGAAAAGGGCATTAACCCGCATGCTAGACCCCTGAAATTTCCCAAAATATTTTGGCCACGAAAAATTCATCCTACACCCCTGAAAGTTCAGAAAATGTTGGCAGCCCCACATCCTAAACCCCTGAAATTCCCAAAAACATTTTTGGCCCGAAAAATGCATCCTACACCCCTGAAAGTTCAGAAAATGTTGGCAGCCCCAAAAAGGCCTTAAAATGCATCTTATTCCTGCAAAAATCTTGATAACTTTGGAGGCCCAAAAAAGGGGTTTACAGGCATCCTAGACCCACTAAAGTCCAGAAAATGTTGGTTGGCCAAAAACTGTGTCAGGGAGCTCTGAATGTCCCAACAACATTTCCAGCCTGAAAAGGGCATTAACCCACATCCTAAACCCCTGAAATTCCCAAAAACATTTTTGGCCCGAAAAATGCATCCTACACCCCTGAAAGTTCAGAAAATGTTGGCAGCCCCAAAAAGGCCTTAAAATGCATCTTATTCCTGCAAAAATCTTGATAACTTTGGAGGCCCAAAAAAGGGGTTTACAGGCATCCTAGACCCCATAAAGTCCAGAAAATGTTGGTGGCCCATAAACTGTGTCAGAGAGCTCTGAATGTCCCAAAAACATTTGCAGTCTGAAAAGGGCATTAACGCGCATGCTAGACCCCTGAAATTCCCCAAAATATTTTGGCCACGAAAAATTCATCCTACACCCCTGAAAATTCAGAAAATGTTGCCAGCATAAAAAAGGCCTTAAAATACATATTAGGCCTCCAAAAATGTAGAAAACTGTGGAGGCCCAAAAAAGGGGTTTACAGGCATCCTAGACCCCCTAAAGTCCAGAAAATGTTGGTAGGCCAAAAACTGTGTCAGAGAGCTCTGAATGTCCCAAAAACATTTCCAGCCTGAAAAGGGCATTAACCCACATCCTAAACCCCTGAAATTCCCAAAAACATTTTTGGCCCGAAAAATGCATCCTACACCCCTGAAAGTTCAGAAACTGTTGGCAGCCACAAAAAGGCCTTAAAATGCATCTTATTCCTGCAAAAATGTAGAAAACTTTGGAGGCCCAAAAAAGGGGTTTACAGGCATCCTAGACCCCCTAAAGTCCAGAAAATGTTGGCGGCCCAAAAACTGTGTCAGAGAGCTCTGAATGTCCCAAAAACGCTTGCAGCCTGAAAAGGGCATTAACCCGCATGCTAGACCCCTGAAATTTCCCAAAATATTTTGGCCACGAAAAATTCATCCTACACCCCTGAAAGTTCAGAAAATGTTGGCAGCCCCACATCCTAAACCCCTGAAATTCCCAAAAACATTTTTGGCCCGTAAAATGCATCCTACACCCCTGAAAATTCAGAAAATGTTGGCAGCACAAAAAAAGGCCGTAAAATACATATCAGGCCTCTAAAAATGTAGAAAACTTTGGAGGCCCAAAAAAGGGGTTTACAGGCATCCTAGACCCCCTAAAGTCCAGAAAATGTTGGTAGGCCAAAAACTGTGTCAGAGAGCTCTGAATGTCCCAAAAACGTTTGCAGCCTGAAAAGGGCATTAACCCACATCCTAAACCCCTGAAATTCCCAAAAACATTTTTGGCCCGAAAAATGCATCCTACACCCCTGAAAGTTCAGAAAATGTTGGCAGCCCCAAAAAGGCCTTAAAATGCATCTTATTCCTGCAAAAATCTTGATAACTTTGGAGGCCCAAAAAAGGGGTTTACATCCTAGACCCCATAAAGTCCAGAAAATGTTGGTGACCCGAAAACAGTGTCAGAGAGCTCTGAATGTCCCAAAAATATGTGCAGCCTGAAAAGGGCATTAATCCACATCCTGGCCCCCTGAAATTCCCCAAAATATTTTTGGCCCAAAAAATGCATCCTACGTCCCTGAAAATTCAGAAAATGTTGGCAGCACAAAAAAGGCCTTAAAATACATATTAGGCCTGCAAAAATGTAGAAAACTTTGGAGGCCCAAAAAAGGGGTTTACAGGCATCCTAGACCCCCTAAAGTCCAGAAAATGTTGGCGGCCCAAAAACTGTGTCAGAGAGCTCTGAATGTCCCAAAAACGCTTGCAGCCTGAAAAGGGCATTAACCCGCATGCTAGACCCCTGAAATTTCCCAAAATATTTTGGCCACGAAAAATTCATCCTACACCCCTGAAAGTTCAGAAAATGTTGGCAGCCCCACATCCTAAACCCCTGAAATTCCCCAAAAAATTTTTGGCCCGAAAAATGCATCCTACACCCCTGAAAGTTCAGAAACTGTTGGCAGCCACAAAAAGGCCTTAAAATGCATCTTATTCCTGCAAAAATCTTGATAACTTTGGAGGCCCAAAAAAGGGGTTTACATCCTAGACCCCATAAAGTCCAGAAAATGTTGGTGACCCGAAAACAGTGTCAGAGAGCTCTGAATGTCCCAAAAATATTTGCAGCCTGAAAAGGGCATTAATCCGCATCCTGGCCCCCTGAAATTCCCCAAAATATTTTTGGCCCAAAAAATGCATCCTACATCCCTGAAAATTCAGAAAATGTTGGCAGCACAAAAAAGGCCTTAAAATACATATTAGGCCTGCAAAAATGTAGAAAACTTTGGAGGCCCAAAAAAGGGGTTTACAGGCATCCTAGACCCCCTAAAGTCCAGAAAATGTTGGCGGCCCAAAAACTGTGTCAGAGAGCTCTGAATGTCCCAAAAACGCTTGCAGCCTGAAAAGGGCATTAACCCACATCCTAAACCCCTGAAATTCCCAAAAACATTTTTGGCCCGAAAAATGCATCCTACACCCCTGAAAGTTCAGAAAATGTTGGCAGCCCCAAAAAGGCCTTAAAATGCATCTTATTCCTGCAAAAATCTTGATAACTTTGGAGGCCCAAAAAAGGGGTTTACATCCTAGACCCCATAAAGTCCAGAAAATGTTGGTGACCCGAAAACAGTGTCAGAGAGCTCTGAATGTCCCAAAAATATGTGCAGCCTGAAAAGGGCATTAATCCGCATCCTGGCCCCCTGAAATTCCCCAAAATATTTTTGGCCCAAAAAATGCATGCTATATCCCTGAAGTTCAGAAAATGTTGGCAGCACAAAACAGGCCTTAAAATACATATTAGGCCTGCAAAAATGTAGAAAACTTTGGAGGCCCAAAAAAGGGGTTTACAGGCATCCTAGACCGCATAAAGTCCAGAAAATGTTGGTGGCCCATAAACTGTGTCAGAGAGCTCTGAATGTCCCAAAAACATTTGCAGTCTGAAAAGGGCATTAACCCGCATGCTAGACCCCTGAAATTCCCCAAAATATTTTGGCCACGAAAAATTCATCCTACACCCCTGAAAATTCAGAAAATGTTGGCAGCATAAAAAAGGCCTTAAAATACATATTAGGCCTCCAAAAATGTAGAAAACTGTGGAGGCCCAAAAAAGGGGTTTACAGGCATCCTAGACCCCCTAAAGTCCAGAAAATGTTGGTAGGCCAAAAACTGTGTCAGAGAGCTCTGAATGTCCCAAAAACATTTCCAGCCTGAAAAGGGCATTAACCCACATCCTAAACCCCTGAAATTCCCAAAAACATTTTTGGCCCGAAAAATGCATCCTACACCCCTGAAAGTTCAGAAAATGTTGGCAGCCCCAAAAAGGCCTTAAAATGCATCTTATTCCTGCAAAAATCTTGATAACTTTGGAGGCCCAAAAAAGGGGTTTACATCCTAGACCC
Organism: Ambystoma mexicanum; assembly: GCF_040938575.1. Lineage (NCBI taxonomy): Eukaryota > Metazoa > Chordata > Amphibia > Caudata > Ambystomatidae > Ambystoma > Ambystoma mexicanum. The sequence goes on along the minus strand of NC_090935.1, from coordinate 1,301,456,873 downwards.
CATAAAGTCCAGAAAATGTTGGTGACCCGAAAACAGTGTCAGAGAGCTCTGAATGTCCCAAAAATATGTGCAGCCTGAAAAGGGCATTAATCCACATCCTGGCCCCCTGAAATTCCCCAAAATATTTTTGGCCCAAAAAATGCATCCTACGTCCCTGAAAATTCAGAAAATGTTGGCAGCACAAAAAAGGCCTTAAAATACATATTAGGCCTGCAAAAATGTAGAAAACTTTGGAGGCCCAAAAAAGGGGTTTACAGGCATCCTAGACCCCCTAAAGTCCAGAAAATGTTGGCGGCCCAAAAACTGTGTCAGAGAGCTCTGAATGTCCCAAAAACGCTTGCAGCCTGAAAAGGGCATTAACCCGCATGCTAGACCCCTGAAATTTCCCAAAATATTTTGGCCACGAAAAATTCATCCTACACCCCTAAAAGTTCAGAAAATGTTGGCAGCCCCAAAAAGGCCCTAAAATGCATCTTATTCCTGCAAAAATCTTGATAACTTTGGAGGCCCAAAAAAGGGGTTTACAGGCATCCTAGACCCCCTAAAGTCCAGAAAATGTTGGTAGGCCAAAAACTGTGTCAGAGAGCTCTGAATGTCCCAAAAACGTTTGCAGCCTGAAAATGGCAGTAATCCGCATCCTGGCCCCCTGAAATTCCCCAAAATATTTTTGGCCCAAAAAATACATCCTACATCCCTGAAGTTCAGAAACTGTTGGCAGCACAAAACAGGCCTTAAAATACATATTAGGCCTGCAAAAATGTAGAAAACATTGGAGGCCCAAAAAAGGGGTTTACAGGCATCCTACACCCCCTAAAGTCCAGAAAATGTTGGCGGCCCAAAAACTGTGTCAGAGAGCTCTGAATGTCCCAAAAACATTTGCAGTCTGAAAAGGGCATTAACCCACATGCTAGACCCTTGAAATTCCCCAAAATATTTTGGCCACGAAAAATTCATCCTACACCCCTGAAAATTCAGAAAATGTTGGCAGCACAAAAAAGGTCTTAAAATACATACTAGGCCTCCAAAAATGTAGAAAACTTTGGAGGCCCAAAAAAGGGGTTTACAGGCATCCTAGACCCCCTAAAGTCCAGAAAATGTTGGTAGGCCAAAAACTGTGTCAGAGATCTGAATGTCCCAAAAACGTTTGCAGCCTGAAAAGGGCATTAACCCACATCCTAAACCCCTGAAAATTCCCAAAAACATTTTTGGCCCGAAAAATGCATCCTACACCCCTGAAAGTTCAGAAAATGTTGGCAGCCCCAAAAAGGCCTTAAAATGCATCTTATTCCTGCAAAAATCTTGATAACTTTGGAGGCCCAAAAAAGGGGTTTACAGGCATCCTAGACCCACTAAAGTCCAGAAAATGTTGGTTGGCCAAAAACTGTGTCAGGGAGCTCTGAATGTCCCAACAACATTTCCAGCCTGAAAAGGGCATTAACCCACATCCTAAACCCCTGAAATTCCCAAAAACATTTTTGGCCCGAAAAATGCATCCTACACCCCTGAAAGTTCAGAAAATGTTGGCAGCCCCAAAAAGGCCTTAAAATGCATCTTATTCCTGCAAAAATCTTGATAACTTTGGAGGCCCAAAAAAGGGGTTTACAGGCATCCTAGACCCCATAAAGTCCAGAAAATGTTGGTGGCCCATAAACTGTGTCAGAGAGCTCTGAATGTCCCAAAAACATTTGCAGTCTGAAAAGGGCATTAACCCGCATGCTAGACCCCTGAAATTCCCCAAAATATTTTGGCCACGAAAAATTCATCCTACACCCCTGAAAATTCAGAAAATGTTGGCAGCATAAAAAAGGCCTTAAAATACATATTAGGCCTCCAAAAATGTAGAAAACTGTGGAGGCCCAAAAAAGGGGTTTACAGGCATCCTAGACCCCCTAAAGTCCAGAAAATGTTGGTAGGCCAAAAACTGTGTCAGAGAGCTCTGAATGTCCCAAAAACATTTCCAGCCTGAAAAGGGCATTAACCCACATCCTAAACCCCTGAAATTCCCAAAAACATTTTTGGCCCGAAAAATGCATCCTACACCCCTGAAAGTTCAGAAACTGTTGGCAGCCACAAAAAGGCCTTAAAATGCATCTTATTCCTGCAAAAATCTTGATAACTTTGGAGGCCCAAAAAAGGGGTTTACATCCTAGACCCCATAAAGTCCAGAAAATGTTGGTGACCCGAAAACAGTGTCAGAGAGCTCTGAATGTCCCAAAAATATGTGCAGCCTGAAAAGGGCATTAATCCGCATCCTGGCCCCCTGAAATTCCCCAAAATATTTTTGGCCCAAAAAATGCATGCTATATCCCTGAAGTTCAGAAAATGTTGGCAGCACAAAACAGGCCTTAAAATACATATTAGGCCTGCAAAAATGTAGAAAACTTTGGAGGCCCAAAAAAGGGGTTTACAGGCATCCTAGACCCCATAAAGTCCAGAAAATGTTGGTGGCCCATAAACTGTGTCAGAGAGCTCTGAATGTCCCAAAAACATTTGCAGTCTGAAAAGGGCATTAACCCGCATGCTAGACCCCTGAAATTCCCCAAAATATTTTGGCCACGAAAAATTCATCCTACACCCCTGAAAATTCAGAAAATGTTGGCAGCATAAAAAAGGCCTTAAAATACATATTAGGCCTCCAAAAATGTAGAAAACTGTGGAGGCCCAAAAAAGGGGTTTACAGGCATCCTAGACCCCCTAAAGTCCAGAAAATGTTGGTAGGCCAAAAACTGTGTCAGAGAGCTCTGAATGTCCCAAAAACATTTCCAGCTTGAAAAGGGCATTAACCCACATCCTAAACCCCTGAAATTCCCAAAAACATTTTTGGCCCGAAAAATGCATCCTACACCCCTGAAAGTTCAGAAACTGTTGGCAGCCACAAAAAGGCCTTAAAATGCATCTTATTCCTGCAAAAATCTTGATAACTTTGGAGGCCCAAAAAAGGGGTTTACATCCTAGACCCCATAAAGTCCAGAAAATGTTGGTGACCCGAAAACAGTGTCAGAGAGCTCTGCATGTCCCAAAAATATTTGCAGCCCGAAAAGGGCATTAATCCGCATCCTGGACCCCTGAAATTCCCCAAAATATTTTTGGCCCGAAAAATGCATCCTACATCCCTGAAAATTCAGAAAATGTTGGCAGCACAAAAAAGGCCTTAAAATACATATTAGGCCTGCAAAAATGTAGAAAACTTTGGAGGCCCAAAAAAGGGGTTTACAGGCATCCTAGACCCCCTAAAGTCCAGAAAATGTTGGTAGGCCAAAAACTGTGTCAGAGAGCTCTGAATGTCCCAAAAACGTTTGCAGCCTGAAAATGGCAGTAATCCGCATCCTGGCCCCCTGAAATTCCCCAAAATATTTTTGGCCCAAAAAATACATCCTACATCCCTGAAGTTCAGAAACTGTTGGCAGCACAAAACAGGCCTTAAAATACATATTAGGCCTGCAAAAATGTAGAAAACATTGGAGGCCCAAAAAAGGGGTTTACAGGCATCCTACACCCCCTAAAGTCCAGAAAATGTTGGCGGCCCAAAAACTGTGTCAGAGAGCTCTGAATGTCCCAAAAACATTTGCAGTCTGAAAAGGGCATTAACCCACATGCTAGACCCTTGAAATTCCCCAAAATATTTTGGCCACGAAAAATTCATCCTACACCCCTGAAAATTCAGAAAATGTTGGCAGCACAAAAAAGGTCTTAAAATACATACTAGGCCTCCAAAAATGTAGAAAACTTTGGAGGCCCAAAAAAGGGGTTTACAGGCATCCTAGACCCCCTAAAGTCCAGAAAATGTTGGTAGGCCAAAAACTGTGTCAGAGATCTGAATGTCCCAAAAACGTTTGCAGCCTGAAAAGGGCATTAACCCACATCCTAAACCCCTGAAAATTCCCAAAAACATTTTTGGCCCGAAAAATGCATCCTACACCCCTGAAAGTTCAGAAAATGTTGGCAGCCCCAAAAAGGCCTTAAAATGCATCTTATTCCTGCAAAAATCTTGATAACTTTGGAGGCCCAAAAAAGGGGTTTACAGGCATCCTAGACCCACTAAAGTCCAGAAAATGTTGGTTGGCCAAAAACTGTGTCAGGGAGCTCTGAATGTCCCAACAACATTTCCAGCCTGAAAAGGGCATTAACCCACATCCTAAACCCCTGAAATTCCCAAAAACATTTTTGGCCCGAAAAATGCATCCTACACCCCTGAAAGTTCAGAAAATGTTGGCAGCCCCAAAAAGGCCTTAAAATGCATCTTATTCCTGCAAAAATCTTGATAACTTTGGAGGCCCAAAAAAGGGGTTTACAGGCATCCTAGACCCCATAAAGTCCAGAAAATGTTGGTGGCCCATAAACTGTGTCAGAGAGCTCTGAATGTCCCAAAAACATTTGCAGTCTGAAAAGGGCATTAACCCGCATGCTAGACCCCTGAAATTCCCCAAAATATTTTGGCCACGAAAAATTCATCCTACACCCCTGAAAATTCAGAAAATGTTGGCAGCATAAAAAAGGCCTTAAAATACATATTAGGCCTCCAAAAATGTAGAAAACTGTGGAGGCCCAAAAAAGGGGTTTACAGGCATCCTAGACCCCCTAAAGTCCAGAAAATGTTGGTAGGCCAAAAACTGTGTCAGAGAGCTCTGAATGTCCCAAAAACATTTCCAGCCTGAAAAGGGCATTAACCCACATCCTAAACCCCTGAAATTCCCAAAAACATTTTTGGCCCGAAAAATGCATCCTACACCCCTGAAAGTTCAGAAACTGTTGGCAGCCACAAAAAGGCCTTAAAATGCATCTTATTCCTGCAAAAATCTTGATAACTTTGGAGGCCCAAAAAAGGGGTTTACATCCTAGACCCCATAAAGTCCAGAAAATGTTGGTGACCCGAAAACAGTGTCAGAGAGCTCTGAATGTCCCAAAAATATGTGCAGCCTGAAAAGGGCATTAATCCGCATCCTGGCCCCCTGAAATTCCCCAAAATATTTTTGGCCCAAAAAATGCATGCTATATCCCTGAAGTTCAGAAAATGTTGGCAGCACAAAACAGGCCTTAAAATACATATTAGGCCTGCAAAAATGTAGAAAACTTTGGAGGCCCAAAAAAGGGGTTTACAGGCATCCTAGACCCCATAAAGTCCAGAAAATGTTGGTGGCCCATAAACTGTGTCAGAGAGCTCTGAATGTCCCAAAAACATTTGCAGTCTGAAAAGGGCATTAACCCGCATGCTAGACCCCTGAAATTCCCCAAAATATTTTGGCCACGAAAAATTCATCCTACACCCCTGAAAATTCAGAAAATGTTGGCAGCATAAAAAAGGCCTTAAAATACATATTAGGCCTCCAAAAATGTAGAAAACTGTGGAGGCCCAAAAAAGGGGTTTACAGGCATCCTAGACCCCCTAAAGTCCAGAAAATGTTGGTAGGCCAAAAACTGTGTCAGAGAGCTCTGAATGTCCCAAAAACATTTCCAGCTTGAAAAGGGCATTAACCCACATCCTAAACCCCTGAAATTCCCAAAAACATTTTTGGCCCGAAAAATGCATCCTACACCCCTGAAAGTTCAGAAACTGTTGGCAGCCACAAAAAGGCCTTAAAATGCATCTTATTCCTGCAAAAATCTTGATAACTTTGGAGGCCCAAAAAAGGGGTTTACATCCTAGACCCCATAAAGTCCAGAAAATGTTGGTGACCCGAAAACAGTGTCAGAGAGCTCTGCATGTCCCAAAAATATTTGCAGCCCGAAAAGGGCATTAATCCGCATCCTGGACCCCTGAAATTCCCCAAAATATTTTTGGCCCGAAAAATGCATCCTACATCCCTGAAAATTCAGAAAATGTTGGCAGCACAAAAAAGGCCTTAAAATACATATTAGGCCTGCAAAAATGTAGAAAACTTTGGAGGCCCAAAAAAGGGGTTTACAGGCATCCTAGACCCCCTAAAGTCCAGAAAATGTTGGCGGCCCAAAAACTGTGTCAGAGAGCTCTGAATGTCCCAAAAACGCTTGCAGCCTGAAAAGGGCATTAACCCGCATGCTAGACCCCTGAAATTTCCCAAAATATTTTGGCCACGAAAAATTCATCCTACACCCCTGAAAGTTCAGAAAATGTTGGCAGCCCCACATCCTAAACCCCTGAAATTCCCAAAAACATTTTTGGCCCGAAAAATGCATCCTACACCCCTGAAAATTCAGAAAATGTTGGCAGCACAAAAAAGGCCGTAAAATACATATCAGGCCTCTAAAAATGTAGAAAACTTTGGAGGCCCAAAAAAGGGGTTTACAGGCATCCTAGACCCCCTAAAGTCCAGAAAATGTTGGTAGGCCAAAAACTGTGTCAGAGAGCTCTGAATGTCCCAAAAACGTTTGCAGCCTGAAAAGGGCATTAACCCACATCCTAAACCCCTGAAATTCCCAAAAACATTTTTGGCCCGAAAAATGCATCCTACACCCCTGAAAGTTCAGAAAATGTTGGCAGCCCCAAAAAGGCCTTAAAATGCATCTTATTCCTGCAAAAATCTTGATAATTTTGGAGGCCCAAAAAAGGGGTTTACATCCTAGACCCCATAAAGTCCAGAAAATGTTGGTGACCCGAAAACAGTGTCAGAGAGCTCTGAATGTCCCAAAAATATGTGCAGCCTGAAAAGGGCATTAATCCACATCCTGGCCCCCTGAAATTCCCCAAAATATTTTTGGCCCAAAAAATGCATCCTACGTCCCTGAAGTTCAGAAAATGTTGGCAGCACAAAAAAGGCCTTAAAATACATATTAGGCCTGCAAAAATGTAGAAAACTTTGGAGGCCCAAAAAAGGGGTTTACAGGCATCCTAGACCCCATAAAGTCCAGAACATGTTGGTGACCCAAAAACTGTGTCAGAGAGCTCTGAATGTCCCAAAAATATGTGCAGCCTGAAAAGGGCATTAATCCACATCCTGGCCCCCTGAAATTCCCCAAAATATTTTTGGCCCAACAAATGCATCCTACATCCCTGAAGTTCAGAAAATGTTGGCAGCACAAAACAGGCCTTAAAATACATATTAGGCCTGCAAACATGTCGAAAACTTTGGAGGCCCAAAAAAGGATTTTACAGGCATCCTAGACCCCCTAAAGTCCAGAAAATGTTGGCGGCCCAAAAACTGTGTCAGAGAGCTCTGAATGTCCCAAAAACGCTTGCAGCCTGAAAAGGGCATTAACCCGCATGCTAGACCCCTGAAATTTCCCAAAATATTTTGGCCACGAAAAATTCATCCTACACCCCTGAAAATTCAGAAAATGTTGGCAGCACAAAACAGACCTTAAAATACATATTAGGCCTGCAAAAATGTAGAAAACTTTGGAGGCCCAAAAAAGGGGTTTACAGGCATCCTAGACCCCCTAAAGTCCAGAAAATGTTGGCGGCACAAAAACTGTGTCAGAGAGCTCTGAATGTCCCAAAAACATTTGCAGTCTGAAAAGGACATTAACCCGCATGCTAGACCCCTGAAATTCCCCAAAATATTTTGGCCACAAAAAATTCATCCTACACCCCTGAAAATTCAGAAAATGTTGGCAGCACAAAAAAAGGCCTTAAAATACATATTAGGCCTCCATAAATGTAGAAAACTTTGGAGGCCCAAAAAAGGGGTTTACAGGCATCCTAGACCCCCTAAAGTCCAGAAAATGTTGGTGGCACAAAAACTGTGTCAGAGAGCTCTGAATGGCCCAAAAACTCTTGCAGCCTGAAAAGGGCATTAACCCGCATGCTAGACCCCTGAAATTTCCCAAAATATTTTGGCCACGAAAAATTCATCCTACACCCCTGAAAGTTCAGAAAATGTTGGCAGCCCCAAAAAGGCCCTAAAATGCATCTTATTCCTGCAAAAATCTTGATAACTTTGGAGGCCCAAAAAAGGGGTTTACAGGCATCCTAGACCCCCTAAAGTCCAGAAAATGTTGGTAGGCCAAAAACTGTGTCAGAGAGCTCTGAATGTCCCAAAAACGTTTGCAGCCTGAAAATGGCAGTAATCCGCATCCTGGCCCCCTGAAATTCCCCAAAATATTTTTGGCCCAAAAAATACATCCTACATCCCTGAAGTTCAGAAACTGTTGGCAGCACAAAACAGGCCTTAAAATACATATTAGGCCTGCAAAAATGTAGAAAACATTGGAGGCCCAAAAAAGGGGTTTACAGGCATCCTACACCCCCTAAAGTCCAGAAAATGTTGGCGGCCCAAAAACTGTGTCAGAGAGCTCTGAATGTCCCAAAAACATTTGCAGTCTGAAAAGGGCATTAACCCACATGCTAGACCCTTGAAATTCCCCAAAATATTTTGGCCACGAAAAATTCATCCTACACCCCTGAAAATTCAGAAAATGTTGGCAGCACAAAAAAGGTCTTAAAATACATACTAGGCCTCCAAAAATGTAGAAAACTTTGGAGGCCCAAAAAAGGGGTTTACAGGCATCCTAGACCCCCTAAAGTCCAGAAAATGTTGGTAGGCCAAAAACTGTGTCAGAGAGCTCTGAATGTCCCAAAAACGTTTGCAGCCTGAAAAGGGCATTAACCCACATCCTAAACCCCTGAAAATTCCCAAAAACATTTTTGGCCCAAAAAATGCATCCTACACCCCTGAAAGTTCAGAAAATGTTGGCAGCCCCAAAAAGGCCTTAAAATGCATCTTATTCCTGCAAAAATCTTGATAACTTTGGAGGCCCAAAAAAGGGGTTTACAGGCATCCTAGACCCACTAAAGTCCAGAAAATGTTGGTTGGCCAAAAACTGTGTCAGGGAGCTCTGAATGTCCCAACAACATTTCCAGCCTGAAAAGGGCATTAACCCACATCCTAAACCCCTGAAATTCCCAAAAACATTTTTGGCCCGAAAAATGCATCCTACACCCCTGAAAGTTCAGAAAATGTTGGCAGCCCCAAAAAGGCCTTAAAATGCATCTTATTCCTGCAAAAATCTTGATAACTTTGGAGGCCCAAAAAAGGGGTTTACATCCTAGACCCCATAAAGTCCAGAAAATGTTGGTGACCCGAAAACAGTGTCAGAGAGCTCTGAATGTCCCAAAAATATGTGCAGCCTGAAAAGGGCATTAATCCGCATCCTGGCCCCCTGAAATTCCCCAAAATATTTTTGGCCCAAAAAATGCATGCTATATCCCTGAAGTTCAGAAAATGTTGGCAGCACAAAACAGGCCTTAAAATACATATTAGGCCTGCAAAAATGTAGAAAACTTTGGAGGCCCAAAAAAGGGGTTTACAGGCATCCTAGACCCCATAAAGTCCAGAAAATGTTGGTGGCCCATAAACTGTGTCAGAGAGCTCTGAATGTCCCAAAAACCTTTGCAGTCTGAAAAGGGCATTAACCCGCATGCTAGACCCCTGAAATTCCCCAAAATATTTTGGCCACGAAAAATTCATCCTACACCCCTGAAAATTCAGAAAATGTTGGCAGCATAAAAAAGGCCTTAAAATACATATTAGGCCTCCAAAAATGTAGAAAACTGTGGAGGCCCAAAAAAGGGGTTTACAGGCATCCTAGACCCCCTAAAGTCCAGAAAATGTTGGTAGGCCAAAAACTGTGTCAGAGAGCTCTGAATGTCCCAAAAACATTTCCAGCCTGAAAAGGGCATTAACCCACATCCTAAACCCCTGAAATTCCCAAAAACATTTTTGGCCCGAAAAATGCATCCTACACCCCTGAAAGTTCAGAAACTGTTGGCAGCCACAAAAGGCCTTAAAATGCATCTTATTCCTGCAAAAATCTTGATAACTTTGGAGGCCCAAAAAAGGGGTTTACATCCTAGACCCCATAAAGTCCAGAAAATGTTGGTGACCCGAAAACAGTGTCAGAGAGCTCTGCATGTCCCAAAAATATTTGCAGCCCGAAAAGGGCATTAATCCGCATCCTGGCCCCCTGAAATTCCCCAAAATATTTTTGGCCCGAAAAATGCATCCTACATCCCTGAAAATTCAGAAAAAGTTGGCAGCACAAAAAAGGCCTTAAAATACATATTAGGCCTGCAAAAATGTAGAAAACTTTGGAGGCCCAAAAAAGGGGTTTACAGGCATCCTAGACCCCCTAAAGTCCAGAAAATGTTGGCGGCCCAAAAACTGTGTCAGAGAGCTCTGAATGTCCCAAAAACGCTTGCAGCCTGAAAAGGGCATTAACCCGCATGCTAGACCCCTGAAATTTCCCAAAATATTTTGGCCACGAAAAATTCATCCTACACCCCTGAAAGTTCAGAAAATGTTGGCAGCCCCACATCCTAAACCCCTGAAATTCCCAAAAACATTTTTGGCCCGAAAAATGCATCCTACACCCCTGAAAATTCAGAAAATGTTGGCAGCACAAAAAAAGGCCGTAAAATACATATCAGGCCTCTAAAAATGTAGAAAACTTTGGAGGCCCAAAAAAGGGGTTTACAGGCATCCTAGACCCCCTAAAGTCCAGAAAATGTTGGTAGGCCAAAAACTGTGTCAGAGAGCTCTGAATGTCCCAAAAACGTTTGCAGCCTGAAAAGGGCATTAACCCACATCCTAAACCCCTGAAATTCCCAAAAACATTTTTGGCCCGAAAAATGCATCCTACACCCCTGAAAGTTCAGAAAATGTTGGCAGCCCCAAAAAGGCCTTAAAATGCATCTTATTCCTGCAAAAATCTTGATAACTTTGGAGGCCCAAAAAAGGGGTTTACATCCTAGACCCCATAAAGTCCAGAAAATGTTGGTGACCCGAAAACAGTGTCAGAGAGCTCTGAATGTCCCAAAAACGCTTGCAGCCTGAAAAGGGCATTAACCCGCATGCTAGACCCCTGAAATTTCCCAAAATATTTTGGCCACGAAAAATTCATCCTACACCCCTGAAAATTCAGAAAATGTTGGCAGCACAAAACAGACCTTAAAATACATATTAGGCCTGCAAAAATGTAGAAAACTTTGGAGGCCCAAAAAAGGGGTTTACAGGCATCCTAGACCCCCTAAAGTCCAGAAAATGTTGGCGGCACAAAAACTGTGTCAGAGAGCTCTGAATGTCCCAAAAACATTTGCAGTCTGAAAAGGGCATTAACCCGCATGCTAGACCCCTGAAATTCCCCAAAATATTTTGGTCACGAAAAATTCATCCTACACCTCTGAAAATTCAGAAAATGTTGGCAGCACAAAAAAAGGCCTTAAAATACATATTAGGCCTCCATAAATGTAGAAAACTTTGGAGGCCCAAAAAAGGGGTTTACAGGCATCCTAGACCCCCTAAAGTCCAGAAAATGTTGGTGGCACAAAAACTGTGTCAGAGAGCTCTGAATGGCCCAAAAACTCTTGCAGCCTGAAAAGGGCATTAACCCGCATCCTAGAGCCCTGAAATTCCTAAAAACATTTATGGCCCGAAAAATGCATCCTACACCCCTTAAAGTTCAGAAAATGTTGGCAGCCCAAAAAATGCCTTAAAATGCATCTTATTCCTGCAATAATCTTTAAAACTTTGGAGGCCCAAAAAAGGGGTTTGCAGGCATCCTAGACCCCATAAAGTCCAGAAAATGTTGGTGGCCCATAAACTGTGTCAGAGAGCTCTGAATGTCCCAAAAACATTTGCAGTCTGAAAAGGGCACTAACCCGGAAGCTAGACCCTTGAAATTCCACAAAATATTTTGGCCATGAAAAATTCATCCTACACCCCTGAAAATTCAGAAAATGTTGGCAACACAAAAAAGGCCTTAAAATACATATTAGGCCTCCAAAAATGTAGAAAACTGTGGAGGCCCAAAAAAGGGGTTTACAGGCATCCTAGACCCCCTAAAGTCCAGAAAATGTTGGTAGGCCAAAAACTGTGTCAGAGAGCTCTGAATGTCCCAAAAACCTTTGCAGTCTGAAAAGGGCATTAACCCGCATGCTAGACCCCTGAAATTCCCCAAAATATTTTGGCCACGAAAAATTCATCCTACACCCCTGAAAATTCAGAAAATGTTGGCAGCATAAAAAAGGCCTTAAAATACATATTAGGCCTCCAAAAATGTAGAAAACTGTGGAGGCCCAAAAAAGGGGTTTACAGGCATCCTAGACCCCCTAAAGTCCAGAAAATGTTGGTAGGCCAAAAACTGTGTCAGAGAGCTCTGAATGTCCCAAGAACATTTCCAGCCTGAAAAGGGCATTAACCCACATCCTAAACCCCTGAAATTCCCAAAAATATTTTTGGCCCGAAAAATGCATCCTACACCCCTGAAAGTTCAGAAACTGTTGGCAGCCACAAAAAGGCCTTAAAATGCATCTTATTCCTGCAAAAATCTTGATAACTTTGGAGGCCCAAAAAAGGGGTTTACATCCTAGACCCCATAAAGTCCAGAAAATGTTGGTGACCCGAAAACAGTGTCAGAGAGCTCTGCATGTCCCAAAAATATTTGCAGCCCGAAAAGGGCATTAATCCGCATCCTGGCCCCCTGAAATTCCCCAAAATATTTTTGGCCCGAAAAATGCATCCTACATCCCTGAAAATTCAGAAAATGTTGGCAGCACAAAAAAGGCCTTAAAATACATATTAGGCCTGCAAAAATGTAGAAAACTTTGGAGGCCCAAAAAAGGGGTTTACAGGCATCCTAGACCCCCTAAAGTCCAGAAAATGTTGGCGGCCCAAAAACTGTGTCAGAGAGCTCTGAATGTCCCAAAAACGCTTGCAGCCTGAAAAGGGCATTAACCCGCATGCTAGACCCCTGAAATTTCCCAAAATATTTTGGCCACGAAAAATTCATCCTACACCCCTGAAAGTTCAGAAAATGTTGGCAGCCCCACATCCTAAACCCCTGAAATTCCCAAAAACATTTTTGGCCCGAAAAATGCATCCTACACCCCTGAAAATTCAGAAAATGTTGGCAGCACAAAAAAAGGCCGTAAAATACATATCAGGCCTCTAAAAATGTAGAAAACTTTGGAGGCCCAAAAAAGGGGTTTACAGGCATCCTAGACCCCCTAAAGTCCAGAAAATGTTGGTAGGCCAAAAACTGTGTCAGAGAGCTCTGAATGTCCCAAAAACGTTTGCAGCCTGAAAAGGACATTAACCCACATCCTAAACCCCTGAAATTCCCAAAAACATTTTTGGCCCGAAAAATGCATCCTACACCCCTGAAAGTTCAGAAAATGTTGGCAGCCCCAAAAAGGCCTTAAAATGCATCTTATTCCTGCAAAAATCTTGATAACTTTGGAGGCCCAAAAAAGGGGTTTACATCCTAGACCCCATAAAGTCCAGAAAATGTTGGTGACCCGAAAACAGTGTCAGAGAGCTCTGAATGTCCCAAAAACGCTTGCAGCCTGAAAAGGGCATTAACCCGCATGCTAGACCCCTGAAATTTCCCAAAATATTTTGGCCACGAAAAATTCATCCTACACCCCTGAAAATTCAGAAAATGTTGGCAGCACAAAACAGACCTTAAAATACATATTAGGCCTGCAAAAATGTAGAAAACTTTGGAGGCCCAAAAAAGGGGTTTACAGGCATCCTAGACCCCCTAAAGTCCAGAAAATGTTGGCGGCACAAAAACTGTGTCAGAGAGCTCTGAATGTCCCAAAAACATTTGCAGTCTGAAAAGGGCATTAACCCGCATGCTAGACCCCTGAAATTCCCCAAAATATTTTGGTCACGAAAAATTCATCCTACACCCCTGAAAATTCAGAAAATGTTGGCAGCACAAAAAAAGGCCTTAAAATACATATTAGGCCTCCATAAATGTAGAAAACTTTGGAGGCCCAAAAAAGGGGTTTACAGGCATCCTAGACCCCCTAAAGTCCAGAAAATGTTGGTGGCACAAAAACTGTGTCAGAGAGCTCTGAATGGCCCAAAAACTCTTGCAGCCTGAAAAGGGCATTAACCCGCATCCTAGAGCCCTGAAATTCCTAAAAACATTTATGGCCCGAAAAATGCATCCTACACCCCTTAAAGTTCAGAAAATGTTGGCAGCCCAAAAAATGCCTTAAAATGCATCTTATTCCTGCAATAATCTTTAAAACTTTGGAGGCCCAAAAAAGGGGTTTGCAGGCATCCTAGACCCCATAAAGTCCAGAAAATGTTGGTGGCCCATAAACTGTGTCAGAGAGCTCTGAATGTCCCAAAAACATTTGCAGTCTGAAAAGGGCACTAACCCGGAAGCTAGACCCTTGAAATTCCACAAAATATTTTGGCCATGAAAAATTCATCCTACACCCCTGAAAATTCAGAAAATGTTGGCAACACAAAAAAGGCCTTAAAATACATATTAGGCCTCCAAAAATGTAGAAAACTTTGGAGGCCCAAAAAAGGGGTTTACAGGCATCCTAGACCCCCTAAAGTCCAGAAAATGTTGGTAGGCCAAAAACTGTGTCAGAGAGCTCCGAATGTCCCAAAAACGTTTGCAGCCTGAAAAGGGCATTAACCCACATCCTAATCCCCTGAAATTCCCAAAAACATTTTTGGCCCGAAAAATGCATCCTACACCCTTGAAAGTCCAGAAAATGTTGGCAGCCCCAAAAAGGCCTTAAAATGCATCTTATTCCTGCAAAAATCTTGATAACTTTGGAGGCCCAAAAAAGGGGTTTACATTCTAGACCTCATAAAGTCCAGAAAATGTTGGTGACCCGAAAACAGTGTCAGAGAGCTCTGAATGTCCCAAAAACATTTGCAGTCTGAAAAGGGCATTAACCCGCATGCTAGACCCCTGAAATTTCCCAAAATATTTTGGCCACAAAAAATTCATCCTACACCCCTGAAAATTCAGAAAATGTTGGCAGCACAAAAAAGGCCTTAAAATACATATTAGGCCTCCAAAAATGTACAAAACTTTGGAGGCCCAAAAAAGGGGTTTACAGGCATCCTAGACCCCCTAAAGTCCAGAAAATGTTGGTAGGCCAAAAACTGTGTCAGAGAGCTCTGAATGTCCCAAAAACATTTGCAGCCTGAAAAGGGCATTAACCCACATCCTAAACCCCTGAAATTCCCAAAAACATTTATCGCCCGAAAAATGCATCCTACACCCCTTAAAGTTCAGAAAATGTTGGCAGCCCAAAAAATGCCTTAAAATGCATCTTATTCCTGCAATAATCTTTAAAACTTTGGAGGCCCAAAAAAGGGGTTTGCAGGCATCCTAGACCCCCTAAAGTCCAGAAAATGTTGGTAGGCCAAAAACTGTGTCAGAGAGCTCTGAATGTCCCAAAAACATTTGCAGCCTGAAAAGGGCATAACCTACATCCTAAACCCCTGAAATTCCCAAAAACATTTTTGGCCCGAAAAATGCATCCTACAGCCCTGAAAGTTCTGAAAATGTTGGCAGCCCCAAAAAGGCCTTAAAATGCATCTTATTCCTGCAAAAATCTTGATAACTTTGGAGGCCCAAAAAAGGGGTTTACATCCTAGACCCCATAAAGTCCAGAAAATGTTGGTGACCCGAAAACAGTGTCAGAGAGCTCTGAATGTCCCAAAAACATTTGCAGTCTGAAAAGGGCATTAACCCGCATGCTAGACCCCTGAAATTTCCCAAAATATTTTGGCCACGAAAAATTCATCCTACACCCCTGAAAATTCAGAAAATGTTGGCAGCACAAAAAAAGGCCTTAAAATACATATTAGGCCTCCAAAAATGTAGAAAACTTTGGAGGCCCAAAACAGGGGTTTACAGGCATCCTAGACCCCCAAAACTCCAGAAAATGTTGGTAGGCCAAAAACTGTGTCAGAGAGCTCTGGATGTCCCAAAAACGTTTGCAGCCTGTAAAGGGCATTAACCCACATTCTAAACCCCTGAAATTCCCAAAAACATTTTTGGCCCGAAAAATGCATCCTACACCCCTGAAAGTTCAGAAAATGTTGGCAGCCCCAAAAAGGCCTTAAAATGCCACTTATTCCTGAAAAAATCTTGATAACTTTGGAGGCCCGAAAAAGGGTTTACATCCTAGTCCCCATAAAGTCCAGAAAATGTTGGTGACCCGAAAACAGTGTCAGAGAGCTCTGAATGTCCCAGAAATATTTGCAGCCGGAAAAGGGCATTAATCCGCATCCTGGCACCCTGAAATTCCCCAAAATATTTTTGGCCCAAAAAATGCATCCTACATCCCTGAAGTTCAGAAAATGTTGGCAGCACAAAACAGGCCTTAAAATACATATTAGGCCTGCAAAAATGTAGAAAACTTTGGAGGCCCAAAAAAGGGGTTTACAGGCATCCTAGACCCCCTAAAGTCCAGAAAATGTTGGCGGCCCAAAAACTGTGTCAGAGAGCTCTGAATGTCCCAAAAACATTTGCAGTCTGAAAAGGGCATTAACCCGCATGCTAGACCCCTGAAATTCCCCAAAATATTTTGGCCACGAAAAATTCATCCTACACCCCTGAAAATTCAGAAAATGTTGGCAGCACAAAAAAAGGCCTTAAAATACATATTAGGCCTCCATAAATGTAGAAAACTTTGGAGGCCCAAAAAAGGGGTTTACAGGCATCCTAGACCCCCTAAAGTCCAGAAAATGTTGGTGGCACAAAAACTGTGTCAGAGAGCTCTGAATGGCCCAAAAACTCTTGCAGCCTGAAAAGGGCATTAACCCACATCCTAGACCCCTGAAATTCCTAAAACATTTATGGCCCGAAAAATGCATCCTACACCCCTTAAAGTTCAGAAAATGTTGGCAGCCCCAAAAAGGCCTTAAAATGCATCTTATTCCTGCAAAAATCTTGATAACTTTGGAGGCCCGAAAAAGGGTTTACATCCTAGTCCCCATAAAGTCCAGAAAATGTTGGTGACCCGAAAACAGTGTCAGAGAGCTCTGAATGTCCCAGAAATATTTGCAGCCGGAAAAGGGCATTAATCCGCATCCTGGCACCCTGAAATTCCCCAAAATATTTTTGGCCCAAAAAATGCATCCTACATCCCTGAAGTTCAGAAAATGTTGGCAGCACAAAACAGGCCTTAAAATACATATTAGGCCTGCAAAAATGTAGAAAACTTTGGAGGCCCAAAAAAGGGGTTTACAGGCATCCTAGACCCCCTAAAGTCCAGAAAATGTTGGCGGCCCAAAAACTGTGTCAGAGAGCTCTGAATGTCCCAAAAACATTTGCAGTCTGAAAAGGGCATTAACCCGCATGCTAGACCCCTGAAATTCCCCAAAATATTTTGGCCACGAAAAATTCATCCTACACCCCTGAAAATTCAGAAAATGTTGGCAGCACAAAAAAAGGCCTTAAAATACATATTAGGCCTCCATAAATGTAGAAAACTTTGGAGGCCCAAAAAAGGGGTTTACAGGCATCCTAGACCCCCTAAAGTCCAGAAAATGTTGGTGGCACAAAAACTGTGTCAGAGAGCTCTGAATGGCCCAAAAACTCTTGCAGCCTGAAAAGGGCATTAACCCACATCCTAGACCCCTGAAATTCCTAAAACATTTATGGCCCGAAAAATGCATCCTACACCCCTTAAAGTTCAGAAAATGTTGGCAGCCCCAAAAAGGCCTTAAAATGCATCTTATTCCTGCAAAAATCTTGATAACTTTGGAGGCCCAAAAAAGGGGTTTACATCCTAGACCCCATAAAGTCCAGAACATGTTGGTGACCCGAAAACAGTGTCAGAGAGCTCTGAATGTCCCAAAAACATTTGCAGTCTGAAAAGGGCATTAACCCGCATGCTAGACCCCTGAAATTTCCCAAAATATTTTGGCCACGAAAAATTCATCCTAGACCCCCAAAACTCCAGAAAATGTTGGTAGGCCAAAAACTGTGTCAGAGAGCTCTGGGTGTCCCAAAAACGTTTGCAGCCTGAAAAGGGCATTAACCCACATCCTAAACCCCTGAAATTCCCAAAAACATTTTTGGCCCGAAAAATGCATCCTACACCCCTGAAAGTTCAGAAAATGTTGGCAGCCCCAAAAAGGCCTTAAAATGCATCTTATTCCTGAAAAAATCTTGATAACTTTGGAGGCCCGAAAAAGGGTTTACATCCTAGACCCCATAAAGTCCAGAAAATGTTGGTGACCCGAAAACAGTGTCAGAGAGCTCTGAATGTCCCAAAAATATTTGCAGCCTGAAAAGGGCATTAATCCACATCCTGGCACCCTGAAATTCTCCAAAATATTTTTGGCCCAAAAAATGCATCCTACATCCCTGAAGTTCAGAAAATGTTGGCAGCACAAAACAGGCCTTAAAATACATATTAGGCCTGCAAAAATGTAGAAAACTTTGGAGGCCCAAAAAAGGGGTTTACAGGCATCCTAGACCCCCTAAAGTCCAGAAAATGTTGGTGGCACAAAAACTGTGTCAGAGAGCTCTGAATGGCCCAAAAACTCTTGCAGCCTGAAAAGGGCATTAACACACATCCTAGACCCCTGAAATTCCTAAAAACATTTATGGCCCGAAAAATGCATCCTACACCCCTTAAAGTTCAGAAAATGTTGGCAGCCCCAAAAAGGCCTTAAAATGCATCTTATTCCTGCAAAAATCTTGATAACTTTGGAGGCCCAAAAAAGGGGTTTACATCCTAGACCCCATAAAGTCCAGAAAATGTTGGTGACCCGAAAACAGTGTCAGAGAGCTCTGAATGTCCCAAAAATATGTGCAGCCTGAAAAGGGCATTAATCCGCATCCTGGCCCCCTGAAATTCCCCAAAATATTTTTGGCCCAAAAAATGCATCCTATATCCCTGAAGTTCAGAAAATGTTGGCAGCACAAAACAGGCCTTATAATACACATTAGGCCTGCAAAAATGTAGAAAACTTTGGAGGCCCAAAAAAGGGGTTTACAGGCATCCTAGACCCCATAAAGTCCAGAAAATGTTGGTGGCCCATACACTGTGTCAGAGAGCTCTGAATGTCCCAAAAACATTTGCAGTCTGAAAAGGGCATTAACCCGCATGCTAGACCCCTGAAATTCCCCAAAATATTTTGGCCACGAAAAATTCATCCTACACCCCTGAAAATGCAGAAAATGTTGGCAGCATAAAAAAGGCCTTCAAATTCATATTAGGCCTCCAAAAATGTAGAAAACTGTGGAGGCCCAAAAAAGGGGTTTACAGGCATCCTAGACCCCCTAAAGTCCAGAAAATGTTGGTAGGCCAAAAACTGTGTCAGAGAGCTCTTAATGTCCCAAAAACGTTTGCAGCCTGAAAAGGGCATTAACCCATACCCTAATCCCCTGAAATTCCCAAAAACATTTTTGGCCCGAAAAATGCATCCTACACCCTTGAAAGTCCAGAAAATGTTGGCAGCCCCAAAAAGACCTAAAAATGCATCTTATTCCTGCAAAAATCTTGATAACTTTGGAGGCCCAAAAAAGGGGTTTACATCCTAGACCCCATAAAGTCCAGAAAATGTTGGTGACCCAAAAACTGTGTCAGAGAGCTCTGGATGTCCCAAAAATATTTGCAGCCTGAAAAGGGCATTAATCCGCATCCTGGCCCCCTGAAATTCCCCAAAATATTTTTGGCCCAAAAAATGCATCCTACATCCCTGAAGTTCAGAAAATGTTGGCAGCACAAAACAGGCCTTAAAATACATATTAGGCCTGCAAAAATGTAGAAAACTTTGGAGGCCCAAAAAAGGGGTTTACAGGCATCCTAGATCCCCTAAAGTCCAGAAAATGTTGGCGGTCCAAAAACTGTGTCAGAGAGCTCTGAATGTCCCAAAAACATTTGCAGTCTGAAAAGGGCATTAACCCGCATGCTAGACCCCTGAAATTCCCCAAAATATTTTGGCCATGAAAAATTCATCCTACACCCCTGAAAATTCAGAAAATGTTGGCAGCATAAAAAAGGCCTTAAAATACATATTAGGCCTCCAAAAATGTAGAAAACTGTGGAGGCCCAAAAAAGGGGTTTACAGGCATCCTAGACCCCCTAAAGTCCAGAAAATGTTGGTAGGCCAAAAGCTGTGTCAGAGAGCTCTGAATGTCCCAAAAACATTTCCAGCCTGAAAAGGGCATTAACCCACATTCTAAACCCCTGAAATTCCCAAAAACATTTTTGGCCCGAAAAATGCATCCTACACCCCTGAAAGTTCAGAAAATGTTGGCAGCCCCAAAAAGGCCTTAAAATGCATCTTATTCCTGCAAAAATCTTGATAACTTTGGAGGCCCAAAAAAGGGGTTTACATCCTAAACCCCATAAAGTCCAGAAAATGTTGGTGACCCGAAAACAGTGTCAGAGAGCTCTGAATGTCCCAAAAATATTTGCAGCCTGAAAAGGGCATTAATCCGCATCCTGGCGACCTGAAATTCCCCAAAATATTTTTGGCCCGAAAAATGCATCCTACATCCCTGAAGTTCAGAAAATGTTGGCAGCACAAAACAGGCCTTAAAATACATATTAGGCCTGCAAAAATGTAGAAAACTTTGGCGGCCCAAAAAAGTGGTTTACAGGCATCCTAGACCCTCTATAGTCCAGAAAATGTTGGCGACCCAAAAACTGTGTCAGAGAGCTCTGAATGTCCCAAAAACATTTGCAGTCTGAAAAGGGCACTAACCCGCAAGCTAGACCCTTGAAATTCCACAAAATATTTTGGCCATGAAAAATTCATCCCTACACCCCTGAAAATTCAGAAAATGTTGGCAACACAAAAAAAGGCCTTAAAATACATATTAGGCCTCCAAAAATGTAGAAAACTTTGGAGGCCCAAAAAAGGGGTTTACAGGCATCCTAGACCCCCAAAGTCCAGAAAATGTTGGTAGGCCAAAAACTGTGTCAGAGAGCTCTGAATGTCCCAAAAACATTTGCAGCCTGAAAAGGGCATTAACCCACATCCTAAACCCCTGAAATTCCCAAAAACATGTTTGGCCCGAAAAATGCATCCTAGACCCCTGAAAGTTCAGAAAATGTTGGCAGCCCCAAAAAGGCCTTAAAATGCATCTTATTCCTGTAAAAATCTTGATAACTTTGGAGGCCCAAAAAAGGGGTTTACATCCTAGACCTCATAAAGTCCAGAAAATGTTGGTGACCCGAAAACAGTGTCCGAGAGCTCTGAATGTCCCAAAAACATTTGCAGTCTGAAAAGGGCATTAAGCCGCATGCTAGACCCCTGAAATTCCCCAAAATATTTTGGCCACGAAATATTCATCCTACACCCCTGAAAATTCAGAAAATGTTGGCAGCACAAAAAAGGCCTTAAAATACATATTAGGCCTGCAAAAATGTAGAAAACTTTGGAGGTCCAAAAAAGGGGTTTACAGGCATCCTAGACCCCCTAAAGTCCAGAAAATGTTGGTGGCCCGAAAACAGTGTCAGAGAGCTCTGAATGTCCCAAAAATATTTGCAGCCTGAACAGGGCATTAACCCGCATCGTAGACCCCTGAAATTCCTAAAAACATCTATGGCCCGAAAAATGCATCCTACACCCCTTAAAGTTCAGAAAATGTCGGCAGCCCAAAAAATGCCTTAAAATGCATCTTATTCCTGCAATAATTTTTAAAACTTTGGAGGCACAAAAAAGGGGTTTGCAGGCATCCTAGACCCCATAAAGTCCAGAAAATGTTGGTGGCCCATAAACTGTGTCAGAGAGCTCTGAATGTACCAAAAACATTTGCAGTCTGAAAAGGGCATTAAGCCGCATGCTAGACCCCTGAAATTCCCCAAAATATTTTGGCCACGAAAAATTCATCCTACACCCCTGAAAATTCAGAAAATGTTGGCAGCACAAAAAAGGCCTTAAAATACATATTAGGCCTCCAAAAATGTAGAAAACTTTGGAGGCCCAAAAAAGGGGTTTACAGGCATCCTAGACCCCCTAAAGTCCAGAAAATGTTGGCGGCCCAAAAACTGTGTCAGAGAGCTCTGAATGTCCCAAAAACATTTGCAGCCTGAAAAGGGCATTAATCCACATCCTAAACCCCTGAAATTCCCAAAAACATTTTTGGCCCGAAAAATGCATCCTACACCCCTGAAAGTTCTGAAAATGTTGGCAGCCCCCAAAAGGCCTTAAAATGCATCTTATTCCTGCAAAAATCTTGATAACTTTGGAGGCCCAAAAAAGGGGTTTACATCCTAGACCCCATAAAGTCCAGAACATGTTGGTGACCCGAAAACAGTGTCAGAGAGCTCTGAATGTCCCAAAAATATGTGCAGCCTGAAAAGGGCATTAATCCACATCCTGGCCCCCTGAAATTCCCCAAAATATTTTTGGCCCAAAAAATGCATCCTACATCCCTGAAGTTCAGAAAATGTTGGCAGCACAAAACAGGCCTTAAAATACATATTAGGCCTGGAAAAATGTAGAAAACTTTGGAGGCCCAAAAAAGAGGTTTACAGGCATCCTAGACCCCCTAAAGTCCAGAAAATGTTGGCGGCCCAAAAACTGTGTCAGAGAGCTCTGAATGTCCCAAAAACGCTTGCAGCCTGAAAAGGGCATTAACCCGCATGCTAGACCCCTAAAATTTCCCAAAATATTTTGGCCATGAAAAATTCATCCTACACCCCTGAAAATTCAGAAAATGTTGGCAGCACAAAAAAGGCCTTAAAATACATATTAGGCCTCCAAAAATGTAGAAAACTTTGGAGGCCCAAAAAAGGGGTTTACAGGCATCCTAGACCCCCTAAAGTCCAGAAAATGTTGGTAGGCCAAAAACTGTGTCAGAGAGCTCTGAATGTCCCAAAAACGTTTGCAGCCTGAAAAGGGCATTAACCCACATCCTAAACCCCTGAAATTCCCAAAAACATTTTTGGCCCGAAAAATGCATCCTACACCCCTGAAAGTTCAGAAAATGTTGGCAGCCCCAAAAAGGCCTTAAAATGCTTTTTATTCCTGCAAAAATCTTGATAACTTTGGAGGCCCAAAAAAGGGGTTTACATCCTAGACCCCATAAAGTCCAGAAAATGTTGGTGACCCGAAAACAGTGTCAGAGAGCTCTGAATGTCCCAAAAATATTTGCAGCCTGAAAAGGGCATTAATCCGCATCCTGGCCCCCTGAAATTCCCCAAAGTATTTTTGGCCCGAAAAATGCATCCTACATCCCTGAAGTTCAGAAAATGTTGGCAGCACAAAACAGGCCTTAAGAAAATGTTGGCAGCACAAAACAGGCCTTAAAATACATATTAGGCCTGCAAAAATGTAGAAAACTTTGGAGGCCCAAAAAAGGGGTTTACATTCATCCTAGACCCACTAAAGTCCAGAAAATGTTGGCGGCCCAAAAACTGTGTCAGAGAGCTCTGAATGTCCCAAAAACATTTGCAGTCTGAAAAGGGCATTAACCCGCATGCTAGACCCCTGAAATTTCCCAAAATATTTTGGCCACGAAAAATTCATCCTAGACCCCCAAAACTCCAGAAAATGTTGGTAGGCCAAAAGCTGTGTCAGAGAGCTGTGGATGTCCCAAAAACGTTTGCAGCCTGAAAAGGGCATTAACCCACATCCTAAACCCCTGAAATTCCCAAAAACATTTTTGGCCCGAAAAATGCATCCTACACCCCTGAAAGTTCAGAAAATGTTGGCAGCCCCAAAAAGGCCTTAAAATGCATCTTATTCCTGAAAAAATCTTGATAACTTTGGAGGCCCGAAAAAGGGTTTACATCCTAGACCCCATAAAGTCCAGAAAATGTTGGTGACCCGAAAACAGTGTCAGAGAGCTCTGAATGTCCCAAAAATATTTGCAGCCTGAAAAGGGCATTAATCCGCATCCTGGCACCCTGAAATTCTCCAAAATATTTTTGGCCCAAAAAATGCATCCTACATCCCTGAAGTTCAGAAAATGTTGGCAGCACAAAACAGGCCTTAAAATACATATTAGGCCTGCAAAAATGTAGAAAACTTTGGAGGCCCAAAAAAGGGGTTTACAGGCATCCTAGACCCCCTAAAGTCCAGAAAATGTTGGCGGCCCAAAAACTGTGTCAGAGAGCTCTGAATGTCCCAAAAACATTTGCAGTCTGAAAAGGGCATTAACCCGCATGCTAGACCCCTGAAATTCCCCAAAATATTTTGGCCACGAAAAATTCATCCTACACCCCTGAAAATTCAGAAAATGTTGGCAGCACAAAAAAAGGCCTTAAAATACATATTAGGCCTCCATAAATGTAGAAAACTTTGGAGGCCCAAAAAAGGGGTTTACAGGCATCCTAGACCCCCTAAAGTCCAGAAAATGTTGGTGGCACAAAAACTGTGTCAGAGAGCTCTGAATGGCCCAAAAACTCTTGCAGCCTGAAAAGGGCATTAACACACATCCTAGACCCCTGAAATTCCTAAAAACATTTATGGCCCGAAAAATGCATCCTACACCCCTTAAAGTTCAGAAAATGTTGGCAGCCCCAAAAAGGCCTTAAAATGCATCTTATTCCTGCAAAAATCTTGATAACTTTGGAGGCCCAAAAAAGGGGTTTACATCCTAGACCCCATAAAGTCCAGAAAATGTTGGTGACCCGAAAACAGTGTCAGAGAGCTCTGAATGTCCCAAAAATATGTGCAGCCTGAAAAGGGCATTAATCCGCATCCTGGCCCCCTGAAATTCCCCAAAATATTTTTGGCCCAAAAAATGCATCCTATATCCCTGAAGTTCAGAAAATGTTGGCAGCACAAAACAGGCCTTATAATACACATTAGGCCTGCAAAAATGTAGAAAACTTTGGAGGCCCAAAAAAGGGGTTTACAGGCATCCTAGACCCCATAAAGTCCAGAAAATGTTGGTGGCCCATACACTGTGTCAGAGAGCTCTGAATGTCCCAAAAACATTTGCAGTCTGAAAAGGGCATTAACCCGCATGCTAGACCCCTGAAATTCCCCAAAATATTTTGGCCACGAAAAATTCATCCTACACCCCTGAAAATTCAGAAAATGTTGGCAGCATAAAAAAGGCCTTCAAATTCATATTAGGCCTCCAAAAATGTAGAAAACTGTGGAGGCCCAAAAAAGGGGTTTACAGGCATCCTAGACCCCCTAAAGTCCAGAAAATGTTGGTAGGCCAAAAACTGTGTCAGAGAGCTCTTAATGTCCCAAAAACGTTTGCAGCCTGAAAAGGGCATTAACCCATACCCTAATCCCCTGAAATTCCCAAAAACATTTTTGGCCCGAAAAATGCATCCTACACCCTTGAAAGTCCAGAAAATGTTGGCAGCCCCAAAAAGACCTAAAAATGCATCTTATTCCTGCAAAAATCTTGATAACTTTGGAGGCCCAAAAAAGGGGTTTACATCCTAGACCCCATAAAGTCCAGAAAATGTTGGTGACCCAAAAACTGTGTCAGAGAGCTCTGGATGTCCCAAAAATATTTGCAGCCTGAAAAGGGCATTAATCCGCATCCTGGCCCCCTGAAATTCCCCAAAATATTTTTGGCCCAAAAAATGCATCCTACATCCCTGAAGTTCAGAAAATGTTGGCAGCACAAAACAGGCCTTAAAATACATATTAGGCCTGCAAAAATGTAGAAAACTTTGGAGGCCCAAAAAAGGGGTTTACAGGCATCCTAGATCCCCTAAAGTCCAGAAAATGTTGGCGGTCCAAAACTGTGTCAGAGAGCTCTGAATGTCCCAAAAACATTTGCAGTCTGAAAAGGGCATTAACCCGCATGCTAGACCCCTGAAATTCCCCAAAATATTTTGGCCATGAAAAATTCATCCTACACCCCTGAAAATTCAGAAAATGTTGGCAGCATAAAAAAGGCCTTAAAATACATATTAGGCCTCCAAAAATGTAGAAAACTGTGGAGGCCCAAAAAAGGGGTTTACAGGCATCCTAGACCCCCTAAAGTCCAGAAAATGTTGGTAGGCCAAAAGCTGTGTCAGAGAGCTCTGAATGTCCCAAAAACATTTCCAGCCTGAAAAGGGCATTAACCCACATTCTAAACCCCTGAAATTCCCAAAAACATTTTTGGCCCGAAAAATGCATCCTACACCCCTGAAAGTTCAGAAAATGTTGGCAGCCCCAAAAAGGCCTTAAAATGCATCTTATTCCTGCAAAAATCTTGATAACTTTGGAGGCCCAAAAAAGGGGTTTACATCCTAAACCCCATAAAGTCCAGAAAATGTTGGTGACCCGAAAACAGTGTCAGAGAGCTCTGAATGTCCCAAAAATATTTGCAGCCTGAAAAGGGCATTAATCCGCATCCTGGCGACCTGAAATTCCCCAAAATATTTTTGGCCCGAAAAATGCATCCTACATCCCTGAAGTTCAGAAAATGTTGGCAGCACAAAACAGGCCTTAAAATACATATTAGGCCTGCAAAAATGTAGAAAACTTTGGCGGCCCAAAAAAGTGGTTTACAGGCATCCTAGACCCTCTATAGTCCAGAAAATGTTGGCGACCCAAAAACTGTGTCAGAGAGCTCTGAATGTCCCAAAAACATTTGCAGTCTGAAAAGGGCATTAACCCGCATGCTAGACCCCTGAAATTCCCCAAAATATTTTGGCCACGAAAAATTCATCCTACACCCCTGAAAATTCAGAAAATGTTGGCAGCACAAAAAAAGGCCTTAAAATACATATTAGGCCTCCATAAATGTAGAAAACTTTGGAGGCCCAAAAAAGGGGTTTACAGGCATCCTAGACCCCCTAAAGTCCAGAAAATGTTGGTGGCACAAAAACTGTGTCAGAGAGCTCTGAATGGCCCAAAAACTCTTGCAGCCTGAAAAGGGCATTAACACACATCCTAGACCCCTGAAATTCCTAAAAACATTTATGGCCCGAAAAATGCATCCTACACCCCTTAAAGTTCAGAAAATGTTGGCAGCCCCAAAAAGGCCTTAAAATGCATCTTATTCCTGCAAAAATCTTGATAACTTTGGAGGCCCAAAAAAGGGGTTTACATCCTAGACCCCATAAAGTCCAGAAAATGTTGGTGACCCGAAAACAGTGTCAGAGAGCTCTGAATGTCCCAAAAATATGTGCAGCCTGAAAAGGGCATTAATCCGCATCCTGGCCCCCTGAAATTCCCCAAAATATTTTTGGCCCAAAAAATGCATCCTATATCCCTGAAGTTCAGAAAATGTTGGCAGCACAAAACAGGCCTTAAAATACACATTAGGCCTGCAAAAATGTAGAAAACTTTGGAGGCCCAAAAAAGGGGTTTACAGGCATCCTAGACCCCATAAAGTCCAGAAAATGTTGGTGGCCCATACACTGTGTCAGAGAGCTCTGAATGTCCCAAAAACATTTGCAGTCTGAAAAGGGCATTAACCCGCATGCTAGACCCCTGAAATTCCCCAAAATATTTTGGCCACGAAAAATTCATCCTACACCCCTGAAAATGCAGAAAATGTTGGCAGCATAAAAAAGACCTTAAAATTCATATTAGGCCTCCAAAAATGTAGAAAACTGTGGAGGCCCAAAAAAGGGGTTTACAGGCATCCTAGACCCCCTAAAGTCCAGAAAATGTTGGTAGGCCAAAAACTGTGTCAGAGAGCTCTTAATGTCCCAAAAACGTTTGCAGCCTGAAAAGGGCATTAACCCATACCCTAATCCCCTGAAATTCCCAAAAACATTTTTGGCCCGAAAAATGCATCCTACACCCTTGAAAGTCCAGAAAATGTTGGCAGCCCCAAAAAGGCCTAAAAATGCATCTTATTCCTGCAAAAATCTTGATAACTTTGGAGGCCCAAAAAAGGGGTTTACATCCTAGACCCCATAAAGTCCAGAAAATGTTGGTGACCCAAAAACTGTGCCAGAGAGCTCTGGATGTCCCAAAAATATTTGCAGCCTGAAAAGGGCATTAATCCGCATCCTGGCCCCCTGAAATTCCCCAAAATATTTTTGGCCCAAAAAATGCATCCTACATCCCTGAAGTTCAGAAAATGTTGGCAGCACAAAACAGGCCTTAAAATACATATTAGGCCTGCAAAAATGTAGAAAACTTTGGAGGCCCAAAAAAGGGGTTTACAGGCATCCTAGATCCCCTAAAGTCCAGAAAATGTTGGCGGTCCAAAAACTGTGTCAGAGAGCTCTGAATGTCCCAAAAACATTTGCAGTCTGAAAAGGGCATTAACCCGCATGCTAGACCCCTGAAATTCCCCAAAATATTTTGGCCACGAAAAATTCATCCTACACCCCTGAAAATTCAGAAAATGTTGGCAGCATAAAAAAGGCCTTAAAATACATATTAGGCCTCCAAAAATGTAGAAAACTGTGGAGGCCCAAAAAAGGGGTTTACAGGCATCCTAGACCCCCTAAAGTCCAGAAAATGTTGGTAGGCCAAAAGCTGTGTCAGAGAGCTCTGAATGTCCCAAAAACATTTCCAGCCTGAAAAGGGCATTAACCCACATTCTAAACCCCTGAAATTCCCAAAAACATTTTTGGCCCGAAAAATGCATCCTACACCCCTGAAAGTTCAGAAAATGTTGGCAGCCCCAAAAAGGCCTTAAAATGCATCTTATTCCTGCAAAAATCTTGATAACTTTGGAGGCCCAAAAAAGGGGTTTACATCCTAGACCCCATAAAGTCCAGAAAATGTTGGTGACCCGAAAACAGTGTCAGAGAGCTCTGAATGTCCCAAAAATATTTGCAGCCTGAAAAGGGCATTAATCCGCATCCTGGCGACCTGAAATTCCCCAAAATATTTTTGGCCCGAAAAATGCATCCTACATCCATGAAGTTCAGAAAATGTTGGCAGCACAAAACAGGCCTTAAAATACATATTAGGCCTGCAAAAATGTAGAAAACTTTGGCGGCCCAAAAAAGTGGTTTACAGGCATCCTAGACCCTCTATAGTCCAGAAAATGTTGGCGACCCAAAAACTGTGTCAGAGAGCTCTGAATGTCCCAAAAACATTTGCAGTCTGAAAAGGGCACTAACCCGCAAGCTAGACCCTTGAAATTCCACAAAATATTTTGGCCATGAAAAATTCATCCCTACACCCCTGAAAATTCAGAAAATGTTGGCAACACAAAAAAAGGCCTTAAAATACATATTAGGCCTCCAAAAATATAGAAAACTTTGGAGGCCCAAAAAAGGGGTTTACAGACATCCTAGACCCCCTAAAGTCCAGAAAATGTTGGCAGGCCAAAAACTGTGTCAGAGAGCTCTGAATGTCCCAAAAACGTTTGCAGCCTGAAAAGGGCATTAACCCACATCCTAATCCCCTGAAATTCCCCAAAACATTTTTGGCCTGAAAAATGCATCCTACACCCTCGAAAGTCCAGAAAATGTTGGCAGCCCCAAAAAGGCCTTAAAATGCATCTTATTCCTGCAAAAATCTTGATAACTTTGGAGGCCCAAAAAAGGGGTTTACATCCTAGACCCCATAAAGTCCAGAAAATGTTGGTGGCCCGAAAACAGTGTCAGAGAGCTCTGAATGTCCCAAAAATATTTGCAGCCTGAAAAGGGCATTAATCCGCATCCTGGCGACCTGAAATTCCCCAAAATATTTTTGGCCCGAAAAATGCATCCTACATCCCTGAAGTTCAGAAAATGTTGGCAGCACAAAAAAGGCCTTAAAATACATATTAGTCCTCCAAAAATGTAGAAAACTTTAGAGGCCCAAAAAAGGGGTTTACAGGCATCCTAGACCCCCAAAGTCCAGAAAATGTTGGTAGGCCAAAAACTGTGTCAGAGAGCTCTGAATGTCCCAAAAACATTTGCAGCCTGAAAAGGGCATTAACCCACATCCTAAACCCCTGAAATTCCCCAAAACATTTTTGGCCTGAAAAATGCATCCTAGACCCCTGAAAGTTCAGAAAATGTTGGCAGCCCCAAAAAGGCCTTAAAATGCATCTTATTCCTGTAAAAATCTTGATAACTTTGGAGGCCCAAAAAAGGGGTTTACATCCTAGACCTCATAAAGTCCAGAAAATGTTGGTGACCCGAAAACAGTGTCCGAGAGCTCTGAATGTCCCAAAAACATTTGCAGTCTGAAAAGGGCATTAAGCCGCATGCTAGACCCCTGAAATTCCCCAAAATATTTTGGCCACGAAATATTCATCCTACACCCCTGAAAATTCAGAAAATGTTGGCAGCACAAAAAAGGCCTTAAAATACATATTAGGCCTGCAAAAATGTAGAAAACTTTGGAGGTCCAAAAAAGGGGTTTACAGGCATCCTAGACCCCCTAAAGTCCAGAAAATGTTGGTGGCCCGAAAACAGTGTCAGAGAGCTCTGAATGTCCCAAAAATATTTGCAGCCTGAACAGGGCATTAACCCGCATCGTAGACCCCTGAAATTCCTAAAAACATCTATGGCCCGAAAAATGCATCCTACACCCCTTAAAGTTAAGAAAATGTCGGCAGCCCAAAAAATGCCTTAAAATGCATCTTATTACTGCAATAATTTTTAAAACTTTGGAGGCACAAAAAAGGGGTTTGCAGGCATCCTAGACCCCATAAAGTCCAGAAAATGTTGGTGGCCCATAAACTGTGTCAGAGAGCTCTGAATGTCCCAAAAACATTTGCAGTCTGAAAAGGGCATTAAGCCGCATGCTAGACCCCTGAAATCCCCAAAATATTTTGGCCAAGAAAAATTCATCCTACACCCCTGAAAATTCAGAAAATGTTGGCAGCACAAAAAAGGCCTTAAAATACATATTAGGCCTCCAAAAATGTAGAAAACTTTGGAGGCCCAAAACAGGGGTTTACAGGCATCCTAGACCCCCTAAAGTCCAGAAAATGTTGGTGGCCCAAAAACTGTGTCAGAGAGCTCTGAATGGCCCAAAAACGCTTGCAGCCTGAAAAGGGCATTAACCCGCATCCTAGACCCCTGAAATTCCTAAAAACATTTATCGCCCGAAAAATGCATCCTACACCCCTTAAAGTTCAGAAAATGTTGGCAGCCCAAAAAATGCCTTAAAATGCATCTTATTCCTGCAATAATCTTTAAAACTTTGGAGGCCCAAAAAAGGGGTTTACAGGCATCCTAGACCCCCTAAAGTCCAGAAAATGTTGGCGGCCCAAAAACTGTGTCAGAGAGCTCTGAATGTCCCAAAAACATTTGCAGCCTGAAAAGGGCATTAATCCACATCCTAAACCCCTGAAATTCCCAAAAACATTTTTGGCCCGAAAAATGCATCCTACACCCCTGAAAGTTCTGAAAATGTTGGCAGCCCCCAAAAGGCCTTAAAATGCATCTTATTCCTGCAAAAATCTTGATAACTTTGGAGGCCCAAAAAAGGGGTTTACATCCTAGACCCCATAAAGTCCAGAACATGTTGGTGACCCGAAAACAGTGTCAGAGAGCTCTGAATGTCCCAAAAATATGTGCAGCCTGAAAAGGGCATTAATCCACATCCTGGCCCCCTGAAATTCCCCAAAATATTTTTGGCCCAAAAAATGCATCCTACATCCCTGAAGTTCAGAAAATGTTGGCAGCACAAAACAGGCCTTAAAATACATATTAGGCCTAGAAAAATGTAGAAAACTTTGGAGGCCCAAAAAAGAGGTTTACAGGCATCCTAGACCCCCTAAAGTCCAGAAAATGTTGGCGGCCCAAAAACTGTGTCAGAGAGCTCTGAATGTCCCAAAAACGCTTGCAGCCTGAAAAGGGCATTAACCCGCATGCTAGACCCCTAAAATTTCCCAAAATATTTTGGCCATGAAAAATTCATCCTACACCCCTGAAAATTCAGAAAATGTTGGCAGCACAAAAAAGGCCTTAAAATACATATTAGGCCTCCAAAAATGTAGAAAACTTTGGAGGCCCAAAAAAGGGGTTTACAGGCATCCTAGACCCCCTAAAGTCCAGAAAATGTTGGTAGGCCAAAAACTGTGTCAGAGAGCTCTGAATGTCCCAAAAACGTTTGCAGCCTGAAAAGGGCATTAACCCACATCCTAAACCCCTGAAATTCCCAAAAACATTTTTGGCCCGAAAAATGCATCCTACACCCCTGAAAGTTCAGAAAATGTTGGCAGCCCCAAAAAGGCCTTAAAATGCTTCTTATTCCTGCAAAAATCTTGATAACTTTGGAGGCCCAAAAAAGGGGTTTACATCCTAGACCCCATAAAGTCCAGAAAATGTTGGTGACCCGAAAACAGTGTCAGAGAGCTCTGAATGTCCCAAAAATATTTGCAGCCTGAAAAGGGCATTAATCCGCATCCTGGCCCCCTGAAATTCCCCAAAGTATTTTTGGCCCGAAAAATGCATCCTACATCCCTGAAGTTCAGAAAATGTTGGCAGCACAAAACAGGCCTTAAGAAAATGTTGGCAGCACAAAACAGGCCTTAAAATACATATTAGGCCTGCAAAAATGTAGAAAACTTTGGAGGCCCAAAAAAGGGGTTTACATTCATCCTAGACCCACTAAAGTCCAGAAAATGTTGGCGGCCCAAAAACTGTGTCAGAGAGCTCTGAATGGCCCAAAAACATTTGCAGTCTGAAAAGGGCATTAACCCGCATGCTAGACCCCTGAAATTTCCCAAAATATTTTGGCCACGAAAAATTCATCCTAGACCCCCAAAACTCCAGAAAATGTTGGTAGGCCAAAAGCTGTGTCAGAGAGCTGTGGATGTCCCAAAAACGTTTGCAGCCTGAAAAGGGCATTAACCCACATCCTAAACCCCTGAAATTCCCAAAAACATTTTTGGCCCGAAAAATGCATCCTACACCCCTGAAAGTTCAGAAAATGTTGGCAGCCCCAAAAAGGCCTTAAAATGCATCTTATTCCTGAAAAAATCTTGATAACTTTGGAGGCCCGAAAAAGGGTTTACATCCTAGACCCCATAAAGTCCAGAAAATGTTGGTGACCCGAAAACAGTGTCAGAGAGCTCTGAATGTCCCAAAAATATTTGCAGCCTGAAAAGGGCATTAATCCGCATCCTGGCACCCTGAAATTCTCCAAAATATTTTTGGCCCAAAAAATGCATCCTACATCCCTGAAGTTCAGAAAATGTTGGCAGCACAAAACAGGCCTTAAAATACATATTAGGCCTGCAAAAATGTAGAAAACTTTGGAGGCCCAAAAAAGGGGTTTACAGGCATCCTAGACCCCCTAAAGTCCAGAAAATGTTGGCGGCCCAAAAACTGTGTCAGAGAGCTCTGAATGTCCCAAAAACATTTGCAGTCTGAAAAGGGCATTAACCCGCATGCTAGACCCCTGAAATTCCCCAAAATATTTTGGCCACGAAAAATTCATCCTACACCCCTGAAAATTCAGAAAATGTTGGCAGCACAAAAAAAGGCCTTAAAATACATATTAGGCCTCCATAAATGTAGAAAACTTTGGAGGCCCAAAAAAGGGGTTTACAGGCATCCTAGACCCCCTAAAGTCCAGAAAATGTTGGTGGCACAAAAACTGTGTCAGAGAGCTCTGAATGGCCCAAAAACTCTTGCAGCCTGAAAAGGGCATTAACACACATCCTAAACCCCTGAAATTCCCAAAAACATTTTTGGCCCGAAAAATGCATCCTACACCCCTTAAAGTTCAGAAAATGTTGGCAGCCCCAAAAAGGCCTTAAAATGCATCTTATTCCTGCAAAAATCTTGATAACTTTGGAGGCCCAAAAAAGGGGTTTACATCCTAGACCCCATAAAGTCCAGAAAATGTTGGTGACCCGAAAACAGTGTCAGAGAGCTCTGAATGTCCCAAAAATATGTGCAGCCTGAAAAGGGCATTAATCCGCATCCTGGCCCCCTGAAATTCCCCAAAATATTTTTGGCCCAAAAAATGCATCCTATATCCCTGAAGTTCAGAAAATGTTGGCAGCACAAAACAGGCCTTAAAATACACATTAGGCCTGCAAAAATGTAGAAAACTTTGGAGGCCCAAAAAAGGGGTTTACAGGCATCCTAGACCCCATAAAGTCCAGAAAATGTTGGTGGCCCATACACTGTGTCAGAGAGCTCTGAATGTCCCAAAAACATTTGCAGTCTGAAAAGGGCATTAACCCGCATGCTAGACCCCTGAAATTCCCCAAAATATTTTGGCCACGAAAAATTCATCCTACACCCCTGAAAATGCAGAAAATGTTGGCAGCATAAAAAAGGCCTTAAAATTCATATTAGGCCTCCAAAAATGTAGAAAACTGTGGAGGCCCAAAAAAGGGGTTTACAGGCATCCTAGACCCCCTAAAGTCCAGAAAATGTTGGTAGGCCAAAAACTGTGTCAGAGAGCTCTTAATGTCCCAAAAACGTTTGCAGCCTGAAAAGGGCATTAACCCATACCCTAATCCCCTGAAATTCCCAAAAACATTTTTGGCCCGAAAAATGCATCCTACACCCTTGAAAGTCCAGAAAATGTTGGCAGCCCCAAAAAGGCCTAAAAATGCATCTTATTCCTGCAAAAATCTTGATAACTTTGGAGGCCCAAAAAAGGGGTTTACATCCTAGACCCCATAAAGTCCAGAAAATGTTGGTGACCCAAAAACTGTGTCAGAGAGCTCTGGATGTCCCAAAAATATTTGCAGCCTGAAAAGGGCATTAATCCGCATCCTGGCCCCCTGAAATTCCCCAAAATATTTTTGGCCCAAAAAATGCATCCTACATCCCTGAAGTTCAGAAAATGTTGGCAGCACAAAACAGGCCTTAAAATACATATTAGGCCTGCAAAAATGTAGAAAACTTTGGAGGCCCAAAAAAGGGGTTTACAGGCATCCTAGATCCCCTAAAGTCCAGAAAATGTTGGCGGTCCAAAAACTGTGTCAGAGAGCTCTGAATGTCCCAAAAACATTTGCAGTCTGAAAAGGGCATTAACCCGCATGCTAGACCCCTGAAATTCCCCAAAATATTTTGGCCACGAAAAATTCATCCTACACCCCTGAAAATTCAGAAAATGTTGGCAGCATAAAAAAGGCCTTAAAATACATATTAGGCCTCCAAAAATGTAGAAAACTGTGGAGGCCCAAAAAAGGGGTTTACAGGCATCCTAGACCCCCTAAAGTCCAGAAAATGTTGGTAGGCCAAAAGCTGTGTCAGAGAGCTCTGAATGTCCCAAAAACATTTCCAGCCTGAAAAGGGCATTAACCCACATTCTAAACCCCTGAAATTCCCAAAAACATTTTTGGCCCGAAAAATGCATCCTACACCCCTGAAAGTTCAGAAAATGTTGGCAGCCCCAAAAAGGCCTTAAAATGCATCTTATTCCTGCAAAAATCTTGATAACTTTGGAGGCCCAAAAAAGGGGTTTACATCCTAGACCCCATAAAGTCCAGAAAATGTTGGTGACCCGAAAACAGTGTCAGAGAGCTCTGAATGTCCCAAAAATATTTGCAGCCTGAAAAGGGCATTAATCCGCATCCTGGCGACGTGAAATTCCCCAAAATATTTTTGGCCCGAAAAATGCATCCTACATCCCTGAAGTTCAGAAAATGTTGGCAGCACAAAACAGGCCTTAAAATACATATTAGGCCTGCAAAAATGTAGAAAACTTTGGCGGCCCAAAAAAGTGGTTTACAGGCATCCTAGACCCTCTATAGTCCAGAAAATGTTGGCGACCCAAAAACTGTGTCAGAGAGCTCTGAATGTCCCAAAAACATTTGCAGTCTGAAAAGGGCACTAACCCGCAAGCTAGACCCTTGAAATTCCACAAAATATTTTGGCCATGAAAAATTCATCCCTACACCCCTGAAAATTCAGAAAATGTTGGCAACACAAAAAAAGGCCTTAAAATACATATTAGGCCTCCAAAAATATAGAAAACTTTGGAGGCCCAAAAAAGGGGTTTACAGACATCCTAGACCCCCTAAAGTCCAGAAAATGTTGGTAGGCCAAAAACTGTGTCAGAGAGCTCTGAATGTCCCAAAAACGTTTGCAGCCTGAAAAGGGCATTAACCCACATCCTAATCCCCTGAAATTCCCCAAAACATTTTTGGCCTGAAAAATGCATCCTACACCCTCGAAAGTCCAGAAAATGTTGGCAGCCCCAAAAAGGCGTTAAAATGCATCTTATTCCTGCAAAAATCTTGATAACTTTGGAGGCCCAAAAAAGGGGTTTACATCCTAGACCCCATAAAGTCCAGAAAATGTTGGTGGCCCGAAAACAGTGTCAGAGAGCTCTGAATGTCCCAAAAATATTTGCAGCCTGAAAAGGGCATTAATCCGCATCCTGGCGACCTGAAATTCCCCAAAATATTTTTGGCCCGAAAAATGCATCCTACATCCCTGAAGTTCAGAAAATGTTGGCAGCACAAAAAAGGCCTTAAAATACATATTAGTCCTCCAAAAATGTAGAAAACTTTAGAGGCCCAAAAAAGGGGTTTACAGGCATCCTAGACCCCCAAAGTCCAGAAAATGTTGGTAGGCCAAAAACTGTGTCAGAGAGCTCTGAATGTCCCAAAAACATTTGCAGCCTGAAAAGGGCATTAACCCACATCCTAAACCCCTGAAATTCCCAAAAACATGTTTGGCCCGAAAAATGCATCCTAGACCCCTGAAAGTTCAGAAAATGTTGGCAGCCCCAAAAAGGCCTTAAAATGCATCTTATTCCTGTAAAAATCTTGATAACTTTGGAGGCCCAAAAAAGGGGTTTACATCCTAGACCTCATAAAGTCCAGAAAATGTTGGTGACCCGAAAACAGTGTCCGAGAGCTCTGAATGTCCCAAAAACATTTGCAGTCTGAAAAGGGCATTAAGCCGCATGCTAGACCCCTGAAATTCCCCAAAATATTTTGGCCACGAAATATTCATCCTACACCCCTGAAAATTCAGAAAATGTTGGCAGCACAAAAAAGGCCTTAAAATACATATTAGGCCTGCAAAAATGTAGAAAACTTTGGAGGTCCAAAAAAGGGGTTTACAGGCATCCTAGACCCCCTAAAGTCCAGAAAATGTTGGTGGCCCGAAAACAGTGTCAGAGAGCTCTGAATGTCCCAAAAATATTTGCAGCCTGAACAGGGCATTAACCCGCATCGTAGACCCCTGAAATTCCTAAAAACATCTATGGCCCGAAAAATGCATCCTACACCCCTTAAAGTTAAGAAAATGTCGGCAGCCCAAAAAATGCCTTAAAATGCATCTTATTACTGCAATAATTTTTAAAACTTTGGAGGCACAAAAAAGGGGTTTGCAGGCATCCTAGACCCCATAAAGTCCAGAAAATGTTGGTGGCCCATAAACTGTGTCAGAGAGCTCTGAATGTCCCAAAAACATTTGCAGTCTGAAAAGGGCATTAAGCCGCATGCTAGACCCCTGAAATCCCCAAAATATTTTGGCCAAGAAAAATTCATCCTACACCCCTGAAAATTCAGAAAATGTTGGCAGCACAAAAAAGGCCTTAAAATACATATTAGGCCTCCAAAAATGTAGAAAACTTTGGAGGCCCAAAACAGGGGTTTACAGGCATCCTAGACCCCCTAAAGTCCAGAAAATGTTGGTGGCCCAAAAACTGTGTCAGAGAGCTCTGAATGGCCCAAAAACGCTTGCAGCCTGAAAAGGGCATTAACCCGCATCCTAGACCCCTGAAATTCCTAAAAACATTTATCGCCCGAAAAATGCATCCTACACCCCTTAAAGTTCAGAAAATGTTGGCAGCCCAAAAAATGCCTTAAAATGCATCTTATTCCTGCAATAATCTTTAAAACTTTGGAGGCCCAAAAAAGGGGTTTACAGGCATCCTAGACCCCCTAAAGTCCAGAAAATGTTGGCGGCCCAAAAACTGTGTCAGAGAGCTCTGAATGTCCCAAAAACATTTGCAGCCTGAAAAGGGCATTAATCCACATCCTAAACCCCTGAAATTCCCAAAAACATTTTTGGCCCGAAAAATGCATCCTACACCCCTGAAAGTTCTGAAAATGTTGGCAGCCCCCAAAAGGCCTTAAAATGCATCTTATTCCTGCAAAAATCTTGATAACTTTGGAGGCCCAAAAAAGGGGTTTACATCCTAGACCCCATAAAGTCCAGAACATGTTGGTGACCCGAAAACAGTGTCAGAGAGCTCTGAATGTCCCAAAAATATGTGCAGCCTGAAAAGGGCATTAATCCACATCCTGGCCC
This sequence comes from Ambystoma mexicanum, assembly GCF_040938575.1. Classification (NCBI taxonomy): domain Eukaryota; kingdom Metazoa; phylum Chordata; class Amphibia; order Caudata; family Ambystomatidae; genus Ambystoma; species Ambystoma mexicanum. Next base: position 1,301,419,174 of record NC_090935.1, on the reverse strand, counting down.
CCTGAAATTCCCCAAAATATTTTTGGCCCAAAAAATGCATCCTACATCCCTGAAGTTCAGAAAATGTTGGCAGCACAAAACAGGCCTTAAAATACATATTAGGCCTAGAAAAATGTAGAAAACTTTGGAGGCCCAAAAAAGAGGTTTACAGGCATCCTAGACCCCCTAAAGTCCAGAAAATGTTGGCGGCCCAAAAACTGTGTCAGAGAGCTCTGAATGTCCCAAAAACGCTTGCAGCCTGAAAAGGGCATTAACCCGCATGCTAGACCCCTAAAATTTCCCAAAATATTTTGGCCATGAAAAATTCATCCTACACCCCTGAAAATTCAGAAAATGTTGGCAGCACAAAAAAGGCCTTAAAATACATATTAGGCCTCCAAAAATGTAGAAAACTTTGGAGGCCCAAAAAAGGGGTTTACAGGCATCCTAGACCCCCTAAAGTCCAGAAAATGTTGGTAGGCCAAAAACTGTGTCAGAGAGCTCTGAATGTCCCAAAAACGTTTGCAGCCTGAAAAGGGCATTAACCCACATCCTAAACCCCTGAAATTCCCAAAAACATTTTTGGCCCGAAAAATGCATCCTACACCCCTGAAAGTTCAGAAAATGTTGGCAGCCCCAAAAAGGCCTTAAAATGCTTCTTATTCCTGCAAAAATCTTGATAACTTTGGAGGCCCAAAAAAGGGGTTTACATCCTAGACCCCATAAAGTCCAGAAAATGTTGGTGACCCGAAAACAGTGTCAGAGAGCTCTGAATGTCCCAAAAATATTTGCAGCCTGAAAAGGGCATTAATCCGCATCCTGGCCCCCTGAAATTCCCCAAAGTATTTTTGGCCCGAAAAATGCATCCTACATCCCTGAAGTTCAGAAAATGTTGGCAGCACAAAACAGGCCTTAAGAAAATGTTGGCAGCACAAAACAGGCCTTAAAATACATATTAGGCCTGCAAAAATGTAGAAAACTTTGGAGGCCCAAAAAAGGGGTTTACATTCATCCTAGACCCACTAAAGTCCAGAAAATGTTGGCGGCCCAAAAACTGTGTCAGAGAGCTCTGAATGGCCCAAAAACATTTGCAGTCTGAAAAGGGCATTAACCCGCATGCTAGACCCCTGAAATTTCCCAAAATATTTTGGCCACGAAAAATTCATCCTAGACCCCCAAAACTCCAGAAAATGTTGGTAGGCCAAAAGCTGTGTCAGAGAGCTGTGGATGTCCCAAAAACGTTTGCAGCCTGAAAAGGGCATTAACCCACATCCTAAACCCCTGAAATTCCCAAAAACATTTTTGGCCCGAAAAATGCATCCTACACCCCTGAAAGTTCAGAAAATGTTGGCAGCCCCAAAAAGGCCTTAAAATGCATCTTATTCCTGAAAAAATCTTGATAACTTTGGAGGCCCGAAAAAGGGTTTACATCCTAGACCCCATAAAGTCCAGAAAATGTTGGTGACCCGAAAACAGTGTCAGAGAGCTCTGAATGTCCCAAAAATATTTGCAGCCTGAAAAGGGCATTAATCCGCATCCTGGCACCCTGAAATTCTCCAAAATATTTTTGGCCCAAAAAATGCATCCTACATCCCTGAAGTTCAGAAAATGTTGGCAGCACAAAACAGGCCTTAAAATACATATTAGGCCTGCAAAAATGTAGAAAACTTTGGAGGCCCAAAAAAGGGGTTTACAGGCATCCTAGACCCCCTAAAGTCCAGAAAATGTTGGCGGCCCAAAAACTGTGTCAGAGAGCTCTGAATGTCCCAAAAACATTTGCAGTCTGAAAAGGGCATTAACCCGCATGCTAGACCCCTGAAATTCCCCAAAATATTTTGGCCACGAAAAATTCATCCTACACCCCTGAAAATTCAGAAAATGTTGGCAGCACAAAAAAAGGCCTTAAAATACATATTAGGCCTCCATAAATGTAGAAAACTTTGGAGGCCCAAAAAAGGGGTTTACAGGCATCCTAGACCCCCTAAAGTCCAGAAAATGTTGGTGGCACAAAAACTGTGTCAGAGAGCTCTGAATGGCCCAAAAACTCTTGCAGCCTGAAAAGGGCATTAACACACATCCTAAACCCCTGAAATTCCCAAAAACATTTTTGGCCCGAAAAATGCATCCTACACCCCTTAAAGTTCAGAAAATGTTGGCAGCCCCAAAAAGGCCTTAAAATGCATCTTATTCCTGCAAAAATCTTGATAACTTTGGAGGCCCAAAAAAGGGGTTTACATCCTAGACCCCATAAAGTCCAGAAAATGTTGGTGACCCGAAAACAGTGTCAGAGAGCTCTGAATGTCCCAAAAATATGTGCAGCCTGAAAAGGGCATTAATCCGCATCCTGGCCCCCTGAAATTCCCCAAAATATTTTTGGCCCAAAAAATGCATCCTATATCCCTGAAGTTCAGAAAATGTTGGCAGCACAAAACAGGCCTTAAAATACACATTAGGCCTGCAAAAATGTAGAAAACTTTGGAGGCCCAAAAAAGGGGTTTACAGGCATCCTAGACCCCATAAAGTCCAGAAAATGTTGGTGGCCCATACACTGTGTCAGAGAGCTCTGAATGTCCCAAAAACATTTGCAGTCTGAAAAGGGCATTAACCCGCATGCTAGACCCCTGAAATTCCCCAAAATATTTTGGCCACGAAAAATTCATCCTACACCCCTGAAAATGCAGAAAATGTTGGCAGCATAAAAAAGGCCTTAAAATTCATATTAGGCCTCCAAAAATGTAGAAAACTGTGGAGGCCCAAAAAAGGGGTTTACAGGCATCCTAGACCCCCTAAAGTCCAGAAAATGTTGGTAGGCCAAAAACTGTGTCAGAGAGCTCTTAATGTCCCAAAAACGTTTGCAGCCTGAAAAGGGCATTAACCCATACCCTAATCCCCTGAAATTCCCAAAAACATTTTTGGCCCGAAAAATGCATCCTACACCCTTGAAAGTCCAGAAAATGTTGGCAGCCCCAAAAAGGCCTAAAAATGCATCTTATTCCTGCAAAAATCTTGATAACTTTGGAGGCCCAAAAAAGGGGTTTACATCCTAGACCCCATAAAGTCCAGAAAATGTTGGTGACCCAAAAACTGTGTCAGAGAGCTCTGGATGTCCCAAAAATATTTGCAGCCTGAAAAGGGCATTAATCCGCATCCTGGCCCCCTGAAATTCCCCAAAATATTTTTGGCCCAAAAAATGCATCCTACATCCCTGAAGTTCAGAAAATGTTGGCAGCACAAAACAGGCCTTAAAATACATATTAGGCCTGCAAAAATGTAGAAAACTTTGGAGGCCCAAAAAAGGGGTTTACAGGCATCCTAGATCCCCTAAAGTCCAGAAAATGTTGGCGGTCCAAAAACTGTGTCAGAGAGCTCTGAATGTCCCAAAAACATTTGCAGTCTGAAAAGGGCATTAACCCGCATGCTAGACCCCTGAAATTCCCCAAAATATTTTGGCCACGAAAAATTCATCCTACACCCCTGAAAATTCAGAAAATGTTGGCAGCATAAAAAAGGCCTTAAAATACATATTAGGCCTCCAAAAATGTAGAAAACTGTGGAGGCCCAAAAAAGGGGTTTACAGGCATCCTAGACCCCCTAAAGTCCAGAAAATGTTGGTAGGCCAAAAGCTGTGTCAGAGAGCTCTGAATGTCCCAAAAACATTTCCAGCCTGAAAAGGGCATTAACCCACATTCTAAACCCCTGAAATTCCCAAAAACATTTTTGGCCCGAAAAATGCATCCTACACCCCTGAAAGTTCAGAAAATGTTGGCAGCCCCAAAAAGGCCTTAAAATGCATCTTATTCCTGCAAAAATCTTGATAACTTTGGAGGCCCAAAAAAGGGGTTTACATCCTAGACCCCATAAAGTCCAGAAAATGTTGGTGACCCGAAAACAGTGTCAGAGAGCTCTGAATGTCCCAAAAATATTTGCAGCCTGAAAAGGGCATTAATCCGCATCCTGGCGACGTGAAATTCCCCAAAATATTTTTGGCCCGAAAAATGCATCCTACATCCCTGAAGTTCAGAAAATGTTGGCAGCACAAAACAGGCCTTAAAATACATATTAGGCCTGCAAAAATGTAGAAAACTTTGGCGGCCCAAAAAAGTGGTTTACAGGCATCCTAGACCCTCTATAGTCCAGAAAATGTTGGCGACCCAAAAACTGTGTCAGAGAGCTCTGAATGTCCCAAAAACATTTGCAGTCTGAAAAGGGCACTAACCCGCAAGCTAGACCCTTGAAATTCCACAAAATATTTTGGCCATGAAAAATTCATCCCTACACCCCTGAAAATTCAGAAAATGTTGGCAACACAAAAAAAGGCCTTAAAATACATATTAGGCCTCCAAAAATATAGAAAACTTTGGAGGCCCAAAAAAGGGGTTTACAGACATCCTAGACCCCCTAAAGTCCAGAAAATGTTGGTAGGCCAAAAACTGTGTCAGAGAGCTCTGAATGTCCCAAAAACGTTTGCAGCCTGAAAAGGGCATTAACCCACATCCTAATCCCCTGAAATTCCCCAAAACATTTTTGGCCTGAAAAATGCATCCTACACCCTCGAAAGTCCAGAAAATGTTGGCAGCCCCAAAAAGGCGTTAAAATGCATCTTATTCCTGCAAAAATCTTGATAACTTTGGAGGCCCAAAAAAGGGGTTTACATCCTAGACCCCATAAAGTCCAGAAAATGTTGGTGGCCCGAAAACAGTGTCAGAGAGCTCTGAATGTCCCAAAAATATTTGCAGCCTGAAAAGGGCATTAATCCGCATCCTGGCGACCTGAAATTCCCCAAAATATTTTTGGCCCGAAAAATGCATCCTACATCCCTGAAGTTCAGAAAATGTTGGCAGCACAAAAAAGGCCTTAAAATACATATTAGTCCTCCAAAAATGTAGAAAACTTTAGAGGCCCAAAAAAGGGGTTTACAGGCATCCTAGACCCCCAAAGTCCAGAAAATGTTGGTAGGCCAAAAACTGTGTCAGAGAGCTCTGAATGTCCCAAAAACATTTGCAGCCTGAAAAGGGCATTAACCCACATCCTAAACCCCTGAAATTCCCAAAAACATGTTTGGCCCGAAAAATGCATCCTAGACCCCTGAAAGTTCAGAAAATGTTGGCAGCCCCAAAAAGGCCTTAAAATGCATCTTATTCCTGTAAAAATCTTGATAACTTTGGAGGCCCAAAAAAGGGGTTTACATCCTAGACCTCATAAAGTCCAGAAAATGTTGGTGACCCGAAAACAGTGTCCGAGAGCTCTGAATGTCCCAAAAACATTTGCAGTCTGAAAAGGGCATTAAGCCGCATGCTAGACCCCTGAAATTCCCCAAAATATTTTGGCCACGAAATATTCATCCTACACCCCTGAAAATTCAGAAAATGTTGGCAGCACAAAAAAGGCCTTAAAATACATATTAGGCCTGCAAAAATGTAGAAAACTTTGGAGGTCCAAAAAAGGGGTTTACAGGCATCCTAGACCCCCTAAAGTCCAGAAAATGTTGGTGGCCCGAAAACAGTGTCAGAGAGCTCTGAATGTCCCAAAAATATTTGCAGCCTGAACAGGGCATTAACCCGCATCGTAGACCCCTGAAATTCCTAAAAACATCTATGGCCCGAAAAATGCATCCTACACCCCTTAAAGTTCAGAAAATGTCGGCAGCCCAAAAAATGCCTTAAAATGCATCTTATTCCTGCAATAATTTTTAAAACTTTGGAGGCACAAAAAAGGGGTTTGCAGGCATCCTAGACCCCATAAAGTCCAGAAAATGTTGGTGGCCCATAAACTGTGTCAGAGAGCTCTGAATGTCCCAAAAACATTTGCAGTCTGAAAAGGGCATTAAGCCGCATGCTAGACCCCTGAAATCCCCAAAATATTTTGGCCACGAAAAATTCATCCTACACCCCTGAAAATTCAGAAAATGTTGGCAGCACAAAAAAGGCCTTAAAATACATATTAGGCCTCCAAAAATGTAGAAAACTTTGGAGGCCCAAAAAAGGGGTTTACAGGCATCCTAGACCCCCTAAAGTCCAGAAAATGTTGGTGGCCCAAAAACTGTGTCAGAGAGCTCTGAATGGCCCAAAAACGCTTGCAGCCTGAAAAGGGCATTAACCCGCATCCTAGACCCCTGAAATTCCTAAAAACATTTATCGCCCGAAAAATGCATCCTACACCCCTTAAAGTTCAGAAAATGTTGGCAGCCCAAAAAATGCCTTAAAATGCATCTTATTCCTGCAATAATCTTTAAAACTTTGGAGGCCCAAAAAAGGGGTTTACAGGCATCCTAGACCCCCTAAAGTCCAGAAAATGTTGGCGGCCCAAAAACTATGTCAGAGAGCTCTGAATGTCCCAAAAACATTTGCAGCCTGAAAAGGGCATTAATCCACATCCTAAACCCCTGAAATTCCCAAAAACATTTTTGGCCCGAAAAATGCATCCTACACCCCTGAAAGTTCTGAAAATGTTGGCAGCCCCCAAAAGGCCTTAAAATGCATCTTATTCCTGCAAAAATCTTGATAACTTTGGAGGCCCAAAAAAGGGGTTTACATCCTAGACCCCATAAAGTCCAGAACATGTTGGTGACCCGAAAACAGTGTCAGAGAGCTCTGAATGTCCCAAAAATATGTGCAGCCTGAAAAGGGCATTAATCCACATCCTGGCCCCCTGAAATTCCCCAAAATATTTTTGGCCCAAAAAATGCATCCTACATCCCTGAAGTTCAGAAAATGTTGGCAGCACAAAACAGGCCTTAAAATACATATTAGGCCTGGAAAAATGTAGAAAACTTTGGAGGCCCAAAAAAGAGGTTTACAGGCATCCTAGACCCCCTAAAGTCCAGAAAATGTTGGCGGCCCAAAAACTGTGTCAGAGAGCTCTGAATGTCCCAAAAACGCTTGCAGCCTGAAAAGGGCATTAACCCGCATGCTAGACCCCTAAAATTTCCCAAAATATTTTGGCCATGAAAAATTCATCCTACACCCCTGAAAATTCAGAAAATGTTGGCAGCACAAAAAAGGCCTTAAAATACATATTAGGCCTCCAAAAATGTAGAAAACTTTGGAGGCCCAAAAAAGGGGTTTACAGGCATCCTAGACCCCCTAAAGTCCAGAAAATGTTGGTAGGCCAAAAACTGTGTCAGAGAGCTCTGAATGTCCCAAAAACGTTTGCAGCCTGAAAAGGGCATTAACCCACATCCTAAACCCCTGAAATTCCCAAAAACATTTTTGTCCCGAAAAATGCATCCTACACCCCTGAAAGTTCAGAAAATGTTGGCAGCCCCAAAAAGGCCTTAAGAAAATGTTGGCAGCACAAAACAGGCCTTAAAATACATATTAGGCCTGCAAAAATGTAGAAAACTTTGGAGGCCCAAAAAAGGGGTTTACATTCATCCTAGACCCACTAAAGTCCAGAAAATGTTGGCGGCCCAAAAACTGTGTCAGAGAGCTCTGAATGGCCCAAAAACATTTGCAGTCTGAAAAGGGCATTAACCCGCATGCTAGACCCCTGAAATTCCCCAAAATATTTTGGCCACGAAATAGTCATCCTACACCCCTGAAAATTCAGAAAATGTTGGCAGCACAAAAAAGGCCTTAAAATACATATTAGGCCTGCAAAAATGTAGAAAACTTTGGAGGTCCAAAAAAGGGGTTTACAGGCATCCTAGACCCCCTAAAGTCCAGAAAATGTTGGTGGCCCGAAAACAGTGTCAGAGAGCTCTGAATGTCCCAAAAATATTTGCAGCCTGAAAAGGGCATTAACCCGCATCGTAGCCCCCTGAAATTCCTAAAAACATTCATGGCCCGAAAAATGCATCCTACACCCCTTAAAGTTCAGAAAATGTCGGCAGCCCAAAAAATGCCTTAAAATGCATCTTATTCCTGCAATAATTTTTAAAACTTTGGAGGCCCAAAAAAGGGGTTTGCAGGCATCCTAGACCCCATAAAGTCCAGAAAATGTTGGCGGCCCAAAAACTGTGTCAGAGAGCTCTGAATGTCCCAAAAACATTTGCAGTCTGAAAAGGGCATTAACCCGCATGCTAGACCCCTGAAATTCCCCAAAATATTTTGGCCACGAAAAATTCATCCTACACCCCTGAAAATTCAGAAAATGTTGGCAGCATAAAAAAGGCCTTAAAATACATATTAGGCCTCCAAAAATGTAGAAAACTGTGGAGGCCCGAAAAAGGGGTTTACAGGCATCCTAGACCCCCTAAAGTCCAGAAAATGTTGGTAGGCCAAAAGCTGTGTCAGAGAACTCTGAATGTCCCAAAAACATTTCCAGCCTGAAAAGGGCATTAACCCACATTCTAAACCCCTGAAATTCCCAAAAACATTTTTGGCCCGAAAAATGCATCCTACACCCCTGAAAGTTCAGAAAATGTTGGCAGCCCCAAAAAGGCCTTAAAATGCATCTTATTCCTGCAAAAATCTTGATAACTTTGGAGGCCCAAAAAAGGGGTTTACATCCTAGACCCCATAAAGTCCAGAAAATGTTGGCGGCCCAAAAACTGTGTCAGAGAGCTCTGAATGTCCCAAAAACGCTTGCAGCCTGAAAAGGGCATTAACCCGCATGCTAGACCCCTAAAATTTCCCAAAATATTTTGGCCATGAAAAATTCATCCTACACCCCTGAAAATTCAGAAAATGTTGGCAGCACAAAAAAGGCCTTAAAATACATATTAGGCCTCCAAAAATGTAGAAAACTTTGGAGGCCCAAAAAAGGGGTTTACAGGCATCCTAGACCCCCTAAAGTCCAGAAAATGTTGGTAGGCCAAAAACTGTGTCAGAGAGCTCTGAATGTCCCAAAAACGTTTGCAGCCTGAAAAGGGCATTAACCCACATCCTAAACCCCTGAAATTCCCAAAAACATTTTTGTCCCGAAAAATGCATCCTACACCCCTGAAAGTTCAGAAAATGTTGGCAGCCCCAAAAAGGCCTTAAGAAAATGTTGGCAGCACAAAACAGGCCTTAAAATACATATTAGGCCTGCAAAAATGTAGAAAACTTTGGAGGCCCAAAAAAGGGGTTTACATTCATCCTAGACCCACTAAAGTCCAGAAAATGTTGGCGGCCCAAAAACTGTGTCAGAGAGCTCTGAATGGCCCAAAAACATTTGCAGTCTGAAAAGGGCATTAACCCGCATGCTAGACCCCTGAAATTCCCCAAAATATTTTGGCCACGAAATAGTCATCCTACACCCCTGAAAATTCAGAAAATGTTGGCAGCACAAAAAAGGCCTTAAAATACATATTAGGCCTGCAAAAATGTAGAAAACTTTGGAGGTCCAAAAAAGGGGTTTACAGGCATCCTAGACCCCCTAAAGTCCAGAAAATGTTGGTGGCCCGAAAACAGTGTCAGAGAGCTCTGAATGTCCCAAAAATATTTGCAGCCTGAAAAGGGCATTAACCCGCATCGTAGCCCCCTGAAATTCCTAAAAACATTCATGGCCCGAAAAATGCATCCTACACCCCTTAAAGTTCAGAAAATGTCGGCAGCCCAAAAAATGCCTTAAAATGCATCTTATTCCTGCAATAATTTTTAAAACTTTGGAGGCCCAAAAAAGGGGTTTGCAGGCATCCTAGACCCCATAAAGTCCAGAAAATGTTGGCGGCCCAAAAACTGTGTCAGAGAGCTCTGAATGTCCCAAAAACATTTGCAGTCTGAAAAGGGCATTAACCCGCATGCTAGACCCCTGAAATTCCCCAAAATATTTTGGCCACGAAAAATTCATCCTACACCCCTGAAAATTCAGAAAATGTTGGCAGCATAAAAAAGGCCTTAAAATACATATTAGGCCTCCAAAAATGTAGAAAACTGTGGAGGCCCGAAAAAGGGGTTTACAGGCATCCTAGACCCCCTAAAGTCCAGAAAATGTTGGTAGGCCAAAAGCTGTGTCAGAGAACTCTGAATGTCCCAAAAACATTTCCAGCCTGAAAAGGGCATTAACCCACATTCTAAACCCCTGAAATTCCCAAAAACATTTTTGGCCCGAAAAATGCATCCTACACCCCTGAAAGTTCAGAAAATGTTGGCAGCCCCAAAAAGGCCTTAAAATGCATCTTATTCCTGCAAAAATCTTGATAACTTTGGAGGCCCAAAAAAGGGGTTTACATCCTAGACCCCATAAAGTCCAGAAAATGTTGGTGACCCGAAAACAGTGTCAGAGAGCTCTGAATGTCCCAAAAATATTTGCAGCCTGAAAAGGGCATTAATCCGCATCCTGGCGACCTGAAATTCCCCAAAATATTTTTGGCCCGAAAAATGCATCCTACATCCCTGAAGTTCAGAAAATGTTGGCAGCACAAAACAGGCCTTAAAATACATATTAGGCCTGCAAAAATGTAGAAAACTTTGGCGGCCCAAAAAAGTGGTTTACAGGCATCCTAGACCCTCTATAGTCCAGAAAATGTTGGCGGCCCAAAAACTGTGTCAGAGAGCTCTGAATGTCCCAAAAACATTTGCAGTCTGAAAAGGGCACTAACCCGCAAGCTAGACCCTTGAAAATCCAGAAAATATTTTGGCCATGAAAAATTTATCCCTACACCCCTGAAAATTCAGAAAATGTTGGCAACACAAAAAAAGGCCTTAAAATACATATTAGGCCTCCAAAAATATAGAAAACTTTGGAGGCCCAAAAAAGGGGTTTACAGACATCCTAGACCCCCTAAAGTCCAGAAAATGTTGGTAGGCCATAAACTGTGTCAGAGAGCTCTGAATGTCCCAAAAACGTTTGCAGCCTGAAAAGGGCATTAACCCACATCCTAATCCCCTGAAATTCCCAAAAACATTTTTGGCCCGAAAAATGCATCCTACACCCTCGAAAGTCCAGAAAATGTTGGCAGCCCCAAAAAGGCCTTAAAATGCATCTCATTCCTGCAAAAATCTTGATAACTTTGGAGGCCCAAAAAAGGGGTTTACATCCTAGACCCCATAAAGTCCAGAAAATGTTGGTGACCCGAAAACAGTGTCAGAGAGCTCTGAATGTCCCAAAAATATTTGCAGCCTGAAAAGGGCATTAATCCGCATCCTGGCGACCTGAAATTCCCCAAAATATTTTTGGCCCGAAAAATGCATCCTACATCCCTGAAGTTCAGAAAATGTTGGCAGCACAAAAAAGGCCTTAAAATACATATTAGTCCTTCAAAAATGTAGAAAACTTTAGAGGCCCAAAAAAGGGGTTTACAGGCATCCTAGACCCCCTAAAGTCCAGAAAATGTTGGTAGGCCAAAAACTGTGTCAGAGAGCTCTGAATGTCCCAAAAACATTTGCAGCCTGAAAAGGGCATTAACCCACATCCTAAACCCCTGAAATTCCCAAAAACATGTTTGGCCCGAAAAATGCATCCTAGACCCCTGAAAGTTCAGAAAATGTTGGCAGCCCCAAAAAGGCCTTAAAATGCATCTTATTCCTGTAAAAATCTTGATAACTTTAGAGGCCCAAAAAAGGGGTTTACATCCTAGACCTCATAAAGTCCAGAAAATGTTGGTGACCCGAAAACAGTGTCCGAGAGCTCTGAATGTACCAAAAACATTTGCAGTCTGAAAAGGGCATTAACCCGCATGCTAGACCCCTGAAATTCCCCAAAATATTTTGGCCACTAAATATTCATCCTAAACCCCTGAAAATTCAGAAAATGTTGGCAGCACAAAAAAGGCCTTAAAATACATATTAGGCCTGCAAAAATGTAGAAAACTTTGGAGGTCCAAAAAAGGGGTTTACAGGCATCCTAGACCCCCTAAAGTCCAGAAAATGTTGGTGGCCCGAAAACAGTGTCAGAGAGCTCTGAATGTCCCAAAAACATTTGCAGTCTGAAAAGGGCATTAACCCGCATGCTAGACCCCTGAAATTCCCCAAAATATTTTGGCCACGAAAAATTCATCCTACACCCCTGAAAATTCAGAAAATGTTGGCAGCATAAAAAAGGCCTTAAAATACATATTAGGCCTCCAAAAATGTAGAAAACGTTGGAGGCCCAAAAAAGGGGTTTGCAGGCATCCTAGACCCCATAAAGTCCAGAAAATGTTGGCGGCCCAAAAACTGTGTCAGAGAGCTCTGAATGTCCCAAAAACATTTGCAGTCTGAAAAGGGCATTAACCCGCATGCTAGACCCCTGAAATTCCCCAAAATATTTTGGCCACGAAAAATTCATCCTACACCCCTGAAAATTCAGAAAATGTTGGCAGCATAAAAAAGGCCTTAAAATACATATTAGGCCTCCAAAAATGTAGAAAACTGTGGAGGCCCGAAAAAGGGGTTTACAGGCATCCTAGACCCCCTAAAGTCCAGAAAATGTTGGTAGGCCAAAAGCTGTGTCAGAGAACTCTGAATGTCCCAAAAACATTTCCAGCCTGAAAAGGGCATTAACCCACATTCTAAACCCCTGAAATTCCCAAAAACATTTTTGGCCCGAAAAATGCATCCTACACCCCTGAAAGTTCAGTAAATGTTGGCAGCCCCAAAAAGGCCTTAAAATGCATCTTATTCCTGCAAAAATCTTGATAACTTTGGAGGCCCAAAAAAGGGGTTTACATCCTAGACCCCATAAAGTCCAGAAAATGTTGGTGACCCGAAAACAGTGTCAGAGAGCTCTGAATGTCCCAAAAATATTTGCAGCCTGAAAAGGGCATTAATCCGCATCCTGGCGACCTGAAATTCCCCAAAATATTTTTGGCCCGAAAAATGCATCCTACATCCCTGAAGTTCAGAAAATGTTGGCAGCACAAAACAGGCCTTAAAATACATATTAGGCCTGCAAAAATGTAGAAAACTTTGGCGGCCCAAAAAAGTGGTTTACAGGCATCCTAGACCCTCTATAGTCCAGAAAATGTTGGCGGCCCAAAAACTGTGTCAGAGAGCTCTGAATGTCCCAAAAACATTTGCAGTCTGAAAAGGGCACTAACCCGCAAGCTAGACCCTTGAAAATCCAGAAAATATTTTGGCCATGAAAAATTTATCCCTACACCCCTGAAAATTCAGAAAATGTTGGCAACACAAAAAAAGGCCTTAAAATACATATTAGGCCTCCAAAAATATAGAAAACTTTGGAGGCCCAAAAAAGGGGTTTACAGACATCCTAGACCCCCTAAAGTCCAGAAAATGTTGGTAGGCCAAAAACTGTGTCAGAGAGCTCTGAATGTCCCAAAAACGTTTGCAGCCTGAAAAGGGCATTAACCCACATCCTAATCCCCTGAAATTCCCAAAAACATTTTTGGCCCGAAAAATGCATCCTACACCCTCGAAAGTCCAGAAAATGTTGGCAGCCCCAAAAAGGCCTTAAAATGCATCTTATTCCTGCAAAAATCTTGATAACTTTGGAGGCCCAAAAAAGGGGTTTACATCCTAGACCCCATAAAGTCCAGAAAATGTTGGTGACCCGAAAACAGTGTCAGAGAGCTCTGAATGTCCCAAAAATATTTGCAGCCTGAAAAGGGCATTAATCCGCATCCTGGCGACCTGAAATTCCCCAAAATATTTTTGGCCCGAAAAATGCATCCTACATCCCTGAAGTTCAGAAAATGTTGGCAGCACAAAAAAGGCCTTAAAATACATATTAGTCCTCCAAAAATGTAGAAAACTTTAGAGGCCCAAAAAAGGGGTTTACAGGCATCCTAGACCCCCTAAAGTCCAGAAAATGTTGGTAGGCCAAAAACTGTGTCAGAGAGCTCTGAATGTCCCAAAAACATTTGCAGCCTGAAAAGGGCATTAACCCACATCCTAAACCCCTGAAATTCCCAAAAACATGTTTGGCCCGAAAAATGCATCCTAGACCCCTGAAAGTTCAGAAAATGTTGGCAGCCCCAAAAAGGCCTTAAAATGCATCTTATTCCTGTAAAAATCTTGATAACTTTAGAGGCCCAAAAAAGGGGTTTACATCCTAGACCTCATAAAGTCCAGAAAATGTTGGTGACCCGAAAACAGTGTCCGAGAGCTCTGAATGTACCAAAAACATTTGCAGTCTGAAAAGGGCATTAACCCGCATGCTAGACCCCTGAAATTCCCCAAAATATTTTGGCCACTAAATATTCATCCTACACCCCTGAAAATTCAGAAAATGTTGGCAGCACAAAAAAGGCCTTAAAATACATATTAGGCCTGCAAAAATGTAGAAAACTTTGGAGGTCCAAAAAAGGGGTTTACAGGCATCCTAGACCCCCTAAAGTCCAGAAAATGTTGGTGGCCCGAAAACAGTGTCAGAGAGCTCTGAATGTCCCAAAAATATTTGCAGCCTGAAAAGGGCATTAACCCGCATCGTAGACCCCTGAAATTCCTAAAAACATCTATGGCCCGAAAAATGCATCCTACACCCCTTAAAGTTCAGAAAATGTCGGCAGCCCAAAAAATGCCTTAAAATGCATCTTATTCCTGCAATAATTTTTAAAACTTTGGAGGCCCAAAAAAGGGGTTTGCAGGCATCCTAGACCCCATAAAGTCCAGAAAATGTTGGTGGCCCATAAACTGTGTCAGAGAGCTCTGAATGTCCCAAAAACATTTGCAGTCTGAAAAGGGCATTAAGCTGCATGCTAGACCCCTGAAATTCCCCAAAATATTTTGGCCACGAAAAATTCATCCTACCCCCTGAAAATTCAGAAAATGTTGGCAGCACAAAAAAGGCCTTAAAATACATATTAGGCCTCCAAAAATGTAGAAAACTTTGGAGGCCCAAAAAAGGGGTTTACAGGGATCCTAGACCCCCTAAAGTCCAGAAAATGTTGGTGGCCCAAAAACTGTGTCAGAGAGCTCTGAATGGCCCAAAAACGCTTTCAGCCTGAAAAGGGCATTAACCCGCATCCTAGACCACTGAAATTCCTAAAAACATTTATCGCCCGAAAAATGCATCCTACACCCCTTAAAGTTCAGAAAATGTTGGCAGCCCAAAAAATGCCTTAAAATGCATCTTATTCCTGCAATAATTTTTAAAACTTTGGAGGCCCAAAAAAGGGGTTTGCAGGCATCCTAGACCCCATAAAGTCCAGAAAATGTTGGTGGCCCATAAACTGTGTCAGAGAGCTCTGAATGTCCCAAAAACATTTGCAGTCTGAAAAGGGCATTAAGCTGCATGCTAGACCCCTGAAATTCCCCAAAATATTTTGGCCACGAAAAATTCATCCTACCCCCTGAAAATTCAGAAAATGTTGGCAGCACAAAAAAGGCCTTAAAATACATATTAGGCCTCCAAAAATGTAGAAAACTTTGGAGGCCCAAAAAAGGGGTTTACAGGGATCCTAGACCCCCTAAAGTCCAGAAAATGTTGGTGGCCCAAAAACTGTGTCAGAGAGCTCTGAATGGCCCAAAAACGCTTTCAGCCTGAAAAGGGCATTAACCCGCATCCTAGACCACTGAAATTCCTAAAAACATTTATCGCCCGAAAAATGCATCCTACACCCCTTAAAGTTCAGAAAATGTTGGCAGCCCAAAAAATGCCTTAAAATGCATCTTATTCCCGCAATAATCTTTAAAACTTTGGAGGCCCAAAAAAGGGGTTTACAGGCATCCTAGACCCCCTAAAGTCCAGAAAATGTTGGTAGGCCAAAAACTGTGTCAGAGAGCTCTGAATGTCCCAAAAACATTTGCAGCCTGAAAAGGGCATTAACCCACATCCTAAACCCCTGAAATTCCCAAAAACATTTTTGGCCCGAAAAATGCATCCTACACCCCTGAAAGTTCTGAAAATGTTGGCAGCCCCCAAAAGGCCTTAAAATGCATCTTATTCCTGCAAAAATCTTGATAACTTTGGAGGCCCAAAAAAGGGTTTTACATCCTAGACCCCATAAAGTCCAGAACATGTTGGTGACCCGAAAACAGTGTCAGAGAGCTCCGAATGTCCCAAAAATATGTGCAGCCTGAAAAGGGCATTAATCCACATCCTGGCCCCCTGAAATTCCCCAAAATATTTTTGGCCCAAATAATGCATCCTACATCCCTGAAGTTCAGAAAATGTTGGCAGCACAAAACAGGCCTTAAAATACATATTAGGCCTGGAAAAATGTAGAAAACTTTGGAGGCCCAAAAAAGAGGTTTACAGGCATCCTAGACCCCCTAAAGTCCAGAAAATGTTGGCGGCCCAAAAACTGTGTCAGAGAGCTCTGAATGTCCCAAAAACGCTTGCAGCCTGAAAAGGGCATTAACCCGCATGCTAGACCCCTAAAATTTCCCAAAATATTTTGGCCACGAAAAATTCATCCTACACCCCTGAAAATTCAGAAAATGTTGGCAGCACAAAAAAGGCCTTAAAATACATATTAGGCCTCCAAAAATGTAGAAAACTTTGGAGGCCCAAAAAAGGGGTTTACAGGCATCCTAGACCCCCTAAAGTCCAGAAAATGTTGGTAGGCCAAAAACTGTGTCAGAGAGCTCTGAATGTCCCAAAAACGTTTGCAGCCTGAAAAGGGCATTAACCCACATCCTAAACCCCTGAAATTCCCAAAAACCTTTTTGGCCCGAAAAATGCATCCTACACCCCTGAAAGTTCAGAAAATGTTGGCAGCCCCAAAAAGGCCTTAAAATGCATCTTATTCCTGCAAAAAGCTTGATAACTTTGGAGGCCCAAAAAAGGGGTTTACATCCTAGACCCCATAAAGTCCAGAAAATGTTGGTGACCCGAAAACAGTGTCAGAGAGCTCTGAATGTCCCAAAAATATTTGCAGCCTGAAAAGGGCATTAATCCGCATCCTGGCCCCCTGAAATTCCCCAAAATATTTTTGGCCCGAAAAATGCATCCTACATCCCTGAAGTTCAGAAAATGTTGGCAGCACAAAACAGGCCTTAAGAAAATGTTGGCAGCACAAAACAGGCCTTAAAATACATATTAGGCCTGCAAAAATGTAGAAAACTTTGGAGGCCCAAAAAAGGGGTTTACATTCATCCTAGACCCACTAAAGTCCAGAAAATGTTGGCGGCCCAAAAACTGTGTCAGAGAGCTCTGAATGTCCCAAAAACATTTGCAGTCTGTAAAGGGCATTAACCCGCATGCTAGACCCCTGAAATTCCCCAAAATATTTTGGCCACGAAATAGTCATCCTACACCCCTGAAAATTCAGAAAATGTTGGCAGCACAAAAAAGGCCTTAAAATACATATTAGGCCTGCAAAAATGTAGAAAACTTTGGAGGTCCAAAAAAGGGGTTTACAGGCATCCTAGACCCCCTAAAGTCCAGAAAATGTTGGTGGCCCGAAAACAGTGTCAGAGAGCTCTGAATGTCCCAAAAATATTTGCAGCCTGAAAAGGGCATTAACCCGCATCGTAGACCCCTGAAATTCCTAAAAACATTCATGGCCCGAAAAATGCATCCTACACCCCTTAAAGTTCAGAAAATGTCGGCAGCCCAAAAAATGCCTTAAAATGCATCTTATTCCTGCAATAATTTTTAAAACTTTGGAGGCCCAAAAAAGGGGTTTGCAGGCATCCTAGACCCCATAAAGTCCAGAAAATGTTGGTGGCCCATAAACTGTGTCAGAGAGCTCTGAATGTCCCAAAAACATTTGCAGTCTGAAAAGGGCATTAACCCGCATGCTAGACCCCTGAAATTCCCCAAAATATTTTGGCCACGAAAAATTCATCCTACACCCCTGAAAATTCAGAAAATGTTGGCAGCACAAAAAAAGGCCTTAAAATACATATTAGGCCTCCAAAAATGTAGAAAACTTTGGAGGCCCAAAAAAGGGGTTTACAGGCATCCTAGACTCCCTAAAGTCCAGAAAATGTTGGTAGGCCAAAAACTGTGTCAGCGAGCTCTGAATGTCCCAAAAACGTTTGCAGCCTGAAAAGGGCATTAACCCACATCCTAAACCCCTGAAATTCGCGAAAACATTTTTGGCCCAGAAAATGCATCCTACACCCCTGAAAGTTCAGAAAATGTTGGCAGCCCCAAAAATGCCTTAAAATGCATCTTATTCCTGCAAAAATCTTGATAACTTTGGAGGCCCAAAAAAGGGGTTTACATCCTAGACCCCATAAAGTCCAGAAAATGTTGGTGACCCGAAAACAGTGTCAGAGAGCTCTGAATGTTCCAAAAATATTTGCAGCCTGAAAAGGGCATTAATCCACATCCTGGCCCCCTGAAATTCCCCAAAATATTTTTGGCCCAAAAAATGCATCCTACATCCCTGAAGTTCAGAAAATGTTGGCAGCACAAAACAGGCCTTAAAATACATATTAGGCCTGCAAAAATGTAGAAAACTTTGGAGGCCCAAAAAAGGGGTTTACAGGCATCCTAGACCCCCTAAAGTCCAGAAAATGTTGGCGGCCCAAAAACTGTGTCAGAGAGCTCTGAATGTCCCAAAAACGCTTGCAGCCTGAAAAGGGCATTAACCCGCATGCTAGACCCCTGAAATTTCCCAAAATATTTTGGCCACGAAAAATTCATCCTATACCCCTGAAAATTCAGAAAATGTTGGCAGCACAAAAAAGGCCTTAAAATACATATTAGGCCTCCAAAAATGTAGAAAACTTTGGAGGCCCCAAAAAAGGGGTTTACAGGCATCCTAGACCCCCAAAAGTCCAGAAAATGTTGGTAGGCCAAAAACTGTGTCAGAGAGCTCTGGATGTCCCAAAAACGTTTGCAGCCTGAAAAGGGCATTAACCCACATCCTAAACCCCTGAAATTCCCAAAAACATTTTTGGCCCGAAAAATGCATCCTACACCCCTGAAAGTTCAGAAAATGATGGCAGCCCCAAAAAGGCCTTAAAATGCATCTTATTCCTGAAAAAATCTTGATAACTTTGGAGGCCCGAAAAACGGTTTACATCCTAGACCCCATAAAGTCCAGAAAATGTTGGTGACCCGAAAACAGTGTCAGAGAGCTCTGAATGTCCCAAAAATATTTGCAGCCTGAAAAGGGCATTAATCCGCATCCTGGCCCCCTGAAATTCCCCAAAATATTTTTGGCCCAAAAAATGCATCCTACATCCCTAAAGTTCAGAAAATGTTGGCAGCACAAAACAGGCCTTAAAATACATATTAGGCCTGCAAAAATGTAGAAAACTTTGGAGGCCCAAAAAAGGGGTTTACAGGCATCCTAGACCCCCTAAAGTCCAGAAAATGTTGGCAGCCCAAAAACTGTGTCAGAGAGCTCTGAATGTCCCAAAAACATTTGCAGTCTGAAAAGGGCATTAACCCGCATGCTAGACCCCTGAAATTCCCCAAAATATTTTGGCCAAGAAAAATTCATCCTACACCCCTGAAAATTCAGAAAATGTTGGCAGCACAAAAAAGGCCTTAAAATACATATTAGTCCTCCAAAAATGTAGAAAACTTTAGAGGCCCCCCAAAAAAGGGGTTTACAGGCATCCTAGACCCCCTAAAGTCCAGAAAATGTTGGTAGGCCAAAAACTGTGTCAGAGAGCTCTGAATGTCCCAAAAACATTTGCAGCCTGAAAAGGGCATTAACCCACATCCTAGACCCTTTAAATTCCTAAAAACATTTATGGCCCGAAAATTGCATCATACACCCCTTAAAGTTCAGAAAATGTTGGCAGCCCAAAAAATGCCTTAAAATGCATCTTATTCCTGCAATAATCTTTAAAACTTTGGAGGCCCAAAAAAGGAGTTTGCAGGCATCCTAGGCCCCATAAAGTCCAGAAAATGTTGGTGGCCCATAAACTGTGTCAGAGAGCTCTGAATGTCCCAAAAACATTTGCAGTCTGAAAAGGGCATTAACCCGCATGCTAGACCCCTGAAATTTCCCAAAATATGTTGGCCACGAAAAATTCATCCTACACCCCTGAAAATTCAGAAAATGTTGGCAGCATAAAAAAGGCCTTAAAATACATATTAGGCCTCCAAAAATGTAGAAAACTGTGGAGGCCCAAAAAAGGGGTTTACAGGCATCCTAGACCCCCTAAAGTCCAGATAATGTTGGTAGGCCAAAAACTGTGTCAGAGAGCTCTGAATGTCCCAAAAACATTTCCAGCCTGAAAAGGGCATTAACCCACATCCTAAACCCCTGAAATTCCCAAAAACATTTTTGGCCCGAAAAATGCATCCTACACCCCTGAAAGTTCAGAAAATGTTGGCAGCCCCAAAAAGGCCTTAAAATGCATCTTATTCCTGCAAAAATCTTGATAACTTTGGAGGCCCAAAAAAGGGGTTTACATCCTAGACCCCATAAAGTCCAGAAAATGTTGGTGACCCGAAAACAGTGTCAGAGAGCTCTGAATGTCCCAAAAATATTTGCAGCCTGAAAAGGGCATTAATTCGCATCCTGGCGACCTGAAATTCCCCAAAATATTTTTGGCCCGAAAAATGCATCCTCCATCCCTGAAGTTCAGAAAATGTTGGCAGCACAAAACAGGCCTTAAAATACATATTAGGCCTGCAAAAATGTAGAAAACTTTGGCGGCCCAAAAAAGTGGTTTACAGGCATCCTAGACCCTCTATAGTCCAGAAAATGTTGGCGGCCCAAAAACTGTGTCAGAGAGCTCTGAATGTCCCAAAAACATTTGCAGTCTGAAAAGGGCACTAACCCGCAAGCTAGACCCTTGAAATTCCACAAAATATTTTGGCCATGAAAAATTCATCCTACACCCCTGAAAATTCAGAAAATGTTGGCAACACAAAAAAAGGCCTTAAAATACATATTAGGTCTCCAAAAATGTAGAAAACTTTGGAGGCCCAAAAAAGGGGTTTACAGGCATCCTAGACCCCCTAAAGTCCAGAAAATGTTGGTAGGCCAAAAACTGTGTCAGAGAGCTCTGAATGTCCCAAAAACGTTTGCAGCCTGAAAAGGGCATTAACCCACATCCTAATCCCCTGAAATTCCCAAAAACATTTTTGGCCCGAAAAATGCATCCTACACCCTTGAAAGTCCAGAAAATGTTGGCAGCCCCAAAAAGGCCTTAAAATGCATCTTATTCCTGCAAAAATCTTGATAACTTTGGAGGCCCAAAAAAGGGGTTTACATTCTAGACCTCATAAAGTCCAGAAAATGTTGGTGACCCGAAAACAGTGTCAGAGAGCTCTGAATGTCCCAAAAATATGTGCAGCCTGAAAAGGGCATTAATCCACATCCTGGCCCCCTGAAATTCCCCAAAATATTTTTGGCCCAAAAAATGCATCCTACATCCCTGAAGTTCAGAAAATGTTGGCAGCACAAAACAGGCCTTAAAATACATATTAGGCCTGCAAAAATGTAGAAAACTTTGGAGGCCCAAAAAAGGGGTTTACAGGCATCCTAGACCCCCTAAAGTCCAGAAAATGTTGGCGGCCCAAAAACTGTGTCAGAGAGCTCTGAATGTCCCAAAAACGCTTGCAGCCTGAAAAGGGCATTAACCCGCATGCTAGACCCCTGAAATTTCCCAAAATATTTTGGCCACGAAAAATTCATCCTACACCCCTGAAAATTCAGAAAATGTTGGCAGCACAAAAAAGGCCTTAAAATACATATTAGGCCTCCAAAAATGTAGAAAACTTTGGAGGCCCAAAAAAGGGATTTACAGGCATCCTAGACCCCCAAAAGTCCAGAAAATGTTGGTAGGCCAAAAACTGTGTCAGAGAGCTCTGGATGTCCCAAAAACGTTTGCAGCCTGAAAAGGGCATTAACCCACATCCTAAACCCCTGAAATTCCCAAAAACATTTTTGGCCCGAAAAATGCATCCTACACCCCTGAAAGTTCAGAAAATGTTGGCAGCCCCAAAAAGGCCTTAAAATGCATCTTATTCCTGAAAAAATCTTGATAACTTTGGAGGCCCGAAAAAGGGTTTACATCCTAGACCCCATAAAGTCCAGAAAATGTTGGTGACCCGAAAACAGTGTCAGAGAGCTCTGAATGTCCCAAAAATATTTGCAGCCTGAAAAGGGCATTAATCCACATCCTGGCCCCCTGAAATTCCCCAAAATATTTTTGGCCCAAAAAATGCATCCTACATCCCTAAAGTTCAGAAAATGTTGGCAGCACAAAACAGGCCTTAAAATACATATTAGGCCTGAAAAAATGTAGAAAACTTTGGAGGCCCAAGAAAGGGGTTTACAGGCATCCTAGACCCCCTAAAGTCCAGAAAATGTTGGCAGCCCAAAAACTGTGTCAGAGAGCTCTGAATGTCCCAAAAACATTTGCAGTCTGAAAAGGGCATTAACCCGCATGCTAGACCCCTGAAATTCCCCAAAATATTTTGGCCAAGAAAAATTCATCCTACACCCCTGAAAATTCAGAAAATGTTGGCAGCACAAAAAAGGCCTTAAAATACATATTAGTCCTCCAAAAATGTAGAAAACTTTAGCGGCCCCCCAAAAAAGGGGTTTACAGGCATCCTAGACCCCCTAAAGTCCAGAAAATGTTGGTAGGCCAAAAACTGTGTCAGAGAGCTCTGAATGTAAAAAACATTTGCAGCCTGAAAAGGGCATTAACCCACATCCTAGACCCTTTAAATTCCTAAAAACATTTATGGCCCGAAAATTGCATCCTACACCCCTTAAAGTTCAGAAAATGTTGGCAGCCCAAAAAATGCCTTAAAATGCATCTTATTCCTGCAATAATCTTTAAAACTTTGGAGGCCCAAAAAAGGGGTTTGCAGGCATCCTAGACCCCATAAAGTCCAGAAAATGTTGGTGGCCCATAAACTGTGTCAGAGAGCTCTGAATGTCCCAAAAACATTTGCAGTCTGAAAAGGGCATTAACCCGCATGCTAGACCCCTGAAATTTCCCAAAATATGTTGGCCACGAAAAATTCATCCTACACCCCTGAAAATTCAGAAAATGTTGGCAGCATAAAAAAGGCCTTAAAATACATATTAGGCCTCCAAAAATGTAGAAAACTGTGGAGGCCCAAAAAAGGGGTTTACAGGCATCCTAGACCCCCTAAAGTCCAGATAATGTTGGTAGGCCAAAAACTGTGTCAGAGAGCTCTGAATGTCCCAAAAACATTTCCAGCCTGAAAAGGGCATTAACCCACATCCTAAACCCCTGAAATTCCCCAAAAACATTTTTGGCCCGAAAAATGCATCCCACACCCCTGAAAGTTCAGAAAATGTTGGCAGCCCCAAAAAGGCCTTAAAATGCATCTTATTCCTGCAAAAATCTTGATAACTTTGGAGGCCCAAAAAAGGGGTTTACATCCTAGACCCCATAAAGTCCAGAAAATGTTGGTGACCCGAAAACAGTGTCAGAGAGCTCTGAATGTCCCAAAAATATTTGCAGCCTGAAAAGGGCATTAATTCGCATCCTGGCGACCTGAAATTCCCCAAAATATTTTTGGTCCGAAAAATGCATCCTACATCCCTGAAGTTCAGAAAATGTTGGCAGCACAAAACAGGCCTTAAAATACATATTAGGCCTGCAAAAATGTAGAAAACTTTGGCGGCCCAAAAAAGTGGTTTACAGGCATCCTAGACCCTCTATAGTCTAGAAAATGTTGGCGGCCCAAAAACTGTGTCAGAGAGCTCTGAATGTCCCAAAAACATTTGCAGTCTGAAAAGGGCACTAACCCGCAAGCTAGACCCTTGAAATTCCACAAAATATTTTGGCCATGAAAAATTCATCCTACACCCCTGAAAATTCAGAAAATGTTGGCAACACAAAAAAAGGCCTTAAAATACATATTAGGCCTCCAAAAATGTAGAAAACTTTGGAGGCCCAAAAAAGGTGTTTACAGGCATCCTAGACCCCCTAAAGTCCAGAAAATGTTGGTAGGCCAAAAACTGTGTCAGAGAGCTCTGAATGTCCCAAAAACGTTTGCAGCCTGAAAAGGGCATTAACCCACATTCTAATCCCCTGAAATTCCCAAAAACATTTTTGGCCCGAAAAATGCATCCTACACCCTTGAAAGTCCAGAAAATGTTGGCAGCCCCAAAAAGGCCTTAAAATGCATCTTATTCCTGCAAAAATCTTGATAACTTTGGAGGCCCAAAAAAGGGGTTTACATTCTAGACCTCATAAAGTCCAGAAAATGTTGGTGACCCGAAAACAGTGTCAGAGAGCTCTGAATGTCCCAAAAATATTTGCAGCCTGAAAAGGGCATTAATCCGCATCCTGGCCCCCTGAAATTCCCCAAAATATTTTTGGCCCAAAAAATGCATCCTACATCCCTGAAGTTCAGAAAATGTTGGCAGCACAAAACAGGCCTTGAAATACATATTAGGCCTGCAAAAATGTAGAAAACTTTGGAGGCCCAAAAAAGGGGTTTACAGGCATCCTAGACCCCCTAAAGTCCAGAAAATGTTGGCGGCCCAAAAACGGTGTCAGAGACCTCTGAATGTCCCAAAAACATTTGCAGTCTGAAAAGGGCATTAACCAGCATGCTAGACGCCTGAAATTCCCCAAAATATTTTGGCCATGAAAAATTCATCCTACACCCCTGAAAATTCAGAAAATGGTGGCAACACAAAAAAGGCCTTAAAATACATATTAGGCCTCCAAAAATGTAGAAAATTTTAGATGCCCAAAAAAGGGGTTTACAGGCATCCTAGACCCCCTAAAGTCCAGAAAATGTTGGTAGGCCAAAAACTGTGTCAGAGAGCTCTGAATGTCCCAAAAACATTTGCAGTCTGAAAAGGGCATTAACCCGCATGCTAGACCCCTGAAATTTCCCAA
This sequence comes from Ambystoma mexicanum, assembly GCF_040938575.1. Lineage (NCBI taxonomy): Eukaryota > Metazoa > Chordata > Amphibia > Caudata > Ambystomatidae > Ambystoma > Ambystoma mexicanum. Next base: position 1,301,394,689 of record NC_090935.1, on the reverse strand, counting down.
AATATTTTGGCCACAAAAAATTCATCCTACACCCCTGAAAATTCAGAAAATGTTGGCAGCACAAAAAAGGCCTTAAAATACATATTAGGCCTCCAAAAATGTAGAAAACTTTGGAGGCCCAAAAAAGGGGTTTACAGGCATCCTAGACCCCCTAAAGTCCAGAAAATGTTGGTAGGCCAAAAACTGTGTCAGAGAGCTCTGAATGTCCCAAAAACATTTGCAGTCTGAAAAGGGCATTAACCCGCATGCTAGACCCCTGAAATTCCCCAAAATACTTTGGCCACGAAATATTCATCCTACACCCCTGAAAATTCAGAAAATTTTGGCAGCACAAAAAAGGCCTTAAAATACATATTAGGCCTGCAAAAATGTAGAAAACTTTGGAGGTCCAAAAAAGGGGTTTACAGGCATCCTAGACCCCCTAAAGTCCAGAAAATGTTGGTGGCCCGAAAACAGTGTCAGAGAGCTCTGAATGTCCCAAAAATATTTGCAGCCTGAAAAGGGCATTAACCCGCATCGTAGACCCCTGAAATTCCTAAAAACATTCATGGCCCGAAAAATGCATCCTACACCCCTTAAAGTTCAGAAAATGTCGGCAGCCCAAAAAATGCCTTAAAATGCATCTTATTCCTGCAATAATTTTTAAAACTTTGGAGGCCCAAAAAAGGGGTTTGCAGGCATCCTAGACCCCATAAAGTCCAGAAAATGTTGGTGGCCCATAAACTGTGTCAGCGAGCTCTGAATGTCCCAAAAACATTTGCAGTCTGAAAAGGGCATTAACCCGCATGCTAGACCCCTGAAATTCCCCAAAATATTTTGGCCACGAAAAATTCTTTCCTACACCCCTGAAAATTCAGAAAATGTTGGCAGCACAAAAAAGGCCTTAAAATACATATTATGCCTCCAAAAATGTAGAAAACTTTGGAGGCCCAAAAAAGGGGTTTACAGGCATCCTAGACCCCCTAAAGTCCAGAAAATGTTGGTAGGCCAAAAACTGTGTCAGAGAGCTCTGAATGTCCCAAAAAAATTTGCAGCCTGAAAAGGGCATTAACCCACATCCTAAACCCCTGAAATTCCCAAAAACATTTATCGCTTAAAAATGCATCCTACACCCCTTAAAGTTCAGAAAATGTTGGCAGGCCAAAAAATGCCTTAAAATGCATCTTATTCCTGCAATAATCTTTAAAACTTTGGAGGCCCAAAAAAGGGGTTTACAGGCATCCTAGACCCCCTAAAGTCCAGAAAATGTTGGTAGGCCAAAAACTGTGTCAGAGAGCTCTGAATGTCCCAAAAACATTTGCAGCCTGAAAAGGGCATTAACCCACATCCTAAACCCCTGAAATTCCCAAAAACATTTTTGGCCCGAAAAATGCATCCTACAGCCCTGAAAGTTCTGAAAATGTTGGCAGCCCCAAAAAGGCCTTAAAATGCATCTTATTCCTGCAAAAATCTTGATAACTTTCGAGGCCCAAAAAAGGGGTTTACATTCTAGACCTCATAAAGTCCAGAAAATGTTGGTGACCCGAAAACAGTGTCAGAGAGCTCTGAATGTCCCAAAAATATTTGCAGCCTGAAAAGGGCATTAATCCGCATCCTGGCCCCCTGAAATTCCCCAAAATATTTTTGGCCCAAAAAATGCATCCTACATCCCTGAAGTTCAGAAAATGTTGGCAGCACAAAACAGGCCTTGAAATACATATTAGGCCTGCAAAAATGTAGAAAACTTTGGAGGCCCAAAAAAGGGGTTTACAGGCATCCTAGACCCCCTAAAGTCCAGAAAATGTTGGCGGCCCAAAAACTGTGTCAGAGAGCTCTGAATGTCCCAAAAACGCTTGCAGCCTGAAAAGGGCATTAACCCGCATGCTAGACCCCTGAAATTTCCCAAAATATTTTGGCCACTAAAATTCATCCTATACCCCTGAAAATTCAGAAAATGTTGGCAGCACAAAAAAGGCCTTAAAATACATATTAGGCCTCCAAAAATGTAGAAAACTTTGGAGGCCCCAAAAAAGGGGTTTACAGGCATCCTAGACCCCCAAAAGTCCAGAAAATGTTGGTAGGCCAAAAACTGTGTCAGAGAGCTCTGGATGTCCCAAAAACGTTTGCAGCCTGAAAAGGGCATTAACCCACATCCTAAACCCCTGAAATTCCCAAAAACATTTTTGGCCCGAAAAATGCATCCTACACCCCTGAAAGTTCAGAAAATGATGGCAGCCCCAAAAAGGCCTTAAAATGCATCTTATTCCTGAAAAAATCTTGATAACTTTGGAGGCCCAAAAAACGGTTTACATCCTAGACCCCATAAAGTCCAGAAAATGTTGGTGACCCGAAAACAGTGTCAGAGAGCTCTGAATGTCCCAAAAATATTTGCAGCCTGAAAAGGGCATTAATCCGCATCCTGGCCCCCTGAAATTCCCCAAAATATTTTTGGCCCAAAAAATGCATCCTACATCCCTAAAGTTCAGAAAATGTTGGCAGCACAAAACAGGCCTTAAAATACATATTAGGCCTGCAAAAATGTAGAAAACTTTGGAGGCCCAAAAAAGGGGTTTACAGGCATCCTAGACCCCCTAAAGTCCAGAAAATGTTGGCAGCCCAAAAACTGTGTCAGAGAGCTCTGAATGTCCCAAAAACATTTGCAGTCTGAAAAGGGCATTAACCCGCATGCTAGACCCCTGAAATTCCCCAAAATATTTTGGCCAAGAAAAATTCATCCTACACCCCTGAAAATTCAGAAAATGTTGGCAGCACAAAAAAGGCCTTAAAATACATATTAGTCCTCCAAAAATGTAGAAAACTTTAGAGGCCCCCCAAAAAAGGGGTTTACAGGCATCCTAGACCCCCTAAAGTCCAGAAAATGTTGGTAGGCCAAAAACTGTGTCAGAGAGCTCTGAATGTCCCAAAAACATTTGCAGCCTGAAAAGGGCATTAACCCACATCCTAGACCCTTTAAATTCCTAAAAACATTTATGGCCCGAAAATTGCATCATACACCCCTTAAAGTTCAGAAAATGTTGGCAGCCCAAAAAATGCCTTAAAATGCATCTTATTCCTGCAATAATCTTTAAAACTTTGGAGGCCCAAAAAAGGGGTTTGCAGGCATCCTAGGCCCCATAAAGTCCAGAAAATGTTGGTGGCCCATAAACTGTGTCAGAGAGCTCTGAATGTCCCAAAAACATTTGCAGTCTGAAAAGGGCATTAACCCGCATGCTAGACCCCTGAAATTTCCCAAAATATGTTGGCCACGAAAAATTCATCCTACACCCCTGAAAATTCAGAAAATGTTGGCAGCATAAAAAAGGCCTTAAAATACATATTAGGCCTCCAAAAATGTAGAAAACTGTGGAGGCCCAAAAAAGGGGTTTACAGGCATCCTAGACCCCCTAAAGTCCAGATAATGTTGGTAGGCCAAAAACTGTGTCAGAGAGCTCTGAATGTCCCAAAAACATTTCCAGCCTGAAAAGGGCATTAACCCACATCCTAAACCCCTGAAATTCCCAAAAACATTTTTGGCCCGAAAAATGCATCCTACACCCCTGAAAGTTCAGAAAATGTTGGCAGCCCCAAAAAGGCCTTAAAATGCATCTTATTCCTGCAAAAATCTTGATAACTTTGGAGGCCCAAAAAAGGGGTTTACATCCTAGACCCCATAAAGTCCAGAAAATGTTGGTGACCCGAAAACAGTGTCAGAGAGCTCTGAATGTCCCAAAAATATTTGCAGCCTGAAAAGGGCATTAATTCGCATCCTGGCGACCTGAAATTCCCCAAAATATTTTTGGCCCGAAAAATGCATCCTACATCCCTGAAGTTCAGAAAATGTTGGCAGCACAAAACAGGCCTTAAAATACATATTAGGCCTGCAAAAATGTAGAAAACTTTGGCGGCCCAAAAAAGTGGTTTACAGGCATCCTAGACCCTCTATAGTCCAGAAAATGTTGGCGGCCCAAAAACTGTGTCAGAGAGCTCTGAATGTCCCAAAAACATTTGCAGTCTGAAAAGGGCACTAACCCGCAAGCTAGACCCTTGAAATTCCACAAAATATTTTGGCCATGAAAAATTCATCCTACACCCCTGAAAATTCAGAAAATGTTGGCAACACAAAAAAAGGCCTTAAAATACATATTAGGTCTCCAAAAATGTAGAAAACTTTGGAGGCCCAAAAAAGGGGTTTACAGGCATCCTAGACCCCCTAAAGTCCAGAAAATGTTGGTAGGCCAAAAACTGTGTCAGAGAGCTCTGAATGTCCCAAAAACGTTTGCAGCCTGAAAAGGGCATTAACCCACATCCTAATCCCCTGAAATTCCCAAAAACATTTTTGGCCCGAAAAATGCATCCTACACCCTTGAAAGTCCAGAAAATGTTGGCAGCCCCAAAAAGGCCTTAAAATGCATCTTATTCCTGCAAAAATCTTGATAACTTTGGAGGCCCAAAAAAGGGGTTTACATTCTAGACCTCATAAAGTCCAGAAAATGTTGGTGACCCGAAAACAGTGTCAGAGAGCTCTGAATGTCCCAAAAATATGTGCAGCCTGAAAAGGGCATTAATCCACATCCTGGCCCCCTGAAATTCCCCAAAATATTTTTGGCCCAAAAAATGCATCCTACATCCCTGAAGTTCAGAAAATGTTGGCAGCACAAAACAGGCCTTAAAATACATATTAGGCCTGCAAAAATGTAGAAAACTTTGGAGGCCCAAAAAAGGGGTTTACAGGCATCCTAGACCCCCTAAAGTCCAGAAAATGTTGGCGGCCCAAAAACTGTGTCAGAGAGCTCTGAATGTCCCAAAAACGCTTGCAGCCTGAAAAGGGCATTAACCCGCATGCTAGACCCCTGAAATTTCCCAAAATATTTTGGCCACGAAAAATTCATCCTACACCCCTGAAAATTCAGAAAATGTTGGCAGCACAAAAAAGGCCTTAAAATACATATTAGGCCTCCAAAAATGTAGAAAACTTTGGAGGCCCAAAAAAGGGATTTACAGGCATCCTAGACCCCCAAAAGTCCAGAAAATGTTGGTAGGCCAAAAACTGTGTCAGAGAGCTCTGGATGTCCCAAAAACGTTTGCAGCCTGAAAAGGGCATTAACCCACATCCTAAACCCCTGAAATTCCCAAAAACATTTTTGGCCCGAAAAATGCATCCTACACCCCTGAAAGTTCAGAAAATGTTGGCAGCCCCAAAAAGGCCTTAAAATGCATCTTATTCCTGAAAAAATCTTGATAACTTTGGAGGCCCAAAAAAGGGGTTTACAGGCATCCTAGACCCCATAAAGTCCAGAAAATGTTGGCAGCCCAAAAACTGTGTCAGAGAGCTCTGAATGTCCCAAAAACATTTGCAGTCTGAAAAGGGCATTAACCCGCATGCTAGACCCCTGAAATTCCCCAAAATATTTTGGCCAAGAAAAATTCATCCTACACCCCTGAAAATTCAGAAAATGTTGGCAGCACAAAAAAGGCCTTAAAATACATATTAGTCCTCCAAAAATGTAGAAAACTTTAGCGGCCCCCCAAAAAAGGGGTTTACAGGCATCCTAGACCCCCTAAAGTCCAGAAAATGTTGGTAGGCCAAAAACTGTGTCAGAGAGCTCTGAATGTAAAAAACATTTGCAGCCTGAAAAGGGCATTAACCCACATCCTAGACCCTTTAAATTCCTAAAAACATTTATGGCCCGAAAATTGCATCCTACACCCCTTAAAGTTCAGAAAATGTTGGCAGCCCAAAAAATGCCTTAAAATGCATCTTATTCCTGCAATAATCTTTAAAACTTTGGAGGCCCAAAAAAGGGGTTTGCAGGCATCCTAGACCCCATAAAGTCCAGAAAATGTTGGTGGCCCATAAACTGTGTCAGAGAGCTCTGAATGTCCCAAAAACATTTGCAGTCTGAAAAGGGCATTAACCCGCATGCTAGACCCCTGAAATTTCCCAAAATATGTTGGCCACGAAAAATTCATCCTACACCCCTGAAAATTCAGAAAATGTTGGCAGCATAAAAAAGGCCTTAAAATACATATTAGGCCTCCAAAAATGTAGAAAACTGTGGAGGCCCAAAAAAGGGGTTTACAGGCATCCTAGACCCCCTAAAGTCCAGATAATGTTGGTAGGCCAAAAACTGTGTCAGAGAGCTCTGAATGTCCCAAAAACATTTCCAGCCTGAAAAGGGCATTAACCCACATCCTAAACCCCTGAAATTCCCCAAAAACATTTTTGGCCCGAAAAATGCATCCCACACCCCTGAAAGTTCAGAAAATGTTGGCAGCCCCAAAAAGGCCTTAAAATGCATCTTATTCCTGCAAAAATCTTGATAACTTTGGAGGCCCAAAAAAGGGGTTTACATCCTAGACCCCATAAAGTCCAGAAAATGTTGGTGACCCGAAAACAGTGTCAGAGAGCTCTGAATGTCCCAAAAATATTTGCAGCCTGAAAAGGGCATTAATTCGCATCCTGGCGACCTGAAATTCCCCAAAATATTTTTGGTCCGAAAAATGCATCCTACATCCCTGAAGTTCAGAAAATGTTGGCAGCACAAAACAGGCCTTAAAATACATATTAGGCCTGCAAAAATGTAGAAAACTTTGGCGGCCCAAAAAAGTGGTTTACAGGCATCCTAGACCCTCTATAGTCTAGAAAATGTTGGCGGCCCAAAAACTGTGTCAGAGAGCTCTGAATGTCCCAAAAACATTTGCAGTCTGAAAAGGGCACTAACCCGCAAGCTAGACCCTTGAAATTCCACAAAATATTTTGGCCATGAAAAATTCATCCTACACCCCTGAAAATTCAGAAAATGTTGGCAACACAAAAAAAGGCCTTAAAATACATATTAGGCCTCCAAAAATGTAGAAAACTTTGGAGGCCCAAAAAAGGTGTTTACAGGCATCCTAGACCCCCTAAAGTCCAGAAAATGTTGGTAGGCCAAAAACTGTGTCAGAGAGCTCTGAATGTCCCAAAAACGTTTGCAGCCTGAAAAGGGCATTAACCCACATTCTAATCCCCTGAAATTCCCAAAAACATTTTTGGCCCGAAAAATGCATCCTACACCCTTGAAAGTCCAGAAAATGTTGGCAGCCCCAAAAAGGCCTTAAAATGCATCTTATTCCTGCAAAAATCTTGATAACTTTGGAGGCCCAAAAAAGGGGTTTACATTCTAGACCTCATAAAGTCCAGAAAATGTTGGTGACCCGAAAACAGTGTCAGAGAGCTCTGAATGTCCCAAAAATATTTGCAGCCTGAAAAGGGCATTAATCCGCATCCTGGCCCCCTGAAATTCCCCAAAATATTTTTGGCCCAAAAAATGCATCCTACATCCCTGAAGTTCAGAAAATGTTGGCAGCACAAAACAGGCCTTGAAATACATATTAGGCCTGCAAAAATGTAGAAAACTTTGGAGGCCCAAAAAAGGGGTTTACAGGCATCCTAGACCCCCTAAAGTCCAGAAAATGTTGGCGGCCCAAAAACGGTGTCAGAGACCTCTGAATGTCCCAAAAACATTTGCAGTCTGAAAAGGGCATTAACCAGCATGCTAGACGCCTGAAATTCCCCAAAATATTTTGGCCATGAAAAATTCATCCTACACCCCTGAAAATTCAGAAAATGGTGGCAACACAAAAAAGGCCTTAAAATACATATTAGGCCTCCAAAAATGTAGAAAATTTTAGATGCCCAAAAAAGGGGTTTACAGGCATCCTAGACCCCCTAAAGTCCAGAAAATGTTGGTAGGCCAAAAACTGTGTCAGAGAGCTCTGAATGTCCCAAAAACATTTGCAGTCTGAAAAGGGCATTAACCCGCATGCTAGACCCCTGAAATTTCCCAAAATATTTTGGCCACAAAAAATTCATCCTACACCCCTGAAAATTCAGAAAATGTTGGCAGCACAAAAAAGGCCTTAAAATACATATTAGGCCTCCAAAAATGTAGAAAACTTTGGAGGCCCAAAAAAGGGGTTTACAGGCATCCTAGACCCCCTAAAGTCCAGAAAATGTTGGTAGGCCAAAAACTGTGTCAGAGAGCTCTGAATGTCCCAAAAACATTTGCAGTCTGAAAAGGGCATTAACCCGCATGCTAGACCCCTGAAATTCCCCAAAATACTTTGGCCACGAAATATTCATCCTACACCCCTGAAAATTCAGAAAATTTTGGCAGCACAAAAAAGGCCTTAAAATACATATTAGGCCTGCAAAAATGTAGAAAACTTTGGAGGTCCAAAAAAGGGGTTTACAGGCATCCTAGACCCCCTAAAGTCCAGAAAATGTTGGTGGCCCGAAAACAGTGTCAGAGAGCTCTGAATGTCCCAAAAATATTTGCAGCCTGAAAAGGGCATTAACCCGCATCGTAGACCCCTGAAATTCCTAAAAACATTCATGGCCCGAAAAATGCATCCTACACCCCTTAAAGTTCAGAAAATGTCGGCAGCCCAAAAAATGCCTTAAAATGCATCTTATTCCTGCAATAATTTTTAAAACTTTGGAGGCCCAAAAAAGGGGTTTGCAGGCATCCTAGACCCCATAAAGTCCAGAAAATGTTGGTGGCCCATAAACTGTGTCAGCGAGCTCTGAATGTCCCAAAAACATTTGCAGTCTGAAAAGGGCATTAACCCGCATGCTAGACCCCTGAAATTCCCCAAAATATTTTGGCCACGAAAAATTCTTTCCTACACCCCTGAAAATTCAGAAAATGTTGGCAGCACAAAAAAGGCCTTAAAATACATATTATGCCTCCAAAAATGTAGAAAACTTTGGAGGCCCAAAAAAGGGGTTTACAGGCATCCTAGACCCCCTAAAGTCCAGAAAATGTTGGTAGGCCAAAAACTGTGTCAGAGAGCTCTGAATGTCCCAAAAAAATTTGCAGCCTGAAAAGGGCATTAACCCACATCCTAAACCCCTGAAATTCCCAAAAACATTTATCGCTTAAAAATGCATCCTACACCCCTTAAAGTTCAGAAAATGTTGGCAGGCCAAAAAATGCCTTAAAATGCATCTTATTCCTGCAATAATCTTTAAAACTTTGGAGGCCCAAAAAAGGGGTTTACAGGCATCCTAGACCCCCTAAAGTCCAGAAAATGTTGGTAGGCCAAAAACTGTGTCAGAGAGCTCTGAATGTCCCAAAAACATTTGCAGCCTGAAAAGGGCATTAACCCACATCCTAAACCCCTGAAATTCCCAAAAACATTTTTGGCCCGAAAAATGCATCCTACAGCCCTGAAAGTTCTGAAAATGTTGGCAGCCCCAAAAAGGCCTTAAAATGCATCTTATTCCTGCAAAAATCTTGATAACTTTCGAGGCCCAAAAAAGGGGTTTACATTCTAGACCTCATAAAGTCCAGAAAATGTTGGTGACCCGAAAACAGTGTCAGAGAGCTCTGAATGTCCCAAAAATATTTGCAGCCTGAAAAGGGCATTAATCCGCATCCTGGCCCCCTGAAATTCCCCAAAATATTTTTGGCCCAAAAAATGCATCCTACATCCCTGAAGTTCAGAAAATGTTGGCAGCACAAAACAGGCCTTGAAATACATATTAGGCCTGCAAAAATGTAGAAAACTTTGGAGGCCCAAAAAAGGGGTTTACAGGCATCCTAGACCCCCTAAAGTCCAGAAAATGTTGGCGGCCCAAAAACTGTGTCAGAGAGCTCTGAATGTCCCAAAAACGCTTGCAGCCTGAAAAGGGCATTAACCCGCATGCTAGACCCCTGAAATTTCCCAAAATATTTTGGCCACTAAAATTCATCCTATACCCCTGAAAATTCAGAAAATGTTGGCAGCACAAAAAAGGCCTTAAAATACATATTAGGCCTCCAAAAATGTAGAAAACTTTGGAGGCCCCAAAAAAGGGGTTTACAGGCATCCTAGACCCCCAAAAGTCCAGAAAATGTTGGTAGGCCAAAAACTGTGTCAGAGAGCTCTGGATGTCCCAAAAACGTTTGCAGCCTGAAAAGGGCATTAACCCACATCCTAAACCCCTGAAATTCCCAAAAACATTTTTGGCCCGAAAAATGCATCCTACACCCCTGAAAGTTCAGAAAATGATGGCAGCCCCAAAAAGGCCTTAAAATGCATCTTATTCCTGAAAAAATCTTGATAACTTTGGAGGCCCAAAAAACGGTTTACATCCTAGACCCCATAAAGTCCAGAAAATGTTGGTGACCCGAAAACAGTGTCAGAGAGCTCTGAATGTCCCAAAAATATTTGCAGCCTGAAAAGGGCATTAATCCGCATCCTGGCCCCCTGAAATTCCCCAAAATATTTTTGGCCCAAAAAATGCATCCTACATCCCTAAAGTTCAGAAAATGTTGGCAGCACAAAACAGGCCTTAAAATACATATTAGGCCTGCAAAAATGTAGAAAACTTTGGAGGCCCAAAAAAGGGGTTTACAGGCATCCTAGACCCCCTAAAGTCCAGAAAATGTTGGCAGCCCAAAAACTGTGTCAGAGAGCTCTGAATGTCCCAAAAACATTTGCAGTCTGAAAAGGGCATTAACCCGCATGCTAGACCCCTGAAATTCCCCAAAATATTTTGGCCAAGAAAAATTCATCCTACACCCCTGAAAATTCAGAAAATGTTGGCAGCACAAAAAAGGCCTTAAAATACATATTAGTCCTCCAAAAATGTAGAAAACTTTAGAGGCCCCCCAAAAAAGGGGTTTACAGGCATCCTAGACCCCCTAAAGTCCAGAAAATGTTGGTAGGCCAAAAACTGTGTCAGAGAGCTCTGAATGTCCCAAAAACATTTGCAGCCTGAAAAGGGCATTAACCCACATCCTAGACCCTTTAAATTCCTAAAAACATTTATGGCCCGAAAATTGCATCATACACCCCTTAAAGTTCAGAAAATGTTGGCAGCCCAAAAAATGCCTTAAAATGCATCTTATTCCTGCAATAATCTTTAAAACTTTGGAGGCCCAAAAAAGGGGTTTGCAGGCATCCTAGGCCCCATAAAGTCCAGAAAATGTTGGTGGCCCATAAACTGTGTCAGAGAGCTCTGAATGTCCCAAAAACATTTGCAGTCTGAAAAGGGCATTAACCCGCATGCTAGACCCCTGAAATTTCCCAAAATATGTTGGCCACGAAAAATTCATCCTACACCCCTGAAAATTCAGAAAATGTTGGCAGCATAAAAAAGGCCTTAAAATACATATTAGGCCTCCAAAAATGTAGAAAACTGTGGAGGCCCAAAAAAGGGGTTTACAGGCATCCTAGACCCCCTAAAGTCCAGATAATGTTGGTAGGCCAAAAACTGTGTCAGAGAGCTCTGAATGTCCCAAAAACATTTCCAGCCTGAAAAGGGCATTAACCCACATCCTAAACCCCTGAAATTCCCAAAAACATTTTTGGCCCGAAAAATGCATCCTACACCCCTGAAAGTTCAGAAAATGTTGGCAGCCCCAAAAAGGCCTTAAAATGCATCTTATTCCTGCAAAAATCTTGATAACTTTGGAGGCCCAAAAAAGGGGTTTACATCCTAGACCCCATAAAGTCCAGAAAATGTTGGTGACCCGAAAACAGTGTCAGAGAGCTCTGAATGTCCCAAAAATATTTGCAGCCTGAAAAGGGCATTAATTCGCATCCTGGCGACCTGAAATTCCCCAAAATATTTTTGGCCCGAAAAATGCATCCTACATCCCTGAAGTTCAGAAAATGTTGGCAGCACAAAACAGGCCTTAAAATACATATTAGGCCTGCAAAAATGTAGAAAACTTTGGCGGCCCAAAAAAGTGGTTTACAGGCATCCTAGACCCTCTATAGTCCAGAAAATGTTGGCGGCCCAAAAACTGTGTCAGAGAGCTCTGAATGTCCCAAAAACATTTGCAGTCTGAAAAGGGCACTAACCCGCAAGCTAGACCCTTGAAATTCCACAAAATATTTTGGCCATGAAAAATTCATCCTACACCCCTGAAAATTCAGAAAATGTTGGCAACACAAAAAAAGGCCTTAAAATACATATTAGGCCTCCAAAAATGTAGAAAACTTTGGAGGCCCAAAAAAGGGGTTTACAGGCATCCTAGACCCCCTAAAGTCCAGAAAATGTTGGTAGGCCAAAAACTGTGTCAGAGAGCTCTGAATGTCCCAAAAACGTTTGCAGCCTGAAAAGGGCATTAACCCACATCCTAATCCCCTGAAATTCCCAAAAACATTTTTGGCCCGAAAAATGCATCCTACACCCTTGAAAGTCCAGAAAATGTTGGCAGCCCCAAAAAGGCCTTAAAATGCATCTTATTCCTGCAAAAATCTTGATAACTTTGGAGGCCCAAAAAAGGGGTTTACATTCTAGACCTCATAAAGTCCAGAAAATGTTGGTGACCCGAAAACAGTGTCAGAGAGCTCTGAATGTCCCAAAAATATGTGCAGCCTGAAAAGGGCATTAATCCACATCCTGGCCCCCTGAAATTCCCCAAAATATTTTTGGCCCAAAAAATGCATCCTACATCCCTGAAGTTCAGAAAATGTTGGCAGCACAAAACAGGCCTTAAAATACATATTAGGCCTGCAAAAATGTAGAAAACTTTGGAGGCCCAAAAAAGGGGTTTACAGGCATCCTAGACCCCCTAAAGTCCAGAAAATGTTGGCGGCCCAAAAACTGTGTCAGAGAGCTCTGAATGTCCCAAAAACGCTTGCAGCCTGAAAAGGGCATTAACCCGCATGCTAGACCCCTGAAATTTCCCAAAATATTTTGGCCACGAAAAATTCATCCTACACCCCTGAAAATTCAGAAAATGTTGGCAGCACAAAAAAGGCCTTAAAATACATATTAGGCCTCCAAAAATGTAGAAAACTTTGGAGGCCCAAAAAAGGGGTTTACAGGCATCCTAGACCCCCAAAAGTCCAGAAAATGTTGGTAGGCCAAAAACTGTGTCAGAGAGCTCTGGATGTCCCAAAAACGTTTGCAGCCTGAAAAGGGCATTAACCCACATCCTAAACCCCTGAAATTCCCAAAAACATTTTTGGCCCGAAAAATGCATCCTACACCCCTGAAAGTTCAGAAAATGTTGGCAGCCCCAAAAAGGCCTTAAAATGCATCTTATTCCTGAAAAAATCTTGATAACTTTGGAGGCCCGAAAAAGGGTTTACATCCTAGACCCCATAAAGTCCAGAAAATGTTGGTGACCCGAAAACAGTGTCAGAGAGCTCTGAATGTCCCAAAAATATTTGCAGCCTGAAAAGGGCATTAATCCACATCCTGGCCCCCTGAAATTCCCCAAAATATTTTTGGCCCAAAAAATGCATCCTACATCCCTAAAGTTCAGAAAATGTTGGCAGCACAAAACAGGCCTTAAAATACATATTAGGCCTGAAAAAATGTAGAAAACTTTGGAGGCCCAAGAAAGGGGTTTACAGGCATCCTAGACCCCCTAAAGTCCAGAAAATGTTGGCAGCCCAAAAACTGTGTCAGAGAGCTCTGAATGTCCCAAAAACATTTGCAGTCTGAAAAGGGCATTAACCCGCATGCTAGACCCCTGAAATTCCCCAAAATATTTTGGCCAAGAAAAATTCATCCTACACCCCTGAAAATTCAGAAAATGTTGGCAGCACAAAAAAGGCCTTAAAATACATATTAGTCCTCCAAAAATGTAGAAAACTTTAGCGGCCCCCCAAAAAAGGGGTTTACAGGCATCCTAGACCCCCTAAAGTCCAGAAAATGTTGGTAGGCCAAAAACTGTGTCAGAGAGCTCTGAATGTAAAAAACATTTGCAGCCTGAAAAGGGCATTAACCCACATCCTAGACCCTTTAAATTCCTAAAAACATTTATGGCCCGAAAATTGCATCCTACACCCCTTAAAGTTCAGAAAATGTTGGCAGCCCAAAAAATGCCTTAAAATGCATCTTATTCCTGCAATAATCTTTAAAACTTTGGAGGCCCAAAAAAGGGGTTTGCAGGCATCCTAGACCCCATAAAGTCCAGAAAATGTTGGTGGCCCATAAACTGTGTCAGAGAGCTCTGAATGTCCCAAAAACATTTGCAGTCTGAAAAGGGCATTAACCCGCATGCTAGACCCCTGAAATTTCCCAAAATATGTTGGCCACGAAAAATTCATCCTACACCCCTGAAAATTCAGAAAATGTTGGCAGCATAAAAAAGGCCTTAAAATACATATTAGGCCTCCAAAAATGTAGAAAACTGTGGAGGCCCAAAAAAGGGGTTTACAGGCATCCTAGACCCCCTAAAGTCCAGATAATGTTGGTAGGCCAAAAACTGTGTCAGAGAGCTCTGAATGTCCCAAAAACATTTCCAGCCTGAAAAGGGCATTAACCCACATCCTAAACCCCTGAAATTCCCCAAAAACATTTTTGGCCCGAAAAATGCATCCCACACCCCTGAAAGTTCAGAAAATGTTGGCAGCCCCAAAAAGGCCTTAAAATGCATCTTATTCCTGCAAAAATCTTGATAACTTTGGAGGCCCAAAAAAGGGGTTTACATCCTAGACCCCATAAAGTCCAGAAAATGTTGGTGACCCGAAAACAGTGTCAGAGAGCTCTGAATGTCCCAAAAATATTTGCAGCCTGAAAAGGGCATTAATTCGCATCCTGGCGACCTGAAATTCCCCAAAATATTTTTGGTCCGAAAAATGCATCCTACATCCCTGAAGTTCAGAAAATGTTGGCAGCACAAAACAGGCCTTAAAATACATATTAGGCCTGCAAAAATGTAGAAAACTTTGGCGGCCCAAAAAAGTGGTTTACAGGCATCCTAGACCCTCTATAGTCTAGAAAATGTTGGCGGCCCAAAAACTGTGTCAGAGAGCTCTGAATGTCCCAAAAACATTTGCAGTCTGAAAAGGGCACTAACCCGCAAGCTAGACCCTTGAAATTCCACAAAATATTTTGGCCATGAAAAATTCATCCTACACCCCTGAAAATTCAGAAAATGTTGGCAACACAAAAAAAGGCCTTAAAATACATATTAGGCCTCCAAAAATGTAGAAAACTTTGGAGGCCCAAAAAAGGTGTTTACAGGCATCCTAGACCCCCTAAAGTCCAGAAAATGTTGGTAGGCCAAAAACTGTGTCAGAGAGCTCTGAATGTCCCAAAAACGTTTGCAGCCTGAAAAGGGCATTAACCCACATCCTAATCCCCTGAAATTCCCAAAAACATTTTTGGCCCGAAAAATGCATCCTACACCCTTGAAAGTCCAGAAAATGTTGGCAGCCCCAAAAAGGCCTTAAAATGCATCTTATTCCTGCAAAAATCTTGATAACTTTGGAGGCCCAAAAAAGGGGTTTACATTCTAGACCTCATAAAGTCCAGAAAATGTTGGTGACCCGAAAACAGTGTCAGAGAGCTCTGAATGTCCCAAAAATATTTGCAGCCTGAAAAGGGCATTAATCCGCATCCTGGCCCCCTGAAATTCCCCAAAATATTTTTGGCCCAAAAAATGCATCCTACATCCCTGAAGTTCAGAAAATGTTGGCAGCACAAAACAGGCCTTGAAATACATATTAGGCCTGCAAAAATGTAGAAAACTTTGGAGGCCCAAAAAAGGGGTTTACAGGCATCCTAGACCCCCTAAAGTCCAGAAAATGTTGGCGGCCCAAAAACGGTGTCAGAGACCTCTGAATGTCCCAAAAACATTTGCAGTCTGAAAAGGGCATTAACCAGCATGCTAGACGCCTGAAATTCCCCAAAATATTTTGGCCATGAAAAATTCATCCTACACCCCTGAAAATTCAGAAAATGGTGGCAACACAAAAAAGGCCTTAAAATACATATTAGGCCTCCAAAAATGTAGAAAATTTTAGAGGCCCCAAAAAAGGGGTTTACAGGCATCCTAGACCCCCTAAAGTCCAGAAAATGTTGGTAGGCCAAAAACTGTGTCAGAGAGCTCTGAATGTCCCAAAAACATTTGCAGTCTGAAAAGGGCATTAACCCGCATGCTAGACCCCTGAAATTTCCCAAAATATTTTGGCCACAAAAAATTCATCCTACACCCCTGAAAATTCAGAAAATGTTGGCAGCACAAAAAAGGCCTTAAAATGCATATTAGGCCTCCAAAAATGTAGAAAACTTTGGAGGCCCAAAAAAGGGGTTTACAGGCATCCTAGACCCCCTAAAGTCCAGAAAATGTTGGTAGGCCAAAAACTGTGTCAGAGAGCTCTGAATGTCCCAAAAACATTTGCAGTCTGAAAAGGGCATTAACCCGCATGCTAGACCCCTGAAATTCCCCAAAATACTTTGGCCACGAAATATTCATCCTACACCCCTGAAAATTCAGAAAATTTTGGCAGCACAAAAAAGGCCTTAAAATACATATTAGGCCTGCAAAAATGTAGAAAACTTTGGAGGTCCAAAAAAGGGGTTTACAGGCATCCTAGACCCCCTAAAGTCCAGAAAATGTTGGTGGCCCGAAAACAGTGTCAGAGAGCTCTGAATGTCCCAAAAATATTTGCAGCCTGAAAAGGGCATTAACCCGCATCGTAGACCCCTGAAATTCCTAAAAACATTCATGGCCCGAAAAATGCATCCTACACCCCTTAAAGTTCAGAAAATGTCGGCAGCCCAAAAAATGCCTTAAAATGCATCTTATTCCTGCAATAATTTTTAAAACTTTGGAGGCCCAAAAAAGGGGTTTGCAGGCATCCTAGACCCCATAAAGTCCAGAAAATGTTGGTGGCCCATAAACTGTGTCAGCGAGCTCTGAATGTCCCAAAAACATTTGCAGTCTGAAAAGGGCATTAACCCGCATGCTAGACCCCTGAAATTCCCCAAAATATTTTGGCCACGAAAAATTCTTTCCTACACCCCTGAAAATTCAGAAAATGTTGGCAGCACAAAAAAGGCCTTAAAATACATATTATGCCTCCAAAAATGTAGAAAACTTTGGAGGCCCAAAAAAGGGGTTTACAGGCATCCTAGACCTCCTAAAGTCCAGAAAATGTTGGTAGGCCAAAAACTGTGTCAGAGAGCTCTGAATGTCCCAAAAACATTTGCAGCCTGAAAAGGGCATTAACCCACATCCTAAACCCCTGAAATTCCCAAAAACATTTATCGCTTAAAAATGCATCCTACACCCCTTAAAGTTCAGAAAATGTTGGCAGGCCAAAAAATGCCTTAAAATGCATCTTATTCCTGCAATAATCTTTAAAACTTTGGAGGCCCAAAAAAGGGGTTTACAGGCATCCTAGACCCCCTAAAGTCCAGAAAATGTTGGTAGGCCAAAAACTGTGTCAGAGAGCTCTGAATGTCCCAAAAACATTTGCAGCCTGAAAAGGGCATTAACCCACATCCTAAACCCCTGAAATTCCCAAAAACATTTTTGGCCCGAAAAATGCATCCTACAGCCCTGAAAGTTCTGAAAATGTTGGCAGCCCCAAAAAGGCCTTAAAATGCATCTTATTCCTGCAAAAATCTTGATAACTTTGGAGGCCCAAAAAAGGGGTTTACATTCTAGACCTCATAAAGTCCAGAAAATGTTGGTGACCCGAAAACAGTGTCAGAGAGCTCTGAATTTCCCAAAAATATTTGCAGCCTGAAAAGGGCATTAATCCGCATCCTGGCCCCCTGAAATTCCCCAAAATATTTTTGGCCCAAAAAATGCATCCTACATCCCTGAAGTTCAGAAAATGTTGGCAGCACAAAACAGGCCTTGAAATACATATTAGGCCTGCAAAAATGTAGAAAACTTTGGAGGCCCAAAAAAGGGGTTTACAGGCATCCTAGACCCCCTAAAGTCCAGAAAATGTTGGCGGCCCAAAAACAGTGTCAGAGAGCTCTGAATGTCCCAAAAACATTTGCAGTCTGAAAAGGGCATTAACCCGCATGCTAGACCCCTGAAATTTCCCAAAATATTTTGGCCACAAAAAATTCATCCTACACCCCTGAAAATTCAGAAAATGTTGGCAGCACAAAAAAGGCCTTAAAATACATATTAGGCCTCCAAAAATTTAGAAAACTTTGGAGGCCCCAAAAAAGGGGTTTACAGGCATCCTAGACCCCCAAAAGTCCAGAAAATGTTGGTAGGCCAAAAACTGTGTCAGAGAGCTCTGGATGTCCCAAAAACGTTTGCAGCCTGAAAAGGGCATTAACCCACATCCTAAACCCCTGAAATTCCCAAAAACATTTTTGGCCCGAAAAATGCATCCTACACCCCTGAAAGTTCAGAAAATGATGGCAGCCCCAAAAAGGCCTTAAAATGCATCTTATTCCTGAAAAAATCTTGATAACTTTGGAGGCCCAAAAAACGGTTTACACCCTAGACCCCATAAAGTCCAGAAAATGTTGGTGACCCGAAAACAGTGTCAGAGAGCTCTGAATGTCCCAAAAATATTTGCAGCCTGAAAAGGGCATTAATCCGCATCCTGGCCCCCTGAAATTCCCCAAAATATTTTTGGCCCAAAAAATGCATCCTACATCCCTAAAGTTCAGAAAATGTTGGCAGCACAAAACAGGCCTTAAAATACATATTAGGCCTGCAAAAATGTAGAAAACTTTGGAGGCCCAAAAAAGGGGTTTACAGGCATCCTAGACCCCCTAAAGTCCAGAAAATGTTGGCAGCCCAAAAACTGTGTCAGAGAGCTCTGAATGTCCCAAAAACATTTGCAGTCTGAAAAGGGCATTAACCCGCATGCTAGACCCCTGAAATTCCCCAAAATATTTTGGCCAAGAAAAATTCATCCTACACCCCTGAAAATTCAGAAAATGTTGGCAGCACAAAAAAGGCCTTAAAATACATATTAGTCCTCCAAAAATGTAGAAAACTTTAGAGGCCCCCCAAAAAAGGGGTTTACAGGCATCCTAGACCCCCTAAAGTCCAGAAAATGTTGGTAGGCCAAAAACTGTGTCAGAGAGCTCTGAATGTCCCAAAAACATTTGCAGCCTGAAAAGGGCATTAACCCACATCCTAGACCCTTTAAATTCCTAAAAACATTTATGGCCCGAAAATTGCATCATACACCCCTTAAAGTTCAGAAAATGTTGGCAGCCCAAAAAATGCCTTAAAATGCATCTTATTCCTGCAATAATCTTTAAAACTTTGGAGGCCCAAAAAAGGGGTTTGCAGGCATCCTAGGCCCCATAAAGTCCAGAAAATGTTGGTGGCCCATAAACTGTGTCAGAGAGCTCTGAATGTCCCAAAAACATTTGCAGTCTGAAAAGGGCATTAACCCGCATGCTAGACCCCTGAAATTTCCCAAAATATGTTGGCCACGAAAAATTCATCCTACACCCCTGAAAATTCAGAAAATGTTGGCAGCATAAAAAAGGCCTTAAAATACATATTAGGCCTCCAAAAATGTAGAAAACTGTGGAGGCCCAAAAAAGGGGTTTACAGGCATCCTAGACCCCCTAAAGTCCAGATAATGTTGGTAGGCCAAAAACTGTGTCAGAGAGCTCTGAATGTCCCAAAAACATTTCCAGCCTGAAAAGGGCATTAACCCACATCCTAAACCCCTGAAATTCCCAAAAACATTTTTGGCCCGAAAAATGCATCCTACACCCCTGAAAGTTCAGAAAATGTTGGCAGCCCCAAAAAGGCCTTAAAATGCATCTTATTCCTGCAAAAATCTTGATAACTTTGGAGGCCCAAAAAAGGGGTTTACATCCTAGACCCCATAAAGTCCAGAAAATGTTGGTGACCCGAAAACAGTGTCAGAGAGCTCTGAATGTCCCAAAAATATTTGCAGCCTGAAAAGGGCATTAATTCGCATCCTGGCGACCTGAAATTCCCCAAAATATTTTTGGCCCGAAAAATGCATCCTACATCCCTGAAGTTCAGAAAATGTTGGCAGCACAAAACAGGCCTTAAAATACATATTAGGCCTGCAAAAATGTAGAAAACTTTGGCGGCCCAAAAAAGTGGTTTACAGGCATCCTAGACCCTCTATAGTCCAGAAAATGTTGGCGGCCCAAAAACTGTGTCAGAGAGCTCTGAATGTCCCAAAAACATTTGCAGTCTGAAAAGGGCACTAACCCGCAAGCTAGACCCTTGAAATTCCACAAAATATTTTGGCCATGAAAAATTCATCCTACACCCCTGAAAATTCAGAAAATGTTGGCAACACAAAAAAAGGCCTTAAAATACATATTAGGCCTCCAAAAATGTAGAAAACTTTGGAGGCCCAAAAAAGAGGTTTACAGGCATCCTAGACCCCCTAAAGTCCAGAAAATGTTGGTAGGCCAAAAACTGTGTCAGAGAGCTCTGAATGTCCCAAAAACGTTTGCAGCCTGAAAAGGGCATTAACCCACATCCTAATCCCCTGAAATTCCCAAAAACATTTTTGGCCCGAAAAATGCATCCTACACCCTTGAAAGTCCAGAAAATGTTGGCAGCCCCAAAAAGGCCTTAAAATGCATCTTATTCCTGCAAAAATCTTGATAACTTTGGAGGCCCAAAAAAGGGGTTTACATTCTAGACCTCATAAAGTCCAGAAAATGTTGGTGACCCGAAAACAGTGTCAGAGAGCTCTGAATGTCCCAAAAATATGTGCAGCCTGAAAAGGGCATTAATCCACATCCTGGCCCCCTGAAATTCCCCAAAATATTTTTGGCCCAAAAAATGCATCCTACATCCCTGAAGTTCAGAAAATGTTGGCAGCACAAAACAGGCCTTAAAATACATATTAGGCCTGCAAAAATGTAGAAAACTTTGGAGGCCCAAAAAAGGGGTTTACAGGCATCCTAGACCCCCTAAAGTCCAGAAAATGTTGGCGGCCCAAAAACTGTGTCAGAGAGCTCTGAATGTCCCAAAAACGCTTGCAGCCTGAAAAGGGCATTAACCCGCATGCTAGACCCCTGAAATTTCCCAAAATATTTTGGCCACGAAAAATTCATCCTACACCCCTGAAAATTCAGAAAATGTTGGCAGCACAAAAAAGGCCTTAAAATACATATTAGGCCTCCAAAAATGTAGAAAACTTTGGAGGCCCAAAAAAGGGGTTTACAGGCATCCTAGACCCCCAAAAGTCCAGAAAATGTTGGTAGGCCAAAAACTGTGTCAGAGAGCTCTGGATGTCCCAAAAACGTTTGCAGCCTGAAAAGGGCATTAACCCACATCCTAAACCCCTGAAATTCCCAAAAACATTTTTGGCCCGAAAAATGCATCCTACACCCCTGAAAGTTCAGAAAATGTTGGCAGCCCCAAAAAGGCCTTAAAATGCATCTTATTCCTGAAAAAATCTTGATAACTTTGGAGGCCCGAAAAAGGGTTTACATCCTAGACCCCATAAAGTCCAGAAAATGTTGGTGACCCGAAAACAGTGTCAGAGAGCTCTGAATGTCCCAAAAATATTTGCAGCCTGAAAAGGGCATTAATCCACATCCTGGCCCCCTGAAATTCCCCAAAATATTTTTGGCCCAAAAAATGCATCCTACATCCCTAAAGTTCAGAAAATGTTGGCAGCACAAAACAGGCCTTAAAATACATATTAGGCCTGAAAAAATGTAGAAAACTTTGGAGGCCCAAGAAAGGGGTTTACAGGCATCCTAGACCCCCTAAAGTCCAGAAAATGTTGGCAGCCCAAAAACTGTGTCAGAGAGCTCTGAATGTCCCAAAAACATTTGCAGTCTGAAAAGGGCATTAACCCGCATGCTAGACCCCTGAAATTCCCCAAAATATTTTGGCCAAGAAAAATTCATCCTACACCCCTGAAAATTCAGAAAATGTTGGCAGCACAAAAAAGGCCTTAAAATACATATTAGTCCTCCAAAAATGTAGAAAACTTTAGCGGCCCCCCAAAAAAGGGGTTTACAGGCATCCTAGACCCCCTAAAGTCCAGAAAATGTTGGTAGGCCAAAAACTGTGTCAGAGAGCTCTGAATGTAAAAAACATTTGCAGCCTGAAAAGGGCATTAACCCACATCCTAGACCCTTTAAATTCCTAAAAACATTTATGGCCCGAAAATTGCATCCTACACCCCTTAAAGTTCAGAAAATGTTGGCAGCCCAAAAAATGCCTTAAAATGCATCTTATTCCTGCAATAATCTTTAAAACTTTGGAGGCCCAAAAAAGGGGTTTGCAGGCATCCTAGACCCCATAAAGTCCAGAAAATGTTGGTGGCCCATAAACTGTGTCAGAGAGCTCTGAATGTCCCAAAAACATTTGCAGTCTGAAAAGGGCATTAACCCGCATGCTAGACCCCTGAAATTTCCCAAAATATGTTGGCCACGAAAAATTCATCCTACACCCCTGAAAATTCAGAAAATGTTGGCAGCATAACAAAGGCCTTAAAATACATATTAGGCCTCCAAAAATGTAGAAAACTGTGGAGGCCCAAAAAAGGGGTTTACAGGCATCCTAGACCCCCTAAAGTCCAGATAATGTTGGTAGGCCAAAAACTGTGTCAGAGAGCTCTGAATGTCCCAAAAACATTTCCAGCCTGAAAAGGGCATTAACCCACATCCTAAACCCCTGAAATTCCCCAAAAACATTTTTGGCCCGAAAAATGCATCCCACACCCCTGAAAGTTCAGAAAATGTTGGCAGCCCCAAAAAGGCCTTAAAATGCATCTTATTCCTGCAAAAATCTTGATAACTTTGGAGGCCCAAAAAAGGGGTTTACATCCTAGACCCCATAAAGTCCAGAAAATGTTGGTGACCCGAAAACAGTGTCAGAGAGCTCTGAATGTCCCAAAAATATTTGCAGCCTGAAAAGGGCATTAATTCGCATCCTGGCGACCTGAAATTCCCCAAAATATTTTTGGTCCGAAAAATGCATCCTACATCCCTGAAGTTCAGAAAATGTTGGCAGCACAAAACAGGCCTTAAAATACATATTAGGCCTGCAAAAATGTAGAAAACTTTGGCGGCCCAAAAAAGTGGTTTACAGGCATCCTAGACCCTCTATAGTCTAGAAAATGTTGGCGGCCCAAAAACTGTGTCAGAGAGCTCTGAATGTCCCAAAAACATTTGCAGTCTGAAAAGGGCACTAACCCGCAAGCTAGACCCTTGAAATTCCACAAAATATTTTGGCCATGAAAAATTCATCCTACACCCCTGAAAATTCAGAAAATGTTGGCAACACAAAAAAAGGCCTTAAAATACATATTAGGCCTCCAAAAATGTAGAAAACTTTGGAGGCCCAAAAAAGGTGTTTACAGGCATCCTAGACCCCCTAAAGTCCAGAAAATGTTGGTAGGCCAAAAACTGTGTCAGAGAGCTCTGAATGTCCCAAAAACGTTTGCAGCCTGAAAAGGGCATTAACCCACATCCTAATCCCCTGAAATTCCCAAAAACATTTTTGGCCCGAAAAATGCATCCTACACCCTTGAAAGTCCAGAAAATGTTGGCAGCCCCAAAAAGGCCTTAAAATGCATCTTATTCCTGCAAAAATCTTGATAACTTTGGAGGCCCAAAAAAGGGGTTTACATTCTAGACCTCATAAAGTCCAGAAAATGTTGGTGACCCGAAAACAGTGTCAGAGAGCTCTGAATGTCCCAAAAATATTTGCAGCCTGAAAAGGGCATTAATCCGCATCCTGGCCCCCTGAAATTCCCCAAAATATTTTTGGCCCAAAAAATGCATCCTACATCCCTGAAGTTCAGAAAATGTTGGCAGCACAAAACAGGCCTTGAAATACATATTAGGCCTGCAAAAATGTAGAAAACTTTGGAGGCCCAAAAAAGGGGTTTACAGGCATCCTAGACCCCCTAAAGTCCAGAAAATGTTGGCGGCCCAAAAACGGTGTCAGAGACCTCTGAATGTCCCAAAAACATTTGCAGTCTGAAAAGGGCATTAACCAGCATGCTAGACGCCTGAAATTCCCCAAAATATTTTGGCCATGAAAAATTCATCCTACACCCCTGAAAATTCAGAAAATGGTGGCAACACAAAAAAGGCCTTAAAATACATATTAGGCCTCCAAAAATGTAGAAAATTTTAGAGGCCCAAAAAAGGGGTTTACAGGCATCCTAGACCCCCTAAAGTCCAGAAAATGTTGGTAGGCCAAAAACTGTGTCAGAGAGCTCTGAATGTCCCAAAAACATTTGCAGTCTGAAAAGGGCATTAACCCGCATGCTAGACCCCTGAAATTTCCCAAAATATTTTGGCCACAAAAAATTCATCCTACACCCCTGAAAATTCAGAAAATGTTGGCAGCACAAAAAAGGCCTTAAAATGCATATTAGGCCTCCAAAAATGTAGAAAACTTTGGAGGCCCAAAAAAGGGGTTTACAGGCATCCTAGACCCCCTAAAGTCCAGAAAATGTTGGTAGGCCAAAAACTGTGTCAGAGAGCTCTGAATGTCCCAAAAACATTTGCAGTCTGAAAAGGGCATTAACCCGCATGCTAGACCCCTGAAATTCCCCAAAATACTTTGGCCACGAAATATTCATCCTACACCCCTGAAAATTCAGAAAATTTTGGCAGCACAAAAAAGGCCTTAAAATACATATTAGGCCTGCAAAAATGTAGAAAACTTTGGAGGTCCAAAAAAGGGGTTTACAGGCATCCTAGACCCCCTAAAGTCCAGAAAATGGTGGTGGCCCGAAAACAGTGTCAGAGAGCTCTGAATGTCCCAAAAATATTTGCAGCCTGAAAAGGGCATTAACCCGCATCGTAGACCCCTGAAATTCCTAAAAACATTCATGGCCCGAAAAATGCATCCTACACCCCTTAAAGTTCAGAAAATGTCGGCAGCCCAAAAAATGCCTTAAAATGCATCTTATTCCTGCAATAATTTTTAAAACTTTGGAGGCCCAAAAAAGGGGTTTGCAGGCATCCTAGACCCCATAAAGTCCAGAAAATGTTGGTGGCCCATAAACTGTGTCAGCGAGCTCTGAATGTCCCAAAAACATTTGCAGTCTGAAAAGGGCATTAACCCGCATGCTAGACCCCTGAAATTCCCCAAAATATTTTGGCCACGAAAAATTCTTTCCTACACCCCTGAAAATTCAGAAAATGTTGGCAGCACAAAAAAGGCCTTAAAATACATATTATGCCTCCAAAAATGTAGAAAACTTTGGAGGCCCAAAAAAGGGGTTTACAGGCATCCTAGACCTCCTAAAGTCCAGAAAATGTTGGTAGGCCAAAAACTGTGTCAGAGAGCTCTGAATGTCCCAAAAACATTTGCAGCCTGAAAAGGGCATTAACCCACATCCTAAACCCCTGAAATTCCCAAAAACATTTATCGCTTAAAAATGCATCCTACACCCCTTAAAGTTCAGAAAATGTTGGCAGGCCAAAAAATGCCTTAAAATGCATCTTATTCCTGCAATAATCTTTAAAACTTTGGAGGCCCAAAAAAGGGGTTTACAGGCATCCTAGACCCCCTAAAGTCCAGAAAATGTTGGTAGGCCAAAAACTGTGTCAGAGAGCTCTGAATGTCCCAAAAACATTTGCAGCCTGAAAAGGGCATTAACCCACATCCTAAACCCCTGAAATTCCCAAAAACATTTTTGGCCCGAAAAATGCATCCTACAGCCCTGAAAGTTCTGAAAATGTTGGCAGCCCCAAAAAGGCCTTAAAATGCATCTTATTCCTGCAAAAATCTTGATAACTTTGGAGGCCCAAAAAAGGGGTTTACATTCTAGACCTCATAAAGTCCAGAAAATGTTGGTGACCCGAAAACAGTGTCAGAGAGCTCTGAATTTCCCAAAAATATTTGCAGCCTGAAAAGGGCATTAATCCGCATCCTGGCCCCCTGAAATTCCCCAAAATATTTTTGGCCCAAAAAATGCATCCTACATCCCTGAAGTTCAGAAAATGTTGGCAGCACAAAACAGGCCTTGAAATACATATTAGGCCTGCAAAAATGTAGAAAACTTTGGAGGCCCAAAAAAGGGGTTTACAGGCATCCTAGACCCCCTAAAGTCCAGAAAATGTTGGCGGCCCAAAAACAGTGTCAGAGAGCTCTGAATGTCCCAAAAACATTTGCAGTCTGAAAAGGGCATTAACCCGCATGCTAGACCCCTGAAATTTCCCAAAATATTTTGGCCACAAAAAATTCATCCTACACCCCTGAAAATTCAGAAAATGTTGGCAGCACAAAAAAGGCCTTAAAATACATATTAGGCCTCCAAAAATGTAGAAAACTTTGGAGGCCCAAAAAAGGGGTTTACAGGCATCCTAGACCCCCTAAAGTCCAGAAAATGTTGGTAGGCCAAAAACTGTGTCAGAGAGCTCTGAATGTCCCAAAAACGTTTGCAGCCTGAAAAGGGCATTAACCCACATCCTAAACCCCTGAAATTCCCAAAAACATTTTTGGCCCGAAGAATGCATCCTACACCCCTGAAAGTTCAGAAAATGTTGGCAGCCCCAAAAAGACCTTAAAATGCATCTTATTCCAGCAAAAATCTTGATAACTTTGGAGGCCCAAAAAAGGGGTTTACATCCTAGACCCCATAAAGTCCAGAAAATGTTGGTGACCCGAAAACAGTGTCAGAGAGCTCTGAATGTCCCAAAAATATTTGCAGCCTGAAAAGGGCATTAATCCGCATCCTGGCCCCCTGACATTCCCCAAAATATTTTTGCCCCGAAAAATGCATCCTACATCCCTGAAGTTCAGAAAATGTTGGCGGCACAAAACAGGCCTTAAAATACATATTAGGCCTGCAAAAATGTAGAAAACTTTGGAGGCCCAAAAAAGGGGTTTGCAGGCATCCTAGACCCCCTAAAGTCCAGAAAATGTTGGTAGGCCAAAAACTGTGTCAGAGAGCTCTGAATGTCCCAAAAACGTTTGCAGCCTGAAAAGGGCATTAACCCACATCCTAATCCCCTGAAATTCCCAAAAACATTTTTGGCCCGAAAAATGCATCCTACACCCTTGAAAGTCCAGAAAATGTTGGCAGCCCCAAAAAGGCCTTAAAATGCATCTTATTCCTGCAAAAATCTTGATAACTTTGGAGGCCCAAAAAAGGGGTTTACATTCTAGACCTCATAAAGTCCAGAAAATGTTGGTGACCCGAAAACAGTGTCAGAGAGCTCTGAATGTCCCAAAAATATTTGCAGCCTGAAAAGGGCATTAATCCGCATCCTGGCCCCCTGAAATTCCCCAAAATATTTTTGGCCCAAAAAATGCATCCTACATCCCTGAAGTTCAGAAAATGTTGGCAGCACAAAACAGGCCTTGAAATACATATTAGGCCTGCAAAAATGTAGAAAACTTTGGAGGCCCAAAAAAGGGGTTTACAGGCATCCTAGACCCCCTAAAGTCCAGAAAATGTTGGCGGCCCAAAAACGGTGTCAGAGACCTCTGAATGTCCCAAAAACATTTGCAGTCTGAAAAGGGCATTAACCAGCATGCTAGACGCCTGAAATTCCCCAAAATATTTTGGCCATGAAAAATTCATCCTACACCCCTGAAAATTCAGAAAATGGTGGCAACACAAAAAAGGCCTTAAAATACATATTAGGCCTCCAAAAATGTAGAAAATTTTAGAGGCCCAAAAAAGGGGTTTACAGGCATCCTAGACCCCCTAAAGTCCAGAAAATGTTGGTAGGCCAAAAACTGTGTCAGAGAGCTCTGAATGTCCCAAAAACATTTGCAGTCTGAAAAGGGCATTAACCCGCATGCTAGACCCCTGAAATTTCCCAAAATATTTTGGCCACAAAAAATTCATCCTACACCCCTGAAAATTCAGAAAATGTTGGCAGCACAAAAAAGGCCTTAAAATACATATTAGGCCTCCAAAAATGTAGAAAACTTTGGAGGCCCAAAAAAGGGGTTTACAGGCATCCTAGACCCCCTAAAGTCCAGAAAATGTTGGTAGGCCAAAAACTGTGTCAGAGAGCTCTGAATGTCCCAAAAACATTTGCAGTCTGAAAAGGGCATTAACCCGCATGCTAGACCCCTGAAATTCCCCAAAATACTTTGGCCACGAAATATTCATCCTACACCCCTGAAAATTCAGAAAATTTTGGCAGCACAAAAAAGGCCTTAAAATACATATTAGGCCTCCAAAAATGTAGAAAACTTTGGAGGCCCAAAAAAGGGGTTTACAGGCATCCTAGACCCCCTAAAGTCCAGAAAATGTTGGTAGGCCAAAAACTGTGTCAGAGAGCTCTGAATGTCCCAAAAACATTTGCAGTCTGAAAAGGGCATTAACCCGCATGCTAGACCCCTGAAATTCCCCAAAATACTTTGGCCACGAAATATTCATCCTACACCCCTGAAAATTCAGAAAATTTTGGCAGCACAAAAAAGGCCTTAAAATACATATTAGGCCTGCAAAAATGTAGAAAACTTTGGAGGTCCAAAAAAGGGGTTTACAGGCATCCTAGACCCCCTAAAGTCCAGAAAATGTTGGTGGCCCGAAAACAGTGTCAGAGAGCTCTGAATGTCCCAAAAATATTTGCAGCCTGAAAAGGGCATTAACCCGCATCGTAGACCCCTGAAATTCCTAAAAACATTCATGGCCCGAAAAATGCATCCTACACCCCTTAAAGTTCAGAAAATGTCGGCAGCCCAAAAAATGCCTTAAAATGCATCTTATTCCTGCAATAATTTTTAAAACTTTGGAGGCCCAAAAAAGGGGTTTGCAGGCATCCTAGACCCCATAAAGTCCAGAAAATGTTGGTGGCCCATAAACTGTGTCAGCGAGCTCTGAATGTCCCAAAAACATTTGCAGTCTGAAAAGGGCATTAACCCGCATGCTAGACCCCTGAAATTCCCCAAAATATTTTGGCCACGAAAAATTCTTTCCTACACCCCTGAAAATTCAGAAAATGTTGGCAGCACAAAAAAGGCCTTAAAATACATATTATGCCTCCAAAAATGTAGAAAACTTTGGAGGCCCAAAAAAGGGGTTTACAGGCATCCTAGACCCCCTAAAGTCCAGAAAATGTTGGTAGGCCAAAAACTGTGTCAGAGAGCTCTGAATGTCCCAAAAACATTTGCAGCCTGAAAAGGGCATTAACCCACATCCTAAACCCCTGAAATTCCCAAAAACATTTATCGCTTAAAAATGCATCCTACACCCCTTAAAGTTCAGAAAATGTTGGCAGGCCAAAAAATGACTTAAAATGCATCTTATTCCTGCAATAATCTTTAAAACTTTGGAGGCCCAAAAAAGGGGTTTACAGGCATCCTAGACCCCCTAAAGTCCAGAAAATGTTGGTAGGCCAAAAACTGTGTCAGAGAGCTCTGAATGTCCCAAAAACATTTGCAGCCTGAAAAGGGCATTAACCCACATCCTAAACCCCTGAAATTCCCAAAAACATTTTTGGCCCGAAAAATGCATCCTACAGCCCTGAAAGTTCTGAAAATGTTGGCAGCCCCAAAAAGGCCTTAAAATGCATCTTATTCCTGCAAAAATCTTGATAACTTTGGAGGCCCAAAAAAGGGGTTTACATTCTAGACCTCATAAAGTCCAGAAAATGTTGGTGACCCGAAAACAGTGTCAGAGAGCTCTGAATGTCCCAAAAATATTTGCAGCCTGAAAAGGGCATTAATCCGCATCCTGGCCCCCTGAAATTCCCCAAAATATTTTTGGCCCAAAAAATGCATCCTACATCCCTGAAGTTCAGAAAATGTTGGCAGCACAAAACAGGCCTTGAAATACATATTAGGCCTGCAAAAATGTAGAAAACTTTGGAGGCCCAAAAAAGGGGTTTACAGGCATCCTAGACCCCCTAAAGTCCAGAAAATGTTGGCGGCCCAAAAACAGTGTCAGAGAGCTCTGAATGTCCCAAAAACATTTGCAGTCTGAAAAGGGCATTAACCCGCATGCTAGACCCCTGAAATTTCCCAAAATATTTTGGCCACAAAAAATTCATCCTACACCCCTGAAAATTCAGAAAATGTTGGCAGCACAAAAAAGGCCTTAAAATACATATTAGGCCTCCAAAAATGTAGAAAACTTTGGAGGCCCAAAAAAGGGGTTTACAGGCATCCTAGACCCCCTAAAGTCCAGAAAATGTTGGTAGGCCAAAAACTGTGTCAGAGAGCTCTGAATGTCCCAAAAACGTTTGCAGCCTGAAAAGGGCATTAACCCACATCCTAAACCCCTGAAATTCCCAAAAACATTTTTGGCCCGAAAAATGCATCCTACACCCCTGAAAGTTCAGAAAATGTTGGCAGCCCCAAAAAGGCCTTAAAATGCATCTTATTCCTGCAAAAATCTTGATAACTTTGGAGGCCCAAAAAAGGGGTTTACATCCTAGACCCCATAAAGTCCAGAAAATGTTGGTGACCCGAAAACAGTGTCAGAGAGCTCTGAATGTCCCAAAAATATTTGCAGCCTGAAAAGGGCATTAATCCGCATCCTGGCCCCCTGACATTCCCCAAAATATTTTTGCCCCGAAAAATGCATCCTACATCCCTGAAGTTCAGAAAATGTTGGCAGCACAAAACAGGCCTTAAAATACATATTAGGCCTGCAAAAATGTAGAAAACTTTGGAGGATCAAAAAAGGGGTTTGCAGGCATCCTAGACCCCCTAAAGTCCAGAAAATGTTGGTGGCCCGAAAACAGTGTCAGAGAGCTCTGAATGTCCCAAAAATATTTGCAGCCTGAAAAGGGCATTAACCCGCATCGTAGACCCCTGAAATTCCTAAAAACATTCATGGCCCGAAAAATGCATCCTACACCCCTTAAAGTTCAGAAAATGTCGGCAGCCCAAAAAATGCCTTAAAATGCATCTTATTCCTGCAATAATTTTTAAAACTTTGGAGGCCCAAAAAAGGGGTTTGCAGGCATCCTAGACCCCCAAAAGTCCAGAAAATGTTGGTAGGCCAAAAACTGTGTCAGAGAGCTCTGGATGTCCCAAAAACGTTTGCAGCCTGAAAAGGGCATTAACCCACATCCTAAACCCCTGAAATTCCCAAAAACATTTTTGGCCCGAAAAATGCATCCTACACCCCTGAAAGTTCAGAAAATGTTGGCAGCCCCAAAAAGGCCTTAAAATGCATCTTATTCCTGAAGAAATCTTGATAACTTTGGAGGCCCGAAAAAGGGTTTACATCCTAGACCCCATAAAGTCCAGAAAATGTTGGTGACCCGAAAACAGTTTCAGAGAGCTCTGAATGTCCCAAAAATATTTGCAGCCTGAAAAGGGCATTAATCCGCATCCTGGCCCCCTGAAATTCCCCAAAATATTTTTGGCCCAAAAAATGCATCCTACATCCCTAAAGTTCAGAAAATGTTGGCAGCACAAAACAGGCCTTAAAATACATATTAGGCCTGCAAAAATGTAGAAAACTTTGGAGGCCCAAAAAAGGGGTTTACAGGCATCCTAGACCCCCTAAAGTCCAGAAAATGTTGGCAGCCCAAAAACTGTGTCAGAGAGCTCTGAATGTCCCAAAAACATTTGCAGTCTGAAAAGGGCATTAACCCGCATGCTAGACCCCTGAAATTCCCCAAAATATTTTGGCCAAGAAAAATTCATCCTACACCCCTGAAAATTCAGAAAATGTTGGCAGCACAAAAAAGGCCTTAAAATACATATTAGTCCTCCAAAAATGTAGAAAACTTTAGAGGCCCCCCAAAAAAGGGGTTTACAGGCATCCTAGTCCCCCTAAAGTCCAGAAAATGTTGGTAGGCCAAAAACTGTGTCAGAGAGCTCTGAATGTCCCAAAAACATTTGCAGCCTGAAAAGGGCATTAACCCACATCCTAGACCCTTTAAATTCCTAAAAACATTTATGGCCTGAAAATTGCATCCTACACCCCTTAAAGTTCAGAAAATGTTGGCAGCCCAAAAAATGCCTTAAAATGCATCTTATTCCTGCAATAATCTTTAAAACTTTGGAGGCCCAAAAAAGGGGTTTGCAGGCATCCTAGACCCCATAAAGTCCAGAAAATGTTGGTGGCCCATAAACTGTGTCAGAGAGCTCTGAATGTCCCAAAAACATTTGCAGTCTGAAAAGGGCATTAACCCGCATGCTAGACCCCTGAAATTTCCCAAAATATGTTGGCCACGAAAAATTCATCCTACACCCCTGAAAATTCAGAAAATGTTGGCAGCATAAAAAAGGCCTTAAAATACATATTAGGCCTCCAAAAATGTAGAAAACTGTGGAGGCCCAAAAAAGGGGTTTACAGGCATCCTAGACCCCCTAAAGTCCAGATAATGTTGGTAGGCCAAAAACTGTGTCAGAGAGCTCTGAATGTCCCAAAAACATTTCCAGCCTGAAAAGGGCATTAACCCACATCCTAAACCCCTGAAATTCCCAAAAACATTTTTGGCCCGAAAAATGCATCCTACACCCCTGAAAGTTCAGAAAATGTTGGCAGCCCCAAAAAGGCCTTAAAATGCATCTTATTCCTGCAAAAATCTTGATAACTTTGGAGGCCCAAAAAAGGGGTTTACATCCTAGACCCCATAAAGTCCAGAAAATGTTGGTGACCCGAAAACAGTGTCAGAGAGCTCTGAATGTCCCAAAAATATTTGCAGCCTGAAAAGGGCATTAATTCGCATCCTGGCGACCTGAAATTCCCCAAAATATTTTTGGCCCGAAAAATGCATCCTACATCCCTGAAGTTCAGAAAATGTTGGCAGCACAAAACAGGCCTTAAAATACATATTAGGCCTGCAAAAATGTAGAAAACTTTGGCGGCCCAAAAAAGTGGTTTACAGGCATCCTAGACCCTCTATAGTCCAGAAAATGTTGGCGGCCCAAAAACTGTGTCAGAGAGCTCTGAATGTCCCAAAAACATTTGCAGTCTGAAAAGGGCACTAACCCACAAGCTAGACCCTTGAAATTCCACAAAATATTTTGGCCATGAAAAATTCATCCTACACCCCTGAAAATTCAGAAAATGTTGGCAACACAAAAAAAGGCCTTAAAATACATATTAGGCCTCCAAAAATGTAGAAAACTTTGGAGGCCCAAAAAAGGGGTTTACAGGCATCCTAGACCCCCTAAAGTCCAGAAAATGTTGGTAGGCCAAAAACTGTGTCAGAGAGCTCTGAATGTCCCAAAAACGTTTGCAGCCTGAAAAGGGCATTAACCCACATCCTAATCCCCTGAAATTCCCAAAAACATTTTTGGCCCGAAAAATGCATCCTACACCCTTGAAAGTCCAGAAAATGTTGGCAGCCCCAAAAAGGCCTTAAAATGCATCTTATTCCTGCAAAAATCTTGATAACTTTGGAGGCCCAAAAAAGGGGTTTACATTCTAGACCTCATAAAGTCCAGAAAATGTTGGTGACCCGAAAACAGTGTCAGAGAGCTCTGAATGTCCCAAAAATATTTGCAGCCTGAAAAGGGCATTAATCCGCATCCTGGCCCCCTGAAATTCCCCAAAATATTTTTGGCCCAAAAAATGCATCCTACATCCCTGAAGTTCAGAAAATGTTGGCAGCACAAAACAGGCCTTGAAATACATATTAGGCCTGCAAAAATGTAGAAAACTTTGGAGGCCCAAAAAAGGGGTTTACAGGCATCCTAGACCCCCTAAAGTCCAGAAAATGTTGGCGGCCCAAAAACAGTGTCAGAGAGCTCTGAATGTCCCAAAAACATTTGCAGTCTGAAAAGGGCATTAACCAGCATGCTAGACGCCTGAAATTCCCCAAAATATTTTGGCCATGAAAAATTCATCCTACACCCCTGAGAATTCAGAAAATGGTGGCAACACAAAAAAGGCCTTAACATACATATTAGGCCTCCAAAAATGTAGAAAACTTTAGAGGCCCCCCAAAAAAGGGGTTTACAGGCATCCTAGTCCCCCTAAAGTCCAGAAAATGTTGGTAGGCCAAAAACTGTGTCAGAGAGCTCTGAATGTCCCAAAAACATTTGCAGCCTGAAAAGGGCATTAACCCACATCCTAGACCCTTTAAATTCCTAAAAACATTTATGGCCCGAAAATTGCATCCTACACCCCTTAAAGTTCAGAAAATGTTGGCAGCCCAAAAAATGCCTTAAAATGCATCTTATTCCTGCAATAATCTTTAAAACTTTGGAGGCCCAAAAAAGGGGTTTGCAGGCATCCTAGACCCACTAAAGTCCAGAAAATGTTGGCGGCCCAAAAACTGTGTCAGAGAGCTCTGAATGTCCCAAACACATTTGCAGTCTGAAAAGGGCATTAACTCGCATGCTAGATCCCTGAAATTCCCCAAAATATTTTGGCCACGAAAAATTCATCCTACACCCCTGAAAATTCAGAAAATGTTGGCAGCACAAAAAAGGCCTTAAAATACATATTAGGCCTCTAAAAATGTAGAAAACTTTGGAGGCCCAAAAAAGGGGTTTACAGGCATCCTAGACCCCCTAAAGTCCAGAAAATGTTGGTAGGCCAACAACTGTGTCAGAGAGCTCTGAATGTCCCAAAAACGTTTGCAGCCTGAAAAGGGCTTTAACCCACATCCTAAACCCCTGAAATTCCCAAAAACATTTTTGGCCCGAAAAATGCATCCTACACCCCTGAAAGTTCCGAAAATGTTGGCAGCCCCAAAAAGGCCTTAAAATGCATCTTATTCCTGCAAAAATCTTGATAACTTTGGAGGCCCAAAAAAGAGGCCTTTTTGAAAGTATTCTAAGAACACTGGTAATGTCCGCGGACATTAAAAGTTTCCATAGGCCATAGTTGAAATGTTTTACTCTATGGGTGTGATATGCTGCGGTGGAGATGGAGACGGGTGCAGCATCATCATCGTCATCTAGACCCCATAAAGTCCAGAAAATGTTGGTGACCCAAAAACAGTGTCAGAGAGCTCTGAATGTCCCAAAAATAGTTGCAGCCTGAAAAGGGCATTAATCCGCATCCTGGCCCCCTGAAATTCCCCAAAATATTTTTTGCCCGAAAAATGCATCCTACATCCCTGAAGTTCAGAAAATGTTGGCAGCACAAAACAGGCCTTAAAATACATATTAGGCCTGCAAAAATGTAGAAAACTTTGGAGGCCCAAAAAAGGGGTTTACAGGCATCCTAGACCCACTAAAGTCCAGAAAATGTTGGCGGCCCAAAAACTGTGCCAGAGAGCTCTGAATGTCCCAAAAACATTTGCAATCTGAAAAGGGCATTAACCCGCATGCTAGACCCCTGAAATTCCCCAAAATATTTTGGCCACGAAAAATTCATCCTACACCCCTGAAAATTCAGAAAATGTTGGCAGCACAAAAAGGCCTTAAAATACATATTAGGACTGCAAAAATGTAGAAAACTTTGGAGGCCCAAAAAAGGGGTTTACAGGCATCCTAGACCCCCTAAAGTCCAGAAAATGTTGGCGGCCCAAAAAACGGTGTCAGAGAGCTCTGAATGTCCCAAAAACGTTTGCAGCCTGAAAAGGGCATTAACCCACATCCTAATCCCCTGAAATTCCCAAAAACATTTTTGGCCCGAAAAATGCATCCTACACCCTTGAAAGTACAGAAAATGTTGGCAGCCCCAAAAAGGCCTTAAAATGCATCTTATTCCTGCAAAAATCTTGATAACTTTGGAGGCCCAAAAAAGGGGTTTACATCCTAGACCTCATAAAGTCCAGAAAATGTTGGTGACCTGAAAACAGTGTCAGAGAGCTCTGAATGTCCCAAAAATATTTGCAGCCTGAAAAGGGCATTAATCCGCATCCTGGCCCCCTGAAATTCCCCAAAATATTTTTGGCCCAAAAAATGCATCCTACACCCCTGAAAATTCAGAAAATGTTGGCAGCACAAAACAGGCCTTAAAGTATATATTAGGCCTGCAAAAATGTAGAAAACTTTGGAGGCCCAAAAAAGGGGTTTACAGGCATCCTAGACCCCCTAAAGTCCAGAAAATGTTGGCGGCCCAAAAACTGTGTCAGAGAGCTCTGAATGTCCCAAAAACATTTGCAGCCTGAAAAGGGCATTAACCCGCATGCTAGACCCCTGAAATTCCCCAAAATATTTTGGCCACGAAAAATTCATCCTACACCCCTGAAAATTCAGAAAATGTTGGCAGCACAAAAAAGGCCTTAAAATATATATTAGTCCTCCAAAAATGTAGAAAACTTTAGAGGCCCAAAAAAGAGGTTTACAGGCATCCTAGACCCCCTAAAGTCCAGAAAATGTTGGTAGGCAAAAAACTGTGTCAGAGAGCTCTGAATGTCCCAAAAACATTTGCAGCCTGAAAAGGGCATTAACCCACATCCTAAACCCCTGAAATTCCCAAAAACATGTTTGGCCCGAAAAATGCATCCTACACCCCTGAAAGTTCAGAAAATGTTGGCAGCCCCAAAAAGGCCTTAAAATGCATCTTATTCCTGCAAAAATCTTGATAACTTTCGAGGCCCAAAAAAGGGGTTTACATCCTAGACCCCATAAAGTCCAGAAAATGTTGGTGACCTGAAAACAGTGTCAGACAGCTCTGAATGTCCCAAAAATATGTGCAGCCTGAAAAGGGCATTAATCCACATCCTGGCCCCCTGAAATTCCCCAAAATATTTTTGGCCCAAAAAATGCATCCTACATCCCTGAAGTTCAGAAAATGTTGGCAGCACAAAACAGGCCTTAAAATACATATTAGGCCTGCAAAAATGTAGAAAACTTTGGAGGCCCAAAAAAGGGGTTTACAGGCATCCTAGACCCCCTAAAGTCCAGAAAATGTTGGCGGCCCAAAAACTGTGTCAGAGAGCTCTGAATGTCCCAAAAACATTTGCAGTCTGAAAAGGGCATTAACCCACATGCTAGACCCCTGAAATTTCCCAAAATATTTTGGCCACGAAAAATTCATCCTACACCCCTGAAAATTCAGAAAATGTTGACAGCACAAAAAAGGCCTTAAAATACATATTAGGCCTCCAAAAATCTTGATAACTTTGGAGGCCCAAAAAAGTGGTTTACATCCTAGACCCCATAAAGTCCAGAAAATGTTGGTGACCCGAAAAAAGTGTCAGAGAGCTCTGAATGTCCAAAAAATATGTGCAGCCTGAAAAGGGCATTAATCCACATCCTGGCCCCCTGAAATTCCCCAAAATATTTTTGGCCCAAAAAATGCATCCTACATCCCTGAAGTTCAGAAAATGTTGGCAGCACAAAACAGGCCTTAAAATACATATTAGGCCTGCAAAAATGTAGAAAACTTTGGAGGCCCAAAAAAGGGGTTTACAGGCATCCTAGCCCCCCTATAGTCCAGAAAATGTTGGCGGCCCAAAAACTGTGTCAGAGAGCTCTGAATGTCCCAAAAACATTTGCAGTCTGAAAAGGGCATTAACCCGCATGCTAGACCCCTGAAATTTCCCAAAATATTTTGGCCACGAAAAATTCATCCTACACCCCCGAAAATTCAGAAAATGTTGGCAGCATAAAAAAGGCCTTAAAATACATATTAGGCCTCCAAAAATGTAGAAAACTGTGGAGGCCCAAAAAAGGGGTTTACAGGCATCCTAGACCCCCTAAAGTCCAGAAAACTTTGGTAGGCCAAAAGCTGTGTCAGAGAGCTCTGAATGTCCCAAAAACATTTCCAGCCTGAAAAGGGCATTAACCCACATTCTAAACCCCTGAAATTCCCAAAAACATTTTTGGCCCGAAAAATGAATCCTACACCCCTTAAAGTTCAGAAGATATTGGCAGCCGCAAAAAGGCCTTAAAATGCATCTTATTCCTGCAAAAATCTTGATAACTTTGGAGGCCCAAAAAAGGGGTTTACATCCTAGACCCCATAAAGTCCAGAAAATGTTGGTGACCCGAAAACAGTGTCAGAGAGCTCTGAATGTCCCAAAAATATTTGCATCTGAAAAGGGCATTAATCCGCATCCTGGCCCCCTGAAATTCCCCAAAATATTTTTGGCCCGAAAAATGCATCCTACATCCCTGAAGTTCAGAAAATGTTGGCAGCACAAAACAGGCCTTAAAATACATATTAGGCCTGCAAAAATGTAGAAAACTTTGGAGGCCCAAAAAAGGGGTTTACAGGCATCCTAGACCCACTAAAGTCCAGAAAATGTTGGCGGCCCAAAAACTGTGTCAGAGAGCTCTGAATGTCCCAAACACATTTGCAGTCTGAAAAGGGCATTAACTCGCATGCTAGATCCCTGAAATTCCCCAAAATATTTTGGCCACGAAAAATTCATCCTACACCCCTGAAAATTCAGAAAATGTTGGCAGCACAAAAAAGGCCTTAAAATACATATTAGGCCTCTAAAAATGTAGAAAACTTTGGAGGCCCAAAAAAGGGGTTTACAGGCATCCTAGACCCCCTAAAGTCCAGAAAATGTTGGTAGGCCAACAACTGTGTCAGAGAGCTCTGAATGTCCCAAAAACGTTTGCAGCCTGAAAAGGGCTTTAACCCACATCCTAAACCCCTGAAATTCCCAAAAACATTTTTGGCCCGAAAAATGCATCCTACACCCCTGAAAGTTCCGAAAATGTTGGCAGCCCCAAAAAGGCCTTAAAATGCATCTTATTCCTGCAAAAATCTTGATAACTTTGGAGGCCCAAAAAAGAGGCCTTTTTGAAAGTATTCTAAGAACACTGGTAATGTCCGCGGACATTAAAAGTTTCCATAGGCCATAGTTGAAATGTTTTACTCTATGGGTGTGATATGCTGCGGTGGAGATGGAGACGGGTGCAGCATCATCATCGTCATCTAGACCCCATAAAGTCCAGAAAATGTTGGTGACCCAAAAACAGTGTCAGAGAGCTCTGAATGTCCCAAAAATAGTTGCAGCCTGAAAAGGGCATTAATCCGCATCCTGGCCCCCTGAAATTCCCCAAAATATTTTTTGCCCGAAAAATGCATCCTACATCCCTGAAGTTCAGAAAATGTTGGCAGCACAAAACAGGCCTTAAAATACATATTAGGCCTGCAAAAATGTAGAAAACTTTGGAGGCCCAAAAAAGGGGTTTACAGGCATCCTAGACCCACTAAAGTCCAGAAAATGTTGGCGGCCCAAAAACTGTGCCAGAGAGCTCTGAATGTCCCAAAAACATTTGCAATCTGAAAAGGGCATTAACCCGCATGCTAGACCCCTGAAATTCCCCAAAATATTTTGGCCACGAAAAATTCATCCTACACCCCTGAAAATTCAGAAAATGTTGGCAGCACAAAAAGGCCTTAAAATACATATTAGGACTGCAAAAATGTAGAAAACTTTGGAGGCCCAAAAAAGGGGTTTACAGGCATCCTAGACCCCCTAAAGTCCAGAAAATGTTGGCGGCCCAAAAAACGGTGTCAGAGAGCTCTGAATGTCCCAAAAACGTTTGCAGCCTGAAAAGGGCATTAACCCACATCCTAATCCCCTGAAATTCCCAAAAACATTTTTGGCCCGAAAAATGCATCCTACACCCTTGAAAGTACAGAAAATGTTGGCAGCCCCAAAAAGGCCTTAAAATGCATCTTATTCCTGCAAAAATCTTGATAACTTTGGAGGCCCAAAAAAGGGGTTTACATCCTAGACCTCATAAAGTCCAGAAAATGTTGGTGACCTGAAAACAGTGTCAGAGAGCTCTGAATGTCCCAAAAATATTTGCAGCCTGAAAAGGGCATTAATCCGCATCCTGGCCCCCTGAAATTCCCCAAAATATTTTTGGCCCAAAAAATGCATCCTACACCCCTGAAAATTCAGAAAATGTTGGCAGCACAAAACAGGCCTTAAAGTATATATTAGGCCTGCAAAAATGTAGAAAACTTTGGAGGCCCAAAAAAGGGGTTTACAGGCATCCTAGACCCCCTAAAGTCCAGAAAATGTTGGCGGCCCAAAAACTGTGTCAGAGAGCTCTGAATGTCCCAAAAACATTTGCAGCCTGAAAAGGGCATTAACCCGCATGCTAGACCCCTGAAATTCCCCAAAATATTTTGGCCACGAAAAATTCATCCTACACCCCTGAAAATTCAGAAAATGTTGGCAGCACAAAAAAGGCCTTAAAATATATATTAGTCCTCCAAAAATGTAGAAAACTTTAGAGGCCCAAAAAAGAGGTTTACAGGCATCCTAGACCCCCTAAAGTCCAGAAAATGTTGGTAGGCAAAAAACTGTGTCAGAGAGCTCTGAATGTCCCAAAAACATTTGCAGCCTGAAAAGGGCATTAACCCACATCCTAAACCCCTGAAATTCCCAAAAACATGTTTGGCCCGAAAAATGCATCCTACACCCCTGAAAGTTCAGAAAATGTTGGCAGCCCCAAAAAGGCCTTAAAATGCATCTTATTCCTGCAAAAATCTTGATAACTTTCGAGGCCCAAAAAAGGGGTTTACATCCTAGACCCCATAAAGTCCAGAAAATGTTGGTGACCTGAAAACAGTGTCAGAGAGCTCTGAATGTCCCAAAAATATTTGCAGCCTGAAAAGGGCATTAATCCGCATCCTGGCCCCCTGAAATTCCCCAAAATATTTTTGGCCCAAAAAATGCATCCTACATCCCTGAAGTTCAGAAAATGTTGGCAGCACAAAACAGGCCTTAAAATACATATTAGGCCTGCAAAAATGTAGAAAACTTTGGTTGCCCAAAAAAGGGGTTTACAGGCATCCTAGAACCCCTAAAGTCCAGAAAATGTTGGCGGCCCAAAAAACGGTGTCAGAGAGCTCTGAATGTCCCAAAAACATTTGCAGTCTGAAAAGGGCATTAACCCGCATGCTAGACCCCTGAACTTCCCCAAAATATTTTGGCCATGAAAAATTCATCCTACAACCCTGAAAATTCAGAAAATGTTGGCAGCACAAAAAAGGCCTTAAAATACATATTATGCATCCAAAAATGTAGAAAACTTTGGAGGCCCAAAAAAGGGGTTTACAGGCATCCTAGACCCCCTAAAGTCCAGAAAATGTTGGTAGGCCAAAAACTGTGTCAGAGAGCTCTGAATGTCCCGAAAACGTTTGCAGCCTGAAAAGGGCATCAACCCACATCCTAAACCCCTGAAATTCGCAAAAACATTTTTGGCCCAAAAAATGCATCCTACACCCCTGAAAGTTCAGAAAATGTTGGCAGCCCCAAAAAGGCCTTAAAATGCATCTTATTCCTGCAAAAATCTTGATAACTTTCGAGGCCCAAAAAAGGGGTTTACATCCTAGACCCCATAAAGTCCAGAAAATGTTGGTGACCTGAAAACAGTGTCAGAGAGCTCTGAATGTCCCAAAAATATTTGCAGCCTGAAAAGGGCATTAATCCGCATCCTGGCCCCCTGAAATTCCCCAAAATATTTTTGGCCCGAAAAATGCATCCTACATCCCTGAAGTTCAGAAAATGTTGGCAGCACAAAACAGGCCTTAAAATACATATTAGGCCTGCAAAAATGTAGAAAACTTTGGTTGCCCAAAAAAGGGGTTTACAGGCATCCTAGAACCCCTAAAGTCCAGAAAATGTTGGCGGCCCAAAAACTGTGCCAGAGAGCTCTGAATGTCCCAAAAACATTTGCAATCTGAAAAGGGCATTAACCCGCATGCTAGACCCCTGAAATTCCCCAAAATATTTTGGCCACGAAAAATTCATCCTACACCCCTGAAAATTCAGAAAATGTTGGCAGCACAAAAAGGCCTTAAAATACATATTAGGACTGCAAAAATGTAGAAAACTTTGGAGGCCCAAAAAAGGGGTTTACAGGCATCCTAGACCCCCTAAAGTCCAGAAAATGTTGGCGGCCCAAAAAACGGTGTCAGAGAGCTCTGAATGTCCCAAAAACGTTTGCAGCCTGAAAAGGGCATTAACCCACATCCTAATCCCCTGAAATTCCCAAAAACATTTTTGGCCCGAAAAATGCATCCTACACCCTTGAAAGTACAGAAAATGTTGGCAGCCCCAAAAAGGCCTTAAAATGCATCTTATTCCTGCAAAAATCTTGATAACTTTGGAGGCCCAAAAAAGGGGTTTACATCCTAGACCTCATAAAGTCCAGAAAATGTTGGTGACCTGAAAACAGTGTCAGAGAGCTCTGAATGTCCCAAAAATATTTGCAGCCTGAAAAGGGCATTAATCCGCATCCTGGCCCCCTGAAATTCCCCAAAATATTTTTGGCCCAAAAAATGCATCCTACACCCCTGAAAATTCAGAAAATGTTGGCAGCACAAAACAGGCCTTAAAGTATATATTAGGCCTGCAAAAATGTAGAAAACTTTGGAGGCCCAAAAAAGGGGTTTACAGGCATCCTAGACCCCCTAAAGTCCAGAAAATGTTGGCGGCCCAAAAACTGTGTCAGAGAGCTCTGAATGTCCCAAAAACATTTGCAGCCTGAAAAGGGCATTAACCCGCATGCTAGACCCCTGAAATTCCCCAAAATATTTTGGCCACGAAAAATTCATCCTACACCCCTGAAAATTCAGAAAATGTTGGCAGCACAAAAAAGGCCTTAAAATATATATTAGTCCTCCAAAAATGTAGAAAACTTTAGAGGCCCAAAAAAGAGGTTTACAGGCATCCTAGACCCCCTAAAGTCCAGAAAATGTTGGTAGGCAAAAAACTGTGTCAGAGAGCTCTGAATGTCCCAAAAACATTTGCAGCCTGAAAAGGGCATTAACCCACATCCTAAACCCCTGAAATTCCCAAAAACATGTTTGGCCCGAAAAATGCATCCTACACCCCTGAAAGTTCAGAAAATGTTGGCAGCCCCAAAAAGGCCTTAAAATGCATCTTATTCCTGCAAAAATCTTGATAACTTTCGAGGCCCAAAAAAGGGGTTTACATCCTAGACCCCATAAAGTCCAGAAAATGTTGGTGACCTGAAAACAGTGTCAGAGAGCTCTGAATGTCCCAAAAATATTTGCAGCCTGAAAAGGGCATTAATCCGCATCCTGGCCCCCTGAAATTCCCCAAAATATTTTTGGCCCAAAAAATGCATCCTACATCCCTGAAGTTCAGAAAATGTTGGCAGCACAAAACAGGCCTTAAAATACATATTAGGCCTGCAAAA
Source organism: Ambystoma mexicanum (assembly GCF_040938575.1). Classification (NCBI taxonomy): domain Eukaryota; kingdom Metazoa; phylum Chordata; class Amphibia; order Caudata; family Ambystomatidae; genus Ambystoma; species Ambystoma mexicanum. The sequence goes on along the minus strand of NC_090935.1, from coordinate 1,301,352,105 downwards.
ATGTAGAAAACTTTGGTTGCCCAAAAAAGGGGTTTACAGGCATCCTAGAACCCCTAAAGTCCAGAAAATGTTGGCGGCCCAAAAAACGGTGTCAGAGAGCTCTGAATGTCCCAAAAACATTTGCAGTCTGAAAAGGGCATTAACCCGCATGCTAGACCCCTGAACTTCCCCAAAATATTTTGGCCATGAAAAATTCATCCTACAACCCTGAAAATTCAGAAAATGTTGGCAGCACAAAAAAGGCCTTAAAATACATATTATGCATCCAAAAATGTAGAAAACTTTGGAGGCCCAAAAAAGGGGTTTACAGGCATCCTAGACCCCCTAAAGTCCAGAAAATGTTGGTAGGCCAAAAACTGTGTCAGAGAGCTCTGAATGTCCCGAAAACGTTTGCAGCCTGAAAAGGGCATCAACCCACATCCTAAACCCCTGAAATTCGCAAAAACATTTTTGGCCCAAAAAATGCATCCTACACCCCTGAAAGTTCAGAAAATGTTGGCAGCCCCAAAAAGGCCTTAAAATGCATCTTATTCCTGCAAAAATCTTGATAACTTTCGAGGCCCAAAAAAGGGGTTTACATCCTAGACCCCATAAAGTCCAGAAAATGTTGGTGACCTGAAAACAGTGTCAGAGAGCTCTGAATGTCCCAAAAATATTTGCAGCCTGAAAAGGGCATTAATCCGCATCCTGGCCCCCTGAAATTCCCCAAAATATTTTTGGCCCGAAAAATGCATCCTACATCCCTGAAGTTCAGAAAATGTTGGCAGCACAAAACAGGCCTTAAAATACATATTAGGCCTGCAAAAATGTAGAAAACTTTGGTTGCCCAAAAAAGGGGTTTACAGGCATCCTAGAACCCCTAAAGTCCAGAAAATGTTGGCGGCCCAAAAAACGGTGTCAGAGAGCTCTGAATGTCCCAAAAACATTTGCAGTCTGAAAAGGGCATTAACCCGCATGCTAGACCCCTGAACTTCCCCAAAATATTTTGGCCATGAAAAATTCATCCTACAACCCTGAAAATTCAGAAAATGTTGGCAGCACAAAAAAGGCCTTAAAATACATATTATGCATCCAAAAATGTAGAAAACTTTGGAGGCCCAAAAAAGGGGTTTACAGGCATCCTAGACCCCCTAAAGTCCAGAAAATGTTGGTAGGCCAAAAACTGTGTCAGAGAGCTCTGAATGTCCCGAAAACGTTTGCAGCCTGAAAAGGGCATCAACCCACATCCTAAACCCCTGAAATTCGCAAAAACATTTTTGGCCCAAAAAATGCATCCTACACCCCTGAAAGTTCAGAAAATGTTGGCAGCCCCAAAAAGGCCTTAAAATGCATCTTATTCCTGCAAAAATCTTGATAACTTTCGAGGCCCAAAAAAGGGGTTTACATCCTAGACCCCATAAAGTCCAGAAAATGTTGGTTACCTGAAAACAGTGTCAGAGAGCTCTGAATGTCCCAAAAATATTTGCAGCCTGAAAAGGGCATTAATCCGCATCCTGGCCCCCTGAAATTCCCCAAAATATTTTTGGCCCAAAAAATGCATCCTACATCCCTGAAGTTCAGAAAATGTTGGCAGCACAAAACAGGCCTTAAAATACATATTAGGCCTGCAAAAATGTAGAAAACTTTGGTTGCCCAAAAAAGGGGTTCACAGGCATCCTAGACCCCCTAAAGTCCAGAAAATGTTGGCGGCCCAAAAAACGGTGTCAGAGAGCTCTGAATGTCCCAAAAACATTTGCAGTCTGAAAAAGGCATTAACCCGCATGCTAGACCCCTGAACTTCCCCAAAATATTTTGGCCATGAAAAATTCATCCTACACCCCTGAAAATTCAGAAAATGTTGGCAACACAAAAAAAAGCCTTAAAATACATATTAGGCCTCCAAAAATGTAGAAAACTTTGGAGGCCCAAAAAAGGGGTTTACAGGCATCCTAGACCCCCTAAAGTCCAGAAAATGTTGGTAGGCCAAAAACTGTGTCAGAGAGCTCTGAATGTCCCAAAAACGTTTGCAGCCTGAAAAGGGCATTAACCCACATCCTAATCCCCTGAAATTCCCAAAAACATTTTTGGCCCGAAAAATGCATCCTACACCCTTGAAAGTCCAGAAAATGTTGACAGCCCCAAAAAGGCCTTAAAATGCATCTTATTCCTGCAAAAATCTTGATAACTTTGGAGGCCCAAAAAAGGGGTTTACATCCTAGACCTCATAAAGTCCAGAAAATGTTGGTAGGCCAAAAACTGTGTCAGAAAGCTCTGAATGTCCCAAAAACATTTGCAGCCTGAAAAGGGCATTAACCCACATCCTAGACCCTTGAAATTCCTAAAAACATTTATGGCCCGAAAAATGCATCCTACACCCCTTAAAGTTCAGAAAATGTTGGCAGCCCAAAAAATGCCTTAAAATGCATCTTAATCCTGCAATAATCTTTAAAACTTTGGAGGACCAAAAAAGGGGTTTTCAGGCATCCTAGACCCCATAAAGTCCAGAAAATGTTGGTGGCCCATAAACTGTGTCAGAGAGCTCTGAATGTCCCAAAAACATTTGCATTCTGAAAATGGCATTAACCCGCATGCTAGACCCCTGAAATTCCCCAAAATATTTTGGCCACGAAAAATTCATCCTACACCCCTGAAAATTCAGAAAATGTTGGCAGCACAAAAAAGGCCTTAAAATACATATTAGTCCTCCAAAAATGTAGAAAACTTTAGAGGCCCAAAAAAGGGGTTTACAGGCATCCTAGACCCCCTAAAGTCCAGAAAATGTTGGCGGCCCAAAAACTGTGTCAGAGAGCTCTGTATTTCCCAAAAACATTTGCAGTCTGAAAAGGGCATTAACCCGCAAGCTAGACCCCTGAAATTCCCCAAAATATTTTGGCCACGAAAAATTCATCCTACACCCCTGAAAATTCAGAAAATGTTGGCAGCACAAAAAAGGCCTTAAAATACATATTAGGCCTGCAAAAATGTAGAAAACTTTGGAGGTCCAAAAAAGGGGTTTACAGGCATCCTAGACCCCCTAAAGTCCAGAAAATGTTAGTAGGCAAAAAACTGTGTCAGAGAGCTCTGAATGTCCCAAAAACATTTGCAGCCTGAAAAGGGCATTAACCCACATCCTAAACCCCTGAAATTCCCAAAAACATGTTTGGCCCGAAAAATGCATCCTACACCCCTGAAAGTTCAGAAAATGTTGGCAGCCCCAAAAAGGCCTTAAAATGCATCTTATTCCTGTAAAAATCTTGATAACTTTGGAGGCCCAAAAAAGAGGTTTACATCCTAGACCTCATAAAGTCCAGAAAATGTTGGTGACCCGAAAACAGTGTCAGAGAGCTCTGAATGTCCCAAAAATATTTGCAGCCTGAAAAGGGCATTAATCCGCATCCTGGCCCCCTGAAATTCCCCAAAATATTTTTGGCCCAAAAAATGCATCCTACACCCCTGAAAATTCAGAAAATGTTGGCAGCACAAAACAGGCCTTAAAGTATATATTAGGCCTGCAAAAATGTCGAAAACTTTGGAGGCCCAAAAAAGGGGTTTACAGGCATCCTAGACCCCCTAAAGTCCAGAAAATGTTGGCGGCCAAAAACTGTGTCAGAGAGCTCTGAATTTCCCAAAAACATTTGCAGTCTGAAAAGGGCATTAACCCGCAAGCTAGACCCCTGAAATTCCCCAAAATATTTTGGCCACGAAAAATTCATCCTACACCCCTGAAAATTCAGAAAATGTTGGCAGCACAAAAAAGGCCTTAAAATACATATTAGGCCTGCAAAAATGTAGAAAACTTTGGAGGTCCAAAAAAGGGGTTTACAGGCATCCTAGACCCCTAAAGTCCAGAAAATGTTGGTGGCCCAAAAACAGTGTCAGAGAGCTCTGAATGTCCCAAAAATATTTGCAGCCTGAAAAGGGCATTAACCCGCATCGTAGACCCCTGAAATTCCTAAAAACATTTATGGCCCGAAAAATGCATCCTACACCCCTTAAAGTTCAGAAAATGTTGGCAGCCCAAAAAATGCCTTAAAATGCATCTTAATCCTGCAATAATCTTTAAAACTTTGGAGGCCCAAAAAAGGGGTTTTCAGGCATCCTAGACCCCATAAAGTCCAGAAAATGTTGGTGGCCCATAAACTGTGTCAGAGAGCTCTGAATGTCCCAAAAACATTTGCAGTCTGAAAAGGGCATTAACCCGCATGCTAGACCCCTGAAATTCCCCAAAATATTTTGGCCACGAAAAATTCATCCTACACCCCTGAAAATTCAGAAAATGTTGGCAGCACAAAAAAGGCCTTAAAATATATATTAGTCCTCCAAAAATGTAGAAAACTTTAGAGGCCCAAAAAAGAGGTTTACAGGCATCCTAGACCCCCTAAAGTCCAGAAAATGTTGGTAGGCAAAAAACTGTGTCAGAGAGCTCTGAATGTCCCAAAAACATTTGCAGCCTGAAAAGGGCATTAACCCACTTCCTAAACCCCTGAAATTCCCAAAAACAGGTTTGGCCCGAAAAATGCATCCTACACCCCTGAAAGTTCAGAAAATGTTGGCAGCCCCAAAAAAGGCCTTAAAATGCATCTTATTCCTGTAAAAATCTTGATAACTTTGGAGGCCCAAAAAAGGGGTTTACATCCTAGACCTCATAAAGTCCAGAAAATGTTGGTGACCCGAAAACAGTGTCAGAGAGCTCTGAATGTCCCAAAAATATTTGCAGCCTGAAAAGGGCATTAATCCGCATCCTGGCCCCCTGAAATTCCCCAAAATATTTTTGGCCCAAAAAATGCATCCTACACCCCTGAAAATTCAGAAAATGTTGGCAGCACAAAACAGGCCTTAAAGTATATATTAGGCCTGCAAAAATGTAGAAAACTTTGGAGGCCCAAAAAAGGGGTTTACAGGCATCCTAGACCCCCTAAAGTCCAGAAAATGTTGGCGGCCCAAAAACTGCGTCAGAGAGCTCTGAATGTCCCAAAAACATTTGCAGCCTGAAAAGGGCATTAACCCGCATGCTAGACCCCTGAAATTCCCCAAAATATTTTGGCCACGAAAAATTCATCCTACACCCCTGAAAATTCAGAAAATGTTGGCAGCACAAAAAAGGCCTTAAAATATATATTAGTCCTCCAAAAATGTAGAAAACTTTAGAGGCCCAAAAAAGAGGTTTACAGGCATCCTAGACCCCCTAAAGTCCAGAAAATGTTGGTAGGCAAAAAACTGTGTCAGAGAGCTCTGAATGTCCCAAAAACATTTGCAGCCTGAAAAGGGCATTAACCCACTTCCTAAACCCCTGAAATTCCCAAAAACATGTTTGGCCCGAAAAATGCATCCTACACCCCTGAAAGTTCAGAAAATGTTGGCAGCCCCAAAAAGGCCTTAAAATGCATCTTATTCCTGTAAAAATCTTGATAACTTTGGAGGCCCAAAAAAGGGGTTTACATCCTAGACCTCATAAAGTCCAGAAAATGTTGGTGACCCGAAAACAGTGTCAGAGAGCTCTGAATGTCCCAAAAATATTTGCAGCCTGAAAAGGGCATTAATCCGCATCCTGGCCCCCTGAAATTCCCCAAAATATTTTTGGCCCAAAATATGCATCCTACACCCCTGAAAATTCAGAAAATGTTGGCAGCACAAAACAGGCCTTAAAGTATATATTAGGCCTGCAAAAATGTAGAAAACTTTGGAGGCCCAAAAAAGGGGTTTACAGGCATCCTAGACCCCCTAAAGTCCAGAAAATGTTGGTGGCCCAAAAACTGTGTCAGAGAGCTCTGAATGTCCCAAAAACATTTGCAGCCTGAAAAGGGCATTAACCCACATCCTAAACCCCTGAAATTCCCAAAAACATGTTTGGCCCGAAAAATGCATCCTACACCCCTGAAAGTTCAGAAAATGTTGGCAGCCCCAAAAAGGCCTTAAAATGCATCTTATTCCTGCAAAAATCTTGATAACTTTCGAGGCCCAAAAAAGGGGTTTACATCCTAGACCCCATAAAGTCCAGAAAATGTTGGTGACCTGAAAACAGTGTCAGAGAGCTCTGAATGTCCCAAAAATATTTGCAGCCTGAAAAGGGCATTAATCCGCATCCTGGCCCCCTGAAATTCCCCAAAATATTTTTGGCCCAAAAAATGCATCCTACATCCCTGAAGTTCAGAAAATGTTGGCAGCACAAAACAGGCCTTAAAATACATATTAGGCCTGCAAAAATGTAGAAAACTTTGGTTGCCCAAAAAAGGGGTTTACAGGCATCCTAGAACCCCTAAAGTCCAGAAAATGTTGGCGGCCCAAAAAACGGTGTCAGAGAGCTCTGAATGTCCCAAAAACATTTGCAGTCTGAAAAGGGCATTAACCCGCATGCTAGACCCCTGAACTTCCCCAAAATATTTTGGCCATGACAAATTCATCCTACAACCCTGAAAATTAAGAAAATGTTGGCAGCACAAAAAAGGCCTTAAAATACATATTATGCATCCAAAAATGTAGAAAACTTTGGAGGCCCAAAAAAGGGGTTTACAGGCATCCTAGACCCCCTAAAGTCCAGAAAATGTTGGTAGGCCAAAAACTGTGTCAGAGAGCTCTGAATGTCCCGAAAACGTTTGCAGCCTGAAAAGGGCATCAACCCACATCCTAAACCCCTGAAATTCGCAAAAACATTTTTGGCCCAAAAAATGCATCCTACACCCCTGAAAGTTCAGAAAATGTTGGCAGCCCCAAAAAGGCCTTAAAATGCATCTTATTCCTGCAAAAATCTTGATAACTTTCGAGGCCCAAAAAAGGGGTTTACATCCTAGACCCCATAAAGTCCAGAAAATGTTGGTGACCTGAAAACAGTGTCAGAGAGCTCTGAATGTCCCAAAAATATTTGCAGCCAGAAAAGGGCATTAATCCGCATCCTGGCCCCCTGAAATTCCCCAAAATATTTTTGGCCCAAAAAATGCATCCTACATCCCTGAAGTTCAGAAAATGTTGGCAGCACAAAACAGGCCTTAAAATACATATTAGGCCTGCAAAAATGTAGAAAACTTTGGTTGCCCAAAAAAGGGGTTTACAGGCATCCTAGACCCCCTAAAGTCCAGAAAATGTTGGCGGCCCAAAAAACGGTGTCAGAGAGCTCTGAATGTCCCAAAAACATTTGCAGTCTGAAAAAGGCATTAACCCACATGCTAGACCCCTGAACTTCCCCAAAATATTTTGGCCATGAAAAATTCATCCTACACCCCTGAAAATTCAGAAAATGTTGGCAACACAAAAAAAAGCCTTAAAATACATATTAGGCCTTCAAAAATGTAGAAAACTTTGGAGGCCCAAAAAAGGGGTTTACAGGCATCCTAGACCCCCTAAAGTCCAGAAAATGTTGGTAGGCCAAAAACTGTGTCAGAGAGCTCTGAATGTCCCAAAAACGTTTGCAGCCTGAAAAGGGCATTAACCCACATCCTAATCCCCTGAAATTCCCAAAAACATTTTTGGCCCGAAAAATGCATCCTACACCCTTGAAAGTCCAGAAAATGTTGACAGCCCCAAAAAGGCCTTAAAATGCATCTTATTCCTGCAAAAATCTTGATAACTTTGGAGGCCCAAAAAAGGGGTTTACATCCTAGACCTCATAAAGTCCAGAAAATGTTGGTAGGCCAAAAACTGTGTCAGAAAGCTCTGAATGTCCCAAAAACATTTGCAGCCTGAAAAGGGCATTAACCCACATCCTAGACCCTTGAAATTCCTAAAAACATTTATGGCCCGAAAAATGCATCCTACACCCCTTAAAGTTCAGAAAATGTTGGCAGCCCAAAAAATGTCTTAAAATGCATCTTAATCCTGCAATAATCTTTAAAACTTTGGAGGCCCAAAAAAGGGGTTTTCAGGCATCCTAGACCCCATAAAGTCCAGAAAATGTTGGTGGCCCATAAACTGTGTCAGAGAGCTCTGAATGTCCCAAAAACATTTGCATTCTGAAAATGGCATTAACCCGCATGCTAGACCCCTGAAATTCCCCAAAATATTTTGGCCACGAAAAATTCATCCTACACCCCTGAAAATTCAGAAAATGTTGGCAGCACAAAAAAGGCCTTAAAATACATATTAGTCCTCCAAAAATGTAGAAAACTTTAGAGGCCCAAAAAAGGGGTTTACAGGCATCCTAGACCCCCTAAAGTCCAGAAAATGTTGGCGGCCCAAAAACTGTGTCAGAGAGCTCTGAATTTCCCAAAAACATTTGCAGTCTGAAAAGGGCATTAACCCGCAAGCTAGACCCCTGAAATTCCCCAAAATATTTTGGCCACGAAAAATTCATCCTACACCCCTGAAAATTCAGAAAATGTTGGCAGCATAAAAAAGGCCTTAAAATACATATTAGGCCTCCAAAAATGTAGAAAACTGTGGAGGCCCAAAAAAGGGGTTTACAGGCATCCTAGACCCCCTAAAGTCCAGATAATGTTGGTAGGCCAAAAACTGTGTCAGAGAGCTCTGAATGTCCCAAAAACATTTCCAGCCTGAAAAGGGCATTAACCCACATCCTAAACCCCTGAAATTCCCAAAAACATTTTTGGCCCGAAAAATGCATCCTACACCCCTGAAAGTTCAGAAAATGTTGGCAGCCCCAAAAAGGCCTTAAAATGCATTTTATTCCTGCAAAAATCTTGATAACTTTGGAGGCCCACAAAAGGGGTTTACAGGGGTGTCAGAGACCTCTGAATGTCCCAAAAACATTTGCAGTCTGAAAAGGGCATTAACCAGCATGCTAGACGCCTGAAATTCCCCAAAATATTTTGGCCATGAAAAATTCATCCTACACCCCTGAAAATTCAGAAAATGGTGGCAACACAAAAGAGGCCTTAAAATACATATTAGGCCTCCAAAAATGTAGAAAATTTTAGAGGCCCAAAAAAGGGGTTTACAGGCATCCTAGACCCCCTAAAGTCCAGAAAATGTTGGTAGGCCAAAAACTGTGTCAGAGAGCTCTGAATGTCCCAAAAACATTTGCAGTCTGAAAAGGGCATTAACCCGCATGCTAGACCCCTGAAATTTCCCAAAATATTTTGGCCACAAAAAATTCATCCTACACCCCTGAAAATTCAGAAAATGTTGGCAGCACAAAAAAGGCCTTAAAATACATATTAGGCCTCCAAAAATGTAGAAAACTTTGGAGGCCCAAAAAAGGGGTTTACAGGCATCCTAGACCCCCTAAAGTCCAGAAAATGTTGGTAGGCCAAAAACTGTGTCAGAGAGCTCTGAATGTCCCAAAAACATTTGCAGTCTGAAAAGGGCATTAACCCGCATGCTAGACCCCTGAAATTCCCCAAAATACTTTGGCCACGAAATATTCATCCTACACCCCTGAAAATTCAGAAAATTTTGGCAGCACAAAAAAGGCCTTAAAATACATATTAGGCCTGCAAAAATGTAGAAAACTTTGGAGGTCCAAAAAAGGGGTTTACAGGCATCCTAGACCCCCTAAAGTCCAGAAAATGTTGGTGGCCCGAAAACAGTGTCAGAGAGCTCTGAATGTCCCAAAAATATTTGCAGCCTGAAAAGGGCATTAACCCGCATCGTAGACCCCTGAAATTCCTAAAAACATTCATGGCCCGAAAAATGCATCCTACACCCCTTAAAGTTCAGAAAATGTCGGCAGCCCAAAAAATGCCTTAAAATGCATCTTATTCCTGCAATAATTTTTAAAACTTTGGAGGCCCAAAAAAGGGGTTTGCAGGCATCCTAGACCCCATAAAGTCCAGAAAATGTTGGTGGCCCATAAACTGTGTCAGAGAGCTCTGAATGTCCCAAAAACATTTGCAGTCTGAAAAGGGCATTAACCCGCATGCTAGACCCCTGAAATTCCCCAAAATATTTTGGCCACGAAAAATTCTTTCCTACACCCCTGAAAATTCAGAAAATGTTGGCAGCACAAAAAAGGCCTTAAAATACATATTATGCCTCCAAAAATGTAGAAAACTTTGGAGGCCCAAAAAAGGGGTTTACAGGCATCCTAGACCCCCTAAAGTCCAGAAAATGTTGGTAGGCCAAAAACTGTGTCAGAGAGCTCTGAATGTCCCAAAAACATTTGCAGCCTGAAAAGGGCATTAACCCACATCCTAAACCCCTGAAATTCCCAAAAACATTTATCGCTTAAAAATGCATCCTACACCCCTTAAAGTTCAGAAAATGTTGGCAGCCCAAAAAATGCCTTAAAATGCATCTTATTCCTGCAATAATCTTTAAAACTTTGGAGGCCCAAAAAAGGGGTTTACAGGCATCCTAGACCCCCTAAAGTCCAGAAAATGTTGGTAGGCCAAAAACTGTGTCAGAGAGCTCTGAATGTCCCAAAAACATTTGCAGCCTGAAAAGGGCATTAACCCACATCCTAAACCCCTGAAATTCCCAAAAACATTTTTGGCCCGAAAAATGCATCCTACAGCTCTGAAAATTCTGAAAATGTTGGCAGCCCCAAAAAGGCCTTAAAATGCATCTTATTCCTGCAAAAATCTTGATAACTTTGGAGGCCCAAAAAAGGGGTTTACATTCTAGACCTCATAAAGTCCAGAAAATGTTGGTGACCCGAAAACAGTGTCAGAGAGCTCTGAATGTCCCAAAAATATTTGCAGCCTGAAAAGGGCATTGATCCGCATCCTGGCCCCCTGAAATTCCCCAAAATATTTTTGGCCCAAAAAATGCATCCTACATCCCTGAAGTTCAGAAAATGTTGGCAGCACAAAACAGGCCTTGAAATACATATTAGGCCTGCAAAAATGTAGAAAACTTTGGAGGCCCAAAAAAGGGGTTTACAGGCATCCTAGACCCCCTAAAGTCCAGAAAATGTTGGCGGCCCAAAAACAGTGTCAGAGAGCTCTGAATGTCCCAAAAACATTTGCAGTCTGAAAAGGGCATTAACTAGCATGCTAGACGCCTGAAATTCCCCAAAATATTTTGGCCATGAAAAATTCATCCTACACCCCTGAAAATTCAGAAAATGGTGGCAACACAAAAAAGGCCTTAAAATACATATTAGGCCTCCAAAAATGTAGAAAATTTTAGAGGCCCAAAAAAGGGGTTTACAGGCATCCTAGACCCCCTAAAGTCCAGAAAATGTTGGTAGGCCAAAAACTGTGTCAGAGAGCTCTGAATGTCCCAAAAACATTTGCAGTCTGAAAAGTGCATTAACCCGCATGCTAGACCCCTGAAATTTCCCAAAATATTTTGGCCACAAAAAATTCATCCTACACCCCTGAAAATTCAGAAAATGTTGGCAGCACAAAAAAGGCCTTAAAATACATATTAGGCCTCCAAAAATGTAGAAAACTTTGGAGGCCCAAAAAAGGGGTTTACAGGCATCCTAGACCCCCTAAAGTCCAGAAAATGTTGGCGGCCCAAAAACAGTGTCAGAGAGCTCTGAATGTCCCAAAAACATTTGCAGTCTGAAAAGGGCATTAACCCGCATGCTAGACCCCTGAAATTTCCCAAAATATTTTGGCCACAAAAAATTCATCCTACACCCCTGAAAGTTCAGAAAATGTTGGCAGCCCCAAAAAGGCCTTAAAATGCATCTTATTCCTGCAAAAATCTTGATAACTTTGGAGGCCCAAAAAAGGGGTTTACATCCTAGACCCCATAAAGTCCAGAAAATGTTGGTGACCCGAAAACAGTGCCAGAGAGCTCTGAATGTCCCAAAAATATTTGCAGCCTGAAAGGGGCATTAATCCGCATCCTGGCCCCCTGAAATTCCCCAAAATATTTTTGGCCCGAAAAATGCATCCTACATCCCTGAAGTTCAGAAAATGTTGGCAGCACAAAACAGGCCTTAAAATACATATTAGGCCTGCAAAAATGTAGAAAACTTTAGAGGCCCAAAAAAGGGGTTTGCAGGCATCCTAGACCCCCTAAAGTCCAGAAAATGTTGGTGGCCCGAAAACAGTGTCAGAGAGCTCTGAATGTCCCAAAAATATTTGCAGCCTGAACAGGGCATTAACCCGCATCGTAGACCCCTGAAATTCCTAAAAACATTCATGGCCCGAAAAATGCATCCTACACCCCTTAAAGTTCAGAAAATGTCGGCAGCCCAAAAAATGCCTTAAAATGCATCTTATTCCTGCAATAATTTTTAAAACTTTGGAGGCCCAAAAAAGGGGTTTGCAGGCATCCTAGACCCCATAAAGTCCAGAAAATGTTGGTGGCCCATAAACTGTGTCAGAGAGCTCTGAATGTCCCAAAAACATTTGCAGTCTGAAAAGGGCATTAACCCGCATGCTAGACCCCTGAAATTCCCCAAAATATTTTGGCCACGAAAAATTCTTTCCTACACCCCTGAAAATTCAGAAAATGTTGGCAGCACAAAAAAGGCCTTAAAATACATATTAGGCCTCCAAAAATGTAGAAAACTTTGGAGGGCCAAAAAAGGGGTTTACAGGCATCCTAGACCCCCTAAAGTCCAGAAAATGTTGGTAGGCCAAAAACTGTGTCAGAGAGCTCTGAATGTCCCAAAAACATTTGCAGCCTGAAAAGGGCATTAACCCACATCCTAAACCCCTGAAATTCCCAAAAACATTTATCGCTTAAAAATGCATCCTACACCCCTTAAAGTTCAGACAATGTTGGCAGCCCAAAAAATGCCTTAAAATGCATCTTATTCCTGCAATAATCTTTAAAACTTTGGAGGCCCAAAAAAGGGGTTTACAGGCATCCTAGACCCCCTAAAGTCCAGAAAATGTTGGTAGGCCAAAAACTGTGTCAGAGAGCTCTGAATGTCCCAAAAACATTTGCAGCCTGAAAAGGGCATTAACCCACATCCTAAACCCCTGAAATTCCCAAAAACATTTTTGGCCCGAAAAATGCATCCTACAGCCCTGAAAGTTCTGAAAATGTTGGCAGCCCCAAAAAGGCCTTAAAATGCATCTTATTCCTGCAAAAATCTTGATAACTTTGGAGGCCCAAAAAGGGGTTTACTTCCTAGACCCCATAAAGTCCAGAACATGTTGGTGACCCGAAAACAGTGTCAGACAGCTCTGAATGTCCCAAAAATATGTGCAGCCTGAAAAGGGCATTAATCCACATCCTGGCCCCCTGAAATTCCCCAAAATATTTTTGGCCCAAAAAATGCATCCTACATCCCTGAAGTTCAGAAAATGTTGGCAGCACAAAACAGGCCTTAAAATACATATTAGGCCTGCAAAAATGTAGAAAACTTTGGAGGCCCAAAAAAGGGGTTTACAGGCATCCTAGACCCCCTAAAGTCCAGAAAATGTTGGCGGCCCAAAAACTGTGTCAGAGAGCTCTGAATGTCCCAAAAACATTTGCAGTCTGAAAAGGGCATTAACCCACATGCTAGACCCCTGAAATTTCCCAAAATATTTTGGCCACGAAAAATTCATCCTACACCCCTGAAAATTCAGAAAATGTTGACAGCACAAAAAAGGCCTTAAAATACATATTAGGCCTCCAAAAATCTTGATAACTTTGGAGGCCCAAAAAAGTGGTTTACATCCTAGACCCCATAAAGTCCAGAAAATGTTGGTGACCCGAAAAAAGTGTCAGAGAGCTCTGAATGTCCAAAAAATATGTGCAGCCTGAAAAGGGCATTAATCCACATCCTGGCCCCCTGAAATTCCCCAAAATATTTTTGGCCCAAAAAATGCATCCTACATCCCTGAAGTTCAGAAAATGTTGGCAGCACAAAACAGGCCTTAAAATACATATTAGGCCTGCAAAAATGTAGAAAACTTTGGAGGCCCAAAAAAGGGGTTTACAGGCATCCTAGCCCCCCTATAGTCCAGAAAATGTTGGCGGCCCAAAAACTGTGTCAGAGAGCTCTGAATGTCCCAAAAACATTTGCAGTCTGAAAAGGGCATTAACCCGCATGCTAGACCCCTGAAATTTCCCAAAATATTTTGGCCACGAAAAATTCATCCTACACCCCCGAAAATTCAGAAAATGTTGGCAGCATAAAAAAGGCCTTAAAATACATATTAGGCCTCCAAAAATGTAGAAAACTGTGGAGGCCCAAAAAAGGGGTTTACAGGCATCCTAGACCCCCTAAAGTCCAGAAAACTTTGGTAGGCCAAAAGCTGTGTCAGAGAGCTCTGAATGTCCCAAAAACATTTCCAGCCTGAAAAGGGCATTAACCCACATTCTAAACCCCTGAAATTCCCAAAAACATTTTTGGCCCGAAAAATGAATCCTACACCCCTTAAAGTTCAGAAGATATTGGCAGCCGCAAAAAGGCCTTAAAATGCATCTTATTCCTGCAAAAATCTTGATAACTTTGGAGGCCCAAAAAAGGGGTTTACATCCTAGACCCCATAAAGTCCAGAAAATGTTGGTGACCCGAAAACAGTGTCAGAGAGCTCTGAATGTCCCAAAAATATTTGCATCTGAAAAGGGCATTAATCCGCATCCTGGCCCCCTGAAATTCCCCAAAATATTTTTGGCCCGAAAAATGCATCCTACATCCCTGAAGTTCAGAAAATGTTGGCAGCACAAAACAGGCCTTAAAATACATATTAGGCCTGCAAAAATGTAGAAAACTTTGGAGGCCCAAAAAAGGGGTTTACAGGCATCCTAGACCCACTAAAGTCCAGAAAATGTTGGCGGCCCAAAAACTGTGTCAGAGAGCTCTGAATGTCCCAAACACATTTGCAGTCTGAAAAGGGCATTAACTCGCATGCTAGATCCCTGAAATTCCCCAAAATATTTTGGCCACGAAAAATTCATCCTACACCCCTGAAAATTCAGAAAATGTTGGCAGCACAAAAAAGGCCTTAAAATACATATTAGGCCTCTAAAAATGTAGAAAACTTTGGAGGCCCAAAAAAGGGGTTTACAGGCATCCTAGACCCCCTAAAGTCCAGAAAATGTTGGTAGGCCAACAACTGTGTCAGAGAGCTCTGAATGTCCCAAAAACGTTTGCAGCCTGAAAAGGGCTTTAACCCACATCCTAAACCCCTGAAATTCCCAAAAACATTTTTGGCCCGAAAAATGCATCCTACACCCCTGAAAGTTCCGAAAATGTTGGCAGCCCCAAAAAGGCCTTAAAATGCATCTTATTCCTGCAAAAATCTTGATAACTTTGGAGGCCCAAAAAAGAGGCCTTTTTGAAAGTATTCTAAGAACACTGGTAATGTCCGCGGACATTAAAAGTTTCCATAGGCCATAGTTGAAATGTTTTACTCTATGGGTGTGATATGCTGCGGTGGAGATGGAGACGGGTGCAGCATCATCATCGTCATCTAGACCCCATAAAGTCCAGAAAATGTTGGTGACCCAAAAACAGTGTCAGAGAGCTCTGAATGTCCCAAAAATAGTTGCAGCCTGAAAAGGGCATTAATCCGCATCCTGGCCCCCTGAAATTCCCCAAAATATTTTTTGCCCGAAAAATGCATCCTACATCCCTGAAGTTCAGAAAATGTTGGCAGCACAAAACAGGCCTTAAAATACATATTAGGCCTGCAAAAATGTAGAAAACTTTGGAGGCCCAAAAAAGGGGTTTACAGGCATCCTAGACCCACTAAAGTCCAGAAAATGTTGGCGGCCCAAAAACTGTGCCAGAGAGCTCTGAATGTCCCAAAAACATTTGCAATCTGAAAAGGGCATTAACCCGCATGCTAGACCCCTGAAATTCCCCAAAATATTTTGGCCACGAAAAATTCATCCTACACCCCTGAAAATTCAGAAAATGTTGGCAGCACAAAAAGGCCTTAAAATACATATTAGGACTGCAAAAATGTAGAAAACTTTGGAGGCCCAAAAAAGGGGTTTACAGGCATCCTAGACCCCCTAAAGTCCAGAAAATGTTGGCGGCCCAAAAAACGGTGTCAGAGAGCTCTGAATGTCCCAAAAACTTTTGCAGCCTGAAAAGGGCATTAACCCACATCCTAATCCCCTGAAATTCCCAAAAACATTTTTGGCCCGAAAAATGCATCCTACACCCTTGAAAGTACAGAAAATGTTGGCAGCCCCAAAAAGGCCTTAAAATGCATCTTATTCCTGCAAAAATCTTGATAACTTTGGAGGCCCAAAAAAGGGGTTTACATCCTAGACCTCATAAAGTCCAGAAAATGTTGGTGACCTGAAAACAGTGTCAGAGAGCTCTGAATGTCCCAAAAATATTTGCAGCCTGAAAAGGGCATTAATCCGCATCCTGGCCCCCTGAAATTCCCCAAAATATTTTTGGCCCAAAAAATGCATCCTACACCCCTGAAAATTCAGAAAATGTTGGCAGCACAAAACAGGCCTTAAAGTATATATTAGGCCTGCAAAAATGTAGAAAACTTTGGAGGCCCAAAAAAGGGGTTTACAGGCATCCTAGACCCCCTAAAGTCCAGAAAATGTTGGCGGCCCAAAAACTGTGTCAGAGAGCTCTGAATGTCCCAAAAACATTTGCAGCCTGAAAAGGGCATTAACCCGCATGCTAGACCCCTGAAATTCCCCAAAATATTTTGGCCACGAAAAATTCATCCTACACCCCTGAAAATTCAGAAAATGTTGGCAGCACAAAAAAGGCCTTAAAATATATATTAGTCCTCCAAAAATGTAGAAAACTTTAGAGGCCCAAAAAAGAGGTTTACAGGCATCCTAGACCCCCTAAAGTCCAGAAAATGTTGGTAGGCAAAAAACTGTGTCAGAGAGCTCTGAATGTCCCAAAAACATTTGCAGCCTGAAAAGGGCATTAACCCACATCCTAAACCCCTGAAATTCCCAAAAACATGTTTGGCCCGAAAAATGCATCCTACACCCCTGAAAGTTCAGAAAATGTTGGCAGCCCCAAAAAGGCCTTAAAATGCATCTTATTCCTGCAAAAATCTTGATAACTTTCGAGGCCCAAAAAAGGGGTTTACATCCTAGACCCCATAAAGTCCAGAAAATGTTGGTGACCTGAAAACAGTGTCAGAGAGCTCTGAATGTCCCAAAAATATTTGCAGCCTGAAAAGGGCATTAATCCGCATCCTGGCCCCCTGAAATTCCCCAAAATATTTTTGGCCCAAAAAATGCATCCTACATCCCTGAAGTTCAGAAAATGTTGGCAGCACAAAACAGGCCTTAAAATACATATTAGGCCTGCAAAAATGTAGAAAACTTTGGTTGCCCAAAAAAGGGGTTTACAGGCATCCTAGAACCCCTAAAGTCCAGAAAATGTTGGCGGCCCAAAAAACGGTGTCAGAGAGCTCTGAATGTCCCAAAAACATTTGCAGTCTGAAAAGGGCATTAACCCGCATGCTAGACCCCTGAACTTCCCCAAAATATTTTGGCCATGAAAAATTCATCCTACAACCCTGAAAATTCAGAAAATGTTGGCAGCACAAAAAAGGCCTTAAAATACATATTATGCATCCAAAAATGTAGAAAACTTTGGAGGCCCAAAAAAGGGGTTTACAGGCATCCTAGACCCCCTAAAGTCCAGAAAATGTTGGTAGGCCAAAAACTGTGTCAGAGAGCTCTGAATGTCCCGAAAACGTTTGCAGCCTGAAAAGGGCATCAACCCACATCCTAAACCCCTGAAATTCGCAAAAACATTTTTGGCCCAAAAAATGCATCCTACACCCCTGAAAGTTCAGAAAATGTTGGCAGCCCCAAAAAGGCCTTAAAATGCATCTTATTCCTGCAAAAATCTTGATAACTTTCGAGGCCCAAAAAAGGGGTTTACATCCTAGACCCCATAAAGTCCAGAAAATGTTGGTGACCTGAAAACAGTGTCAGAGAGCTCTGAATGTCCCAAAAATATTTGCAGCCTGAAAAGGGCATTAATCCGCATCCTGGCCCCCTGAAATTCCCCAAAATATTTTTGGCCCGAAAAATGCATCCTACATCCCTGAAGTTCAGAAAATGTTGGCAGCACAAAACAGGCCTTAAAATACATATTAGGCCTGCAAAAATGTAGAAAACTTTGGTTGCCCAAAAAAGGGGTTTACAGGCATCCTAGAACCCCTAAAGTCCAGAAAATGTTGGCGGCCCAAAAAACGGTGTCAGAGAGCTCTGAATGTCCCAAAAACATTTGCAGTCTGAAAAGGGCATTAACCCGCATGCTAGACCCCTGAACTTCCCCAAAATATTTTGGCCATGAAAAATTCATCCTACAACCCTGAAAATTCAGAAAATGTTGGCAGCACAAAAAAGGCCTTAAAATACATATTATGCATCCAAAAATGTAGAAAACTTTGGAGGCCCAAAAAAGGGGTTTACAGGCATCCTAGACCCCCTAAAGTCCAGAAAATGTTGGTAGGCCAAAAACTGTGTCAGAGAGCTCTGAATGTCCCGAAAACGTTTGCAGCCTGAAAAGGGCATCAACCCACATCCTAAACCCCTGAAATTCGCAAAAACATTTTTGGCCCAAAAAATGCATCCTACACCCCTGAAAGTTCAGAAAATGTTGGCAGCCCCAAAAAGGCCTTAAAATGCATCTTATTCCTGCAAAAATCTTGATAACTTTCGAGGCCCAAAAAAGGGGTTTACATCCTAGACCCCATAAAGTCCAGAAAATGTTGGTTACCTGAAAACAGTGTCAGAGAGCTCTGAATGTCCCAAAAATATTTGCAGCCTGAAAAGGGCATTAATCCGCATCCTGGCCCCCTGAAATTCCCCAAAATATTTTTGGCCCAAAAAATGCATCCTACATCCCTGAAGTTCAGAAAATGTTGGCAGCACAAAACAGGCCTTAAAATACATATTAGGCCTGCAAAAATGTAGAAAACTTTGGTTGCCCAAAAAAGGGGTTCACAGGCATCCTAGACCCCCTAAAGTCCAGAAAATGTTGGCGGCCCAAAAAACGGTGTCAGAGAGCTCTGAATGTCCCAAAAACATTTGCAGTCTGAAAAAGGCATTAACCCGCATGCTAGACCCCTGAACTTCCCCAAAATATTTTGGCCATGAAAAATTCATCCTACACCCCTGAAAATTCAGAAAATGTTGGCAACACAAAAAAAAGCCTTAAAATACATATTAGGCCTCCAAAAATGTAGAAAACTTTGGAGGCCCAAAAAAGGGGTTTACAGGCATCCTAGACCCCCTAAAGTCCAGAAAATGTTGGTAGGCCAAAAACTGTGTCAGAGAGCTCTGAATGTCCCAAAAACGTTTGCAGCCTGAAAAGGGCATTAACCCACATCCTAATCCCCTGAAATTCCCAAAAACATTTTTGGCCCGAAAAATGCATCCTACACCCTTGAAAGTCCAGAAAATGTTGACAGCCCCAAAAAGGCCTTAAAATGCATCTTATTCCTGCAAAAATCTTGATAACTTTGGAGGCCCAAAAAAGGGGTTTACATCCTAGACCTCATAAAGTCCAGAAAATGTTGGTAGGCCAAAAACTGTGTCAGAAAGCTCTGAATGTCCCAAAAACATTTGCAGCCTGAAAAGGGCATTAACCCACATCCTAGACCCTTGAAATTCCTAAAAACATTTATGGCCCGAAAAATGCATCCTACACCCCTTAAAGTTCAGAAAATGTTGGCAGCCCAAAAAATGCCTTAAAATGCATCTTAATCCTGCAATAATCTTTAAAACTTTGGAGGACCAAAAAAGGGGTTTTCAGGCATCCTAGACCCCATAAAGTCCAGAAAATGTTGGTGGCCCATAAACTGTGTCAGAGAGCTCTGAATGTCCCAAAAACATTTGCATTCTGAAAATGGCATTAACCCGCATGCTAGACCCCTGAAATTCCCCAAAATATTTTGGCCACGAAAAATTCATCCTACACCCCTGAAAATTCAGAAAATGTTGGCAGCACAAAAAAGGCCTTAAAATACATATTAGTCCTCCAAAAATGTAGAAAACTTTAGAGGCCCAAAAAAGGGGTTTACAGGCATCCTAGACCCCCTAAAGTCCAGAAAATGTTGGCGGCCCAAAAACTGTGTCAGAGAGCTCTGTATTTCCCAAAAACATTTGCAGTCTGAAAAGGGCATTAACCCGCAAGCTAGACCCCTGAAATTCCCCAAAATATTTTGGCCACGAAAAATTCATCCTACACCCCTGAAAATTCAGAAAATGTTGGCAGCACAAAAAAGGCCTTAAAATACATATTAGGCCTGCAAAAATGTAGAAAACTTTGGAGGTCCAAAAAAGGGGTTTACAGGCATCCTAGACCCCCTAAAGTCCAGAAAATGTTAGTAGGCAAAAAACTGTGTCAGAGAGCTCTGAATGTCCCAAAAACATTTGCAGCCTGAAAAGGGCATTAACCCACATCCTAAACCCCTGAAATTCCCAAAAACATGTTTGGCCCGAAAAATGCATCCTACACCCCTGAAAGTTCAGAAAATGTTGGCAGCCCCAAAAAGGCCTTAAAATGCATCTTATTCCTGTAAAAATCTTGATAACTTTGGAGGCCCAAAAAAGAGGTTTACATCCTAGACCTCATAAAGTCCAGAAAATGTTGGTGACCCGAAAACAGTGTCAGAGAGCTCTGAATGTCCCAAAAATATTTGCAGCCTGAAAAGGGCATTAATCCGCATCCTGGCCCCCTGAAATTCCCCAAAATATTTTTGGCCCAAAAAATGCATCCTACACCCCTGAAAATTCAGAAAATGTTGGCAGCACAAAACAGGCCTTAAAGTATATATTAGGCCTGCAAAAATGTCGAAAACTTTGGAGGCCCAAAAAAGGGGTTTACAGGCATCCTAGACCCCCTAAAGTCCAGAAAATGTTGGCGGCCAAAAACTGTGTCAGAGAGCTCTGAATTTCCCAAAAACATTTGCAGTCTGAAAAGGGCATTAACCCGCAAGCTAGACCCCTGAAATTCCCCAAAATATTTTGGCCACGAAAAATTCATCCTACACCCCTGAAAATTCAGAAAATGTTGGCAGCACAAAAAAGGCCTTAAAATACATATTAGGCCTGCAAAAATGTAGAAAACTTTGGAGGTCCAAAAAAGGGGTTTACAGGCATCCTAGACCCCTAAAGTCCAGAAAATGTTGGTGGCCCAAAAACAGTGTCAGAGAGCTCTGAATGTCCCAAAAATATTTGCAGCCTGAAAAGGGCATTAACCCGCATCGTAGACCCCTGAAATTCCTAAAAACATTTATGGCCCGAAAAATGCATCCTACACCCCTTAAAGTTCAGAAAATGTTGGCAGCCCAAAAAATGCCTTAAAATGCATCTTAATCCTGCAATAATCTTTAAAACTTTGGAGGCCCAAAAAAGGGGTTTTCAGGCATCCTAGACCCCATAAAGTCCAGAAAATGTTGGTGGCCCATAAACTGTGTCAGAGAGCTCTGAATGTCCCAAAAACATTTGCAGTCTGAAAAGGGCATTAACCCGCATGCTAGACCCCTGAAATTCCCCAAAATATTTTGGCCACGAAAAATTCATCCTACACCCCTGAAAATTCAGAAAATGTTGGCAGCACAAAAAAGGCCTTAAAATATATATTAGTCCTCCAAAAATGTAGAAAACTTTAGAGGCCCAAAAAAGAGGTTTACAGGCATCCTAGACCCCCTAAAGTCCAGAAAATGTTGGTAGGCAAAAAACTGTGTCAGAGAGCTCTGAATGTCCCAAAAACATTTGCAGCCTGAAAAGGGCATTAACCCACTTCCTAAACCCCTGAAATTCCCAAAAACAGGTTTGGCCCGAAAAATGCATCCTACACCCCTGAAAGTTCAGAAAATGTTGGCAGCCCCAAAAAAGGCCTTAAAATGCATCTTATTCCTGTAAAAATCTTGATAACTTTGGAGGCCCAAAAAAGGGGTTTACATCCTAGACCTCATAAAGTCCAGAAAATGTTGGTGACCCGAAAACAGTGTCAGAGAGCTCTGAATGTCCCAAAAATATTTGCAGCCTGAAAAGGGCATTAATCCGCATCCTGGCCCCCTGAAATTCCCCAAAATATTTTTGGCCCAAAAAATGCATCCTACACCCCTGAAAATTCAGAAAATGTTGGCAGCACAAAACAGGCCTTAAAGTATATATTAGGCCTGCAAAAATGTAGAAAACTTTGGAGGCCCAAAAAAGGGGTTTACAGGCATCCTAGACCCCCTAAAGTCCAGAAAATGTTGGCGGCCCAAAAACTGCGTCAGAGAGCTCTGAATGTCCCAAAAACATTTGCAGCCTGAAAAGGGCATTAACCCGCATGCTAGACCCCTGAAATTCCCCAAAATATTTTGGCCACGAAAAATTCATCCTACACCCCTGAAAATTCAGAAAATGTTGGCAGCACAAAAAAGGCCTTAAAATATATATTAGTCCTCCAAAAATGTAGAAAACTTTAGAGGCCCAAAAAAGAGGTTTACAGGCATCCTAGACCCCCTAAAGTCCAGAAAATGTTGGTAGGCAAAAAACTGTGTCAGAGAGCTCTGAATGTCCCAAAAACATTTGCAGCCTGAAAAGGGCATTAACCCACTTCCTAAACCCCTGAAATTCCCAAAAACATGTTTGGCCCGAAAAATGCATCCTACACCCCTGAAAGTTCAGAAAATGTTGGCAGCCCCAAAAAGGCCTTAAAATGCATCTTATTCCTGTAAAAATCTTGATAACTTTGGAGGCCCAAAAAAGGGGTTTACATCCTAGACCTCATAAAGTCCAGAAAATGTTGGTGACCCGAAAACAGTGTCAGAGAGCTCTGAATGTCCCAAAAATATTTGCAGCCTGAAAAGGGCATTAATCCGCATCCTGGCCCCCTGAAATTCCCCAAAATATTTTTGGCCCAAAATATGCATCCTACACCCCTGAAAATTCAGAAAATGTTGGCAGCACAAAACAGGCCTTAAAGTATATATTAGGCCTGCAAAAATGTAGAAAACTTTGGAGGCCCAAAAAAGGGGTTTACAGGCATCCTAGACCCCCTAAAGTCCAGAAAATGTTGGCGGCCCAAAAACTGTGTCAGAGAGCTCTGAATGTCCCAAAAACATTTGCAGCCTGAAAAGGGCATTAACCCACATCCTAAACCCCTGAAATTCCCAAAAACATGTTTGGCCCGAAAAATGCATCCTACACCCCTGAAAGTTCAGAAAATGTTGGCAGCCCCAAAAAGGCCTTAAAATGCATCTTATTCCTGCAAAAATCTTGATAACTTTCGAGGCCCAAAAAAGGGGTTTACATCCTAGACCCCATAAAGTCCAGAAAATGTTGGTGACCTGAAAACAGTGTCAGAGAGCTCTGAATGTCCCAAAAATATTTGCAGCCTGAAAAGGGCATTAATCCGCATCCTGGCCCCCTGAAATTCCCCAAAATATTTTTGGCCCAAAAAATGCATCCTACATCCCTGAAGTTCAGAAAATGTTGGCAGCACAAAACAGGCCTTAAAATACATATTAGGCCTGCAAAAATGTAGAAAACTTTGGTTGCCCAAAAAAGGGGTTTACAGGCATCCTAGAACCCCTAAAGTCCAGAAAATGTTGGCGGCCCAAAAAACGGTGTCAGAGAGCTCTGAATGTCCCAAAAACATTTGCAGTCTGAAAAGGGCATTAACCCGCATGCTAGACCCCTGAACTTCCCCAAAATATTTTGGCCATGACAAATTCATCCTACAACCCTGAAAATTAAGAAAATGTTGGCAGCACAAAAAAGGCCTTAAAATACATATTATGCATCCAAAAATGTAGAAAACTTTGGAGGCCCAAAAAAGGGGTTTACAGGCATCCTAGACCCCCTAAAGTCCAGAAAATGTTGGTAGGCCAAAAACTGTGTCAGAGAGCTCTGAATGTCCCGAAAACGTTTGCAGCCTGAAAAGGGCATCAACCCACATCCTAAACCCCTGAAATTCGCAAAAACATTTTTGGCCCAAAAAATGCATCCTACACCCCTGAAAGTTCAGAAAATGTTGGCAGCCCCAAAAAGGCCTTAAAATGCATCTTATTCCTGCAAAAATCTTGATAACTTTCGAGGCCCAAAAAAGGGGTTTACATCCTAGACCCCATAAAGTCCAGAAAATGTTGGTGACCTGAAAACAGTGTCAGAGAGCTCTGAATGTCCCAAAAATATTTGCAGCCAGAAAAGGGCATTAATCCGCATCCTGGCCCCCTGAAATTCCCCAAAATATTTTTGGCCCAAAAAATGCATCCTACATCCCTGAAGTTCAGAAAATGTTGGCAGCACAAAACAGGCCTTAAAATACATATTAGGCCTGCAAAAATGTAGAAAACTTTGGTTGCCCAAAAAAGGGGTTTACAGGCATCCTAGACCCCCTAAAGTCCAGAAAATGTTGGCGGCCCAAAAAACGGTGTCAGAGAGCTCTGAATGTCCCAAAAACATTTGCAGTCTGAAAAAGGCATTAACCCACATGCTAGACCCCTGAACTTCCCCAAAATATTTTGGCCATGAAAAATTCATCCTACACCCCTGAAAATTCAGAAAATGTTGGCAACACAAAAAAAAGCCTTAAAATACATATTAGGCCTCCAAAAATGTAGAAAACTTTGGAGGCCCAAAAAAGGGGTTTACAGGCATCCTAGACCCCCTAAAGTCCAGAAAATGTTGGTAGGCCAAAAACTGTGTCAGAGAGCTCTGAATGTCCCAAAAACGTTTGCAGCCTGAAAAGGGCATTAACCCACATCCTAATCCCCTGAAATTCCCAAAAACATTTTTGGCCTGAAAAATGCATCCTACACCCTTGAAAGTCCAGAAAATGTTGACAGCCCCAAAAAGGCCTTAAAATGCATCTTATTCCTGCAAAAATCTTGATAACTTTGGAGGCCCAAAAAAGGGGTTTACATCCTAGACCTCATAAAGTCCAGAAAATGTTGGTAGGCCAAAAACTGTGTCAGAAAGCTCTGAATGTCCCAAAAACATTTGCAGCCTGAAAAGGGCATTAACCCACATCCTAGACCCTTGAAATTCCTAAAAACATTTATGGCCCGAAAAATGCATCCTACACCCCTTAAAGTTCAGAAAATGTTGGCAGCCCAAAAAATGTCTTAAAATGCATCTTAATCCTGCAATAATCTTTAAAACTTTGGAGGCCCAAAAAAGGGGTTTTCAGGCATCCTAGACCCCATAAAGTCCAGAAAATGTTGGTGGCCCATAAACTGTGTCAGAGAGCTCTGAATGTCCCAAAAACATTTGCATTCTGAAAATGGCATTAACCCGCATGCTAGACCCCTGAAATTCCCCAAAATATTTTGGCCACGAAAAATTCATCCTACACCCCTGAAAATTCAGAAAATGTTGGCAGCACAAAAAAGGCCTTAAAATACATATTAGTCCTCCAAAAATGTAGAAAACTTTAGAGGCCCAAAAAAGGGGTTTACAGGCATCCTAGACCCCCTAAAGTCCAGAAAATGTTGGCGGCCCAAAAACTGTGTCAGAGAGCTCTGAATTTCCCAAAAACATTTGCAGTCTGAAAAGGGCATTAACCCGCAAGCTAGACCCCTGAAATTCCCCAAAATATTTTGGCCACGAAAAATTCATCCTACACCCCTGAAAATTCAGAAAATGTTGGCAGCACAAAAAAGGCCTTAAAATACATATTAGGCCTGCAAAAATGTAGAAAACTTTGGAGGTCCAAAAAAGGGGTTTACAGGCATCCTAGACCCCCTAAAGTCCAGAAAATGTTGGTGGCCCAAAAACAGTGTCAGAGAGCTCTGAATGTCCCAAAAATATTTGCAGCCTGAAAAGGGCATTAACCCGCATCGTAGACCCCTGAAATTCCTAAAAACATTTATGGCCCGAAAAATGCATCCTACACCCCTTAAAGTTCAGAAAATGTTGGCAGCCCAAAAAATGCCTTAAAATGCATCTTAATCCTGCAATAATCTTTAAAACTTTGGAGGCCCAAAAAAGGGGTTTTCAGGCATCCTAGACCCCATAAAGTCCAGAAAATGTTGGTGGCCCATAAACTGTGTCAGAGAGCTCTGAATGTCCCAAAAACATTTGCAGTCTGAAAAGGGCATTAACCCGCATGCTAGACCCCCGAAATTCCAAAAAATATTTTGGCCACGAAAAATTCATCCTACACCCCTGAAAATTCAGAAAATGTTGGCAGCACAAAAAAGGCCTTAAAATATATATTAGTCCTCCAAAAATGTAGAAAACTTTAGAGGCCCAAAAAAGAGGTTTACAGGCATCCTAGACCCCCTATAGTCCAGAAAATGTTGGTAGGCAAAAAACTGTGTCAGAGAGCTCTGAATGTCCCAAAAACATTTGCAGCCTGAAAAGGGCATTAACCCACTTCCTAAACCCCTGAAATTCCCAAAAACATGTTTGGCCCGAAAAATGCATCCTACACCCCTGAAAGTTCAGAAAATGTTGGCAGCCCCAAAAAGGCCTTAAAATGCATCTTATTCCTGTAAAAATCTTGATAACTTTGGAGGCCCAAAAAAGGGGTTTACATCCTAGACCTCATAAAGTCCAGAAAATGTTGGTGACCCGAAAACAGTGTCAGAGAGCTCTGAATGTCCCAAAAATATTTGCAGCCTGAAAAGGGCATTAATCCGCATCCTGGCCCCCTGAAATTCCCCAAAATATATTTGGCCCAAAAAATGCATCCTACACCCCTCAAAATTCAGAAAATGTTGGCAGCACAAAACAGGCCTTAAAGTATATATTAGGCCTGCAAAAATGTAGAAAACTTTGGAGGCCCAAAAAAGGGGTTTACAGGCATCCTAGACCCCCTAAAGTCCAGAAAATGTTGGCGGCCCAAAAACTGTGTCAGAGAGCTCTGAATGTCCCAAAAATATTTGCAGCCTTTAAAAGGGCATTAACCCACATCCTAAACCCCTGAAATTCCCAAAAACATGTTTGGCCCGAAAAATGCATCCTACACCCCTGAAAGTTCAGAAAATGTTGGCAGCCCCAAAAAGGCCTTAAAATGCATCTTATTCCTGCAAAAATCTTGATAACTTTCGAGGCCCAAAAAAGGGGTTTACATCCTAGACCCCATAAAGTCCAGAAAATGTTGGTGACCTGAAAACAGTGTCAGAGAGCTCTGAATGTCACAAAAACATTTGCAGTCTGAAAAGGGCATTAACCCGCATGCTAGACCCCTGAACTTCCCCAAAATATTTTGGCCATGAAAAATTCATCCTACAACCCTGAAAATTCAGAAAATGTTGGCAACACAAAAAAAGGCCTTAAAATACATATTAGGCCTCCAAAAATGTAGAAAACTTTGGAGGCCCGAAAAAGGGGTTTACAGGCATCCTAGACCCCCTAAAGTCCAGAAAATGTTGGTAGGCCAAAAACTGTGTCAGAGAGCTCTGAATGTCCCAAAAACGTTTGCAGCCTGAAAAGGGCATTAACCAACATCCTAAACCCCTGAAATTCCCAAAAACATTTTTGGCCCAAAAAATGATTCCTACACCCCTTAAAGTTCAGAAAATATTGGCAGCCGCAAAAAGGCCTTAAAATGCATCTTATTCCTGCAAAAATCTTGATAACTTTGGAGGCCCAAAAAAGGGGTTTACATCCTAGACCCCATAAAGTGCAGAAAATGTTGGTGACCCGAAAACAGTGTCAGAGAGCTCTGAATGTCCCAAAAATATTTGCAGCCTGAAAAGGGCATTAATCCGCAATCTGGCCCCCTGAAATTCCCCAAAATATTTTTGGCCCGAAAAATGCATCCTACATCCCTGAAGTCCAGAAAATGTTGGCAGCACAAAACAGGCCTAAAAATACATATTAGGCCTGCAAAAATGTAGAAAACTTTGGAGGCCCAAAAAAGGGGTTTACAGGCATCCTAGACCCCATAAAGTCCAGAAAATGTTGGTGACCCGAAAACAGTGTCAGAGAGCTCTGAATGTCCCAAAAATATTTGCAGTCTGAAAAGGGCATTAACCCGCATGCTAGACCCCTGAAATTTCCCAAAATATTTTGGCCACGAAAAATTCATCCTACACCCCTGAAAATTCAGAAAATATTGGCAGCACAAAAAAGGCCTTGAAATACATATTATGCATCCAAAAATGTAGAAAACTTCGGAGGCCCAAAAAAGGGGTTTACAGGCATCCTAGACCCCCTAAAGTCCAGAAAATGTTGGTAGGCCAAAAACTGTGTCAGAGAGCTCTGAATGTCCCAAAAATATTTGCAGCCTGAAAAGGGCATTAATCCGCATCCTGGCCCCCTGAAATTCCCCAAAATATTTTTGGCCCAAAAAATGCATCCTACATCCCTGAAGTTCAGAAAATGTTGGCAGCACAAAACAGGCCTTAAAATACATATTAGGCCTGCAAAAATGTAGAAAACTTTGGTTGCCCAAAAAAGGGGTTTACAGGCATCCTAGACCCCCTAAAGTCCAGAAAATGTTGGCGGCCCAAAAAACGGTGTCAGAGAGCTCTGAATGTCCCAAAAACATTTGCAGTCTGAAAAGGGCATTAACCCGCATGCTAGACCCCTGAACTTCCCCAAAATATTTTGGCCATGAAAAATTCATCCTACACCCCTGAAAATTCAGAAAATGTTGGCAACACAAAAAAAGCCTTAAAATACATATTAGGCCTCCAAAAATGTAGAAAACTTTGGAGGCCCAAAAAAGGGGTTTACTGGCATCCTAGACCCCCTAAAGTCCAGAAAATGTTGGTAGGCCAAAAACTGTGTCAGAGAGCTCTGAATGTCCCAAAAACGTTTGCAGCCTGAAAAGGGCATTAACCCACATCCTAAACCTCTGAAATTCCCAAAAACATTTTTGGCCCGAAAAATGAATCCTACACCCCTTAAAGTTCAGAAAATATTGGCAGCCGCAAAAAGGCCTTAAAATGCATCTTATTCCTGCAAAAATCTTGATAACTTTGGAGGCCCAAAAAAGGGGTTTACAGGCATCCTAGACCCACTAAAGTCCAGAAAATGTTGGCGGCCCAAAAACTGTGTCAGAGAGCTCTGAATGTCCCAAACACATTTGCAGTCTGAAAAGGGCATTAACTCGCATGCTAGACCCCTGAAATTCCCCAAAATATTTTGGCCACGAAAAATTCATCCTACACCGGTGAAAATTCAGAAAATGTTGGCAGCACAAAAAAGGCCTTAAAATACATATTAGGCCTCTAAAAATGTAGAAAACTTTGGATTCCCAAAAAAGGGGTTTACAGGCATCCTAGACCCCCTAAAGTCCAGAAAATGTTGGTAGGCCAACAACTGTGTCAGAGAGCTCTGAATGTCCCAAAAACGTTTGCAGCCTGAAAAGGGCATTAACCCACATCCTAAACCCCTGAAATTCGCAAAAACATTTTTGGCCCAAAAAATGCAGCCTACACCCCTGAAAGTTCAGAAAATGTTGGCAGCCCCAAAAAGGCCTTAAAATGCATCTTATTCCTGCAAAAATCTTGATAACTTTCGAGGCCCAAAAAAGGGGTTTACATCCTAGACCCCATAAAGTCCAGAAAATGTTGGTGACCTGAAAACAGTGTCAGAGAGCTCTGAATGTCCCAAAAATATTTGCAGCCTGAAAAGGGCATTAATCCGCATCCTGGCCCCCTGAAATTCCCCAAAATACTTTTGGCCCAAAAAATGCACCCTACATCCCTGAAGTTCAGAAAATGTTGGTAGCACAAAACAGGCCTTAAAATACATATTAGCCCTGCAAAAATGTAGAAAACTTTGGTTGCCCAAAAAAGGGGTTTACAGGCATCCTAGACCCCCTAAAGTCCAGAAAATATTGGCGGCCCAAAAAACGGTGTCAGAGAGCTCTGAATGTCCCAAAAACATTTGCAGTCTGAAAAGGGCATTAACCCGCATGCTAGACCCCTGAACTTCCCCAAAATATTTTGGCCATGAAAAATTCATCCTACACCCCTGAAAATTCAGAAAATGTTGGCAGCACAAAAAAGGCCTTAAAATACATATTAGGCCTGCAAAAATGTAGAAAACTTTGGAGGCCCAAAAAAGGGGTTTACAGGCATCCTAGACCACATAAAGTCCAGAAAATGTTGGTGGCCCAAAAACTGTGTCAGAGAGCTCTGAATGGCCCAAAAACGCTTGCAGCCTGAAAAGGGCATTAACCCGCATCCTAGACCCCTGAAATTCCTAAAAACATTTATGGCCCAAAAAATGCATCCTACACCCCTTAAAGTTCAGAAACTGTTGGCAGCCCAAAAAATGCCTTAAAATTCATCTTATTTCCGCAATAATCTTTAAAACTTTGGAGGCCCAAAAAAGGGGTTTGCAGGCATCCTAGACCCCATAAAGTCCAGAAAATGTTGGTGACCCGAAAACAGTGTCAGAGAGCTCTGAATGTCCCAAAAATATTTGCAGTCTGAAAAGGGCATTAACCCGCATGCTAGACCCCTGAAATTTCCCAAAATATTTTGGCCACGAAAAATTCATCCTACACCCCTGAAAATTCAGAAAATATTGGCAGCACAAAAAAGGCCGTAAAATACATATTAGGCCTTCAAAAATGTAGAAAACTTTGGAGGCCCAAAAAAGGGGTTTACAGGCATCCTAGACCCCCTAAAGTCCAGAAAATGTTGGTAGGCCAAAAACTGTGTCAGAGAGCTCTGAATGTCCCAAAAACGTTTGCAGCCTGAAAAGGGCATTAACCCACATCCTAAACCCTTGAAATTCGCAAAAACATTTTTGGCCCAAAAAATGCATCCTACACCTCTGAAAGTTCAGAAAATGTTGGCAGCCCCAAATAGGCCTTAAAATGCATCTTATTCCTGCAAAAATCTTGATAACTTTCGAGGCCCAAAAAAGGGGTTTACATCCTAGACCCCATAAAGTCCAGAAAATGTTGGTGACCTGAAAACAGTGTCAGAGAGCTCTGGATGTCCCAAAAATATTTGCAGCCTGAAAAGGGCATTAATCCGCATCCTGGCCCCCTGAAATTCCCCAAAATACTTTTGGCCCAAAAAATGCACCCTACATCCCTGAAGTTCAGAAAATGTTGGCAGCACAAAACAGGCCTTAAAATACATATTAGGCCTGCAAAAATGTAGAAAACTTTGGTTGCCCAAAAAAGGGGTTTACAGGCATCCTAGACCCCCTAAAGTCCAGAAAATGTTGGCGGCCCAAAAAACGGTGTCAGAGAGCTCTGAATGTCCCAAAAACATTTGCAGTCTGAAAAGGGCATTAACCCGCATGCTAGACCCCTGAACTTCCCCAAAATATTTTGGCCATGAAAAATTCATCCTACACCCCTGAAAATTCAGAAAATGTTGGCAACACAAAAAAGGCCTTAAAATACATATTAGGCCTCCAAAAATGTAGAAAACTTTGGTTGCCCAAAAAAGGGGTTTACAGGCATCCTAGACCCCCTAAAGTCCAGAAAATGTTGGCGGCCCAAAAAACGGTGTCAGAGAGCTCTGAATGTCCCAAAAACGTTTGCAGCCTGAAAAGGGCATTAACCCACATCCTAAACCCCTGAAATTCCCAAAAACATTTTTGGCCCGAAAAATGCATCCTACACCCCTGAAAGTTCCGAAAATGTTGGCAGCCCCAAAAAAGGCCTTAAAATGCATCTTATTCCTGCAAAAATCTTGATAACTTTGGAGGCCCAAAAAAGGGGCCTTTTTGAAAGTATTCTAAGAACACTGGTAATGTCCGCGGACATTAAAAGTTTCCATAGGCCATAGTTGAAATGTTTTACTCTATGGGTGTGATATGCTGCGGTGGAGATGGAGACGGGTGCAGCATCATCATCGTCATCTAGACCCCATAAAGTCCAGAAAATGTTGGTGACCCGAAAACAGTGTCAGAGAGCTCTGAATGTCCCAAAAATATTTGCAGCCTGAAAAGGGCATTAATCCGCATCCTGGTCCCCTGAAATTCCCCAAAATATTTTTGGCCCGAAAAATGCATCCTACATCCCTGAAGTTCACAAAATGTTGGCAGCACAAAACAGGCCTTAAAATACATATTAGGCCTGCAAAAATGTAGAAAACTTTGAAGGCCCAAAAAAGGGGTTTACAGGCATCCTAGACCCCCTAAAGTCCAGAAAATGTTGGTAGGCCAAAAACTGTGTCAGAGAGCTCTGAATGTCCCAAAAACGTTTGCAGCCTGAAAAGGGCATTAACCCACATCCTAAACCCCTGAAATTTCAAAAAACATTTTTGGCCCGAAAAATGAATCCTACACCCCTTAAAGTTCAGAAAATATTGGCAGCCACAAAAAGGCCTTAAAATGCATCTTATTCCTGCAAAAATCTTGATAACTTTGGAGGCCCAAAAAAGGGGTCTACATCCTAGACCCCATAAAGTCCAGAAAATGTTGGTGACCCGAAAACAGTGTCAGAGAGCTCTGAATGTCCCAAAAATATTTGCATCTGAAAAGGGCATTAATCCGCATCCTGGCCCCCTGAAATTCCCCAAAATACTTTTGGCCCAAAAAATGCATCCTACATCCCTGTAGTTCAGAAAATGTTGGCAGCACAAAACAGGCCTTAAAATACATATTAGGCCTGCAAAAATGTAGAAAACTTTGGAGGCCCAAAAAAGGGGTTTGCAGGCATCCTAGACCCCATAAAGTCCAGAAAATGTTGGTGACCCGAAAACAGTGTCAGAGAGCTCTGAATGTCCCAAAAATATTTGCAGTCTGAAAAGGACATTAACCCGCATGCTAGACCCCTGAAATTTCCCAAAATATTTTGGCCACGAAAAATTCATCCTACACCCCTGAAAATTCAGAAAATATTGGCAGCACAAAAAAGGCCTTAAAATACATATTAGGCCTCCAAAAATGTAGAAAACTTTGGAGGCCCAAAAAAGGGGTTTACAGGCATCCTAGACCCCCTAAAGTCCAGAAAATGTTGGTAGGCCAAAAACTGTGTCAGAGAGCTCTGAATGTCCCAAAAACGTTTGCAGCCTGAAAAGGGCATTAACCCACATCCTAACCCCCTGAAATTCCCAAAAACATTCTTGGCCCGAAAAATGCATCCTACACCCCTGAAAGTTCAGAAAATGTTGGCAGCCCCAAAAAGGCCTTAAAATGCATCTTATTCCTGCAAAAATCTTGATAACTTTCGAGGCCCAAAAAAGGGGTTTACATCCTAGACCCCATAAAGTCCAGAAAATTTTGGTGACCTGAAAACAGTGTCAGAGAGCTCTGAATGTCGCAAAAATATTTGCAGCCTGAAAAGGGCATTAATCCGCATCCTGGCCCCCTGAAATTCCCCAAAATATTTTTGGCCCAAAAAATGCATCCTACATCCCTGAAGTTCACAAAATGTTGGCAGCACAAAACAGGCCTTAAAATACATATTAGGCCTGCAAAAATGTAGAAAACTTTGAAGGCCCAAAAAAGGGGTTTACAGGCATCCTAGACCCCCTAAAGTCCAGAAAATGTTGGCAGCCCAAAAACTGTATCAGAGAGCTCTGAATGTCCCAAAAACATTTGCAGTCTGAAAAGGGCATTAACCCGCATGCTAGACCCCTGAAATTTCCCAAAATATTTTGGCCACGAAAAATTCATCCTACACCCCTGAAAATTCAGAAAATGTTGGCAGCACAAAAAAGGGCTTAAAATACATATTAGGCATCCAAAAATGTAGAAAACTTTGGAGGCCCAAAAAAGGGGTTTACAGGCATCCTAGACCCCCTAAAGTCCAGAAAATGTTGGTGGCCCAAAAACTGTGTCAGAGAGCTCTGAATGGCCCAAAAACGCTTGCAGCCTGAAAAGGGCATTAACCCGCAACCTAAACCCCTGAAATTCCCAAAAACATTTTTGGCCCGAAAAATGCATCCTACACCCCTGAAAGTTCAGAAAATGTTGGCAGCCCCGAAAAGGCCTTAAAATGCATCTTATTCCTGCAAAAATCTTGATAACTTTGGAGGCCCAAAAAAGGGGTTTACATGCTAGACCCCATAAAGTCCAGAAAATGTTGGTGACCCGAAAACAGTGTCAGAGAGCTCTGAATGTCCCAAAAATAGTTGCAGCCTGAAAAGGGCATTAATCCGCATCCTGGCCCCCTGAAATTCCCCAAAATATTTTTGGCCCAAAAAATGCATCCTACATCCCTGAAGTTCAGAAAATGTTGGCAGCACAAAACAGGCCTTAAAATACATATTAGGCCTGCAAAAATGTAGAAAACTTTGGTTGCCCAAAAAAGGGGTTTACAGGCATCCTAGAACCCCTAAAGTCCAGAAAATGTTGGCGGCCCAAAAAACGGTGTCAGAGAGCTCTGAATGTCCCAAAAACATTTGCAGTCTGAAAAGGGCATTAACCCGCATGCTAGACCCCTGAACTTCCCCAAAATATTTTGGCCATGACAAATTCATCCTACAACCCTGAAAATTAAGAAAATGTTGGCAGCACAAAAAAGGCCTTAAAATACATATTATGCATCCAAAAATGTAGAAAACTTTGGAGGCCCAAAAAAGGGGTTTACAGGCATCCTAGACCCCCTAAAGTCCAGAAAATGTTGGTAGGCCAAAAACTGTGTCAGAGAGCTCTGAATGTCCCGAAAACGTTTGCAGCCTGAAAAGGGCATCAACCCACATCCTAAACCCCTGAAATTCGCAAAAACATTTTTGGCCCAAAAAATGCATCCTACACCCCTGAAAGTTCAGAAAATGTTGGCAGCCCCAAAAAGGCCTTAAAATGCATCTTATTCCTGCAAAAATCTTGATAACTTTCGAGGCCCAAAAAAGGGGTTTACATCCTAGACCCCATAAAGTCCAGAAAATGTTGGTGACCTGAAAACAGTGTCAGAGAGCTCTGAATGTCCCAAAAATATTTGCAGCCAGAAAAGGGCATTAATCCGCATCCTGGCCCCCTGAAATTCCCCAAAATATTTTTGGCCCAAAAAATGCATCCTACATCCCTGAAGTTCAGAAAATGTTGGCAGCACAAAACAGGCCTTAAAATACATATTAGGCCTGCAAAAATGTAGAAAACTTTGGTTGCCCAAAAAAGGGGTTTACAGGCATCCTAGACCCCCTAAAGTCCAGAAAATGTTGGCGGCCCAAAAAACGGTGTCAGAGAGCTCTGAATGTCCCAAAAACATTTGCAGTCTGAAAAAGGCATTAACCCACATGCTAGACCCCTGAACTTCCCCAAAATATTTTGGCCATGAAAAATTCATCCTACACCCCTGAAAATTCAGAAAATGTTGGCAACACAAAAAAAAGCCTTAAAATACATATTAGGCCTCCAAAAATGTAGAAAACTTTGGAGGCCCAAAAAAGGGGTTTACAGGCATCCTAGACCCCCTAAAGTCCAGAAAATGTTGGTAGGCCAAAAACTGTGTCAGAGAGCTCTGAATGTCCCAAAAACGTTTGCAGCCTGAAAAGGGCATTAACCCACATCCTAATCCCCTGAAATTCCCAAAAACATTTTTGGCCCGAAAAATGCATCCTACACCCTTGAAAGTCCAGAAAATGTTGACAGCCCCAAAAAGGCCTTAAAATGCATCTTATTCCTGCAAAAATCTTGATAACTTTGGAGGCCCAAAAAAGGGGTTTACATCCTAGACCTCATAAAGTCCAGAAAATGTTGGTAGGCCAAAAACTGTGTCAGAAAGCTCTGAATGTCCCAAAAACATTTGCAGCCTGAAAAGGGCATTAACCCACATCCTAGACCCTTGAAATTCCTAAAAACATTTATGGCCCGAAAAATGCATCCTACACCCCTTAAAGTTCAGAAAATGTTGGCAGCCCAAAAAATGTCTTAAAATGCATCTTAATCCTGCAATAATCTTTAAAACTTTGGAGGCCCAAAAAAGGGGTTTTCAGGCATCCTAGACCCCATAAAGTCCAGAAAATGTTGGTGGCCCATAAACTGTGTCAGAGAGCTCTGAATGTCCCAAAAACATTTGCATTCTGAAAATGGCATTAACCCGCATGCTAGACCCCTGAAATTCCCCAAAATATTTTGGCCACGAAAAATTCATCCTACACCCCTGAAAATTCAGAAAATGTTGGCAGCACAAAAAAGGCCTTAAAATACATATTAGTCCTCCAAAAATGTAGAAAACTTTAGAGGCCCAAAAAAGGGGTTTACAGGCATCCTAGACCCCCTAAAGTCCAGAAAATGTTGGTAGGCAAAAAACTGTGTCAGAGAGCTCTGAATGTCCCAAAAACATTTGCAGCCTGAAAAGGGCATTAACACACATCCTAAACCCCTGAAATTCCCAAAAACATGTTTGGCCTGAAAAATGCATCCTACACCCCTGAAAGTTCAGAAAATGTTGGCAGCCCCAAAAAGGCCTTAAAATGCATCTTATTCCTGTAAAAATCTTGATAACTTTGGAGGCCCAAAAAAGGGGTTTACATCCTAGACCTCATAAAGTCCAGAAAATGTTGGTGACCCGAAAACAGTGTCAGAGAGCTCTGAATGTCCCAAAAATATTTGCAGCCTGAAAAGGGCATTAATCCGCATCCTGGCCCCCTGAAATTCCCCAAAATATTTTTGGCCCAAAAAATGCATCCTACACCCCTGAAAATTCAGAAAATGTTGGCAGCACAAAACAGGCCTTAAAGTATATATTAGGCCTGCAAAAATGTCGAAAACTTTGGAGGCCCAAAAAAGGGGTTTACAGGCATCCTAGACCCCCTAAAGTCCAGAAAATGTTGGCGGCCCAAAAACTGTGTCAGAGAGCTCTGAATTTCCCAAAAACATTTGCAGTCTGAAAAGGGCATTAACCCGCAAGCTAGACCCCTGAAATTCCCCAAAATATTTTGGCCACGAAAAATTCATCCTACACCCCTGAAAATTCAGAAAATGTTGGCAGCACAAAAAAGGCCTTAAAATACATATTAGGCCTGCAAAAATGTAGAAAACTTTGGAGGTCCAAAAAAGGGGTTTACAGGCATCCTAGACCCCCTAAAGTCCAGAAAATGTTGGTGGCCCAAAAACAGTGTCAGAGAGCTCTGAATGTCCCAAAAATATTTGCAGCCTGAAAAGGGCATTAACCCGCATCGTAGACCCCTGAAATTCCTAAAAACATTTATGGCCCGAAAAATGCATCCTACACCCCTTAAAGTTCAGAAAATGTTGGCAGCCCAAAAAATGCCTTAAAATGCATCTTAATCCTGCAATAATCTTTAAAACTTTGGAGGCCCAAAAAAGGGGTTTTCAGGCATCCTAGACCCCATAAAGTCCAGAAAATGTTGGTGGCCCATAAACTGTGTCAGAGAGCTCTGAATGTCCCAAAAACATTTGCAGTCTGAAAAGGGCATTAACCCGCATGCTAGACCCCCGAAATTCCAAAAAATATTTTGGCCACGAAAAATTCATCCTACACCCCTGAAAATTCAGAAAATGTTGGCAGCACAAAAAAGGCCTTAAAATATATATTAGTCCTCCAAAAATGTAGAAAACTTTAGAGGCCCAAAAAAGAGGTTTACAGGCATCCTAGACCCCCTATAGTCCAGAAAATGTTGGTAGGCAAAAAACTGTGTCAGAGAGCTCTGAATGTCCCAAAAACATTTGCAGCCTGAAAAGGGCATTAACCCACTTCCTAAACCCCTGAAATTCCCAAAAACATGTTTGGCCCGAAAAATGCATCCTACACCCCTGAAAGTTCAGAAAATGTTGGCAGCCCCAAAAAGGCCTTAAAATGCATCTTATTCCTGTAAAAATCTTGATAACTTTGGAGGCCCAAAAAAGGGGTTTACATCCTAGACCTCATAAAGTCCAGAAAATGTTGGTGACCCGAAAACAGTGTCAGAGAGCTCTGAATGTCCCAAAAATATTTGCAGCCTGAAAAGGGCATTAATCCGCATCCTGGCCCCCTGAAATTCCCCAAAATATATTTGGCCCAAAAAATGCATCCTACACCCCTCAAAATTCAGAAAATGTTGGCAGCACAAAACAGGCCTTAAAGTATATATTAGGCCGGCAAAAATGTAGAAAACTTTGGAGGCCCAAAAAAGGGGTTTACAGGCATCCTAGACCCCCTAAAGTCCAGAAAATGTTGGCGGCCCAAAAACTGTGTCAGAGAGCTCTGAATGTCCCAAAAATATTTGCAGCCTTTAAAAGGGCATTAACCCACATCCTAAACCCCTGAAATTCCCAAAAACATGTTTGGCCCGAAAAATGCATCCTACACCCCTGAAAGTTCAGAAAATGTTGGCAGCCCCAAAAAGGCCTTAAAATGCATCTTATTCCTGCAAAAATCTTGATAACTTTCGAGGCCCAAAAAAGGGGTTTACATCCTAGACCCCATAAAGTCCAGAAAATGTTGGTGACCTGAAAACAGTGTCAGAGAGCTCTGAATGTCACAAAAACATTTGCAGTCTGAAAAGGGCATTAACCCGCATGCTAGACCCCTGAACTTCCCCAAAATATTTTGGCCATGAAAAATTCATCCTACAACCCTGAAAATTCAGAAAATGTTGGCAACACAAAAAAAGGCCTTAAAATACATATTAGGCCTCCAAAAATGTAGAAAACTTTGGAGGCCCGAAAAAGGGGTTTACAGGCATCCTAGACCCCCTAAAGTCCAGAAAATGTTGGTAGGCCAAAAACTGTGTCAGAGAGCTCTGAATGTCCCAAAAACGTTTGCAGCCTGAAAAGGGCATTAACCAACATCCTAAACCCCTGAAATTCCCAAAAACATTTTTGGCCCAAAAAATGATTCCTACACCCCTTAAAGTTCAGAAAATATTGGCAGCCGCAAAAAGGCCTTAAAATGCATCTTATTCCTGCAAAAATCTTGATAACTTTGGAGGCCCAAAAAAGGGGTTTACATCCTAGACCCCATAAAGTGCAGAAAATGTTGGTGACCCGAAAACAGTGTCAGAGAGCTCTGAATGTCCCAAAAATATTTGCAGCCTGAAAAGGGCATTAATCCGCAATCTGGCCCCCTGAAATTCCCCAAAATATTTTTGGCCCGAAAAATGCATCCTACATCCCTGAAGTCCAGAAAATGTTGGCAGCACAAAACAGGCCTAAAAATACATATTAGGCCTGCAAAAATGTAGAAAACTTTGGAGGCCCAAAAAAGGGGTTTACAGGCATCCTAGACCCCATAAAGTCCAGAAAATGTTGGTGACCCGAAAACAGTGTCAGAGAGCTCTGAATGTCCCAAAAATATTTGCAGTCTGAAAAGGGCATTAACCCGCATGCTAGACCCCTGAAATTTCCCAAAATATTTTGGCCACGAAAAATTCATCCTACACCCCTGAAAATTCAGAAAATATTGGCAGCACAAAAAAGGCCTTAAAATACATATTATGCATCCAAAAATGTAGAAAACTTCGGAGGCCCAAAAAAGGGGTTTACAGGCATCCTAGACCCCCTAAAGTCCAGAAAATGTTGGTAGGCCAAAAACTGTGTCAGAGAGCTCTGAATGTCCCAAAAATATTTGCAGCCTGAAAAGGGCATTAATCCGCATCCTGGCCCCCTGAAATTCCCCAAAATATTTTTGGCCCAAAAAATGCATCCTACATCCCTGAAGTTCAGAAAATGTTGGCAGCACAAAACAGGCCTTAAAATACATATTAGGCCTGCAAAAATGTAGAAAACTTTGGTTGCCCAAAAAAGGGGTTTACAGGCATCCTAGACCCCCTAAAGTCCAGAAAATGTTGGCGGCCCAAAAAACGGTGTCAGAGAGCTCTGAATGTCCCAAAAACATTTGCAGTCTGAAAAGGGCATTAACCCGCATGCTAGACCCCTGAACTTCCCCAAAATATTTTGGCCATGAAAAATTCATCCTACACCCCTGAAAATTCAGAAAATGTTGGCAACACAAAAAAAGCCTTAAAATACATATTAGGCCTCCAAAAATGTAGAAAACTTTGGAGGCCCAAAAAAGGGGTTTACTGGCATCCTAGACCCCCTAAAGTCCAGAAAATGTTGGTTGGCCAAAAACTGTGTCAGAGAGCTCTGAATGTCCCAAAAACGTTTGCAGCCTGAAAAGGGCATTAACCCACATCCTAAACCTCTGAAATTCCCAAAAACATTTTTGGCCCGAAAAATGAATCCTACACCCCTTAAAGTTCAGAAAATATTGGCAGCCGCAAAAAGGCCTTAAAATGCATCTTATTCCTGCAAAAATCTTGATAACTTTGGAGGCCCAAAAAAGGGGTTTACAGGCATCCTAGACCCACTAAAGTCCAGAAAATGTTGGCGGCCCAAAAACTGTGTCAGAGAGCTCTGAATGTCCCAAACACATTTGCAGTCTGAAAAGGGCATTAACTCGCATGCTAGACCCCTGAAAATCCCCAAAATATTTTGGCCACGAAAAATTCATCCTACACCGGTGAAAATTCAGAAAATGTTGGCAGCACAAAAAAGGCCTTAAAATACATATTAGGCCTCTAAAAATGTAGAAAACTTTGGATTCCCAAAAAAGGGGTTTACAGGCATCCTAGACCCCCTAAAGTCCAGAAAATGTTGGTAGGCCAACAACTGTGTCAGAGAGCTCTGAATGTCCCAAAAACGTTTGCAGCCTGAAAAGGGCATTAACCCACATCCTAAACCCCTGAAATTCGCAAAAACATTTTTGGCCCAAAAAATGCAGCCTACACCCCTTAAAGTTCAGAAAATGTTGGCAGCCCCAAAAAGGCCTTAAAATGCATCTTATTCCTGCAAAAATCTTGATAACTTTCGAGGCCCAAAAAAGGGGTTTACATCCTAGACCCCATAAAGTCCAGAAAATGTTGGTGACCTGAAAACAGTGTCAGAGAGCTCTGAATGTCCCAAAAATATTTGCAGCCTGAAAAGGGCATTAATCCGCATCCTGGCCCCCTGAAATTCCCCAAAATACTTTTGGCCCAAAAAATGCACCCTACATCCCTGAAGTTCAGAAAATGTTGGTAGCACAAAACAGGCCTTAAAATACATATTAGCCCTGCAAAAATGTAGAAAACTTTGGTTGCCCAAAAAAGGGGTTTACAGGCATCCTAGACCCCCTAAAGTCCAGAAAATATTGGCGGCCCAAAAAACGGTGTCAGAGAGCTCTGAATGTCCCAAAAACATTTGCAGTCTGAAAAGGGCATTAACCCGCATGCTAGACCCCTGAACTTCCCCAAAATATTTTGGCCATGAAAAATTCATCCTACACCCCTGAAAATTCAGAAAATGTTGGCAGCACAAAAAAGGCCTTAAAATACATATTAGGCCTGCAAAAATGTAGAAAACTTTGGAGGCCCAAAAAAGGGGTTTACAGGCATCCTAGACCACATAAAGTCCAGAAAATGTTGGTGGCCCAAAAACTGTGTCAGAGAGCTCTGAATGGCCCAAAAACGCTTGCAGCCTGAAAAGGGCATTAACCCGCATCCTAGACCCCTGAAATTCCTAAAAACATTTATGGCCCGAAAAATGCATCCTACACCCCTTAAAGTTCAGAAACTGTTGGCAGCCCAAAAAATGCCTTAAAATTCATCTTATTTCCGCAATAATCTTTAAAACTTTGGAGGCCCAAAAAAGGGGTTTGCAGGCATCCTAGACCCCATAAAGTCCAGAAAATGTTGGTGACCCGAAAACAGTGTCAGAGAGCTCTGAATGTCCCAAAAATATTTGCAGTCTGAAAAGGGCATTAACCCGCATGCTAGACCCCTGAAATTTCCCAAAATATTTTGGCCACGAAAAATTCATCCTACACCCCTGAAAATTCAGAAAATATTGGCAGCACAAAAAAGGCCGAAAAATACATATTAGGCCTTCAAAAATGTAGAAAACTTTGGAGGCCCAAAAAAGGGGTTTACAGGCATCCTAGACCCCCTAAAGTCCAGAAAATGTTGGTAGGCCAAAAACTGTGTCAGAGAGCTCTGAATGTCCCAAAAACGTTTGCAGCCTGAAAAGGGCATTAACCCACATCCTAAACCCCTGAAATTCGCAAAAACATTTTTGGCCCAAAAAATGCATCCTACACCTCTGAAAGTTCAGAAAATGTTGGCAGCCCCAAATAGGCCTTAAAATGCATCTTATTCCTGCAAAAATCTTGATAACTTTCGAGGCCCAAAAAAGGGGTTTACATCCTAGACCCCATAAAGTCCAGAAAATGTTGGTGACCTGAAAACAGTGTCAGAGAGCTCTGGATGTCCCAAAAATATTTGCAGCCTGAAAAGGGCATTAATCCGCATCCTGGCCCCCTGAAATTCCCCAAAATACTTTTGGCCCAAAAAATGCACCCTACATCCCTGAAGTTCAGAAAA
The DNA here is from genome assembly GCF_040938575.1 of Ambystoma mexicanum. Lineage (NCBI taxonomy): Eukaryota > Metazoa > Chordata > Amphibia > Caudata > Ambystomatidae > Ambystoma > Ambystoma mexicanum. The sequence goes on along the minus strand of NC_090935.1, from coordinate 1,301,310,262 downwards.
TGTTGGCAGCACAAAACAGGCCTTAAAATACATATTAGGCCTGCAAAAATGTAGAAAACTTTGGTTGCCCAAAAAAGGGGTTTACAGGCATCCTAGACCCCCTAAAGTCCAGAAAATGTTGGCGGCCCAAAAAACGGTGTCAGAGAGCTCTGAATGTCCCAAAAACATTTGCAGTCTGAAAAGGGCATTAACCCGCATGCTAGACCCCTGAACTTCCCCAAAATATTTTGACCATGAAAAATTCATCCTACACCCCTGAAAATTCAGAAAATGTTGGCAACACAAAAAAGGCCTTAAAATACATATTAGGCCTCCAAAAATGTAGAAAACTTTGGTTGCCCAAAAAAGGGGTTTACAGGCATCCTAGACCCCCTAAAGTCCAGAAAATGTTGGCGGCCCAAAAAACGGTGTCAGAGAGCTCTGAATGTCCCAAAAACGTTTGCAGCCTGAAAAGGGCATTAACCCACATCCTAAACCCCTGAAATTCCCAAAAACATTTTTGGCCCGAAAAATGCATCCTACACCCCTGAAAGTTCCGAAAAATGTTGGCAGCCCCAAAAAAGGCCTTAAAATGCATCTTATTCCTGCAAAAATCTTGATAACTTTGGAGGCCCAAAAAAGGGGCCTTTTTGAAAGTATTCTAAGAACACTGGTAATGTCCGCGGACATTAAAAGTTTCCATAGGCCATAGTTGAAATGTTTTACTCTATGGGTGTGATATGCTGCGGTGGAGATGGAGACGGGTGCAGCATCATCATCGTCATCTAGACCCCATAAAGTCCAGAAAATGTTGGTGACCCGAAAACAGTGTCAGAGAGCTCTGAATGTCCCAAAAATATTTGCAGCCTGAAAAGGGCATTAATCCGCATCCTGGTCCCCTGAAATTCCCCAAAATATTTTTGGCCCGAAAAATGCATCCTACATCCCTGAAGTTCACAAAATGTTGGCAGCACAAAACAGGCCTTAAAATACATATTAGGCCTGCAAAAATGTAGAAAACTTTGAAGGCCCAAAAAAGGGGTTTACAGGCATCCTAGACCCCCTAAAGTCCAGAAAATGTTGGTAGGCCAAAAACTGTGTCAGAGAGCTCTGAATGTCCCAAAAACGTTTGCAGCCTGAAAAGGGCATTAACCCACATCCTAAACCCCTGAAATTTCAAAAAACATTTTTGGCCCGAAAAATGAATCCTACACCCCTTAAAGTTCAGAAAATTTTGGCAGCCACAAAAAGGCCTTAAAATGCATCTTATTCCTGCAAAAATCTTGATAACTTTGGAGGCCCAAAAAAGGGGTCTACATCCTAGACCCCATAAAGTCCAGAAAATGTTGGTGACCCGAAAACAGTGTCAGAGAGCTCTGAATGTCCCAAAAATATTTGCATCTGAAAAGGGCATTAATCCGCATCCTGGCCCCCTGAAATTCCCCAAAATACTTTTGGCCCAAAAAATGCATCCTACATCCCTGTAGTTCAGAAAATGTTGGCAGCACAAAACAGGCCTTAAAATACATATTAGGCCTGCAAAAATGTAGAAAACTTTGGAGGCCCAAAAAAGGGGTTTGCAGGCATCCTAGACCCCATAAAGTCCAGAAAATGTTGGTGACCCGAAAACAGTGTCAGAGAGCTCTGAATGTCCCAAAAATATTTGCAGTCTGAAAAGGACATTAACCCGCATGCTAGACCCCTGAAATTTCCCAAAATATTTTGGCCACGAAAAATTCATCCTACACCCCTGAAAATTCAGAAAATATTGGCAGCACAAAAAAGGCCTTAAAATACATATTAGGCCTCCAAAAATGTAGAAAACTTTGGAGGCCCAAAAAAGGGGTTTACAGGCATCCTAGACCCCCTAAAGTCCAGAAAATGTTGGTAGGCCAAAAACTGTGTCAGAGAGCTCTGAATGTCCCAAAAACGTTTGCAGCCTGAAAAGGGCATTAACCCACATCCTAACCCCCTGAAATTCCCAAAAACATTCTTGGCCCGAAAAATGCATCCTACACCCCTGAAAGTTCAGAAAATGTTGGCAGCCCCAAAAAGGCCTTAAAATGCATCTTATTCCTGCAAAAATCTTGATAACTTTCGAGGCCCAAAAAAGGGGTTTACATCCTAGACCCCATAAAGTCCAGAAAATTTTGGTGACCTGAAAACAGTGTCAGAGAGCTCTGAATGTCGCAAAAATATTTGCAGCCTGAAAAGGGCATTAATCCGCATCCTGGCCCCCTGAAATTCCCCAAAATATTTTTGGCCCAAAAAATGCATCCTACATCCCTGAAGTTCACAAAATGTTGGCAGCACAAAACAGGCCTTAAAATACATATTAGGCCTGCAAAAATGTAGAAAACTTTGAAGGCCCAAAAAAGGGGTTTACAGGCATCCTAGACCCCCTAAAGTCCAGAAAATGTTGGCAGCCCAAAAACTGTATCAGAGAGCTCTGAATGTCCCAAAAACATTTGCAGTCTGAAAAGGGCATTAACCCGCATGCTAGACCCCTGAAATTTCCCAAAATATTTTGGCCACGAAAAATTCATCCTACACCCCTGAAAATTCAGAAAATGTTGGCAGCACAAAAAAGGCCTTAAAATACATATAAGGCATCCAAAAATGTAGAAAACTTTGGAGGCCCAAAAAAGGGGTTTACAGGCATCCTAGACCCCCTAAAGTCCAGAAAATGTTGGTGGCCCAAAAACTGTGTCAGAGAGCTCTGAATGGCCCAAAAACGCTTGCAGCCTGAAAAGGGCATTAACCCGCAACCTAAACCCCTGAAATTCCCAAAAACATTTTTGGCCCGAAAAATGCATCCTACACCCCTGAAAGTTCAGAAAATGTTGGCAGCCCCGAAAAGGCCTTAAAATGCATCTTATTCCTGCAAAAATCTTGATAACTTTGGAGGCCCAAAAAAGGGGTTTACATGCTAGACCCCATAAAGTCCAGAAAATGTTGGTGACCCGAAAACAGTGTCAGAGAGCTCTGAATGTCCCAAAAATAGTTGCAGCCTGAAAAGGGCATTAATCCGCATCCTGGCCCCCTGAAATTCCCTAAAATATTTTTGGCCCGAAAAATGCATCCTACATCCCTGAAGTTCAGAAAATGTTGGCAGCACAAAACAGGCCTTAAAATACATATTAGGCCTGCAAAAATGTAGAAAACTTTGGAGGCCCAAAAAAGGGGTTTACAGGCATCCTAGACCCACTAAAGTCCAGAAAATGTTGGCGGCCCAAAAACTGTGTCAGAGAGCTCTGAATGTCCCAAAAACATTTGCAATCTGAAAAGGGCATTAACCCGCATGCTAGACCCCTGAAATTCCCCAAAATATTTTGGCCACGAAAAATTCATCCTACACCCCTGAAAATTCAGAAAATGTTGGCAGCACAAAAAAGGCCTTAAAATACATATTAGGCCTGCAAAAATGTAGAAAACTTTGGAGGCCCAAAAAAAGGGGTTTACAGGCATCCTAGACCCCCTAAAGTCCAGAAAATGTTGGTAGGCCAAAAACTGTGTCAGAGAGCTCTGAATGTCCCAAAAACGTTTGCAGCCTGAAAAGGGCATTAACCAACATCCTAAACCCCTGAAATTCCCAAAAACATTTTTGGCCCAAAAAATGATTCCTACACCCCTTAAAGTTCAGAAAATATTGGCAGCCGCAAAAAGGCCTTGAAATGCATCTTATTCCTGCAAAAATCTTGATAACTTTGGAGGCCCAAAAAAGGGGTTTACATCCTAGACCCCATAAAGTGCAGAAAATGTTGGTGACCCGAAAACAGTGTCAGAGAGCTCTGAATGTCCCAAAAATATTTGCAGCCTGAAAAGGGCATTAATCCGCAATCTGGCCCCCTGAAATTCCCCAAAATATTTTTGGCCCGAAAAATGCATCCTACATCCCTGAAGTCCAGAAAATGTTGGCAGCACAAAACAGGCCTAAAAATACATATTAGGCCTGCAAAAATGTAGAAAACTTTGGAGGCCCAAAAAAGGGGTTTACAGGCATCCTAGACCCCATAAAGTCCAGAAAATGTTGGTGACCCGAAAACAGTGTCAGAGAGCTCTGAATGTCCCAAAAATATTTGCAGTCTGAAAAGGGCATTAACCCGCATGCTAGACCCCTGAAATTTCCCAAAATATTTTGGCCACGAAAAATTCATCCTACACCCCTGAAAATTCAGAAAATATTGGCAGCACAAAAAAGGCCTTAAAATACATATTATGCATCCAAAAATGTAGAAAACTTCGGAGGCCCAAAAAAGGGGTTTACAGGCATCCTAGACCCCCTAAAGTCCAGAAAATGTTGGTAGGCCAAAAACTGTGTCAGAGAGCTCTGAATGTCCCAAAAATATTTGCAGCCTGAAAAGGGCATTAATCCGCATCCTGGCCCCCTGAAATTCCCCAAAATATTTTTGGCCCAAAAAATGCATCCTACATCCCTGAAGTTCAGAAAATGTTGGCAGCACAAAACAGGCCTTAAAATACATATTAGGCCTGCAAAAATGTAGAAAACTTTGGTTGCCCAAAAAAGGGGTTTACAGGCATCCTAGACCCCCTAAAGTCCAGAAAATGTTGGCGGCCCAAAAAACGGTGTCAGAGAGCTCTGAATGTCCCAAAAACATTTGCAGTCTGAAAAGGGCATTAACCCGCATGCTAGACCCCTGAACTTCCCCAAAATATTTTGGCCATGAAAAATTCATCCTACACCCCTGAAAATTCAGAAAATGTTGGCAACACAAAAAAAGCCTTAAAATACATATTAGGCCTCCAAAAATGTAGAAAACTTTGGAGGCCCAAAAAAGGGGTTTACTGGCATCCTAGACCCCCTAAAGTCCAGAAAATGTTGGTAGGCCAAAAACTGTGTCAGAGAGCTCTGAATGTCCCAAAAACGTTTGCAGCCTGAAAAGGGCATTAACCCACATCCTAAACCTCTGAAATTCCCAAAAACATTTTTGGCCCGAAAAATGAATCCTACACCCCTTAAAGTTCAGAAAATATTGGCAGCCGCAAAAAGGCCTTAAAATGCATCTTATTCCTGCAAAAATCTTGATAACTTTGGAGGCCCAAAAAAGGGGTTTACAGGCATCCTAGACCCACTAAAGTCCAGAAAATGTTGGCGGCCCAAAAACTGTGTCAGAGAGCTCTGAATGTCCCAAACACATTTGCAGTCTGAAAAGGGCATTAACTCGCATGCTAGACCCCTGAAATTCCCCAAAATATTTTGGCCACGAAAAATTCATCCTACACCGGTGAAAATTCAGAAAATGTTGGCAGCACAAAAAAGGCCTTAAAATACATATTAGGCCTCTAAAAATGTAGAAAACTTTGGATTCCCAAAAAAGGGGTTTACAGGCATCCTAGACCCCCTAAAGTCCAGAAAATGTTGGTAGGCCAACAACTGTGTCAGAGAGCTCTGAATGTCCCAAAAACGTTTGCAGCCTGAAAAGGGCATTAACCCACATCCTAAACCCCTGAAATTCGCAAAAACATTTTTGGCCCAAAAAATGCAGCCTACACCCCTGAAAGTTCAGAAAATGTTGGCAGCCCCAAAAAGGCCTTAAAATGCATCTTATTCCTGCAAAAATCTTGATAACTTTCGAGGCCCAAAAAAGGGGTTTACATCCTAGACCCCATAAAGTCCAGAAAATGTTGGTGACCTGAAAACAGTGTCAGAGAGCTCTGAATGTCCCAAAAATATTTGCAGCCTGAAAAGGGCATTAATCCGCATCCTGGCCCCCTGAAATTCCCCAAAATACTTTTGGCCCAAAAAATGCACCCTACATCCCTGAAGTTCAGAAAATGTTGGTAGCACAAAACAGGCCTTAAAATACATATTAGCCCTGCAAAAATGTAGAAAACTTTGGTTGCCCAAAAAAGGGGTTTACAGGCATCCTAGACCCCCTAAAGTCCAGAAAATGTTGGCGGCCCAAAAAACGGTGTCAGAGAGCTCTGAATGTCCCAAAAACATTTGCAGTCTGAAAAGGGCATTAACCCGCATGCTAGACCCCTGAACTTCCCCAAAATATTTTGGCCATGAAAAATTCATCCTACACCCCTGAAAATTCAGAAAATGTTGGCAGCACAAAAAAGGCCTTAAAATACATATTAGGCCTGCAAAAATGTAGAAAACTTTGGAGGCCCAAAAAAGGGGTTTACAGGCATCCTAGACCACATAAAGTCCAGAAAATGTTGGTGGCCCAAAAACTGTGTCAGAGAGCTCTGAATGGCCCAAAAACGCTTGCAGCCTGAAAAGGGCATTAACCCGCATCCTAGACCCCTGAAATTCCTAAAAACATTTATGGCCCGAAAAATGCATCCTACACCCCTTAAAGTTCAGAAACTGTTGGCAGCCCAAAAAATGCCTTAAAATTCATCTTATTTCCGCAATAATCTTTAAAACTTTGGAGGCCCAAAAAAGGGGTTTGCAGGCATCCTAGACCCCATAAAGTCCAGAAAATGTTGGTGACCCGAAAACAGTGTCAGAGAGCTCTGAATGTCCCAAAAATATTTGCAGTCTGAAAAGGGCATTAACCCGCATGCTAGACCCCTGAAATTTCCCAAAATATTTTGGCCACGAAAAATTCATCCTACACCCCTGAAAATTCAGAAAATATTGGCAGCACAAAAAAGGCCTTAAAATACATATTAGGCCTTCAAAAATGTAGAAAACTTTGGAGGCCCAAAAAAGGGGTTTACAGGCATCCTAGACCCCCTAAAGTCCAGAAAATGTTGGTAGGCCAAAAACTGTGTCAGAGAGCTCTGAATGTCCCAAAAACGTTTGCAGCCTGAAAAGGGCATTAACCCACATCCTAAACCCCTGAAATTTGCAAAAACATTTTTGGCCCAAAAAATGCATCCTACACCTCTGAAAGTTCAGAAAATGTTGGCAGCCCCAAATAGGCCTTAAAATGCATCTTATTCCTGCAAAAATCTTGATAACTTTCGAGGCCCAAAAAAGGGGTTTACATCCTAGACCCCATAAAGTCCAGAAAATGTTGGTGACCTGAAAACAGTGTCAGAGAGCTCTGGATGTCCCAAAAATATTTGCAGCATGAAAAGGGCATTAATCCGCATCCTGGCCCCCTGAAATTCCCCAAAATACTTTTGGCCCAAAAAATGCACCCTACATCCCTGAAGTTCAGAAAATGTTGGCAGCACAAAACAGGCCTTAAAATACATATTAGGCCTGCAAAAATGTAGAAAACTTTGGTTGCCCAAAAAAGGGGTTTACAGGCATCCTAGACCCCCTAAAGTCCAGAAAATGTTGGCGGCCCAAAAAACGGTGTCAGAGAGCTCTGAATGTCCCAAAAACATTTGCAGTCTGAAAAGGGCATTAACCCGCATGCTAGACCCCTGAACTTCCCCAAAATATTTTGGCCATGAAAAATTCATCCTACACCCCTGAAAATTCAGAAAATGTTGGCAACACAAAAAAGGCCTTAAAATACATATTAGGCCTCCAAAAATGTAGAAAACTTTGGTTGCCCAAAAAAGGGGTTTACAGGCATCCTAGACCCCCTAAAGTCCAGAAAATGTTGGCGGCCCAAAAAACGGTGTCAGAGAGCTCTGAATGTCCCAAAAACGTTTGCAGCCTGAAAAGGGCATTAACCCACATCCTAAACCCCTGAAATTCCCAAAAACATTTTTGGCCCGAAAAATGCATCCTACACCCCTGAAAGTTCCGAAAATGTTGGCAGCCCCAAAAAAGGCCTTAAAATGCATCTTATTCCTGCAAAAATCTTGATAACTTTGGAGGCCCAAAAAAGGGGCCTTTTTGAAAGTATTCTAAGAACACTGGTAATGTCCGCGGACATTAAAAGTTTCCATAGGCCATAGTTGAAATGTTTTACTCTATGGGTGTGATATGCTGCGGTGGAGATGGAGACGGGTGCAGCATCATCATCGTCATCTAGACCCCATAAAGTCCAGAAAATGTTGGTGACCCGAAAACAGTGTCAGAGAGCTCTGAATGTCCCAAAAATATTTGCAGCCTGAAAAGGGAATTAATCCGCATCCTGGTCCCCTGAAATTCCCCAAAATATTTTTGGCCCGAAAAATGCATCCTACATCCCTGAAGTTCACAAAATGTTGGCAGCACAAAACAGGCCTTAAAATACATATTAGGCCTGCAAAAATGTAGAAAACTTTGAAGGCCCAAAAAAGGGGTTTACAGGCATCCTAGACCCCCTAAAGTCCAGAAAATGTTGGTAGGCCAAAAACTGTGTCAGAGAGCTCTGAATGTCCCAAAAACGTTTGCAGCCTGAAAAGGGCATTAACCCACATCCTAAACCCCTGAAATTTCAAAAAACATTTTTGGCCCGAAAAATGAATCCTACACCCCTTAAAGTTCAGAAAATATTGGCAGCCACAAAAAGGCCTTAAAATGCATCTTATTCCTGCAAAAATCTTGATAACTTTGGAGGCCCAAAAAAGGGGTCTACATCCTAGACCCCATAAAGTCCAGAAAATGTTGGTGACCCGAAAACAGTGTCAGAGAGCTCTGAATGTCCCAAAAATATTTGCATCTGAAAAGGGCATTAATCCGCATCCTGGCCCCCTGAAATTCCCCAAAATACTTTTGGCCCAAAAAATGCATCCTACATCCCTGTAGTTCAGAAAATGTTGGCAGCACAAAACAGGCCTTAAAATACATATTAGGCCTGCAAAAATGTAGAAAACTTTGGAGGCCCAAAAAAGGGGTTTGCAGGCATCCTAGACCCCATAAAGTCCAGAAAATGTTGGTGACCCGAAAACAGTGTCAGAGAGCTCTGAATGTCCCAAAAATATTTGCAGTCTGAAAAGGACATTAACCCGCATGCTAGACCCCTGAAATTTCCCAAAATATTTTGGCCACGAAAAATTCATCCTACACCCCTGAAAATTCAGAAAATATTGGCAGCACAAAAAAGGCCTTAAAATACATATTAGGCCTCCAAAAATGTAGAAAACTTTGGAGGCCCAAAAAAGGGGTTTACAGGCATCCTAGACCCCCTAAAGTCCAGAAAATGTTGGTAGGCCAAAAACTGTGTCAGAGAGCTCTGAATGTCCCAAAAACGTTTGCAGCCTGAAAAGGGCATTAACCCACATCCTAACCCCCTGAAATACCCAAAAACATTCTTGGCCCGAAAAATGCATCCTACACCCCTGAAAGTTCAGAAAATGTTGGCAGCCCCAAAAAGGCCTTAAAATGCATCTTATTCCTGCAAAAATCTTGATAACTTTCGAGGCCCAAAAAAGGGGTTTACATCCTAGACCCCATAAAGTCCAGAAAATTTTGGTGACCTGAAAACAGTGTCAGAGAGCTCTGAATGTCGCAAAAATATTTGCAGCCTGAAAAGGGCATTAATCCGCATCCTGGCCCCCTGAAATTCCCCAAAATATTTTTGGCCCAAAAAATGCATCCTACATCCCTGAAGTTCACAAAATGTTGGCAGCACAAAACAGGCCTTAAAATACATATTAGGCCTGCAAAAATGTAGAAAACTTTGAAGGCCCAAAAAAGGGGTTTACAGGCATCCTAGACCCCCTAAAGTCCAGAAAATGTTGGCAGCCCAAAAACTGTATCAGAGAGCTCTGAATGTCCCAAAAACATTTGCAGTCTGAAAAGGGCATTAACCCGCATGCTAGACCCCTGAAATTTCCCAAAATATTTTGGCCACGAAAAATTCATCCTACACCCCTGAAAATTCAGAAAATGTTGGCAGCACAAAAAAGGCCTTAAAATACATATTAGGCATCCAAAAATGTAGAAAACTTTGGAGGCCCAAAAAAGGGGTTTACAGGCATCCTAGACCCCCTAAAGTCCAGAAAATGTTGGTGGCCCAAAAACTGTGTCAGAGAGCTCTGAATGGCCCAAAAACGCTTGCAGCCTGAAAAGGGCATTAACCCGCAACCTAAACCCCTGAAATTACCAAAAACATTTTTGGCCCGAAAAATGCATCCTACACCCCTGAAAGTTCAGAAAATGTTGGCAGCCCCGAAAAGGCCTTAAAATGCATCTTATTCCTGCAAAAATCTTGATAACTTTGGAGGCCCAAAAAAGGGGTTTACATGCTAGACCCCATAAAGTCCAGAAAATGTTGGTGACCCGAAAACAGTGTCAGAGAGCTCTGAATGTCCCAAAAATAGTTGCAGCCTGAAAAGGGCATTAATCCGCATCCTGGCCCCCTGAAATTCCCCAAAATATTTTTGGCCCGAAAAATGCATCCTACATCCCTGAAGTTCAGAAAATGTTGGCAGCACAAAACAGGCCTTAAAATACATATTAGGCCTGCAAAAATGTAGAAAACTTTGGAGGCCCAAAAAAGGGGTTTACAGGCATCCTAGACCCACTAAAGTCCAGAAAATGTTGGCGGTCCAAAAACTGTGTCAGAGAGCTCTGAATGTCCCAAAAACATTTGCAATCTGAAAAGGGCATTAACCCGCATGCTAGACCCCTGAAATTCCCCAAAATATTTTGGCCACGAAAAATTCATCCTACACCCCTGAAAATTCAGAAAATGTTGGCAGCACAAAAAAGGCCTTAAAATACATATTAGGCCTTCAAAAATGTAGAAAACTTTGGTTGCCCAAAAAAGGGGTTTACAGGCATCCTAGACCCCCTAAAGTCCAGAAAATGTTGGCGGCCCAAAAAACGGTGTCAGAGAGCTCTGAATGTCCCAAAAACGTTTGCAGCCTGAAAAGGGCATTAACCCACATCCTAAACCCCTGAAATTCCCAAAAACATTTTTGGCCCGAAAAATGCATCCTACACCCCTGAAAGTTCCGAAAATGTTGGCAGCCCCAAAAAAGGCCTTAAAATGCATCTTATTCCTGCAAAAATCTTGATAACTTTGGAGGCCCAAAAAAGGGGCCTTTTTGAAAGTATTCTAAGAACACTGGTAATGTCCGCGGACATTAAAAGTTTCCATAGGCCATAGTTGAAATGTTTTACTCTATGGGTGTGATATGCTGCGGTGGAGATGGAGACGGGTGCAGCATCATCATCGTCATCTAGACCCCATAAAGTCCAGAAAATGTTGGTGACCCGAAAACAGTGTCAGAGAGCTCTGAATGTCCCAAAAATATTTGCAGCCTGAAAAGGGAATTAATCCGCATCCTGGTCCCCTGAAATTCCCCAAAATATTTTTGGCCCGAAAAATGCATCCTACATCCCTGAAGTTCACAAAATGTTGGCAGCACAAAACAGGCCTTAAAATACATATTAGGCCTGCAAAAATGTAGAAAACTTTGAAGGCCCAAAAAAGGGGTTTACAGGCATCCTAGACCCCCTAAAGTCCAGAAAATGTTGGTAGGCCAAAAACTGTGTCAGAGAGCTCTGAATGTCCCAAAAACGTTTGCAGCCTGAAAAGGGCATTAACCCACATCCTAAACCCCTGAAATTTCAAAAAACATTTTTGGCCCGAAAAATGAATCCTACACCCCTTAAAGTTCAGAAAATATTGGCAGCCACAAAAAGGCCTTAAAATGCATCTTATTCCTGCAAAAATCTTGATAACTTTGGAGGCCCAAAAAAGGGGTCTACATCCTAGACCCCATAAAGTCCAGAAAATGTTGGTGACCCGAAAACAGTGTCAGAGAGCTCTGAATGTCCCAAAAATATTTGCATCTGAAAAGGGCATTAATCCGCATCCTGGCCCCCTGAAATTCCCCAAAATACTTTTGGCCCAAAAAATGCATCCTACATCCCTGTAGTTCAGAAAATGTTGGCAGCACAAAACAGGCCTTAAAATACATATTAGGCCTGCAAAAATGTAGAAAACTTTGGAGGCCCAAAAAAGGGGTTTGCAGGCATCCTAGACCCCATAAAGTCCAGAAAATGTTGGTGACCCGAAAACAGTGTCAGAGAGCTCTGAATGTCCCAAAAATATTTGCAGTCTGAAAAGGACATTAACCCGCATGCTAGACCCCTGAAATTTCCCAAAATATTTTGGCCACGAAAAATTCATCCTACACCCCTGAAAATTCAGAAAATATTGGCAGCACAAAAAAGGCCTTAAAATACATATTAGGCCTCCAAAAATGTAGAAAACTTTGGAGGCCCAAAAAAGGGGTTTACAGGCATCCTAGACCCCCTAAAGTCCAGAAAATGTTGGTAGGCCAAAAACTGTGTCAGAGAGCTCTGAATGTCCCAAAAACGTTTGCAGCCTGAAAAGGGCATTAACCCACATCCTAACCCCCTGAAATACCCAAAAACATTCTTGGCCCGAAAAATGCATCCTACACCCCTGAAAGTTCAGAAAATGTTGGCAGCCCCAAAAAGGCCTTAAAATGCATCTTATTCCTGCAAAAATCTTGATAACTTTCGAGGCCCAAAAAAGGGGTTTACATCCTAGACCCCATAAAGTCCAGAAAATTTTGGTGACCTGAAAACAGTGTCAGAGAGCTCTGAATGTCGCAAAAATATTTGCAGCCTGAAAAGGGCATTAATCCGCATCCTGGCCCCCTGAAATTCCCCAAAATATTTTTGGCCCAAAAAATGCATCCTACATCCCTGAAGTTCACAAAATGTTGGCAGCACAAAACAGGCCTTAAAATACATATTAGGCCTGCAAAAATGTAGAAAACTTTGAAGGCCCAAAAAAGGGGTTTACAGGCATCCTAGACCCCCTAAAGTCCAGAAAATGTTGGCAGCCCAAAAACTGTATCAGAGAGCTCTGAATGTCCCAAAAACATTTGCAGTCTGAAAAGGGCATTAACCCGCATGCTAGACCCCTGAAATTTCCCAAAATATTTTGGCCACGAAAAATTCATCCTACACCCCTGAAAATTCAGAAAATGTTGGCAGCACAAAAAAGGCCTTAAAATACATATTAGGCATCCAAAAATGTAGAAAACTTTGGAGGCCCAAAAAAGGGGTTTACAGGCATCCTAGACCCCCTAAAGTCCAGAAAATGTTGGTGGCCCAAAAACTGTGTCAGAGAGCTCTGAATGGCCCAAAAACGCTTGCAGCCTGAAAAGGGCATTAACCCGCAACCTAAACCCCTGAAATTACCAAAAACATTTTTGGCCCGAAAAATGCATCCTACACCCCTGAAAGTTCAGAAAATGTTGGCAGCCCCGAAAAGGCCTTAAAATGCATCTTATTCCTGCAAAAATCTTGATAACTTTGGAGGCCCAAAAAAGGGGTTTACATGCTAGACCCCATAAAGTCCAGAAAATGTTGGTGACCCGAAAACAGTGTCAGAGAGCTCTGAATGTCCCAAAAATAGTTGCAGCCTGAAAAGGGCATTAATCCGCATCCTGGCCCCCTGAAATTCCCCAAAATATTTTTGGCCCGAAAAATGCATCCTACATCCCTGAAGTTCAGAAAATGTTGGCAGCACAAAACAGGCCTTAAAATACATATTAGGCCTGCAAAAATGTAGAAAACTTTGGAGGCCCAAAAAAGGGGTTTACAGGCATCCTAGACCCACTAAAGTCCAGAAAATGTTGGCGGCCCAAAAACTGTGTCAGAGAGCTCTGAATGTCCCAAAAACATTTGCAATCTGAAAAGGGCATTAACCCGCATGCTAGACCCCTGAAATTCCCCAAAATATTTTGGCCACGAAAAATTCATCCTACACCCCTGAAAATTCAGAAAATGTTGGCAGCACAAAAAAGGCTTTAAAATACATATTAGGCCTGGAAAAATGTAGAAAACTTTGGAGGCCCAAAAAAAGGGGTTTACAGGCATCCTAGACCCCCTAAAGTCCAGAAAATGTTGGTAGGCCAAAAACTGTGTCAGAGAGCTCTGAATGTCCCAAAAACGTTTGCAGCCTGAAAAGGGCATTAACCAACATCCTAAACCCCTGAAATTCCCAAAAACATTTTTGGCCCAAAAAATGATTCCTACACCCCTTAAAGTTCAGAAAATATTGGCAGCCGCAAAAAGGCCTTAAAATGCATCTTATTCCTGCAAAAATCTTGATAACTTTGGAGGCCCAAAAAAGGGGTTTACATCCTAGACCCCATAAAGTGCAGAAAATGTTGGTGACCCGAAAACAGTGTCAGAGAGCTCTGAATGTCCCAAAAATATTTGCAGCCTGAAAAGGGCATTAATCCGCAATCTGGCCCCCTGAAATTCCCCAAAATATTTTTGGCCCGAAAAATGCATCCTACATCCCTGAAGTCCAGAAAATGTTGGCAGCACAAAACAGGCCTAAAAATACATATTAGGCCTGCAAAAATGTAGAAAACTTTGGAGGCCCAAAAAAGGGGTTTACAGGCATCCTAGACCCCATAAAGTCCAGAAAATGTTGGTGACCCGAAAACAGTGTCAGAGAGCTCTGAATGTCCCAAAAATATTTGCAGTCTGAAAAGGGCATTAACCCGCATGCTAGACCCCTGAAATTTCCCAAAATATTTTGGCCACGAAAAATTCATCCTACACCCCTGGAAATTCAGAAAATATTGGCAGCACAAAAAAGGCCTTAAAATACATATTATGCATCCAAAAATGTAGAAAACTTCGGAGGCCCAAAAAAGGGGTTTACAGGCATCCTAGACCCCCTAAAGTCCAGAAAATGTTGGTAGGCCAAAAACTGTGTCAGAGAGCTCTGAATGTCCCAAAAATATTTGCAGCCTGAAAAGGGCATTAATCCGCATCCTGGCCCCCTGAAATTCCCCAAAATATTTTTGGCCCAAAAAATGCATCCTACATCCCTGAAGTTCAGAAAATGTTGGCAGCACAAAACAGGCCTTAAAATACATATTAGGCCTGCAAAAATGTAGAAAACTTCGGAGGCCCAAAAAAGGGGTTTACAGGCATCCTAGACCCCCTAAAGTCCAGAAAATGTTGGCGGCCCAAAAAACGGTGTCAGAGAGCTCTGAATGTCCCAAAAACATTTGCAGTCTGAAAAGGGCATTAACCCGCATGCTAGACCCCTGAACTTCCCCAAAATATTTTGGCCATGAAAAATTCATCCTACACCCCTGAAAATTCAGAAAATGTTGGCAACACAAAAAAAGCCTTAAAATACATATTAGGCCTCCAAAAATGTAGAAAACTTTGGAGGCCCAAAAAAGGGGTTTACTGGCATCCTAGACCCCCTAAAGTCCAGAAAATGTTGGTAGGCCAAAAACTGTGTCAGAGAGCTCTGAATGTCCCAAAAACGTTTGCAGCCTGAAAAGGGCATTAACCCACATCCTAAACCTCTGAAATTCCCAAAAACATTTTTGGCCCGAAAAATGAATCCTACACCCCTTAAAGTTCAGAAAATATTGGCAGCCGCAAAAAGGCCTTAAAATGCATCTTATTCCTGCAAAAATCTTGATAACTTTGGAGGCCCAAAAAAGGGGTTTACAGGCATCCTAGACCCACTAAAGTCCAGAAAATGTTGGCGGCCCAAAAACTGTGTCAGAGAGCTCTGAATGTCCCAAACACATTTGCAGTCTGAAAAGGGCATTAACTCGCATGCTAGACCCCTGAAATTCCCCAAAATATTTTGGCCACGAAAAATTCATCCTACACCGGTGAAAATTCAGAAAATGTTGGCAGCACAAAAAAGGCCTTAAAATACATATTAGGCCTCTAAAAATGTAGAAAACTTTGGATTCCCAAAAAAGGGGTTTACAGGCATCCTAGACCCCCTAAAGTCCAGAAAATGTTGGTAGGCCAACAACTGTGTCAGAGAGCTCTGAATGTCCCAAAAACGTTTGCAGCCTGAAAAGGGCATTAACCCACATCCTAAACCCCTGAAATTCGCAAAAACATTTTTGGCCCAAAAAATGCAGCCTACACCCCTGAAAGTTCAGAAAATGTTGGCAGCCCCAAAAAGGCCTTAAAATGCATCTTATTCCTGCAAAAATCTTGATAACTTTCGAGGCCCAAAAAAGGGGTTTACATCCTAGACCCCATAAAGTCCAGAAAATGTTGGTGACCTGAAAACAGTGTCAGAGAGCTCTGAATGTCCCAAAAATATTTGCAGCCTGAAAAGGGCATTAATCCGCATCCTGGCCCCCTGAAATTCCCCAAAATACTTTTGGCCCAAAAAATGCACCCTACATCCCTGAAGTTCAGAAAATGTTGGTAGCACAAAACAGGCCTTAAAATACATATTAGCCCTGCAAAAATGTAGAAAACTTTGGTTGCCCAAAAAAGGGGTTTACAGGCATCCTAGACCCCCTAAAGTCCAGAAAATGTTGGCGGCCCAAAAAACGGTGTCAGAGAGCTCTGAATGTCCCAAAAACATTTGCAGTCTGAAAAGGGCATTAACCCGCATGCTAGACCCCTGAACTTCCCCAAAATATTTTGGCCATGAAAAATTCATCCTACACCCCTGAAAATTCAGAAAATGTTGGCAGCACAAAAAAGGCCTTAAAATACATATTAGGCCTGCAAAAATGTAGAAAACTTTGGAGGCCCAAAAAAGGGGTTTACAGGCATCCTAGACCACATAAAGTCCAGAAAATGTTGGTGGCCCAAAAACTGTGTCAGAGAGCTCTGAATGGCCCAAAAACGCTTGCAGCCTGAAAAGGGCATTAACCCGCATCCTAGACCCCTGAAATTCCTAAAAACATTTATGGCCCGAAAAATGCATCCTACACCCCTTAAAGTTCAGAAACTGTTGGCAGCCCAAAAAATGCCTTAAAATTCATCTTATTTCCGCAATAATCTTTAAAACTTTGGAGGCCCAAAAAAGGGGTTTGCAGGCATCCTAGACCCCATAAAGTCCAGAAAATGTTGGTGACCCGAAAACAGTGTCAGAGAGCTCTGAATGTCCCAAAAATATTTGCAGTCTGAAAAGGGCATTAACCCGCATGCTAGACCCCTGAAATTTCCCAAAATATTTTGGCCACGAAAAATTCATCCTACACCCCTGAAAATTCAGAAAATATTGGCAGCACAAAAAAGGCCTTAAAATACATATTAGGCCTTCAAAAATGTAGAAAACTTTGGAGGCCCAAAAAAGGGGTTTACAGGCATCCTAGACCCCCTAAAGTCCAGAAAATGTTGGTAGGCCAAAAACTGTGTCAGAGAGCTCTGAATGTCCCAAAAACGTTTGCAGCCTGAAAAGGGCATTAACCCACATCCTAAACCCCTGAAATTCGCAAAAACATTTTTGGCCCAAAAAATGCATCCTACACCTCTGAAAGTTCAGAAAATGTTGGCAGCCCCAAATAGGCCTTAAAATGCATCTTATTCCTGCAAAAATCTTGATAACTTTCGAGGCCCAAAAAAGGGGTTTACATCCTAGACCCCATAAAGTCCAGAAAATGTTGGTGACCTGAAAACAGTGTCAGAGAGCTCTGGATGTCCCAAAAATATTTGCAGCCTGAAAAGGGCATTAATCCGCATCCTGGCCCCCTGAAATTCCCCAAAATACTTTTGGCCCAAAAGATGCACCCTACATCCCTGAAGTTCAGAAAATGTTGGCAGCACAAAACAGGCCTTAAAATACATATTAGGCCTGCAAAAATGTAGAAAACTTTGGTTGCCCAAAAAAGGGGTTTACAGGCATCCTAGACCCCCTAAAGTCCAGAAAATGTTGGCGGCCCAAAAAACGGTGTCAGAGAGCTCTGAATGTCCCAAAAACATTTGCAGTCTGAAAAGGGCATTAACCCGCATGCTAGACCCCTGAACTTCCCCAAAATATTTTGGCCATGAAAAATTCATCCTACACCCCTGAAAATTCAGAAAATGTTGGCAACACAAAAAAGGCCTTAAAATACATATTAGGCCTCCAAAAATGTAGAAAACTTTGGTTGCCCAAAAAAGGGGTTTACAGGCATCCTAGACCCCCTAAAGTCCAGAAAATGTTGGCGGCCCAAAAAACGGTGTCAGAGAGCTCTGAATGTCCCAAAAACGTTTGCAGCCTGAAAAGGGCATTAACCCACATCCTAAACCCCTGAAATTCCCAAAAACATTTTTGGCCCGAAAAATGCATCCTACACCCCTGAAAGTTCCGAAAATGTTGGCAGCCCCAAAAAAGGCCTTAAAATGCATCTTATTCCTGCAAAAATCTTGATAACTTTGGAGGCCCAAAAAAGGGGCCTTTTTGAAAGTATTCTAAGAACACTGGTAATGTCCGCGGACATTAAAAGTTTCCATAGGCCATAGTTGAAATGTTTTACTCTATGGGTGTGATATGCTGCGGTGGAGATGGAGACGGGTGCAGCATCATCATCGTCATCTAGACCCCATAAAGTCCAGAAAATGTTGGTGACCCGAAAACAGTGTCAGAGAGCTCTGAATGTCCCAAAAATATTTGCAGCCTGAAAAGGGCATTAATCCGCATCCTGGTCCCCTGAAATTCCCCAAAATATTTTTGGCCCGAAAAATGCATCCTACATCCCTGAAGTTCACAAAATGTTGGCAGCACAAAACAGGCCTTAAAATACATATTAGGCCTGCAAAAATGTAGAAAACTTTGAAGGCCCAAAAAAGGGGTTTACAGGCATCCTAGACCCCCTAAAGTCCAGAAAATGTTGGTAGGCCAAAAACTGTGTCAGAGAGCTCTGAATGTCCCAAAAACGTTTGCAGCCTGAAAAGGGCATTAACCCACATCCTAAACCCCTGAAATTTCAAAAAACATTTTTGGCCCGAAAAATGAATCCTACACCCCTTAAAGTTCAGAAAATATTGGCAGCCACAAAAAGGCCTTAAAATGCATCTTATTCCTGCAAAAATCTTGATAACTTTGGAGGCCCAAAAAAGGGGTCTACATCCTAGACCCCATAAAGTCCAGAAAATGTTGGTGACCCGAAAACAGTGTCAGAGAGCTCTGAATGTCCCAAAAATATTTGCATCTGAAAAGGGCATTAATCCGCATCCTGGCCCCCTGAAATTCCCCAAAATACTTTTGGCCCAAAAAATGCATCCTACATCCCTGTAGTTCAGAAAATGTTGGCAGCACAAAACAGGCCTTAAAATACATATTAGGCCTGCAAAAATGTAGAAAACTTTGGAGGCCCAAAAAAGGGGTTTGCAGGCATCCTAGACCCCATAAAGTCCAGAAAATGTTGGTGACCCGAAAACAGTGTCAGAGAGCTCTGAATGTCCCAAAAATATTTGCAGTCTGAAAAGGACATTAACCCGCATGCTAGACCCCTGAAATTTCCCAAAATATTTTGGCCACGAAAAATTCATCCTACAACCCTGAAAATTCAGAAAATATTGGCAGCACAAAAAAGGCCTTAAAAAAAATATTAGCCTCCAAAAATGTAGAAAACTTTGGAGGCCCAAAAAAGGGGTTTACAGGCATCCTAGACCCCCTAAAGTCCAGAAAATGTTGGTAGGCCAAAAACTGTGTCAGAGAGCTCTGAATGTCCCAAAAACGTTTGCAGCCTGAAAAGGGCATTAACCCACATCCTAACCCCCTGAAATTCCCAAAAACATTCTTGGCCCGAAAAATGCATCCTACACCCCTGAAAGTTCAGAAAATGTTGGCAGCCCCAAAAAGGCCTTAAAATGCATCTTATTCCTGCAAAAATCTTGATAACTTTCGAGGCCCAAAAAAGGGGTTTACATCCTAGACCCCATAAAGTCCAGAAAATTTTGGTGACCTGAAAACAGTGTCAGAGAGCTCTGAATGTCGCAAAAATATTTGCAGCCTGAAAAGGGCATTAATCCGCATCCTGGCCCCCTGAAATTCCCCAAAATATTTTTGGCCCAAAAAATGCATCCTACATCCCTGAAGTTCACAAAATGTTGGCAGCACAAAACAGGCCTTAAAATACATATTAGGCCTGCAAAAATGTAGAAAACTTTGAAGGCCCAAAAAAGGGGTTTACAGGCATCCTAGACCCCCTAAAGTCCAGAAAATGTTGGCAGCCCAAAAACTGTATCAGAGAGCTCTGAATGTCCCAAAAACATTTGCAGTCTGAAAAGGGCATTAACCCGCATGCTAGACCCCTGAAATTTCCCAAAATATTTTGGCCACGAAAAATTCATCCTACACCCCTGAAAATTCAGAAAATGTTGGCAGCACAAAAAAGGCCTTAAAATACATATTAGGCATCCAAAAATGTAGAAAACTTTGGAGGCCCAAAAAAGGGGTTTACAGGCATCCTAGACCCCCTAAAGTCCAGAAAATGTTGGTGGCCCAAAAACTGTGTCAGAGAGCTCTGAATGGCCCAAAAACGCTTGCAGCCTGAAAAGGGCATTAACCCGCAACCTAAACCCCTGAAATTCCCAAAAACATTTTTGGCCCGAAAAATGCATCCTACACCCCTGAAAGTTCAGAAAATGTTGGCAGCCCCGAAAAGGCCTTAAAATGCATCTTATTCCTGCAAAAATCTTGATAACTTTGGAGGCCCAAAAAAGGGGTTTACATGCTAGACCCCATAAAGTCCAGAAAATGTTGGTGACCCGAAAACAGTGTCAGAGAGCTCTGAATGTCCCAAAAATAGTTGCAGCCTGAAAAGGGCATTAATCCGCATCCTGGCCCCCTGAAATTCCCCAAAATATTTTTGGCCCGAAAAATGCATCCTACATCCCTGAAGTTCAGAAAATGTTGGCAGCACAAAACAGGCCTTAAAATACATATTAGGCCTGCAAAAATGTAGAAAACTTTGGAGGCCCAAAAAAGGGGTTTACAGGCATCCTAGACCCACTAAAGTCCAGAAAATGTTGGCGGCCCAAAAACTGTGTCAGAGAGCTCTGAATGTCCCAAAAACATTTGCAATCTGAAAAGGGCATTAACCCGCATGCTAGACCCCTGAAATTCCCCAAAATATTTTGGCCACGAAAAATTCATCCTACACCCCTGAAAATTCAGAAAATGTTGGCAGCACAAAAAAGGCCTTAAAATACATATTAGGCCTGCAAAAATGTAGAAAACTTTGGAGGCCCAAAAAAAGGGGTTTACAGGCATCCTAGACCCCCTAAAGTCCAGAAAATGTTGGTAGGCCAAAAACTGTGTCAGAGAGCTCTGAATGTCCCAAAAACGTTTGCAGCCTGAAAAGGGCATTAACCAACATCCTAAACCCCTGAAATTCCCAAAAACATTTTTGGCCCAAAAAATGATTCCTACACCCCTTAAAGTTCAGAAAATATTGGCAGCCGCAAAAAGGCCTTAAAATGCATCTTATTCCTGCAAAAATCTTGATAACTTTGGAGGCCCAAAAAAGGGGTTTACATCCTAGACCCCATAAAGTGCAGAAAATGTTGGTGACCCGAAAACAGTGTCAGAGAGCTCTGAATGTCCCAAAAATATTTGCAGCCTGAAAAGGGCATTAATCCGCAAACTGGCCCCCTGAAATTCCCCAAAATATTTTTGGCCCGAAAAATGCATCCTACATCCCTGAAGTCCAGAAAATGTTGGCAGCACAAAACAGGCCTAAAAATACATATTAGGCCTGCAAAAATGTAGAAAACTTTGGAGGCCCAAAAAAGGGGTTTACAGGCATCCTAGACCCCATAAAGTCCAGAAAATGTTGGTGACCCGAAAACAGTGTCAGAGAGCTCTGAATGTCCCAAAAATATTTGCAGTCTGAAAAGGGCATTAACCCGCATGCTAGACCCCTGAAAATTCCCAAAATATTTTGGCCACGAAAAATTCATCCTACACCCCTGAAAATTCAGAAAATATTGGCAGCACAAAAAAGGCCTTAAAATACATATTATGCATCCAAAAATGTAGAAAACTTCGGAGGCCCAAAAAAGGGGTTTACAGGCATCCTAGACCCCCTAAAGTCCAGAAAATGTTGGTAGGCCAAAAACTGTGTCAGAGAGCTCTGAATGTCCCAAAAATATTTGCAGCCTGAAAAGGGCATTAATCCGCATCCTGGCCCCCTGAAATTCCCCAAAATATTTTTGGCCCAAAAAATGCATCCTACATCCCTGAAGTTCAGAAAATGTTGGCAGCACAAAACAGGCCTTAAAATACATATTAGGCCTGCAAAAATGTAGAAAACTTTGGTTGCCCAAAAAAGGGGTTTACAGGCATCCTAGACCCCCTAAAGTCCAGAAAATGTTGGCGGCCCAAAAAACGGTGTCAGAGAGCTCTGAATGTCCCAAAAACATTTGCAGTCTGAAAAGGGCATTAACCCGCATGCTAGACCCCTGAACTTCCCCAAAATATTTTGGCCATGAAAAATTCATCCTACACCCCTGAAAATTCAGAAAATGTTGGCAACACAAAAAAAGCCTTAAAATACATATTAGGCCTCCAAAAATGTAGAAAACTTTGGAGGCCCAAAAAAGGGGTTTACTGGCATCCTAGACCCCCTAAAGTCCAGAAAATGTTGGTAGGCCAAAAACTGTGTCAGAGAGCTCTGAATGTCCCAAAAACGTTTGCAGCCTGAAAAGGGCATTAACCCACATCCTAAACCTCTGAAATTCCCAAAAACATTTTTGGCCCGAAAAATGAATCCTACACCCCTTAAAGTTCAGAAAATATTGGCAGCCGCAAAAAGGCCTTAAAATGCATCTTATTCCTGCAAAAATCTTGATAACTTTGGAGGCCCAAAAAAGGGGTTTACAGGCATCCTAGACCCACTAAAGTCCAGAAAATGTTGGCGGCCCAAAAACTGTGTCAGAGAGCTCTGAATGTCCCAAACACATTTGCAGTCTGAAAAGGGCATTAACTCGCATGCTAGACCCCTGAAATTCCCCAAAATATTTTGGCCACGAAAAATTCATCCTACACCGGTGAAAATTCAGAAAATGTTGGCAGCACAAAAAAGGCCTTAAAATACATATTAGGCCTCTAAAAATGTAGAAAACTTTGGATTCCCAAAAAAGGGGTTTACAGGCATCCTAGACCCCCTAAAGTCCAGAAAATGTTGGTAGGCCAACAACTGTGTCAGAGAGCTCTGAATGTCCCAAAAACGTTTGCAGCCTGAAAAGGGCATTAACCCACATCCTAAACCCCTGAAATTCGCAAAAACATTTTTGGCCCAAAAAATGCAGCCTACACCCCTGAAAGTTCAGAAAATGTTGGCAGCCCCAAAAAGGCCTTAAAATGCATCTTATTCCTGCAAAAATCTTGATAACTTTCGAGGCCCAAAAAAGGGGTTTACATCCTAGACCCCATAAAGTCCAGAAAATGTTGGTGACCTGAAAACAGTGTCAGAGAGCTCTGAATGTCCCAAAAATATTTGCAGCCTGAAAAGGGCATTAATCCGCATCCTGGCCCCCTGAAATTCCCCAAAATACTTTTGGCCCAAAAAATGCACCCTACATCCCTGAAGTTCAGAAAATGTTGGTAGCACAAAACAGGCCTTAAAATACATATTAGCCCTGCAAAAATGTAGAAAACTTTGGTTGCCCAAAAAAGGGGTTTACAGGCATCCTAGACCCCCTAAAGTCCAGAAAATGTTGGCGGCCCAAAAAACGGTGTCAGAGAGCTCTGAATGTCCCAAAAACATTTGCAGTCTGAAAAGGGCATTAACCCGCATGCTAGACCCCTGAACTTCCCCAAAATATTTTGGCCATGAAAAATTCATCCTACACCCCTGAAAATTCAGAAAATGTTGGCAGCACAAAAAAGGCCTTAAAATACATATTAGGCCTGCAAAAATGTAGAAAACTTTGGAGGCCCAAAAAAGGGGTTTACAGGCATCCTAGACCACATAAAGTCCAGAAAATGTTGGTGGCCCAAAAACTGTGTCAGAGAGCTCTGAATGGCCCAAAAACGCTTGCAGCCTGAAAAGGGCATTAACCCGCATCCTAGACCCCTGAAATTCCTAAAAACATTTATGGCCCGAAAAATGCATCCTACACCCCTTAAAGTTCAGAAACTGTTGGCAGCCCAAAAAATGCCTTAAAATTCATCTTATTTCCGCAATAATCTTTAAAACTTTGGAGGCCCAAAAAAGGGGTTTGCAGGCATCCTAGACCCCATAAAGTCCAGAAAATGTTGGTGACCCGAAAACAGTGTCAGAGAGCTCTGAATGTCCCAAAAATATTTGCAGTCTGAAAAGGGCATTAACCCGCATGCTAGACCCCTGAAATTTCCCAAAATATTTTGGCCACGAAAAATTCATCCTACACCCCTGAAAATTCAGAAAATATTGGCAGCACAAAAAAGGCCTTAAAATACATATTAGGCCTTCAAAAATGTAGAAAACTTTGGAGGCCCAAAAAAGGGGTTTACAGGCATCCTAGACCCCCTAAAGTCCAGAAAATGTTGGTAGGCCAAAAACTGTGTCAGAGAGCTCTGAATGTCCCAAAAACGTTTGCAGCCTGAAAAGGGCATTAACCCACATCCTAAACCCCTGAAATTCGCAAAAACATTTTTGGCCCAAAAAATGCATCCTACACCTCTGAAAGTTCAGAAAATGTTGGCAGCCCCAAATAGGCCTTAAAATGCATCTTATTCCTGCAAAAATCTTGATAACTTTCGAGGCCCAAAAAAGGGGTTTACATCCTAGACCCCATAAAGTCCAGAAAATGTTGGTGACCTGAAAACAGTGTCAGAGAGCTCTGGATGTCCCAAAAATATTTGCAGCCTGAAAAGGGCATTAATCCGCATCCTGGCCCCCTGAAATTCCCCAAAATACTTTTGGCCCAAAAAATGCACCCTACATCCCTGAAGTTCAGAAAATGTTGGCAGCACAAAACAGGCCTTAAAATACATATTAGGCCTGCAAAAATGTAGAAAACTTTGGTTGCCCAAAAAAGGGGTTTACAGGCATCCTAGACCCCCTAAAGTCCAGAAAATGTTGGCGGCCCAAAAAACGGTGTCAGAGAGCTCTGAATGTCCCAAAAACATTTGCAGTCTGAAAAGGGCATTAACCCGCATGCTAGACCCCTGAACTTCCCCAAAATATTTTGGCCATGAAAAATTCATCCTACACCCCTGAAAATTCAGAAAATGTTGGCAACACAAAAAAGGCCTTAAAATACATATTAGGCCTCCAAAAATGTAGAAAACTTTGGTTGCCCAAAAAAGGGGTTTACAGGCATCCTAGACCCCCTAAAGTCCAGAAAATGTTGGCGGCCCAAAAAACGGTGTCAGAGAGCTCTGAATGTCCCAAAAACGTTTGCAGCCTGAAAAGGGCATTAACCCACATCCTAAACCCCTGAAATTCCCAAAAACATTTTTGGCCCGAAAAATGCATCCTACACCCCTGAAAGTTCCGAAAATGTTGGCAGCCCCAAAAAAGGCCTTAAAATGCATCTTATTCCTGCAAAAATCTTGATAACTTTGGAGGCCCAAAAAAGGGGCCTTTTTGAAAGTATTCTAAGAACACTGGTAATGTCCGCGGACATTAAAAGTTTCCATAGGCCATAGTTGAAATGTTTTACTCTATGGGTGTGATATGCTGCGGTGGAGATGGAGACGGGTGCAGCATCATCATCGTCATCTAGACCCCATAAAGTCCAGAAAATGTTGGTGACCCGAAAACAGTGTCAGAGAGCTCTGAATGTCCCAAAAATATTTGCAGCCTGAAAAGGTCATTAATCCGCATCCTGGTCCCCTGAAATTCCCCAAAATATTTTTGGCCCGAAAAATGCATCCTACATCCCTGAAGTTCACAAAATGTTGGCAGCACAAAACAGGCCTTAAAATACATATTAGGCCTGCAAAAATGTAGAAAACTTTGAAGGCCCAAAAAAGGGGTTTACAGGCATCCTAGACCCCCTAAAGTCCAGAAAATGTTGGTAGGCCAAAAACTGTGTCAGAGAGCTCTGAATGTCCCAAAAACGTTTGCAGCCTGAAAAGGGCATTAACCCACATCCTAAACCCCTGAAATTTCAAAAAACATTTTTGGCCCGAAAAATGAATCCTACACCCCTTAAAGTTCAGAAAATATTGGCAGCCACAAAAAGGCCTTAAAATGCATCTTATTCCTGCAAAAATCTTGATAACTTTGGAGGCCCAAAAAAGGGGTCTACATCCTAGACCCCATAAAGTCCAGAAAATGTTGGTGACCCGAAAACAGTGTCAGAGAGCTCTGAATGTCCCAAAAATATTTGCATCTGAAAAGGGCATTAATCCGCATCCTGGCCCCCTGAAATTCCCCAAAATACTTTTGGCCCAAAAAATGCATCCTACATCCCTGTAGTTCAGAAAATGTTGGCAGCACAAAACAGGCCTTAAAATACATATTAGGCCTGCAAAAATGTAGAAAACTTTGGAGGCCCAAAAAAGGGGTTTGCAGGCATCCTAGACCCCATAAAGTCCAGAAAATGTTGGTGACCCGAAAACAGTGTCAGAGAGCTCTGAATGTCCCAAAAATATTTGCAGTCTGAAAAGGACATTAACCCGCATGCTAGACCCCTGAAATTTCCCAAAATATTTTGGCCACGAAAAATTCATCCTACACCCCTGAAAATTCAGAAAATATTGGCAGCACAAAAAAGGCCTTAAAATACATATTAGGCCTCCAAAAATGTAGAAAACTTTGGAGGCCCAAAAAAGGGGTTTACAGGCATCCTAGACCCCCTAAAGTCCAGAAAATGTTGGTAGGCCAAAAACTGTGTCAGAGAGCTCTGAATGTCCCAAAAACGTTTGCAGCCTGAAAAGGGCATTAACCCACATCCTAACCCCCTGAAATTCCCAAAAACATTCTTGGCCCGAAAAATGCATCCTACACCCCTGAAAGTTCAGAAAATGTTGGCAGCCCCAAAAAGGCCTTAAAATGCATCTTATTCCTGCAAAAATCTTGATAACTTTCGAGGCCCAAAAAAGGGGTTTACATCCTAGACCCCATAAAGTCCAGAAAATTTTGGTGACCTGAAAACAGTGTCAGAGAGCTCTGAATGTCGCAAAAATATTTGCAGCCTGAAAAGGGCATTAATCCGCATCCTGGCCCCCTGAAATTCCCCAAAATATTTTTGGCCCAAAAAATGCATCCTACATCCCTGAAGTTCACAAAATGTTGGCAGCACAAAACAGGCCTTAAAATACATATTAGGCCTGCAAAAATGTAGAAAACTTTGAAGGCCCAAAAAAGGGGTTTACAGGCATCCTAGACCCCCTAAAGTCCAGAAAATGTTGGCAGCCCAAAAACTGTATCAGAGAGCTCTGAATGTCCCAAAAACATTTGCAGTCTGAAAAGGGCATTAACCCGCATGCTAGACCCCTGAAATTTCCCAAAATATTTTGGCCACGAAAAATTCATCCTACACCCCTGAAAATTCAGAAAATGTTGGCAGCACAAAAAAGGCCTTAAAATACATATTAGGCATCCAAAAATGTAGAAAACTTTGGAGGCCCAAAAAAGGGGTTTACAGGCATCCTAGACCCCCTAAAGTCCAGAAAATGTTGGTGGCCCAAAAACTGTGTCAGAGAGCTCTGAATGGCCCAAAAACGCTTGCAGCCTGAAAAGGGCATTAACCCGCAACCTAAACCCCTGAAATTCCCAAAAACATTTTTGGCCCGAAAAATGCATCCTACACCCCTGAAAGTTCAGAAAATGTTGGCAGCCCCGAAAAGGCCTTAAAATGCATCTTATTCCTGCAAAAATCTTGATAACTTTGGAGGCCCAAAAAAGGGGTTTACATGCTAGACCCCATAAAGTCCAGAAAATGTTGGTGACCCGAAAACAGTGTCAGAGAGCTCTGAATGTCCCAAAAATAGTTGCAGCCTGAAAAGGGCATTAATCCGCATCCTGGCCCCCTGAAATTCCCCAAAATATTTTTGGCCCGAAAAATGCATCCTACATCCCTGAAGTTCAGAAAATGTTGGCAGCACAAAACAGGCCTTAAAATACATATTAGGCCTGCAAAAATGTAGAAAACTTTGGAGGCCCAAAAAAGGGGTTTACAGGCATCCTAGACCCACTAAAGTCCAGAAAATGTTGGCGGCCCAAAAACTGTGTCAGAGAGCTCTGAATGTCCCAAAAACATTTGCAATCTGAAAAGGGCATTAACCCGCATGCTAGACCCCTGAAATTCCCCAAAATATTTTGGCCACGAAAAATTCATCCTACACCCCTGAAAATTCAGAAAATGTTGGCAGCACAAAAAAGGCCTTAAAATACATATTAGGCCTGCAAAAATGTAGAAAACTTTGGAGGCCCAAAAAAAGGGGTTTACAGGCATCCTAGACCACATAAAGTCCAGAAAATGTTGGTGGCCCAAAAACTGTGTCAGAGAGCTCTGAATGGCCCAAAAACGCTTGCAGCCTGAAAAGGGCATTAACCCGCATCCTAGACCCCCGAAATTCCCAAAAACATTCATGGCCCGAAAAATGCATCCTACACCCCTTAAAGTTCAGAAACTGTTGGCAGCCCAAAAAATGCCTTAAAATGCATCTTATTTCTGCAAATATCTTTAAAACTTTGGAGGCCCAAAAAAGGGTTTTGCAGGCATCCTAGACCCCATAAAGTCCAGAAAATGTTGGTGACCCGAAAACAGTGTCAGAGAGCTATGAATGTCCCAAAAATATTTGCAGTCTGAAAAGGGCATTAACCCGCATGCTAGACCCCTGAAATTTCCCAAAATATTTTGGCCACGAAAAATTCATCCTACACCCCTGAAAATTCAGAAAATATTGGCAGCACAAAAAAGGCCTTAAAATACATATTAGGCCTCCAAAAATGTAGAAAACTTTGGAGGCCCAAAAAAGGGGTTTACAGGCATCCTAGACCCCCTAAAGTCCAGAAAATGTTGGTAGGCCAAAAACTGTGTCAGAGAGCTCTGAATGTCCCAAAAACGTTTGCAGCCTGAAAAGGGCATTAACCCACATCCTAACCCCCTGAAATTCCCAAAAACATTCTTGGCCCGAAAAATGCATCCTACACCCCTGAAAGTTCAGAAAATGTTGGCAGCCCCAAAAAGGCCTTAAAATGCATCTTATTCCTGCAAAAATCTTGATAACTTTGGAGGCCCAAAAAAGGGGTTTACATGCTAGACCCCATAAAGTCCAGAAAATGTTGGTGACCCGAAAACAGTGTCAGAGAGCTCTGAATGTCCCAAAAATAGTTGCAGCCTGAAAAGGGCATTAATCCGCATCCTGGCCCCCTGAAATTCCCCAAAATATTTTTGGCCCGAAAAATGCATCCTACATCCCTGAAGTTCAGAAAATGTTGGCAGCACAAAACAGGCCTTAAAATACATATTAGGCCTGCAAAAATGTAGAAAACTTTGGAGGCCCAAAAAAGGGGTTTACAGGCATCCTAGACCCACTAAAGTCCAGAAAATGTTGGCGGCCCAAAAACTGTGTCAGAGAGCTCTGAATGTCCCAAAAACATTTGCAATCTGAAAAGGGCATTAACCCGCATGCTAGACCCCTGAAATTCCCCAAAATATTTTGGCCACGAAAAATTCATCCTACACCCCTGAAAATTCAGAAAATGTTGGCAGCACAAAAAAGGCCTTAAAATACATATTAGGCCTGCAAAAATGTAGAAAACTTTGGAGGCCCAAAAAAAGGGGTTTACAGGCATCCTAGACCACATAAAGTCCAGAAAATGTTGGTGGCCCAAAAACTGTGTCAGAGAGCTCTGAATGGCCCAAAAACGCTTGCAGCCTGAAAAGGGCATTAACCCGCATCCTAGACCCCCGAAATTCCTAAAAACATTCATGGCCCGAAAAATGCATCCTACACCCCTTAAAGTTCAGAAACTGTTGGCAGCCCAAAAAATGCCTTAAAATGCATCTTATTTCTGCAAATATCTTTAAAACTTTGGAGGCCCAAAAAAGGGTTTCGCAGGCATCCTAGACCCCATAAAGTCCAGAAAATGTTGGTGACCCGAAAACAGTGTCAGAGAGCTATGAATGTCCCAAAAATATTTGCAGTCTGAAAAGGGCATTAACCCGCATGCTAGACCCCTGAAATTTCCCAAAATATTTTGGCCACGAAAAATTCATCCTACACCCCTGAAAATTCAGAAAATATTGGCAGCACAAAAAAGGCCTTAAAATACATATTAGGCCTCCAAAAATGTAGAAAACTTTGGAGGCCCAAAAAAGGGGTTTACAGGCATCCTAGACCCCCTAAAGTCCAGAAAATGTTGGTAGGCCAAAAACTGTGTCAGAGAGCTCTGAATGTCCCAAAAACGTTTGCAGCCTGAAAAGGGCATTAACCCACATCCTAAACCTCTGAAATTCCCAAAAACATTTTTGGCCCGAAAAATGCATCCTACACCCCTGAAAGTTCCGAAAATGTTGGCAGCCCCAAAAAGGCCTTAAAATGCATCTTATTCCTGTAAAAATCTTGATAACTTTGGAGGCCCAAAAAAGAGGCCTTTTTGAAAGTATTCTAAGAACACTGGTAATGTCCGCGGACATTAAAAGTTTCCATAGGCCATAGTTGAAATGTTTTACTCTATGGGTGTGATATGCTGCGGTGGAGATGGAGACGGGTGCAGCATCATCATCGTCATCTAGACCCCATAAAGTCCAGAAAATGTTGGTGACCCGAAAACAGTGTCAGAGAGCTCTGAATGTCCCAACAATAGTTGCAGCCTGAAAAGGGCATTAATCCGCATCCTGGCCCCCTGAAATTCCCCAAAATATTTTTTGCCCGAAAAATGCATCCTACATCCCTGAAGTTCAGAAAATTTTGGCAGCACAAAACAGGCCTTAAAATACATATTAGGCCTGCAAAAACGTAGAAAACTTTGGAGGCCCAAAAAAGGGGTTTACAGGCATCCTAGACCCACTAAAGTCCAGAAAATGTTGGCGGCCCAAAAACTGTGTCAGAGAGCTCTGAATGTCCCAAAAACATTTGCAATCTGAAAAGGGCATTAACCCGCATGCTAGACCCCTGAAATTCCCCAAAATATTTTGGCCACAAAAAATTCATCCTACACCCCTGAAAATTCAGAAAATGTTGGCAGCACAAAAAAGGCCTTAAAATACATATTAGGCCTCTAAAAATGTAGAAAACTTTGGAGGCCCAAAAAAGGGGTTTACAGGCATCCTAGACCCCCTAAAGTCCAGAAAATGTTGGTAGGCCAACAACTGTGTCAGAGAGCTCTGAATGTCCCAAAAACGTTTGCAGCCTGAAAAGGGCATTAACCCACATCCTAAACCACTGAAATTCCCAAAAACATTTTTGGCCCGAAAAATGCATCCTACACCCCTGAAAGTTCCGAAAATGTTGGCAGCCCCAAAAAGGCCTTAAAATGCATCTTATTCCTGCAAAAATCTTGATAACTTTGGAGGCCCAAAAAAGGGGCATTTTTGAAAGTATTCTAAGAACACTGGTAATGTCCGCGGACATTAAAAGTTTCCATAGGCCATAGTTGAAATGTTTTACTCTATGGGTGTGATATGCTGCGGTGGAGATGGAGACGGGTGCAGCATCATCATCGTCATCTAGACCCCATAAAGTCCAGAAAATGTTGGTGACCCGAAAACAGTGTCAGAGAGCTCTGAATGTCCCAAAAATATTTGCAGCCTGAAAAGGGCATTAATCCGCATCCTGGTCCCCTGAAATTCCCCAAAATATTTTTGGCCCAAAAAATGCATCCTACATCCCTGAAGTTCACAAAATGTTGGCAGCACAAAACAGGCCTTAAAATACATATTAGGCCTGCAAAAATGTAGAAAACTTTGAAGGCCCAAAAAAGGGGTTTACAGGCATCCTAGACCCCCTAAAGTCCAGAAAATGTTGGTAGGCCAAAAACTGTGTCAGAGAGCTCTGAATGTCCCAAAAACGTTTGCAGCCTGAAAAGGGCATTAACCCACATCCTAAACCCCTGAAATTCCCAAAAACATTTTTGGCCCGAAAAATGAATCCTACACCCCTTAAAGTTCAGAAAATATTGGCAGCCACAAAAAGGCCTTAAAATGCATCTTATTCCTGCAAAAATCTTGATAACTTTGGAGGCCCAAAAAAGGGGTTTACATCCTAGACCCCATAAAGTCCAGAAAATGTTGGTGACCCGAAAACAGTGTCAGAGAGCTCTGAATGTCCCAAAAATATTTGCATCTGAAAAGGGCATTAATCCGCATCCTGGCCCCCTGAAATTCCCCAAAATACTTTTGGCCCAAAAAATGCATCCTACATCCATGTAGTTCAGAAAATGTTGGCAGCACAAAACAGGCCTTAAAATACATATTAGGCCTGCAAAAATGTAGAAAACTTTGGAGGCCCAAAAAAGGGGTTTACAGGCATCCTAGACCCACTAAAGTCCAGAAAATGTTGGCGGCCCAAAAACTGTCAGAGAGCTCTGAATATCCCAAAAACATTTGCAATCTGAAAAGGACATTAACCCGCATGCTAGACCCCTGAAATTCCCCAAAATATTTTGGCCACGAAAAATTCATCCTACACCCCTGAAAATTCAGAAAATGTTGGCAGCACAAAAAAGGCCTTAAAATACATATTAGGCCTGCAAAAATGTAGAAAACTTTGGAGGCCCAAAAAAGGGGTTTACAGGCATCCTAGACCACATAAAGTCCAGAAAATGTTGGTGGCCCAAAAACTGTGTCAGAGAGCTCTGAATGGCCCAAAAACGCTTGCAGCCTGAAAAGGGCATTAACCCGCATCCTAGACCCCTGAAATTCCTAAAAACATTCATGGCCCGAAAAATGCATCCTACACCCCTTAAAGTTCAGAAACTGTTGGCAGCCCAAAAAATGCCTTAAAATGCATCTTATTTCTGCAATAATCTTTAAAACTTTGGAGGCCCAAAAAAGGGATTTGCAGGCATCCTAGACCCCATAAAGTCCAGAAAATGTTGGTAGGCCAAAAACTGTGTCAGAGAGCTCTGAATGTCCCAAAAACGTTTGCAGCCTGAAAAGGGCATTAACCCACATCCTAACCCCCTGAAATTCCCAAAAACATTCTTGGCCCGAAAAATGCATCCTACACCCCTGAAAGTTCAGAAAATGTTGGCAGCCCCAAAAAGGCCTTAAAATGCATCTTATTCCTGCAAAAATCTTGATAACTTTCGAGGCCCAAAAAAGGGGTTTACATCCTAGACCCCATAAAGTCCAGAAAATGTTGGTGACCTGAAAACAGTGTCAGAGAGCTCTGAATGTCGCAAAAATATTTGCAGCCTGAAAAGGGCATTAATCCGCATCCTGGCCCCCTGAAATTCCCCAAAATATTTTTGGCCCAAAAAATGCATCCTACATCCCTGAAGTTCAGAAAATGTTGGCAGCACAAAACAGGCCTTAAAATACATATTAGGCCTGCAAAAATGTAGAAAATTTTGGTTGCCCAAAAAAGGGGTTTACAGGCATCCTAGACCCCCTAAAGTCCAGAAAATGTTGGCGGCCCAAAAAACGGTGTCAGAGAGCTCTGAATGTCCCAAAAACGTTTGCAGCCTGAAAAGGGCATTAACCCACATCCTAAACCCCTGAAATTCCCAAAAACATTTTTGGCCCGAAAAATGAATCCTACACCCCTTAAAGTTCAGAAAATATTGGCAGCCGCAAAAAGGCCTTAAAATGCATCTTATTCCTCCAAAAATCTTGATAACTTTGGAGGCCCAAAAAAGGGGTTTACATCCTAGACCCCATAAAGTCCAGAAAATGTTGGTGACCCGGAAACAGTGTCAGAGAGCTCTGAATGTCCCAAAAATATTTGCAGCCTGAAAAGGGCATTAATCCGCATCCTGGCCCCCTGAAATTCCCCAAAATATTTTTGGCCCGAAAAATGCATCCTACATCCCTGAAGTTCAGAAAATGTTGGCAGCACAAAACAGGCCTTAAAATACACATTAGGCCTGCAAAAATATAGAAAACTTTTGAGGCCCAAAAAAGGGGTTTACAGGCATCCTAGACCCCCTAAAGTCCAGAAAATGTTGGCGGCCCAAAAACTGTGTCAGAGAGTTCTGAATGTCCCAAAAACATTTGCAGTCTGAAAAGGGCATTAACCCGCATGCTAGACCCCTGAAATTTCCCAAAATATTTTGCCCACAAAAAATTCATCCTACACCCCTGAAAATTCAGAAAATGTTGGCAGCACAAAAAAGGCCTTAAAATACATATTAGGCCTCTAAAAATGTAGAAAACTTTGGAGGCCCAAAAAAGGGGTTTACAGGCATCCTAGACCCCCTAAAGTCCAGAAAATGTTGGTAGGCCAAAAACTGTGTCAGAGAGCTCTGAATGTCCCAAAAACGTTTGCCGCCTGAAAAGGGCATTAACCCACATCCTAACCCCCTGAAATTCCCAAAAACATTCTTGGCCCGAAAAATGCATCCTACACCCCTGAAAGTTCAGAAAATGTTGGCAGCCCCAAAAAGGCCTTAAAATGCATCTTATTCCTGCAAAAATCTTGATAACTTTCGAGGCCCAAAAAAGGGGTTTACATCCTAGACCCCATAAAGTCCAGAAAATGTTGGTGACCTGAAAACAGTGTCAGAGAGCTCTGAATGTCGCAAAAATATTTGCAGCCTGAAAAGGGCATTAATCCGCATCCTGGCCCCCTGAAATTCCCCAAAATAGTTTTGGCCCAAAAAATGCATCCTACATCCCTGAAGTTCAGAAAATGTTGGCAGCACAAAACAGGCCTTAAAATACATTTTAGGCCTGCAAAAATGTAGAAAATTTTGGTTGCCCAAAAAAGGGGTTTACAGGCATCCTAGACCCCCTAAAGTCCAGAAAATGTTGGCGGCCCAAAAAACGGTGTCAGAGAGCTCTGAATGTCCCAAAAACGTTTGCAGCCTGAAAAGGGCATTAACCCACATCCTAAACCCCTGAAATTCCCAAAAACATTTTTGGCCCGAAAAATGAATCCTACACCCCTTAAAGTTCAGAAAATATTGGCAGCCGCAAAAAGGCCTTAAAATGCATCTTATTCCTCCAAAAATCTTGATAACTTTGGAGGCCCAAAAAAGGGGTTTACATCCTAGACCCCATAAAGTCCAGAAAATGTTGGTGACCCGGAAACAGTGTCAGAGAGCTCTGAATGTCCCAAAAATATTTGCAGCCTGAAAAGGGCATTAATCCGCATCCTGGCCCCCTGAAATTCCCCAAAATATTTTTGGCCCGAAAAATGCATCCTACATCCCTGAAGTTCAGAAAATGTTGGCAGCACAAAACAGGCCTTAAAATACACATTAGGCCTGCAAAAATATAGAAAACTTTGGAGGCCCAAAAAAGGGGTTTACAGGCATCCTAGACCCCCTAAAGTCCAGAAAATGTTGGTGGCCCAAAAACTGTGTCAGAGAGTTCTGAATGTCCCAAAAACATTTGCAGTCTGAAAAGGGCATTAACCCGCATGCTAGACCCCTGAAATTTCCCAAAATATTTTGCCCACAAAAAATTCATCCTACACCCCTGAAAATTCAGAAAATGTTGGCAGCACAAAAAAGGCCTTAAAATACATATTAGGCCTCTAAAAATGTAGAAAACTTTGGAGGCCCAAAAAAGGGGTTTACAGACATCCTAGACCCCCTAAAGTCCAGAAAATGTTGGTAGGCCAACAACTGTGTCAGAGAGCTCTGAATGTCCCAAAAACGTTTACAGCCTGAAAAGGGCATTAACCCACATCCTAAACCCCTGAAATTCCCAAAAACATTTTTGGCCCGAAAAATGCATCCTACACCCCTGAAAGTTCCGAAAATGTTGGCAGCCCCAAAAAGGCCTTAAAATGCATCTTATTCCTGTAAAAATCTTGATAACTTTGGAGGCCCAAAAAAGAGGCCTTTTTGAAAGTATTCTAAGAACACTGGTAATGTCCGCGGACATTAAAAGTTTCCATAGGCCATAGTTGAAATGTTTTACTCTATGGGTGTGATATGCTGCGGTGGAGATGGAGACGGGTGCAGCATCATCATCGTCATCTAGACCCCATAAAGTCCAGAAAATGTTGGTGACCCGAAAACAGTGTCAGAGAGCTCTGAATGTCCCAAAAATAGTTGCAGCCTGAAAAGGGCATTAATCCGCATCCTGGCCCCCTGAAATTCCCCAAAATATTTTTTGCCCGAAAAATGCATCCTACATCCCTGAAGTTCAGAAAATTTTGGCAGCACAAAACAGGCCTTAAAATACATATTAGGCCTGCAAAAATGTAGAAAACTTTGGAGGCCCAAAAAAGGGGTTTACAGGCATCCTAGACCCACTAAAGTCCAGAAAATGTTGGCGGCCCAAAAACTGTGTCAGAGAGCTCTGAATGTCCCAAAAACATTTGCAATCTGAAAAGGGCATTAACCCGCATGCTAGACCCCTGAAATTCCCCAAAATATTTTGGCCACGAAAAATTCATCCTACACCCCTGAAAATTCAGAAAATGTTGGCAGCACAAAAAAGGCCTTAAAATACATATTAGGCCTGCAAAAATGTAGAAAACTTTGGAGGCCCAAAAAAGGGGTTTACAGGCATCCTAGACCACATAAAGTCCAGAAAATGTTGGTGGCCCAAAAACTGTGTCAGAGAGCTCTGAATGGCCCAAAAACGCTTGCAGCCTGAAAAGGGCATTAACCCGCATCCTAGACCCCTGAAATTCCTAAAAACATTCATGGCCCGAAAAATGCATCCTACACCCCTTAAAGTTCAGAAACTGTTGGCAGCCCAAAAAATGCCTTAAAATGCATCTTATTTCTGCAATAATCTTTAAAACTTTGGAGGCCCAAAAAAGGGGTTTGCAGGCATCCTAGACCCCATAAAGTCCAGAAAATGTTGGTGACCCGAAAACAGTGTCAGAGAGCTCTGAATGTCCCAAAAATATTTGCAGTCTGAAAAGGACATTAACCCGCATGCTAGACCCCTGAAATTTCCCAAAATATTTTGGCCACGAAAAATTCATCCTACACCCCTGAAAATTCAGAAAATATTGGCAGCACAAAAAAGGCCTTAAAATACATATTAGGCCTCCAAAAATGTAGAAAACTTTGGAGGCCCAAAAAAGGGGTTTACAGGCATCCTAGACCCCCTAAAGTCCAGAAAATGTTGGTAGGCCAAAAACTGTGTCAGAGAGCTCTGAATGTCCCAAAAACGTTTGCAGCCTGAAAAGGGCATTAACCCACATCCTAACCCCCTGAAATTCCCAAAAACATTCTTGGCCCGAAAAATGCATCCTACACCCCTGAAAGTTCAGAAAATGTTGGCAGCCCCAAAAAGGCCTTAAAATGCATCTTATTCCTGCAAAAATCTTGATAACTTTCGAGGCCCAAAAAAGGGGTTTACATCCTAGACCCCATAAAGTCCAGAAAATGTTGGTGACCTGAAAACAGTGTCAGAGAGCTCTGAATGTCCCAAAAATATTTTCAGCCTGAAAAGGGCATTAATCCGCATCATGGCCCCCTGAAATTCCCCAAAATATTTTTGGCCCAAAAAATGCATCCTACATCCCTATAGTTCAGAAAATGTTGGCAGCACAAAACAGGCCTTAAAATACATATTAGGCCTGCAAAAATGTAGAAAACTTTGGTTGCCCAAAAAAGGGGTTTACAGGCATCCTAGACCCCCTAAAGTCCAGAAAATGTTGGCGGCCCAAAAAACGGTGTCAGAGAGCTCTGAATGTCCCAAAAACGTTTGCAGCCTGAAAAGGGCATTAACCCACATCCTAAACCCCTGAAATTCCCAAAAACATTTTTGGCCCGAAAAATGAATCCTACACCCCTTAAAGTTCAGAAAATATTGGCAGCCGCAAAAAGGCCTTAAAATGCATCTTATTCCTCCAAAAATCTTGATAACTTTGGAGGCCCAAAAAAGGGGTTTACATCCTAGACCCCATAAAGTCCAGAAAATGTTGGTGACCCGAAAACAGTGTCAGAGAGCTCTGAATGTCCCAAAAATATTTGCAGCCTGAAAAGGGCATTAATCCGCATCCTGGCCCCCTGAAATTCCCCAAAATATTTTTGGCCCGAAAAATGCATCCTACATCCCTGAAGTTCAGAAAATGTTGGCAGCACAAAACAGGCCTTAAAATACACATTAGGCCTGCAAAAATGTAGAAAACTTTGGAGGCCCAAAAAAGGGGTTTACAGGCATCCTAGACCCCCTAAAGTCCAGAAAATGTTGGCGGGCCAAAAACTGTGTCAGAGAGTTCTGAATGTCCCAAAAACATTTGCAGTCTGAAAAGGGCATTAACCCGCATGCTAGACCCCTGAAATTTCCCAAAATAATTTGGCCACAAAAAATTCATCCTACTCCCCTGAAAATTCAGAAAATGTTGGCAGCACAAAAAAGGCCTTAAAATACATATTAGGCCTCTAAAAATGTAGAAAACTTTGGAGGCCCAAAAAAGGGGTTTACAGGCATCCTAGACCCCCTAAAGTCCAGAAAATGTTGGTAGGCCAACAACTGTGTCAGAGATCTCTGAATGTCCCAAACACGTTTGCAGCCTGAAAAGGGCATTAACCCACATCCTAAACCCCTGAAATTCCCAAAAACATTTTTGGCCCGAAAAATGCATCCTACACCCCTGAAAGTTCCGAAAATGTTGGCAGCCCCAAAAAGGCCTTAAAATGCATCTTATTCCTGCAAAAATCTTGATAACTTTGGAGGCCCAAAAAAGGGGCCTTTTTGAAAGTATTCTAAGAACACTGGTAAATGTCCGCGGACATTAAAAGTTTCCATAGGCCATAGTTGAAATGTTTTACTCTATGGGTGTGATATGCTGCGGTGGAGATGGAGACGGGTGCAGCATCATCATCGTCATCTAGACCCCATAAAGTCCAGAAAATGTTGGTGACCCGAAAACAGTGTCAGAGAGCTCTGAATGTCCCAAAAATATTTGCAGCCTGAAAAGGGCATTAATCCGCATCCTGGTCCCCTGAAATTCCCCAAAATATTGTTGGCCCGAAAAATGCATCCTACATCCCTGAAGTTCACAAAATGTTGGCAGCACAAAACAGGCCTTAAAATACATATTAGGCCTGCAAAAATGTAGAAAACTTTGAAGGCCCAAAAAAGGGGTTTACAGGCATCCTAGACCCCCTAAAGTCCAGAAAATGTTGGCAGCCCAAAAACTGTATCAGAGAGCTCTGAATGTCCCAAAAACATTTGCAGTCTGAAAAGGGCATTAACCTGCATGCTAGACCCCTGAAATTTCCCAAAATATTTTGGCCACGAAAAATTCATCCTACACCTCTGAAAATTCAGAAAATGTTGGCAACACAAAAAAAGGCCTTAAAATACATATTAGGCCTCCAAAAATGTAGAAAACTCTGGAGGCCCAAAAAAGGGGTTTACAGGCATCCTAGACCCCCTAAAGTCCAGAAAATGTTGGTAGGCCAAAAACTGTGTCAGAGAGCTCTGAATGTCCCAAAAACGTTTGCAGCCTGAAAAGGGCATTAACCCACATCCTAAACCCCTGAAATTCCCAAAAACATTTTTGGCCCGAAAAATGAATCCTACACCCCTTAAAGTTCAGAAAATATTGGCAGCCGCAAAAAGGCCTTAAAATGCATCTTATTCCTGCAAAAATCTTGATAACTTTGGAGGCCCAAAAAAGGGTTTTACATCCTAGACCCCATAAAGTCCAGAAAATGTTGGTGACCCGAAAACAGTGTCAGAGAGCTCTGAATGTCCCAAAAATATTTGCATCTGAAAAGGGCATTAATCCGCATCCTGGCCCCCTGAAATTCCCCAAAATATTTTTGGCCCGAAAAATGCATCCTACATCCCTGAAGTTCAGAAAATGTTGGCAGCACAAAACAGGCCTTAAAATACATATTAGGCCTGCAAAAATGCAGAAAACTTTGGAGGCCCAAAAAAGGGGTTTACAGGCATCCTAGACCCACTAAAGTCCAGAAAATGTTGGCGGCCCAAAAACTGTGTCAGAGAGCTCTGAATGTCCCAAACACATTTGCAATCTGAAAAGGGCATTAACTCGCATGCTAGACCCCTGAAATTCCCCAAAATATTTTGGCCACGAAAAATTCATCCTACACCCCTGAAAATTCAGAAAATGTTGGCAGCACAAAAAAGGCCTTAAAATACATATTAGGCCTGCAAAAATGTAGAAAACTTTGGAGGCCCAAAAAAAGGGGTTTACAGGCATCCTAGACCACATAAAGTCCAGAAAATGTTGGTGGCCCAAAAACTGTGTCAGAGAGCTCTGAATGGCCCAAAAACGCTTGCAGCCTGAAAAAGGCATTAACCCGCATCCTAGACCCCTGAAATTCCTAAAAACATCCATGGCCCAAAAAATGCATCCTACACCCCTTAACGTTCAGAAACTGTTGGCAGCCCAAAAAATGCCGTAAAATGCATCTTATTTCTGCAAATATCTTTACAACTTTGGAGGCCCAAAAAAGGGTTTTGCAGGCATCCTAGACCCCATAAAGTCCAGAAAATGTTGGTGACCCGAAAACAGTGTCAGAGAGCTCTGAATGTCCCAAAAATATTTGCAGTCTGAAAAGGGCATTAACCCGCATGCTAGACCCCTGAAATTTCCCAAAATATTTTGGCCACGAAAAATTCATCCTACACCCCTGAAAATTCAGAAAATATTGGCAGCACAAAAAGGCCTTAAAATACATATTAGGCCTCCAAAAATGTAGAAAACTTTGGAGGCCCAAAAAAGGGGTTTACAGGCATCCTAGACCCCCTAAAGTCCAGAAAATGTTGGTAGGCCAAAAACTGTGTCAGAGAGCTCTGAATGTCCCAAAAACGTTTGCAGCCTGAAAAGGGCATTAACCCACATCCTAAACCCCTGAAATTCCCAAAAACATTTTTGGCCCGAAAAATGAATCCTACACCCCTTA
Organism: Ambystoma mexicanum; assembly: GCF_040938575.1. Lineage (NCBI taxonomy): Eukaryota > Metazoa > Chordata > Amphibia > Caudata > Ambystomatidae > Ambystoma > Ambystoma mexicanum. The sequence continues at coordinate 1,301,269,858 of NC_090935.1, read as the reverse complement.
AAGTTCAGAAAATATTGGCAGCCACAAAAAGGCCTTAAAATGCATCTCATTCCTGCAAAAATCTTGATAACTTTGGAGGCCCAAAAAAGGGGTTTACATCCTAGACCCCATAAAGTCCAGAAAATGTTGGTGACCCGAAAACAGTGTCACAGAGCTCTGAATGTCCCAAAAATATTTGCATCTGAAAAGGGCATTAATCCGCATCCTGGCCCCCTGAAATTCCCCAAAATATTTTTGGCCCGAAAAATGCATCCTACATCCCTGAAGTTCAGAAAATGTTGACAGCACAAAACAGGCCTTAAAATACATATTAGGCCTGCAAAAATGTAGAAAACTTTGGAGGCCCAAAAAAGGGGTTTACAGGTATCCTAGACCCCCTAAAGTCCAGAAAATGTTGGCGGCCCAAAAAACGGTGTCAGAGAGCTCTGAATGTCCCAAAAACATTTGCAGTCTGAAAAGGGCATTAACCCGCATGCTAGACCCCTGAACTTCCCCAAAATATTTTGGCCATGAAAAATTCATCCTACACCCCTGAAAATTCAGAAAATGTTGGCAACACAAAAAAAGGCCTTAAAATACATATTAGGCCACCAAAAATGTAGAAAACTCTGGAGGCCCAAAAAAGGGGTTTACAGGCATCCTAGACCCCCTAAAGTCCAGAAAATGTTGGTAGGCCAAAAACTGTGTCAGAGAGCTCTGAATGTCCCAAAAACGTTTGCAGCCTGAAAAGGGCATTAACCCACATCCTAAACCCCTGAAATTCCCAAAAACATTTTTAGCCCGAAAAATGAATCCTACACCCCTTAAAGTTCAGAAAATATTGGCAGCCGCAAAAAGGCCTTAAAATGCATCATATTCCTGCAAAAATCTTGATAACTTTGGAGGCCCAAAAAAGGGGTTTACATCCTAGACCCCATAAAGTCCAGAAAATGTTGGTGACCCGAAAACAGTGTCAGAGAGCTCTGAATGTCCCAAAAATATTTGCATCTGAAAAGGGCATTAATCCGCATCCTGGCCCCCTGAAATTCCCCAAAATATTTTTGGCCCGAAAAATGCATCCTACATCCCTGAAGTTCAGAAAATGTTGGCAGCACAAAACAGGCCTTAAAATACATATTAGGCCTGCAAAAATGTAGAAAACTTTGGAGGCCCAAAAAAGGGGTTTACAGGCATCCTAGACCCACTAAAGTCCAGAAAATGTTGGCGGCCCAAAAACTGTGTCAGAGAGCTCTGAATGTCCCAAACACATTTGCAGTCTGAAAAGGGCATTAACTCGCATGCTAGACCCCTGAAATTCCCCAAAATATTTTGGCCACGAAAAATTCATCCTACACCCCTGAAAATTCAGAAAATGTTGCCAGCACAAAAAAGGCCTTAAAATACATATTAGGCCTCTAAAAATGTAGAAAACTTTGGAGGCCCAAAAAAGGGGTTTACAGGCATCCTAGACCCCCTAAAGTCCAGAAAATGTTGGTAGGCCAACAACTGTGTCAGAGAGCTCTGAATGTCCCAAAAACGTTTGCAGCCTGAAAAGGGCATTAACCCACATCCTAAACCCCTGAAATTCCCAAAAACATTTTTGGCCCGAAAAATGCATCCTACACCCCTGAAAGTTCCGAAAATGTTGGCAGCCCCAAAAAGGCCTTAAAATGCATCTTATTCCTGCAAAAATCTTGATAACTTTGGAGGCCCAAAAAAGAGGCCTTTTTGAAAGTATTCTAAGAACACTGGTAATGTCCGCGGACATTAAAAGTTTCCATAGGCCATAGTTGAAATGTTTTACTCTATGGGTGTGATATGCTGCGGTGGAGATGGAGACGGGTGCAGCATCATCATCGTCATCTAGACCCCATAAAGTCCAGAAAATGTTGGTGACCCGAAAACAGTGTCAGAGAGCTCTGAATGTCCCAAAAATAGTTGCAGCCTGAAAAGGGCATTAATCCGCATCCTGGCCCCCTGAAATTCCCCAAAATATTTTTTGCCCGAAAAATGGATCCTACATCCCTGAAGTTCAGAAAATGTTGGCAGCACAAAACAGGCCTTAAAATACATATTAGGCCTGCAAAAATGTAGAAAACTTTGGAGGCCCAAAAAAGGGGTTTACAGGCATCCTAGACCCACTAAAGTCCAGAAAATGTTGGCTGCCCAAAAACTGTGTCAGAGAGCTCTGAATGTCCCAAAAACATTTGCAATCTGAAAAGGGCATTAACCCGCATGCTAGACCCCTGAAATTCCCCAAAATATTTTGGCCACGAAAAATTCATCCTACACCCTTGAAAATTCAGAAAATGTTGGCAGCACAAAAAAGGCCTTAAAATACATATTAGGCCTGCAAAAATGTAGAAAGCTTTGGAGGCCCAAAAAAGGGGTTTACAGGCATCCTAGACCACATAAAGTCCAGAAAATGCTGGTGGCCCAAAAACTGTGTCAGAGAGCTCTGAATGGCCCAAAAACGCTTGCAGCCTGAAAAGGGCATTAACCCGCATCCTAGACCCCTGAAATTCCTAAAAACATTCATGGCCCGAAAAATTCATCCTACACCCCTTAAAGTTCAGAAACTGTTGGCAGCCCAAATATGCCTTAAAATGCATCTTATTTCTGCAATAATCTTTAAAACTTTGGAGGCCCAAAAAAGGGTTTTGCAAGCATCCTAGACCCCATAAAGTCCAGAAAATGTTGGTGACCCGAAAACAGTGTCAGAGAGCTCTGAATGTCCCAAAAATATGTGCAGTCTGAAAAGGACATTAACCCGCATGCTAGACCCCTGAAATTTCCCAAAATATTTTGGCCACGAAAAATTCATCCTACACCCCTGAAAATTCAGAAAATATTGGCAGCACAAAAAAGGCCTTAAAATACATATTATGCCTCCAAAAATGTAGAAAACTTTGGAGGCCCAAAAAAGGGGTTTACAGGCATCCTAGACCCCCTAAAGTCCAGAAAATGTTGGTAGGCCAAAAACTGTGTCAGAGAGCTCTGAATGTCCCAAAAACGTTTGCAGCCTGAAAAGGGCATTAACCCACATCCTAACCCCCTGAAATTCCCAAAAACATTCTTGGCCCGAAAAATGCATCCTACACCCCTGAAAGTTCAGAAAATGTTGGCAGCCCCAAAAAGGCCTTAAAATGACTCTTATTCCTGCAAAAATCTTGATAACTTTCGAGGCCCAAAAAAGGGGTTTACATCCTAGACCCCATAAAGTCCAGAAAATGTTGGTGACCTGAAAACAGTGTCAGAGAGCTCTGAATGTCCCAAAAATATTTTCAGCCTGAAAAGGGCATTAATCCGCATCCTGGCCCTCTGAAATTCCCCAAAATATTTTTGGCCCAAAAAATGCATCCTACATCCCTATAGTTCAGAAAATGTTGGCAGCACAAAACAGGCCTTAAAATACATATTAGGCCTGCAAAAATGTAGAAAACTTTGGTTGCCCAAAAAAGGGGTTTACAGGCATCCTAGACCCCCTAAAGTCCAGAAAATGTTGGCGGCCCAAAAAACGGTGTCAGAGAGCTCTGAATGTCCCAAAAACGTTTGCAGCCTGAAAAGGGCATTAACCCACATCCTAAACCCCTGAAATTCACAAATTCCCAAAAACATGTTTGGCCCGAAAAATGAATCCTACACCCCTTAAAGTTCAGAAAATATTGGCAGCCGCAAAAAGGCCTTAAAATGCATCTTATTCCTCCAAAAATCTTGATAACTTTGGAGGCCCAAAAAAGGGGTTTACATCCTAGACCCCATAAAGTCCAGAAAATGTTGGTGACCCGAAAACAGTGTCAGAGAGCTCTGAATGTCCCAAAAATATTTGCAGCCTGAAAAGGGCATTAATCTGCATCCTGGCCCCCTGAAATTCCCCAAAATATTTTTGGCCCGAAAAATGCATCCTACATCCCTGAAGTTCAGAAAATGTTGGCAGCACAAAACAGGCCTTAAAATACACATTAGGCCTGCAAAAATGTAGAAAACTTTGGAGGCCCAAAAAAGGGGTTTACAGGCATCCTAGACCCCCTAAAGTCCAGAAAATGTTGGCGGCCCAAAAACTGTGTCAGAGAGCTCTGAATGGCCCAAAAACGCTTGCAGCCTGAAAAGGGCATTAACCCGCATCCTAGACCCCTGAAATTCCTAAAAACATTCATGGCCCGAAAAATTCATCCTACACCCCTTAAAGTTCAGAAACTGTTGGCAGCCCAAAGAATGCCTTAAAATGCATCTTATTTCTGCAATAATCTTTAAAACTTTGGAGGCCCAAAAAAGGGTTTTGCAAGCATCCTAGACCCCATAAAGTCCAGAAAATGTTGGTGACCCGAAAACAGTGTCAGAGAGCTCTGAATGTCCCAAAAATATGTGCAGTCTGAAAAGGACATTAACCCGCATGCTAGACCCCTGAAATTTCCCAAAATATTTTGGCCACGAAAAATTCATCCTACACCCCTGAAAATTCAGAAAATATTGGCAGCACAAAAAAGGCCTTAAAATACATATTATGCCTCCAAAAATGTAGAAAACTTTGGAGGCCCAAAAAAGGGGTTTACAGGCATCCTAGACCCCCTAAAGTCCAGAAAATGTTGGTAGGCCAAAAACTGTGTCAGAGAGCTCTGAATGTCCCAAAAACGTTTGCAGCCTGAAAAGGGCATTAACCCACATCCTAACCCCCTGAAATTCCCAAAAACATTCTTGGCCCGAAAAATGCATCCTACACCCCTGAAAGTTCAGAAAATGTTGGCAGCCCCAAAAAGGCCTTAAAATGACTCTTATTCCTGCAAAAATCTTGATAACTTTCGAGGCCCAAAAAAGGGGTTTACATCCTAGACCCCATAAAGTCCAGAAAATGTTGGTGACCTGAAAACAGTGTCAGAGAGCTCTGAATGTCCCAAAAATATTTTCAGCCTGAAAAGGGCATTAATCCGCATCCTGGCCCCCTGAAATTCCCCAAAATATTTTTGGCCCAAAAAATGCATCCTACATCCCTATAGTTCAGAAAATGTTGGCAGCACAAAACAGGCCTTAAAATACATATTAGGCCTGCAAAAATGTAGAAAACTTTGGTTGCCCAAAAAAGGGGTTTACAGGCATCCTAGACCCCCTAAAGTCCAGAAAATGTTGACGGCCCAAAAAACGGTGTCAGAGAGCTCTGAATGTCCCAAAAACGTTTGCAGCCTGAAAAGGGCATTAACCCACATCCTAAACCCCTGAAATTCACAAATTCCCAAAAACATTTTTGGCCCGAAAAATGAATCCTACACCCCTTAAAGTTCAGAAAATATTGGCAGCCGCAAAAAGGCCTTAAAATGCATCTTATTCCTCCAAAAATCTTGATAACTTTGGAGGCCCAAAAAAGGGGTTTACATCCTAGACCCCATAAAGTCCAGAAAATGTTGGTGACCCGAAAACAGTGTCAGAGAGCTCTGAATGTCCCAAAAATATTTGCAGCCTGAAAAGGGCATTAATCTGCATCCTGGCCCCCTGAAATTCCCCAAAATATTTTTGGCCCGAAAAATGCATCCTACATCCCTGAAGTTCAGAAAATGTTGGCAGCACAAAACAGGCCTTAAAATACACATTAGGCCTGCAAAAATGTAGAAAACTTTGGAGGCCCAAAAAAGGGGTTTACAGGCATCCTAGACCCCCTAAAGTCCAGAAAATGTTGGCGGCCCAAAAACTGTGTCAGAGAGTTCTGAATGTCCCAAAAACATTTGCAGTCTGAAAAGGGCATTAACCCGCATGCTAGACCCCTGAAATTTCCCAAAATATTTTGGCCACAAAAAATTCATCCTACACCCCTGAAAATTCAGAAAATGTTGGCAGCACAAAAAAGGCCTTAAAATACATATTAGGCCTCTAAAAATGTAGAAAACTTTGGAGGCCCAAAAAAGGGGTTTACAGGCATCCTAGACCCCCTAAAGTCCAGAAAATGTTGGTAGGCCAACAACTGTGTCAGAGAGCTCTGAATGTCCCAAAAACGTTTGCAGCCTGAAAAGGGCATTAACCCACATCCTAAACCCCTGAAATTCCCAAAAACATTTTTGGCCCGAAAAATGCATCCTACACCCCTGAAAGTTCCGAAAATGTTGGCAGCCCCAAAAAGGCCTTAAAATGCATCTTATTCCTGCAAAAATCTTGATAACTTTGGAGGCCCAAAAAAGGGCCTTTTTGAAAGTATTCTAAGAACACTGGTAATGTCCGCGGACATTAAAAGTTTCCATAGGCCATAGTTGAAATGTTTTACTCTATGGGTGTGATATGCTGCGGTGGAGATGGAGACGGGTGCAGCATCATCATCGTCATCTAGACCCCATAAAGTCCAGAAAATGTTGGTGACCCGAAAACAGTGTCAGAGAGCTCTGAATGTCCCAAAAATATTTGCAGCCTGAAAAGGGCATTAATCCGCATCCTGGTCCCCTGAAATTCCCCAAAATATTTTTGGCCCGAAAAATGCATCCTACATCCCTGAAGTTCACAAAATGTTGGCAGCACAAAACAGGCCTTAAAATACATATTAGGCCTGCAAAAATGTAGAAAACTTTGAAGGCCCCAAAAAAGGGGTTTACAGGCATCCTAGACCCCCTAAAGTCCAGAAAATGTTGGTAGGCCAAAAACTGTGTCAGAGAGCTCTGAATGTCCCAAAAACGTTTGCAGCCTGAAAAGGGCATTAACCCACATCCTAAACCCCTGAAATTCCCAAAAACATTTTTGGCCCGAAAAATGAATCCTACACCCCTTAAAGTTCAGAAAATATTGGCAGCCGCAAAAAGGCCTTAAAATGCATCTTATTCCTGCAAAAATCTTGATAACTTTGGAGGCCCAAAAAAGGGGTTTACATCCTAGACCCCATAAAGTCCAGAAAATGTTGGTGACCCGAAAACAGTGTCAGAGAGCTCTGAATGTCCCAAAAATATTTGCATCTGAAAAGGGCATTAATCCGCATCCTGGCCCCCTGAAATTCCCCAAAATATTTTTGGCCCGAAAAATGCATCCTACATCCCTGAAGTTCAGAAAATGTTGGCAGCACAAAACAGGCCTTAAAATACATATTAGGCCTGCAAAAATGTAGAAAACTTTGGAGGCCCAAAAAAGGGGTTTACAGGCATCCTAGACCCACTAAAGTCCAGAAAATGTTGGCGGCCCAAAAACTGTGTCAGAGAGCTCTGAATGTCCCAAACACATTTGCAGTCTGAAAAGGGCATTAACTCGCATGCTAGACCCCTGAAATTCCCCAAAATATTTTGGCCACGAAAAATTCATCCTACACCCCTGAAAATTCAGAAAATGTTGGCAGCACAAAAAAGGCCTTAAAATACATATTAGGCCTATAAAAATGTAGAAAACTTTGGAGGCCCAAAAAAGGGGTTTACAGGCATCCTAGACCCCCTAAAGTCCAGAAAATGTTGGTAGGCCAACAACTGTGTCAGAGAGCTCTGAATGTCCCAAAAACGTTTGCAGCCTGAAAAGGGCATTAACCCACATCCTAAACCCCTGAAATTCCCAAAAACATTTTTGGCCCGAAAAATGCATCCTACACCCCTGAAAGTTCCGAAAATGTTGGCAGCCCCAAAAAGGCCTTAAAATGGATCTTATTCCTGCAAAAATCTTGATAACTTTAGAGGCCCAAAAAAGAGGCCTTTTTGAAAGTATTCTAAGAACACTGGTAATGTCCGCAGACATTAAAAGTTTCCATAGGCCATAGTTGAAATGTTTTACTCTATGGGTGTGATATGCTGCGGTGGAGATGGAGACGGGTGCAGCATCATCATCGTCATCTAGACCCCATAAAGTCCAGAAAATGTTGGTGACCCGAAAACAGTGTCAGAGAGCTCTGAATGTCCCAAAAATAGTTGCAGCCTGAAAAGGGCATTAATCCGCATCCTGGCCCCCTGAAATTCCCCAAAATATTTTTTGCCCGAAAAATGCATCCTACATCCCTGAAGTTCAGAAAATGTTGGCAGCACAAAACAGGCCTTGAAATACATATTAGGCCTGCAAAAATGTAGAAAACTTTGGAGGCCCAAAAAAGGGGTTTACAGGCATCCTAGACCCACTAAAGTCCAGAAAATGTTGGCGGCCCAAAAACTGTGTCAGAGAGCTCTGAATGTCCCAAAAACATTTGCAATCTGAAAAGGGCATTAACCCGCATGCTAGACCCCTGAAATTCCCCAAAATATTTTGGCCACGAAAAATTCATCCTACACCCCTGAAAATTCAGAAAATGTTGGCAGCACAAAAAAGGCCTTAAAATACATATTAGGCCTGCAAAAATGTAGAAAACTTTGGAGGCCCAAAAAAGGGGTTTACAGGCATCCTAGACGACATAAAGTCCAGAAAATGTTGGTGGCCCAAAAACTGTGTCAGAGAGCTCTGAATGTCCCAAAAACGCTTGCAGCCTGAAAAGGGCATTAACCCGCATCCTAGACCCCTGAAATTCCTAAAAACATTCATGGCCCAAAAAATGCATCCTACACCCCTTAAAGTTCAGAAACTGTTGGCAGCCCAAAAAATGCCTTAAAATGCATCTTATTTCTGCAATAATCTTTAAAACTTTGGAGGCCCAAAAAAGGGGTTTGCAGGCATCCTAGACCCCATAAAGTCCAGAAAATGTTGGTGACCCGAAAACAGTGTCAGAGAGCTCTGAATGTCCCAAAAATATTTGCAGTCTGAAAAGGACATTAACCCGCATGCTAGACCCCTGAAATTTCCCAAAATATTTTGGCCACGAAAAATTCATCCTACACCCCTGAAAATTCAGAAAATATTGGCAGCACAAAAAAGGCCTTAAAATACATATTAGGCCTCCAAAAATGTAGAAAACTTTGGAGGCACAAAAAAGGGGTTTACAGGCATCCTAGACCCCCTAAAGTCCAGAAAATGTTGGTAGGCCAAAAACTGTGTCAGAGAGCTCTGAATGTCCCAAAAACGTGTGCAGCCTGAAAAGGGCATTAACCCACATCCTAACCCCCTGAAATTCCCAAAAACATTCTTGGCCCGAAAAATGCATCCTACACCCCTGAAAGTTCAGAAAATGTTGGCAGCCCCAAAAAGGCCTTAAAATGCATCTTATTCATGCAAAAATCTTTATAACTTTGGAGGCCCAAAAAAGGGGTTTACATCCTAGACCCCATAAAGTCCAGAAAATGTTGGTGACCTGAAAACAGTGTCAGAGAGCTCTGAATGTCCCAAAAATATTTGCAGCCTGAAAAGGGCATTAATCCGCATCCTGGCCCCCTGAAATTCCCCAAAATATTTTTGGCCCAAAAAATGCATCCTACATCCCTGAAGTTCAGAAAATGTTGGCAGCACAAAATAGGCCTTAAAATACATATTAGGCCTCCAAAAATGTAGAAAACTTTGGTTGCCCAAAAAAGGGGTTTAAAGGCATCCTAGACCCCCTAAAGTCCAGAAAATGTTGGCGGCCCAAAAAACGATGTCAGAGAGCTCTGAATGTCCCAAAAACGTTTGCAGCCTGAAAAGGGCATTAACCCACATCCTAAACCCCTGAAATTCCCAAAAACATTTTTGGCCCGAAAAATGAATCCTGCACCCCTTAAAGTTCAGAAAATATTGGCAGCCGCAAAAAGGCCTTAAAATGCATCTTATTCCTCCAAAAATCTTGATAACTTTGGAGGCCCAAAAAAGGGGTTTACATCCTAGACCCCATAAAGTCCAGAAAATGTTGGTGACCCGAAAACAGTGTCAGAGAGCTCTGAATGTCCCAAAAATAGTTGCAGCCTGAAAAGGGCATTAATCCGCATCCTGGCCCCCTGAAATTCCCCAAAATATTTTTGGCCCGAAAAATGCATCCTACATCCCTGAAGTTCAGAAAATGTTGGCAGCACAAAACAGGCCTTAAAATACATATTAGGCCTGCAAAAATGTAGAAAACTTTGGAGGCCCAAAAAAGGGGTTTACAGGCATCCTAGACCCACTAAAGTCCAGAAAATGTTGGCGGCCCAAAAACTGTGTCAGAGAGCTCTGAATGTCCCAAAAACATTTGCAATCTGAAAAGGGCATTAACCCGCATGCTAGACCCCTGAAATTCCCCAAAATATTTTGGCCACGAAAAATTCATCCTACACCCCTGAAAATTCAGAAAATGTTGGCAGCACAAAAAAGGCCTTAAAATACATATTAGGCCTGCAAAAATGTAGAAAACTTTGGAGGCCCAAAAAAGGGGTTTACAGGCATCCTAGACCACATAAAGTCCAGAAAATGTTGGTGGCCCAAAAACTGTGTCAGAGAGCTCTGAATGGCCCAAAAACGCTTGCAGCCTGAAAAGGGCATTAACCCGCATCCTAGACCCCTGAAATTCCTAAAAACATTCATGGCCCGAAAAATGCATCCTACATCCCTTAAAGTTCAGAAACTGTTGGCAGCCCAAAAAATGCCTTAAAATGCATCTTATTTCTGCAAATATCTTTAAAACTTTGGAGGCCCAAAAAAGGGTTTTGCAGGCATCCTAGACCCCATAAAGTCCAGAAAATGTTGGTGACCCGAAAACAGTGTCAGAGAGCTCTGAATGTCCCAAAAATATTTGCAGTCTGAAAAGGGCATTAACCCGCATGCTAGACCCCTGAAATTTCCCAAAATATTTTGGCCACGAAAAATTCATCCTACACCCCTGAAAATTCAGAAAATATTGGCAGCACAAAAAAGGCCTTAAAATACATATTAGGCCTCCAAAAATGTAGAAAACTTTGGAGGCCCAAAAAAGGGGTTTACAGGCATCCTAGACCCCCTAAAGTCCAGAAAATGTTGGTAGGCCAAAAACTGTGTCAGAGAGCTCTGAATGTCCCAAAAACGTTTGCAGCCTGAAAAGGGCATTAACCCACATCCTAACCCCCTGAAATTCCCAAAAACATTCTTGGCCCGAAAAATGCATCCTACACCCCTGAAAGTTCAGAAAATGTTGGCAGCCCCAAAAAGGCCTTAAAATGCATCTTATTCCTGCAAAAATCTTGATAACTTTCAAGGCCCAAAAAAGGGGTTTACATCCTAGACCCCATAAAGTCCAGAAAATGTTGGTGACCTGAAAACAGTGTCAGAGAGCTCTGAATGTCCCAAAAATATTTGCAGCCTGAAAAGGGCATTAATCCGCATCCTGGCCCCCTGAAATTCCCCAAAATATTTTTGGCCCAAAAAATGCATCCTACATCCCTGAAGTTCAGAAAATGTTGGCAGCACAAAACAGGCCTTAAAATACATATTAGGCCTGCAAAAATGTAGAAAACTTTGGTTGCCCAAAAAAGGGGTTTGCAGGAATGCTAGACCCCCTAAAGTCCAGAAAATGTTGGTAGGCCAACAACTGTGTCAGAGAGCTCTGAATGTCCCAAAAACTTTTGCAGCCTGAAAAGGGCATTAACCCACATCCTAAACCCCTGAAATTCCCAAAAACATTTTTGGCCCGAAAAATGCATCCTACACCCCTGAAAGTTCCGAAAATGTTGGCAGCCCCAAAAAGGCCTTAAAATGCATCTTATTCCTGCAAAAATCTTGATAACTTTGGAGGCCCAAAAAAGGGGCCTTTTTGAAAGTATTCTAAGAACACTGGTAATGTCCGCAGACATTAAAAGTTTCCATACGCCATAGTTGAAATGTTTTACTCTATGGGTGTGATATGCTGCGGTGGAGATGGAGACGGGTGCAGCATCATCATCGTCATCTAGACCCCATAAAGTCCAGAAAATGTTGGTGACCTGAAAACAGTGTCAGAGAGCTCTGAATGTCCCAAAAATATTTGCAGCCTGAAAAGGGCATTAATCCGCATCCTGGTCCCCTGAAATTCCCCAAAATACTTTTGGCCCAAAAAATGCATCCTACATCCCTGAAGTTCAGAAAATGTTGGCAGCACAAAACAGGCCTTAAAATACATATTAGGCCTGCAAAAATGTAGAAAACTTTGGTTGCCCAAAAAAGGGGTTTACAGGTATCCTAGACCCCCTAAAGTCCAGAAAATGTTGGCGGCCCAAAAAACGGTGTCAGAGAGCTCTGAATGTCCCAAAAACATTTGCAGTCTGAAAAGGGCATTAACCCGCAAGCTAGACCCCTGAACTTCCCCAAAATATTTTGGCCATGAAAAATTCATCCTACACCCCTGAAAATTCAGAAAATGTTGGCAACACAAAAAAAGGCCTTAAAATACATATTAGGCCACCAAAAATGTAGAAAACTCTGGAGGCCCAAAAAAGGGGTTTACAGGCATCCTAGACCCCCTAAAGTCCAGAAAATGTTGGTAGGCCAAAAACTGTGTCAGAGAGCTCTGAATGTCCCAAAAACGTTTGCAGCCTGAAAAGGGCATTAACCCACATCCTAAACCCCTGAAATTCCCAAAAACATTTTTGGCCCGAAAAATGAATCCTACACCCCTTAAAGTTCAGAACATATTGGCAGCCGCAAAAAGGCCTTAAAATGCATCATATTCCTGCACAATTCTTGATAACTTTGGAGGCCCAAAAAAGGGGTTTACATCCTAGACCCCATAAAGTTCAGAAAATGTTGGTGACCCGAAAACAGTGTCAGAGAGCTCTGAATGTCCCAAAAATATTTGCATCTGAAAAGGGCATTAATCCGCATCCTGGCCCCCTGAAATTCCCCAAAATATTTTTGGCCCGAAAAATACATCCTACATCCCTGAAGTTCAGAAAATGTTGGCAGCACAAAACAGGCCTTAAAATACATATTAGGCCTGCAAAAATGTAGAAAACTTTGGAGGCCCAAAAAAGGGGTTTACAGGCATCCTAGACCCCCTAAAGTCCAGAAAATGTTGGTAGGCCAAAAACTGTGTCAGAGAGCTCTGAATGTCCCAAAAACGTTTGCAGCCTGAAAAGGGCATTAACCCACATCCTAAACCCCTGAAATTCGCAAAAACATTTTTGGCCCAAAAAATGCATCCTACACCCCTGAAAGTTCAGAAAATGTTGGCAGCCCCAAAAAGGCCTTAAAATGCATCTTATTCCTGCAAAAATCTTGATAACTTTCGAGGCCCAAAAAAGGGGTTTACATCCTAGACCCCATAAAGTCCAGAAAATGTTGGTGACCTGAAAACAGTGTCAGAGAGCTCTGAATGTCCCAAAAATATTTGCAGCCTGAAAAGGGCATTAATCCGCATCCTGGCCCCCTGAAATTCCCCAAAATACTTTTGGCCCAAAAAATGCATCCTACATCCCTGAAGTTCAGAAAATGTTGGCAGCACAAAACAGGCCTTAAAATACATATTAGGCCTGCAAAAATGTAGAAAACTTTGGTTGCCCAAAAAAGGGGTTTACAGGTATCCTAGACCCCCTAAAGTCCAGAAAATGTTGGCGGCCCAAAAAACGGTGTCAGAGAGCTCTGAATGTCCCAAAAACATTTGCAGTCTGAAAAGGGCATTAACCCGCAAGCTAGACCCCTGAACTTCCCCAAAATATTTTGGCCATGAAAAATTCATCCTACACCCCTGAAAATTCAGAAAATGTTGGCAACACAAAAAAAGGCCTTAAAATACATATTAGGCCACCAAAAATGTAGAAAACTCTGGAGGCCCAAAAAAGGGGTTTACAGGCATCCTAGACCCCCTAAAGTCCAGAAAATGTTGGTAGGCCAAAAACTGTGTCAGAGAGCTCTGAATGTCCCAAAAACGTTTGCAGCCTGAAAAGGGCATTAACCCACATCCTAAACCCCTGAAATTCCCAAAAACATTTTTGGCCCGAAAAATGAATCCTACACCCCTTAAAGTTCAGAAAATATTGGCAGCCGCAAAAAGGCCTTAAAATGCATCTTATTCCTGCAAAAATCTTGATAACTTTGGAGGCCCAAAAAAGGGGTTTACATCCTAGACCCCATAAAGTCCAGAAAATGTTGGTGACCCGAAAACAGTGTCAGAGAGCTCTGAATGTCCCAAAAATATTTGCATCTGAAAAGGGCATTAATCCGCATCCTGGCCCCCTGAAATTCCCCAAAATATTTTTGGCCCGAAAAATGCATCCTACATCCCTGAAGTTCAGAAAATGTTGGCAGCACAAAACAGGCCTTAAAATACATATTAGGCCTGCAAAAATGTAGAAAACTTTGGAGGCCCAAAAAAGGGGTTTACAGGCATCCTAGACCCACTAAAGTCCAGAAAATGTTGGCGGCCCAAAAACTGTGTCAGAGAGCTCTGAATGTCCCAAACACATTTGCAGTCTGAAAAGGGCATTAACTCGCATGCTAGACCCCTGAAATTCCCCAAAATATTTTGGCCACGAAAAATTCATCCTACACCCCTGAAAATTCAGAAAATGTTGGCAGCACAAAAAAGGCCTTAAAATACATATTAGGCCTCTAAAAATGTAGAAAACTTTGGAGGCCCAAAAAAGGGGTTTACAGGCATCCTAGACCCCCTAAAGTCCAGAAAATGTTGGTAGGCCAACAACTGTGTCAGAGAGCTCTGAATGTCCCAAAAACGTTTGCAGCCTGAAAAGGGCATTAACCCACATCCTAAACCCCTGAAATTCCCAAAAACATTTTTGGCCCGAAAAATGCATCCTACACCCCTGAAAGTTCCGAAAATGTTGGCAGCCCCAAAAAGGCCTTAAAATGCATCTTATTCCTGCAAAAATCTTGATAACTTTGGAGGCCCAAAAAAGGGCCTTTTTGAAAGTATTCTAAGAACACTGGTAATGTCCGCGGACATTAAAAGTTTCCATAGGCCATAGTTGAAATGTTTTACTCTATGGGTGTGATATGCTGCGGTGGAGATGGAGACGGGTGCAGCATCATCATCGTCATCTAGACCCCATAAAGTCCAGAAAATGTTGGTGACCCGAAAACAGTGTCAGAGAGCTCTGAATGTCCCAAAAATATTTGCAGCCTGAAAAGGGCATTAATCCGCATCCTGGTCCCCTGAAATTCCCCAAAATATTTTTGGCCCGAAAAATGCATCCTACATCCCTGAAGTTCACAAAATGTTGGCAGCACAAAACAGGCCTTAAAATACATATTAGGCCTGCAAAAATGTAGAAAACTTTGAAGGCCCCAAAAAAGGGGTTTACAGGCATCCTAGACCCCCTAAAGTCCAGAAAATGTTGGTAGGCCAAAAACTGTGTCAGAGAGCTCTGAATGTCCCAAAAACGTTTGCAGCCTGAAAAGGGCATTAACCCACATCCTAAACCCCTGAAATTCCCAAAAACATTTTTGGCCCGAAAAATGAATCCTACACCCCTTAAAGTTCAGAAAATATTGGCAGCCGCAAAAAGGCCTTAAAATGCATCTTATTCCTGCAAAAATCTTGATAACTTTGGAGGCCCAAAAAAGGGGTTTACATCCTAGACCCCATAAAGTCCAGAAAATGTTGGTGACCCGAAAACAGTGTCAGAGAGCTCTGAATGTCCCAAAAATATTTGCATCTGAAAAGGGCATTAATCCGCATCCTGGCCCCCTGAAATTCCCCAAAATATTTTTGGCCCGAAAAATGCATCCTACATCCCTGAAGTTCAGAAAATGTTGGCAGCACAAAACAGGCCTTAAAATGGATCTTATTCCTGCAAAAATCTTGATAACTTTAGAGGCCCAAAAAAGAGGCCTTTTTGAAAGTATTCTAAGAACACTGGTAATGTCCGCAGACATTAAAAGTTTCCATAGGCCATAGTTGAAATGTTTTACTCTATGGGTGTGATATGCTGCGGTGGAGATGGAGACGGGTGCAGCATCATCATCGTCATCTAGACCCCATAAAGTCCAGAAAATGTTGGTGACCCGAAAACAGTGTCAGAGAGCTCTGAATGTCCCAAAAATAGTTGCAGCCTGAAAAGGGCATTAATCCGCATCCTGGCCCCCTGAAATTCCCCAAAATATTTTTTGCCCGAAAAATGCATCCTACATCCCTGAAGTTCAGAAAATGTTGGCAGCACAAAACAGGCCTTGAAATACATATTAGGCCTGCAAAAATGTAGAAAACTTTGGAGGCCCAAAAAAGGGGTTTACAGGCATCCTAGACCCACTAAAGTCCAGAAAATGTTGGCGGCCCAAAAACTGTGTCAGAGAGCTCTGAATGTCCCAAAAACATTTGCAATCTGAAAAGGGCATTAACCCGCATGCTAGACCCCTGAAATTCCCCAAAATATTTTGGCCACGAAAAATTCATCCTACACCCCTGAAAATTCAGAAAATGTTGGCAGCACAAAAAAGGCCTTAAAATACATATTAGGCCTGCAAAAATGTAGAAAACTTTGGAGGCCCAAAAAAGGGGTTTACAGGCATCCTAGACGACATAAAGTCCAGAAAATGTTGGTGGCCCAAAAACTGTGTCAGAGAGCTCTGAATGTCCCAAAAACGCTTGCAGCCTGAAAAGGGCATTAACCCGCATCCTAGACCCCTGAAATTCCTAAAAACATTCATGGCCCGAAAAATGCATCCTACACCCCTTAAAGTTCAGAAACTGTTGGCAGCCCAAAAAATGCCTTAAAATGCATCTTATTTCTGCAATAATCTTTAAAACTTTGGAGGCCCAAAAAAGGGGTTTGCAGGCATCCTAGACCCCATAAAGTCCAGAAAATGTTGGTGACCCGAAAACAGTGTCAGAGAGCTCTGAATGTCCCAAAAATATTTGCAGTCTGAAAAGGACATTAACCCGCATGCTAGACCCCTGAAATTTCCCAAAATATTTTGGCCACGAAAAATTCATCCTACACCCCTGAAAATTCAGAAAATATTGGCAGCACAAAAAAGGCCTTAAAATACATATTAGGCCTCCAAAAATGTAGAAAACTTTGGAGGCCCAAAAAAGGGGTTTACAGGCATCCTAGACCCCCTAAAGTCCAGAAAATGTTGGTAGGCCAAAAACTGTGTCAGAGAGCTCTGAATGTCCCAAAAACGTTTGCAGCCTGAAAAGGGCATTAACCCACATCCTAACCCCCTGAAATTCCCAAAAACATTCTTGGCCCGAAAAATGCATCCTACACCCCTGAAAGTTCAGAAAATGTTGGCAGCCCCAAAAAGGCCTTAAAATGCATCTTATTCATGCAAAAATCTTTATAACTTTGGAGGCCCAAAAAAGGGGTTTACATCCTAGACCCCATAAAGTCCAGAAAATGTTGGTGACCTGAAAACAGTGTCAGAGAGCTCTGAATGTCCCAAAAATATTTGCAGCCTGAAAAGGGCATTAATCCGCATCCTGGCCCCCTGAAATTCCCCAAAATATTTTTGGCCCAAAAAATGCATCCTACATCCCTGAAGTTCAGAAAATGTTGGCAGCACAAAATAGGCCTTAAAATACATATTAGGCCTCCAAAAATGTAGAAAACTTTGGTTGCCCAAAAAAGGGGTTTAAAGGCATCCTAGACCCCCTAAAGTCCAGAAAATGTTGGCGGCCCAAAAAACGATGTCAGAGAGCTCTGAATGTCCCAAAAACGTTTGCAGCCTGAAAAGGGCATTAACCCACATCCTAAACCCCTGAAATTCCCAAAAACATTTTTGGCCCGAAAAATGAATCCTGCACCCCTTAAAGTTCAGAAAATATTGGCAGCCGCAAAAAGGCCTTAAAATGCATCTTATTCCTCCAAAAATCTTGATAACTTTGGAGGCCCAAAAAAGGGGTTTACATCCTAGACCCCATAAAGTCCAGAAAATGTTGGTGACCCGAAAACAGTGTCAGAGAGCTCTGAATGTCCCAAAAATAGTTGCAGCCTGAAAAGGGCATTAATCCGCATCCTGGCCCCCTGAAATTCCCCAAAATATTTTTGGCCCGAAAAATGCATCCTACATCCCTGAAGTTCAGAAAATGTTGGCAGCACAAAACAGGCCTTAAAATACATATTAGGCCTGCAAAAATGTAGAAAACTTTGGAGGCCCAAAAAAGGGGTTTACAGGCATCCTAGACCCACTAAAGTCCAGAAAATGTTGGCGGCCCAAAAACTGTGTCAGAGAGCTCTGAATGTCCCAAAAACATTTGCAATCTGAAAAGGGCATTAACCCGCATGCTAGACCCCTGAAATTCCCCAAAATATTTTGGCCACGAAAAATTCATCCTACACCCCTGAAAATTCAGAAAATGTTGGCAGCACAAAAAAGGCCTTAAAATACATATTAGGCCTGCAAAAATGTAGAAAACTTTGGAGGCCCAAAAAAGGGGTTTACAGGCATCCTAGACCACATAAAGTCCAGAAAATGTTGGTGGCCCAAAAACTGTGTCAGAGAGCTCTGAATGGCCCAAAAACGCTTGCAGCCTGAAAAGGGCATTAACCCGCATCCTAGACCCCTGAAATTCCTAAAAACATTCATGGCCCGAAAAATGCATCCTACATCCCTTAAAGTTCAGAAACTGTTGGCAGCCCAAAAAATGCCTTAAAATGCATCTTATTTCTGCAAATATCTTTAAAACTTTGGAGGCCCAAAAAAGGGTTTTGCAGGCATCCTAGACCCCATAAAGTCCAGAAAATGTTGGTGACCCGAAAACAGTGTCAGAGAGCTCTGAATGTCCCAAAAATATTTGCAGTCTGAAAAGGGCATTAACCCGCATGCTAGACCCCTGAAATTTCCCAAAATATTTTGGCCACGAAAAATTCATCCTACACCCCTGAAAATTCAGAAAATATTGGCAGCACAAAAAAGGCCTTAAAATACATATTAGGCCTCCAAAAATGTAGAAAACTTTGGAGGCCCAAAAAAGGGGTTTACAGGCATCCTAGACCCCCTAAAGTCCAGAAAATGTTGGTAGGCCAAAAACTGTGTCAGAGAGCTCTGAATGTCCCAAAAACGTTTGCAGCCTGAAAAGGGCATTAACCCACATCCTAACCCCCTGAAATTCCCAAAAACATTCTTGGCCCGAAAAATGCATCCTACACCCCTGAAAGTTCAGAAAATGTTGGCAGCCCCAAAAAGGCCTTAAAATGCATCTTATTCCTGCAAAAATCTTGATAACTTTCGAGGCCCAAAAAAGGGGTTTACATCCTAGACCCCATAAAGTCCAGAAAATGTTGGTGACCTGAAAACAGTGTCAGAGAGCTCTGAATGTCCCAAAAATATTTGCAGCCTGAAAAGGGCATTAATCCGCATCCTGGCCCCCTGAAATTCCCCAAAATATTTTTGGCCCAAAAAATGCATCCTACATCCCTGAAGTTCAGAAAATGTTGGCAGCACAAAACAGGCCTTAAAATACATATTAGGCCTGCAAAAATGTAGAAAACTTTGGTTGCCCAAAAAAGGGGTTTGCAGGAATGCTAGACCCCCTAAAGTCCAGAAAATGTTGGTAGGCCAACAACTGTGTCAGAGAGCTCTGAATGTCCCAAAAACTTTTGCAGCCTGAAAAGGGCATTAACCCACATCCTAAACCCCTGAAATTCCCAAAAACATTTTTGGCCCGAAAAATGCATCCTACACCCCTGAAAGTTCCGAAAATGTTGGCAGCCCCAAAAAGGCCTTAAAATGCATCTTATTCCTGCAAAAATCTTGATAACTTTGGAGGCCCAAAAAAGGGGCCTTTTTGAAAGTATTCTAAGAACACTGGTAATGTCCGCAGACATTAAAAGTTTCCATACGCCATAGTTGAAATGTTTTACTCTATGGGTGTGATATGCTGCGGTGGAGATGGAGACGGGTGCAGCATCATCATCGTCATCTAGACCCCATAAAGTCCAGAAAATGTTGGTGACCTGAAAACAGTGTCAGAGAGCTCTGAATGTCCCAAAAATATTTGCAGCCTGAAAAGGGCATTAATCCGCATCCTGGTCCCCTGAAATTCCCCAAAATACTTTTGGCCCAAAAAATGCATCCTACATCCCTGAAGTTCAGAAAATGTTGGCAGCACAAAACAGGCCTTAAAATACATATTAGGCCTGCAAAAATGTAGAAAACTTTGGTTGCCCAAAAAAGGGGTTTACAGGTATCCTAGACCCCCTAAAGTCCAGAAAATGTTGGCGGCCCAAAAAACGGTGTCAGAGAGCTCTGAATGTCCCAAAAACATTTGCAGTCTGAAAAGGGCATTAACCCGCAAGCTAGACCCCTGAACTTCCCCAAAATATTTTGCCCATGAAAAATTCATCCTACACCCCTGAAAATTCAGAAAATGTTGGCAACACAAAAAAAGGCCTTAAAATACATATTAGGCCACCAAAAATGTAGAAAACTCTGGAGGCCCAAAAAAGGGGTTTACAGGCATCCTAGACCCCCTAAAGTCCAGAAAATGTTGGTAGGCCAAAAACTGTGTCAGAGAGCTCTGAATGTCCCAAAAACGTTTGCAGCCTGAAAAGGGCATTAACCCACATCCTAAACCCCTGAAATTCCCAAAAACATTTTTGGCCCGAAAAATGAATCCTACACCCCTTAAAGTTCAGAAAATATTGGCAGCCGCAAAAAGGCCTTAAAATGCATCATATTCCTGCACAATTCTTGATAACTTTGGAGGCCCAAAAAAGGGGTTTACATCCTAGACCCCATAAAGTTCAGAAAATGTTGGTGACCCGAAAACAGTGTCAGAGAGCTCTGAATGTCCCAAAAATATTTGCATCTGAAAAGGGCATTAATCCGCATCCTGGCCCCCTGAAATTCCCCAAAATATTTTTGGCCCGAAAAATACATCCTACATCCCTGAAGTTCAGAAAATGTTGGCAGCACAAAACAGGCCTTAAAATACATATTAGGCCTGCAAAAATGTAGAAAACTTTGGAGGCCCAAAAAAGGGGTTTACAGGCATCCTAGACCCCCTAAAGTCCAGAAAATGTTGGTAGGCCAAAAACTGTGTCAGAGAGCTCTGAATGTCCCAAAAACGTTTGCAGCCTGAAAAGGGCATTAACCCACATCCTAAACCCCTGAAATTCGCAAAAACATTTTTGGCCCAAAAAATGCATCCTACACCCCTGAAAGTTCAGAAAATGTTGGCAGCCCCAAAAAGGCCTTAAAATGCATCTTATTCCTGCAAAAATCTTGATAACTTTCGAGGCCCAAAAAAGGGGTTTACATCCTAGACCCCATAAAGTCCAGAAAATGTTGGTGACCTGAAAACAGTGTCAGAGAGCTCTGAATGTCCCAAAAATATTTGCAGCCTGAAAAGGGCATTAATCCGCATCCTGGCCCCCTGAAATTCCCCAAAATACTTTTGGCCCAAAAAATGCATCCTACATCCCTGAAGTTCAGAAAATGTTGGCAGCACAAAACAGGCCTTAAAATACATATTAGGCCTGCAAAAATGTAGAAAACTTTGGTTGCCCAAAAAAGGGGTTTACAGGTATCCTAGACCCCCTAAAGTCCAGAAAATGTTGGCGGCCCAAAAAACGGTGTCAGAGAGCTCTGAATGTCCCAAAAACATTTGCAGTCTGAAAAGGGCATTAACCCGCAAGCTAGACCCCTGAACTTCCCCAAAATATTTTGGCCATGAAAAATTCATCCTACACCCCTGAAAATTCAGAAAATGTTGGCAACACAAAAAAAGGCCTTAAAATACATATTAGGCCACCAAAAATGTAGAAAACTCTGGAGGCCCAAAAAAGGGGTTTACAGGCATCCTAGACCCCCTAAAGTCCAGAAAATGTTGGTAGGCCAAAAACTGTGTCAGAGAGCTCTGAATGTCCCAAAAACGTTTGCAGCCTGAAAAGGGCATTAACCCACATCCTAAACCCCTGAAATTCCCAAAAACATTTTTGGCCCGAAAAATGAATCCTACACCCCTTAAAGTTCAGAAAATATTGGCAGCCGCAAAAAGGCCTTAAAATGCATCTTATTCCTGCAAAAATCTTGATAACTTTGGAGGCCCAAAAAAGGGGTTTACATCCTAGACCCCATAAAGTCCAGAAAATGTTGGTGACCCGAAAACAGTGTCAGAGAGCTCTGAATGTCCCAAAAATATTTGCATCTGAAAAGGGCATTAATCCGCATCCTGGCCCCCTGAAATTCCCCAAAATATTTTTGGCCCGAAAAATGCATCCTACATCCCTGAAGTTCAGAAAATGTTGGCAGCACAAAACAGGCCTTAAAATACATATTAGGCCTGCAAAAATGTAGAAAACTTTGGAGGCCCAAAAAAGGGGTTTACAGGCATCCTAGACCCACTAAAGTCCAGAAAATGTTGGCGGCCCAAAAACTGTGTCAGAGAGCTCTGAATGTCCCAAACACATTTGCAGTCTGAAAAGGGCATTAACTCGCATGCTAGACCCCTGAAATTCCCCAAAATATTTTGGCCACGAAAAATTCATCCTACACCCCTGAAAATTCAGAAAATGTTGGCAGCACAAAAAAGGCCTTAAAATACATATTAGGCCTCTAAAAATGTAGAAAACTTTGGAGGCCCAAAAAAGGGGTTTACAGGCATCCTAGACCCCCTAAAGTCCAGAAAATGTTGGTAGGCCAACAACTGTGTCAGAGAGCTCTGAATGTCCCAAAAACGTTTGCAGCCTGAAAAGGGCATTAACCCACATCCTAAACCCCTGAAATTCCCAAAAACATTTTTGGCCCGAAAAATGCATCCTACACCCCTGAAAGTTCCGAAAATGTTGGCAGCCCCAAAAAGGCCTTAAAATGCATCTTATTCCTGCAAAAATCTTGATAACTTTAGAGGCCCAAAAAAGAGGCCTTTTTGAAAGTATTCTAAGAACACTGGTAATGTCCGCAGACATTAAAAGTTTCCATAGGCCATAGTTGAAATGTTTTACTCTATGGGTGTGATATGCTGCGGTGGAGATGGAGACGGGTGCAGCATCATCATCGTCATCTAGACCCCATAAAGTCCAGAAAATGTTGGTGACCCGAAAACAGTGTCAGAGAGCTCTGAATGTCCCAAAAATAGTTGCAGCCTGAAAAGGGCATTAATCCGCATCCTGGCCCCCTGAAATTCCCCAAAATATTTTTTGCCCGAAAAATGCATCCTACATCCCTGAAGTTCAGAAAATGTTGGCAGCACAAAACAGGCCTTGAAATACATATTAGGCCTGCAAAAATGTAGAAAACTTTGGAGGCCCAAAGAAGGGGTTTACAGGCATCCTAGACCACATAAAGTCCAGAAAATGTTGGTGGCCCAAAAACTGTGTCAGAGAGCTCTGAATGGCCCAAAAACGCTTGCAGCCTGAAAAGGGCATTAACCCGCATCCTAGACCCCTGAAATTCCTAAAAACATTCATGGCCCGAAAAATGCATCCTACACCCCTTAAAGTTCAGAAACTGTTGGCAGCCCAAAAAATGCCTTAAAATGCATCTTATTTCTGCAATAATCTTTAAAACTTTGGAGGCCCAAAAAAGGGGTTTGCAGGCATCCTAGACCCCATAAAGTCCAGAAAATGTTGGTGACCCGAAAACAGTGTCAGAGAGCTCTGAATGTCCCAAAAATATTTGCAGTCTGAAAAGGACATTAACCCACATGCTAGACCCCTGAAATTTCCCAAAATATTTTGGCCACGAAAAATTCATCCTACACCCCTGAAAATTCAGAAAATATTGGCAGCACAAAAAAGGCCTTAAAATACATATTAGGCCTCCAAAAATGTAGAAAACTTTGGAGGCCCAAAAAAGGGGTTTACAGGCATCCTAGACCCCCTAAAGTCCAGAAAATGTTGGTAGGCCAAAAACTGTGTCAGAGAGCTCTGAATGTCCCAAAAACGTTTGCAGCCTGAAAAGGGCATTAACCCACATCCTAACCCCCTGAAATTCCCAAAAACATTTTTGGCCCGAAAAATGAATCCTGCACCCCTTAAAGTTCAGAAAATATTGGCAGCCGCAAAAAGGCCTTAAAATGCATCTTATTCCTCCAAAAATCTTGATAACTTTGGAGGCCCAAAAAAGGGGTTTACATCCTAGACCCCATAAAGTCCAGAAAATGTTGGTGACCCGAAAACAGTGTCAGAGAGCTCTGAATGTCCCAAAAATAGTTGCAGCCTGAAAAGGGCATTAATCCGCATCCTGGCCCCCTGAAATTCCCCAAAATATTTTTGGCCCGAAAAATGCATCCTACATCCCTGAAGTTCAGAAAATGTTGGCAGCACAAAACAGGCCTTAAAATACATATTAGGCCTGCAAAAATGTAGAAAACTTTGGAGGCCCAAAAAAGGGGTTTACAGGCATCTTAGACCCCATAAAGTCCAGAAAATGTTGGTGACCCGAAAACAGTGTCAGAGAGCTCTGAATGTCCCAAAAATATTTGCAGTCTGAAAAGGACATTAACCCGCATGCTAGACCCCTGAACTTCCCCAAAATATTTTGGCCATGAAAAATTCATCCTACACCCCTGAAAATTCAGAAAATATTGGCAGCACAAAAAAGGCCTTAAAATACATATTAGGCCTCCAAAAATGTAGAAAACTTTGGAGGCCCAAAAAAGGGGTTTAGAGGCATCCTAGACCCCCTAAAGTCCAGAAAATGTTGGTAGGCCAAAAACTGTGTCAGAGAGCTCTGAATGTCCCAAAAACGTTTGCAGCCTGAAAAGGGCATTAACCCACATCCTAACCCCCTGAAATTCCCAAAAACATTTTTGGCCCGAAAAATGAATCCTGCACCCCTTAAAGTTCAGAAAATATTGGCAGCCGCAAAAAGGCCTTAAAATGCATCTTATTCCTCCAAAAATCTTGATAACTTTGGAGGCCCAAAAAAGGGGTTTACATCCTAGACCCCATAAAGTCCAGAAAATGTTGGTGACCCGAAAACAGTGTCAGAGAGCTCTGAATGTCCCAAAAATAGTTGCAGCCTGAAAAGGGCATTAATCCGCATCCTGGCCCCCTGAAATTACCCAAAATATTTTTGGCCCGAAAAATGCATCCTACATCCCTGAAGTTCAGAAAATGTTGGCAGCACAAAACAGGCCTTAAAATACATATTAGGCCTGCAAAAATGTAGAAAACTTTGGAGGCCCAAAAAAGGGGTTTACAGGCATCTTAGACCCACTAAAGTCCAGAAAATGTTGGCGGCCCAAAAACTGTGTCAGAGAGCTCTGAATGTCCCAAAAACATTTGCAATCTGAAAAGGGCATTAACCCGCATGCTAGACCCCTGAACTTCCCCAAAATATTTTGGCCATGAAAAATTCATCCTACACCCCTGAAAATTCAGAAAATGTTGGCAACACAAAAAAAGGCCTTAAAATACATATTAGGCCACCAAAAATGTAGAAAACTCTGGAGGCCCAAAAAAGGGGTTTACAGGCATCCTAGACCCCCTAAAGTCCAGAAAATGTTGGTAGTCCAAAAACTGTGTCAGAGAGCTCTGAATGTCCCAAAAACGTTTGCAGCCTGAAAAGGGCATTAACCCACATCCTAAACCCCTGAAATTCCCAAAAACATTTTTGGCCCGAAAAATGAATCCTACACCCCTTAAAGTTCAGAAAATATTGGCAGCCGCAAAAAGGCCTTAAAATGCATCATATTCCTGCAAAAATCTTGATAACTTTGGAGGCCCAAAAAAGGGGTTTACATCCTAGACCCCATAAAGTCCAGAAAATGTTGGTGACCCGAAAACAGTGTCAGAGAGCTCTGAATGTCCCAAAAATATTTGCATCTGAAAAGGGCATTAATCCGCATCCTGGCCCCCTGAAATTCCCCAAAATATTTTTGGCCCGAAAAATACATCCTACATCCCTGAAGTTCAGAAAATGTTGGCAGCACAAAACAGGCCTTAAAATACATATTAGGCCTGCAAAAATGTAGAAAACTTTGGAGGCCCAAAAAAGAGGTTTACAGGCATCCTAGACCCCCTAAAGTCCAGAAAATGTTGGTAGGCCAAAAACTGTGTCAGAGAGCTCTGAATGTCCCAAAAACGTTTGCAGCCTGAAAAGGGCATTAACCCACATCCTAAACCCCTGAAATTCGCAAAAACATTTTTGGCCCAAAAAATGCATCCTACACCCCTGAAAGTTCAGAAAATGTTGGCAGCCCCAAAAAGGCCTTAAAATGCATCTTATTCCTGCAAAAATCTTGATAACTTTCGAGGCCCAAAAAAGGGGTTTACATCCTAGACCCCATAAAGTCCAGAAAATGTTGGTGACCTGAAAACAGTGTCAGAGAGCTCTGAATGTCCCAAAAATATTTGCAGCCTGAAAAGGGCATTAATCCGCATCCTGGCCCCCTGAAATTCCCCAAAATACTTTTGGCCCAAAAAATGCATCCTACATCCCTGAAGTTCAGAAAATGTTGGCAGCACAAAACAGGCCTTAAAATACATATTAGGCCTGCAAAAATGTCGAAAACTTTGGTTGCCCAAAAAAGGGGTTTACAGGTATCCTAGACCCCCTAAAGTCCAGAAAATGTTGGCGGCCCAAAAAACGGTGTCAGAGAGCTCTGAATGTCCCAAAAACATTTGCAGTCTGAAAAGGGCATTAACCCGCAAGCTAGACCCCTGAACTTCCCCAAAATATTTTGCCCATGAAAAATTCATCCTACACCCCTGAAAATTCAGAAAATGTTGGCAACACAAAAAAAGGCCTTAAAATACATATTAGGCCACCAAAAATGTAGAAAACTCTGGAGGCCCAAAAAAGGGGTTTACAGGCATCCTAGACCCCCTAAAGTCCAGAAAATGTTGGTAGGCCAAAAACTGTGTCAGAGAGCTCTGAATGTCCCAAAAATATTTGCAGCCTGAAAAGGGCATTAATCCGCATCCTGGTCCCCTGAAATTCCCCAAAATATTTTTGGCCCGAAAAATGCATCCTACATCCCTGAAGTTCACAAAATGTTGGCAGCACAAAACAGGCCTTAAAATACATATTAGGCCTGCAAAAATGTAGAAAACTTTGAAGGCCCCAAAAAAGGGGTTTACAGGCATCCTAGACCCCCTAAAGTCCAGAAAATGTTGGTAGGTCAAAAACTGTGTCAGAGAGCTCTGAATGTCCCAAAAACGTTTGCAGCCTGAAAAGGGCATTAACCCACATCCTAAACCCCTGAAATTCCCAAAAACATTTTTGGCCCGAAAAATGAATCCTACACCCCTTAAAGTTCAGAAAATATTGGCAGCCGCAAAAAGGCCTTAAAATGCATCTTATTCCTGCAAAAATCTTGATAACTTTGGAGGCCCAAAAAAGGGGTTTACATCCTAGACCCCATAAAGTCCAGAAAATGTTGGTGACCCGAAAACAGTGTCAGAGAGCTCTGAATGTCCCAAAAATATTTGCATCTGAAAAGGGCATTAATCCGCATCCTGGCCCCCTGAAATTCCCCAAAATATTTTTGGCCCGAAAAATGCATCCTACATCCCTGAAGTTCAGAAAATGTTGGCAGCACAAAACAGGCCTTAAAATACATATTAGGCCTGCAAAAATGTAGAAAACTTTGGAGGCCCAAAAAAGGGGTTTACAGGCATCCTAGACCCACTAAAGTCCAGAAAATGTTGGCGGCCCAAAAACTGTGTCAGAGAGCTCTGAATGTCCCAAACACATTTGCAGTCTGAAAAGGGCATTAACTCGCATGCTAGACCCCTGAAATTCCCCAAAATATTTTGGCCACGAAAAATTCATCCTACACCCCTGAAAATTCAGAAAATGTTGGCAGCACAAAAAAGGCCTTAAAATACATATTAGGCCTCTAAAAATGTAGAAAACTTTGGAGGCCCAAAAAAGGGGTTTACAGGCATCCTAGACCCCCTAAAGTCCAGAAAATGTTGGTAGGCCAACAACTGTGTCAGAGAGCTCTGAATGTCCCAAAAACGTTTGCAGCCTGAAAAGGGCATTAACCCACATCCTAAACCCCTGAAATTCCCAAAAACATTTTTGGCCCGAAAAATGCATCCTACACCCCTGAAAGTTCCGAAAATGTTGGCAGCCCCAAAAAGGCCTTAAAATGCATCTTATTCCTGCAAAAATCTTGATAACTTTAGAGGCCCAAAAAAGAGGCCTTTTTGAAAGTATTCTAAGAACACTGGTAATGTCCGCAGACATTAAAAGTTTCCATAGGCCATAGTTGAAATGTTTTACTCTATGGGTGTGATATGCTGCGGTGGAGATGGAGACGGGTGCAGCATCATCATCGTCATCTAGACCCCATAAAGTCCAGAAAATGTTGGTGACCCGAAAACAGTGTCAGAGAGCTCTGAATGTCCCAAAAATAGTTGCAGCCTGAAAAGGGCATTAATCCGCATCCTGGCCCCCTGAAATTCCCCAAAATATTTTTTGCCCGAAAAATGCATCCTACATCCCTGAAGTTCAGAAAATGTTGGCAGCACAAAACAGGCCTTGAAATACATATTAGGCCTGCAAAAATGTAGAAAACTTTGGAGGCCCAAAGAAGGGGTTTACAGGCATCCTAGACCACATAAAGTCCAGAAAATGTTGGTGGCCCAAAAACTGTGTCAGAGAGCTCTGAATGGCCCAAAAACGCTTGCAGCCTGAAAAGGGCATTAACCCGCATCCTAGACCCCTGAAATTCCTAAAAACATTCATGGCCCGAAAAATGCATCCTACACCCCTTAAATTTCAGAAACTGTTGGCAGCCCAAAAAATGCCTTAAAATGCATCTTATTTCTGCAATAATCTTTAAAACTTTGGAGGCCCAAAAAAGGGGTTTGCAGGCATCCTAGACCCCATAAAGTCCAGAAAATGTTGGTGACCCGAAAACAGTGTCAGAGAGCTCTGAATGTCCCAAAAATATTTGCAGTCTGAAAAGGACATTAACCCGCATGCTAGACCCCTGAAATTTCCCAAAATATTTTGGCCACGAAAAATTCATCCTACACCCCTGAAAATTCAGAAAATATTGGCAGCACAAAAAAGGCCTTAAAATACATATTAGGCCTCCAAAAATGTAGAAAACTTTGGAGGCCCAAAAAAGGGGTTTACAGGCATCCTAGACCCCCTAAAGTCCAGAAAATGTTGGTAGGCCAAAAACTGTGTCATAGAGCTCTGAATGTCCCAAAAACGTTTGCAGCCTGAAAAGGGCATTAACCCACATCCTAACCCCCTGAAATTCCCAAAAACATTCTTGGCCCGAAAAATGCATCCTACACCCCTGAAAGTTCAGAAAATGTTGGCAGCCCCAAAAAGGCCTTAAAATGCATCTTATTCCTGCAAAAATCTTTATAACTTTGGAGGCCCAAAAAAGGGGTTTACATCCTAGACCCCATAAAGTCCAGAAAATGTTGGTGACCTGAAAACAGTGTCAGAGAGCTCTGAATGTCCCAAAAATATTTGCAGCCTGAAAAGGGCATTAATCCGCATCCTGGCCCCCTGAAATTCCCCAAAATATTTTTGGCCCGAAAAATGCATCCTACATCCCTGAAGTTCAGAAAATGTTGGCAGCACAAAACAGGCCTTAAAATACATATTAGGCCTGCAAAAATGTAGAAAACTTTGGAGGCCCAAAAAAGGGGTTTACAGGCATCCTAGACCCACTAAAGTCCAGAAAATGTTGGCGGCCCAAAAACTGTGTCAGAGAGCTCTGAATGTCCCAAAAACATTTGCAATCTGAAAAGGGCATTAACCCGCATGCTAGACCCCTGAAATTCCCCAAAATATTTTGGCCACGAAAAATTCATCCTACACCCCTGAAAATTCAGAAAATGTTGGCAGCACAAAAAAGGCCTTAAAATACATATTAGGCCTGCAAAAATGTAGAAAACTTTGGAGGCCCAAAAAAGGGGTTTACAGGCATCCTAGACCACATAAAGTCCAGAAAATGTTGGTGGCCCAAAAACTGTGTCAGAGAGCTCTGAATGGCCCAAAAACGCTTGCAGCCTGAAAAGGGCATTAACCCGCATCCTAGACCCCTGAAATTCCTAAAAACATTCATGGCCCGAAAAATGCATCCTACATCCCTTAAAGTTCAGAAACTGTTGGCAGCCCAAAAAATGCCTTAAAATGCATCTTATTTCTGCAAATATCTTTAAAACTTTGGAGGCCCAAAAAAGGGTTTTGCAGGCATCCTAGACCCCATAAAGTCCAGAAAATGTTGGTGACCCGAAAACAGTGTCAGAGAGCTCTGAATGTCCCAAAAATATTTGCAGTCTGAAAAGGGCATTAACCCGCATGCTAGACCCCTGAAATTTCCCAAAATATTTTGGCCACGAAAAATTCATCCTACACCCCTGAAAATTCAGAAAATATTGGCAGCACAAAAAAGGCCTTAAAATACATATTAGGCCTCCAAAAATGTAGAAAACTTTGGAGGCCCAAAAAAGGGGTTTACAGGCATCCTAGACCCCCTAAAGTCCAGAAAATGTTGGTAGGCCAAAAACTGTGTCAGAGAGCTCTGAATGTCCCAAAAACGTTTGCAGCCTGAAAAGGGCATTAACCCACATCCTAACCCCCTGAAATTCCCAAAAACATTCTTGGCCCGAAAAATGCATCCTACACCCCTGAAAGTTCAGAAAATGTTGGCAGCCCCAAAAAGGCCTTAAAATGCATCTTATTCCTGCAAAAATCTTGATAACTTTCGAGGCCCAAAAAAGGGGTTTACATCCTAGACCCCATAAAGTCCAGAAAATGTTGGTGACCTGAAAACAGTGTCAGAGAGCTCTGAATGTCCCAAAAATATTTGCAGCCTGAAAAGGGCATTAATCCGCATCCTGGCCCCCTGAAATTCCCCAAAATATTTTTGGCCCAAAAAATGCATCCTACATCCCTGAAGTTCAGAAAATGTTGGCAGCACAAAACAGGCCTTAAAATACATATTAGGCCTGCAAAAATGTAGAAAACTTTGGTTGCCCAAAAAAGGGGTTTACAGGCATCCTAGACCCCCTAATGTCCAGAAAATGTTGGCGGCCCAAAAAAACGGTGTCAGAGAGCTCTGAATGTCCCAAAAATGTTTGCAGCCTGAAAAGGGCATTAACCCACATCCTAAACCCCTGAAATTCCCAAAAACATTTTTGGCCCGAAAAATGCATCCTACACCCCTGAAAGTTCCAAAAATGTTGGCAGCCCCAAAAAGGCCTTAAAATGCATCTTATTCCTGCAAAAATCTTGATAACTTTGGAGGCCCAAAAAAGGGGCCTTTTTGAAAGTATTCTAAGAACACTGGTAATGTCCGCAGACATTAAAAGTTTCCATACGCCATAGTTGAAATGTTTTACTCTATGGGTGTGATATGCTGCGGTGGAGATGGAGACGGGTGCAGCATCATCATCGTCATCTAGACCCCATAAAGTCCAGAAAATGTTGGTGACCCGAAAACAGTGTCAGAGAGCTCTGAATGTCCCAAAAATATTTGCAGCCTGAAAAGGGCATTAATCCGCATCCTGGTCCCCTGAAATTCCCCAAAATATTTTTTGCCCAAAAAATGCATCCTACATCCCTGAAGTTCACAAAATGTTGGCAGCACAAAACAGCCCTTAAAATATATATTAGGCCTGCAAAAATGTAGAAAACTTTGAAGGCCCAAAAAAGGGGTTTACAGGCATCCTAGACCCCCTAAAGTCCAGAAAATGTTGGCAGCCCAAAAACTGTATCAGAGAGCTCTGAATGTCCCAAAAACATTTGCAGTCTGAAAAGGGCATTAACCCGCATGCTGGACCCCTGAAATTTCCCAAAATATTTTGGCCACGAAAATTTCATCCTACACCCCTGAAAATTCAGAAAATGTTGGCAGCACAAAAAAGGCCTTAAAATACATATTAGGCCTCCAAAAATGTAGAAAACTTTGGAGGCCCAAAAAAGGGGTTTACAGGCATCCTAGACCCCCTAAAGTCCAGAAAATGTTGGTAGGCCAAAAACTGTGTCAGAGAGCTCTGAATGTCCCAAAAACGTTTGCAGCCTGAAAAGGGCATTAACCCACATCCTAAACCCCTGAAATTCCCAAAAACATTTTTGGCCCGAAAAATGAATCCTACACCCCTTAAAGTTCAGAAAATATTGGCAGCCGCAAAAAGGCCTTAAAATGCATCATATTCCTGCAAAAATCTTGATAACTTTGGAGGCCCAAAAAAGGGGTTTACATCCTAGACCCCATAAAGTCCAGAAAATGTTGGTGACCCGAAAACAGTGTCAGAGAGCTCTGAATGTCCCAAAAATATTTGCATCTGAAAAGGGCATTAATCCGCATCCTGGCCCCCTGAAATTCCCCAAAATATTTTTGGCCCGAAAAATACATCCTACATCCCTGAAGTTCAGAAAATGTTGGCAGCACAAAACAGGCCTTAAAATACATATTAGGCCTGCAAAAATGTAGAAAACTTTGGAGGCCCAAAAAAGAGGTTTACAGGCATCCTAGACCCCCTAAAGTCCAGAAAATGTTGGTAGGCCAAAAACTGTGTCAGAGAGCTCTGAATGTCCCAAAAACGTTTGCAGCCTGAAAAGGGCATTAACCCACATCCTAAACCCCTGAAATTCGCAAAAACATTTTTGGCCCAAAAAATGCATCCTACACCCCTGAAAGTTCAGAAAATGTTGGCAGCCCCAAAAAGGCCTTAAAATGCATCTTATTCCTGCAAAAATCTTGATAACTTTCGAGGCCCAAAAAAGGGGTTTACATCCTAGACCCCATAAAGTCCAGAAAATGTTGGTGACCTGAAAACAGTGTCAGAGAGCTCTGAATGTCCCAAAAATATTTGCAGCCTGAAAAGGGCATTAATCCGCATCCTGGCCCCCTGAAATTCCCCAAAATACTTTTGGCCCAAAAAATGCATCCTACATCCCTGAAGTTCAGAAAATGTTGGCAGCACAAAACAGGCCTTAAAATACATATTAGGCCTGCAAAAATGTCGAAAACTTTGGTTGCCCAAAAAAGGGGTTTACAGGTATCCTAGACCCCCTAAAGTCCAGAAAATGTTGGCGGCCCAAAAAACGGTGTCAGAGAGCTCTGAATGTCCCAAAAACATTTGCAGTCTGAAAAGGGCATTAACCCGCAAGCTAGACCCCTGAACTTCCCCAAAATATTTTGCCCATGAAAAATTCATCCTACACCCCTGAAAATTCAGAAAATGTTGGCAACACAAAAAAAGGCCTTAAAATACATATTAGGCCACCAAAAATGTAGAAAACTCTGGAGGCCCAAAAAAGGGGTTTACAGGCATCCTAGACCCCCTAAAGTCCAGAAAATGTTGGTAGGCCAAAAACTGTGTCAGAGAGCTCTGAATGTCCCAAAAATATTTGCAGCCTGAAAAGGGCATTAATCCGCATCCTGGTCCCCTGAAATTCCCCAAAATATTTTTGGCCCGAAAAATGCATCCTACATCCCTGAAGTTCACAAAATGTTGGCAGCACAAAACAGGCCTTAAAATACATATTAGGCCTGCAAAAATGTAGAAAACTTTGAAGGCCCCAAAAAAGGGGTTTACAGGCATCCTAGACCCCCTAAAGTCCAGAAAATGTTGGTAGGTCAAAAACTGTGTCAGAGAGCTCTGAATGTCCCAAAAACGTTTGCAGCCTGAAAAGGGCATTAACCCACATCCTAAACCCCTGAAATTCCCAAAAACATTTTTGGCCCGAAAAATGAATCCTACACCCCTTAAAGTTCAGAAAATATTGGCAGCCGCAAAAAGGCCTTAAAATGCATCTTATTCCTGCAAAAATCTTGATAACTTTGGAGGCCCAAAAAAGGGGTTTACATCCTAGACCCCATAAAGTCCAGAAAATGTTGGTGACCCGAAAACAGTGTCAGAGAGCTCTGAATGTCCCAAAAATATTTGCATCTGAAAAGGGCATTAATCCGCATCCTGGCCCCCTGAAATTCCCCAAAATATTTTTGGCCCGAAAAATGCATCCTACATCCCTGAAGTTCAGAAAATGTTGGCAGCACAAAACAGGCCTTAAAATACATATTAGGCCTGCAAAAATGTAGAAAACTTTGGAGGCCCAAAAAAGGGGTTTACAGGCATCCTAGACCCACTAAAGTCCAGAAAATGTTGGCGGCCCAAAAACTGTGTCAGAGAGCTCTGAATGTCCCAAACACATTTGCAGTCTGAAAAGGGCATTAACTCGCATGCTAGACCCCTGAAATTCCCCAAAATATTTTGGCCACGAAAAATTCATCCTACACCCCTGAAAATTCAGAAAATGTTGGCAGCACAAAAAAGGCCTTAAAATACATATTAGGCCTCTAAAAATGTAGAAAACTTTGGAGGCCCAAAAAAGGGGTTTACAGGCATCCTAGACCCCCTAAAGTCCAGAAAATGTTGGTAGGCCAACAACTGTGTCAGAGAGCTCTGAATGTCCCAAAAACGTTTGCAGCCTGAAAAGGGCATTAACCCACATCCTAAACCCCTGAAATTCCCAAAAACATTTTTGGCCCGAAAAATGCATCCTACACCCCTGAAAGTTCCGAAAATGTTGGCAGCCCCAAAAAGGCCTTAAAATGCATCTTATTCCTGCAAAAATCTTGATAACTTTAGAGGCCCAAAAAAGAGGCCTTTTTGAAAGTATTCTAAGAACACTGGTAATGTCCGCAGACATTAAAAGTTTCCATAGGCCATAGTTGAAATGTTTTACTCTATGGGTGTGATATGCTGCGGTGGAGATGGAGACGGGTGCAGCATCATCATCGTCATCTAGACCCCATAAAGTCCAGAAAATGTTGGTGACCCGAAAACAGTGTCAGAGAGCTCTGAATGTCCCAAAAATAGTTGCAGCCTGAAAAGGGCATTAATCCGCATCCTGGCCCCCTGAAATTCCCCAAAATATTTTTTGCCCGAAAAATGCATCCTACATCCCTGAAGTTCAGAAAATGTTGGCAGCACAAAACAGGCCTTGAAATACATATTAGGCCTGCAAAAATGTAGAAAACTTTGGAGGCCCAAAGAAGGGGTTTACAGGCATCCTAGACCACATAAAGTCCAGAAAATGTTGGTGGCCCAAAAACTGTGTCAGAGAGCTCTGAATGGCCCAAAAACGCTTGCAGCCTGAAAAGGGCATTAACCCGCATCCTAGACCCCTGAAATTCCTAAAAACATTCATGGCCCGAAAAATGCATCCTACACCCCTTAAATTTCAGAAACTGTTGGCAGCCCAAAAAATGCCTTAAAATGCATCTTATTTCTGCAATAATCTTTAAAACTTTGGAGGCCCAAAAAAGGGGTTTGCAGGCATCCTAGACCCCATAAAGTCCAGAAAATGTTGGTGACCCGAAAACAGTGTCAGAGAGCTCTGAATGTCCCAAAAATATTTGCAGTCTGAAAAGGACATTAACCCGCATGCTAGACCCCTGAAATTTCCCAAAATATTTTGGCCACGAAAAATTCATCCTACACCCCTGAAAATTCAGAAAATATTGGCAGCACAAAAAAGGCCTTAAAATACATATTAGGCCTCCAAAAATGTAGAAAACTTTGGAGGCCCAAAAAAGGGGTTTACAGGCATCCTAGACCCCCTAAAGTCCAGAAAATGTTGGTAGGCCAAAAACTGTGTCAGAGAGCTCTGAATGTCCCAAAAACGTTTGCAGCCTGAAAAGGGCATTAACCCACATCCTAACCCCCTGAAATTCCCAAAAACATTCTTGGCCCGAAAAATGCATCCTACACCCCTGAAAGTTCAGAAAATGTTGGCAGCCCCAAAAAGGCCTTAAAATGCATCTTATTCCTGCAAAAATCTTTATAACTTTGGAGGCCCAAAAAAGGGGTTTACATCCTAGACCCCATAAAGTCCAGAAAATGTTGGTGACCTGAAAACAGTGTCAGAGAGCTCTGAATGTCCCAAAAATATTTGCAGCCTGAAAAGGGCATTAATCCGCATCCTGGCCCCCTGAAATTCCCCAAAATATTTTTGGCCCGAAAAATGCATCCTACATCCCTGAAGTTCAGAAAATGTTGGCAGCACAAAACAGGCCTTAAAATACATATTAGGCCTGCAAAAATGTAGAAAACTTTGGAGGCCCAAAAAAGGGGTTTACAGGCATCCTAGACCCACTAAAGTCCAGAAAATGTTGGCGGCCCAAAAACTGTGTCAGAGAGCTCTGAATGTCCCAAAAACATTTGCAATCTGAAAAGGGCATTAACCCGCATGCTAGACCCCTGAAATTCCCCAAAATATTTTGGCCACGAAAAATTCATCCTACACCCCTGAAAATTCAGAAAATGTTGGCAGCACAAAAAAGGCCTTAAAATACATATTAGGCCTGCAAAAATGTAGAAAACTTTGGAGGCCCAAAAAAGGGGTTTACAGGCATCCTAGACCACATAAAGTCCAGAAAATGTTGGTGGCCCAAAAACTGTGTCAGAGAGCTCTGAATGGCCCAAAAACGCTTGCAGCCTGAAAAGGGCATTAACCCGCATCCTAGACCCCTGAAATTCCTAAAAACATTCATGGCCCGAAAAATGCATCCTACATCCCTTAAAGTTCAGAAACTGTTGGCAGCCCAAAAAATGCCTTAAAATGCATCTTATTTCTGCAAATATCTTTAAAACTTTGGAGGCCCAAAAAAGGGTTTTGCAGGCATCCTAGACCCCATAAAGTCCAGAAAATGTTGGTGACCCGAAAACAGTGTCAGAGAGCTCTGAATGTCCCAAAAATATTTGCAGTCTGAAAAGGGCATTAACCCGCATGCTAGACCCCTGAAATTTCCCAAAATATTTTGGCCACGAAAAATTCATCCTACACCCCTGAAAATTCAGAAAATATTGGCAGCACAAAAAAGGCCTTAAAATACATATTAGGCCTCCAAAAATGTAGAAAACTTTGGAGGCCCAAAAAAGGGGTTTACAGGCATCCTAGACCCCCTAAAGTCCAGAAAATGTTGGTAGGCCAAAAACTGTGTCAGAGAGCTCTGAATGTCCCAAAAACGTTTGCAGCCTGAAAAGGGCATTAACCCACATCCTAACCCCCTGAAATTCCCAAAAACATTCTTGGCCCGAAAAATGCATCCTACACCCCTGAAAGTTCAGAAAATGTTGGCAGCCCCAAAAAGGCCTTAAAATGCATCTTATTCCTGCAAAAATCTTGATAACTTTCGAGGCCCAAAAAAGGGGTTTACATCCTAGACCCCATAAAGTCCAGAAAATGTTGGTGACCTGAAAACAGTGTCAGAGAGCTCTGAATGTCCCAAAAATATTTGCAGCCTGAAAAGGGCATTAATCCGCATCCTGGCCCCCTGAAATTCCCCAAAATATTTTTGGCCCAAAAAATGCATCCTACATCCCTGAAGTTCAGAAAATGTTGGCAGCACAAAACAGGCCTTAAAATACATATTAGGCCTGCAAAAATGTAGAAAACTTTGGTTGCCCAAAAAAGGGGTTTACAGGCATCCTAGACCCCCTAATGTCCAGAAAATGTTGGCGGCCCAAAAAAACGGTGTCAGAGAGCTCTGAATGTCCCAAAAATGTTTGCAGCCTGAAAAGGGCATTAACCCACATCCTAAACCCCTGAAATTCCCAAAAACATTTTTGGCCCGAAAAATGCATCCTACACCCCTGAAAGTTCCGAAAATGTTGGCAGCCCCAAAAAGGCCTTAAAATGCATCTTATTCCTGCAAAAATCTTGTTAACTTTGGAGGCCCAAAAAAGGGGCCTTTTTGAAAGTATTCTAAGAACACTGGTAATGTCCGCAGACATTAAAAGTTTCCATACGCCATAGTTGAAATGTTTTACTCTATGGGTGTGATATGCTGCGGTGGAGATGGAGACGGGTGCAGCATCATCATCGTCATCTAGACCCCATAAAGTCCAGAAAATGTTGGTGACCCGAAAACAGTGTCAGAGAGCTCTGAATGTCCCAAAAATATTTGCAGCCTGAAAAGGGCATTAATCCGCATCCTGGTCCCCTGAAATTCCCCAAAATATTTTTTGCCCAAAAAATGCATCCTACATCCCTGAAGTTCACAAAATGTTGGCAGCACAAAACAGCCCTTAAAATACATATTAGGCCTGCAAAAATGTAGAAAACTTTGAAGGCCCAAAAAAGGGGTTTACAGGCATCCTAGACCCCCTAAAGTCCAGAAAATGTTGGCAGCCCAAAAACTGTATCAGAGAGCTCTGAATGTCCCAAAAACATTTGCAGTCTGAAAAGGGCATTAACCCGCATGCTGGACCCCTGAAATTTCCCAAAATATTTTGGCCACGAAAATTTCATCCTACACCCCTGAAAATTCAGAAAATGTTGGCAGCACAAAAAAGGCCTTAAAATACATATTAGGCCTCCAAAAATGTAGAAAACTTTGGAGGCCCAAAAAAGGGGTTTACAGGCATCCTAGACCCCCTAAAGTCCAGAAAATGTTGGTGGCCCAAAAACTGTGTCAGAGAGCTCTGAATGGCCCAAAAACTCTTGCAGCCTGAAAAGGGCATTAACCCGCATCCTAAACCCCTGAAATTCCCAAAAACATTTTTGGCCCGAAAAATGTATCCTACACCCCTGAAAGTTCGGAAAATGTTGGCAGCCCCGAAAAGGCCTTAAAATGCATCTTATTCCTGCAAAAATCTTGATAACTTTGGAGGCCCAAAAAAGGGGTTTACAGGCATCCTAGACCCACTAAAGTCCAGAAAATGTTGGCGGCCCAAAAACTGTGTCAGAGAGCTCTGAATGTCCCAAAAACATTTGCAATCTGAAAAGGGCATTAACCCGCATGCTAGACCCCTGAAATTCCCCAAAATATTTTGGCCACGAAAAATTCATCCTACAACCCTGAAAATTCAGAAAATGTTGGCAGCACAAAAAAGGCCTTAAAATACATATTAGGCCTGCAAAAATGTAGAAAACTTTGGAGGCCGAAAAAAGGGGTTTACAGGCATCCTAGACCACATAAAGTCCAGAAAATGTTGGTGGCCCAAAAACTGTGTCAGAGAGCTTTGAATGGCCCAAAAACGCTTGCAGCCTGAAAAGGGCATTAACCCGCATCCTAGACCCCTGAAATTCCTAAAAACATTCATGGCCCGAAAAATGCATCCTACATCCCTTAAAGTTCAGAAACTGTTGGCAGCCCAAAAAATGCCTTAAAATGCATCTTATTTCTGCAAATATCTTTAAAACTTTGGAGGCCCAAAAAAGGGTTTTGCAGGCATCCTAGACCCCATAAAGTCCAGAAAATGTTGGTGACCCGAAAACAGTGTCAGAGAGCTCTGAATGTCCCAAAAATATTTGCAGTCTGAAAAGGGCATTAACCCGCATGCTAGACCCCTGAAATTTCCCAAAATATTTTGGCCACGAAAAATTCATCCTACACCCCTGAAAATTCAGAAAATATTGGCAGCACAAAAAAGGCCTTAAAATACATATTAGGCCTCCAAAAATGTAGAAAACTTTGGAGGCCCAAAAAAGGGGTTTACAGGCATCCTAGACCCCCTAAAGTCCAGAAAATGTTGGTAGGCCAAAAACTGTGTCAGAGAGCTCTGAATGTCCCAAAAACGTTTGCAGCCTGAAAAGGGCATTAACCCACATCCTAAACCCCTGAAATTCCCAAAAACATTTTTGGCCCGAAAAATGAATCCTACACCCCTTAAAGTTCAGAAAATATTGGCAGCCGCAAAAAGGCCTTAAAATGCATCTTATTCCTGCAAAAATCTTGATAACTTTGAAGGCCCAAAAAAGGGGTTTACATCCTAGACCCCATAAAGTCCAGAAAATGTTGGTGACCCGAAAACAGTGTCACAGAGCTCTGAATGTCCCAAAAATATTTGCATCTGAAAAGGGCATTAATCCGCATCCTGGCCCCCTGAAATTCCCCAAAATATTTTTGGCCCGAAAAATGCATCCTACATCCCTGAAGTTCAGAAAATGTTGGCAGCACAAAACAGGCCTTAAAATACATATTAGGCCTGCAAAAATGTAGAAAACTTCGGAGGCCCAAAAAAGGGGTTTACAGGCATCCTAGACCCCCTAAAGTCCAGAAAATGTTGGTAGGCCAAAAACTGTGTCAGAGAGCTCTGAATGTCCCAAAAACGTTTGCAGCCTGAAAAGGGCATTAACCCACATCCTAAACCCCTGAAATTCGCAAAAACATTTTTGGCCCAAAAAATGCATCCTACACCCCTGAAAGTTCAGAAAATGTTGGCAGCCCCAAAAAGGCCTTATAATGCATCTTATTCCTGCAAAAATCTTGATAACTTTCGAGGCCCAAAAAAGGGGTTTACATCCTAGACCCCATAAAGTCCAGAAAATGTTGGTGACCTGAAAACAGTGTCAGAGAGCTCTGAATGTCCCAAAAATATTTGCAGCCTGAAAAGGGCATTAATCCGCATCCTGGCCCCCTGAAATTCCCCAAAATACTTTTGGCCCAAAAAATGCATCCTACATCCCTGAAGTTCAGAAAATGTTGGCAGCACAAAACAGGCCTTAAAATACATATTAGGCCTGCAAAAATGTAGAAAACTTTGGTTGCCCAAAAAAGGGGTTTACAGGTATCCTAGACCCCCTAAAGTCCAGAAAATGTTGGCGGCCCAAAAAAAGGTGTCAGAGAGCTCTGAATGTCCCAAAAACATTTGCAGTCTGAAAAGGGCATTAACCCGCAAGCTAGACCCCTGAACTTCCCCAAAATATTTTGGCCATGAAAAATTCATCCTACACCCCTGAAAATTCAGAAAATGTTGGCAACACAAAAAAGGCCTTAAAATACATATTAGGCCACCAAAAATGTAGAAAACTCTGGCGGCCCAAAAAAGGGGTTTACAGGCATCCTAGACCCCCTAAAGTCCAGAAAATGTTGGTAGGCCAAAAACTGTGTCAGAGAGCTCTGAATGTCCCAAAAACGTTTGCAGCCTGAAAAGGGCATTAACCCACATCCTAAACCCCTGAAATTCCCAAAAACATTTTTGGCCCGAAAAATGAATCCTACACCCCTTAAAGTTCAGAAAATATTGGCAGCCGCAAAAAGGCCTTAAAATGCATCATATTCCTGCAAAAATCTTGATAACTTTGGAGGCCCAAAAAAGGGGTTTACATCCTAGACCCCATAAAGTCCAGAAAATGTTGGTGACCCGAAAA
The DNA here is from genome assembly GCF_040938575.1 of Ambystoma mexicanum. NCBI lineage: Eukaryota > Metazoa > Chordata > Amphibia > Caudata > Ambystomatidae > Ambystoma > Ambystoma mexicanum. The sequence goes on along the minus strand of NC_090935.1, from coordinate 1,301,229,187 downwards.
CAGTGTCAGAGAGCTCTGAATGTCCCAAAAATATTTGCATCTGAAAAGGGCATTAATCCGCATCCTGGCCCCCTGAAATTCCCCAAAATATTTTTGGCCCGAAAAATGCATCCTACATCCCTGAAGTTCAGAAAATGTTGGCAGCACAAAACAGGCCTTAAAATACATATTAGGCCTGCAAAAATGTAGAAAACTTTGGAGGCCCAAAAAAGGGGTTTACAGGCATCCTAGACCCCCTAAAGTCCAGAAAATGTTGGTAGGCCAAAAACTGTGTCAGAGAGCTCTGAATGTCCCAAAAACGTTTGCAGCCTGAAAAGGGCATTAACCCACATCCTAAACCCCTGAAATTCGCAAAAACATTTTTGGCACAAAAAATGCATCCTACACCCCTGAAAGTTCAGAAAATGTTGGCAGCCCCAAAAAGGCCTTAAAATGCATCTTATTCCTGCAAAAATCTTGATAACTTTCGAGGCCCAAAAAAGGGGTTTACATCCTAGACCCCATAAAGTCCAGAAAATGTTGGTGACCTGAAAACAGTGTCAGAGAGCTCTGAATGTCCCAAAAATATTTGCAGCCTGAAAAGGGCATTAATCCGCATCCTGGCCCCCTGAAATTCCCCAAAATACTTTTGGCCCAAAAAATGCATCCTACATCCCTGAAGTTCAGAAAATGTTGGCAGCACAAAACAGGCCTTAAAATACATATTAGGCCTGCAAAAATGTAGAAAACTTTGGTTGCCCAAAAAAGGGGTTTACAGGTATCCTAGACCCCCTAAAGTCCAGAAAATGTTGGCGGCCCAAAAAACGGTGTCAGAGAGCTCTGAATGTCCCAAAAACATTTGCAGTCTGAAAAGGGCATTAACCCGCAAGCTAGACCCCTGAACTTCCCCAAAATATTTTGGCCATGAAAAATTCATCCTACACCCCTGAAAATTCAGAAAATGTTGGCAACACAAAAAAGGCCTTAAAATACATATTAGGCCACCAAAAATGTAGAAAACTCTGGAGGCCCAAAAAAGGGGTTTACAGGCATCCTAGACCCCCTAAAGTCCAGAAAATGTTGGTAGGCCAAAAACTGTGTCAGAGAGCTCTGAATGTCCCAAAAACGTTTGCAGCCTGAAAAGGGCATTAACCCACATCCTAAACCCCTGAAATTCCCAAAAACATTTTTGGCCCGAAAAATGAATCCTACACCCCTTAAAGTTCAGAAAATATTGGCAGCCGCAAAAAGGCCTTAAAATGCATCATATTCCTGCAAAAATCTTGATAACTTTGGAGGCCCAAAAAAGGGGTTTACATCCTAGACCCCATAAAGTCCAGAAAATGTTGGTGACCCGAAAACAGTGTCAGAGAGCTCTGAATGTCCCAAAAATATTTGCATCTGAAAAGGGCATTAATCCGCATCCTGGCCCCCTGAAATTCCCCAAAATATTTTTGGCCCGAAAAATGCATCCTACATCCCTGAAGTTCAGAAAATGTTGGCAGCACAAAACAGGCCTTAAAATACATATTAGGCCTGCAAAAATGTAGAAAACTTTGGAGGCCCAAAAAAGGGGTTTACAGGCATCCTAGACCCACTAAAGTCCAGAAAATGTTGGCGGCCCAAAAACTGTGTCAGAGAGCTCTGAATGTCCCAAACACATTTGCAGTCTGAAAAGGGCATTAACTCGCATGCTAGACCCCTGAAATTCCCCAAAATATTTTGGCCACGAAAAATTCATCCTACACCCCTGAAAATTCAGAAAATGTTGGCAGCACAAAAAAGACCTTAAAATACATATTAGGCCTCTAAAAATGTAGAAAACTTTGGAGGCCCAAAAAAGGGGTTGACAGACATCCTAGACCCCCTAAAGTCCAGAAAATGTTGGTAGGCCAACAACTGTGTCAAAGAGCTCTGAATGTCCCAAAAACGTTTGCAGCCTGAAAAGGGCATTAACCCACATCCTAAACCCCTGAAATTCCCAAAAACATTTTTGGCCCGCAAAATGCATCCTACACCCCTGAAAGTTCCGAAAATGTTGGCAGCCCCAAAAAGGCCTTAAAATGCATCTTATTCCTGCAAAAATCTTGATAACTTTGGAGGCCCAAAAAAGAGGCCTTTTTGAAAGTATTCTAAGAACACTGGTAATGTCCGCGGACATTAAAAGTTTCCATAGGCCATAGTTGAAATGTTTTACTCTATGGGTGTGATATGCTGCGGTGGAGATGGAGACGGGTGCAGCATCATCATCGTCATCTAGACCCCATAAAGTCCAGAAAATGTTGGTGACCCGAAAACAGTGTCAGAGAGCTCTGAATGTCCCAAAAATAGTTGCAGCCTGAAAAGGGCATTAATCCGCATCCTGGCCCCCTGAAATTCCCCAAAATATTTTTTGCCCGAAAAATGCATCCTACATCCCTGAAGTTCAGAAAATGTTGGCAGCACAAAACAGGCCTTAAAATACATATTAGGCCTGCAAAAATGTAGAAAACTTTGGAGGCCCAAAAAAGGGGTTTACAGGCATCCTAGACCCACTAAAGTCCAGAAAATGTTGGCTGCCCAAAAACTGTGTCAGAGAGCTCTGAATGTCCCAAAAACGTTTGCAGCCTGAAAAGGGCATTAACCCACATCCTAACCCCCTGAAATTCCCAAAAACATTCTTGGCCCGAAAAATGCATCCTACACCCCTGAAAGTTCAGAAAATGTTGGCAGCCCCAAAAAGGCCTTAAAATGCATCTTATTCCTGCAAAAATCTTTATAACTTTGGAGGCCCAAAAAAGGGGTTTACATCCTAGACCCCATAAAGTCCAGAAAATGTTGGTGACCTGAAAACAGTGTCAGAGAGCTCTGAATGTCCCAAAAATATTTGCAGCCTGAAAAGGGCATTAATCCGCATCCTGGCCCCCTGAAATTCCCCAAAATATTTTTGGCCCAAAAAATGCATCCTACATCCCTGAAGTTCAGAAAATGTTGGCAGCACAAAAAAGGCCTTAAACTACATATTAGGCAAATGTAGAAAACTTTGGAGGCCCAAAAAAGGGGTTTACAGGCATCCTAGACCCCCTAATGTCCAGAAAATGTTGGCGGCCCAAAAAACGGTGTCAGAGAGCTCTGAATGTCCCAAAAACGTTTGCAGCCTGAAAAGGGCATTAACCCACATCCTAATCCCCTGAAATTCCCAAAAACATTTTTGGCCCGAAAAATGAATCCTACACCCCTTAAAGTTCAGAAAATATTGGCAGCCGCAAAAAGGCCTTAAAATGCATCTTATTCCTCCAAAAATCTTGATAACTTTGGAGGCCCAAAAAAGGGGTTTACATCCTAGACCCCATAAAGTCCAGAAAATGTTGGTGACCCGAAAACAGTGTCAGAGAGCTCTGAATGTCCCAAAAATATTTGCAGCCTGAAAAGGGCATTAATCCGCATCCTGGCCCCCTGAAATTCCCCAAAATATTTTTGGCCCGAAAAATGCATCCTACATCCCTGAAGTTCAGAAAATGTTGGCAGCACAAAACAGGCCTTAAAATACACATTAGGCCTGCAAAAATGTAGAAAACTTTGGAGGCCCAAAAAAGGGGTTTACAGGCATCCTAGACCCCCTAAAGTCCACAAAATGTTGGCGGCCCAAAAACTGTGTCAGAGAGTTCTGAATGTCCCAAAAACATTTGCAGTCTGAAAAGGGCATTAACCCGCATGCTAGACCCCTGAAATTTCCCAAAATATTTTGGCGACAAAAAATTCATTCTACACCCCTGAAAATTCAGAAAATGTTGGCAGCACAAAAAAGGCCTTAAAATACATATTAGGCCTCTAAAAATGTAGAATCTTTGGAGGCCCAAAAAAGGGGTTTACAGGCATCCTAGATCCCCTAAAGTCCAGAAAATGTTGGTAGGCCAACAACTGTGTCAGAGAGCTCTGAATGTCCCAAAAACGTTTGCAGCCTGAAAAGGGCATTAACCCACATCCTAAACCCCTGAAATTCCCAAAAACATTTTTGGCCCGAAAAATGCATCCTACACCCCTGAAATTTCCGAAAATGTTGGCAGCCCCAAAAAGGCCTTAAAATGCATCTTATTCCTGCAAAAATCTTGATAACTTTGGAGGCCCAAAAAAGGGGCCTTTTTGAAAGTATTCTAAGAACACTGGTAATGTCCGCAGACATTAAAAGTTTCCATACGCCATAGTTGAAATGTTTTACTCTATGGGTGTGATATGCTGCGGTGGAGATGGAGACGGGTGCAGCATCATCATCGTCATCTAGACCCCCTAAAGTCCAGAAAATGTTGGTGGCCCAAAAACTGTGTCAGAGAGCTCTGAATGGCCCAAAAACTCTTGCAGCCTGAAAAGGGCATTAACCCGCATCCTAAACCCCTGAAATTCCCAAAAACATTTTTGGCCCGAAAAATGCATCCTACACCCCTGAAAGTTCAGAAAATGTTGGCAGCCCCGAAAAGGCCTTAAAATGCATCTTATTCCTGCAAAAATCTTGATAACTTTGGAGGCCCAAAAAAGGGGTTTACATCCTAGACCCCATAAAGTCCAGAAAATGTTGGTGACCTGAAAACAGTGTCAGAGAGCTCTGAATGTCCCAAAAATATTTGCAGCCTGAAAAGGGCATTAATCCGCATCCTGGCCCCCTGAAATTCCCCAAAATATTTTTGGCCCAAAAAATGCATCCTACATCCCTGAAGTTCAGAAAATGTTGGCAGCACAAAAAAGGCCTTAAACTACATATTAGGCAAATGTAGAAAACTTTGGAGGCCCAAAAAAGGGGTTTACAGGCATCCTAGACCCCCTAATGTCCAGAAAATGTTGGCGGCCCAAAAAACGGTGTCAGAGAGCTCTGAATGTCCCAAAAACGTTTGCAGCCTGAAAAGGGCATTAACCCACATCCTAATCCCCTGAAATTCCCAAAAACATTTTTGGCCCGAAAAATGAATCCTACACCCCTTAAAGTTCAGAAAATATTGGCAGCCGCAAAAAGGCCTTAAAATGCATCTTATTCCTCCAAAAATCTTGATAACTTTGGAGGCCCAAAAAAGGGGTTTACATCCTAGACCCCATAAAGTCCAGAAAATGTTGGTGACCCGAAAACAGTGTCAGAGAGCTCTGAATGTCCCAAAAATATTTGCAGCCTGAAAAGGGCATTAATCCGCATCCTGGCCCCCTGAAATTCCCCAAAATATTTTTGGCCCGAAAAATGCATCCTACATCCCTGAAGTTCAGAAAATGTTGGCAGCACAAAACAGGCCTTAAAATACACATTAGGCCTGCAAAAATGTAGAAAACTTTGGAGGCCCAAAAAAGGGGTTTACAGGCATCCTAGACCCCCTAAAGTCCACAAAATGTTGGCGGCCCAAAAACTGTGTCAGAGAGTTCTGAATGTCCCAAAAACATTTGCAGTCTGAAAAGGGCATTAACCCGCATGCTAGACCCCTGAAATTTCCCAAAATATTTTGGCGACAAAAAATTCATTCTACACCCCTGAAAATTCAGAAAATGTTGGCAGCACAAAAAAGGCCTTAAAATACATATTAGGCCTCTAAAAATGTAGAATCTTTGGAGGCCCAAAAAAGGGGTTTACAGGCATCCTAGATCCCCTAAAGTCCAGAAAATGTTGGTAGGCCAACAACTGTGTCAGAGAGCTCTGAATGTCCCAAAAACGTTTGCAGCCTGAAAAGGGCATTAACCCACATCCTAAACCCCTGAAATTCCCAAAAACATTTTTGGCCCGAAAAATGCATCCTACACCCCTGAAATTTCCGAAAATGTTGGCAGCCCCAAAAAGGCCTTAAAATGCATCTTATTCCTGCAAAAATCTTGATAACTTTGGAGGCCCAAAAAAGGGGCCTTTTTGAAAGTATTCTAAGAACACTGGTAATGTCCGCAGACATTAAAAGTTTCCATACGCCATAGTTGAAATGTTTTACTCTATGGGTGTGATATGCTGCGGTGGAGATGGAGACGGGTGCAGCATCATCATCGTCATCTAGACCCCCTAAAGTCCAGAAAATGTTGGTGGCCCAAAAACTGTGTCAGAGAGCTCTGAATGGCCCAAAAACTCTTGCAGCCTGAAAAGGGCATTAACCCGCATCCTAAACCCCTGAAATTCCCAAAAACATTTTTGGCCCGAAAAATGCATCCTACACCCCTGAAAGTTCAGAAAATGTTGGCAGCCCCGAAAAGGCCTTAAAATGCATCTTATTCCTGCAAAAATCTTGATAACTTTGGAGGCCCAAAAAAGGGGTTTACATGCTAGACCCCATAAAGTCCAGAAAATGTTGGTGACCCGAAAACAGTGTCAGAGAGCTCTGAATGTCCCAAAAATAGTTGCAGCCTGAAAAGGGCATTAATCCGCATCCTGGCCCCCTGAAATTCCCCAAAATATTTTGGCCACGAAAAATTCATCCTACACCCCTGAAAATTCAGAAAATGTTGGCAGCACAAAAAAGGCCTTAAAATACATATTAGGCCTGCAAAAATGTAGAAAACTTTGGAGGCCCAAAAAAGGGGTTTACAGGCATCCTAGACCACATAAAGTCCAGAAAATGTTGGTGGCCCAAAAACTGTGTCAGAGAGCTCTGAATGGCCCAAAAACGCTTGCAGCCTGAAAAGGGCATTAACCCGCATCCTAGACCCCTGAAATTCCTAAAAACATTCATGGCCCGAAAAATGCATCCTACATCCCTTAAAGTTCAGAAACTGTTGGCAGCCCAAAAAATGCCTTAAAATGCATCTTATTTCTGCAAATATCTTTAAAACTTTGGAGGCCCAAAAAAGGGTTTTGCAGGCATCCTAGACCCCATAAAGTCCAGAAAATGTTGGTGACCCGAAAACAGTGTCAGAGAGCTCTGAATGTCCCAAAAATATTTGCAGTCTGAAAAGGGCATTAACCCGCATGCTAGACCCCTGAAATTTCCCAAAATATTTTGGCCACGAAAAATTCATCCTACACCCCTGAAAATTCAGAAAATATTGGCAGCACAAAAAAGGCCTTAAAATACATATTAGGCCTCCAAAAATGTAGAAAACTTTGGAGGCCCAAAAAAGGGGTTTACAGGCATCCTAGACCCCCTAAAGTCCAGAAAATGTTGGTAGGCCAAAAACTGTGTCAGAGAGCTCTGAATGTCCCAAAAACATTTGCAGCCTGAAAAGGGCATTAACCCACATCCTAAACCCCTGAAATTCCAAAAACATTTTTGGCCCGAAAAATGAATCCTACACCCCTTAAAGTTCAGAAAATATTGGCAGCCGCAAAAAGGCATTAAAATGCATCTTATTCCTGCAAAAATCTTGATAACTTTGGAGGGCCAAAAAAGGGGTTTACATCCTAGACCCCATAAAGTCCAGAAAATGTTGGTGACCCGAAAACAGTGTCACAGAGCTCTGAATGTCCCAAAAATATTTGCATCTGAAAAGGGCATTAATCCGCATCCTGGCCCCCTGAAATTCCCCAAAATATTTTTGGCCCGGAAAAAGGAATCCTACATCCCTGAAGTTCAGAAAATGTTGGCAGCACAAAACAGGCCTTAAAATACATATTAGGCCTGCAAAAATGTAGAAAACTTTGGAGGCCCAAAAAAGGGGTTTACAGGCATCCTAGACCCCCTAAAGTCCAGAAAATGTTGGTAGGCCAAAAACTGTGTCAGAGAGCTCTGAATGTCCCAAAAACGTTTGCAGCCTGAAAAGGGCATTAACCCACATCCTAAACCCCTGAAATTCGCAAAAACATTTTTGGCCCAAAAAATGCATCCTACACCCCTGAAAGTTCAGAAAATGTTGGCAGCCCCAAAAAGGCCTTAAAATGCATCTTATTCCTGCAAAAATCTTCATAACTTCCGAGGCCCAAAAAAGGGGTTTACATCCTAGACCCCATAAAGTCCAGAAAATGTTGGTGACCTGAAAACAGTGTCAGGGAGCTCTGAATGTCCCAAAAATATTTGCACCCTGAAAAGGGCATTAATCCGCATCCTGGCCCCCTGAAATTCCCCAAAATACTTTTGGCCCAAAAAATGCATCCTACATCCCTGAAGTTCAGAAAATGTTGGCAGCACAAAACAGGCCTTAAAATACATATTAGGCCACCAAAAATGTAGAAAACTCTGGAGGCCCAAAAAAGGGGTTTACAGGCATCCTAGACCCCCTAAAGTCCAGAAAATGTTGGTAGGCCAAAAACTGTGTCAGAGAGCTCTGAATGTCCCAAAAACGTTTGCAGCCTGAAAAGGGCATTAACCCACATCCTAAACCCCTGAAATTCGCAAAAACATTTTTGGCCCAAAAAATGCATCCTACACCCCTGAAAGTTCAGAAAATGTTGGCAGCCCCAAAAAGGCCTTATAATGCATCTTATTCCTGCAAAAATCTTGATAACTTTCGAGGCCCAAAAAAGGGGTTTACATCCTAGACCCCATAAAGTCCAGAAAATGTTGGTGACCTGAAAACAGTGTCAGAGAGCTCTGAATGTCCCAAAAATATTTGCAGCCTGAAAAGGGCATTAATCCGCATCCTGGCCCCCTGAAATTCCCCAAAATACTTTTGGCCCAAAAAATGCATCCTACATCCCTGAAGTTCAGAAAATGTTGGCAGCACAAAACAGGCCTTAAAATACATATTAGGCCTGCAAAAATGTAGAAAACTTTGGTTGCCCAAAAAAGGGGTTTACAGGTATCCTAGACCCCCTAAAGTCCAGAAAATGTTGGCGGCCCAAAAAACGGTGTCAGAGAGCTCTGAATGTCCCAAAAACATTTGCAGTCTGAAAAGGGCATTAACCCGCAAGCTAGACCCCTGAACTTCCCCAAAATATTTTGGCCATGAAAAATTCATCCTACACCCCTGAAAATTCAGAAAATGTTGGCAACACAAAAAAGGCCTTAAAATACATATTAGGCCACCAAAAATGTAGAAAACTCTGGAGGCCCAAAAAAGGGGTTTACAGGCATCCTAGACCCCCTAAAGTCCAGAAAATGTTGGTAGGCCAAAAACTGTGTCAGAGAGCTCTGAATGTCCCAAAAACGTTTGCAGCCTGAAAAGGGCATTAACCCACATCCTAAACCCCTGAAATTCCCAAAAACATTTTTGGCCCGAAAAATGAATCCTACACCCCTTAAAGTTCAGAAAATATTGGCAGCCGCAAAAAGGCCTTAAAATGCATCATATTCCTGCAAAAATCTTGATAACTTTGGAGGCCCAAAAAAGGGGTTTACATCCTAGACCCCATAAAGTCCAGAAAATGTTGGTGACCCGAAAACAGTGTCAGAGAGCTCTGAATGTCCCAAAAATATTTGCATCTGAAAAGGGCATTAATCCGCATCCTGGCCCCCTGAAATTCCCCAAAATATTTTTGGCCCGAAAAATGCATCCTACATCCCTGAAGTTCAGAAAATGTTGGCAGCACAAAACAGGCCTTAAAATACATATTAGGCCTGCAAAAATGTAGAAAACTTTGGAGGCCCAAAAAAGGGGTTTACAGGCATCCTAGACCCCCTAAAGTCCAGAAAATGTTGGTAGGCCAAAAACTGTGTCAGAGAGCTCTGAATGTCCCAAAAACGTTTGCAGCCTGAAAAGGGCATTAACCCACATCCTAAACCCCTGAAATTCGCAAAAACATTTTTGGCACAAAAAATGCATCCTACACCCCTGAAAGTTCAGAAAATGTTGGCAGCCCCAAAAAGGCCTTAAAATGCATCTTATTCCTGCAAAAATCTTGATAACTTTCGAGGCCCAAAAAAGGGGTTTACATCCTAGACCCCATAAAGTCCAGAAAATGTTGGTGACCTGAAAACAGTGTCAGAGAGCTCTGAATGTCCCAAAAATATTTGCAGCCTGAAAAGGGCATTAATCCGCATCCTGGCCCCCTGAAATTCCCCAAAATACTTTTGGCCCAAAAAATGCATCCTACATCCCTGAAGTTCAGAAAATGTTGGCAGCACAAAACAGGCCTTAAAATACATATTAGGCCTGCAAAAATGTGGAAAACTTTGGTTGCCCAAAAAAGGGGTTTACAGGTATCCTAGACCCCCTAAAGTCCAGAAAATGTTGGCGGCCCAAAAAACGGTGTCAGAGAGCTCTGAATGTCCCAAAAACATTTGCAGTCTGAAAAGGGCATTAACCCGCAAGCTAGACCCCTGAACTTCCCCAAAATATTTTGGCCATGAAAAATTCATCCTACACCCCTGAAAATTCAGAAAATGTTGGCAACACAAAAAAGGCCTTAAAATACATATTAGGCCACCAAAAATGTAGAAAACTCTGGAGGCCCAAAAAAGGGGTTTACAGGCATCCTAGACCCCCTAAAGTCCAGAAAATGTTGGTAGGCCAAAAACTGTGTCAGAGAGCTCTGAATGTCCCAAAAACGTTTGCAGCCTGAAAAGGGCATTAACCCACATCCTAAACCCCTGAAATTCCCAAAAACATTTTTGGCCCGAAAAATGAATCCTACACCCCTTAAAGTTCAGAAAATATTGGCAGCCGCAAAAAGGCCTTAAAATGCATCATATTCCTGCAAAAATCTTGATAACTTTGGAGGCCCAAAAAAGGGGTTTACATCCTAGACCCCATAAAGTCCAGAAAATGTTGGTGACCCGAAAACAGTGTCAGAGAGCTCTGAATGTCCCAAAAATATTTGCATCTGAAAAGGGCATTAATCCGCATCCTGGCCCCCTGAAATTCCCCAAAATATTTTTGGCCCGAAAAATGCATCCTACATCCCTGAAGTTCAGAAAATGTTGGCAGCACAAAACAGGCCTTAAAATACATATTAGGCCTGCAAAAATGTAGAAAACTTTGGAGGCCCAAAAAAGGGGTTTACAGGCATCCTAGACCCACTAAAGTCCAGAAAATGTTGGCGGCCCAAAAACTGTGTCAGAGAGCTCTGAATGTCCCAAACACATTTGCAGTCTGAAAAGGGCATTAACTCGCATGCTAGACCCCTGAAATTCCCCAAAATATTTTGGCCACGAAAAATTCATCCTACACCCCTGAAAATTCAGAAAATGTTGGCAGCACAAAAAAGACCTTAAAATACATATTAGGCCTCTAAAAATGTAGAAAACTTTGGAGGCCCAAAAAAGGGGTTGACAGACATCCTAGACCCCCTAAAGTCCAGAAAATGTTGGTAGGCCAACAACTGTGTCAAAGAGCTCTGAATGTCCCAAAAACGTTTGCAGCCTGAAAAGGGCATTTACCCACATCCTAAACCCCTGAAATTCCCAAAAACATTTTTGGCCCGCAAAATGCATCCTACACCCCTGAAAGTTCCGAAAATGTTGGCAGCCCCAAAAAGGCCTTAAAATGCATCTTATTCCTGCAAAAATCTTGATAACTTTGGAGGCCCAAAAAAGAGGCCTTTTTGAAAGTATTCTAAGAACACTGGTAATGTCCGCGGACATTAAAAGTTTCCATAGGCCATAGTTGAAATGTTTTACTCTATGGGTGTGATATGCTGCGGTGGAGATGGAGACGGGTGCAGCATCATCATCGTCATCTAGACCCCATAAAGTCCAGAAAATGTTGGTGACCCGAAAACAGTGTCAGAGAGCTCTGAATGTCCCAAAAATAGTTGCAGCCTGAAAAGGGCATTAATCCGCATCCTGGCCCCCTGAAATTCCCCAAAATATTTTTTGCCCGAAAAATGCATCCTACATCCCTGAAGTTCAGAAAATGTTGGCAGCACAAAACAGGCCTTAAAATACATATTAGGCCTGCAAAAATGTAGAAAACTTTGGAGGCCCAAAAAAGGGGTTTACAGGCATCCTAGACCCACTAAAGTCCAGAAAATGTTGGCTGCCCAAAAACTGTGTCAGAGAGCTCTGAATGTCCCAAAAACGTTTGCAGCCTGAAAAGGGCATTAACCCACATCCTAACCCCCTGAAATTCCCAAAAACATTCTTGGCCCGAAAAATGCATCCTACACCCCTGAAAGTTCAGAAAATGTTGGCAGCCCCAAAAAGGCCTTAAAATGCATCTTATTCCTGCAAAAATCTTGATAACTTTGGAGGCCCAAAAAAGGGGTTTACATCCTAGACCCCATAAAGTCCAGAAAATGTTGGTGACCTGAAAACAGTGTCAGAGAGCTCTGAATGTCCCAAAAATATTTGCAGCCTGAAAAGGGCATTAATCCGCATCCTGGCCCCCTGAAATTCCCCAAAATATTTTTGGCCCAAAAAATGCATCCTACATCCCTGAAGTTCAGAAAATGTTGGCAGCACAAAAAAGGCCTTAAACTACATATTAGGCAAATGTAGAAAACTTTGGAGGCCCAAAAAAGGGGTTTACAGGCATCCTAGACCCCCTAATGTCCAGAAAATGTTGGCGGCCCAAAAAACGGTGTCAGAGAGCTCTGAATGTCCCAAAAACGTTTGCAGCCTGAAAAGGGCATTAACCCACATCCTAATCCCCTGAAATTCCCAAAAACATTTTTGGCCCGAAAAATGAATCCTACACCCCTTAAAGTTCAGAAAATATTGGCAGCCGCAAAAAGGCCTTAAAATGCATCTTATTCCTCCAAAAATCTTGATAACTTTGGAGGCCCAAAAAAGGGGTTTACATCCTAGACCCCATAAAGTCCAGAAAATGTTGGTGACCCGAAAACAGTGTCAGAGAGCTCTGAATGTCCCAAAAATATTTGCAGCCTGAAAAGGGCATTAATCCGCATCCTGGCCCCCTGAAATTCCCCAAAATATTTTTGGCCCGAAAAATGCATCCTACATCCCTGAAGTTCAGAAAATGTTGGCAGCACAAAACAGGCCTTAAAATACACATTAGGCCTGCAAAAATGTAGAAAACTTTGGAGGCCCAAAAAAGGGGTTTACAGGCATCCTAGACCCCCTAAAGTCCACAAAATGTTGGCGGCCCAAAAACTGTGTCAGAGAGTTCTGAATGTCCCAAAAACATTTGCAGTCTGAAAAGGGCATTAACCCGCATGCTAGACCCCTGAAATTTCCCAAAATATTTTGGCGACAAAAAATTCATTCTACACCCCTGAAAATTCAGAAAATGTTGGCAGCACAAAAAAGGCCTTAAAATACATATTAGGCCTCTAAAAATGTAGAATCTTTGGAGGCCCAAAAAAGGGGTTTACAGGCATCCTAGATCCCCTAAAGTCCAGAAAATGTTGGTAGGCCAACAACTGTGTCAGAGAGCTCTGAATGTCCCAAAAACGTTTGCAGCCTGAAAAGGGCATTAACCCACATCCTAAACCCCTGAAATTCCCAAAAACATTTTTGGCCCGAAAAATGCATCCTACACCCCTGAAATTTCCGAAAATGTTGGCAGCCCCAAAAAGGCCTTAAAATGCATCTTATTCCTGCAAAAATCTTGATAACTTTGGAGGCCCAAAAAAGGGGCCTTTTTGAAAGTATTCTAAGAACACTGGTAATGTCCGCAGACATTAAAAGTTTCCATACGCCATAGTTGAAATGTTTTACTCTATGGGTGTGATATGCTGCGGTGGAGATGGAGACGGGTGCAGCATCATCATCGTCATCTAGACCCCCTAAAGTCCAGAAAATGTTGGTGGCCCAAAAACTGTGTCAGAGAGCTCTGAATGGCCCAAAAACTCTTGCAGCCTGAAAAGGGCATTAACCCGCATCCTAAACCCCTGAAATTCCCAAAAACATTTTTGGCCCGAAAAATGCATCCTACACCCCTGAAAGTTCAGAAAATGTTGGCAGCCCCGAAAAGGCCTTAAAATGCATCTTATTCCTGCAAAAATCTTGATAACTTTGGAGGCCCAAAAAAGGGGTTTACATCCTAGACCCCATAAAGTCCAGAAAATGTTGGTGACCTGAAAACAGTGTCAGAGAGCTCTGAATGTCCCAAAAATATTTGCAGCCTGAAAAGGGCATTAATCCGCATCCTGGCCCCCTGAAATTCCCCAAAATATTTTTGGCCCAAAAAATGCATCCTACATCCCTGAAGTTCAGAAAATGTTGGCAGCACAAAAAAGGCCTTAAACTACATATTAGGCAAATGTAGAAAACTTTGGAGGCCCAAAAAAGGGGTTTACAGGCATCCTAGACCCCCTAATGTCCAGAAAATGTTGGCGGCCCAAAAAACGGTGTCAGAGAGCTCTGAATGTCCCAAAAACGTTTGCAGCCTGAAAAGGGCATTAACCCACATCCTAATCCCCTGAAATTCCCAAAAACATTTTTGGCCCGAAAAATGAATCCTACACCCCTTAAAGTTCAGAAAATATTGGCAGCCGCAAAAAGGCCTTAAAATGCATCTTATTCCTCCAAAAATCTTGATAACTTTGGAGGCCCAAAAAAGGGGTTTACATCCTAGACCCCATAAAGTCCAGAAAATGTTGGTGACCCGAAAACAGTGTCAGAGAGCTCTGAATGTCCCAAAAATATTTGCAGCCTGAAAAGGGCATTAATCCGCATCCTGGCCCCCTGAAATTCCCCAAAATATTTTTGGCCCGAAAAATGCATCCTACATCCCTGAAGTTCAGAAAATGTTGGCAGCACAAAACAGGCCTTAAAATACACATTAGGCCTGCAAAAATGTAGAAAACTTTGGAGGCCCAAAAAAGGGGTTTACAGGCATCCTAGACCCCCTAAAGTCCACAAAATGTTGGCGGCCCAAAAACTGTGTCAGAGAGTTCTGAATGTCCCAAAAACATTTGCAGTCTGAAAAGGGCATTAACCCGCATGCTAGACCCCTGAAATTTCCCAAAATATTTTGGCGACAAAAAATTCATTCTACACCCCTGAAAATTCAGAAAATGTTGGCAGCACAAAAAAGGCCTTAAAATACATATTAGGCCTCTAAAAATGTAGAATCTTTGGAGGCCCAAAAAAGGGGTTTACAGGCATCCTAGATCCCCTAAAGTCCAGAAAATGTTGGTAGGCCAACAACTGTGTCAGAGAGCTCTGAATGTCCCAAAAACGTTTGCAGCCTGAAAAGGGCATTAACCCACATCCTAAACCCCTGAAATTCCCAAAAACATTTTTGGCCCGAAAAATGCATCCTACACCCCTGAAATTTCCGAAAATGTTGGCAGCCCCGAAAAGGCCTTAAAATGCATCTTATTCCTGCAAAAATCTTGATAACTTTGGAGGCCCAAAAAAGGGGCCTTTTTGAAAGTATTCTAAGAACACTGGTAATGTCCGCAGACATTAAAAGTTTCCATACGCCATAGTTGAAATGTTTTACTCTATGGGTGTGATATGCTGCGGTGGAGATGGAGACGGGTGCAGCATCATCATCGTCATCTAGACCCCCTAAAGTCCAGAAAATGTTGGTGGCCCAAAAACTGTGTCAGAGAGCTCTGAATGGCCCAAAAACTCTTGCAGCCTGAAAAGGGCATTAACCCGCATCCTAAACCCCTGAAATTCCCAAAAACATTTTTGGCCCGAAAAATGCATCCTACACCCCTGAAAGTTCAGAAAATGTTGGCAGCCCCGAAAAGGCCTTAAAATGCATCTTATTCCTGCAAAAATCTTGATAACTTTGGAGGCCCAAAAAAGGGGTTTACATGCTAGACCCCATAAAGTCCAGAAAATGTTGGTGACCCGAAAACAGTGTCAGAGAGCTCTGAATGTCCCAAAAATAGTTGCAGCCTGAAAAGGGCATTAATCCGCATCCTGGCCCCCTGAAATTCCCCAAAATATTTTGGCCACGAAAAATTCATCCTACACCCCTGAAAATTCAGAAAATGTTGGCAGCACAAAAAAGGCCTTAAAATACATATTAGGCCTGCAAAAATGTAGAAAACTTTGGAGGCCCAAAAAAGGGGTTTACAGGCATCCTAGACCACATAAAGTCCAGAAAATGTTGGTGGCCCAAAAACTGTGTCAGAGAGCTCTGAATGGCCCAAAAACGCTTGCAGCCTGAAAAGGGCATTAACCCGCATCCTAGACCCCTGAAATTCCTAAAAACATTCATGGCCCGAAAAATGCATCCTACATCCCTTAAAGTTCAGAAACTGTTGGCAGCCCAAAAAATGCCTTAAAATGCATCTTATTTCTGCAAATATCTTTAAAACTTTGGAGGCCCAAAAAAGGGTTTTGCAGGCATCCTAGACCCCATAAAGTCCAGAAAATGTTGGTGACCCGAAAACAGTGTCAGAGAGCTCTGAATGTCCCAAAAATATTTGCAGTCTGAAAAGGGCATTAACCCGCATGCTAGACCCCTGAAATTTCCCAAAATATTTTGGCCACGAAAAATTCATCCTACACCCCTGAAAATTCAGAAAATATTGGCAGCACAAAAAAGGCCTTAAAATACATATTAGGCCTCCAAAAATGTAGAAAACTTTGGAGGCCCAAAAAAGGGGTTTACAGGCATCCTAGACCCCCTAAAGTCCAGAAAATGTTGGTAGGCCAAAAACTGTGTCAGAGAGCTCTGAATGTCCCAAAAACATTTGCAGCCTGAAAAGGGCATTAACCCACATCCTAAACCCCTGAAATTCCAAAAACATTTTTGGCCCGAAAAATGAATCCTACACCCCTTAAAGTTCAGAAAATATTGGCAGCCGCAAAAAGGCATTAAAATGCATCTTATTCCTGCAAAAATCTTGATAACTTTGGAGGGCCAAAAAAGGGGTTTACATCCTAGACCCCATAAAGTCCAGAAAATGTTGGTGACCCGAAAACAGTGTCACAGAGCTCTGAATGTCCCAAAAATATTTGCATCTGAAAAGGGCATTAATCCGCATCCTGGCCCCCTGAAATTCCCCAAAATATTTTTGGCCCGGAAAAAGGAATCCTACATCCCTGAAGTTCAGAAAATGTTGGCAGCACAAAACAGGCCTTAAAATACATATTAGGCCTGCAAAAATGTAGAAAACTTTGGAGGCCCAAAAAAGGGGTTTACAGGCATCCTAGACCCCCTAAAGTCCAGAAAATGTTGGTAGGCCAAAAACTGTGTCAGAGAGCTCTGAATGTCCCAAAAACGTTTGCAGCCTGAAAAGGGCATTAACCCACATCCTAAACCCCTGAAATTCGCAAAAACATTTTTGGCCCAAAAAATGCATCCTACACCCCTGAAAGTTCAGAAAATGTTGGCAGCCCCAAAAAGGCCTTAAAATGCATCTTATTCCTGCAAAAATCTTCATAACTTCCGAGGCCCAAAAAAGGGGTTTACATCCTAGACCCCATAAAGTCCAGAAAATGTTGGTGACCTGAAAACAGTGTCAGAGAGCTCTGAATGTCCCAAAAATATTTGCATCTGAAAAGGGCATTAATCCGCATCCTGGCCCCCTGAAATTCCCCAAAATATTTTTGGCCCGAAAAATGCATCCTACATCCCTGAAGTTCAGAAAATGTTGGCAGCACAAAACAGGCCTTAAAATACATATTAGGCCTGCAAAAATGTAGAAAACTTTGGAGGCCCAAAAAAGGGGTTTACAGGCATCCTAGACCCCCTAAAGTCCAGAAAATGTTGGTAGGCCAAAAACTGTGTCAGAGAGCTCTGAATGTCCCAAAAAAGTTTGCAGCCTGAAAAGGGCATTAACCCACATCCTAAACCCCTGAAATTCGCAAAAACATTTTTGGCACAAAAAATGCATCCTACACCCCTGAAAGTTCAGAAAATGTTGGCAGCCCCAAAAAGGCCTTAAAATGCATCTTATTCCTGCAAAAATCTTGATAACTTTCGAGGCCCAAAAAAGGGGTTTACATCCTAGACCCCATAAAGTCCAGAAAATGTTGGTGACCTGAAAACAGTGTCAGAGAGCTCTGAATGTCCCAAAAATATTTGCAGCCTGAAAAGGGCATTAATCCGCATCCTGGCCCCCTGAAATTCCCCAAAATACTTTTGGCCCAAAAAATGCATCCTACATCCCTGAAGTTCAGAAAATGTTGGCAGCACAAAACAGGCCTTAAAATACATATTAGGCCTGCAAAAATGTAGAAAACTTTGGTTGCCCAAAAAAGGGGTTTACAGGTATCCTAGACCCCCTAAAGTCCAGAAAATGTTGGCGGCCCAAAAAACGGTGTCAGAGAGCTCTGAATGTCCCAAAAACATTTGCAGTCTGAAAAGGGCATTAACCCGCAAGCTAGACCCCTGAACTTCCCCAAAATATTTTGGCCATGAAAAATTCATCCT
The DNA here is from genome assembly GCF_040938575.1 of Ambystoma mexicanum. Classification (NCBI taxonomy): domain Eukaryota; kingdom Metazoa; phylum Chordata; class Amphibia; order Caudata; family Ambystomatidae; genus Ambystoma; species Ambystoma mexicanum. The sequence continues at coordinate 1,301,211,157 of NC_090935.1, read as the reverse complement.
ACACCCCTGAAAATTCAGAAAATGTTGGCAACACAAAAAAGGCCTTAAAATACATATTAGGCCACCAAAAATGTAGAAAACTCTGGAGGCCCAAAAAAGGGGTTTACAGGCATCCTAGACCCCCTAAAGTCCAGAAAATGTTGGTAGGCCAAAAACTGTGTCAGAGAGCTCTGAATGTCCCAAAAACGTTTGCAGCCTGAAAAGGGCATTAACCCACATCCTAAACCCCTGAAATTCCCAAAAACATTTTTGGCCCGAAAAATGAATCCTACACCCCTTAAAGTTCAGAAAATATTGGCAGCCGCAAAAAGGCCTTAAAATGCATCATATTCCTGCAAAAATCTTGATAACTTTGGAGGCCCAAAAAAGGGGTTTACATCCTAGACCCCATAAAGTCCAGAAAATGTTGGTGACCCGAAAACAGTGTCAGAGAGCTCTGAATGTCCCAAAAATATTTGCATCTGAAAAGGGCATTAATCCGCATCCTGGCCCCCTGAAATTCCCCAAAATATTTTTGGCCCGAAAAATGCATCCTACATCCCTGAAGTTCAGAAAATGTTGGCAGCACAAAACAGGCCTTAAAATACATATTAGGCCTGCAAAAATGTAGAAAACTTTGGAGGCCCAAAAAAGGGGTTTACAGGCATCCTAGACCCACTAAAGTCCAGAAAATGTTGGCGGCCCAAAAACTGTGTCAGAGAGCTCTGAATGTCCCAAACACATTTGCAGTCTGAAAAGGGCATTAACTCGCATGCTAGACCCCTGAAATTCCCCAAAATATTTTGGCCACGAAAAATTCATCCTACACCCCTGAAAATTCAGAAAATGTTGGCAGCACAAAAAAGACCTTAAAATACATATTAGGCCTCTAAAAATGTAGAAAACTTTGGAGGCCCAAAAAAGGGGTTGACAGACATCCTAGACCCCCTAAAGTCCAGAAAATGTTGGTAGGCCAACAACTGTGTCAAAGAGCTCTGAATGTCCCAAAAACGTTTGCAGCCTGAAAAGGGCATTAACCCACATCCTAAACCCCTGAAATTCCCAAAAACATTTTTGGCCCGCAAAATGCATCCTACACCCCTGAAAGTTCCGAAAATGTTGGCAGCCCCAAAAAGGCCTTAAAATGCATCTTATTCCTGCAAAAATCTTGATAACTTTGGAGGCCCAAAAAAGAGGCCTTTTTGAAAGTATTCTAAGAACACTGGTAATGTCCGCGGACATTAAAAGTTTCCATAGGCCATAGTTGAAATGTTTTACTCTATGGGTGTGATATGCTGCGGTGGAGATGGAGACGGGTGCAGCATCATCATCGTCATCTAGACCCCATAAAGTCCAGAAAATGTTGGTGACCCGAAAACAGTGTCAGAGAGCTCTGAATGTCCCAAAAATAGTTGCAGCCTGAAAAGGGCATTAATCCGCATCCTGGCCCCCTGAAATTCCCCAAAATATTTTTTGCCCGAAAAATGCATCCTACATCCCTGAAGTTCAGAAAATGTTGGCAGCACAAAACAGGCCTTAAAATACATATTAGGCCTGCAAAAATGTAGAAAACTTTGGAGGCCCAAAAAAGGGGTTTACAGGCATCCTAGACCCACTAAAGTCCAGAAAATGTTGGCTGCCCAAAAACTGTGTCAGAGAGCTCTGAATGTCCCAAAAACGTTTGCAGCCTGAAAAGGGCATTAACCCACATCCTAACCCCCTGAAATTCCCAAAAACATTCTTGGCCCGAAAAATGCATCCTACACCCCTGAAAGTTCAGAAAATGTTGGCAGCCCCAAAAAGGCCTTAAAATGCATCTTATTCCTGCAAAAATCTTTATAACTTTGGAGGCCCAAAAAAGGGGTTTACATCCTAGACCCCATAAAGTCCAGAAAATGTTGGTGACCTGAAAACAGTGTCAGAGAGCTCTGAATGTCCCAAAAATATTTGCAGCCTGAAAAGGGCATTAATCCGCATCCTGGCCCCCTGAAATTCCCCAAAATATTTTTGGCCCAAAAAATGCATCCTACATCCCTGAAGTTCAGAAAATGTTGGCAGCACAAAAAAGGCCTTAAACTACATATTAGGCAAATGTAGAAAACTTTGGAGGCCCAAAAAAGGGGTTTACAGGCATCCTAGACCCCCTAATGTCCAGAAAATGTTGGCGGCCCAAAAAACGGTGTCAGAGAGCTCTGAATGTCCCAAAAACGTTTGCAGCCTGAAAAGGGCATTAACCCACATCCTAATCCCCTGAAATTCCCAAAAACATTTTTGGCCCGAAAAATGAATCCTACACCCCTTAAAGTTCAGAAAATATTGGCAGCCGCAAAAAGGCCTTAAAATGCATCTTATTCCTCCAAAAATCTTGATAACTTTGGAGGCCCAAAAAAGGGGTTTACATCCTAGACCCCATAAAGTCCAGAAAATGTTGGTGACCCGAAAACAGTGTCAGAGAGCTCTGAATGTCCCAAAAATATTTGCAGCCTGAAAAGGGCATTAATCCGCATCCTGGCCCCCTGAAATTCCCCAAAATATTTTTGGCCCGAAAAATGCATCCTACATCCCTGAAGTTCAGAAAATGTTGGCAGCACAAAACAGGCCTTAAAATACACATTAGGCCTGCAAAAATGTAGAAAACTTTGGAGGCCCAAAAAAGGGGTTTACAGGCATCCTAGACCCCCTAAAGTCCACAAAATGTTGGCGGCCCAAAAACTGTGTCAGAGAGTTCTGAATGTCCCAAAAACATTTGCAGTCTGAAAAGGGCATTAACCCGCATGCTAGACCCCTGAAATTTCCCAAAATATTTTGGCGACAAAAAATTCATTCTACACCCCTGAAAATTCAGAAAATGTTGGCAGCACAAAAAAGGCCTTAAAATACATATTAGGCCTCTAAAAATGTAGAATCTTTGGAGGCCCAAAAAAGGGGTTTACAGGCATCCTAGATCCCCTAAAGTCCAGAAAATGTTGGTAGGCCAACAACTGTGTCAGAGAGCTCTGAATGTCCCAAAAACGTTTGCAGCCTGAAAAGGGCATTAACCCACATCCTAAACCCCTGAAATTCCCAAAAACATTTTTGGCCCGAAAAATGCATCCTACACCCCTGAAATTTCCGAAAATGTTGGCAGCCCCAAAAAGGCCTTAAAATGCATCTTATTCCTGCAAAAATCTTGATAACTTTGGAGGCCCAAAAAAGGGGCCTTTTTGAAAGTATTCTAAGAACACTGGTAATGTCCGCAGACATTAAAAGTTTCCATACGCCATAGTTGAAATGTTTTACTCTATGGGTGTGATATGCTGCGGTGGAGATGGAGACGGGTGCAGCATCATCATCGTCATCTAGACCCCCTAAAGTCCAGAAAATGTTGGTGGCCCAAAAACTGTGTCAGAGAGCTCTGAATGGCCCAAAAACTCTTGCAGCCTGAAAAGGGCATTAACCCGCATCCTAAACCCCTGAAATTCCCAAAAACATTTTTGGCCCGAAAAATGCATCCTACACCCCTGAAAGTTCAGAAAATGTTGGCAGCCCCGAAAAGGCCTTAAAATGCATCTTATTCCTGCAAAAATCTTGATAACTTTGGAGGCCCAAAAAAGGGGTTTACATCCTAGACCCCATAAAGTCCAGAAAATGTTGGTGACCTGAAAACAGTGTCAGAGAGCTCTGAATGTCCCAAAAATATTTGCAGCCTGAAAAGGGCATTAATCCGCATCCTGGCCCCCTGAAATTCCCCAAAATATTTTTGGCCCAAAAAATGCATCCTACATCCCTGAAGTTCAGAAAATGTTGGCAGCACAAAAAAGGCCTTAAACTACATATTAGGCAAATGTAGAAAACTTTGGAGGCCCAAAAAAGGGGTTTACAGGCATCCTAGACCCCCTAATGTCCAGAAAATGTTGGCGGCCCAAAAAACGGTGTCAGAGAGCTCTGAATGTCCCAAAAACGTTTGCAGCCTGAAAAGGGCATTAACCCACATCCTAATCCCCTGAAATTCCCAAAAACATTTTTGGCCCGAAAAATGAATCCTACACCCCTTAAAGTTCAGAAAATATTGGCAGCCGCAAAAAGGCCTTAAAATGCATCTTATTCCTCCAAAAATCTTGATAACTTTGGAGGCCCAAAAAAGGGGTTTACATCCTAGACCCCATAAAGTCCAGAAAATGTTGGTGACCCGAAAACAGTGTCAGAGAGCTCTGAATGTCCCAAAAATATTTGCAGCCTGAAAAGGGCATTAATCCGCATCCTGGCCCCCTGAAATTCCCCAAAATATTTTTGGCCCGAAAAATGCATCCTACATCCCTGAAGTTCAGAAAATGTTGGCAGCACAAAACAGGCCTTAAAATACACATTAGGCCTGCAAAAATGTAGAAAACTTTGGAGGCCCAAAAAAGGGGTTTACAGGCATCCTAGACCCCCTAAAGTCCACAAAATGTTGGCGGCCCAAAAACTGTGTCAGAGAGTTCTGAATGTCCCAAAAACATTTGCAGTCTGAAAAGGGCATTAACCCGCATGCTAGACCCCTGAAATTTCCCAAAATATTTTGGCGACAAAAAATTCATTCTACACCCCTGAAAATTCAGAAAATGTTGGCAGCACAAAAAAGGCCTTAAAATACATATTAGGCCTCTAAAAATGTAGAATCTTTGGAGGCCCAAAAAAGGGGTTTACAGGCATCCTAGATCCCCTAAAGTCCAGAAAATGTTGGTAGGCCAACAACTGTGTCAGAGAGCTCTGAATGTCCCAAAAACGTTTGCAGCCTGAAAAGGGCATTAACCCACATCCTAAACCCCTGAAATTCCCAAAAACATTTTTGGCCCGAAAAATGCATCCTACACCCCTGAAATTTCCGAAAATGTTGGCAGCCCCAAAAAGGCCTTAAAATGCATCTTATTCCTGCAAAAATCTTGATAACTTTGGAGGCCCAAAAAAGGGGCCTTTTTGAAAGTATTCTAAGAACACTGGTAATGTCCGCAGACATTAAAAGTTTCCATACGCCATAGTTGAAATGTTTTACTCTATGGGTGTGATATGCTGCGGTGGAGATGGAGACGGGTGCAGCATCATCATCGTCATCTAGACCCCCTAAAGTCCAGAAAATGTTGGTGGCCCAAAAACTGTGTCAGAGAGCTCTGAATGGCCCAAAAACTCTTGCAGCCTGAAAAGGGCATTAACCCGCATCCTAAACCCCTGAAATTCCCAAAAACATTTTTGGCCCGAAAAATGCATCCTACACCCCTGAAAGTTCAGAAAATGTTGGCAGCCCCGAAAAGGCCTTAAAATGCATCTTATTCCTGCAAAAATCTTGATAACTTTGGAGGCCCAAAAAAGGGGTTTACATGCTAGACCCCATAAAGTCCAGAAAATGTTGGTGACCCGAAAACAGTGTCAGAGAGCTCTGAATGTCCCAAAAATAGTTGCAGCCTGAAAAGGGCATTAATCCGCATCCTGGCCCCCTGAAATTCCCCAAAATATTTTGGCCACGAAAAATTCATCCTACACCCCTGAAAATTCAGAAAATGTTGGCAGCACAAAAAAGGCCTTAAAATACATATTAGGCCTGCAAAAATGTAGAAAACTTTGGAGGCCCAAAAAAGGGGTTTACAGGCATCCTAGACCACATAAAGTCCAGAAAATGTTGGTGGCCCAAAAACTGTGTCAGAGAGCTCTGAATGGCCCAAAAACGCTTGCAGCCTGAAAAGGGCATTAACCCGCATCCTAGACCCCTGAAATTCCTAAAAACATTCATGGCCCGAAAAATGCATCCTACATCCCTTAAAGTTCAGAAACTGTTGGCAGCCCAAAAAATGCCTTAAAATGCATCTTATTTCTGCAAATATCTTTAAAACTTTGGAGGCCCAAAAAAGGGTTTTGCAGGCATCCTAGACCCCATAAAGTCCAGAAAATGTTGGTGACCCGAAAACAGTGTCAGAGAGCTCTGAATATCCCAAAAATATTTGCAGTCTGAAAAGGGCATTAACCCGCATGCTAGACCCCTGAAATTTCCCAAAATATTTTGGCCACGAAAAATTCATCCTACACCCCTGAAAATTCAGAAAATATTGGCAGCACAAAAAAGGCCTTAAAATACATATTAGGCCTCCAAAAATGTAGAAAACTTTGGAGGCCCAAAAAAGGGGTTTACAGGCATCCTAGACCCCCTAAAGTCCAGAAAATGTTGGTAGGCCAAAAACTGTGTCAGAGAGCTCTGAATGTCCCAAAAACATTTGCAGCCTGAAAAGGGCATTAACCCACATCCTAAACCCCTGAAATTCCAAAAACATTTTTGGCCCGAAAAATGAATCCTACAACCCTTAAAGTTCAGAAAATATTGGCAGCCGCAAAAAGGCATTAAAATGCATCTTATTCCTGCAAAAATCTTGATAACTTTGGAGGGCCAAAAAAGGGGTTTACATCCTAGACCCCATAAAGTCCAGAAAATGTTGGTGACCCGAAAACAGTGTCACAGAGCTCTGAATGTCCCAAAAATATTTGCATCTGAAAAGGGCATTAATCCGCATCCTGGCCCCCTGAAATTCCCCAAAATATTTTTGGCCCGGAAAAAGGAATCCTACATCCCTGAAGTTCAGAAAATGTTGGCAGCACAAAACAGGCCTTAAAATACATATTAGGCCTGCAAAAATGTAGAAAACTTTGGAGGCCCAAAAAAGGGGTTTACAGGCATCCTAGACCCCCTAAAGTCCAGAAAATGTTGGTAGGCCAAAAACTGTGTCAGAGAGCTCTGAATGTCCCAAAAACGTTTGCAGCCTGAAAAGGGCATTAACCCACATCCTAAACCCCTGAAATTCGCAAAAACATTTTTGGCCCAAAAAATGCATCCTACACCCCTGAAAGTTCAGAAAATGTTGGCAGCCCCAAAAAGGCCTTAAAATGCATCTTATTCCTGCAAAAATCTTCATAACTTCCGAGGCCCAAAAAAGGGGTTTACATCCTAGACCCCATAAAGTCCAGAAAATGTTGGTGACCTGAAAACAGTGTCAGGGAGCTCTGAATGTCCCAAAAATATTTGCACCCTGAAAAGGGCATTAATCCGCATCCTGGCCCCCTGAAATTCCCCAAAATACTTTTGGCCCAAAAAATGCATCCTACATCCCTGAAGTTCAGAAAATGTTGGCAGCACAAAACAGGCCTTAAAATACATATTAGGCCTGCAAAAATGTAGAAAACTTTGGTTGCCCAAAAAAGGGGTTTACAGGTATCCTAGACCCCCTAAAGTCCAGAAAATGTTGGCGGCCCAAAAAACGGTGTCAGAGAGCTCTGAATGTCCCAAAAACATTTGCATCTGAAAAGGGCATTAATCCGCATCCTGGCCCCCTGAAATTCCCCAAAATATTTTTGGCCCGAAAAATGCATCCTACATCCCTGAAGTTCAGAAAATGTTGGCAGCACAAAACAGGCCTTAAAATACATATTAGGCCTGCAAAAATGTAGAAAACTTTGGAGGCCCAAAAAAGGGGTTTACAGGCATCCTAGACCCCCTAAAGTCCAGAAAATGTTGGTAGGCCAACAACTGTGTCAGAGAGCTCTGAATGTCCCAAAAACGTTTGCAGCCTGAAAAGGGCATTAACCCACATCCTAAACCCCTGAAATTCCCAAAAACATTTTTGGCCCGAAAAATGCACCCTACACCCCTGAAAGTTCCGAAAATGTTGGCAGCCCCAAAAAGGCCTTGAAATGCATCTTATTCCTGCAAAAAATCTTGATAACTTTGGAGGCCCAAAAAAGAGGCCTTTTTGAAAGTATTCTAAGAACACTGGTAATGTCCGCGGACATTAAAAGTTTCCATAGGCCATAGTTGAAATGTTTTACTCTATGGGTGTGATATGCTGCGGTGGAGATGGAGACGGGTGCAGCATCATCATCGTCATCTAGACCCCATAAAGTCCAGAAAATGTTGGTGACCCAAAAACAGTGTCAGAGAGCTCTGAATGTCCCAAAAATAGTTGCAGCCTGAAAAGAGCATTAATCCGCATCCTGGCCCCCTGAAATTCCCCAAAATATTTTTTGCCCGAAAAATGCATCCTACATCCCTGAAGTTCAGAAAATGTTGGCAGCACAAAACAGGCCTTAAAATACATATTACGTCTGCAAAAATGTAGAAAACTTTGGAGGCCCAAAAAAGGGGTTTACAGGCATCCTAGACCCACTAAAGTCCAGAAAATGTTGGCTGCCCAAAAACTGTGTCCGAGAGCTCTGAATGTCCCAAAAACATTTGCAATCTGAAAAGGGCATTAACCCGCATGCTAGACCCCTGAAATTCCCCAAAATATTTTGGCCACGAAAAATTCATCCTACACCCCTGAAAATTCAGAAAATGTTGGCAGCACAAAAAAGGCCTTAAAATACATATTAGGCCTGCAAAATAATAGAAAACTTTGTAGGCCCAAAAAAGGGGTTTACAGGCATCCTAGACCACATAAAGTCCAGAAAATGCTGGTGGCCCAAAAACTGTGTCAGAGAGCTCTGAATGGCCCAAAAACGCTTGCAGCCTGAAAAGGGCATTAACCCGCATCCTAGACCCCTGAAATTCCTAAAAACATTCATGGCCCGAAAAATTCATCCTACACCCCTTAAAGTTCAGAAACTGTTGGCAGCCCAAAAAATGCCTTAAAATGCATCTTATTTCTGCAATAATCTTTAAAACTTTGGAGGCCCAAAAAAGGGGTTTGCAGGCATCCTAGACCCCATAAAGTTCAGAAAATGTTGGTGACCCGAAAACAGTGTCAGAGAGCTCTGAATGTCCCAAAAATATTTGCAGTCTGAAAAGGACATTAACCCGCATGCTAGACCCCTGAAATTTCCCAAAATATTTTGGCCACGAAAAATTCATCCTACACCCCTGAAAATTCAGAAAATATTGGCAGCACAAAAAAGGCCTTAAAATACATATTATGCCTCCAAAAATGTAGAAAACTTTGGAGGCCCAAAAAAGGGGTTTACAGGCATCCTAGACCCCCTAAAGTCCAGAAAATGTTGGTAGGCCAAAAACTGTGTCAGAGAGCTCTGAATGTCCCAAAAACGTTTGCAGCCTGAAAAGGGCATTAACCCACATCCTAACCCCCTGAAATTCCCAAAAACATTCTTGGCCCGAAAAATGCATCCTACACCCCTGAAAGTTCAGAAAATGTTGGCAGCCCCAAAAAGGCCTTAAAATGCATCTTATTCCTGCAAAAATCTTGATAACTTTCGAGGCCCAAAAACGGGGTTTACATCCTAGACCCCATAAAGTCCAGAAAATGTTGGTGACCTGAAAACAGTGTCAGAGAGCTCTGAATGTCCCAAAAATATTTTCAGCCTGAAAAGGGCATTAATCCGCATCCTGGCCCCCTGAAATTCCCCAAAATATTTTTGGCCCAAAAAATGCATCCTACATCCCTATAGTTCAGAAAATGTTGGCAGCACAAAACAGGCCTTAAAATACATATTAGGCCTGCAAAAATGTAGAAAAAGTTTGGTTGCCCAAAAAAGGGGTTTACAGGCATCCTAGACCCCCTAAAGTCCAGAAAATGTTGGCGGCCCAAAAAACGGTGTCAGAGAGCTCTGAATGTCCCAAAAACGTTTGCAGCCTGAAAAGGGCATTAACCCACATCCTAAACCCCTGAAATTCCCAAAAACATTTTTGGCCCGAAAAATGCACCCTACACCCCTGAAAGTTCCGAAAATGTTGGCAGCCCCAAAAAGGCCTTGAAATGCATCTTATTCCTGCAAAAAATCTTGATAACTTTGGAGGCCCAAAAAAGAGGCCTTTTTGAAAGTATTCTAAGAACACTGGTAATGTCCGCGGACATTAAAAGTTTCCATAGGCCATAGTTGAAATGTTTTACTCTATGGGTGTGATATGCTGCGGTGGAGATGGAGACGGGTGCAGCATCATCATCGTCATCTAGACCCCATAAAGTCCAGAAAATGTTGGTGACCCAAAAACAGTGTCAGAGAGCTCTGAATGTCCCAAAAATAGTTGCAGCCTGAAAAGAGCATTAATCCGCATCCTGGCCCCCTGAAATTCCCCAAAATATTTTTTGCCCGAAAAATGCATCCTACATCCCTGAAGTTCAGAAAATGTTGGCAGCACAAAACAGGCCTTAAAATACATATTACGTCTGCAAAAATGTAGAAAACTTTGGAGGCCCAAAAAAGGGGTTTACAGGCATCCTAGACCCACTAAAGTCCAGAAAATGTTGGCTGCCCAAAAACTGTGTCAGAGAGCTCTGAATGTCCCAAAAACATTTGCAATCTGAAAAGGGCATTAACCCGCATGCTAGACCCCTGAAATTCCCCAAAATATTTTGGCCACGAAAAATTCATCCTACACCCCTGAAAATTCAGAAAATGTTGGCAGCACAAAAAAGGCCTTAAAATACATATTAGGCCTGCAAAATAATAGAAAACTTTGGAGGCCCAAAAAAGGGGTTTACAGGCATCCTAGACCACATAAAGTCCAGAAAATGCTGGTGGCCCAAAAACTGTGTCAGAGAGCTCTGAATGGCCCAAAAACGCTTGCAGCCTGAAAAGGGCATTAACCCGCATCCTAGACCCCTGAAATTCCTAAAAACATTCATGGCCCGAAAAATTCATCCTACACCCCTTAAAGTTCAGAAACTGTTGGCAGCCCAAAAAATGCCTTAAAATGCATCTTATTTCTGCAATAATCTTTAAAACTTTGGAGGCCCAAAAAAGGGGTTTGCAGGCATCCTAGACCCCATAAAGTTCAGAAAATGTTGGTGACCCGAAAACAGTGTCAGAGAGCTCTGAATGTCCCAAAAATATTTGCAGTCTGAAAAGGACATTAACCCGCATGCTAGACCCCTGAAATTTCCCAAAATATTTTGGCCACGAAAAATTCATCCTACACCCCTGAAAATTCAGAAAATATTGGCAGCACAAAAAAGGCCTTAAAATACATATTATGCCTCCAAAAATGTAGAAAACTTTGGAGGCCCAAAAAAGGGGTTTACAGGCATCCTAGACCCCCTAAAGTCCAGAAAATGTTGGTAGGCCAAAAACTGTGTCAGAGAGCTCTGAATGTCCCAAAAACGTTTGCAGCCTGAAAAGGGCATTAACCCACATCCTAACCCCCTGAAATTCCCAAAAACATTCTTGGCCCGAAAAATGCATCCTACACCCCTGAAAGTTCAGAAAATGTTGGCAGCCCCAAAAAGGCCTTAAAATGCATCTTATTCCTGCAAAAATCTTGATAACTTTCGAGGCCCAAAAACGGGGTTTACATCCTAGACCCCATAAAGTCCAGAAAATGTTGGTGACCTGAAAACAGTGTCAGAGAGCTCTGAATGTCCCAAAAATATTTTCAGCCTGAAAAGGGCATTAATCCGCATCCTGGCCCCCTGAAATTCCCCAAAATATTTTTGGCCCAAAAAATGCATCCTACATCCCTATAGTTCAGAAAATGTTGGCAGCACAAAACAGGCCTTAAAATACATATTAGGCCTGCAAAAATGTAGAAAAAGTTTGGTTGCCCAAAAAAGGGGTTTACAGGCATCCTAGACCCCCTAAAGTCCAGAAAATGTTGGCGGCCCAAAAAACGGTGTCAGAGAGCTCTGAATGTCCCAAAAACGTTTGCAGCCTGAAAAGGGCATTAACCCACATCCTAAACCCCTGAAATTCACAAATTCCCAAAAACATTTTTGGCCCGAAAAATGATTCCTACACCCCTTAAAGTTCAGAAAATATTGGCAGCCGCAAAAAGGCCTTAAAATGCATCTTATTCCTCCAAAAATCTTGATAACTTTGGAGGCCCAAAAAAGGGGTTTACATCCTAGACCCCATAAAGTCCAGAAAATGTTGGTGACCCGAAAACAGTGTCAGAGAGCTCTGAATGTCCCAAAAATATTTGCAGGCTGAAAAGGGCATTAATCTGCATCCTGGCCCCCTGAAATTCCCCAAAATATTTTTGGCCCGAAAAATGCATCCTACATCCCTGAAGTTCAGAAAATGTTGGCAGCACAAAACAGGCCTTAAAATACACATTAGGCCTGCAAAAATGTAGAAAACTTTGGAGGCCCAAAAAAGGGGTTTACAGGCATCCTAGACCCCCTAAAGTCCAGAAAATGTTGGTAGGCCAACAACTGTGTCAGAGAGCTCTGAATGTCCCAAAAACGTTTGCAGCCTGAAAAGGGCATTAACCCACATCCTAAACCCCTGAAATTCCCAAAAACATTTTTGGCCCGAAAAATGCATCCTACACCCCTGAAAGTTCCGAAAATGTTGGCAGCCCCAAAAAGGCCTTAAAATGCATCTTATTCCTGCAAAAATCTTGATAACTTTGGAGGCCCAAAAAAGGGGCCTTTTTGAAAGTATTCTAAGAACACTGGTAATGTCCGCGGACATTAAAAGTTTCCATAGGCCATAGTTGAAATGTTTTTACTCTATGGGTGTGATATGCTGCGGTGGAGATGGAGACGGGTGCAGCATCATCATCGTCATCTAGACCCCATAAAGTCCAGAAAATGTTGGTGACCCGAAAACAGTGTCAGAGAGCTCTGAATGTCCCAAAAATATTTGCAGCCTGAAAAGGGCATTAATCCGCATCCTGGTCCCCTGAAATTCCCCAAAATATTTTTGGCCCGAAAAATGCATCCTACATCCCTGAAGTTCACAAAATGTTGGCAGCACAAAACAGGCCTTAAAATACATATTAGGCCTGCAAAAATGTAGAAAACTTTGAAGGCCCCAAAAAAGGGGTTTACAGGCATCCTAGACCCCCTAAAGTCCAGAAAATGTTGGTAGGCCAACAACTGTGTCAGAGAGCTCTGAATGTCCCAAAAACGTTTGCAGCCTGAAAAGGGCATTAACCCACATCCTAAACCCCTGAAATTCCCAAACACATTTTTGGCCCGAAAAATGCATCCTACACCCGTGAAAGTTCCGAAAATGTTGGCAGCCCCAAAAAGGCCTTAAAATGCATCTTATTCCTGCAAAAATCTTGATAACTTTAGAGGCCCAAAAAAGAGGCCTTTTTGAAAGTATTCTAAGAACACTGGTAATGTCCGCGGACATTAAAAGTTTCCATAGGCCATAGTTGAAATGTTTTACTCTATGGGTGTGATATGCTGCGGTGGAGATGGAGACGGGTGCAGCATCATCATCGTCATCTAGACCCCATAAAGTCCAGAAAATGTTGGTGACCCGAAAACAGTGTCAGAGAGCTCTGAATGTCCCAAAAATAGTTGCAGCCTGAAAAGGGCATTAATCCGCATCCTGGCCCCCTGAAATTGCCCAAAATATTTTTTGCCCGAAAAATGCATCCTACATCCCTGAAGTTCAGAAAATGTTGGCAGCACAAAACAGGCCTTGAAATACATATTAGGCCTGCAAAAATGTAGAAAACTTTGGAGGCCCAAAAAAGGGGTTTACAGGCATCCTAGACCCACTAAAGTCCAGAAAATGTTGGCGGCCCAAAAACTGTGTCAGAGAGCTCTGAATGTCCCAAAAACATTTGCAATCTGAAAAGGGCATTAACCCGCATGCTAGACCCCTGAAATTCTCCAAAATATTTTGGCCACGAAAAATTCATCCTACACCCCTGAAAATTCAGAAAATGTTGGCAGCACAAAAAAGGCCTTAAAATACATATTAGGCCTGCAAAAATGTAGAAAACTTTGGAGGCCCAAAAAAGGGGTTTACAGGCATCCTAGACCACATAAAGTCCAGAAAATGTTGGTGGCCCAAAAACTGTGTCAGAGAGCTCTGAATGGCCCAAAAACGCTTGCAGCCTGAAAAGGGCATTAACCCGCATCCTAGACCCCTGAAATTCCTAAAAACATTCATGGCCCGAAAAATGCATCCTACACCCCTTAAAGTTCAGAAACTGTTGGCAGCCCAAAAAATGCCTTAAAATGCATCTTATTTCTGCAATAATCTTTAAAACTTTGGAGGCCCAAAAAAGGGGTTTGCAGGCATCCTAGACCCCATAAAGTCCAGAAAATGTTGGTGACCCGAAAACAGTGTCAGAGAGCTCTGAATGTCCCAAAAATATTTGCAGTCTGAAAAGGACATTAACCCGCATGCTAGACCCCTGAAATTTCCCAAAATATTTTGGCCACGAAAAATTCATCCTACACCCCTGAAAATTCAGAAAATATTGGCAGCACAAAAAAGGCCTTAAAATACATATTAGGCCTCCAAAAATGTAGAAAACTTTGGAGGCCCAAAAAAGGGGTTTACAGGCATCCTAGACCCCCTAAAGTCCAGAAAATGTTGGTAGGCCAAAAACTGTGTCAGAGAGCTCTGAATGTCCCAAAAACGTTTGCAGCCTGAAAAGGGCATTAACCCACTTCCTAAACCCCTGAAATTCCCAAAAACATTCTTGGCCCGAAAAATGCATCCTACACCCCTGAAAGTTCAGAAAATGTTGGCAGCCCCAAAAAGGCCTTAAAATGCATCTTATTCCTGCAAAAATCTTTATAACTTTGGAGGCCCAAAAAAGGGGTTTACATCCTAGACCCCATAAAGTCCAGAAAATGTTGGTGACCTGAAAACAGTGTCAGAGAGCTCTGAATGTCCCAAAAATATTTGCAGCCTGAAAAGGGAATTAATCCGCATCCTGGCCCCCTGAAATTCCCCAAAATATTTTTGGCCCAAAAAATGCATCCTACATCCCTGAAGTTCAGAAAATGTTGGCAGCACAAAAAAGGCCTTAAAATACATATTAGGCAAATGTAGAAAACTTTGGAGGCCCAAAAAAGGGGTTTACAGGCATCCTAGACCCCCTAAAGTCCAGAAAATGTTGGTATTCCAAAAACTGTGTCAGAGAGCTCTGAATGTCCCAAAAATGTTTGCAGCCTGAAAAGGGCATTAACCCACATCCTAAACCCCTGAAATTCCCAAAAACATTTTTGGCCCGAAAAATGCATCCTACACCCCTGAAAGTTCAGAAAATGTTGGCAGCCCCAAAAAGGCCTTAAAATGCATCTTATTCCTGCAAAAATCTTTATAACTTTGGAGGCCCAAAAAAGGGGTTTACATCCTAGACCCCATAAAGTCCAGAAAATGTTGGTGACCTGAAAACAGTGTCAGAGAGCTCTGAATGTCCCAAAAATATTTGCAGCCTGAAAAGGGCATCAATCCGCATCCTGGCCCCCTGAAATTCCCCAAAATATTTTTGGCCCAAAAAATGTATCCTACATCCCTGAAGTTCAGAAAATGTTGGCAGCACAAAATAGGCCTTAAAATACATATTAGGCCTCCAAAAATGTAGAAAACTTTGGTTGCCCAAAAAAGGGGTTTACAGGCATCCTAGACCCCCTAAAGTCCAGAAAATGTTGGCGGCCCAAAAAACGATGTCAGAGAGCTCTGAATGTCCCAAAAACGTTTGCAGCCTGAAAAGGGCATTAACCCACATCCTAAACCCCTGAAATTCCCAAAAACATTTTTGGCCCGAAAAATGAATCCTGCACCCCTTAAAGTTGAGAAAATATTGGCAGCCGCAAAAAGGCCTTAAAATGCATCTTATTCCTCCAAAAATCTTGATAACTTTGGAGGCCCAAAAAAGGGGTTTACATCCTAGACCCCATAAAGTCCAGAAAATGTTGGTGACCCGAAAACAGTGTCAGAGAGCTCTGAATGTCCCAAAAATAGTTGCAGCCTGAAAAGGGCATTAATCCGCATCCTGGCCCCCTGAAATTCCCCAAAATATTTTTGGCCCGAAAAATGCATCCTACATCCCTGAAGTTCAGAAAATGTTGGCAGCACAAAACAGGCCTTAAAATACATATTAGGCCTGCAAAAATGTAGAAAACTTTGGAGGCCCAAAAAAGGGGTTTACAGGCATCCTAGACCCACTAAAGTCCAGAAAATGTTGGCGGCCCAAAAACTGTGTCAGAGAGCTCTGAATGTCCCAAAAACATTTGCAATCTGAAAAGGGCATTAACCCGCATGCTAGACCCCTGA
This sequence comes from Ambystoma mexicanum, assembly GCF_040938575.1. NCBI lineage: Eukaryota > Metazoa > Chordata > Amphibia > Caudata > Ambystomatidae > Ambystoma > Ambystoma mexicanum. Next base: position 1,301,195,257 of record NC_090935.1, on the reverse strand, counting down.
AATTCCCCAAAATATTTTGGCCACGAAAAATTCATCCTACACCCCTGAAAATTCAGAAAATGTTGGCAGCACAAAAAAGGCCTTAAAATACATATTAGGCCTGCAAAAATGTAGAAAACTTTGGAGGCCCAAAAAAGGGGTTTACAGGCATCCTAGACCACATAAAGTCCAGAAAATGTTGGTGGCCCAAAAACTGTGTCAGAGAGCTCTGAATGGCCCAAAAACGCTTGCAGCCTGAAAAGGGCATTAACCCGCATCCTAGACCCCTGAAATTCCTAAAAACATTCATGGCCCGAAAAATGCATCCTACATCCCTTAAAGTTCAGAAACTGTTGGCAGCCCAAAAAATGCCTTAAAATGCATCTTATTTCTGCAAATATCTTTAAAACTTTGGAGGCCCAAAAAAGGGTTTTGCAAGCATCCTAGACCCCATAAAGTCCAGAAAATGTTGGTGACCCGAAAACAGTGTCAGAGAGCTCTGAATGTCCCAAAAATATTTGCAGTCTGAAAAGGGCATTAACCCGCATGCTAGACCCCTGAAATTTCCCAAAATATTTTGGCCACGAAAAATTCATCCTACACCCCTGAAAATTCAGAAAATATTGGCAGCACAAAAAAGGCCTTAAAATACATATTAGGCCTCCAAAAATGTAGAAAACTTTGGAGGCCCAAAAAAGGGGTTTACAGGCATCCTAGACCCCCTAAAGTCCAGAAAATGTTGGTAGGCCAAAAACTGTGTCAGAGAGCTCTGAATGTCCCAAAAACGTTTGCAGCCTGAAAAGGACATTAACCCACATCCTAACCCCCTGAAATTCCCAAAAACATTCTTGGCCCGAAAAATGCATCCTACACCCCTGAAAGTTCAGAAAATGTTGGCAGCCCCAAAAAGGCCTTAAAATGCATCTTATTCCTGCAAAAATCTTTATAACTTTGGAGGCCCAAAAAAGGGGTTTACATCCTAGACCCCATAAAGTCCAGAAAATGTTGGTGACCTGAAAACAGTGTCAGAGAGCTCTGAATGTCCCAAAAATATTTGCAGCCTGAAAAGGGCATTAATCCGCATCCTGGCCCCCTGAAATTCCCCAAAATATTTTTGGCCCAAAAAATGCATCCTACATCCCTGAAGTTCAGAAAATGTTGGCAGCACAAAACAGGCCTTAAAATACATATTAGGCCTGCAAAAATGTAGAAAACTTTGGTTGCCCAAAAAAGGGGTTTACAGGCATCCTAGACCCCCTAATGTCCAGAAAATGTTGGCGGCCCAAAAAACGGTGTCAGAGAGCTCTGAATGTCCCAAAAACGTTTGCAGCCTGAAAAGGGCATTAACCCACATCCTAAACCCCTGAAATTCCCAAAAACATTTTTGGCCCGAAAATTGAATCCTACACCCCTTAAAGTTCAGAAAATATTGGCAGCCGCAAAAAGGCCTTAAAATGCATCTTATTCCTCCAAAAATCTTGATAACTTTGGAGGCCCAAAAAAGGGGTTTACATCCTAGACCCCATAAAGTCCAGAAAATGTTGGTGACCCGAAAACAGTGTCAGAGAGCTCTGAATGTCCCAAAAATATTTGCAGCCTGAAAAGGGCATTAATCCGCATCCTGGCCCCCTGAAATTCCCCAAAATATTTTTGGCCCGAAAAATGCATCCTACATCCCTGAAGTTCAGAAAATGTTGGCAGCACAAAACAGGCCTTAAAATACATATTAGGCCTCTAAAAATGTAGAACACTTTGGAGGCCCAAAAAAGGGGTTTACAGGCATCCTAGACCCCCTAAAGTCCAGAAAATGTTGGTAGGCCAACAACTGTGTCAGAGAGCTCTGAATGTCCCAAAAACGTTTGCAGCCTGAAAAGGGCATTAACCCACATCTTAAACCCCTGAAATTCCCAAAAACATTTTTGGCCCGAAAAATGCATCCTACACCCCTGAAAGTTCCGAAAATGTTGGCAGCCCCAAAAAGGCCTTAAAATGCATCTTATTCCTGCAAAAATCTTGATAACTTTGGAGGCCCAAAAAAGGGCCTTTTTGAAAGTATTCTAAGAACACTGGTAATGTCCGCAGACATTAAAAGTTTCCATACGCCATAGTTGAAATGTTTTACTCTATGGGTGTGATATGCTGCGGTGGAGATGGAGACGGGTGCAGCATCATCATCGTCATCTAGACCCCATAAAGTCCAGAAAATGTTGGTGACCCGAAAACAGTGTCAGAGAGCTCTGAATGTCCCAAAAATATTTGCAGCCTGAAAAGGGCATTAATCCGCATCCTGGTCCCCTGAAATTCCCCAAAATATTTTTTGCCCAAAAAATGCATCCTACATCCCTGAAGTTCACAAAATGTTGGCAGCACAAAACAGGCCTTAAAATACATATTAGGCCTGCAAAAATGTAGAAAACTTTGAAGGCCCAAAAAAGGGGTTTACAGGCATCCTAGACCCCCTAAAGTCCAGAAAATGTTGGCAGCCCAAAAACTGTATCAGAGAGCTCTGAATGTCCCAAAAACATTTGCAGTCTGAAAAGGGGATTAACCCGCATGCTAGACCCCTGAAATTTCCCAAAATATTTTGGCCACGAAAAATTCATCCTACACCCCTGAAAATTCAGAAAATGTTGGCAGCACAAAAAGGCCTTAAAATACATATTAGGCCTCCAAAAATGTAGAAAACTTTGGAGGCCCAAAAAAGGGGTTTACAGGCATCCTAGACCCCCTAAAGTCCAGAAAATGTTGGTGGCCCAAAAACTGTGTCAGAGAGCTCTGAATGGCCCAAAAACTCTTGCAGCCTGAAAAGGGCATTAACCCGCATCCTAAACCCCTGAAATTCCCAAAAACATTTTTGGCCCGAAAAATGCATCCTACACCCCTGAAAGTTCAGAAAATGTTGGCAGCCCCGAAAAGGCCTTAAAATGCATCTTATTCCTGCAAAAATCTTGATAACTTTGGAGGCCCAAAAAAGGGGTTTACATGCTAGACCCCATAAAGTCCAGAAAATGTTGGTGACCCGAAAACAGTGTCAGAGAGCTCTGAATGTCCCAAAAATAGTTGCAGCCTGAAAAGGGCATTAATCCGCATCCTGGCCCCCTGAAATTCCCCAAAATATTTTTGGCCCGAAAAATGCATCCTACATCCCTGAAGTTCAGAAAATGTTGGCAGCACAAAACAGGCCTTAAAATACATATTAGGCCTGCAAAAATGTAGAAAACTTTGGAGGCCCAAAAAAGGGGTTTACAGGCATCCTAGACCCACTAAAGTCCAGAAAATGTTGGCGGCCCAAAAACTGTGTCAGAGAGCTCTGAATGTCCCAAAAACATTTGCAATCTGAAAAGGGCATTAACCCGCATGCTAGACCCCTGAAATTCCCCAAAATATTTTGGCCACGAAAAATTCATCCTACACCCCTGAAAATTCAGAAAATGTTGGCAGCACAAAAAAGGCCTTAAAATACATGTTAGGCCTGCAAAAATGTAGAAAACTTTGGAGGCCCAAAAAAGGGGTTTACAGGCATCCTAGACCACATAAAGTCCAGAAAATGTTGGTAGGCCAACAACTGTGTCAGAGAGCTCTGAATGTCCCAAAAACGTTTGCAGCCTGAAAAGGGCATTAACCCACATCCTAAACCCCTGAAATTCCCAAAAACATTTTTGGCCCGAAAAATGCATCCTACACCCCTGAAAGTTCCGAAAATGTTGGCAGCCCCAAAAAGGCCTTAAAATGCATCTTATTCCTGCAAAAATCTTGATAACTTTGGAGGCCCAAAAAAGGGGCCTTTTTGAAAGTATTCTAAGAACACTGGTAATGTCCGCGGACATTAAAAGTTTCCATAGGCCATAGTTGAAATGTTTTTACTCTATGGGTGTGATATGCTGCGGTGGAGATGGAGACGGGTGCAGCATCATCATCGTCATCTAGACCCCATAAAGTCCAGAAAATGTTGGTGACCCGAAAACAGTGTCAGAGAGCTCTGAATGTCCCAAAAATATTTGCAGCCTGAAAAGGGCATTAATCCGCATCCTGGTCCCCTGAAATTCCCCAAAATATTTTTGGCCCGAAAAATGCATCCTACATCCCTGAAGTTCACAAAATGTTGGCAGCACAAAACAGGCCTTAAAATACATTTTAGGCCTGCAAAAATGTAGAAAACTTTGAAGGCCCCAAAAAAGGGGTTTACAGGCATCCTAGACCACCTAAAGTCCAGAAAATGTTGGTAGGCCAAAAACTGTGTCAGAGAGCTCTGAATGTCCCAAAAACGTTTGCAGCCTGAAAAGGGCATTAACCTACATCCTAAACCCCTGAAATTCCCAAAAACATTTTTGGCCCGAAAAATGAATCCTACACCCCTTAAAGTTCAGAAAATATTGGCAGCCGCAAAAAGGCCTTAAAATGCATCTTATTCCTGCAAAAATCTTGATAACTTTGGAGGCCCAAAAAAGGGGTTTACATCCTAGACCCCATAAAGTCCAGAAAATGTTGGTGACCCGAAAACAGTGTCAGAGAGCTCTGAATGTCCCAAAAATATTTGCATCTGAAAAGGGCATTAATCCGCATCCTGGCCCCCTGAAATTCCCCAAAATATTTTTGGCCCGAAAAATGCATCCTACATCCCTGAAGTTCAGAAAATGTTGGCAGCACAAAACAGGCCTTAAAATACATATTAGGCCTGCAAAAATGTAGAAAACTTTGGAGGCCCAAAAAAGGGGTTTACAGGCATCCTAGACCCACTAAAGTCCAGAAAATGTTGGCGGCCCAAAAACTGTGTCAGAGAGCTCTGAATGTCCCAAACACATTTGCAGTCTGAAAAGGGCATTAACTCGCATGCTAGACCCCTGAAATTCCCCAAAATATTTTGGCCACGAAAAATTCATCCTACACCCCTGAAAATTCAGAAAATGTTGGCAGCACAAAAAAGGCCTTAAAATACATATTAGGCCTCTAAAAATGTAGAAAACTTTGGAGGCCCAAAAAAGGGGTTTACAGGCATCCTAGACCCCCTAAAGTCCAGAAAATGTTGGTAGGCCAACAACTGTGTCAGAGAGCTCTGAATGTCCCAAAAACGTTTGCAGCCTGAAAAGGGCATTAACCCACATCCTAAACCCCTGAAATTCCCAAACACATGTTTGGCCCGAAAAATGCATCCTACACCCGTGAAAGTTCCGAAAATGTTGGCAGCCCCAAAAAGGCCTTAAAATGCATCTTATTCCTGCAAAAATCTTGATAACTTTAGAGGCCCAAAAAAGAGGCCTTTTTGAAAGTATTCTAAGAACACTGGTAATGTCCGCGGACATTAAAAGTTTCCATAGGCCATAGTTGAAATGTTTTACTCTATGGGTGTGATATGCTGCGGTGGAGATGGAGACGGGTGCAGCATCATCATCGTCATCTAGACCCCATAAAGTCCAGAAAATGTTGGTGACCCGAAAACAGTGTCAGAGAGCTCTGAATGTCCCAAAAATAGTTGCAGCCTGAAAAGGGCATTAATCCGCATCCTGGCCCCCTGAAATTCCCCAAAATATTTTTTGCCCGAAAAATGCATCCTACATCCCTGAAGTTCAGAAAATGTTGGCAGCACAAAACAGGCCTTGAAATACATATTAGGCCTGCAAAAATGTAGAAAACTTTGGAGGCCCAAAAAAGGGGTTTACAGGCATCCTAGACCCACTAAAGTCCAGAAAATGTTGGCGGCCCAAAAACTGTGTCAGAGAGCTCTGAATGTCCCAAAAACATTTGCAATCTGAAAAGGGCATTAACCCGAATGCTAGACCCCTGAAATTCCCCAAAATATTTTGGCCACGAAAAATTCATCCTACACCCCTGAAAATTCAGAAAATGTTGGCAGCACAAAAAAGGCCTTAAAATACATATTAGGCCTGCAAAAATGTAGAAAACTTTGGAGGCCCAAAAAAGGGGTTTACAGGCATCCTAGACCACATAAAGTCCAGAAAATGTTGGTGGCCCAAAAACTGTGTCAGAGAGCTCTGAATGGCCCAAAAACGCTTGCAGCCTGAAAAGGGCATTAACCCGCATCCTAGACCCCTGAAATTCCTAAAAACATTCATGGCCCGAAAAATGCATCCTACACCCCTTAAAGTTCAGAAACTGTTGGCAGCCCAAAAAATGCCTTAAAATGCATCTTATTTCTGCAATAATCTTTAAAACTTTGGAGGCCCAAAAAAGGGGTTTGCAGGCATCCTAGACCCCATAAAGTCCAGAAAATGTTGGTGACCCGAAAACAGTGTCAGAGAGCTCTGAATGTCCCAAAAATATTTGCAGTCTGAAAAGGACATTAACCCGCATGCTAGACCCCTGAAATTTCCCAAAATATTTTGGCCACGAAAAATTCATCCTACACCCCTGAAAATTCAGAAAATATTGGCAGCACAAAAAAGGCCTTAAAATACATATTAGGCCTCCAAAAATGTAGAAAACTTTGGAGGCCCAAAAAAGGGGTTTACAGGCATCCTAGACCCCCTAAAGTCCAGAAAATGTTGGTAGGCCAAAAACTGTGTCAGAGAGCTCTGAATGTCCCAAAAACGTTTGCAGCCTGAAAAGGGCATTAACCCACTTCCTAAACCCCTGAAATTCCCAAAAACATTCTTGGCCCGAAAAATGCATCCTACACCCCTGAAAGTTCAGAAAATGTTGGCAGCCCCAAAAAGGCCTTAAAATGCATCTTATTCCTGCAAAAATCTTTATAACTTTGGAGGCCCAAAAAAGGGGTTTACATCCTAGACCCCATAAAGTCCAGAAAATGTTGGTGACCTGAAAACAGTGTCAGAGAGCTCTGAATGTCCCAAAAATATTTGCAGCCTGAAAAGGGCATTAATCCGCATCCTGGCCCCCTGAAATTCCCCAAAATATTTTTGGCCCAAAAAATGCATCCTACATCCCTGAAGTTCAGAAAATGTTGGCAGCACAAAAAAGGCCTTAAAATACATATTAGGCAAATGTAGAAAACTTTGGAGGCCCAAAAAAGGGGTTTACAGGCATCCTAGACCCCCTAAAGTCCAGAAAATGTTGGTATTCCAAAAACTGTGTCAGAGAGCTCTGAATGTCCCAAAAATGTTTGCAGCCTGAAAAGGGCATTAACCCACATCCTAAACCCCTGAAATTCCCAAAAACATTTTTGGCCCGAAAAATGCATCCTACACCCCTGAAAGTTCAGAAAATGTTGGCAGCCCCAAAAAGGCCTTAAAATGCATCTTATTCCTGCAAAAATCTTTATAACTTTGGAGGCCCAAAAAAGGGGTTTACATCATAGACCCCATAAAGTCCAGAAAATGTTGGTGACCTGAAAACAGTGTCAGAGAGCTCTGAATGTCCCAAAAATATTTGCAGCCTGAAAAGGGCATTAATCCGCATCCTGGCCCCCTGAAATTCCCCAAAATATTTTTGGCCCAAAAAATGCATCCTACATCCCTGAAGTTCAGAAAATGTTGGCAGCACAAAATAGGCCTTAAAATACATATTAGGCCTCCAAAAATGTAGAAAACTTTGGTTGCCCAAAAAAGGGGTTTACAGGCATCCTAGACCCCCTAAAGTCCAGAAAATGTTGGCGGCCCAAAAAACGATGTCAGAGAGCTCTGAATGTCCCAAAAACGTTTGCAGCCTGAAAAGGGCATTAACCCACATCCTATACCCCTGAAATTCCCAAAAACATTTTTGGCCCGAAAAATGAATCCTGCACCCCTTAAAGTTCAGAAAATATTGGCAGCCGCAAAAAGGCCTTAAAATGCATCTTATTCCTCCAAAAATCTTGATAACTTTGGAGGCCCAAAAAAGGGGTTTACATCCTAGACCCCATAAAGTCCAGAAAATGTTGGTGACCCGAAAACAGTGTCAGAGAGCTCTGAATGTCCCAAAAATAGTTGCAGCCTGAAAAGGGCATTAATCCGCATCCTGGCCCCCTGAAATTCCCCAAAATATTTTTGGCCCGAAAAATGCATCCTACATCCCTGAAGTTCAGAAAATGTTGGCAGCACAAAACAGGCCTTAAAATACATATTAGGCCTGCAAAAATGTAGAAAACTTTGGAGGCCCAAAAAATATGGTTTACAGGCATCCTAGACCCACTAAAGTCCAGAAAATATTGGCGGCCCAAAAACTGTGTCAGAGAGCTCTGAATGTCCCAAAAACATTTGCAATCTGAAAAGGGCATTAACCCGCATGCTAGACCCCTGAAATTCTCCAAAATATTTTGGCCACGAAAAATTCATCCTACACCCCTGAAAATTCAGAAAATGTTGGCAGCACAAAAAAGGCCTTAAAATACATATTAGGCCTGCAAAAATGTAGAAAACTTTGGAGGCCCAAAAAAGGGGTTTACAGGCATCCTAGACCACATAAAGTCCAGAAAATGTTGGTGGCCCAAAAACTGTGTCAGAGAGCTCTGAATGGCCCAAAAACGCTTGCAGCCTGAAAAGGGCATTAACCCGCATCCAAGACCCCTGAAATTCCTAAAAACATTCATGGCCCGAAAAATGCATCCTACATCCCTTAAAGTTCAGAAACTGTTGGCAGCCCAAAAAATGCCTTAAAATGCATCTTATTTCTGCAAATATCTTTAAAACTTTGGAGGCCCAAAAAAGGGTTTTGCAGGCATCCTAGACCCCATAAAGTCCAGAAAATGTTGGTGACCCGAAAACAGTGTCAGAGAGCTCTGAATGTCCCAAAAATATTTGCAGTCTGAAAAGGGCATTAACCCGCATGCTAGACCCCTGAAATTTCCCAAAATATTTTGGCCACGAAAAATTCATCCTACACCCCTGAAAATTCAGAAAATATTGGCAGCACAAAAAAGGCCTTAAAATACATATTAGGCCTCCAAAAATGTAGAAAACTTTGGAGGCCCAAAAAAGGGGTTTACAGGCATCCTAGACCCCCTAAAGTCCAGAAAATGTTGGTAGGCCAAAAACTGTGTCAGAGAGCTCTGAATGTCCCAAAAACGTTTGCAGCCTGAAAAGGGCATTAACCTACATCCTAAACCCCTGAAATTCCCAAAAACATTTTTGGCCCGAAAAATGAATCCTACACCCCTTAAAGTTCAGAAAATATTGGCAGCCGCAAAAAGGCCTTAAAATGCATCTTATTCCTGCAAAAATCTTGATAACTTTGGAGGCCCAAAAAAGGGGTTTACATCCTAGACCCCATAAAGTCCAGAAAATGTTGGTGACCCGAAAACAGTGTCAGAGAGCTCTGAATGTCCCAAAAATATTTGCATCTGAAAAGGGCATTAATCCGCATCCTGGCCCCCTGAAATTCCCCAAAATATTTTTGGCCCGAAAAATGCATCCTACATCCCTGAAGTTCAGAAAATGTTGGCAGCACAAAACAGGCCTTAAAATACATATTAGGCCTGCAAAAATGTAGAAAACTTTGGAGGCCCAAAAAAGGGGTTTACAGGCATCCTAGACCCACTAAAGTCCAGAAAATGTTGGCGGCCCAAAAACTGTGTCAGAGAGCTCTGAATGTCCCAAACACATTTGCAGTCTGAAAAGGGCATTAACTCGCATGCTAGACCCCTGAAATTCCCCAAAATATTTTTGCCACGAAAAATTCATCCTACACCCCTGAAAATTCAGAAAATGTTGGCAGCACAAAAAAGGCCTTAAAATACATATTAGGCCTCTAAAAATGTAGAAAACTTTGGAGGCCCAAAAAAGGGGTTTACAGGCATCCTAGACCCCCTAAAGTCCAGAAAATGTTGGTAGGCCAACAACTGTGTCAGAGAGCTCTGAATGTCCCAAAAACGTTTGCAGCCTGAAAAGGGCATTAACCCACATCCTAAACCCCTGAAATTCCCAAACACATTTTTGGCCCGAAAAATGCATCCTACACCCGTGAAAGTTCCGAAAATGTTGGCAGCCCCAAAAAGGCCTTAAAATGCATCTTATTCCTGCAAAAATCTTGATAACTTTAGAGGCCCAAAAAAGAGGCCTTTTTGAAAGTATTCTAAGAACACTGGTAATGTCCGCGGACATTAAAAGTTTCCATAGGCCATAGTTGAAATGTTTTACTCTATGGGTGTGATATGCTGCGGTGGAGATGGAGACGGGTGCAGCATCATCATCGTCATCTAGACCCCATAAAGTCCAGAAAATGTTGGTGACCCGAAAACAGTGTCAGAGAGCTCTGAATGTCCCAAAAATAGTTGCAGCCTGAAAAGGGCATTAATCCGCATCCTGGCCCCCTGAAATTCCCCAAAATATTTTTGGCCCAAAAAATGCATCCTACATCCCTGAAGTTCAGAAAATGTTGGCAGCACAAAAAAGGCCTTAAAATACATATTAGGCAAATGTAGAAAACTTTGGAGGCCCAAAAAAGGGGTTTACAGGCATCCTAGACCCCCTAAAGTCCAGAAAATGTTGGTATTCCAAAAACTGTGTCAGAGAGCTCTGAATGTCTTAAAAATGTTTGCAGCCTGAAAAGGGCATTAACCCACATCCTAAACCCCTGAAATTCCCAAAAACATTTTTGGCCCGAAAAATGCATCCTACACCCCTGAAAGTTCAGAAAATGTTGGCAGCCCCAAAAAGGCCTTAAAATGCATCTTATTCCTGCAAAAATCTTTATAACTTTGGAGGCCCAAAAAAGGGGTTTACATCCTAGACCCCATAAAGTCCAGAAAATGTTGGTGACCTGAAAACAGTGTCAGAGAGCTCTGAATGTCCCCAAAATATTTGCAGCCTGAAAAGGGCATTAATCCGCATCCTGGCCCCCTGAAATTCCCCAAAATATTTTTGGCCCAAAAAATGCATCCTACATCCCTGAAGTTCAGAAAATGTTGGCAGCACAAAACAGGCCTTAAAATACATATTAGGCCTGCAAAAATGTAGAAAACTTTGGTTGCCCAAAAAAGGGGTTTACAGGCATCCTAGACCCCCTAATGTCCAGAAAATGTTGGCGGCCCAAAAAACGGTGTCAGAGAGCTCTGAATGTCCCAAAAACGTTTGCAGCCTGAAAAGGGCATTAACCCACATCCTAAACCCCTGAAATTCCCAAAAACATTTTTGGCCCGAAAATTGAATCCTACACCCCTTAAAGTTCAGAAAATATTGGCAGCCGCAAAAAGGCCTTAAAATGCATCTTATTCCTCCAAAAATCTTGATAACTTTGGAGGCCCAAAAAAGGGGTTTACATCCTAGACCCCATAAAGTCCAGAAAATGTTGGTGACCCGAAAACAGTGTCAGAGAGCTCTGAATGTCCCAAAAATATTTGCAGCCTGAAAAGGGCATTAATCCGCATCCTGGCCCCCTGAAATTCCCCAAAATATTTTTGGCCCGAAAAATGCATCCTACATCCCTGAAGTTCAGAAAATGTTGGCAGCACAAAACAGGCCTTAAAATACACATAAGGCCTGCAAAAATGTAGAAAACTTTGGAGGCCCAAAAAAGGGGTTTACAGGCATCCTAGACCCCCTAAAGTCCAGAAAATGTTGGCGGCCCAAAAACTGTGTCAGAGAGTTCTGAATGTCCCAAAAACATTTGCAGTCTGAAAAGGGCATTAACCCGCATGCTAGACCCCTGAAATTTCCCAAAATATTTTGGCCACAAAAAATTCATCCTACACCCCTGAAAATTCAGAAAATGTTGGCAGCACAAAAAAGGCCTTAAAATACATATTAGGCCTCTAAAAATGTAGAACACTTTGGAGGCCCAAAAAAGGGGTTTACAGGCATCCTAGACCCCCTAAAGTCCAGAAAATGTTGGTAGGCCAACAACTGTGTCAGAGAGCTCTGAATGTCCCAAAAACGTTTGCAGCCTGAAAAGGGCATTAACCCACATCCTAAACCCCTGAAATTCCCAAAAACATTTTTGGCCCGAAAAATGCATCCTACACCCCTGAAAGTTCCGAAAATGTTGGCAGCCCCAAAAAGGCCTTAAAATGCATCTTATTCCTGCAAAAATCTTGATAACTTTGGAGGCCCAAAAAAGGGCCTTTTTGAAAGTATTCTAAGAACACTGGTAATGTCCGCGGACATTAAAAGTTTCCATAGGCCATAGTTGAAATGTTTTACTCTATGGGTGTGATATGCTGCGGTGGAGATGGAGACGGGTGCAGCATCATCATCGTCATCTAGACCCCATAAAGTCCAGAAAATGTTGGTGACCCGAAAACAGTGTCAGAGAGCTCTGAATGTCCCAAAAATAGTTGCAGCCTGAAAAGGGCATTAATCCGCATCCTGGCCCCCTGAAATTCCCCAAAATATTTTTTGCCCGAAAAATGCATCCTACATCCCTGAAGTTCAGAAAATGTTGGCAGCACAAAACAGGCCTTGAAATACATATTAGGCCTGCAAAAATGTAGAAAACTTTGGAGGCCCAAAAAAGGGGTTTACAGGCATCCTAGACCCACTAAAGTCCAGAAAATGTTGGCGGCCCAAAAACTGTGTCAGAGAGCTCTGAATGTCCCAAAAACATTTGCAATCTGAAAAGGGCATTAACCCGCATGCTAGACCCCTGAAATTCCCCAAAATATTTTGGCCACGAAAAATTCATCCTACACCCCTGAAAATTCAGAAAATGTTGGCAGCACAAAAAAGGCCTTAAAATACATATTAGGCCTGCAAAAATGTAGAAAACTTTGGAGGCCCAAAAAAGGGGTTTACAGGCATCCTAGACCACATAAAGTCCAGAAAATGTTGGTGGCCCAAAAACTGTGTCAGAGAGCTCTGAATGGCCCAAAAACGCTTGCAGCCTGAAAAGGGCATTAACCCGCATCCTAGACCCCTGAAATTCCTAAAAACATTCATGGCCCGAAAAATGCATCCTACACCCCTTAAAGTTCAGAAACTGTTGGCAGCCCAAAAAATGCCTTAAAATGCATCTTATTTCTGCAATAATCTTTAAAACTTTGGAGGCCCAAAAAAGGGGTTTGCAGGCATCCTAGACCCCATAAAGTCCAGAAAATGTTGGTGACCCGAAAACAGTGTCAGAGAGCTCTGAATGTCCCAAAAATATTTGCAGTCTGAAAAGGACATTAACCCGCATGCTAGACCCCTGAAATTTCCCAAAATATTTTGGCCACGAAAAATTCATCCTACACCCCTGAAAATTCAGAAAATATTGGCAGCACAAAAAAGGCCTTAAAATACATATTAGGCCTCCAAAAATGTAGAAAACTTTGGAGGCCCAAAAAAGGGGTTTACAGGCATCCTAGACCCCCTAAAGTCCAGAAAATGTTGGTAGGCCAAAAACTGTGTCAGAGAGCTCTGAATGTCCCAAAAACGTTTGCAGCCTGAAAAGGGCATTAACCCACTTCCTAAACCCCTGAAATTCCCAAAAACATTCTTGGCCCGAAAAATGCATCCTACACCCCTGAAAGTTCAGAAAATGTTGGCAGCCCCAAAAAGGCCTTAAAATGCATCTTATTCCTGCAAAAATCTTTATAACTTTGGAGGCCCAAAAAAGGGGTTTACATCCTAGACCCCATAAAGTCCAGAAAATGTTGGTGACCTGAAAACAGTGTCAGAGAGCTCTGAATGTCCCAAAAATATTTGCAGCCTGAAAAGGGCATTAATCCGCATCCTGGCCCCCTGAAATTCCCCAAAATATTTTTGGCCCAAAAAATGCATCCTACATCCCTGAAGTTCAGAAAATGTTGGCAGCACAAAAAAGGCCTTAAAATACATATTAGGCAAATGTAGAAAACTTTGGAGGCCCAAAAAAGGGGTTTACAGGCATCCTAGACCCCCTAAAGTCCAGAAAATGTTGGTATTCCAAAAACTGTGTCAGAGAGCTCTGAATGTCCCAAAAATGTTTGCAGCCTGAAAAGGGCATTAACCCACATCCTAAACCCCTGAAATTCCCAAAAACATTTTTGGCCCGAAAAATGCATCCTACACCCCTGAAAGTTCAGAAAATGTTGGCAGCCCCAAAAAGGCCTTAAAATGCATCTTATTCCTGCAAAAATCTTTATAACTTTGGAGGCCCAAAAAAGGGGTTTACATCCTAGACCCCATAAAGTCCAGAAAATGTTGGTGACCTGAAAACAGTGTCAGAGAGCTCTGAATGTCCCAAAAATATTTGCAGCCTGAAAAGGGCATTAATCCGCATCCTGGCCCCCTGAAATTCCCCAAAATATTTTTGGCCCAAAAAATGCATCCTACATCCCTGAAGTTCAGAAAATGTTGGCAGCACAAAACAGGCCTTAAAATACATATTAGGCCTGCAAAAATGTAGAAAACTTTGGTTGCCCAAAAAAGGGGTTTACAGGCATCCTAGACCCCCTAATGTCCAGAAAATGTTGGCGGCCCAAAAAACGGTGTCAGAGAGCTCTGAATGTCCCAAAAACGTTTGCAGCCTGAAAAGGGCATTAACCCACATCCTAAACCCCTGAAATTCCCAAAAACATTTTTGGCCCGAAAATTGAATCCTACACCCCTTAAAGTTCAGAAAATATTGGCAGCCGCAAAAAGGCCTTAAAATGCATCTTATTCCTCCAAAAATCTTGATAACTTTGGAGGCCCAAAAAAGGGGTTTACATCCTAGACCCCATAAAGTCCAGAAAATGTTGGTGACCCGAAAACAGTGTCAGAGAGCTCTGAATGTCCCAAAAATATTTGCAGCCTGAAAAGGGCATTAATCCGCATCCTGGCCCCCTGAAATTCCCCAAAATATTTTTGGCCCGAAAAATGCATCCTACATCCCTGAAGTTCAGAAAATGTTGGCAGCACAAAACAGGCCTTAAAATACACATTAGGCCTGCAAAAATGTAGAAAACTTTGGAGGCCCAAAAAAGGGGTTTACAGGCATCCTAGACCCCCTAAAGTCCAGAAAATGTTGGCGGCCCAAAAACTGTGTCAGAGAGTTCTGAATGTCCCAAAAACATTTGCAGTCTGAAAAGGGCATTAACCCGCATGCTAGACCCCTGAAATTTCCCAAAATATTTTGGCCACAAAAAATTCATCCTACACCCCTGAAAATTCAGAAAATGTTGGCAGCACAAAAAAGGCCTTAAAATACATATTAGGCCTCTAAAAATGTAGAACACTTTGGAGGCCCAAAAAAGGGGTTTACAGGCATCCTAGACCCCCTAAAGTCCAGAAAATGTTGGTAGGCCAACAACTGTGTCAGAGAGCTCTGAATGTCCCAAAAACGTTTGCAGCCTGAAAAGGGCATTAACCCACATCCTAAACCCCTGAAATTCCCAAAAACATTTTTGGCCCGAAAAATGCATCCTACACCCCTGAAAGTTCCGAAAATGTTGGCAGCCCCAAAAAGGCCTTAAAATGCATCTTATTCCTGCAAAAATCTTGATAACTTTGGAGGCCCAAAAAAGGGCCTTTTTGAAAGTATTCTAAGAACACTGGTAATGTCCGCGGACATTAAAAGTTTCCATAGGCCATAGTTGAAATGTTTTACTCTATGGGTGTGATATGCTGCGGTGGAGATGGAGACGGGTGCAGCATCATCATCGTCATCTAGACCCCATAAAGTCCAGAAAATGTTGGTGACCCGAAAACAGTGTCAGAGAGCTCTGAATGTCCCAAAAATAGTTGCAGCCTGAAAAGGGCATTAATCCGCATCCTGGCCCCCTGAAATTCCCCAAAATATTTTTTGCCCGAAAAATGCATCCTACATCCCTGAAGTTCAGAAAATGTTGGCAGCACAAAACAGGCCTTGAAATACATATTAGGCCTGCAAAAATGTAGAAAACTTTGGAGGCCCAAAAAAGGGGTTTACAGGCATCCTAGACCCACTAAAGTCCAGAAAATGTTGGCGGCCCAAAAACTGTGTCAGAGAGCTCTGAATGTCCCAAAAACATTTGCAATCTGAAAAGGGCATTAACCCGCATGCTAGACCCCTGAAATTCCCCAAAATATTTTGGCCACGAAAAATTCATCCTACACCCCTGAAAATTCAGAAAATGTTGGCAGCACAAAAAAGGCCTTAAAATACATATTAGGCCTGCAAAAATGTAGAAAACTTTGGAGGCCCAAAAAAGGGGTTTACAGGCATCCTAGACCACATAAAGTCCAGAAAATGTTGGTGGCCCAAAAACTGTGTCAGAGAGCTCTGAATGGCCCAAAAACGCTTGCAGCCTGAAAAGGGCATTAACCCGCATCCTAGACCCCTGAAATTCCTAAAAACATTCATGGCCCGAAAAATGCATCCTACACCCCTTAAAGTTCAGAAACTGTTGGCAGCCCAAAAAATGCCTTAAAATGCATCTTATTTCTGCAATAATCTTTAAAACTTTGGAGGCCCAAAAAAGGGGTTTGCAGGCATCCTAGACCCCATAAAGTCCAGAAAATGTTGGTGACCCGAAAACAGTGTCAGAGAGCTCTGAATGTCCCAAAAATATTTGCAGTCTGAAAAGGACATTAACCCGCATGCTAGACCCCTGAAATTTCCCAAAATATTTTGGCCACGAAAAATTCATCCTACACCCCTGAAAATTCAGAAAATATTGGCAGCACAAAAAAGGCCTTAAAATACATATTAGGCCTCCAAAAATGTAGAAAACTTTGGAGGCCCAAAAAAGGGGTTTACAGGCATCCTAGACCCCCTAAAGTCCAGAAAATGTTGGTAGGCCAAAAACTGTGTCAGAGAGCTCTGAATGTCCCAAAAACGTTTGCAGCCTGAAAAGGGCATTAACCCACTTCCTAAACCCCTGAAATTCCCAAAAACATTCTTGGCCCGAAAAATGCATCCTACACCCCTGAAAGTTCAGAAAATGTTGGCAGCCCCAAAAAGGCCTTAAAATGCATCTTATTCCTGCAAAAATCTTTATAACTTTGGAGGCCCAAAAAAGGGGTTTACATCCTAGACCCCATAAAGTCCAGAAAATGTTGGTGACCTGAAAACAGTGTCAGAGAGCTCTGAATGTCCCAAAAATATTTGCAGCCTGAAAAGGGCATTAATCCGCATCCTGGCCCCCTGAAATTCCCCAAAATATTTTTGGCCCAAAAAATGCATCCTACATCCCTGAAGTTCAGAAAATGTTGGCAGCACAAAAAAGGCCTTAAAATACATATTAGGCAAATGTAGAAAACTTTGGAGGCCCAAAAAAGGGGTTTACAGGCATCCTAGACCCCCTAAAGTCCAGAAAATGTTGGTATTCCAAAAACTGTGTCAGAGAGCTCTGAATGTCCCAAAAATGTTTGCAGCCTGAAAAGGGCATTAACCCACATCCTAAACCCCTGAAATTCCCAAAAACATTTTTGGCCCGAAAAATGCATCCTACACCCCTGAAAGTTCAGAAAATGTTGGCAGCCCCAAAAAGGCCTTAAAATGCATCTTATTCCTGCAAAAATCTTTATAACTTTGGAGGCCCAAAAAAGGGGTTTACATCCTAGACCCCATAAAGTCCAGAAAATGTTGGTGACCTGAAAACAGTGTCAGAGAGCTCTGAATGTCCCAAAAATACTTGCAGCCTGAAAAGGGCATTAATCCGCATCCTGGCCCCCTGAAATTCCCCAAAATATTTTTGGCCCAAAAAATGCATCCTACATCCCTGAAGTTCAGAAAATGTTGGCAGCACAAAACAGGCCTTAAAATACATATTAGGCCTGCAAAAATGTAGAAAACTTTGGTTGCCCAAAAAAGGGGTTTACAGGCATCCTAGACCCCCTAATGTCCAGAAAATGTTGGCGGCCCAAAAAACGGTGTCAGAGAGCTCTGAATGTCCCAAAAACGTTTGCAGCCTGAAAAGGGCATTAACCCACATCCTAAACCCCTGAAATTCCCAAAAACATTTTTGGCCCGAAAATTGAATCCTACACCCCTTAAAGTTCAGAAAATATTGGCAGCCGCAAAAAGGCCTTAAAATGCATCTTATTCCTCCAAAAATCTTGATAACTTTGGAGGCCCAAAAAAGGGGTTTACATCCTAGACCCCATAAAGTCCAGAAAATGTTGGTGACCCGAAAACAGTGTCAGAGAGCTCTGAATGTCCCAAAAATATTTGCAGCCTGAAAAGGGCATTAATCCGCATCCTGGCCCCCTGAAATTCCCCAAAATATTTTTGGCCCGAAAAATGCATCCTACATCCCTGAAGTTCAGAAAATGTTGGCAGCACAAAACAGGCCTTAAAATACACATTAGGCCTGCAAAAATGTAGAAAACTTTGGAGGCCCAAAAAAGGGGTTTACAGGCATCCTAGACCCCCTAAAGTCCAGAAAATGTTGGCGGCCCAAAAACTGTGTCAGAGAGTTCTGAATGTCCCAAAAACATTTGCAGTCTGAAAAGGGCATTAACCCGCATGCTAGACCCCTGAAATTTCCCAAAATATTTTGGCCACAAAAAATTCATCCTACACCCCTGAAAATTCAGAAAATGTTGGCAGCACAAAAAAGGCCTTAAAATACATATTAGGCCTCTAAAAATGTAGAACACTTTGGAGGCCCAAAAAAGGGGTTTACAGGCATCCTAGACCCCCTAAAGTCCAGAAAATGTTGGTAGGCCAACAACTGTGTCAGAGAGCTCTGAATGTCCCAAAAACGTTTGCAGCCTGAAAAGGGCATTAACCCACATCCTAAACCCCTGAAATTCCCAAAAACATTTTTGGCCCGAAAAATGCATCCTACACCCCTGAAAGTTCCGAAAATGTTGGCAGCCCCAAAAAGGCCTTAAAATGCATCTTATTCCTGCAAAAATCTTGATAACTTTGGAGGCCCAAAAAAGGGCCTTTTTGAAAGTATTCTAAGAACACTGGTAATGTCCGCAGACATTAAAAGTTTCCATACGCCATAGTTGAAATGTTTTACTCTATGGGTGTGATATGCTGCGGTGGAGATGGAGACGGGTGCAGCATCATCATCGTCATCTAGACCCCATAAAGTCCAGAAAATGTTGGTGACCCGAAAACAGTGTCAGAGAGCTCTGAATGTCCCAAAAATATTTGCAGCCTGAAAAGGGCATTAATCCGCATCCTGGTCCCCTGAAATTCCCCAAAATATTTTTTGCCCAAAAAATGCAACCTACATCCCTGAAGTTCACAAAATGTTGGCAGCACAAAACAGGCCTTAAAATACATATTAGGCCTGCAAAAATGTAGAAAACTTTGAAGGCCCAAAAAAGGGGTTTACAGGCATCCTAGACCCCCTAAAGTCCAGAAAATGTTGGCAGCCCAAAAACTGTATCAGAGAGCTCTGAATGTCCCAAAAACATTTGCAGTCTGAAAAGGGCATTAACCCGCATGCTAGACCCCTGAAATTTCCCAAAATATTTTGGCCACGAAAAATTCATCCTACACCCCTGAAAATTCAGAAAATGTTGGCAGCACAAAAAAGGCCTTAAAATACATATTAGGCCTCCAAAAATGTAGAAAACTTTGGAGGCCCAAAAAAGGGGTTTACAGGCATCCTAGACCCCCTAAAGTCCAGAAAATGTTGGTGGCCCAAAAACTGTGTCAGAGAGCTCTGAATGGCCCAAAAACTCTTGCAGCCTGAAAAGGGCATTAACCCGCATCCTAAACCCCTGAAATTCCCAAAAACATTTTTGGCCCGAAAAATGCATCCTACACCCCTGAAAGTTCAGAAAATGTTGGCAGCCCCGAAAAGGCCTTAAAATGCATCTTATTCCTGCAAAAATCTTGATAACTTTGGAGGCCCAAAAAAGGGGTTTACATGCTAGACCCCATAAAGTCCAGAAAATGTTGGTGACCCGAAAACAGTGTCAGAGAGCTCTGAATGTCCCAAAAATAGTTGCAGCCTGAAAAGGGCATTAATCCGCATCCTGGCCCCCTGAAATTCCCCAAAATATTTTTGGCCCGAAAAATGCATCCTACATCCCTGAAGTTCAGAAAATGTTGGCAGCACAAAACAGGCCTTAAAATACATATTAGGCCTGCAAAAATGTAGAAAACTTTGGAGGCCCAAAAAAGGGGTTTACAGGCATCCTAGACCCACTAAAGTCCAGAAAATGTTGGCGGCCCAAAAACTGTGTCAGAGAGCTCTGAATGTCCCAAAAACATTTGCAATCTGAAAAGGGCATTAACCCGCATGCTAGACCCCTGAAATTCCCCAAAATATTTTGGCCACGAAAAATTCATCCTACACCCCTTAAAATTCAGAAAATGTTGGCAGCACAAAAAAGGCCTTAAAATACATATTAGGCCTGCAAAAATGTAGAAAACTTTGGAGGCCCAAAAAAGGGGTTTACAGGCATCCTAGACCACATAAAGTCCAGAAAATGTTGGTGGCCCAAAAACTGTGTCAGAGAGCTCTGAATGGCCCAAAAACGCTTGCAGCCTGAAAAGGGCATTAACCCGCATCCTAGACCCCTGAAATTCCTAAAAACATTCATGGCCCGAAAAATGCATCCTACATCCCTTAAAGTTCAGAAACTGTTGGCAGCCCAAAAAATGCCTTAAAATGCATCTTATTTCTGCAAATATCTTTAAAACTTTGGAGGCCCAAAAAAGGGTTTTGCAGGCATCCTAGACCCCATAAAGTCCAGAAAATGTTGGTGACCCGAAAACAGTGTCAGAGAGCTCTGAATGTCCCAAAAATATTTGCAGTCTGAAAAGGGCATTAACCCGCATGCTAGACCCCTGAAATTTCCCGAAATATTTTGGCCACGAAAAATTCATCCTACACCCCTGAAAATTCAGAAAATATTGGCAGCACAAAAAAGGCCTTAAAATACATATTAGGCCTCCAAAAATGTAGAAAACTTTGGAGGCCCAAAAAAGGGGTTTACAGGCATCCTAGACCCCCTAAAGTCCAGAAAATGTTGGTAGGCCAAAAACTGTGTCAGAGAGCTCTGAATGTCCCAAAAACGTTTGCAGCCTGAAAAGGACATTAACCCACATCCTAAACCCCTGAAATTCCCAAAAACATTTTTGGCCCGAAAAATGAATCCTACACCCCTTAAAGTTCAGAAAATATTGGCAGCCGCAAAAAGGCCTTAAAATGCATCTTATTCCTGCAAAAATCTTGATAACTTTGGAGGCCCAAAAAAGGGGTTTACATCCTAGACCCCATAAAGTCCAGAAAATGTTGGTGACCCGAAAACAGTGTCACAGAGCTCTGAATGTCCCAAAAATATTTGCATCTGAAAGGGCATTAATCCGCATCCTGGCCCCCTGAAATTCCCCAAAATATTTTTGGCCCGAAAAATGCATCCTACATCCCTGAAGTTCAGAAAATGTTGGCAGCACAAAACAGGCCTTAAAATACATACTAGGCCTGCAAAAATGTAGAAAACTTTGGAGGCCCAAAAAAGGGGTTTACAGGCATCCTAGACCCCCTAAAGTCCAGAAAATGTTGGTAGGCCAAAAACTGTGTCAGAGAGCTCTGAATGTCCCAAAAACGTTTGCAGCCTGAAAAGGGCATTAACCCACATCCTAAACCCCTGAAATTCGCAAAAACATTTTTGGCCCAAAAAATGCATCCTACACCCCTGAAAGTTCAGAAAATGTTGGCAGCCCCAAAAAGGCCTTAAAATGCATCTTATTCCTGCAAAAATCTTGATAACTTTCGAGGCCCAAAAAAGGGGTTTACATCCTAGACCCCATAAAGTCCAGAAAATGTTGGTGACCTGAAAACAGTGTCAGAGAGCTCTGAATGTCCCAAAAATATTTGCAGCCTGAAAAGGGCATTAATCCGCATCCTGGCCCCCTGAAATTCCCCAAAATACTTTTGGCCCAAAAAATGCATCCTACATCCCTGAAGTTCAGAAAATGTTGGCAGCACAAAACAGGCCTTGAAATACATATTAGGCCTGCAAAAATGTAGAAAACTTTGGTTGCCCAAAAAAGGGGTTTACAGGTATCCTAGACCGCCTAAAGTCCAGAAAATGTTGGCGGCCCAAAAAACGGTGTCAGAGAGCTCTGAATGTCCCAAAAACATTTGCAGTCTGAAAAGGGCATTAACCCGCATGCTAGACCCCTGAACTTCCCCAAAATATTTTGGCCATGAAAAATTCATCCTACACCCCTGAAAATTCAGAAAATGTTGGCAACACAAAAAAAGGCATTAAAATACATATTAGGCCACCAAAAATGTAGAAAACTCTGGAGGCCCAAAAAAGGGGTTTACAGGCATCCTAGACCCCCTAAAGTCCAGAAAATGTTGGTAGGCCAAAAACTGTGTCAGAGAGCTCTGAATGTCCCAAAAACGTTTGCAGCCTGAAAAGGGCATTAACCCACATCCTAAACCCCTGAAATTCCCAAAAACATTTTTGGCCCGAAAAATGAATCCTACACCCCTTAAAGTTCAGAAAATATTGGCAGCCGCAAAAAGGCCTTAAAATGCATCATATTCCTGCAAAAATCTTGATAACTTTGGAGGCCCAAAAAAGGGGTTTACATCCTAGACCCCATAAAGTCCAGAAAATGTTGGTGACCCGAAAACAGTGTCAGAGAGCTCTGAATGTCCCAAAAATATTTGCATCTGAAAAGGGCATTAATCCGCATCCTGGCCCCCTGAAATTCCCCAAAATATTTTTGGCCCGAAAAATGCATCCTACATCCCTGAAGTTCAGAAAATGTTGGCAGCACAAAACAGGCCTTAAAATACATATTAGGCCTGCAAAAATGTAGAAAACTTTGGAGGCCCAAAAAAGGGGTTTACAGGCATCCTAGACCCACTAAAGTCCAGAAAATGTTGGCGGCCCAAAAACTGTGTCAGAGAGCTCTGAATGTCCCAAACACATTTGCAGTCTGAAAAGGGCATTAACTCGCATGCTAGACCCCTGAAATTCCCCAAAATATTTTGGCCACGAAAAATTCATCCTACACCCCTGAAAATTCAGAAAATGTTGGCAGCACAAAAAAGGCCTTAAAATACATATTAGGCCTCTAAAAATGTAGAAAACTTTGGAGGCCCAAAAAAGGGGTTTACAGACATCCTAGACCCCCTAAAGTCCAGAAAATGTTGGTAGGCCAACAACTGTGTCAGAGAGCTCTGAATGTCCCAAAAAACGTTTGCAGCCTGAAAAGGGCATTAACCCACATCCTAAACCCCTGAAATTCCCAAAAACATTTTTGGCCCGAAAAATGCATCCTACACCCCTGAAAGTTCCGAAAATGTTGGCAGCCCCAAAAAGGCCTTAAAATGCATCTTATTCCTGCAAAAATCTTGATAACTTTGGAGGCCCAAAAAAGAGGCCTTTTTGAAAGTATTCTAAGAACACTGGTAATGTCCGCGGACATTAAAAGTTTCCATAGGCCATAGTTGAAATGTTTTACTCTATGGGTGTGATATGCTGCGGTGGAGATGGAGACGGGTGCAGCATCATCATCGTCATCTAGACCCCATAAAGTCCAGAAAATGTTGGTGACCCGAAAACAGTGTCAGAGAGCTCTGAATGTCCCAAAAATAGTTGCAGCCTGAAAAGGGCATTAATCCGCATCCTAGACCCCTGAAATTCCTAAAAACATTCATGGCCCGAAAAATTCATCCTACACCCCTTAAAGTTCAGAAACTGTTGGCAGCCCAAAAAATGCCTTAAAATGCATCTTATTTCTTCAATAATCTTTAAAACTTTGGAGGCCCAAAAAAGGGGTTTGCAGGCATCCTAGACCCCATAAAGTCCAGAAAATGTTGGTGACCCGAAAACAGTGTCAGAGAGCTCTGAATGTCCCAAAAATATTTGCAGTCTGAAAAGGACATTAACCCGCATGCTAGACCCCTGAAATTTCCCAAAATATTTTGGCCACGAAAAATTCATCCTACACCCCTGAAAATTCAGAAAATATTGGCAGCACAAAAAAGGCCTTAAAATACATATTATGCCTCCAAAAATGTAGAAAACTTTGGAGGCCCAAAAAAGGGGTTTACAGGCATCCTAGACCCCCTAAAGTCCAGAAAATGTTGGTAGGCCAAAAACTGTGTCAGAGAGCTCTGAATGTCCCAAAAACGTTTGCAGCCTGAAAAGGGCATTAACCCACATCCTAACCCCCTGAAATTCCCAAAAACATTCTTGGCCCGAAAAATGCATCCTACACCCCTGAAAGTTCAGAAAATGTTGGCAGCCCCAAAAAGGCCTTAAAATGACTCTTATTCCTGCAAAAATCTTGATAACTTTCGAGGCCCAAAAAAGGGGTTTACATCCTAGACCCCATAAAGTCCAGAAAATGTTGGTGACCTGAAAACAGTGTCAGAGAGCTCTGAATGTCCCAAAAATATTTTCAGCCTGAAAAGGGCATTAATCCGCATCCTGGCCCCCTGAAATTCCCCAAAATATTTTTGGCCCAAAAAATGCATCCTACATCCCTATAGTTCAGAAAATGTTGGCAGCACAAAACAGGCCTTAAAATACATATTAGGCCTGCAAAAATGTAGAAAACTTTGGTTGCCCAAAAAAGGGGTTTACAGGCATCCTAGACCCCCTAAAGTCCAGAAAATGTTGGCGGCCCAAAAAACGGTGTCAGAGAGCTCTGAATGTCCCAAAAACGTTTGCAGCCTGAAAAGGGCATTAACCCACATCCTAAACCCCTGAAATTCACAAATTCCCAAAAACATTTTTGGCCCGAAAAATGAATCCTACACCCCTTAAAGTTCAGAAAATATTGGCAGCCGCAAAAAGGCCTTAAAATGCATCTTATTCCTCCAAAAATCTTGATAACTTTGGAGGCCCAAAAAAGGGGTTTACATCCTAGACCCCATAAAGTCCAGAAAATGTTGGTGACCCGAAAACAGTGTCAGAGAGCTCTGAATGTCCCAAAAATATTTGCATCTGAAAAGGGCATTAATCCGCATCCTGGCCCCCTGAAATTCCCCAAAATATTTTTGGCCCGAAAAATGCATCCTACATCCCTGAAGTTCAGAAAATGTTGGCAGCACAAAACAGGCCTTAAAATACATATTAGGCCTGCAAAAATGTAGAAAACTTTGGAGGCCCAAAAAAGGGGTTTACAGGCATCCTAGACCCACTAAAGTCCAGAAAATGTTGGTGGCCCAAAAACTGTGTCAGAGAGCTCTGAATGTCCCAAACACATTTGCAGTCTGAAAAGGGCATTAACTCGCATGCTAGACCCCTGAAATTCCCCAAAATATTTTGGCCACGAAAAATTCATCCTACACCCCTGAAAATTCAGAAAATGTTGGCAGCACAAAAAAGGCCTTAAAATACATATTAGGCCTCTAAAAATGTAGAAAACTTTGGAGGCCCAAAAAAGGGGTTTACAGGCATCCTAGACCCCCTAAAGTCCAGAAAATGTTGGTAGGCCAACAACTGTGTCAGAGAGCTCTGAATGTCCCAAAAACGTTTGCAGCCTGAAAAGGGCATTAACCCACATCCTAAACCCCTGAAATTCCCAAAAACATTTTTGGCCCGAAAAATGCATCCTACACCCCTGAAAGTTCCGAAAATGTTGGCAGCCCCAAAAAGGCCTTAAAATGCATCTTATTCCTGCAAAAATCTTGATAACTTTAGAGGCCCAAAAAAGAGGCCTTTTTGAAAGTATTCTAAGAACACTGGTAATGTCCGCGGACATTAAAAGTTTCCATAGGCCATAGTTGAAATGTTTTACTCTATGGGTGTGATATGCTGCGGTGGAGATGGAGACGGGTGCAGCATCATCATCGTCATCTAGACCCCATAAAGTCCAGAAAATGTTGGTGACCCGAAAACAGTGTCAGAGAGCTCTGAATGTCCCAAAAATAGTTGCAGCCTGAAAAGGGCATTAATCCGCATCCTGGCCCCCTGAAATTCCCCAAAATATTTTTTGCCCGAAAAATGCATCCTACATCCCTGAAGTTCAGAAAATGTTGGCAGCACAAAACAGGCCTTGAAATACATATTAGGCCTGCAAAAATGTAGAAAACTTTGGAGGCCCAAAAAAGGGGTTTACAGGCATCCTAGACCCACTAAAGTCCAGAAAATGTTGGCGGCCCAAAAACTGTGTCAGAGAGCTCTGAATGGCCCAACAACGCTTGCAGCCTGAAAAGGGCATTAACCCGCATCCTAAACCCCTGAAATTCCCAAAAACATTTTTGGCCCGAAAAATGAATCCTGCACCCCTTAATGTTCAGAAAATATTGGCAGCCGCAAAAAGGCCTTAAAATGCATCTTATTCCTCCAAAAATCTTGATAACTTTGGAGGCCCAAAAAAGGGGTTTACATCCTAGACCCCATAAAGTCCAGAAAATGTTGGTGACCCGAAAACAGTGTCAGAGAGCTCTGAATGTCCCAAAAATAGTTGCAGCCTGAAAAGGGCATTAATCCGCATCCTGGCCCCCTGAAATTCCCCAAAATATTTTTGGCCCGAAAAATGCATCCTACATCCCTGAAGTTCAGAAAATGTTGGCAGCACAAAACAGGCCTTAAAATACATATTAGGCCTGCAAAAATGTAGAAAACTTTGGAGGCCCAAAAAAGGGGTTTACAGGCATCCTAGACCACATAAAGTCCAGAAAATGTTGGTGGCCCAAAAACTGTGTCAGAGAGCTCTGAATGGCCCAAAAACGCTTGCAGCCTGAAAAGGGCATTAACCCGCATGCTAGACCCCTGAAATTTCCCAAAATATTTTGGCCACGAAAAATTCATCCTACACCCCTGAAAATTCAGAAAATATTGGCAGCACAAAAAAGGCCTTAAAATACATATTAGGCCTCCAAAAATGTAGAAAACTTTGGAGGCCCAAAAAAGGGGTTTACAGGCATCCTAGACCCCCTAAAGTCCAGAAAATGTTGGTAGGCCAAAAAGTGTGTCAGAGAGCTCTGAATGTCCCAAAAACGTTTGCAGCCTGAAAAGGGCATTAACCCACATCCTAACCCCCTGAAATTCCCAAAAACATTCTTGGCCCGAAAAATGCATCCTACACCCCTGAAAGTTCAGAAAATGTTGGCAGCCCCAAAAAGGCCTTAAAATGCATCTTATTCCTGCAAAAATCTTGATAACTTTCGAGGCCCAAAAAAGGGGTTTACATCCTAGACCCCATAAAGTCCAGAAAATGTTGGTGACCTGAAAACAGTGTCAGAGAGCTCTGAATGTCCCAAAAATATTTGCAGCCTGAAAAGGGCATTAATCCGCATCCTGGCCCCCTGAAATTCCCCAAAATATTTTTGGCCCAAAAAATGCATCCTACATCCCTGAAGTTCAGAAAATGTTGGCAGCACAAAACAGGCCTTAAAATACATATTAGGCCTGCAAAAATGTAGAAAACTTTGGAGGCCCAAAAAAGGGGTTTACAGGCATCCTAGACCCACTAAAGTCCAGAAAATGTTGGCGGCCCAAAAACTGTGTCAGAGAGCTCTGAATGTCCCAAACACATTTGCAGTCTGAAAAGGGCATTAACTCGCATGCTAGACCCCTGAAATTCCCCAAAATATTTTGGCCACGAAAAATTCATCCTACACCCCTGAAAATTCAGAAAATGTTGGCAGCACAAAAAAGGCCTTAAAATACATATTAGGCCTCTAAAAATGTAGAAAACTTTGGAGGCCCAAAAAAGGGGTTTACAGGCATCCTAGACCCCCTAAAGTCCAGAAAATGTTGGTAGGCCAACAACTGTGTCAGAGAGCTCTGAATGTCCCAAAAACGTTTGCAGCCTGAAAAGGGCATTAACCCACATCCTAAACCCCTGAAATTCCCAAACACATTTTTGGCCCGAAAAATGCATCCTACACCCGTGAAAGTTCCGAAAATGTTGGCAGCCCCAAAAAGGCCTTAAAATGCATCTTATTCCTGCAAAAATCTTGATAACTTTAGAGGCCCAAAAAAGAGGCCTTTTTGAAAGTATTCTAAGAACACTGGTAATGTCCGCGGACATTAAAAGTTTCCATAGGCCATAGTTGAAATGTTTTACTCTATGGGTGTGATATGCTGCGGTGGAGATGGAGACGGGTGCAGCATCATCATCGTCATCTAGACCCCATAAAGTCCAGAAAATGTTGGTGACCCGAAAACAGTGTCAGAGAGCTCTGAATGTCCCAAAAATAGTTGCAGCCTGAAAAGGGCATTAATCCGCATCCTGGCCCCCTGAAATTCCCCAAAATATTTTTTGCCCGAAAAATGCATCCTACATCCCTGAAGTTCAGAAAATGTTGGCAGCACAAAACAGGCCTTGAAATACATATTAGGCCTGCAAAAATGTAGAAAACTTTGGAGGCCCAAAAAAGGGGTTTACAGGCATCCTAGACCCACTAAAGTCCAGAAAATGTTGGCGGCCCAAAAACTGTGTCAGAGAGCTCTGAATGTCCCAAAAACATTTGCAATCTGAAAAGGGCATTAACCCGCATGCTAGACCCCTGAAATTCCCCAAAATATTTTGGCCACGAAAAATTCATCCTACACCCCTGAAAATTCAGAAAATGTTGGCAGCACAAAAAAGGCCTTAAAATACATATTAGGCCTGCAAAAATGTAGAAAACTTTGGAGGCCCAAAAAAGGGGTTTACAGGCATCCTAGACCACATAAAGTCCAGAAAATGTTGGTGGCCCAAAAACTGTGTCAGAGAGCTCTGAATGGCCCAAAAACGCTTGCAGCCTGAAAAGGG
Organism: Ambystoma mexicanum; assembly: GCF_040938575.1. NCBI lineage: Eukaryota > Metazoa > Chordata > Amphibia > Caudata > Ambystomatidae > Ambystoma > Ambystoma mexicanum. The sequence goes on along the minus strand of NC_090935.1, from coordinate 1,301,166,877 downwards.
CATTAACCCGCATCCTAGACCCCTGAAATTCCTAAAAACATTCATGGCCCGAAAAATGCATCCTACACCCCTTAAAGTTCAGAAACTGTTGGCAGCCCAAAAAATGCCTTAAAATGCATCTTATTTCTGCAATAATCTTTAAAACTTTGGAGGCCCAAAAAAGGGGTTTGCAGGCATCCTAGACCCCATAAAGTCCAGAAATTGTTGGTGACCCGAAAACAGTGTCAGAGAGCTCTGAATGTCCCAAAAATATTTGCAGTCTGAAAAGGACATTAACCCGCATGCTAGACCCCTGAAATTTCCCAAAATATTTTGGCCACGAAAAATTCATCCTACACCCCTGAAAATTCAGAAAATATTGGCAGCACAAAAAAGGCCTTAAAATACATATTAGGCCTCCAAAAATGTAGAAAAATTTGGAGGCCCAAAAAAGGGGTTTACAGGCATCCTAGACCCCCTAAAGTCCAGAAAATGTTGGTAGGCCAAAAACTGTGTCAGAGAGCTCTGAATGTCCCAAAAACGTTTGCAGCCTGAAAAGGGCATTAACCCACTTCCTAAACCCCTGAAATTCCCAAAAACATTCTTGGCCCGAAAAATGCATCCTACACCCCTGAAAGTTCAGAAAATGTTGGCAGCCCCAAAAAGGCCTTAAAATGCATCTTATTCCTGCAAAAATCTTTATAACTTTGGAGGCCCAAAAAAGGGGTTTACATCCTAGACCCCATAAAGTCCAGAAAATGTTGGTGACCTGAAAACAGTGTCAGAGAGCTCTGAATGTCCCAAAAATATTTGCAGCCTGAAAAGGGCATTAATCCGCATCCTGGCCCCCTGAAATTCCCCAAAATATTTTTGGCCCAAAAAATGCATCCTACATCCCTGAAGTTCAGAAAATGTTGGCAGCACCAAAAAGGCCTTAAAATACATATTAGGCAAATGTAGAAAACTTTGGAGGCCCAAAAAAGGGGTTTACAGGCATCCTAGACCCCCTAAAGTCCAGAAAATGTTGGTATTCCAAAAACTGTGTCAAAGAGCTCTGAATGTCCCAAAAATGTTTGCAGCCTGAAAAGGGCATTAACCCACATCCTAAACCCCTGAAATTCCCAAAAACATTTTTGGCCCGAAAAATGCATCCTACACCCCTGAAAGTTCAGAAAATGTTGGCAGCCCCAAAAAGGCCTTAAAATGCATCTTATTCCTGCAAAAATCTTTATAACTTTGGAGGCCCAAAAAAGGGGTTTACATCCTAGACCCCATAAAGTCCAGAAAATGTTGGTGACCTGAAAACAGTGTCAGAGAGCTCTGAATGTCCCAAAAATATTTGCAGCCTGAAAAGGGCATTAATCCGCATCCTGGCCCCCTGAAATTCCCCAAAATATTTTTGGCCCAAAAAATGCATCCTACATCCCTGAAGTTCAGAAAATGTTGGCAGCACAAAATAGGCCTTAAAATACATATTAGGCCTCCAAAAATGTAGAAAACTTTGGTTGCCCAAAAAAGGGGTTTACAGGCATCCTAGACCCCCTAAAGTCCAGAAAATGTTGGCGGCCCAAAAAACGATGTCAGAGAGCTCTGAATGTCCCAAAAACGTTTGCAGCCTGAAAAGGGCATTAACCCACATCCTAAACCCCTGAAATTCCCAAAAACATTTTTGGCCCGAAAAATGAATCCTGCACCCCTTAAAGTTCAGAAAATATTGGCAGCCGCAAAAAGGCCTTAAAATGCATCTTATTCCTCCAAAAATCTTGATAACTTTGGAGGCCCAAAAAAGGGGTTTACATCCTAGACCCCATAAAGTCCAGAAAATGTTGGTGACCCGAAAACAGTGTCAGAGAGCTCTGAATGTCCCAAAAATAGTTGCAGCCTGAAAAGGGCATTAATCCGCATCCTGGCCCCCTGAAATTCCCCAAAATATTTTTGGCCCGAAAAATGCATCCTACATCCCTGAAGTTCAGAAAATGTTGGCAGCACAAAACAGGCCTTAAAATACATATTAGGCCTGCAAAAATGTAGAAAACTTTGGAGGCCCAAAAAAGGGGTTTACAGGCATCCTAGACCCACTAAAGTCCAGAAAATGTTGGCGGCCCAAAAACTGTGTCAGAGAGCTCTGAATGTCCCAAACACATTTGCAGTCTGAAAAGGGCATTAACTCGCATGCTAGACCCCTGAAATTCCCCAAAATATTTTGGCCACGAAAAATTCATCCTACACCCCTGAAAATTCAGAAAATGTTGGCAGCACAAAAAAGGCCTTAAAATACATATTAGGCCTCTAAAAATGTAGAAAACTTTGGAGGCCCAAAAAAGGGGTTTACAGGCATCCTAGACCCCCTTAAGTCCAGAAAATGTTGGTAGGCCAACAACTGTGTCAGAGAGCTCTGAATGTCCCAAAAACGTTTGCAGCCTGAAAAGGGCATTAACCCACATCCTAAACCCCTGAAATTCCCAAACACATTTTTGGCCCGAAAAATGCATCCTACACCCGTGAAAGTTCCGAAAATGTTGGCAGCCCCAAAAAGGCCTTAAAATGCATCTTATTCCTGCAAAAATCTTGATAACTTTAGAGGCCCAAAAAAGAGGCCTTTTTGAAAGTATTCTAAGAACACTGGTAATGTCCGCGGACATTAAAAGTTTCCATAGGCCATAGTTGAAATGTTTTACTCTATGGGTGTGATATGCTGCGGTGGAGATGGAGACGGGTGCAGCATCATCATCGTCATCTAGACCCCATAAAGTCCAGAAAATGTTGGTGACCCGAAAACAGTGTCAGAGAGCTCTGAATGTCCCAAAAATAGTTGCAGCCTGAAAAGGGCATTAACCCGCATGCTAGACCCCTGAAATTCCCCAAAATATTTTGGCCACGAAAAATTCATCCTACACCCCTGAAAATTCAGAAAATGTTGGCAGCACAAAAAAGGCCTTAAAATACATATTAGGCCTGCAAAAATGTAGAAAACTTTGGAGGCCCAAAAAAGGGGTTTACAGGCATCCTAGACCACATAAAGTCCAGAAAATGTTGGTGGCCCAAAAACTGTGTCAGAGAGCTCTGAATGGCCCAAAAACGCTTGCAGCCTGAAAAGGGCATTAACCCGCATCCTAGACCCCTGAAATTCCTAAAAACATTCATGGCCCGAAAAATGCATCCTACACCCCTTAAAGTTCAGAAACTGTTGGCAGCCCAAAAAATGCCTTAAAATGCATCTTATTTCTGCAATAATCTTTAAAACTTTGGAGGCCCAAAAAAGGGGTTTGCAGGCATCCTAGACCCCATAAAGTCCAGAAAATGTTGGTGACCCGAAAACAGTGTCAGAGAGCTCTGAATGTCCCAAAAATATTTGCAGTCTGAAAAGGACATTAACCCGCATGCTAGACCCCTGAAATTTCCCAAAATATTTTGGCCACGAAAAATTCATCCTACACCCCTGAAAATTCAGAAAATATTGGCAGCACAAAAAAGGCCTTAAAATACATATTAGGCCTCCAAAAATGTAGAAAACTTTGGAGGCCCAAAAAAGGGGTTTACAGGCATCCTAGACCCCCTAAAGTCCAGAAAATGTTGGTAGGCCAAAAACTGTGTCAGAGAGCTCTGAATGTCCCAAAAACGTTTGCAGCCTGAAAAGGGCATTAACCCACTTCCTAAACCCCTGAAATTCCCAAAAACATTCTTGGCCCGAAAAATGCATCCTACACCCCTGAAAGTTCAGAAAATGTTGGCAGCCCCAAAAAGGCCTTAAAATGCATCTTATTCCTGCAAAAATCTTTATAACTTTGGAGGCCCAAAAAAGGGGTTTACATCCTAGACCCCATAAAGTCCAGAAAATGTTGGTGACCTGAAAACAGTGTCAGAGAGCTCTGAATGTCCCAAAAATATTTGCAGCCTGAAAAGGGCATTAATCCGCATCCTGGCCCCCTGAAATTCCCCAAAATATTTTTGGCCCAAAAAATGCATCCTACATCCCTGAAGTTCAGAAAATGTTGGCAGCACAAAACAGGCCTTAAAATACATATTAGGCCTGCAAAAATGTAGAAAACTTTGGTTGCCCAAAAAAGGGGTTTACAGGCATCCTAGACCCCCTAATGTCCAGAAAATGTTGGCGGCCCAAAAAACGGTGTCAGAGAGCTCTGAATGTCCCAAAAACGTTTGCAGCCTGAAAAGGGCATTAACCCACATCCTAAACCCCTGAAATTCCCAAAAACATTTTTGGCCCGAAAATTGAATCCTACACCCCTTAAAGTTCAGAAAATATTGGCAGCCGCAAAAAGGCCTTAAAATGCATCTTATTCCTCCAAAAATCTTGATAACTTTGGAGGCCCAAAAAAGGGGTTTACATCCTAGACCCCATAAAGTCCAGAAAATGTTGGTGACCCGAAAACAGTGTCAGAGAGCTCTGAATGTCCCAAAAATATTTGCAGCCTGAAAAGGGCATTAATCCACATCCTGGCCCCCTGAAATTCCCCAAAATATTTTTGGCCCGAAAAATGCATCCTACATCCCTGAAGTTCAGAAAATGTTGGCAGCACAAAACAGGCCTTAAAATACACATTAGGCCTGCAAAAATGTAGAAAACTTTGGAGGCCCAAAAAAGGGGTTTACAGGCATCCTAGACCCCCTAAAGTCCAGAAAATGTTGGCGGCCCAAAAACTGTGTCAGAGAGTTCTGAATGTCCCAAAAACATTTGCAGTCTGAAAAGGGCATTAACCCGCATGCTAGACCCCTGAAATTTCCCAAAATATTTTGGCCACAAAAAATTCATCCTACACCCCTGAAAATTCAGAAAATGTTGGCAGCACAAAAAAGGCCTTAAAATACATATTAGGCCTCTAAAAATGTAGAACACTTTGGAGGCCCAAAAAAGGGGTTTACAGGCATCCTAGACCCCCTAAAGTCCAGAAAATGTTGGTAGGCCAACAACTGTGTCAGAGAGCTCTGAATGTCCCAAAAACGTTTGCAGCCTGAAAAGGGCATTAACCCACATCCTAAACCCCTGAAATTCCCAAAAACATTTTTGGCCCGAAAAATGCATCCTACACCCCTGAAAGTTCCGAAAATGTTGGCAGCCCCAAAAAGGCCTTAAAATGCATCTTATTCCTGCAAAAATCTTGATAACTTTGGAGGCCCAAAAAAGGGCCTTTTTGAAAGTATTCTAAGAACACTGGTAATGTCCGCAGACATTAAAAGTTTCCATACACCATAGTTGAAATGTTTTACTCTATGGGTGTGATATGCTGCGGTGGAGATGGAGACGGGTGCAGCATCATCATCGTCATCTAGACCCCATAAAGTCCAGAAAATGTTGGTGACCCGAAAACAGTGTCAGAGAGCTCTGAATGTCCCAAAAATATTTGCAGCCTGAAAAGGGCATTAATCCGCATCCTGGTCCCCTGAAATTCCCCAAAATATTTTTTGCCCAAAAAATGCAACCTACATCCCTGAAGTTCACAAAATGTTGGCAGCACAAAACAGGCCTTAAAATACATATTAGGCCTGCAAAAATGTAGAAAACTTTGAAGGCCCAAAAAAGGGGTTTACAGGCATCCTAGACCCCCTAAAGTCCAGAAAATGTTGGCAGCCCAAAAACTGTATCAGAGAGCTCTGAATGTCCCAAAAACATTTGCAGTCTGAAAAGGGCATTAACCCGCATGCTAGACCCCTGAAATTTCCCAAAATATTTTGGCCACGAAAAATTCATCCTACACCCCTGAAAATTCAGAAAATGTTGGCAGCACAAAAAAGGCCTTAAAATACATATTAGGCCTCCAAAAATGTAGAAAACTTTGGAGGCCCAAAAAAGGGGTTTACAGGCATCCTAGACCCCCTAAAGTCCAGAAAATGTTGGTGGCCCAAAAACTGTGTCAGAGAGCTCTGAATGGCCCAAAAACTCTTGCAGCCTGAAAAGGGCATTAACCCGCATCCTAAACCCCTGAAATTCCCAAAAACATTTTTGGCCCGAAAAATGCATCCTACACCCCTGAAAGTTCAGAAAATGTTGGCAGCCCCGAAAAGGCCTTAAAATGCATCTTATTCCTGCAAAAATCTTGATAACTTTGGAGGCCCAAAAAAGGGGTTTACATGCTAGACCCCATAAAGTCCAGAAAATGTTGGTGACCCGAAAACAGTGTCAGAGAGCTCTGAATGTCCCAAAAATAGTTGCAGCCTGAAAAGGGCATTAATCCGCATCCTGGCCCCCTGAAATTCCCCAAAATATTTTTGGCCCGAAAAATGCATCCTACATCCCTGAAGTTCAGAAAATGTTGGCAGCACAAAACAGGCCTTAAAATACATATTAGGCCTGCAAAAATGTAGAAAACTTTGGAGGCCCAAAAAAGGGGTTTACAGGCATCCTAGACCCACTAAAGTCCAGAAAATGTTGGCGGCCCAAAAACTGTGTCAGAGAGCTCTGAATGTCCCAAAAACATTTGCAATCTGAAAAGGGCATTAACCTGCATGCTAGACCCCTGAAATTCCCCAAAATATTTTGGCCACGAAAAATTCATCCTACACCCCTGAAAATTCAGAAAATGTTGGCAGCACAAAAAAGGCCTTAAAATACATATTAGGCCTGCAAAAATGTAGAAAACTTTGGAGGCCCAAAAAAGGGGTTTACAGGCATCCTAGACCACATAAAGTCCAGAAAATGTTGGTAGGCCAACAACTGTGTCAGAGAGCTCTGAATGTCCCAAAAACATTTGCAGCCTGAAAAGGGCATTAACCCACATCCTAAACCCCTGAAATTCCCAAAAACATTTTTGGCCCGAAAAATGCATCCTACACCCCTGAAAGTTCCGAAAATGTTGGCAGCCCCAAAAAGGCCTTAAAATGCATCTTATTCCTGCAAAAATCTTGATAACTTTGGAGGCCCAAAAAAGGGGCCTTTTTGAAAGTATTCTAAGAACACTGGTAATGTCCGCGGACATTAAAAGTTTCCATAGGCCATAGTTGAAATGTTTTTACTCTATGGGTGTGATATGCTGCGGTGGAGATGGAGACGGGTGCAGCATCATCATCGTCATCTAGACCCCATAAAGTCCAGAAAATGTTGGTAGGCCAAAAACTGTGTCAGAGAGCTCTGAATGTCCCAAAAACGTTTGCAGCCTGAAAAGGGCATTAACCTACATCCTAAACCCCTGAAATTCCCAAAAACATTTTTGGCCCGAAAAATGAATCCTACACCCCTTAAAGTTCAGAAAATATTGGCAGCCGCAAAAAGGCCTTAAAATGCATCTTATTCCTGCAAAAATCTTGATAACTTTGGAGGCCCAAAAAAGGGGTTTACATCCTAGACCCCATAAAGTCCAGAAAATGTTGGTGACCCGAAAACAGTGTCAGAGAGCTCTGAATGTCCCAAAAATATTTGCATCTGAAAAGGGCATTAATCCGCATCCTGGCCCCCTGAAATTCCCCAAAATATTTTTGGCCCGAAAAATGCATCCTACATCCCTGAAGTTCAGAAAATGTTGGCAGCACAAAACAGGCCTTAAAATACATATTAGGCCTGCAAAAATGTAGAAAACTTTGGAGGCCCAAAAAAGGGGTTTACAGGCATCCTAGACCCACTAAAGTCCAGAAAATGTTGGCGGCCCAAAAACTGTGTCAGAGAGCTCTGAATGTCCCAAACACATTTGCAGTCTGAAAAGGGCATTAACTCGCATGCTAGACCCCTGAAATTCCCCAAAATATTTTGGCCACGAAAAATTCATCCTACACCCCTGAAAAATCAGAAAATGTTGGCAGCACAAAAAAGGCCTTAAAATACATATTAGGCCTCTAAAAATGTAGAAAACTTTGGAGGCCCAAAAAAGGGGTTTACAGGCATCCTAGACCCCCTAAAGTCCAGAAAATGTTGGTAGGCCAACAACTGTGTCAGAGAGCTCTGAATGTCCCAAAAACGTTTGCAGCCTGAAAAGGGCATTAACCCACATCCTAAACCCCTGAAATTCCCAAACACATGTTTGGCCCGAAAAATGCATCCTACACCCCTGAAAGTTCCGAAAATGTTGGCAGCCCCAAAAAGGCCTTAAAATGCATCTTATTCCTGCAAAAATCTTGATAACTTTAGAGGCCCAAAAAAGAGGCCTTTTTGAAAGTATTCTAAGAACACTGGTAATGTCCGCGGACATTAAAAGTTTCCATAGGCCATAGTTGAAATGTTTTACTCTATGGGTGTGATATGCTGCGGTGGAGATGGAGACGGGTGCAGCATCATCATCGTCATCTAGACCCCATAAAGTCCAGAAAATGTTGGTGACCCGAAAACAGTGTCAGAGAGCTCTGAATGTCCCAAAAATAGTTGCAGCCTGAAAAGGGCATTAATCCGCATCCTGGCCCCCTGAAATTCCCCAAAATATTGTTTGCCCGAAAAATGCATCCTACATCCCTGAAGTTCAGAAAATGTTGGCAGCACAAAACAGGCCTTGAAATACATATTAGGCCTGCAAAAATGTAGAAAACTTTGGAGGCCCAAAAAAGGGGTTTACAGGCATCCTAGACCCACTAAAGTCCAGAAAATGTTGGCGGCCCAAAAACTGTGTCAGAGAGCTCTGAATGTCCCAAAAACATTTGCAATCTGAAAAGGGCATTAACCCGAATGCTAGACCCCTGAAATTCCCCAAAATATTTTGGCCACGAAAAATTCATCCTACACCCCTGAAAATTCAGAAAATGTTGGCAGCACAAAAAAGGCCTTAAAATACATATTAGGCCTGCAAAAATGTAGAAAACTTTGGAGGCCCAAAAAAGGGGTTTACAGGCATCCTAGACCACATAAAGTCCAGAAAATGTTGGTGGCCCAAAAACTGTGTCAGAGAGCTCTGAATGGCCCAAAAACACTTGCAGCCTGAAAAGGGCATTAACCCGCATCCTAGACCCCTGAAATTCCTAAAAACATTCATGGCCCGAAAAATGCATCCTACACCCCTTAAAGTTCAGAAACTGTTGGCAGCCCAAAAAATGCCTTAAAATGCATCTTATTTCTGCAATAATCTTTAAAACTTTGGAGGCCCAAAAAAGGGGTTTGCAGGCATCCTAGACCCCATAAAGTCCAGAAAATGTTGGTGACCCGAAAACAGTGTCAGAGAGCTCTGAATGTCCCAAAAATATTTGCAGTCTGAAAAGGACATTAACCCGCATGCTAGACCCCTGAAATTTCCCAAAATATTTTGGCCACGAAAAATTCATCCTACACCCCTGAAAATTCAGAAAATATTGGCAGCACAAAAAAGGCCTTAAAATACATATTAGGCCTCCAAAAATGTAGAAAACTTTGGAGGCCCAAAAAAGGGGTTTACAGGCATCCTAGACCCCCTAAAGTCCAGAAAATGTTGGTAGGCCAAAAACTGTGTCAGAGAGCTCTGAATGTCCCAAAAATGTTTGCAGCCTGAAAAGGGCATTAACCCACTTCCTAAACCCCTGAAATTCCCAAAAACATTCTTGGCCCGAAAAATGCATCCTACACCCCTGAAAGTTCAGAAAATGTTGGCAGCCCCAAAAAGGCCTTAAAATGCATCTTATTCCTGCAAAAATCTTTATAACTTTGGAGGCCCAAAAAAGGGGTTTACATCCTAGACCCCATAAAGTCCAGAAAATGTTGGTGACCTGAAAACAGTGTCAGAGAGCTCTGAATGTCCCAAAAATATTTGCAGCCTGAAAAGGGCATTAATCCGCATCCTGGCCCCCTGAAATTCCCCAAAATATTTTTGGCCCAAAAAATGCATCCTACATCCCTGAAGTTCAGAAAATGTTGGCAGCACAAAAAAGGCCTTAAAATACATATTAGGCAAATGTAGAAAACTTTGGTTGCCCAAAAAAGGGGTTTACAGGCATCCTAGACCCCCTAAAGTCCAGAAAATGTTGGTATTCCAAAAACTGTGTCAGAGAGCTCTGAATGTCCCAAAAATGTTTGCAGCCTGAAAAGGGCATTAACCCACATCCTAAACCCCTGAAATTCCCAAAAACATTTTTGGCCCGAAAAATGAATCCTGCACCCCTTAAAGTTCAGAAAATATTGGCAGCCGCAAAAAGGCCTTAAAATGCATCTTATTCCTCCAAAAATCTTGATAACTTTGGAGGCCCAAAAAAGGGGTTTACATCCTAGACCCCATAAAGTCCAGAAAATGTTGGTGACCTGAAAACAGTGTCAGAGAGCTCTGAATGTCCCAAAAATATTTGCAGCCTGAAAAGGGCATTAATCCGCATCCTGGCCCCCTGAAATTCCCCAAAATATTTTTGGCCCAAAAAATGCATCCTACATCCCTGAAGTTCAGAAAATGTTGGCAGCACAAAATAGGCCTTAAAATACATATTAGGCCTCCAAAAATGTAGAAAACTTTGGTTGCCCAAAAAAGGGGTTTACAGGCATCCTAGACCCCCTAAAGTCCAGAAAATGTTGGCGGCCCAAAAAACGATGTCAGAGAGCTCTGAATGTCCCAAAAACGTTTGCAGCCTGAAAAGGGCATTAACCCACATCCTATACCCCTGAAATTCCCAAAAACATTTTTGGCCCGAAAAATGAATCCTGCACCCCTTAAAGTTCAGAAAATATTGGCAGCCGCAAAAAGGCCTTAAAATGCATCTTATTCCTCCAAAAATCTTGATAACTTTGGAGGCCCAAAAAAGGGGTTTACATCCTAGACCCCATAAAGTCCAGAAAATGTTGGTGACCCGAAAACAGTGTCAGAGAGCTCTGAATGTCCCAAAAATAGTTGCAGCCTGAAAAGGGCATTAATCCGCATCCTGGCCCCCTGAAATTCCCCAAAATATTTTTGGCCCGAAAAATGCATCCTACATCCCTGAAGTTCAGAAAATGTTGGCAGCACAAAACAGGCCTTAAAATACATATTAGGCCTGCAAAAATGTAGAAAACTTTGGAGGCCCAAAAAAGGGGTTTACAGGCATCCTAGACCCACTAAAGTCCAGAAAATGTTGGCGGCCCAAAAACTGTGTCAGAGAGCTCTGAATGTCCCAAAAACATTTGCAATCTGAAAAGGGCATTAACCCGCATGCTAGACCCCTGAAATTCCCCAAAATATTTTGGCCACGAAAAATTCATCCTACACCCCTGAAAATTCAGAAAATGTTGGCAGCACAAAAAAGGCCTTAAAATACATATTAGGCCTGCAAAAATGTAGAAAACTTTGGAGGCCCAAAAAAGGGGTTTACAGGCATCCTAGACCACATAAAGTCCAGAAAATGTTGGTGGCCCAAAAACTGTGTCAGAGAGCTCTGAATGGCCCAAAAACGCTTGCAGCCTGAAAAGGGCATTAACCCGCATCCAAGACCCCTGAAATTCCTAAAAACATTCATGGCCCGAAAAATGCATCCTACATCCCTTAAAGTTCAGAAACTGTTGGCAGCCCAAAAAATGCCTTAAAATGCATCTTATTTCTGCAAATATCTTTAAAACTTTGGAGGCCCAAAAAAGGGTTTTGCAGGCATCCTAGACCCCATAAAGTCCAGAAAATGTTGGTGACCCGAAAACAGTGTCAGAGAGCTCTGAATGTCCCAAAAATATTTGCAGTCTGAAAAGGGCATTAACCCGCATGCTAGACCCCTGAAATTTCCCAAAATATTTTGGCCACGAAAAATTCATCCTACACCCCTGAAAATTCAGAAAATATTGGCAGCACAAAAAAGGCCTTAAAATACATATTAGGCCTCCAAAAATGTAGAAAACTTTGGAGGCCCAAAAAAGGGGTTTACAGGCATCCTAGACCCCCTAAAGTCCAGAAAATGTTGGTAGGCCAAAAACTGTGTCAGAGAGCTCTGAATGTCCCAAAAACGTTTGCAGCCTGAAAAGGGCATTAACCTACATCCTAAACCCCTGAAATTCCCAAAAACATTTTTGGCCCGAAAAATGAATCCTACACCCCTTAAAGTTCAGAAAATATTGGCAGCCGCAAAAAGGCCTTAAAATGCATCTTATTCCTGCAAAAATCTTGATAACTTTGGAGGCCCAAAAAAGGGGTTTACATCCTAGACCCCATAAAGTCCAGAAAATGTTGGTGACCCGAAAACAGTGTCAGAGAGCTCTGAATGTCCCAAAAATATTTGCATCTGAAAAGGGCATTAATCCGCATCCTGGCCCCCTGAAATTCCCCAAAATATTTTTGGCCCGAAAAATGCATCCTACATCCCTGAAGTTCAGAAAATGTTGGCAGCACAAAACAGGCCTTAAAATACATATTAGGCCTGCAAAAATGTAGAAAACTTTGGAGGCCCAAAAAAGGGGTTTACAGGCATCCTAGACCCACTAAAGTCCAGAAAATGTTGGCGGCCCAAAAACTGTGTCAGAGAGCTCTGAATGTCCCAAACACATTTGCAGTCTGAAAAGGGCATTAACTCGCATGCTAGACCCCTGAAATTCCCCAAAATATTTTGGCCACGAAAAATTCATCCTACACCCCTGAAAATTCAGAAAATGTTGGCAGCACAAAAAAGGCCTTAAAATACATATTAGGCCTCTAAAAATGTAGAAAACTTTGGAGGCCCAAAAAAGGGGTTTACAGGCATCCTAGACCCCCTAAAGTCCAGAAAATGTTGGTAGGCCAAAAACTGTGTCAGAGAGCTCTGAATGTCCCAAAAACGTTTGCAGCCTGAAAAGGGCATTAACCCACATCCTAAACCCCTGAAATTCCCAAACACATTTTTGGCCCGAAAAATGCATCCTACACCCGTGAAAGTTCCGAAAATGTTGGCAGCCCCAAAAAGGCCTTAAAATGCATCTTATTCCTGCAAAAATCTTGATAACTTTAGAGGCCCAAAAAAGAGGCCTTTTTGAAAGTATTCTAAGAACACTGGTAATGTCCGCGGACATTAAAAGTTTCCATAGGCCATAGTTGAAATGTTTTACTCTATGGGTGTGATATGCTGCGGTGGAGATGGAGACGGGTGCAGCATCATCATCGTCATCTAGACCCCATAAAGTCCAGAAAATGTTGGTGACCCGAAAACAGTGTCAGAGAGCTCTGAATGTCCCAAAAATAGTTGCAGCCTGAAAAGGGCATTAATCCGCATCCTGGCCCCCTGAAATTCCCCAAAATATTTTTTGCCCGAAAAATGCATCCTACATCCCTGAAGTTCAGAAAATGTTGGCAGCACAAAACAGGCCTTGAAATACATATTAGGCCTGCAAAAATGTAGAAAACTTTGGAGGCCCAAAAAAGGGGTTTACAGGCATCCTAGACCCACTAAAGTCCAGAAAATGTTGGCGGCCCAAAAACTGTGTCAGAGAGCTCTGAATGTCCCAAAAACATTTGCAATCTGAAAAGGGCATTAACCCGCATGCTAGACCCCTGAAATTCCCCAAAATATTTTGGCCACGAAAAATTCATCCTACACCCCTGAAAATTCAGAAAATGTTGGCAGCACAAAAAAGGCCTTAAAATACATATTAGGCCTGCAAAAATGTAGAAAACTTTGGAGGCCCAAAAAAGGGGTTTACAGGCATCCTAGACCACATAAAGTCCAGAAAATGTTGGTGGCCCAAAAACTGTGTCAGAGAGCTCTGAATGGCCCAAAAACGCTTGCAGCCTGAAAAGGGCATTAACCCGCATCCTAGACCCCTGAAATTCCTAAAAACATTCATGGCCCGAAAAATGCATCCTACACCCCTTAAAGTTCAGAAACTGTTGGCAGCCCAAAAAATGCCTTAAAATGCATCTTATTTCTGCAATAATCTTTAAAACTTTGGAGGCCCAAAAAAGGGGTTTGCAGGCATCCTAGACCCCATAAAGTCCAGAAATTGTTGGTGACCCGAAAACAGTGTCAGAGAGCTCTGAATGTCCCAAAAATATTTGCAGTCTGAAAAGGACATTAACCCGCATGCTAGACCCCTGAAATTTCCCAAAATATTTTGGCCACGAAAAATTCATCCTACACCCCTGAAAATTCAGAAAATATTGGCAGCACAAAAAAGGCCTTAAAATACATATTAGGCCTCCAAAAATGTAGAAAACTTTGGAGGCCCAAAAAAGGGGTTTACAGGCATCCTAGACCCCCTAAAGTCCAGAAAATGTTGGTAGGCCAAAAACTGTGTCAGAGAGCTCTGAATGTCCCAAAAACGTTTGCAGCCTGAAAAGGGCATTAACCCACTTCCTAAACCCCTGAAATTCCCAAAAACATTCTTGGCCCGAAAAATGCATCCTACACCCCTGAAAGTTCAGAAAATGTTGGCAGCCCCAAAAAGGCCTTAAAATGCATCTTATTCCTGCAAAAATCTTTATAACTTTGGAGGCCCAAAAAAGGGGTTTACATCCTAGACCCCATAAAGTCCAGAAAATGTTGGTGACCTGAAAACAGTGTCAGAGAGCTCTGAATGTCCCAAAAATATTTGCAGCCTGAAAAGGGCATTAATCCGCATCCTGGCCCCCTGAAATTCCCCAAAATATTTTTGGCCCAAAAAATGCATCCTACATCCCTGAAGTTCAGAAAATGTTGGCAGCACAAAAAAGGCCTTAAAATACATATTAGGCCTCCAAAAATGTAGAAAACTTTGGTTGCCCAAAAAAGGGGTTTACAGGCATCCTAGACCCCCTAAAGTCCAGAAAATGTTGGCGGCCCAAAAAACGATGTCAGAGAGCTCTGAATGTCCCAAAAACGTTTGCAGCCTGAAAAGGGCATTAACCCACATCCTAAACCCCTGAAATTCCCAAAAACATTTTTGGCCCGAAAAATGAATCCTGCACCCCTTAAAGTTCAGAAAATATTGGCAGCCGCAAAAAGGCCTTAAAATGCATCTTATTCCTCCAAAAATCTTGATAACTTTGGAGGCCCAAAAAAGGGGTTTACATCCTAGACCCCATAAAGTCCAGAAAATGTTGGTGACCCGAAAACAGTGTCAGAGAGCTCTGAATGTCCCAAAAATAGTTGCAGCCTGAAAAGGGCATTACTCCGCATCCTGGCCCCCTGAAATTCCCCAAAATATTTTTGGCCCAAAAAATGCATCCTACATCCCTGAAGTTCAGAAAATGTTGGCAGCACAAAACAGGCCTTAAAATACATATTAGGCCTGCAAAAATGTAGAAAACTTTGGAGGCCCAAAAAAGGGGTTTACAGGCATCCTAGACCCACTAAAGTCCAGAAAATGTTGGCGGCCCAAAAACTGTGTCAGAGAGCTCTGAATGTCCCAAACACATTTGCAGTCTGAAAAGGGCATTAACTCGCATGCTAGACCCCTGAAATTCCCCAAAATATTTTGGCCACGAAAAATTCATCCTACACCCCTGAAAATTCAGAAAATGTTGGCAGCACAAAAAAGGCCTTAAAATACATATTAGGCCTCTAAAAATGTAGAAAACTTTGGAGGCCCAAAAAAGGGGTTTACAGGCATCCTAGACCCCCTAAAGTCCAGAAAATGTTGGTAGGCCAACAACTGTGTCAGAGAGCTCTGAATGTCCCAAAAACGTTTGCAGCCTGAAAAGGGCATTAACCCACATCCTAAACCCCTGAAATTCCCAAACACATTTTTGGCCCGAAAAATGCATCCTACACCCGTGAAAGTTCCGAAAATGTTGGCAGCCCCAAAAAGGCCTTAAAATGCATCTTATTCCTGCAAAAATCTTGATAACTTTAGAGGCCCAAAAAAGAGGCCTTTTTGAAAGTATTCTAAGAACACTGGTAATGTCCGCGGACATTAAAAGTTTCCATAGGCCATAGTTGAAATGTTTTACTCTATGGGTGTGATATGCTGCGGTGGAGATGGAGACGGGTGCAGCATCATCATCGTCATCTAGACCCCATAAAGTCCAGAAAATGTTGGTGACCCGAAAACAGTGTCAGAGAGCTCTGAATGTCACAAAAATAGTTGCAGCCTGAAAAGGGCATTAATCCGCATCCTGGCCCCCTGAAATTCCCCAAAATATTTTTTGCCCGAAAAATGCATCCTACATCCCTGAAGTTCAGAAAAAGTTGGCAGCACAAAACAGGCCTTGAAATACATATTAGGCCTGCAAAAATGTAGAAAACTTTGGAGGCCCAAAAAAGGGGTTTACAGACATCCTAGACCCACTAAAGTCCAGAAAATGTTGGCGGCCCAAAAACTGTGTCAGAGAGCTCTGAATGTCCCAAAAACATTTGCAATCTGAAAAGGGCATTAACCCGCATGCTAGACCCCTGAAATTCCCCAAAATATTTTGGCCACGAAAAATTCATCCTACACCCCTGAAAATTCAGAAAATGTTGGCAGCACAAAAAAGGCCTTAAAATACATATTAGGCCTGCAAAAATGTAGAAAACTTTGGAGGCCCAAAAAAGGGGTTTACAGGCATCCTAGACCACATAAAGTCCAGAAAATGTTGGTGGCCCAAAAACTGTGTCAGAGAGCTCTGAATGGCCCAAAAACGCTTGCAGCCTGAAAAGGGCATTAACCCGCATCCTAGACCCCTGAAATTCCTAAAAACATTCATGGCCCGAAAAATGCATCCTACACCCCTTAAAGTTCAGAAACTGTTGGCAGCCCAAAAAATGCCTTAAAATGCATCTTATTTCTGCAATAATCTTTAAAACTTTGGAGGCCCAAAAAAGGGGTTTGCAGGCATCCTAGACCCCATAAAGTCCAGAAAATGTTGGTGACCCGAAAACAGTGTCAGAGAGCTCTGAATGTCCCAAAAATATGTGCAGTCTGAAAAGGACATTAACCCGCATGCTAGACCCCTGAAATTTCCCAAAATATTTTGGCCACGAAAAATTCATCCTACACCCCTGAAAATTCAGAAAATATTGGCAGCACAAAAAGGCCTTAAAATACATATTAGGCCTCCAAAAATGTAGAAAACTTTGGAGGCCCAAAAAAGGGGTTTACAGGCATCCTAGACCCCCTAAAGTCCAGAAAATGTTGGTAGGCCAAAAACTGTGTCAGAGAGCTCTGAATATCCCAAAAACGTTTGCAGCCTGAAAAGGGCATTAACCCACTTCCTAAACCCCTGAAATTCCCAAAAACATTCTTGGCCCGAAAAATGCATCCTACACCCCTGAAAGTTCAGAAAATGTTGGCAGCCCCAAAAAGGCCTTAAAATGCATCTTATTCCTGCAAAAATCTTTATAACTTTGGAGGCCCAAAAAAGGGGTTTACATCCTAGACCCCATAAAGTCCAGAAAATGTTGGTGACCTGAAAACAGTGTCAGAGAGCTCTGAATGTCCCAAAAATATTTGCAGCCTGAAAAGGGCATTAATCCGCATCCTGGCCCCCTGAAATTCCCCAAAATATTTTTGGCCCAAAAAATGCATCCTACATCCCTGAAGTTCAGAAAATGTTGGCAGCACAAAAAAGGCCTTAAAATACATATTAGGCAAATGTAGAAAACTTTGGAGGCCCAAAAAAGGGGTTTACAGGCATCCTAGACCCCCTAAAGTCCAGAAAATGTTGGTATTCCAAAAACTGTGTCAGAGAGCTCTGAATGTCCCAAAAATGTTTGCAGCCTGAAAAGGGCATTAACCCACATCCTAAACCCCTGAAATTCCCAAAAACATTTTTGGCCCGAAAAATGCATCCTACACCCCTGAAAGTTCAGAAAATGTTGGCAGCCCCAAAAAGGCCTTAAAATGCATCTTATTCCTGCAAAAATCTTTATAACTTTGGAGGCCCAAAAAAGGGGTTTACATCCTAGACCCCATAAAGTCCAGAAAATGTTGGTGACCTGAAAACAGTGTCAGAGAGCTCTGAATGTCCCAAAAATATTTGCAGCCTGAAAAGGGCATTAATCCGCATCCTGGCCCCCTGAAATTCCCCAAAATATTTTTGGCCCAAAAAATGCATCCTACATCCCTGAAGTTCAGAAAATGTTGGCAGCACAAAACAGGCCTTAAAATACATATTAGGCCTGCAAAAATGTAGAAAACTTTGGTTGCCCAAAAAAGGGGTTTACAGGCATCCTAGACCCCCTAATGTCCAGAAAATGTTGGCGGCCCAAAAAACGGTGTCAGAGAGCTCTGAATGTCCCAAAAACGTTTGCAGCCTGAAAAGGGCATTAACCCACATCCTAAACCCCTGAAATTCCCAAAAACATTTTTGGCCCGAAAATTGAATCCTACACCCCTTAAAGTTCAGAAAATATTGGCAGCCGCAAAAAGGCCTTAAAATGCATCTTATTCCTCCAAAAATCTTGATAACTTTGGAGGCCCAAAAAAGGGGTTTACATCCTAGACCCCATAAAGTCCAGAAAATGTTGGTGACCCGAAAACAGTGTCAGAGAGCTCTGAATGTCCCAAAAATATTTGCAGCCTGAAAAGGGCATTAATCCGCATCCTGGCCCCCTGAAATTCCCCAAAATATTTTTGGCCCGAAAAATGCATCCTACATCCCTGAAGTTCAGAAAATGTTGGCAGCACAAAACAGGCCTTAAAATACACATTAGGCCTGCAAAAATGTAGAAAACTTTGGAGGCCCAAAAAAGGGGTTTACAGGCATCCTAGACCCCCTAAAGTCCAGAAAATGTTGGCGGCCCAAAAACTGTGTCAGAGAGTTCTGAATGTCCCAAAAACATTTGCAGTCTGAAAAGGGCATTAACCCGCATGCTAGACCCCTGAAATTTCCCAAAATATTTTGGCCACAAAAAATTCATCCTACACCCCTGAAAATTCAGAAAATGTTGGCAGCACAAAAAAGGCCTTAAAATACATATTAGGCCTCTAAAAATGTAGAACACTTTGGAGGCCCAAAAAAGGGGTTTACAGGCATCCTAGACCCCCTAAAGTCCAGAAAATGTTGGTAGGCCAACAACTGTGTCAGAGAGCTCTGAATGTCCCAAAAACGTTTGCAGCCTGAAAAGGGCATTAACCCACATCCTAAACCCCTGAAATTCCCAAAAACATTTTTGGCCCGAAAAATGCATCCTACACCCCTGAAAGTTCCGAAAATGTTGGCAGCCCCAAAAAGGCCTTAAAATGCATCTTATTCCTGCAAAAATCTTGATAACTTTGGAGGCCCAAAAAAGGGCCTTTTTGAAAGTATTCTAAGAACACTGGTAATGTCTGCAGACATTAAAAGTTTCCATACGCCATAGTTGAAATGTTTTACTCTATGGGTGTGATATGCTGCGGTGGAGATGGAGACGGGTGCAGCATCATCATCGTCATCTAGACCCCATAAAGTCCAGAAAATGTTGGTGACCCGAAAACAGTGTCAGAGAGCTCTGAATGTCCCAAAAATATTTGCA
The DNA here is from genome assembly GCF_040938575.1 of Ambystoma mexicanum. Classification (NCBI taxonomy): domain Eukaryota; kingdom Metazoa; phylum Chordata; class Amphibia; order Caudata; family Ambystomatidae; genus Ambystoma; species Ambystoma mexicanum. The sequence continues at coordinate 1,301,147,734 of NC_090935.1, read as the reverse complement.
GCCTGAAAAGGGCATTAATCCGCATCCTGGTCCCCTGAAATTCCCCAAAATATTTTTTGCCCAAAAAATGCAACCTACATCCCTGAAGTTCACAAAATGTTGGCAGCACAAAACAGGCCTTAAAATACATATTAGGCCTGCAAAAATGTAGAAAACTTTGAAGGCCCAAAAAAGGGGTTTACAGGCATCCTAGACCCCCTAAAGTCCAGAAAATGTTGGCAGCCCAAAAACTGTATCAGAGAGCTCTGAATGTCCCAAAAACATTTGCAGTCTGAAAAGGGCATTAACCCGCATGCTAGACCCCTGAAATTTCCCAAAATATTTTGGCCACGAAAAATTCATCCTACACCCCTGAAAATTCAGAAAATGTTGGCAGCACAAAAAAGGCCTTAAAATACATATTAGGCCTCCAAAAATGTAGAAAACTTTGGAGGCCCAAAAAAGGGGTTTACAGGCATCCTAGACCCCCTAAAGTCCAGAAAATGTTGGTGGCCCAAAAACTGTGTCAGAGAGCTCTGAATGGCCCAAAAACTCTTGCAGCCTGAAAAGGGCATTAACCCGCATCCTAAACCCCTGAAATTCCCAAAAACATTTTTGGCCCGAAAAATGCATCCTACACCCCTGAAAGTTCAGAAAATGTTGGCAGCCCCGAAAGGGCCTTAAAATGCATCTTATTCCTGCAAAAATCTTGATAACTTTGGAGGCCCAAAAAAGGGGTTTACATGCTAGACCCCATAAAGTCCAGAAAATGTTGGTGACCCGAAAACAGTGTCAGAGAGCTCTGAATGTCCCAAAAATAGTTGCAGCCTGAAAAGGGCATTAATCCGCATCCTGGCCCCCTGAAATTCCCCAAAATATTTTTGGCCCGAAAAATGCATCCTACATCCCTGAAGTTCAGAAAATGTTGGCAGCACAAAACAGGCCTTAAAATACATATTAGGCCTGCAAAAATGTAGAAAACTTTGGAGGCCCAAAAAAGGGGTTTACAGGCATCCTAGACCCACTAAAGTCCAGAAAATGTTGGCGGCCCAAAAACTGTGTCAGAGAGCTCTGAATGTCCCAAAAACATTTGCAATCTGAAAAGGGCATTAACCCGCATGCTAGACCCCTGAAATTCCCCAAAATATTTTGGCCACGAAAAATTCATCCTACACCCCTGAAAATTCAGAAAATGTTGGCAGCACAAAAAAGGCCTTAAAATACATATTAGGCCTGCAAAAATGTAGAAAACTTTGGAGGCCCAAAGAAGGGGTTTACAGGCATCCTAGACCACATAAAGTCCAGAAAATGTTGGTGGCCCAAAAACTGTGTCAGAGAGCTCTGAATGGCCCAAAAACGCTTGCAGCCTGAAAAGGGCATTAACCCGCATCCTAGACCCCTGAAATTCCTAAAAACATTCATGGCCCGAAAAATGCATCCTACATCCCTTAAAGTTCAGAAACTGTTGGCAGCCCAAAAAATGCCTTAAAATGCATCTTATTTCTGCAAATATCTTTAAAACTTTGGAGGCCCAAAAAAGGGTTTTGCAGGCATCCTAGACCCCGTAAAGTCCAGAAAATGTTGGTGACCCGAAAACAGTGTCAGAGAGCTCTGAATGTCCCAAAAATATTTGCAGTCTGAAAAGGGCATTAACCCACATGCTAGACCCCTGAAATTTCCCAAAATATTTTGGCCACGAAAAATTCATCCTACACCCCTGAAAATTCAGAAAATATTGGCAGCACAAAAAAGGCCTTAAAATACATATTAGGCCTCCAAAAATGTAGAAAACTTTGGAGGCCCAAAAAAGGGGTTTACAGGCATCCTAGACCCCCTAAAGTCCAGAAAATGTTGGTAGGCCAAAAACTGTGTCAGAGAGCTCTGAATGTCCCAAAAACGTTTGCAGCCTGAAAAGGGCATTAACCCACATCCTAAACCCCTGAAATTCCCAAAAACATTTTTGGCCCGAAAAATGAATCCTACACCCCTTAAAGTTCAGAAAATATTGGCAGCCGCAAAAAGGCCTTAAAATGCATCTTATTCCTGCAAAAATCTTGATAACTTTGGAGGCCCAAAAAAGGGGTTTACATCCTAGACCCCATAAAGTCCAGAAAATGTTGGTGACCCGAAAACAGTGTCACAGAGCTCTGAATGTCCCAAAAATATTTGCATCTGAAAGGGCATTAATCCGCATCCTGGCCCCCTGAAATTCCCCAAAATATTTTTGGCCCGAAAAATGCATCCTACATCCCTGAAGTTCAGAAAATGTTGGCAGCACAAAACAGGCCTTAAAATACATATTAGGCCTGCAAAAATGTAGAAAACTTTGGAGGCCCAAAAAAGGGGTTTACAGGCATCCTAGACCCCCTAAAGTCCAGAAAATGTTGGTAGGCCAAAAACTGTGTCAGAGAGCTCTGAATGTCCCAAAAACGTTTGCAGCCTGAAAAGGGCATTAACCCACATCCTAAACCCCTGAAATTCCCAAAAACATTTTGGGCCCGAAAAATGAATCCTACACCCCTTAAAGTTCAGAAAATATTGGCAGCCGCAAAAAGGCCTTAAAATGCATCATATTCCTGCAAAAATCTTGATAACTTTGGAGGCCCAAAAAAGGGGTTTACATCCTAGACCCCATAAAGTCCAGAAAATGTTGGTGACCCGAAAACAGTGTCAGAGAGCTCTGAATGTCCCAAAAATATTTGCATCTGAAAAGGGCATTAATCCGCATCCTGGCCCCCTGAAATTCCCCAAAATATTTTTGGCCCGAAAAATGCATCCTACATCCCTGAAGTTCAGAAAATGTTGGCAGCACAAAACAGGCCTTAAAATACATATTAGGCCTGCAAAAATGTAGAAAACTTTGGAGGCCCAAAAAAGGGGTTTACAGGCATCCTAGACCCACTAAAGTCCAGAAAATGTTGGCGGCCCAAAAACTGTGTCAGAGAGCTCTGAATGTCCCAAACACATTTGCAGTCTGAAAAGGGCATTAACTCGCATGCTAGACCCCTGAAATTCCCCAAAATATTTTGGCCACGAAAAATTCATCCTACACCCCTGAAAATTCAGAAAATGTTGGCAGCACAAAAAAGGCCTTAAAATACATATTAGGCCTCTAAAAATGTAGAAAACTTTGGAGGCCCAAAAAAGGGGTTTACAGACATCCTAGACCCCCTAAAGTCCAGAAAATGTTGGTAGGCCAACAACTGTGTCAGAGAGCTCTGAATGTCCCAAAAACGTTTGCAGCCTGAAAAGGGCATTAACCCACATCCTAAACCCCTGAAATTCCCAAAAACATTTTTGGCCCGAAAAATGCATCCTACACCCCTGAAAGTTCCGAAAATGTTGGCAGCCCCAAAAAGGCCTTAAAATGCATCTTATTCCTGCAAAAATCTTGATAACTTTGGAGGCCCAAAAAAGAGGCCTTTTTGAAAGTATTCTAAGAACACTGGTAATGTCCGCGGACATTAAAAGTTTCCATAGGCCATAGTTGAAATGTTTTACTCTATGGGTGTGATATGCTGCGGTGGAGATGGAGACGGGTGCAGCATCATCATCGTCATCTAGACCCCATAAAGTCCAGAAAATGTTGGTGACCCGAAAACAGTGTCAGAGAGCTCTGAATGTCCCAAAAATAGTTGCAGCCTGAAAAGGGCATTAATCCGCATCCTAGACCCCTGAAATTCCTAAAAACATTCATGGCCCGAAAAATTCATCCTACACCCCTTAAAGTTCAGAAACTGTTGGCAGCCAAAAAAATGCCTTAAAATGCATCTTATTTCTTCAATAATCTTTAAAACTTTGGAGGCCCAAAAAAGGGGTTTGCAGGCATCCTAGACCCCATAAAGTCCAGAAAATGTTGGTGACCCGAAAACAGTGTCAGAGAGCTCTGAATGTCCCAAAAATATTTGCAGTCTGAAAAGGACATTAACCCGCATGCTAGACCCCTGAAATTTCCCAAAATATTTTGGCCACGAAAAATTCATCCTACACCCCTGAAAATTCAGAAAATATTGGCAGCACAAAAAAGGCCTTAAAATACATATTATGCCTCCAAAAATGTAGAAAACTTTGGAGGCCCAAAAAAGGTGTTTACAGGCATCCTAGACCCCCTAAAGTCCAGAAAATGTTGGTAGGCCAAAAACTGTGTCAGAGAGCTCTGAATGTCCCAAAAACGTTTGCAGCCTGAAAAGGGCATTAACCCACATCCTAACCCCCTGAAATTCCCAAAAACATTCTTGGCCCGAAAAATGCATCCTACACCCCTGAAAGTTCAGAAAATGTTGGCAGCCCCAAAAAGGCCTTAAAATGACTCTTATTCCTGCAAAAATCTTGATAACTTTCGAGGCCCAAAAAAGGGGTTTACATCCTAGACCCCATAAAGTCCAGAAAATGTTGGTGACCTGAAAACAGTGTCAGAGAGCTCTGAATGTCCCAAAAATATTTTCAGCCTGAAAAGGGCATTAATCCGCATCCTGGCCCCCTGAAATTCCCCAAAATATTTTTGGCCCGAAAAATGCATCCTACATCCCTGAAGTTCAGAAAATGTTGGCAGCACAAAACAGGCCTTAAAATACACATTAGGCCTGCAAAAATGTAGAAAACTTTGGAGGCCCAAAAAAGGGGTTTACAGGCATCCTCGACCCCCTAAAGTCCAGAAAATGTTGGCGGCCCAAAAACTGTGTCAGAGAGTTCTGAATGTCCCAAAAACATTTGCAGTCTGAAAAGGGCATTAACCCGCATGCTAGACCCCTGAAATTTCCCAAAATATTTTGGCCACAAAAAATTCATCCTACACCCCTGAAAATTCAGAAAATGTTGGCAGCACAAAAAAGGCCTTAAAATACATATTAGGCCTCTAAAAATGTAGAACACTTTGGAGGCCCAAAAAAGGGGTTTACAGGCATCCTAGACCCCCTAAAGTCCAGAAAATGTTGGTAGGCCAACAACTGTGTCAGAGAGCTCTGAATGTCCCAAAAACGTTTGCAGCCTGAAAAGGGCATTAACCCACATCCTAAACCCCTGAAATTCCCAAAAACATTTTTGGCCCGAAAAATGCATCCTACACCCCTGAAAGTTCCGAAAATGTTGGCAGCCCCAAAAAGGCCTTAAAATGCATCTTATTCCTGCAAAAATCTTGATAACTTTGGAGGCCCAAAAAAGGGGCCTTTTTGAAAGTATTCTAAGAACACTGGTAATGTCCGCAGACATTAAAAGTTTCCATACGCCATAGTTGAAATGTTTTACTCTATGGGTGTGATATGCTGCGGTGGAGATGGAGACGGGTGCAGCATCATCATCGTCATCTAGACCCCATAAAGTCCAGAAAATGTTGGTGACCAGAAAACAGTGTCAGAGAGCTCTGAATGTCCCAAAAATATTTGCAGCCTGAAAAGGGCATTAATCCGCATCCTGGTCCCCTGAAATTCCCCAAAATATTTTTTGCCCAAAAAATGCATCCTACATCCCTGAAGTTCACAAAATGTTGGCAGCACAAAACAGGCCTTAAAATACATATTAGGCCTGCAAAAATGTAGAAAACTTTGGAGGCCCAAAAAAGGGGTTTACAGGCATCCTAGACCCCCTAAAGTCCAGAAAATGTTGGTGGCCCAAAAACTGTGTCAGAGAGCTCTGAATGGCCCAAAAACTCTTGCAGCCTGAAAAGGGCATTAACCCGCATCCGAAACCCCTGAAATTCCCAAAAACATTTTTGGCCCGAAAAATGCATCCTACACCCCTGAAAGTTCAGAAAATGTTGGCAGCCCCGAAAAGGCCTTAAAATGCATCTTATTCCTGCAAAAATCTTGATAACTTTGGAGGCCCAAAAAAGGGGTTTACATGCTAGACAACATAAAGTCCAGAAAATGTTGGTGACCCGAAAACAGTGTCAGAGAGCTCTGAATGTCCCAAAAATAGTTGCAGCCTGAAAAGGGCATTAATCTGCATCCTGGCCCCCTGAAATTCCCCAAAATATTTTTGGCCCGAGAAATGCATCCTACATCCCTGAAGTTCAGAAAATGTTGGCAGCACAAAACAGGCCTTAAAATACATATTAGGCCTGCAAAAATGTAGAAAACTTTGGAGGCCCAAAAAAGGGGTTTACAGGCATCCTAGACCCACTAAAGTCCAGAAAATGTTGGCGGCCCAAAAACTGTGTCAGAGAGCTCTGAATGTCCCAAAAACATTTGCAATCTGAAAAGGGCATTAACCCGCATGCTAGACCCCTGAAATTCCTCAAAATATTTTGGCCACGAAAAATTCATCCTACACCCCTTAAAATTCAGAAAATGTTGGCAGCACAAAAAAGGCCTTAAAATACATATTAGGCCTGCAAAAATGTAGAAAACTTTGGAGGCCCAAAAAAGGGGTTTACAGGCATCCTAGACCACATAAAGTCCAGAAAATGTTGGTGGCCCAAAAACTGTGTCAGAGAGCTCTGAATGGCCCAAAAACGCCTGCAGCCTGAAAAGGGCATTAACCCGCATCCTAGACCCCTGAAATTCCTAAAAACATTCATGGCCCGAAAAATGCATCCTACATCCCTTAAAGTTCAGAAACTGTTGGCAGCCCAAAAAATGCCTTAAAATGCATCTTATTTCTGCAAATATCTTTAAAACTTTGGAGGCCCAAAAAAGGGTTTTGCAGGCATCCTAGACCCCATAAAGTCCAGAAAATGTTGGTGACCCGAAAACAGTGTCAGAGAGCTCTGAATGTCCCAAAAATATTTGCAGTCTGAAAAGGGCATTAACCCGCATGCTAGACCCCTGAAATTTCCAAAATATTTTGGCCACGAAAAATTCATCCTACTCCCCTGAAAATTCAGAAAATATTGGCAGCACAAAAAAGGCCTTAAAATACATATTAGGCCTCCAAAAATGTAGAAAACTTTGGAGGCCCAAAAAAGGGGTTTACAGGCATCCTAGACCCCCTAAAGTCCAGAAAATGTTGGTAGGCCAAAAACTGTGTCAGAGAGCTCTGAATGTCCCAAAAACGTTTGCAGCCTGAAAAGGGCATTAACCCACATCCTAACCCCCTGAAATTCCCAAAAACATTCTTGGCCCGAAAAATGCATCCTACACACCTGAAAGTTCAGAAAATGTTGGCAGCCCCAAAAAGGCCTTAAAATGCATCTTATTCCTGCAAAAATCTTGATAACTTTCGAGGCCCAAAAAAGGGGTTTACATCCTAGACCCCATAAAGTCCAGAAATTGTTGGTGACCTGAAAACAGTGTCAGAGAGCTCTGAATGTCCCAAAAATATTTGCAGCCTGAAAAGGGCATTAATCCGCATCCTGGCCCCCTGAAATTCCCCAAAATATTTTTGGCCCAAAAAATGCATCCTACATCCCTGAAGTTCAGAAAATGTTGGCAGCACAAAACAGGCCTTAACATACATATTAGGCCTGCAAAAATGTAGAAAACTTTGGTTGCCCAAAAAGGGGGTTTACAGGCATCCTAGACCCCTAAAGTCCAGAAAATGTTGGCGGCCCAAAAAACGGTGTCAGAGAGCTCTGAATGTCCCAAAAACGTTTGCAGCCTGAAAAGGGCATTAACCCACATCCTAAACCCTTGAAATTCCCAAAAACATTTTTGGCCCGAAAAATGAATCCTACACCCCTTAAAGTTCAGAAAATATTGGCAGCCGCAAAAAGGCCTTAAAATGCATCTTATTCCTCCAAAAATCTTGATAACTTTGGAGGCCCGAAAAAGGGGTTTACATCCTAGACCCCATAAAGTCCAGAAAATTTTGGTGACCCGAAAACAGTGTCAGAGAGCTCTGAATGTCCCAAAAATATTTGCAGCCTGAAAAGGGCATTAATCCGCATCCTGGCCCCCTGAAATTCCCCAAAATATTTTTGCCCGAAAAATGCATCCTACATCCCTGAAGTTCAGAAAATGTTGGCAGCACAAAACAGGCCTTAAAATACACATTAGGCCTGCAAAAATGTAGAAAACTTTGGAGGCCCAAAAAAGGGGTTTACAGGCATCCTCGACCCCCTAAAGTCCAGAAAATGTTGGCGGCCCAAAAACTGTGTCAGAGAGTTCTGAATGTCCCAAAAACATTTGCAGTCTGAAAAGGGCATTAACCCGCATGCTAGACCCCTGAAATTTCCCAAAATATTTTGGCCACAAAAAATTCATCCTACACCCCTGAAAATTCAGAAAATGTTGGCAGCACAAAAAAGGCCTTAAAATACATATTAGGCCTCTAAAAATGTAGAACACTTTGGAGGCCCAAAAAAGGGGTTTACAGGCATCCTAGACCCCCTAAAGTCCAGAAAATGTTGGTAGGCCAACAACTGTGTCAGAGAGCTCTGAATGTCCCAAAAACGTTTGCAGCCTGAAAAGGGCATTAACCCACATCCTAAACCCATGAAATTCCCAAAAACATTTTTGGCCCGAAAAATGCATCCTACACCCCTGAAAGTTCCGAAAATGTTGGCAGCCCCAAAAAGGCCTTAAAATGCATCTTATTCCTGCAAAAATCTTGATAACTTTGGAGGCCCAAAAAAGGGGCCTTTTTGAAAGTATTCTAAGAACACTGGTAATGTCCGCAGACATTAAAAGTTTCCATACGCCATAGTTGAAATGTTTTACTCTATGGGTGTGATATGCTGCGGTGGAGATGGAGACGGGTGCAGCATCATCATCGTCATCTAGACCCCATAAAGTCCAGAAAATGTTGGTGACCCGAAAACAGTGTCAGAGAGCTCTGAATGTCCCAAAAATATTTGCAGCCTGAAAAGGGCATTAATCCGCATCCTGGTCCCCTGAAATTCCCCAAAATATTTTTTGCCCAAAAAATGCATCCTACATCCCTGAAGTTCACAAAATGTTGGCAGCACAAAACAGGCCTTAAAATACATATTAGGCCTGCAAAAATGTAGAAAACTTTGAAGGCCCAAAAAAGGGGTTTACAGGCATCCTAGACCCCCTAAAGTCCAGAAAATGTTGGCAGCCCAAAAACTGTATCAGAGAGCTCTGAATGTCCCAAAAACATTTGCAGTCTGAAAAGGGCATTAACCCGCATGCTAGACCCCTGAAATTTCCCAAAATATTTTGGCCACGAAAAATTCATCCTACACCCCTGAAAATTCAGAAAATGTTGGCAGCACAAAAAAGGCCTTAAAATACATATTAGGCCTCCAAAAATGTAGAAAACTTTGGAGGCCCAAAAAAGGGGTTTACAGGCATCCTAGACCCCCTAAAGTCCAGAAAATGTTGGTGGCCCAAAAACTGTGTCAGAGAGCTCTGAATGGCCCAAAAACGCTTGCAGCCTGAAAAGGGCATTAACCCGCATCCTAAACCCCTGAAATTCCCAAAAACATTTTTGGCCCGAAAAATGCATCCTACACCCCTGAAAGTTCAGAAAATGTTGGCAGCCCCGAAAAGGCCTTAAAATGCATCTTATTCCTGCAAAAATCTTGATAACTTTGGAGGCCCAAAAAAGGGGTTTACATGCAAGACCCCATAAAGTCCAGAAAATGTTGGTGACCCGAAAACAGTGTCAGAGAGCTCTGAATGTCCCAAAAATAGTTGCAGCCTGAAAAGGGCATTAATCCGCATCCTGGCCTCCTGAAATTCCCCAAAATATTTTTGGCCCGAGAAATGCATCCTACATCCCTGAAGTTCAGAAAATGTTGGCAGCACAAAACAGGCCTTAAAATACATATTAGGCCTGCAAAAATGTAGAAAACTTTGGAGGCCCAAAAAAGGGGTTTACAGGCATCCTAGACCCACTAAAGTCCAGAAAATGTTGGCGGCCCAAAAACTGTGTCAGAGAGCTCTGAATGTCCCAAAAACATTTGCAATCTGAAAAGGGCATTAACCCGCATGCTAGACCCCTGAAATTCCCCAAAATATTTTGGCCACGAAAAATTCATCCTACACCCCTGAAAATTCAGAAAATGTTGACAGCACAAAAAAGGCCTTAAAATACATATTAGGCCTGCAAAAATGTAGAAAACTTTGGAGGCCCAAAAAAGGGGTTTACAGGCATCCTAGACCACATAAAGTCCAGAAAATGTTGGTGGCCCAAAAACTGTGTCAGAGAGCTCTGAATGGCCCAAAAACGCTTGCAGCCTGAAAAGGGCATTAACCCGCATCCTAGACCCCTGAAATTCCTAAAAACATTCATGGCCCGAAAAATGCATCCTACATCCCTTAAAGTTCAGAAACTGTTGGCAGCCCAAAAAATGCCTTAAAATGCATCTTATTTCTGCAAATATCTTTAAAACTTTGGAGGCCCAAAAAAGGGTTTTGCAGGCATCCTAGACCCCATAAAGTCCAGAAAATGTTGGTGACCCGAAAACAGTGTCAGAGAGCTCTGAATGTCCCAAAAATATTTGCAGTCTGAAAAGGGCATTAACCCGCATGCTAGACCCCTGAAATTTCCCAAAATATTTTGGCCACGAAAAATTCATCCTACACCCCTGAAAATTCAGAAAATATTGGCAGCACAAAAAAGGCCTTAAAATACATATTAGGCCTCCAAAAATGTAGAAAACTTTGGATGCCCAAAAAAGGGGTTTACAGGCATCCTAGACCCCCTAAAGTCCAGAAAATGTTGGTAGGCCAAAAACTGTGTCAGAGAGCTCTGAATGTCCCAAAAACGTTTGCAGCCTGAAAAGGGCATTAACCCACATCCTAACCCCCTGAAATTCCCAAAAACATTCCTGGCCCGAAAAATGCATCCTACACACCTGAAAGTTCAGAAAATGTTGGCAGCCCCAAAAAGGCCTTAAAATGCATCTTATTCCTGCAAAAATCTTGATAACTTTCGAGGCCCAAAAAAGGGGTTTACATCCTAGACCCCATAAAGTCCAGAAATTGTTGGTGACCTGAAAACAGTGTCAGAGAGCTCTGAATGTCCCAAAAATATTTGCAGCCTGAAAAGGGCATTAATCCGCATCCTGGCCCCCTGAAATTCCCCAAAATATTTTTGGCCCAAAAAATGCATCCTACATCCCTGAAGTTCAGAAAATGTTGGCAGCACAAAACAGGCCTTAACATACATATTAGGCCTGCAAAAATGTAGAAAACTTTGGTTGCCCAAAAAGGGGGTTTACAGGCATCCTAGACCCCCTAAAGTCCAGAAAATGTTGGCGGCCCAAAAAACGGTGTCAGAGAGCTCTGAATGTCCCAAAAACGTTTGCAGCCTGAAAAGGGCATTAACCCACATCCTAAACCCCTGAAATTCCCAAAAACATTTTTGGCCCGAAAAATGAATCCTACACCCCTTAAAGTTCAGAAAATATTGGCAGCCGCAAAAAGGCCTTAAAATGCATCTTATTCCTCCAAAAATCTTGATAACTTTGGAGGCCCAAAAAAGGGGTTTACATCCTAGACCCCATAAAGTCCAGAAAATGTTGGTGACCCGAAAACAGTGTCAGAGAGCTCTGAATGTCCCAAAAATATTTGCAGCCTGAAAAGGGCATTAATCCGCATCCTGGCCCCCTGAAATTCCCCAAAATATTTTTGGCCCGAAAAATGCATCCTACATCCCTGAAGTTCAGAAAATGTTGGCAGCACAAAACAGGCCTTAAAATACACATTAGGCCTGCAAAAATGTAGAAAACTTTGGAGGCCCAAAAAAGTGGTTTACAGGCATCCTCGACCCCCTAAAGTCCAGAAAATGTTGGCGGCCCAAAAACTGTGTCAGAGAGTTCTGAATGTCCCAAAAACATTTGCAGTCTGAAAAGGGCATTAACCCGCATGCTAGACCCCTGAAATTTCCCAAAATATTTTGGCCACAAAAAATTCATCCTACACCCCTGAAAATTCAGAAAATGTTGGCAGCACAAAAAAGGCCTTAAAATACATATTAGGCCTCTAAAAATGTAGAACACTTTGGAGGCCCAAAAAAGGGGTTTACAGGCATCCTAGACCCCCTAAAGTCCAGAAAATGTTGGTAGGCCAACAACTGTGTCAGAGAGCTCTGAATGTCCCAAAAACGTTTGCAGCCTGAAAAGGGCATTAACCCACATCCTAAACCCCTGAAATTCCCAAAAACATTTTTGGCCCGAAAAATGCATCCTACACCCCTGAAAGTTCCGAAAATGTTGGCAGCCCCAAAAAGGCCTTAAAATGCATCTTATTCCTGCAAAAATCTTGATAACTTTGGAGGCCCAAAAAAGGGGCCTTTTTGAAAGTATTCTAAGAACACTGGTAATGTCCGCAGACATTAAAAGTTTCCATACGCCATAGTTGAAATGTTTTACTCTATGGGTGTGATATGCTGCGGTGGAGATGGAGACGGGTGCAGCATCATCATCGTCATCTAGACCTCATAAAGTCCAGAAAATGTTGGTGACCCGAAAACAGTGTCAGAGAGCTCTGAATGTCCCAAAAATATTTGCAGCCTGAAAAGGGCATTAATCCGCATCCTGGTCCCCTGAAATTCCCCAAAATATTTTTTGCCCAAAAAATGCATCCTACATCCCTGAAGTTCACAAAATGTTGGCAGCACAAAACAGGCCTTAAAATACATATTAGGCCTGCAAAAATGTAGAAAACTTTGAAGGCCCAAAAAAGGGGTTTACAGGCATCCTAGACCCCCTAAAGTCCAGAAAATGTTGGCAGCCCAAAAACTGTATCAGAGAGCTCTGAATGTCCCAAAAACATTTGCAGTCTGAAAAGGGCATTAACCCGCATGCTAGACCCCTGAAATTTCCCAAAATATTTTGGCCACGAAAAATTCATCCTACACCCCTGAAAATTCAGAAAATGTTGGCAGCACAAAAAAGGCCTTAAAATACATATTAGGCCTCCAAAAATGTAGAAAACTTTGGAGGCCCAAAAAAGGGGTTTACAGGCATCCTAGACCCCCTAAAGTCCAGAAAATGTTGGTGGCCCAAAAACTGTGTCAGAGAGCTCTGAATGGCCCAAAAACGCTTGCAGCCTGAAAAGGGCATTAACCCGCATCCTAAACCCCTGAAATTCCCAAAAACATTTTTGGCCCGAAAAATGCATCCTACACCCCTGAAAGTTCAGAAAATGTTGGCAGCCCCGAAAAGGCCTTAAAATGCATCTTATTCCTGCAAAAATCTTGATAACTTTGGAGGCCCAAAAAAGGGGTTTACATGCAAGACCCCATAAAGTCCAGAAAATGTTGGTGACCCGAAAACAGTGTCAGAGAGCTCTGAATGTCCCAAAAATAGTTGCAGCCTGAAAAGGGCATTCATCCGCATCCTGGCCCCCTGAAATTCCCCAAAATATTTTTGGCCCGAGAAATGCATCCTACATCCCTGAAGTTCAGAAAATGTTGGCAGCACAAAACAGGCCTTAAAATACATATTAGGCCTGCAAAAATGTAGAAAACTTTGGAGGCCCAAAAAAGGGGTTTACAGGCATCCTAGACCCACTAAAGTCCAGAAAATGTTGGCGGCCCAAAAACTGTGTCAGAGAGCTCTGAATGTCCCAAAAACATTTGCAATCTGAAAAGGGCATTAACCCGCATGCTAGACCCCTGAAATTCCCCAAAATATTTTGGCCACGAAAAATTCATCCTACACCCCTGAAAATTCAGAAAATGTTGGCAGCACAAAAAAGGCCTTAAAATACATATTAGGCAAATGTAGAAAACTTTGGAGGCCCAAAAAAGGGGTTTACAGGCATCCTAGACCCCCTAAAGTCCAGAAAATATTGGTAGGCCAAAAACTGTGTAAGAGAGTTCTGAATGTCCCAAAACCGTTTGCAGCCTGAAAAGGGCATTAACCCACATCAAAAACCCCTGAAATTCCCAAAAACATTTTTGGCCCGAAAAATGCATCCTACACCCCTGAAAGTTCAGAAAATGTTGGCAGCCCCGAAAAGTCCTTAAAATGCATCTTATTCCTGCAAAATCTTGATAACTTTGGAGGAACAAAAAAGGGGTTTACATCCTAGACCCCATAAAGTCCAGAAAATGTTGGTGACCCGAAAACAGTGTCAGAGAGCTCTGAATGTCCCAAAAATATTTGCAGCCTGAAAAGGGCATTAATCCACATCCTGGTCCCCTGAAATTCCCCAAAATATTTTTGGCCCAAAAAATGCATCCTACATCCCTGAAGTTCACAAAATGTTGGCAGCACAAAACAGGCCTTAAAATACATATTAGGCCTGCAAAAATGTAGAAAACTTTGAAGGCCCAAAAAAGTGGTTTACAGGCATCCTAGACCCCCTAAAGTCCAGAAAATGTTGGCAGCCCGAAAACAGTGTCAGAGAGCTCTGAATGTCCCAAAAATATTTGCAGCCTGAAAAGGGCATTAATCCGCATCCTGGCCCCCTGAAATTCCCCAAAATATTTTTGGCCCGAAAAATGCATCCTACATCCCTGAAGTTCAGAAAATGTTGGCAGCACAAAACAGGCCTTAAAATACACATTAGGCCTGCAAAAATGTAGAAAACTTTGGAGGCCCAAAAAAGGGGTTTACAGGCATCCTCGACCCCCTAAAGTCCAGAAAATGTTGGCGGCCCAAAAACTGTGTCAGAGAGTTCTGAATGTCCCAAAAACATTTGCAGTCTGAAAAGGGCATTAACCCGCATGCTAGACCCCTGAAATTTCCCAAAATATTTTGGCCACAAAAAATTCATCCTACACCCCTGAAAATTCAGAAAATGTTGGCAGCACAAAAAAGGCCTTAAAATACATATTAGGCCTCTAAAAATGTAGAACACTTTGGAGGCCCAAAAAAGGGGTTTACAGGCATCCTAGACCCCCTAAAGTCCAGAAAATGTTGGTAGGCCAACAACTGTGTCAGAGAGCTCTGAATGTCCCAAAAACGTTTGCAGCCTGAAAAGGGCATTAACCCACATCCTAAACCCCTGAAATTCCCAAAAACATTTTTGGCCCGAAAAATGCATCCTACACCCCTGAAAGTTCCGAAAATGTTGGCAGCCCCAAAAAGGCCTTAAAATGCATCTTATTCCTGCAAAAATCTTGATAACTTTGGAGGCCCAAAAAAGGGGCCTTTTTGAAAGTATTCTAAGAACACTGGTAATGTCCGCAGACATTAAAAGTTTCCATACGCCATAGTTGAAATGTTTTACTCTATGGGTGTGATATGCTGCGGTGGAGATGGAGACGGGTGCAGCATCATCATCGTCATCTAGACCTCATAAAGTCCAGAAAATGTTGGTGACCCGAAAACAGTGTCAGAGAGCTCTGAATGTCCCAAAAATATTTGCAGCCTGAAAAGGGCATTAATCCGCATCCTGGTCCCCTGAAATTCCCCAAAATATTTTTTGCCCAAAAAATGCATCCTACATCCCTGAAGTTCACAAAATGTTGGCAGCACAAAACAGGCCTTAAAATACATATTAGGCCTGCAAAAATGTAGAAAACTTTGAAGGCCCAAAAAAGGGGTTTACAGGCATCCTAGACCCCCTAAAGTCCAGAAAATGTTGGCAGCCCAAAAACTGTATCAGAGAGCTCTGAATGTCCCAAAAACATTTGCAGTCTGAAAAGGGCATTAACCCGCATGCTAGACCCCTGAAATTTCCCAAAATATTTTGGCCACGAAAAATTCATCCTACACCCCTGAAAATTCAGAAAATGTTGGCAGCACAAAAAAGGCCTTAAAATACATATTAGGCCTCCAAAAATGTAGAAAACTTTGGAGGCCCAAAAAAGGGGTTTACAGGCATCCTAGACCCCCTAAAGTCCAGAAAATGTTGGTGGCCCAAAAACTGTGTCAGAGAGCTCTGAATGGCCCAAAAACGCTTGCAGCCTGAAAAGGGCATTAACCCGCATCCTAAACCCCTGAAATTCCCAAAAACATTTTTGGCCCGAAAAATGCATCCTACACCCCTGAAAGTTCAGAAAATGTTGGCAGCCCCGAAAAGGCCTTAAAATGCATCTTATTCCTGCAAAAATCTTGATAACTTTGGAGGCCCAAAAAAGGGGTTTACATGCAAGACCCCATAAAGTCCAGAAAATGTTGGTGACCCGAAAACAGTGTCAGAGAGCTCTGAATGTCCCAAAAATAGTTGCAGCCTGAAAAGGGCATTCATCCGCATCCTGGCCCCCTGAAATTCCCCAAAATATTTTTGGCCCGAGAAATGCATCCTACATCCCTGAAGTTCAGAAAATGTTGGCAGCACAAAACAGGCCTTAAAATACATATTAGGCCTGCAAAAATATAGAAAACTTTGGAGGCCCAAAAAAGGGGTTTACAGGCATCCTAGACCCACTAAAGTCCAGAAAATGTTGGCGGCCCAAAAACTGTGTCAGAGAGCTCTGAATGTCCCAAAAACATTTGCAATCTGAAAAGGGCATTAACCCGCATGCTAGACCCCTGAAATTCCCCAAAATATTTTGGCCACGAAAAATTCATCCTACACCCCTGAAAATTCAGAAAATGTTGGCAGCACAAAAAAGGCCTTAAAATACATATTAGGCAAATGTAGAAAACTTTGGAGGCCCAAAAAAGGGGTTTACAGGCATCCTAGACCCCCTAAAGTCCAGAAAATATTGGTAGGCCAAAAACTGTGTAAGAGAGTTCTGAATGTCCCAAAACCGTTTGCAGCCTGAAAAGGGCATTAACCCACATCAAAAACCCCTGAAATTCCCAAAAACATTTTTGGCCCGAAAAATGCATCCTACACCCCTGAAAGTTCAGAAAATGTTGGCAGCCCCGAAAAGTCCTTAAAATGCATCTTATTCCTGCAAAATCTTGATAACTTTGGAGGAACAAAAAAGGGGTTTACATCCTAGACCCCATAAAGTCCAGAAAATGTTGGTGACCCGAAAACAGTGTCAGAGAGCTCTGAATGTCCCAAAAATATTTGCAGCCTGAAAAGGGCATTAATCCACATCCTGGTCCCCTGAAATTCCCCAAAATATTTTTGGCCCAAAAAATGCATCCTACATCCCTGAAGTTCACAAAATGTTGGCAGCACAAAACAGGCCTTAAAATACATATTAGGCCTGCAAAAATGTAGAAAACTTTGAAGGCCCAAAAAAGTGGTTTACAGGCATCCTAGACCCCCTAAAGTCCAGAAAATGTTGGCAGCCCGAAAACAGTGTCAGAGAGCTCTGAATGTCCCAAAAATATTTGCAGCCTGAAAAGGGCATTAATCCGCATCCTGGCCCCCTGAAATTCCCCAAAATATTTTTGGCCCGAAAAATGCATCCTACATCCCTGAAGTTCAGAAAATGTTGGCAGCACAAAACAGGCCTTAAAATACACATTAGGCCTGCAAAAATGTAGAAAACTTTGGAGGCCCAAAAAAGGGGTTTACAGGCATCCTCGACCCCCTAAAGTCCAGAAAATGTTGGCGGCCCAAAAACTGTGTCAGAGAGTTCTGAATGTCCCAAAAACATTTGCAGTCTGAAAAGGGCATTAACCCGCATGCTAGACCCCTGAAATTTCCCAAAATATTTTGGCCACAAAAAATTCATCCTACACCCCTGAAAATTCAGAAAATGTTGGCAGCACAAAAAAGGCCTTAAAATACATATTAGGCCTCCAAAAATGTAGAAAACTTTGGAGGCCCAAAAAAGGGGTTTACAGGCATCCTAGACCCCCTAAAGTCCAGAAAATGTTGGTGGCCCAAAAACTGTGTCAGAGAGCTCTGAATGGCCCAAAAACGCTTGCAGCCTGAAAAGGGCATTAACCCGCATCCTAAACCCCTGAAATTCCCAAAAACATTTTTGGCCCGAAAAATGCATCCTACACCCCTGAAAGTTCAGAAAATGTTGGCAGCCCCGAAAAGGCCTTAAAATGCATCTTATTCCTGCAAAAATCTTGATAACTTTGGAGGCCCAAAAAAGGGGTTTACATGCAAGACCCCATAAAGTCCAGAAAATGTTGGTGACCCGAAAACAGTGTCAGAGAGCTCTGAATGTCCCAAAAATAGTTGCAGCCTGAAAAGGGCATTCATCCGCATCCTGGCCCCCTGAAATTCCCCAAAATATTTTTGGCCCGAGAAATGCATCCTACATCCCTGAAGTTCAGAAAATGTTGGCAGCACAAAACAGGCCTTAAAATACATATTAGGCCTGCAAAAATGTAGAAAACTTTGGAGGCCCAAAAAAGGGGTTTACAGGCATCCTAGACCCACTAAAGTCCAGAAAATGTTGGCGGCCCAAAAACTGTGTCAGAGAGCTCTGAATGTCCCAAAAACATTTGCAATCTGAAAAGGGCATTAACCCGCATGCTAGACCCCTGAAATTCCCCAAAATATTTTGGCCACGAAAAATTCATCCTACACCCCTGAAAATTCAGAAAATGTTGGCAGCACAAAAAAGGCCTTAAAATACATATTAGGCAAATGTAGAAAACTTTGGAGGCCCAAAAAAGGGGTTTACAGGCATCCTAGACCCCCTAAAGTCCAGAAAATATTGGTAGGCCAAAAACTGTGTAAGAGAGTTCTGAATGTCCCAAAACCGTTTGCAGCCTGAAAAGGGCATTAACCCACATCAAAAACCCCTGAAATTCCCAAAAACATTTTTGGCCCGAAAAATGCATCCTACACCCCTGAAAGTTCAGAAAATGTTGGCAGCCCCGAAAAGTCCTTAAAATGCATCTTATTCCTGCAAAATCTTGATAACTTTGGAGGAACAAAAAAGGGGTTTACATCCTAGACCCCATAAAGTCCAGAAAATGTTGGTGACCCGAAAAAAGTGTCAGAGAGCTCTGAATGTCCCAAAAATATTTGCAGCCTGAAAAGGGCATTAATCCACATCCTGGTCCCCTGAAATTCCCCAAAATATTTTTGGCCCAAAAAATGCATCCTACATCCCTGAAGTTCACAAAATGTTGGCAGCACAAAACAGGCCTTAAAATACATATTAGGCCTGCAAAAATGTAGAAAACTTTGAAGGCCCAAAAAAGTGGTTTACAGGCATCCTAGACCCCCTAAAGTCCAGAAAATGTTGGCAGCCCGAAAACAGTGTCAGAGAGCTCTGAATGTCCCAAAAATATTTGCAGCCTGAAAAGGGCATTAATCCGCATCCTGGCCCCCTGAAATTCCCCAAAATATTTTTGGCCCGAAAAATGCATCCTACATCCCTGAAGTTCAGAAAATGTTGGCAGCACAAAACAGGCCTTAAAATACACATTAGGCCTGCAAAAATGTAGAAAACTTTGGAGGCCCAAAAAAGGGGTTTACAGGCATCCTCGACCCCCTAAAGTCCAGAAAATGTTGGCGGCCCAAAAACTGTGTCCGAGAGTTCTGAATGTCCCAAAAACATTTGCAGTCTGAAAAGGGCATTAACCCGCATGCTAGACCCCTGAAATTTCCCAAAATATTTTGGCCACAAAAAATTCATCCTACACCCCTGAAAATTCAGAAAATGTTGGCAGCACAAAAAAGGCCTTAAAATACATATTAGGCCTCTAAAAATGTAGAACACTTTGGAGGCCCAAAAATGGGGTTTACAGGCATCCTAGACCCCCTAAAGTCCAGAAAATGTTGGTAGGCCAACAACTGTGTCAGAGAGCTCTGAATGTCCCAAAAACGTTTGCAGCCTGAAAAGGGCATTAACCCACATCCTAAACCCCTGAAATTCCCAAAAACATTTTTGGCCCGAAAAATGCATCCTACACCCCTGAAAGTTCCGAAAATGTTGGCAGCCCCAAAAAGGCCTTAAAATGCATCTTATTCCTGCAAAAATCTTGATAACTTTGGAGGCCCAAAAAAGGGGCCTTTTTGAAAGTATTCTAAGAACACTGGTAATGTCCGCAGACATTAAAAGTTTCCATACGCCATAGTTGAAATGTTTTACTCTATGGGTGTGATATGCTGCGGTGGAGATGGAGACGGGTGCAGCATCATCATCGTCATCTAGACCTCATAAAGTCCAGAAAATGTTGGTGACCCGAAAACAGTGTCAGAGAGCTCTGAATGTCCCAAAAATATTTGCAGCCTGAAAAGGGCATTAATCCGCATCCTGGTCCCCTGAAATTCCCCAAAATATTTTTTGCCCAAAAAATGCATCCTACATCCCTGAAGTTCACAAAATGTTGGCAGCACAAAACAGGCCTTAAAATACATATTAGGCCTGCAAAAATGTAGAAAACTTTGAATGCCCAAAAAAGGGGTTTACAGGCATCCTAGACCCCCTAAAGTCCAGAAAATGTTGGCAGCCCAAAAACTGTATCAGAGAGCTCTGAATGTCCCAAAAACATTTGCAGTCTGAAAAGGGCATTAACCCGCATGCTAGACCCCTGAAATTTCCCAAAATATTTTGGCCACGAAAAATTCATCCTACACCCCTGAAAATTCAGAAAATGTTGGCAGCACAAAAAAGGCCTTAAAATACATATTAGGCCTCCAAAAATGTAGAAAACTTTGGAGGCCCAAAAAAGGGGTTTACAGGCATCCTAGACCCCCTAAAGTCCAGAAAATGTTGGTGGCCCAAAAACTGTGTCAGAGAGCTCTGAATGGCCCAAAAACGCTTGCAGCCTGAAAAGGGCATTAACCCGCATCCTAAACCCCTGAAATTCCCAAAAACATTTTTGGCCCGAAAAATGCATCCTACACCCCTGAAAGTTCAGAAAATGTTGGCAGCCCCGAAAAGGCCTTAAAATGCATCTTATTCCTGCAAAAATCTTGATAACTTTGGAGGCCCAAAAAAGGGGTTTACATGCAAGACCCCATAAAGTCCAGAAAATGTTGGTGACCCGAAAACAGTGTCAGAGAGCTCTGAATGTCCCAAAAATAGTTGCAGCCTGAAAAGGGCATTCATCCGCATCCTGGCCCCCTGAAATTCCCCAAAATATTTTTGGCCCGAGAAATGCATCCTACATCCCTGAAGTTCAGAAAATGTTGGCAGCACAAAACAGGCCTTAAAATACATATTAGGCCTGCAAAAATGTAGAAAACTTTGGAGGCCCAAAAAAGGGGTTTACAGGCATCCTAGACCCACTAAAGTCCAGAAAATGTTGGCGGCCCAAAAACTGTGTCAGAGAGCTCTGAATGTCCCAAAAACATTTGCAATCTGAAAAGGGCATTAACCCGCATGCTAGACCCCTGAAATTCCCCAAAATATTTTGGCCACGAAAAATTCATCCTACACCCCTGAAAATTCAGAAAATGTTGGCAGCACAAAAAAGGCCTTAAAATACATATTAGGCAAATGTAGAAAACTTTGGAGGCCCAAAAAAGGGGTTTACAGGCATCCTAGACCCCCTAAAGTCCAGAAAATATTGGTAGGCCAAAAACTGTGTAAGAGAGTTCTGAATGTCCCAAAACCGTTTGCAGCCTGAAAAGGGCATTAACCCACATCAAAAACCCCTGAAATTCCCAAAAACATTTTTGGCCCGAAAAATGCATCCTACACCCCTGAAAGTTCAGAAAATGTTGGCAGCCCCGAAAAGTCCTTAAAATGCATCTTATTCCTGCAAAATCTTGATAACTTTGGAGGAACAAAAAAGGGGTTTACATCCTAGACCCCATAAAGTCCAGAAAATGTTGGTGACCCGAAAACAGTGTCAGAGAGCTCTGAATGTCCCAAAAATATTTGCAGCCTGAAAAGGGCATTAATCCGCATCCTGGTCCCCTGAAATTCCCCAAAATATTTTTGGCCCAAAAAATGCATCCTACATCCCTGAAGTTCACAAAATGTTGGCAGCACAAAACAGGCCTTAAAATACATATTAGGCCTGCAAAAATGTAGAAAACTTTGAAGGCCCAAAAAAGTGGTTTACAGGCATCCTAGACCCCCTAAAGTCCAGAAAATGTTGGCAGCCCAAAAACTGTGTCAGAGAGCTCTGAATGTCCCAAAAACATTTGCAGTCTGAAAAAGGCATTAACCCGCATGCTAGACCCATGAAATTTCCCAAAATATTTTGGCCACGAAAAATTCATCCTACACCCCTGAAAATTCAGAAAATGTTGGCAGCACAAAAAAGGCCTTAAAATACATATTAGGCCTATAAAAATGTAGAAAACTTTGGAGGCCCAAAAAAGGGTTTACAGGCATCCTAGACCCCCTAAAGTCCAGAAAATGTTGGTAGGCCAACAACTGTGTCAGAGAGTTCTGAATGTCCCAAAAACATTTGCAGTCTGAAAAGGGCATTAACCCGCATGCTAGACCCCTGAAATTTCCCAAAATATTTTGGCCACAAAAAATTCATCCTACACCCCTGAAAATTCAGAAAATGTTGGCAGCACAAAAAAGGCCTTAAAATACATATTAGGCCTCTAAAAATGTAGAACACTTTGGAGGCCCAAAAAAGGGGTTTACAGGCATCCTAGACCCCCTAAAGTCCAGAAAATGTTGGTAGGCCAACAACTGTGTCAGAGAGCTCTGAATGTCCCAAAAACGTTTGCAGCCTGAAAAGGGCATTAACCCACATCCTAAACCCCTGAAATTCCCAAAAACATTTTTGGCCCGAAAAATGCATCCTACACCCCTGAAAGTTCCGAAAATGTTGGCAGCCCCAAAAAGGCCTTAAAATGCATCTTATTCCTGCAAAAATCTTGATAACTTTGGAGGCCCAAAAAAGGGGCCTTTTTGAAAGTATTCTAAGAACACTGGTAATGTCCGCAGACATTAAAAGTTTCCATACGCCATAGTTGAAATGTTTTACTCTATGGGTGTGATATGCTGCGGTGGAGATGGAGACGGGTGCAGCATCATCATCGTCATCTAGACCTCATAAAGTCCAGAAAATGTTGGTGACCCGAAAACAGTGTCAGAGAGCTCTGAATGTCCCAAAAATATTTGCAGCCTGAAAAGGGCATTAATCCGCATCCTGGTCCCCTGAAATTCCCCAAAATATTTTTTGCCCAAAAAATGCATCCTACATCCCTGAAGTTCACAAAATGTTGGCAGCACAAAACAGGCCTTAAAATACATATTAGGCCTGCAAAAATGTAGAAAACTTTGAAGGCCCAAAAAAGGGGTTTACAGGCATCCTAGACCCCCTAAAGTCCAGAAAATGTTGGCAGCCCAAAAACTG
This sequence comes from Ambystoma mexicanum, assembly GCF_040938575.1. Classification (NCBI taxonomy): domain Eukaryota; kingdom Metazoa; phylum Chordata; class Amphibia; order Caudata; family Ambystomatidae; genus Ambystoma; species Ambystoma mexicanum. The sequence continues at coordinate 1,301,124,867 of NC_090935.1, read as the reverse complement.
TATCAGAGAGCTCTGAATGTCCCAAAAACATTTGCAGTCTGAAAAGGGCATTAACCCGCATGCTAGACCCCTGAAATTTCCCAAAATATTTTGGCCACGAAAAATTCATCCTACACCCCTGAAAATTCAGAAAATGTTGGCAGCACAAAAAAGGCCTTAAAATACATATTAGGCCTCCAAAAATGTAGAAAACTTTGGAGGCCCAAAAAAGGGGTTTACAGGCATCCTAGACCCCCTAAAGTCCAGAAAATGTTGGTGGCCCAAAAACTGTGTCAGAGAGCTCTGAATGGCCCAAAAACGCTTGCAGCCTGAAAAGGGCATTAACCCGCATCCTAAACCCCTGAAATTCCCAAAAACATTTTTGGCCCGAAAAATGCATCCTACACCCCTGAAAGTTCAGAAAATGTTGGCAGCCCCGAAAAGGCCTTAAAATGCATCTTATTCCTGCAAATATCTTGATAACTTTGGAGGCCCAAAAAAGGGGTTTACATGCAAGACCCCATAAAGTCCAGAAAATGTTGGTGACCCGAAAACAGTGTCAGAGAGCTCTGAATGTCCCAAAAATAGTTGCAGCCTGAAAAGGGCATTCATCCGCATCCTGGCCCCCTGAAATTCCCCAAAATATTTTTGGCCCGAGAAATGCATCCTACATCCCTGAAGTTCAGAAAATGTTGGCAGCACAAAACAGGCCTTAAAATACATATTAGGCCTGCAAAAATGTAGAAAACTTTGGAGGCCCAAAAAAGGGGTTTACAGGCATCCTAGACCCACTAAAGTCCAGAAAATGTTGGCGGCCCAAAAACTGTGTCAGAGAGCTCTGAATGTCCCAAAAACATTTGCAATCTGAAAAGGGCATTAACCCGCATGCTAGACCCCTGAAATTCCCCAAAATATTTTGGCCACGAAAAATTCATCCTACACCCCTGAAAATTCAGAAAATGTTGGCAGCACAAAAAAGGCCTTAAAATACATATTAGGCAAATGTAGAAAACTTTGGAGGCCCAAAAAAGGGGTTTACAGGCATCCTAGACCCCCTAAAGTCCAGAAAATATTGGTAGGCCAAAAACTGTGTAAGAGAGTTCTGAATGTCCCAAAACCGTTTGCAGCCTGAAAAGGGCATTAACCCACATCAAAAACCCCTGAAATTCCCAAAAACATTTTTGGCCCGAAAAATGCATCCTACACCCCTGAAAGTTCAGAAAATGTTGGCAGCCCCGAAAAGTCCTTAAAATGCATCTTATTCCTGCAAAATCTTGATAACTTTGGAGGAACAAAAAAGGGGTTTACATCCTAGACCCCATAAAGTCCAGAAAATGTTGGTGACCCGAAAACAGTGTCAGAGAGCTCTGAATGTCCCAAAAATATTTGCAGCCTGAAAAGGGCATTAATCCACATCCTGGTCCCCTGAAATTCCCCAAAATATTTTTGGCCCAAAAAATGCATCCTACATCCCTGAAGTTCACAAAATGTTGGCAGCACAAAACAGGCCTTAAAATACATATTAGGCCTGCAAAAATGTAGAAAACTTTGAAGGCCCAAAAAAGTGGTTTACAGGCATCCTAGACCCCCTAAAGTCCAGAAAATGTTGGCAGCCCAAAAACTGTGTCAGAGAGCTCTGAATGTCCCAAAAACATTTGCAGTCTGAAAAAGGCATTAACCCGCATGCTAGACCCATGAAATTTCCCAAAATATTTTGGCCACGAAAAATTCATCCTACACCCCTGAAAATTCAGAAAATGTTGGCAGCACAAAAAAGGCCTTAAAATACATATTAGGCCTATAAAAATGTAGAAAACTTTGGAGGCCCAAAAAAGGGTTTACAGGCATCCTAGACCCCCTAAAGTCCAGAAAATGTTGGTAGGCCAACAACTGTGTCAGAGAGTTCTGAATGTCCCAAAAACATTTGCAGTCTGAAAAGGGCATTAACCCGCATGCTAGACCCCTGAAATTTCCCAAAATATTTTGGCCACAAAAAATTCATCCTACACCCCTGAAAATTCAGAAAATGTTGGCAGCACAAAAAAGGCCTTAAAATACATATTAGGCCTCTAAAAATGTAGAACACTTTGGAGGCCCAAAAAAGGGGTTTACAGGCATCCTAGACCCCCTAAAGTCCAGAAAATGTTGGTAGGCCAACAACTGTGTCAGAGAGCTCTGAATGTCCCAAAAACGTTTGCAGCCTGAAAAGGGCATTAACCCACATCCTAAACCCCTGAAATTCCCAAAAACATTTTTGGCCCGAAAAATGCATCCTACACCCCTGAAAGTTCCGAAAATGTTGGCAGCCCCAAAAAGGCCTTAAAATGCATCTTATTCCTGCAAAAATCTTGATAACTTTGGAGGCCCAAAAAAGGGGCCTTTTTGAAAGTATTCTAAGAACACTGGTAATGTCCGCAGACATTAAAAGTTTCCATACGCCATAGTTGAAATGTTTTACTCTATGGGTGTGATATGCTGCGGTGGAGATGGAGACGGGTGCAGCATCATCATCGTCATCTAGACCTCATAAAGTCCAGAAAATGTTGGTGACCCGAAAACAGTGTCAGAGAGCTCTGAATGTCCCAAAAATATTTGCAGCCTGAAAAGGGCATTAATCTGCATCCTGGTCCCCTGAAATTCCCCAAAATATTTTTTGCCCAAAAAATGCATCCTACATCCCTGAAGTTCACAAAATGTTGGCAGCACAAAACAGGCCTTAAAATACATATTAGGCCTGCAAAAATGTAGAAAACTTTGAAGGCCCAAAAAAGGGGTTTACAGGCATCCTAGACCCCCTAAAGTCCAGAAAATGTTGGCAGCCCAAAAACTGTATCAGAGAGCTCTGAATGTCCCAAAAACATTTGCAGTCTGAAAAGGGCATTAACCCGCATGCTAGACCCCTGAAATTTCCCAAAATATTTTGGCCACGAAAAATTCATCCTACACCCCTGAAAATTCAGAAAATGTTGGCAGCACAAAAAAGGCCTTAAAATACATATTAGGCCTCCAAAAATGTAGAAAACTTTGGAGGCCCAAAAAAGGGGTTTACAGGCATCCTAGACCCCCTAAAGTCCAGAAAATGTTGGTGGCCCAAAAACTGTGTCAGAGAGCTCTGAATGGCCCAAAAACGTTTGCAGCCTGAAAAGGGCATTAACCCGCATCCTAAACCCCTGAAATTCGCAAAAACATTTTTGGCCCAAAAAATGCATCCTACACCCCTGAAAGTTCAGAAAATATTGGCAGCCCCAAAAAGGCCTTAAAATGCATCTTATTCCTGCAAAAATCTTGATAACTTTCGAGGCCCAAAAAAGGGGTTTACATCCTAGACCCCATAAAGTCCAGAAAATGTTGGTGACCTGAAAACAGTGTCAGAGAGCTCTGAATGTCCCAAAAATATTTGCAGCCTGAAAAGGGCATTAATCCGCATCCTGGCCCCCTGAAATTCCCCAAAATACTTTTGGCCCAAAAAATGCATCCTACATCCCTGAAGTTCAGAAAATGTTGGCAGCACAAAACAGGCCTTAAAATACATATTAGGCCTGCAAAAATGTAGAAAACTTTGGTTGCCCAAAAAAGGGGTTTACAGGTATCCTAGACCCCCTAAAGTCCAGAAAATGTTGGCAGCCCAAAAAACGGTGTCAGAGAGCTCTGAATGTCCCAAAAACATTTGCAGTCTGAAAAGGGCATTAACCCGCAAGCTAGACCCCTGAACTTCCCCAAAATATTTTGGCCATGAAAAATTCATCCTACACCCCTGAAAATTCAGAAAATGTTGGCAACACAAAAAAAGGCCTTAAAATACATATTAGGCCACCAAAAATGTAGAAAACTCTGGAGGCCCAAAAAAGGGGTTTACAGGCATCCTAGACCCCCTAAAGTCCAGAAAATGTTGGTAGGCCAAAAACTGTGTCAGAGAGCTCTGAATGTCCCAAAAACGTTTGCAGCCTGAAAAGGGCATTAACCCACATCCTAAACCCCTGAAATTCCCAAAAACATTTTTGGCCCGAAAAATGAATCCTACACCCCGTAAAGTTCAGAAAATATAGGCAGCCGCAAAAAGGCCTTAAAATGCATCATATTCCTGCAAAAATCTTGATAACTTTGGAGGCCCAAAAAAGGGGTTTACATCCTAGACCCCATAAAGTCCAGAAAATGTTGGTGACCCGAAAACAGTGTCAGAGAGCTCTGAATGTCCCAAAAATATTTGCATCTGAAAAGGGCATTAATCCGCATCCTGGCCCCCTGAAATTCCCCAAAATATTTTTGGCCCGAAAAATGCATCCTACATCCCTGAAGTTCAGAAAATGTTGGCAGCACAAAACAGGCCTTAAAATACATATTAGGCCTGCAAAAATGTAGAAAACTTTGGAGGCCCAAAAAAGGGGTTTACAGGCATCCTAGACCCACTAAAGTCCAGAAAATGTTGGCGGCCCAAAAACTGTGTCAGAGAGCTCTGAATGTCCCAACACATTTGCAGTCTGAAAAGGGCATTAACTCGCATGCTAGACCCCTGAAATTCCCCAAAATATTTTGGCCATGAAAAATTCATCCTACACCCCTGAAAATTCAGAAAATGTTGGCAGCACAAAAAAGGCCTTAAAATACATATTAGGCCTCTAAAAATGTAGAAAACTTTGGAGGCCCAAAAAAGGGGTTGACAGACATCCTAGACCCCCTAAAGTCCAGAAAATGTTGGTAGGCCAACAACTGTGTCAAAGAGCTCTGAATGTCCCAAAAACGTTTGCAGCCTGAAAAGGGCATTAACCCACATCCTAAACCTCTGAAATTCCCAAAAACATTTTTGGCCCGAAAAATGCATCCTACAGCCCTGAAAGTTCCGAAAATGTTGGCAGCCCCAAAAAGGCCTTAAAATGCATCTTATTCCTGCAAAAATCTTGATAACTTTGGAGGCCCAAAAAAGAGGCCTTTTTGAAAGTATTCTAAGAACACTGGTAATGTCCGCGGACATTAAAAGTTTCCATAGGCCATAGTTGAAATGTTTTACTCTATGGGTGTGATATGCTGCGGTGGAGATGGAGACGGGTGCAGCATCATCATCGTCATCTAGACCCCATAAAGTCCAGAAAATGTTGGTGACCCGAAAACAGTGTCAGAGAGCTCTGAATGTCCCAAAAATAGTTGCAGCCTGAAAAGGGCATTAATCCGCATCCTGGCCCCCTGAAATTCCCCAAAATATTTTTTGCCCGAAAAATGCATCCTACATCCCTGAAGTTCAGAAAATGTTGGCAGCACAAAACAGGCCTTAAAATACATATTAGGCCTGCAAAAAAGTAGAAAACTTTGGAGGCCCAAAAAAGGGGTTTACAGGCATCCTAGACCCACTAAAGTCCAGAAAATGTTGGCTGCCCAAAAACTGTGTCAGAGAGCTCTGAATGTCCCAAAAACGTTTGCAGCCTGAAAAGGGCATTAACCCACATCCTAACCCCCTGAAATTCCCAAAAACATTCTTGGCCCGAAAAATGCATCCTACACCCCTGAAAGTTCAGAAAATGTTGGCAGCCCCAAAAAGGCCTTAAAATGCATCTTATTCCTGCAAAAATCTTTATAACTTTGGAGGCCCAAAAAAGGGGTTTACATCCTAGACCCCATAAAGTCCAGAAAATGTTGGTGACCTGAAAACAGTGTCAGAGAGCTCTGAATGTCCCAAAAATATTTGCAGCCTGAAAAGGGCATTAATCCGCATCCTGGCCCCCTGAAATTCCCCAAAATATTTTTGGCCCAAAAAATGCATCCTACATCCCTGAATTTCAGAAAATGTTGGCAGCACAAAAAAGGCCTTAAACTACATATTAGGCCTCCAAAAATGTAGAAAACTTTGGTTGCCCAAAAAAGGGGTTTACAGGCATCCTAGACCCCCTAAAGTCCAGAAAATGTTGGCGGCCCAAAAAACGATGTCAGAGAGCTCTGAATGTCCCAAAAACGTTTGCGGCCTGAAAAGGGCATTAACCCACATCCTCAACCCCTGAAATTCCCAAAAACATTTTTGGCCCCAAAAATGAATCCTGCACCCCTTAAAGTTCAGAAAATATTGGCAGCCGCAAAAAGGCCTTAAAATGCATCTTATTCCTCCAAAAATCTTGATAACTTTGGAGGCCCAAAAAAGGGGTTTACATCCTAGACCCCATAAAGTCCAGAAAATGTTGGTGACTCGAAAACAGTGTCAGAGAGCTCTGAATGTCCCAAAAATAGTTGCAGCCTGAAAAGGGCATTAATCCGCATCCTGGCCCCCTGAAATTCCCCAAAATATTTTTGGCCCGAAAAATGCATTCGACATCCCTGAAGTTCAGAAAATGTTGGCAGCACAAAACAGGCCTTAAAATACATACTAGGCCTGCAAAAATGTAGAAAACTTTGGAGGCCCAAGAAAGGGGTTTACAGGCATCCTAGACCCACTAAAGTCCAGAAAATGTTGGCGGCCCAAAAACTGTGTCAGAGAGCTCTGAATGTCCCAAAAACATTTGCAATCTGAAAAGGGCATTAACCCGCATGCTAGACCCCTGAAATTCCCCAAAATATTTTGGCCACGAAAAATTCATCCTACACCCCTGAAAATTCAGAAAATGTTGGCAGCACAAAAAAGGCCTTAAAATACATATTAGGCCTGCAAAAATGTAGAAAACTTTGGAGGCCCAAAAAAGGGGTTTACAGGCATCCTAGACCACATAAAGTCCAGAAAATGTTGGTGGCCCAAAAACTGTGTCAGAGAGCTCTGAATGGCCCAAAAACGCTTGCAGCCTGAAAAGGGCATTAACCCGCATCCTAGACCCCTGAAATTCCTAAAAACATTCATGGCCCGAAAAATGCATCCTACATCCCTTAAAGTTCAGAAACTGTTGGCAGCCCAAAAAATGCCTTAAAATGCATCTTATTTCTGCAAATATCTTTAAAACTTTGGAGGCCCAAAAAAGGGTTTTGCAGGCATCCTAGACCCCATAAAGTCCAGAAAATGTTGGTGACCCGAAAACAGTGTCAGAGAGCTCTGAATGTCCCAAAAATATTTGCAGCCTGAAAAGGGCATTAATCCGCATCCTGGCCCCCTGAAATTCCCCAAAATATTTTTGGCCCGAAAAATGCATCCTACATCCCTGAAGTTCAGAAAATGTTGGCAGCACAAAACAGGCCTTAAAATACACATTAGGCCTGCAAAAATGTAGAAAACTTTGGAGGCCCAAAAAAGGGGTTTACAGGCATCCTAGACCCCCTAAAGTCCAGAAAATGTTGGCGGCCCAAAAACTGTGTCAGAGAGTTCTGAATGTCCCAAAAACATTTGCAGTCTGAAAAGGGCATTAACCCGCATGCTAGACCCCTGAAATTTCCCAAAATATTTTGGCCACAAAAAATTCATCCTACACCCCTGAAAATTCAGAAAATGTTGGCAGCACAAAAAAGGCCTTGAAATACATATTAGGCCTCTAAAAATGTAGAACACTTTGGAGGCCCAAAAAAGGGGTTTACAGGCATCCTAGACCCCCTAAAGTCCAGAAAATGTTGGTAGGCCAACAACTGTGTCAGAGAGCTCTGAATGTCCCAAAAATGTTTGCAGCCTGAAAAGGGCATTAACCCACATCCTAAACCCCTGAAATTCCCAAAAACATTTTTGGCCCGAAAAATGCATCCTACACCCCTGAAATTTCCGAAAATGTTGGCAGCCCCAAAAAGGCCTTAAAATGCATCTTATTCCTGCAAAAATCTTGATAACTTTGGAGGCCCAAAAAAGGGGCCTTTTTGAAAGTATTCTAAGAACACTGGTAATGTCAGCAGACATTAAAAGTTTCCATACGCCATAGTTGAAATGTTTTACTCTATGGGTGTGATATGCTGCGGTGGAGATGGAGACGGGTGCAGCATCATCATCGTCATCTAGACCCCATAAAGTCCAGAAAATGTTGGTGACCCGAAAACAGTGTCAGAGAGCTCTGAATGTCCCAAAAATATTTGCAGCCTGAAAAGGGCATTAATCCGCATCCTGGTCCCCTGAAATTCCCCAAAATATTTTTGGCCCAAAAAATGCATCCTACATCCCTGAAGTTCACAAAATGTTGGCAGCACAAAACAGGCCTTAAAATACATATTAGGCCTGCAAAAATGTAGAAAACTTTGAAGGCCCAAAAAAGGGGTTTACAGGCATCCTAGACCCCCTAAAGTCCAGAAAATGTTGGCAGCCCAAAAACTGTGTCAGAGAGCTCTGAATGTCCCAAAAACATTTGCAGTCTGAAAAGGGCATTAACCCGCATGCTAGACCCATGAAATTTCCCAAAATATTTTGGCCACGAAAAATTCATCCTACACCCCTGAAAATTCAGAAAATGTTGGCAGCACAAAAAAGGCCTTAAAATACATATTAGGCCTATAAAAATGTAGAAAACTTTGGAGGCCCAAAAAAGGGTTTACAGGCATCCTAGACCCCCTAAAGTCCAGAAAATGTTGGTAGGCCAACAACTGTGTCAGAGAGCTCTGAATGTCCCAAAAACGTTTGCAGCCTGAAAAGGGCATTAACCCACATCCTAAACCCCTGAAATTCCCAAAAACATTTTTGGCCCGAAAAATGCATCCTACACTCCTGAAAGTTCCGAAAATGTTGGCAGCCCCAAAAAGGCCTTAAAATGCATCTTATTCCTGCAAAAATCTTGATAACTTTGGAGGCCCAAAAAAGGGGCCTTTTTGAAAGTATTCTAAGAACACTGGTAATGTCCGCGGACATAAAAAGTTTCCATAGGCCATAGTTGAAATGTTTTCCTCTATGGGTGTGATATGCTGCGGTGGAGATGGAGACGGGTGCAGCATCATCATCATCATCTAGACCCCATAAAGTCCAGAAAATGTTCGTGACCCGAAAACAGTGTCAGAGAGCTCTGAATGTCCCAAAAATATTTGCAGCCTGAAAAGGGCATTAATCCGCATCCTGGCCCGCTGAAATTCACCAAAATATTTTTGGCCCAAAAAATGCATCCTATATCCCTGAAGTTCAGAAAATGTTGGCAGCACAAAACAGGCCTTAAAATACATATTAGGCCTGCAAAAATGTAGAAAACTTTGGAGGCCCAAAAAAGGGGTTTACAGGCATCCTAGACCCCTTAAAGTCCAGAAAATGTTGGCGGCCCAAAAACTGTGTCAGAGAGCTCTGAATGTCCCAAAAACATTTGCAGTCTGAAAAGGGCATTGACACGCATGCTAGACCCCTGAAATTCCCCAAAATATTTTGGCCACGAAAAATTCATCCTACACCCCTGAAAATTCAGAAAATGTTGGCAACAGAAAAACGGCCTTAAAATACACATTAGGCCTGCAAAAATGTAGAAAACTTTGGAGGACCAAAAAAGGGGTTTACAGGCATCCTAGACCCCCTAAAGTCCAGAAAATGTTGGTAGGCCAACAACTGTGTCAGAGAGCTCTGAATGTCCCAAAAACGTTTGCAGCCTGAAAAGGGCATTAACCCACATCCTAAACCCCTGAAATTCCCAAAAACATTTTTGGCCCGAAAAATGCATCCTACACTCCTGAAAGTTCCGAAAATGTTGGCAGCCCCAAAAAGGCCTTAAAATGCATCTTATTCCTGCAAAAATCTTGATAACTTTGGAGGCCCAAAAAAGGGGCCTTTTTGAAAGTATTCTAAGAACACTGGTAATGTCCGCGGACATAAAAAGTTTCCATAGGCCATAGTTGAAATGTTTTCCTCTATGGGTGTGATATGCTGTGGTGGAGATGGAGACGGGTGCAGCATCATCATCATCATCTAGACCCCATAAAGTCCAGAAAATGTTCGTGACCCGAAAACAGTGTCAGAGAGCTCTGAATGTCCCAAAAATATTTTCAGCCTGAAAAGGGCATTAATCCGCATCCTGGCCCGCTGAATTTCCCTAAAATATTTTTGGCCCAAAAAATGCATCCTATATCCCTGAAGTTCAGAAAATGTTGGCAGCACAAAACAGGCCTTAAAATACATATTAGGCCTGCAAAAATGTAGAAAACTTTGGAGGCCCAAAAAAGGGGTTTACAGGCATCCTAGACCCCTTAAAGTCCAGAAAATGTTAGCGGCCCAAAAACTGTGTCAGAGAGCTCTGAATGTCCCAAAAACATTTGCAGTCTGAAAAGGGCATTAACCCGCATGCTAGACCCCTGAAATTTCCCAAAATATTTTGGCCATGAAAAATTCATCCTACACCCCTGAAAATTCAGAAAATGTTGGCAGCACAAAAAAGGCCTTAAAATACATATTAGGCCTCCAAAAATGTAGAAAACTTTGGAGGCCCAAAAAGGGGTTCACAGGCATCCTAGACCCCTTAAAGTTCAGAAACTGTTGGCAGCCCAAAAAATGCCTTAAAATGCATCTTATTCCTGCAATAATCTTTAAAACTTTGGAGGCCCAAAAAAGGGGTTTGCAGGCATCCTAGACCCCATAAAGTCCAGAAAATGTTGGTGACCCGAAAACAGTGTCAGAGAGCTCTGAATGTCCCAAAAATATTTGCAGCCTGAAAAGGGCATTAATCCGCACCCTGGCCCCCTGAAATTCCCCAAAATATTTTTGGCCCAAAAAATGCATCCTACATCCCTGAAGTTCAGAAAATGTTGGCAGCACAAAAAAGGCCTTAAAATACATATTAGGCCTCTAAAAATGTAGAAAACTTTGGAGGCCCAAAAAAGGGGTTTACAGGCATCCTAGACCCCCTAAAGTCCAGAAAATGTTGGCGGCCCAAAAACTGTGTCAGAGAGCTCTGAATGTCCCAAAAACATTTGCAGTCTGAAAAGGGCATTGACACCTATGCTAGACCCCTGAAATTCCCCAAAATATTTTGGCCACGAAAAATTCATCCTACACCCCTGAAAATTCAGAAAATGTTGGCAGCACAAAAACGGCCTTAAAATACACATTAGGCCTGCAAAAATGTAGAAAACTTTGGAGGACCAAAAAAGGGGTTTACAGGCATCCTAGACCCCCTAAAGTCCAGAAAATGTTGGTGGCCCAAAAACTGTGTCAGAGAGCTCTGAATGGCCCAAAAACGGTTGCAGCCTGGAAAGGGCATTAACCCACATCCTAAACCCCTGAAATTCCCAAAAACATTTTTGGCCCAAAAAATGCATCCTACACCCCTGAAAGTTCCGAAAATGTTGGCAGCCCCAAAAAGGCCTTAAAATGCATCTTATTACTGCAAAAATCTTGATAACTTTGGAGGCCCAAAAAAGGGGCCTTTTTGAAAGTATTCTAAGAACACTGGTAATGTCCGCGGACATTAAAAGTTTCCATAGGCCATAGTTGAAATGTTTTACTCTACGGGTGTGATATGCTGCGGTGGAGATGGAGACGGGTGCAGCATCATCATCATCATCTAGACCCCATAAAGTCCAGAAAATGTTGGTGACCCGAAAACAGTGTCAGAGAGCTCTGAATGTCCCAAAAATATTTGCAGCCTGAAAAGGGCATTAATCCGCATCCTGGCCTGCTGAAATTCCCCAAAATATTTTTGGCCCAAAAAATGCATCCTATATCATTGAAGTTCAGAAAATGTTGGCAGCACAAAACAGGCCTTAAAATACATATTAGGCCTGCAAAAATGTAGAAAACTTTGGAGGCCCAAAAAAGGGGTTTACAGGCATCCTAGACCCCTTAAAGTCCAAAAAATGTTGGCGGCCCAAAAACTGTGTCAGAGAGCTCTGAATGTCCCAAAAACATTTGCAGTCTGAAAAGGGCATTGACCCGCATGCTAGACCCCTGAAATTCCCCAAAATATTTTGGCCACGAAAAATCCATCCTACACCCCTGAAAATTCAGAAAATGTTGGCAGCACAAAAACGGCCTTAAAATACACATTAGGCCTGCAAAAATGTAGAAAACTTTGGAGGACAAAAAAGGGGTTTACAGGCATCCTAGACCCCCTAAAGTCCAGAAAATGTTGGTGGTCCAGAAACTGTGTCAGAGAGCTCTGAATGGCCCAAAAACGGTTGCAGCCTCGAAAGGGCATTAACCCACATCCTAAACCCCTGAAATTCCCAAAAACATTTTTGGCCCGAAAAATGCATCCAGGACCCCTGAAAGTTCAGGAAAAGTTGGCAGCCCCAAAAAGGCCTTAAAATGCATCTTATTCCTGCAAAAATCTTGATAACTTTGGAGGCCCAAAAAAGGGGTTTACATCCTAGACCCCATAAAGTCCAGAAAATGTTGGTGACTCGAAAACAGTGTCAGAGAGCTCTGAATGTCCCAAAAATAGTTGCAGCCTGAAAAGGGCATTAATCCGCATCCTGGCCCCCTGAAATTCCCCAAAATATTTTTGGCCCGAAAAATGCATTCGACATCCCTGAAGTTCAGAAAATGTTGGCAGCACAAAACAGGCCTTAAAATACATACTAGGCCTGCAAAAATGTAGAAAACTTTGGAGGCCCAAAAAAGGGGTTTACAGGCATCCTAGACCCCCTAAAGTCCAGAAAATGTTGGCAGCCCAAAAACTGTGTCAGAGAGCTCTGAATGTCCCAAAAACATTTGCAATCTGAAAAGGGCATTAACCCGCATGCTAGACCCCTGAAATTCCCCAAAATATTTTGGCCACGAAAAATTCATCCTACACCCCTGAAAATTCAGAAAATGTTGGCAGCACAAAAAAGGCCTTAAAATACATATTAGGCCTGCAAAAATGTAGAAAACTTTGGAGGCCCAAAAAAGGGGTTTACAGGCATCCTAGACCACATAAAGTCCAGAAAATGTTGGTGGCCCAAAAACTGTGTCAGAGAGCTCTGAATGGCCCAAAAACGCTTGCAGCCTGAAAAGGGCATTAACCCGCATCCTAGACCCCTGAAATTCCTAAAAACATTCATGGCCCGAAAAATGCATCCTACATCCCTTAAAGTTCAGAAACTGTTGGCAGCCCAAAAAATGCCTTAAAATGCATCTTATTTCTGCAAATATCTTTAAAACTTTGGAGGCCCAAAAAAGGGTTTTGCAGGCATCCTAGACCCCATAAAGTCCAGAAAATGTTGGTGACCCGAAAACAGTGTCAGAGAGCTCTGAATGTCCCAAAAATATTTGCAGCCTGAAAAGGGCATTAATCCGCATCCTGGCCCCCTGAAATTCCCCAAAATATTTTTGGCCCGAAAAATGCATCCTACATCCCTGAAGTTCAGAAAATGTTGGCAGCACAAAACAGGCCTTAAAATACACATTAGGCCTGCAAAAATGTAGAAAACTTTGGAGGCCCAAAAAAGGGGTTTACAGGCATCCTAGACCCCCTAAAGTCCAGAAAATGTTGGCGGCCCAAAAACTGTGTCAGAGAGTTCTGAATGTCCCAAAAACATTTGCAGTCTGAAAAGGGCATTAACCCGCATGCTAGACCCCTGAAATTTCCCAAAATATTTTGGCCACAAAAAATTCATCCTACACCCCTGAAAATTCAGAAAATGTTGGCAGCACAAAAAAGGCCTTGAAATACATATTAGGCCTCTAAAAATGTAGAACACTTTGGAGGCCCAAAAAAGGGGTTTACAGGCATCCTAGACCCCCTAAAGTCCAGAAAATGTTGGTAGGCCAACAACTGTGTCAGAGAGCTCTGAATGTCCCAAAAATGTTTGCAGCCTGAAAAGGGCATTAACCCACATCCTAAACCCCTGAAATTCCCAAAAACATTTTTGGCCCGAAAAATGCATCCTACACCCCTGAAATTTCCGAAAATGTTGGCAGCCCCAAAAAGGCCTTAAAATGCATCTTATTCCTGCAAAAATCTTGATAACTTTGGAGGACCAAAAAAGGGGCCTTTTTGAAAGTATTCTAAGAACACTGGTAATGTCAGCAGACATTAAAAGTTTCCATACGCCATAGTTGAAATGTTTTACTCTATGGGTGTGATATGCTGCGGTGGAGATGGAGACGGGTGCAGCATCATCATCGTCATCTAGACCCCATAAAGTCCAGAAAATGTTGGTGACCCGAAAACAGTGTCAGAGAGCTCTGAATGTCCCAAAAATATTTGCAGCCTGAAAAGGGCATTAATCCGCATCCTGGTCCCCTGAAATTCCCCAAAATATTTTTGGCCCAAAAAATGCATCCTACATCCCTGAAGTTCACAAAATGTTGGCAGCACAAAACAGGCCTTAAAATACATATTAGGCCTGCAAAAATGTAGAAAACTTTGAAGGCCCAAAAAAGGGGTTTACAGGCATCCTAGACCCCCTAAAGTCCAGAAAATGTTGGCAGCCCAAAAACTGTGTCAGAGAGCTCTGAATGTCCCAAAAACATTTGCAGTCTGAAAAGGGCATTAACCCGCATGCTAGACCCATGAAATTTCCCAAAATATTTTGGCCACGAAAAATTCATCCTACACCCCTGAAAATTCAGAAAATGTTGGCAGCACAAAAAAGGCCTTAAAATACATATTAGGCCTATAAAAATGTAGAAAACTTTGGAGGCCCAAAAAAGGGTTTACAGGCATCCTAGACCCCCTAAAGTCCAGAAAATGTTGGTAGGCCAACAACTGTGTAAGAGAGCTCTGAATGTCCCAAAAACGTTTGCAGCCTGAAAAGGGCATTAACCCACATCCTAAACCCCTGAAATTCCCAAAAACATTTTTGGCCCGAAAAATGCATCCTACACTCCTGAAAGTTCCGAAAATGTTGGCAGCCCCAAAAAGGCCTTAAAATGCATCTTATTCCTGCAAAAATCTTGATAACTTTGGAGGCCCAAAAAAGGGGCCTTTTTGAAAGTATTCTAAGAACACTGGTAATGTCCGCGGACATAAAAAGTTTCCATAGGCCATAGTTGAAATGTTTTCCTCTATGGGTGTGATATGCTGCGGTGGAGATGGAGACGGGTGCAGCATCATCATCATCATCTAGACCCCATAAAGTCCAGAAAATGTTCGTGACCCGAAAACAGTGTCAGAGAGCTCTGAATGTCCCAAAAATATTTGCAGCCTGAAAAGGGCATTAATCCGCATCCTGGCCCGCTGAAATTCACCAAAATATTTTTGGCCCAAAAAATGCATCCTATATCCCTGAAGTTCAGAAAATGTTGGCAGCACAAAACAGGCCTTAAAATACATATTAGGCCTGCAAAAATGTAGAAAACTTTGGAGGCCCAAAAAAGGGGTTTACAGGCATCCTAGACCCCTTAAAGTCCAGAAAATGTTGGCGGCCCAAAAACTGTGTCAGAGAGCTCTGAATGTCCCAAAAACATTTGCAGTCTGAAAAGGGCATTGACACGCATGCTAGACCCCTGAAATTCCCCAAAATATTTTGGCCACGAAAAATTCATCCTACACCCCTGAAAATTCAGAAAATGTTGGCAACAGAAAAACGGCCTTAAAATACACATTAGGCCTGCAAAAATGTAGAAAACTTTGGAGGACCAAAAAAGGGGTTTACAGGCATCCTAGACCCCCTAAAGTCCAGAAAATGTTGGTAGGCCAACAACTGTGTCAGAGAGCTCTGAATGTCCCAAAAACGTTTGCAGCCTGAAAAGGGCATTAACCCACATCCTAAACCCCTGAAATTCCCAAAAACATTTTTGGCCCGAAAAATGCATCCTACACTCCTGAAAGTTCCGAAAATGTTGGCAGCCCCAAAAAGGCCTTAAAATGCATCTTATTCCTGCAAAAATCTTGATAACTTTGGAGGCCCAAAAAAGGGGCCTTTTTGAAAGTATTCTAAGAACACTGGTAATGTCCGCGGACATAAAAAGTTTCCATAGGCCATAGTTGAAATGTTTTCCTCTATGGGTGTGATATGCTGTGGTGGAGATGGAGACGGGTGCAGCATCATCATCATCATCTAGACCCCATAAAGTCCAGAAAATGTTCGTGACCCGAAAACAGTGTCAGAGAGCTCTGAATGTCCCAAAAATATTTTCAGCCTGAAAAGGGCATTAATCCGCATCCTGGCCCGCTGAATTTCCCCAAAATATTTTTGGCCCAAAAAATGCATCCTATATCCCTGAAGTTCAGAAAATGTTGGCAGCACAAAACAGGCCTTAAAATACATATTAGGCCTGCAAAAATGTAGAAAACTTTGGAGGCCCAAAAAAGGGGTTTACAGGCATCCTAGACCCCTTAAAGTCCAGAAAATGTTAGCGGCCCAAAAACTGTGTCAGAGAGCTCTGAATGTCCCAAAAACATTTGCAGTCTGAAAAGGGCATTAACCCGCATGCTAGACCCCTGAAATTTCCCAAAATATTTTGGCCATGAAAAATTCATCCTACACCCCTGAAAATTCAGAAAATGTTGGCAGCACAAAAAAGGCCTTAAAATACATATTAGGCCTCCAAAAATGTAGAAAACTTTGGAGGCCCAAAAAAGGGGTTTACAGGCATCCTAGACCCCTTAAAGTTCAGAAACTGTTGGCAGCCCAAAAAATGCCTTAAAATGCATCTTATTCCTGCAATAATCTTTAAAACTTTGGAGGCCCAAAAAAGGGGTTTGCAGGCATCCTAGACCCCATAAAGTCCAGAAAATGTTGGTGACCCGAAAACAGTGTCAGAGAGCTCTGAATGTCCCAAAAATATTTGCAGCCTGAAAAGGGCATTAATCCGCACCCTGGCCCCCTGAAATTCCCCAAAATATTTTTGGCCCAAAAAATGCATCCTACATCCCTGAAGTTCAGAAAATGTTGGCAGCACAAAAAAGGCCTTAAAATACATATTAGGCCTCTAAAAATGTAGAAAACTTTGGAGGCCCAAAAAAGGGGTTCACAGGCATCCTAGACCCCCTAAAGTCCAGAAAATGTTGGCGGCCCAAAAACTGTGTCAGAGAGCTCTGAATGTCCCAAAAACATTTGCAGTCTGAAAAGGGCATTGACACCTATGCAAGACCCCTGAAATTCCCCAAAATATTTTGGCCACGAAAAATTCATCCTACACCCCTGAAAATTCAGAAAATGTTGGCAGCACAAAAACGGCCTTAAAATACACATTAGGCCTGCAAAAATGTAGAAAACTTTGGAGGACCAAAAAAGGGGTTTACAGGCATCCTAGACCCCCTAAAGTCCAGAAAATGTTGGTGGCCCAAAAACTGTGTCAGAGAGCTCTGAATGGCCCAAAAACGGTTGCAGCCTGGAAAGGGCATTAACCCACATCCTAAACCCCTGAAATTCCCAAAAACATTTTTGGCCCAAAAAATGCATCCTACACCCCTGAAAGTTCCGAAAATGTTGGCAGCCCCAAAAAGGCCTTAAAATGCATCTTATTACTGCAAAAATCTTGATAACTTTGGAGGCCCAAAAAAGGGGCCTTTTTGAAAGTATTCTAAGAACACTGGTAATGTCCGCGGACATTAAAAGTTTCCATAGGCCATAGTTGAAATGTTTTACTCTACGGGTGTGATATGCTGCGGTGGAGATGGAGACGGGTGCAGCATCATCATCATCATCTAGACCCCATAAAGTCCAGAAAATGTTGGTGACCCGAAAACAGTGTCAGAGAGCTCTGAATGTCCCAAAAATATTTGCAGCCTGAAAAGGGCATTAATCCGCATCCTGGCCTGCTGAAATTCCCCAAAATATTTTTGGCCCAAAAAATGCATCCTATATCATTGAAGTTCAGAAAATGTTGGCAGCACAAAACAGGCCTTAAAATACATATTAGGCCTGCAAAAATGTAGAAAACCTTGGAGGCCCAAAAAAGGGGTTTACAGGCATCCTAGACCCCTTAAAGTCCAAAAAATGTTGGCGGCCCAAAAACTGTGTCAGAGAGCTCTGAATGTCCCAAAAACATTTGCAGTCTGAAAAGGGCATTGACCCGCATGCTAGACCCCTGAAATTCCCCAAAATATTTTGGCCACGAAAAATCCATCCTACACCCCTGAAAATTCAGAAAATGTTGGCAGCACAAAAACGGCCTTAAAATACACATTAGGCCTGCAAAAATGTAGAAAACTTTGGAGGACAAAAAAGGGGTTTACAGGCATCCTAGACCCCCTAAAGTCCAGAAAATGTTGGTGGCCCAGAAACTGTGTCAGAGAGCTCTGAATGGCCCAAAAACGGTTGCAGCCTCGAAAGGGCATTAACCCACATCCTAAACCCCTGAAATTCCCAAAAACATTTTTGGCCCGAAAAATGCATCCAGGACCCCTGAAAGTTCAGGAAATGTTGGCAGCCCCAAAAAGGCCTTAAAATGCATCTTATTCCTGCAAAAATCTTGATAACTTTGGAGGCCCAAAAAAGGGGTTTACATCCTAGACCCCATAAAGTCCAGAAAATGTTGGTGACCCGAAAACAGTGTCAGAGAGCTCTGAATGTCCCAAAAATATTTGCAGCCTGAAAAGGGCATTAATCCACATCCTGGCCCCCTGAAATTCCCCAAAATATTTTTGGCCCAAAAAATGCATCCTACATCCCTGAAGTTCAGAAAATGTTGGCAGCACAAAACAGGCCTTAAAATACACATAAGGCCTGCAAAAATGTAGAAAACTTTGGAGGCCCAAAAAAGGGGTTTACAGGCATCCTAGACCCCCTAAAGTCCAGAAAATGTTGGCGGCCCAAAAACTGTGTCAGAGAGTTCTGAATGTCCCAAAAACATTTGCAGTCTGAAAAGGGCATTAACCCGCATGCTAGACCCCTGAAATTTCCCAAAATATTTTGGCCACAAAAAATTCATCCTACACCCCTGAAAATTCAGAAAATGTTGGCAGCACAAAAAAGGCCTTAAAATACATATTAGGCAAATGTAGAAAACTTTGGAGGCCCAAAAAAGGGGTTTACAGGCATCCTAGACCCCCTAAAGTCCAGAAAATATTGGTAGGCCAAAAACTGTGTCAGAGAGTTCTGAATGTCCCAAAACCGTTTGCAGCCTGAAAAGGGCATTAACCCACATCCTAAACCCCTGAAATTCCCAAAAACATTTTTGGCCCGAAAAATGCATCCTACACCCCTGAAAGTTCAGAAAATGTTGGCAGCCCCAAAAAGTCCTTAAAATGCATCTTATTCCTGCAAAAATCTTGATAACTTTGGAGGAACAAAAAAGGGGTTTACATCCTAGACCCCATAAAGTCCAGAAAATGTTGGTGACCCGAAAACAGTGTCAGAGAGCTCTGAATGTCCCAAAAATATTTGCAGCCTGAAAAGGGCATTAATCCGCATCCTGGTCCCCTGAAATTCCCCAAAATATTTTTGGCCCAAAAAATGCATCCTACATCCCTGAAGTTCACAAAATGTTGGCAGCACAAAACAGGCCTTAAAATACATATTAGGCCTGCAAAAATGTAGAAAACTTTGAAGGCCCAAAAAAGTGGTTTACAGGCATCCTAGACCCCCTAAAGTCCAGAAAATGTTGGCAGCCCAAAAACTGTGTCAGAGAGCTCTGAATGTCCCAAAAACATTTGCAGTCTGAAAAGGGCATTAACCCGCATGCTAGACCCATGAAATTTCCCAAAATATTTTGGCCACGAAAAATTCATCCTACACCCCTGAAAATTCAGAAAATGTTGGCAGCACAAAAAAGGCCTTAAAATACATATTAGGCCTATAAAAATGTAGAAAACTTTGGAGGCCCAAAAAAGGGTTTACAGGCATCCTAGACCCCCTAAAGTCCAGAAAATGTTGGTAGGCCAACAACTGTGTCAGAGAGCTCTGAATGTCCCAAAAACGTTTGCAGCCTGAAAAGGGCATTAACCCACATCCTAAACCCCTGAAATTCCCAAAAACATTTTTGGCCCGAAAAATGCATCCTACACTCCTGAAAGTTCCGAAAATGTTGGCAGCCCCAAAAAGGCCTTAAAATGCATCTTATTCCTGCAAAAATCTTGATAACTTTGGAGGCCCAAAAAAGGGGCCTTTTTGAAAGTATTCTAAGAACACTGGTAATGTCCGCGGACATAAAAAGTTTCCATAGGCCACAGTTGAAATGTTTTCCTCTATGGGTGTGATATGCTGCGGTGGAGATGGAGACGGGTGCAGCATCATCATCATCATCTAGACCCCATAAAGTCCAGAAAATGTTCGTGACCCGAAAACAGTGTCAGAGAGCTCTGAATGTCCCAAAAATATTTGCAGCCTGAAAAGGGCATTAATCCGCATCCTGGCCCGCTGAAATTCACCAAAATATTTTTGGCCCAAAAAATGCATCCTATATCCCTGAAGTTCAGAAAATGTTGGCTGCACAAAACAGGCCTTAAAATACATATTAGGCCTGCAAAAATGTAGAAAACTTTGGAGGCCCAAAAAAGGGGTTTACAGGCATCCTAGACCCCTTAAAGTCCAGAAAATGTTGGCGGCCCAAAAACTGTGTCAGAGAGCTCTGAATGTCCCAAAAACATTTGCAGTCTGAAAAGGGCATTGACACGCATGCTAGACCCCTGAAATTCCCCAAAATATTTTGGCCACGAAAAATTCATCCTACACCCCTGAAAATTCAGAAAATGTTGGCAACAGAAAAACGGCCTTAAAATACACATTAGGCCTGCAAAAATGTAGAAAACTTTGGAGGACCAAAAAAGGGGTTTACAGGCATCCTAGACCCCCTAAAGTCCAGAAAATGTTGGTAGGCCAACAACTGTGTCAGAGAGCTCTGAATGTCCCAAAAACGTTTGCAGCCTGAAAAGGGCATTAACCCACATCCTAAACCCCTGAAATTCCCAAAAACATTTTTGGCCCGAAAAATGCATCCTACACTCCTGAAAGTTCCGAAAATGTTGGCAGCCCCAAAAAGGCCTTAAAATGCATCTTATTCCTGCAAAAATCTTGATAACTTTGGAGGCCCAAAAAAGGGGCCTTTTTGAAAGTATTCTAAGAACACTGGTAATGTCCGCGGACATAAAAAGTTTCCATAGGCCATAGTTGAAATGTTTTCCTCTATGGGTGTGATATGCTGCGGTGGAGATGGAGACGGGTGCAGCATCATCATCATCATCTAGACCCCATAAAGTCCAGAAAATGTTCGTGACCCGAAAACAGTGTCAGAGAGCTCTGAATGTCCCAAAAATATTTTCAGCCTGAAAAGGGCATTAATCCGCATCCTGGCCCGCTGAATTTCCCCAAAATATTTTTGGCCCAAAAAATGCATCCTATATCCCTGAAGTTCAGAAAATGTTGGCAGCACAAAACAGGCCTTAAAATACATATTAGGCCTGCAAAAATGTAGAAAACTTTGGAGGCCCAAAAAAGGGGTTTACAGGCATCCTAGACCCACTAAAGTCCAGAAAATGTTGGCGGCCCAAAAACTGTGTCAGAGAGCTCTGAATGTCCCAAAAACATTTGCAGTCTGAAAAGGGCATTAACCCGCATGCTAGACCCCTGAAATTTCCCAAAATATTTTGGCCATGAAAAATTCATCCTACACCCCTGAAAATTCAGAAAATGTTGGCAGCACAAAAAAGGCCTTAAAATACATATTAGGCCTCCAAAAATGTAGAAAACTTTGGAGGCCCAAAAAAGGGGTTTACAGGCATCCTAGACCCCTTAAAGTTCAGAAACTGTTGGCAGCCCAAAAAATGCCTTAAAATGCATCTTATTCCTGCAATAATCTTTAAAACTTTGGAGGCCCAAAAAAGGGGTTTGCAGGCATCCTAGACCCCATAAAGTCCAGAAAATGTTGGTGACCCGAAAACAGTGTCAGAGAGCTCTGAATGTCCCAAAAATATTTGCAGCCTGAAAAGGGCATTAATCCGCATCCTGGCCTGCTGAAATTCCCCAAAATATTTTTGGCCCAAAAAATGCATCCTACATCCCTGAAGTTCAGAAAATGTTGGCAGCACAAAAAAGGCCTTAAAATACATATTAGGCCTCTAAAAATGTAGAAAACTTTGGAGGCCCAAAAAAGGGGTTTACAGGCATCCTAGACCCCCTAAAGTCCAGAAAATGTTGGCGGCCCAAAAACTGTGTCAGAGAGCTCTGAATGTCCCAAAAACATTTGCAGTCTGAAAAGGGCATTGACCCGCATGCTAGACCCCTGAAATTCCCCAAAATATTTTGGCCACGAAAAATCCATCCTACACCCCTGAAAATTCAGAAAATGTTGGCAGCACAAAAACGGCCTTAAAATACACATTAGGCCTGCAAAAATGTAGAAAACTTTGGAGGACAAAAAAGGGGTTTACAGGCATCCTAGATCCCCTAAAGTCCAGAAAATGTTGGTGGTCCAGAAACTGTGTCAGAGAGCTCTGAATGGCCCAAAAACGGTTGCAGCCTCGAAAGGGCATTAACCCACATCCTAAACCCCTGAAATTCCCAAAAACATTTTTGGCCCGAAAAATGCATCCAGGACCCCTGAAAGTTCAGGAAAAGTTGGCAGCCCCAAAAAGGCCTTAAAATGCATCTTATTCCTGCAAAAATCTTGATAACTTTGGAGGCCCAAAAAAGGGGTTTACATCCTAGACCCCATAAAGTCCAGAAAATGTTGGTGACCCGAAAACAGTGTCAGAGAGCTCTGAATGTCCCAAAAATATTTGCAGCCTGAAAAGGGCATTAATCCACATCCTGGCCCCCTGAAATTCCCCAAAATATTTTTGGCCCAAAAAATGCATCCTACATCCCTGAAGTTCAGAAAATGTTGGCAGCACAAAACAGGCCTTAAAATACACATTAGGCCTGCAAAAATGTAGAAAACTTTGGAGGCCCAAAAAAGGGGTTTACAGGCATCCTAGACCCCCTAAAGTCCAGAAAATGTTGGCGGCCCAAAAACTGTGTCAGAGAGTTCTGAATGTCCCAAAAACATTTGCAGTCTGAAAAGGGCATTGACACGCATGCTAGACCCCTGAAATTCCCCAAAATATTTTGGCCACGAAAAATTCATCCTACACCCCTGAAAATTCAGAAAATGTTGGCAGCACAAAAAAGGCCTTAAAATACATATTAGGCAAATGTAGAAAACTTTGGAGGCCCAAAAAAGGGGTTTACAGGCATCCTAGACCCCCTAAAGTCCAGAAAATATTGGTAGGCCAAAAACTGTGTCAGAGAGTTCTGAATGTCCCAAAAACGTTTGCAGCCTGAAAAGGGCATTAACCCACATCCTAAACCCCTGAAATTCCCAAAAACATTTTTGGCCCGAAAAATGCATCCTACACCCCTGAAAATTCAGAAAATGTTGGCAGCACAAAAACAGCCTTAAAATACACATTAGGCCTGCAAAAATGTAGAAAACTTTGGAGGACCAAAAAAGGGGTTTACAGGCATCCTAGACCCCCTAAAGTCCAGAAAATGTTGGTGGCCCAAAAACTGTGTCAGAGAGCTCTGAATGGCCCAAAAACGGTTGCAGCCTGGAAAGGGCATTAACCCACATCCTAAACCCCTGAAATTCCCAAAAACATTTTTGGCCCAAAAAATGCATCCTACACCCCTGAAAGTTCCGAAAATGTTGGCAGCCCCAAAAAGGCCTTAAAATGCATCTTATTACTGCAAAAATCTTGATAACTTTGGAGGCCCAAAAAAGGGGCCTTTTTGAAAGTATTCTAAGAACACTGGTAATGTCCGCGGACATTAAAAGTTTCCATAGGCCATAGTTGAAATGTTTTACTATACGGGTGTGATATGCTGCGGTGGAGATGGAGACGGGTGCAGCATCATCATCATCATCTAGACCCCATAAAGTCCAGAAAATGTTGGTGACCCGAAAACAGTGTCAGAGAGCTCTGAATGTCCCAAAAATATTTGCAGCCTGAAAAGGGCATTAATCCGCATCCTGGCCTGCTGAAATTCCCCAAAATATTTTTGGCCCAAAAAATGCATCCTATATCATTGAAGTTCAGAAAATGTTGGCAGCACAAAACAGGCCTTAAAATACATATTAGGCCTGCAAAAATGTAGAAAACCTTGGAGGCCCAAAAAAGGGGTTTACAGGCATCCTAGACCCCTTAAAGTCCAAAAAATGTTGGCGGCCCAAAAACTGTGTCAGAGAGCTCTGAATGTCCCAAAAACATTTGCAGTCTGAAAAGGGCATTGACCCGCATGCTAGACCCCTGAAATTCCCCAAAATATTTTGGCCACGAAAAATCCATCCTACACCCCTGAAAATTCAGAAAATGTTGGCAGCACAAAAACGGCCTTAAAATACACATTAGGCCTGCAAAAATGTAGAAAACTTTGGAGGACAAAAAAGGGGTTTACAGGCATCCTAGACCCCCTAAAGTCCAGAAAATGTTGGTGGCCCAGAAACTGTGTCAGAGAGCTCTGAATGGCCCAAAAACGGTTGCAGCCTCGAAAGGGCATTAACCCACATCCTAAACCCCTGAAATTCCCAAAAACATTTTTGGCCCGAAAAATGCATCCAGGACCCCTGAAAGTTCAGGAAATGTTGGCAGCCCCAAAAAGGCCTTAAAATGCATCTTATTCCTGCAAAAATCTTGATAACTTTGGAGGCCCAAAAAAGGGGTTTACATCCTAGACCCCATAAAGTCCCGAAAATGTTGGTGACCCGAAAACAGTGTCAGAGAGCTCTGAATGTCCCAAAAATATTTGCAGCCTGAAAAGGGCATTAATCCACATCCTGGCCCCCTGAAATTCCCCAAAATATTTTTGGCCCAAAAAATGCATCCTACATCCCTGAAGTTCAGAAAATGTTGGCAGCACAAAACAGGCCTTAAAATACACATAAGGCCTGCAAAAATGTAGAAAACTTTGGAGGCCCAAAAAAGGGGTTTACAGGCATCCTAGACCCCCTAAAGTCCAGAAAATGTTGGCGGCCCAAAAACTGTGTCAGAGAGTTCTGAATGTCCCAAAAACATTTGCAGTCTGAAAAGGGCATTAACCCGCATGCTAGACCCCTGAAATTTCCCAAAATATTTTGGCCACAAAAAATTCATCCTACACCCCTGAAAATTCAGAAAATGTTGGCAGCACAAAAAAGGCCTTAAAATACATATTAGGCAAATGTAGAAAACTTTGGAGGCCCAAAAAAGGGGTTTACAGGCATCCTAGACCCCCTAAAGTCCAGAAAATATTGGTAGGCCAAAAACTGTGTCAGAGAGTTCTGAATGTCCCAAAACCGTTTGCAGCCTGAAAAGGGCATTAACCCACATCCTAAACCCCTGAAATTCCCAAAAACATTTTTGGCCCGAAAAATGCATCCTACACCCCTGAAAGTTCAGAAAATGTTGGCAGCCCCAAAAAGTCCTTAAAATGCATCTTATTCCTGCAAAAATCTTGATAACTTTGGAGGAACAAAAAAGGGGTTTACATCCTAGACCCCATAAAGTCCAGAAAATGTTGGTGACCCGAAAACAGTGTCAGAGAGCTCTGAATGTCCCAAAAATATTTGCAGCCTGAAAAGGGCATTAATCCGCATCCTGGTCCCCTGAAATTCCCCAAAATATTTTTGGC
Source organism: Ambystoma mexicanum (assembly GCF_040938575.1). Taxonomy (NCBI): domain Eukaryota; kingdom Metazoa; phylum Chordata; class Amphibia; order Caudata; family Ambystomatidae; genus Ambystoma; species Ambystoma mexicanum. Next base: position 1,301,099,649 of record NC_090935.1, on the reverse strand, counting down.
CCAAAAAATGCATCCTACATCCCTGAAGTTCACAAAATGTTGGCAGCACAAAACAGGCCTTAAAATACATATTAGGCCTGCAAAAATGTAGAAAACTTTGAAGGCCCAAAAAAGTGGTTTACAGGCATCCTAGACCCCCTAAAGTCCAGAAAATGTTGGCAGCCCAAAAACTGTGTCAGAGAGCTCTGAATGTCCCAAAAACATTTGCAGTCTGAAAAGGGCATTAACCCGCATGCTAGACCCATGAAATTTCCCAAAATATTTTGGCCACGAAAAATTCATCCTACACCCCTGAAAATTCAGAAAATGTTGGCAGCACAAAAAAGGCCTTAAAATACATATTAGGCCTATAAAAATGTAGAAAACTTTGGAGGCCCAAAAAAGGGTTTACAGGCATCCTAGACCCCCTAAAGTCCAGAAAATGTTGGTAGGCCAACAACTGTGTCAGAGAGCTCTGAATGTCCCAAAAACGTTTGCAGCCTGAAAAGGGCATTAACCCACATCCTAAACCCCTGAAATTCCCAAAAACATTTTTGGCCCGAAAAATGCATCCTACACTCCTGAAAGTTCCGAAAATGTTGGCAGCCCCAAAAAGGCCTTAAAATGCATCTTATTCCTGCAAAAATCTTGATAACTTTGGAGGCCCAAAAAAGGGGCCTTTTTGAAAGTATTCTAAGAACACTGGTAATGTCCGCGGACATAAAAAGTTTCCATAGGCCACAGTTGAAATGTTTTCCTCTATGGGTGTGATATGCTGCGGTGGAGATGGAGACGGGTGCAGCATCATCATCATCATCTAGACCCCATAAAGTCCAGAAAATGTTCGTGACCCGAAAACAGTGTCAGAGAGCTCTGAATGTCCCAAAAATATTTGCAGCCTGAAAAGGGCATTAATCCGCATCCTGGCCCGCTGAAATTCACCAAAATATTTTTGGCCCAAAAAATGCATCCTATATCCCTGAAGTTCAGAAAATGTTGGCAGCACAAAACAGGCCTTAAAATACATATTAGGCCTGCAAAAATGTAGAAAACTTTGGAGGCCCAAAAAAGGGGTTTACAGGCATCCTAGACCCCTTAAAGTCCAGAAAATGTTGGCGGCCCAAAAACTGTGTCAGAGAGCTCTGAATGTCCCAAAAACATTTGCAGTCTGAAAAGGGCATTGACACGCATGCTAGACCCCTGAAATTCCCCAAAATATTTTGGCCACGAAAAATTCATCCTACACCCCTGAAAATTCAGAAAATGTTGGCAACAGAAAAACGGCCTTAAAATACACATTAGGCCTGCAAAAATGTAGAAAACTTTGGAGGACCAAAAAAGGGGTTTACAGGCATCCTAGACCCCCTAAAGTCCAGAAAATGTTGGTAGGCCAACAACTGTGTCAGAGAGCTCTGAATGTCCCAAAAACGTTTGCAGCCTGAAAAGGGCATTAACCCACATCCTAAACCCCTGAAATTCCCAAAAACATTTTTGGCCCGAAAAATGCATCCTACACTCCTGAAAGTTCCGAAAATGTTGGCAGCCCCAAAAAGGCCTTAAAATGCATCTTATTCCTGCAAAAATCTTGATAACTTTGGAGGCCCAAAAAAGGGGCCTTTTTGAAAGTATTCTAAGAACACTGGTAATGTCCGCGGACATAAAAAGTTTCCATAGGCCATAGTTGAAATGTTTTCCTCTATGGGTGTGATATGCTGCGGTGGAGATGGAGACGGGTGCAGCATCATCATCATCATCTAGACCCCATAAAGTCCAGAAAATGTTCGTGACCCGAAAACAGTGTCAGAGAGCTCTGAATGTCCCAAAAATATTTTCAGCCTGAAAAGGGCATTAATCCGCATCCTGGCCCGCTGAATTTCCCCAAAATATTTTTGGCCCAAAAAATGCATCCTATATCCCTGAAGTTCAGAAAATGTTGGCAGCACAAAACAGGCCTTAAAATACATATTAGGCCTGCAAAAATGTAGAAAACTTTGGAGGCCCAAAAAAGGGGTTTACAGGCATCCTAGACCCACTAAAGTCCAGAAAATGTTGGCGGCCCAAAAACTGTGTCAGAGAGCTCTGAATGTCCCAAAAACATTTGCAGTCTGAAAAGGGCATTAACCCGCATGCTAGACCCCTGAAATTTCCCAAAATATTTTGGCCATGAAAAATTCATCCTACACCCCTGAAAATTCAGAAAATGTTGGCAGCACAAAAAAGGCCTTAAAATACATATTAGGCCTCCAAAAATGTAGAAAACTTTGGAGGCCCAAAAAAGGGGTTTACAGGCATCCTAGACCCCTTAAAGTTCAGAAACTGTTGGCAGCCCAAAAAATGCCTTAAAATGCATCTTATTCCTGCAATAATCTTTAAAACTTTGGAGGCCCAAAAAAGGGGTTTGCAGGCATCCTAGACCCCATAAAGTCCAGAAAATGTTGGTGACCCGAAAACAGTGTCAGAGAGCTCTGAATGTCCCAAAAATATTTGCAGCCTGAAAAGGGCATTAATCCGCACCCTGGCCCCCTGAAATTCCCCAAAATATTTTTGGCCCAAAAAATGCATCCTACATCCCTGAAGTTCAGAAAATGTTGGCAGCACAAAAAAGGCCTTAAAATACATATTAGGCCTCTAAAAATGTAGAAAACTTTGGAGGCCCAAAAAAGGGGTTTACAGGCATCCTAGACCCCCTAAAGTCCAGAAAATGTTGGCGGCCCAAAAACTGTGTCAGAGAGCTCTGAATGTCCCAAAAACATTTGCAGTCTGAAAAGGGCATTGACACGCATGCTAGACCCCTGAAATTCCCCAAAATATTTTGGCCACGAAAAATTCATCCTACACCCCTGAAAATTCAGAAAATGTTGGCAGCACAAAAACGGCCTTAAAATACACATTAGGCCTGCAAAAATGTAGAAAACTTTGGAGGACCAAAAAAGGGGTTTACAGGCATCCTAGACCCCCTAAAGTCCAGAAAATGTTGGTGGCCCAAAAACTGTGTCAGAGAGCTCTGAATGGCCCAAAAACGGTTGCAGCCTGGAAAGGGCATTAACCCACATCCTAAACCCCTGAAATTCCCCAAAACATTTTTGGCCCGAAAAAGGCATCCAGCACCCCTGAAAGTTCAGGAAATGTTGGCAGCCCCAAAAAGGCCTTAAAATGCATCTTATTCCTGCAAAAATCTTGATAACTTTGGAGGCCCAAAAAAGGGGTTTACATCCTAGACCCCATAAAGTCCAGAAAATGTTGGTGACCCGAAAACAGTGTCAGAGAGCTCTGAATGTCCCAAAAATATTTGCAGCCTGAAAAGGGCATTAATCCACATCCTGGCCCCCTGAAATTCCCCAAAATATTTTTGGCCCAAAAAATGCATCCTACATCCCTGAAGTTCAGAAAATGTTGGCAGCACAAAACAGGCCTTAAAATACACATTAGGCCTGCAAAAATGTAGAAAACTTTGGAGGCCCAAAAAAGGGGTTTACAGGCATCCTAGACCCCCTAAAGTCCAGAAAATGTTGGCGGCCCAAAAACTGTGTCAGAGAGTACTGAATGTCCCAAAAACATTTGCAGTCTGAAAAGGGCATTAACCCGCATGCTAGACCCCTGAAATGTCCCAAAATATTTTGGCCACAAAAAATTCATCCTACACCCCTGAAAATTCAGAAAATGTTGGCAGCACAAAAAGGCCTTAAAATACATATTAGGCAAATGTAGAAAACCTTGGAGGCCCAAAAAAGGGGTTTACAGGCATCCTAGACCCCCTAAAGTCCAGAAAATGTTGGTATTCCAAAAACTGTGTCAGAGAGCTCTGAATGTCCCAAAAATGTTTGCAGCCTGAAAAGGGCATTAACCCACATCCTAAACCCCTGAAATTCCCAAAAACATTTTTGGCCCGAAAAATGCATCCTACACCCCTGAAAGTTCAGAAAATGTTGGCAGCCCCAAAAAGGCCTTAAAATGCATCTTATTCCTGCAAAAATCTTGATAACTTCGGAGGCCCAAAAAAGGGGTTTACATGCTAGACCCCATAAAGTCCAGAAAATGTTGGTGACCCGAAAACAGTGTCAGAGAGCTCTGAATGTCCCAAAAATATTTGCAGCCTGAAAAGGGCATTAATCCGCATCCTGGCCCCCTGAAATTCCCCAAAATATTTTTGGCCCGAAAAATGCATCCTACATCCCTGAAGTTCAGAAAATGTTGGCAGCACAAAACAGGCCTTAAAATACATATTAGGCCTGCAAAAATGTAGAAAACTTTGGAGGCCCAAAAAAGGGGTTTACAGGCATCCTAGACCCACTAAAGTCCAGAAAATGTTGGCGGCCCAAAAACTGTGTCAGAGAGCTCTGAATGTCCCAAAAACATTTGCAGTCTGAAAAGGGTATTAACCCACATGCTAGACCCCTGAAATTCCCCCAAAATATTTTGGCCAAGAAAAATTCATCCTACGCCCCTGAAAATTCAGAAAATGTTGGCAGCACAAAAAAGGCCTAAAAATGCATCTTAGGCCTGCAAAAATGTAGAAAACTTTGGAGGCCCAAAAAAGGGGTTTACAGGCATCCAAGACCCCCTAAAGTCCAGAAAATGTTGGTGGCCCAAAAACTGTGTCAGAGAGCTCTGAAGGGCCCAAAAACGCTTGCAGCCTGAAAAGGGCATTAACCCACATCCTAGACCCCTGAAATTCCTAAAAACATTTATGGCCCGAAAAATGCATCCTACACCCCTTAAAGTTCAGGAACTGTTGGCAGCCCAAAAAATGCCTTAAAATGCATCTTATTCCTGCAATAATCTTTAAAACTTTGGAGGCCCAAAAAAGGGGTTTGCAGGCATGCTAGACCCCATAAAGTCCAGAAAATGTTGGTGACCCGAAAACAGTGTCAGAGAGCTCTGAATGTCCCAAAAATATTTGCAGCCTGAAAAGGGCATTAATCCGCACCCTGCCCCCCTGAAATTCCCCAAAATATTTTTGGCCCAAAAAATGCATCCTACATCCCTGAAGTTCAGAAAATGTTGGCAGCACAAAACCGGCCTTAAAATACATATTAGGCCTGCAAAAATGTAGAAAATTTTGGAGGCCCAAAAAAGGGGTTTACAGGCATCCTAGACCCCCTAAAGTCCAGAAAATGTTGGCAGCCCAAAAACTGTGTCAGAGAGCTCTGAATGTCCCAAAAACATTTGCAGTCTGAAAAGGGCATTGACCCGCATGCTAGACCCCTGAAATTTCCCAAAATATTTTGGCCACGAAAAATTCATCTTACACCCCTGAAAATTCAGAAAATGTTGGCAGCACAAAAAAGGCCTTAAAATACATATTAGGCCTCTCAAAATGTAGAAAACTTTGGAGGCCCAAAAAAGGGGTTTACAGGCATCCTAGACCCCTTAAAGTCCAGAAAATGTTGGTGGCCCAAAAACTGTGTCAGAGAGCTCTGAATGTCCCAAAAACATTTGCAGTCTGAAAAGGGCATTGACACGCATGCTAGACCCCTGAAATTCCCCAAAATATTTTGGCCACGAAAAATTCATCCTACACCCCTGAAAATTCAGAAAATGTTGGCAGCAGAAAAACGGCCTTAAAATACACATTAGGCCTGCAAAAATGTAGAAAACTTTGGAGGACCAAAAAAGGGGTTTACAGGCATCCTAGACCCCCTAAAGTCCAGAAAATGTTGGTGGCCCAAAAACTGTGTCAGAGAGCTCTGAATGGCCCAAAAACGGTTGCAGCCTGGAAAGGGCATTAACCCACATCCTAAACCCCTGAAATTCCCAAAAACATTTTTGGCGCGAAAAATGCATCCAGCACCCCTGAAAGTTCAGGAAATGTTGGCAGCCCCAAAAAGGCCTTAAAATGCATCTTATTCCTGCAAAAATCTTGATAACTTTGGAGGCCCAAAAAAGGGGTTTACATCCTAGACCCCATAAAGTCCAGAAAATGTTGGTGACCCGAAAACAGTGTCAGAGAGCTCTGAATGTCCCAAAAATATTTGCAGCCTGAAAAGGGCATTAATCCGCACCCTGGCCCCCTGAAATTCCCCAAAATATTTTTGGCCCAAAAAATGCATCCTACATCCCTGAAGTTCAGAAAATGTTGGCAGCACAAAACCGGCCTTAAAATACATATTAGGCCTGCAAAAATGTAGAAAATTTTGGAGGCCCAAAAAAGGGGTTTACAGGCATCCTAGACCCCCTAAAGTCCAGAAAATGTTGGCGGCCCAAAAACTGTGTCAGAGAGCTCTGAATGTCCCAAAAACATTTGCAGTCTGAAAAGGGCATTAACCCGCATGCTAGACCCCTGAAATTTCCCAAAATATTTTGGCCATGAAAAATTCATCCTACACCCCTGAAAATTCAGAAAATGTTGGCAGCACAAAAAAGGCCTTAAAATACATATTAGGCCTCCAAAAATGTAGAAAACTTTGGAGGCCCAAAAAAGGGGTTTACAGGCATCCTAGACCCCCTAAAGTCCAGAAAATGTTGGCAGCCCAAAAACTGTGTCAGAGAGCTCTGAATGTCCCAAAAACATTTGCAGTCTGAAAAGGGCATTAATCCACATCCTGGCCCCCTGAAATTCCCCAAAATATTTTTGGCCCAAAAAATGCATCCTACATCCCTGAAGTTCAGAAAATGTTGGCAGCACAAAACAGGCCTTAAAATACACATTAGGCCTGCAAAAATGTAGAAAACTTTGGAGGCCCAAAAAAGGGGTTTACAGGCATCCTAGACCCCCTAAAGTCCAGAAAATGTTGGCGGCCCAAAAACTGTGTCAGAGAGTTCTGAATGTCCCAAAAACATTTGCAGTCTGAAAAGGGCATTGACACGCATGCTAGACCCCTGAAATTCCCCAAAATATTTTGGCCACGAAAAATTCATCCTACACCCCTGAAAATTCAGAAAATGTTGGCAGCACAAAAAAGGCCTTAAAATACATATTAGGCAAATGTAGAAAACTTTGGAGGCCCAAAAAAGGGGTTTACAGGCATCCTAGACCCCCTAAAGTCCAGAAAATATTGGTAGGCCAAAAACTGTGTCAGAGAGTTCTGAATGTCCCAAAAACGTTTGCAGCCTGAAAAGGGCATTAACCCACATCCTAAACCCCTGAAATTCCCAAAAACATTTTTGGCCCGAAAAATGCATCCTACACCCCTGAAAATTCAGAAAATGTTGGCAGCACAAAAACAGCCTTAAAATACACATTAGGCCTGCAAAAATGTAGAAAACTTTGGAGGACCAAAAAAGGGGTTTACAGGCATCCTAGACCCCCTAAAGTCCAGAAAATGTTGGTGGCCCAAAAACTGTGTCAGAGAGCTCTGAATGGCCCAAAAACGGTTGCAGCCTGGAAAGGGCATTAACCCACATCCTAAACCCCTGAAATTCCCAAAAACATTTTTGGCCCAAAAAATGCATCCTACACCCCTGAAAGTTCCGAAAATGTTGGCAGCCCCAAAAAGGCCTTAAAATGCATCTTATTACTGCAAAAATCTTGATAACTTTGGAGGCCCAAAAAAGGGGCCTTTTTGAAAGTATTCTAAGAACACTGGTAATGTCCGCGGACATTAAAAGTTTCCATAGGCCATAGTTGAAATGTTTTACTATACGGGTGTGATATGCTGCGGTGGAGATGGAGACGGGTGCAGCATCATCATCATCATCTAGACCCCATAAAGTCCAGAAAATGTTGGTGACCCGAAAACAGTGTCAGAGAGCTCTGAATGTCCCAAAAATATTTGCAGCCTGAAAAGGGCATTAATCCGCATCCTGGCCTGCTGAAATTCCCCAAAATATTTTTGGCCCAAAAAATGCATCCTATATCATTGAAGTTCAGAAAATGTTGGCAGCACAAAACAGGCCTTAAAATACATATTAGGCCTGCAAAAATGTAGAAAACCTTGGAGGCCCAAAAAAGGGGTTTACAGGCATCCTAGACCCCTTAAAGTCCAAAAAATGTTGGCGGCCCAAAAACTGTGTCAGAGAGCTCTGAATGTCCCAAAAACATTTGCAGTCTGAAAAGGGCATTGACCCGCATGCTAGACCCCTGAAATTCCCCAAAATATTTTGGCCACGAAAAATCCATCCTACACCCCTGAAAATTCAGAAAATGTTGGCAGCACAAAAACGGCCTTAAAATACACATTAGGCCTGCAAAAATGTAGAAAACTTTGGAGGACAAAAAAGGGGTTTACAGGCATCCTAGACCCCCTAAAGTCCAGAAAATGTTGGTGGCCCAGAAACTGTGTCAGAGAGCTCTGAATGGCCCAAAAACGGTTGCAGCCTCGAAAGGGCATTAACCCACATCCTAAACCCCTGAAATTCCCAAAAACATTTTTGGCCCGAAAAATGCATCCAGGACCCCTGAAAGTTCAGGAAATGTTGGCAGCCCCAAAAAGGCCTTAAAATGCATCTTATTCCTGCAAAAATCTTGATAACTTTGGAGGCCCAAAAAAGGGGTTTACATCCTAGACCCCATAAAGTCCCGAAAATGTTGGTGACCCGAAAACAGTGTCAGAGAGCTCTGAATGTCCCAAAAATATTTGCAGCCTGAAAAGGGCATTAATCCACATCCTGGCCCCCTGAAATTCCCCAAAATATTTTTGGCCCAAAAAATGCATCCTACATCCCTGAAGTTCAGAAAATGTTGGCAGCACAAAACAGGCCTTAAAATACACATAAGGCCTGCAAAAATGTAGAAAACTTTGGAGGCCCAAAAAAGGGGTTTACAGGCATCCTAGACCCCCTAAAGTCCAGAAAATGTTGGCGGCCCAAAAACTGTGTCAGAGAGTTCTGAATGTCCCAAAAACATTTGCAGTCTGAAAAGGGCATTAACCCGCATGCTAGACCCCTGAAATTTCCCAAAATATTTTGGCCACAAAAAATTCATCCTACACCCCTGAAAATTCAGAAAATGTTGGCAGCACAAAAAAGGCCTTAAAATACATATTAGGCAAATGTAGAAAACTTTGGAGGCCCAAAAAAGGGGTTTACAGGCATCCTAGACCCCCTAAAGTCCAGAAAATATTGGTAGGCCAAAAACTGTGTCAGAGAGTTCTGAATGTCCCAAAACCGTTTGCAGCCTGAAAAGGGCATTAACCCACATCCTAAACCCCTGAAATTCCCAAAAACATTTTTGGCCCGAAAAATGCATCCTACACCCCTGAAAGTTCAGAAAATGTTGGCAGCCCCAAAAAGTCCTTAAAATGCATCTTATTCCTGCAAAAATCTTGATAACTTTGGAGGAACAAAAAAGGGGTTTACATCCTAGACCCCATAAAGTCCAGAAAATGTTGGTGACCCGAAAACAGTGTCAGAGAGCTCTGAATGTCCCAAAAATATTTGCAGCCTGAAAAGGGCATTAATCCGCATCCTGGTCCCCTGAAATTCCCCAAAATATTTTTGGCCCAAAAAATGCATCCTACATCCCTGAAGTTCACAAAATGTTGGCAGCACAAAACAGGCCTTAAAATACATATTAGGCCTGCAAAAATGTAGAAAACTTTGAAGGCCCAAAAAAGTGGTTTACAGGCATCCTAGACCCCCTAAAGTCCAGAAAATGTTGGCAGCCCAAAAACTGTGTCAGAGAGCTCTGAATGTCCCAAAAACATTTGCAGTCTGAAAAGGGCATTAACCCGCATGCTAGACCCATGAAATTTCCCAAAATATTTTGGCCACGAAAAATTCATCCTACACCCCTGAAAATTCAGAAAATGTTGGCAGCACAAAAAAGGCCTTAAAATACATATTAGGCCTATAAAAATGTAGAAAACTTTGGAGGCCCAAAAAAGGGTTTACAGGCATCCTAGACCCCCTAAAGTCCAGAAAATGTTGGTAGGCCAACAACTGTGTCAGAGAGCTCTGAATGTCCCAAAAACGTTTGCAGCCTGAAAAGGGCATTAACCCACATCCTAAACCCCTGAAATTCCCAAAAACATTTTTGGCCCGAAAAATGCATCCTACACTCCTGAAAGTTCCGAAAATGTTGGCAGCCCCAAAAAGGCCTTAAAATGCATCTTATTCCTGCAAAAATCTTGATAACTTTGGAGGCCCAAAAAAGGGGCCTTTTTGAAAGTATTCTAAGAACACTGGTAATGTCCGCGGACATAAAAAGTTTCCATAGGCCACAGTTGAAATGTTTTCCTCTATGGGTGTGATATGCTGCGGTGGAGATGGAGACGGGTGCAGCATCATCATCATCATCTAGACCCCATAAAGTCCAGAAAATGTTCGTGACCCGAAAACAGTGTCAGAGAGCTCTGAATGTCCCAAAAATATTTGCAGCCTGAAAAGGGCATTAATCCGCATCCTGGCCCGCTGAAATTCACCAAAATATTTTTGGCCCAAAAAATGCATCCTATATCCCTGAAGTTCAGAAAATGTTGGCAGCACAAAACAGGCCTTAAAATACATATTAGGCCTGCAAAAATGTAGAAAACTTTGGAGGCCCAAAAAAGGGGTTTACAGGCATCCTAGACCCCTTAAAGTCCAGAAAATGTTGGCGGCCCAAAAACTGTGTCAGAGAGCTCTGAATGTCCCAAAAACATTTGCAGTCTGAAAAGGGCATTGACACGCATGCTAGACCCCTGAAATTCCCCAAAATATTTTGGCCACGAAAAATTCATCCTACACCCCTGAAAATTCAGAAAATGTTGGCAACAGAAAAACGGCCTTAAAATACACATTAGGCCTGCAAAAATGTAGAAAACTTTGGAGGACCAAAAAAGGGGTTTACAGGCATCCTAGACCCCCTAAAGTCCAGAAAATGTTGGTAGGCCAACAACTGTGTCAGAGAGCTCTGAATGTCCCAAAAACGTTTGCAGCCTGAAAAGGGCATTAACCCACATCCTAAACCCCTGAAATTCCCAAAAACATTTTTGGCCCGAAAAATGCATCCTACACTCCTGAAAGTTCCGAAAATGTTGGCAGCCCCAAAAAGGCCTTAAAATGCATCTTATTCCTGCAAAAATCTTGATAACTTTGGAGGCCCAAAAAAGGGGCCTTTTTGAAAGTATTCTAAGAACACTGGTAATGTCCGCGGACATAAAAAGTTTCCATAGGCCATAGTTGAAATGTTTTCCTCTATGGGTGTGATATGCTGCGGTGGAGATGGAGACGGGTGCAGCATCATCATCATCATCTAGACCCCATAAAGTCCAGAAAATGTTCGTGACCCGAAAACAGTGTCAGAGAGCTCTGAATGTCCCAAAAATATTTTCAGCCTGAAAAGGGCATTAATCCGCATCCTGGCCCGCTGAATTTCCCCAAAATATTTTTGGCCCAAAAAATGCATCCTATATCCCTGAAGTTCAGAAAATGTTGGCAGCACAAAACAGGCCTTAAAATACATATTAGGCCTGCAAAAATGTAGAAAACTTTGGAGGCCCAAAAAAGGGGTTTACAGGCATCCTAGACCCACTAAAGTCCAGAAAATGTTGGCGGCCCAAAAACTGTGTCAGAGAGCTCTGAATGTCCCAAAAACATTTGCAGTCTGAAAAGGGCATTAACCCGCATGCTAGACCCCTGAAATTTCCCAAAATATTTTGGCCATGAAAAATTCATCCTACACCCCTGAAAATTCAGAAAATGTTGGCAGCACAAAAAAGGCCTTAAAATACATATTAGGCCTCCAAAAATGTAGAAAACTTTGGAGGCCCAAAAAAGGGGTTTACAGGCATCCTAGACCCCTTAAAGTTCAGAAACTGTTGGCAGCCCAAAAAATGCCTTAAAATGCATCTTATTCCTGCAATAATCTTTAAAACTTTGGAGGCCCAAAAAAGGGGTTTGCAGGCATCCTAGACCCCATAAAGTCCAGAAAATGTTGGTGACCCGAAAACAGTGTCAGAGAGCTCTGAATGTCCCAAAAATATTTGCAGCCTGAAAAGGGCATTAATCCGCACCCTGGCCCCCTGAAATTCCCCAAAATATTTTTGGCCCAAAAAATGCATCCTACATCCCTGAAGTTCAGAAAATGTTGGCAGCACAAAAAAGGCCTTAAAATACATATTAGGCCTCTAAAAATGTAGAAAACTTTGGAGGCCCAAAAAAGGGGTTTACAGGCATCCTAGACCCCCTAAAGTCCAGAAAATGTTGGCGGCCCAAAAACTGTGTCAGAGAGCTCTGAATGTCCCAAAAACATTTGCAGTCTGAAAAGGGCATTGACACGCATGCTAGACCCCTGAAATTCCCCAAAATATTTTGGCCACGAAAAATTCATCCTACACCCCTGAAAATTCAGAAAATGTTGGCAGCACAAAAACGGCCTTAAAATACACATTAGGCCTGCAAAAATGTAGAAAACTTTGGAGGACCAAAAAAGGGGTTTACAGGCATCCTAGACCCCCTAAAGTCCAGAAAATGTTGGTGGCCCAAAAACTGTGTCAGAGAGCTCTGAATGGCCCAAAAACGGTTGCAGCCTGGAAAGGGCATTAACCCACATCCTAAACCCCTGAAATTCCCCAAAACATTTTTGGCCCGAAAAAGGCATCCAGCACCCCTGAAAGTTCAGGAAATGTTGGCAGCCCCAAAAAGGCCTTAAAATGCATCTTATTCCTGCAAAAATCTTGATAACTTTGGAGGCCCAAAAAAGGGGTTTACATCCTAGACCCCATAAAGTCCAGAAAATGTTGGTGACCCGAAAACAGTGTCAGAGAGCTCTGAATGTCCCAAAAATATTTGCAGCCTGAAAAGGGCATTAATCCACATCCTGGCCCCCTGAAATTCCCCAAAATATTTTTGGCCCAAAAAATGCATCCTACATCCCTGAAGTTCAGAAAATGTTGGCAGCACAAAACAGGCCTTAAAATACACATTAGGCCTGCAAAAATGTAGAAAACTTTGGAGGCCCAAAAAAGGGGTTTACAGGCATCCTAGACCCCCTAAAGTCCAGAAAATGTTGGCGGCCCAAAAACTGTGTCAGAGAGTACTGAATGTCCCAAAAACATTTGCAGTCTGAAAAGGGCATTAACCCGCATGCTAGACCCCTGAAATGTCCCAAAATATTTTGGCCACAAAAAATTCATCCTACACCCCTGAAAATTCAGAAAATGTTGGCAGCACAAAAAGGCCTTAAAATACATATTAGGCAAATGTAGAAAACCTTGGAGGCCCAAAAAAGGGGTTTACAGGCATCCTAGACCCCCTAAAGTCCAGAAAATGTTGGTATTCCAAAAACTGTGTCAGAGAGCTCTGAATGTCCCAAAAATGTTTGCAGCCTGAAAAGGGCATTAACCCACATCCTAAACCCCTGAAATTCCCAAAAACATTTTTGGCCCGAAAAATGCATCCTACACCCCTGAAAGTTCAGAAAATGTTGGCAGCCCCAAAAAGGCCTTAAAATGCATCTTATTCCTGCAAAAATCTTGATAACTTCGGAGGCCCAAAAAAGGGGTTTACATGCTAGACCCCATAAAGTCCAGAAAATGTTGGTGACCCGAAAACAGTGTCAGAGAGCTCTGAATGTCCCAAAAATATTTGCAGCCTGAAAAGGGCATTAATCCGCATCCTGGCCCCCTGAAATTCCCCAAAATATTTTTGGCCCGAAAAATGCATCCTACATCCCTGAAGTTCAGAAAATGTTGGCAGCACAAAACAGGCCTTAAAATACATATTAGGCCTGCAAAAATGTAGAAAACTTTGGAGGCCCAAAAAAGGGGTTTACAGGCATCCTAGACCCACTAAAGTCCAGAAAATGTTGGCGGCCCAAAAACTGTGTCAGAGAGCTCTGAATGTCCCAAAAACATTTGCAGTCTGAAAAGGGTATTAACCCACATGCTAGACCCCTGAAATTCCCCCAAAATATTTTGGCCAAGAAAAATTCATCCTACGCCCCTGAAAATTCAGAAAATGTTGGCAGCACAAAAAAGGCCTAAAAATGCATCTTAGGCCTGCAAAAATGTAGAAAACTTTGGAGGCCCAAAAAAGGGGTTTACAGGCATCCAAGACCCCCTAAAGTCCAGAAAATGTTGGTGGCCCAAAAACTGTGTCAGAGAGCTCTGAAGGGCCCAAAAACGCTTGCAGCCTGAAAAGGGCATTAACCCACATCCTAGACCCCTGAAATTCCTAAAAACATTTATGGCCCGAAAAATGCATCCTACACCCCTTAAAGTTCAGGAACTGTTGGCAGCCCAAAAAATGCCTTAAAATGCATCTTATTCCTGCAATAATCTTTAAAACTTTGGAGGCCCAAAAAAGGGGTTTGCAGGCATGCTAGACCCCATAAAGTCCAGAAAATGTTGGTGACCCGAAAACAGTGTCAGAGAGCTCTGAATGTCCCAAAAATATTTGCAGCCTGAAAAGGGCATTAATCCGCACCCTGCCCCCCTGAAATTCCCCAAAATATTTTTGGCCCAAAAAATGCATCCTACATCCCTGAAGTTCAGAAAATGTTGGCAGCACAAAACCGGCCTTAAAATACATATTAGGCCTGCAAAAATGTAGAAAATTTTGGAGGCCCAAAAAAGGGGTTTACAGGCATCCTAGACCCCCTAAAGTCCAGAAAATGTTGGCAGCCCAAAAACTGTGTCAGAGAGCTCTGAATGTCCCAAAAACATTTGCAGTCTGAAAAGGGCATTGACCCGCATGCTAGACCCCTGAAATTTCCCAAAATATTTTGGCCACGAAAAATTCATCTTACACCCCTGAAAATTCAGAAAATGTTGGCAGCACAAAAAAGGCCTTAAAATACATATTAGGCCTCTCAAAATGTAGAAAACTTTGGAGGCCCAAAAAAGGGGTTTACAGGCATCCTAGACCCCTTAAAGTCCAGAAAATGTTGGTGGCCCAAAAACTGTGTCAGAGAGCTCTGAATGTCCCAAAAACATTTGCAGTCTGAAAAGGGCATTGACACGCATGCTAGACCCCTGAAATTCCCCAAAATATTTTGGCCACGAAAAATTCATCCTACACCCCTGAAAATTCAGAAAATGTTGGCAGCAGAAAAACGGCCTTAAAATACACATTAGGCCTGCAAAAATGTAGAAAACTTTGGAGGACCAAAAAAGGGGTTTACAGGCATCCTAGACCCCCTAAAGTCCAGAAAATGTTGGTGGCCCAAAAACTGTGTCAGAGAGCTCTGAATGGCCCAAAAACGGTTGCAGCCTGGAAAGGGCATTAACCCACATCCTAAACCCCTGAAATTCCCAAAAACATTTTTGGCGCGAAAAATGCATCCAGCACCCCTGAAAGTTCAGGAAATGTTGGCAGCCCCAAAAAGGCCTTAAAATGCATCTTATTCCTGCAAAAATCTTGATAACTTTGGAGGCCCAAAAAAGGGGTTTACATCCTAGACCCCATAAAGTCCAGAAAATGTTGGTGACCCGAAAACAGTGTCAGAGAGCTCTGAATGTCCCAAAAATATTTGCAGCCTGAAAAGGGCATTAATCCGCACCCTGGCCCCCTGAAATTCCCCAAAATATTTTTGGCCCAAAAAATGCATCCTACATCCCTGAAGTTCAGAAAATGTTGGCAGCACAAAACCGGCCTTAAAATACATATTAGGCCTGCAAAAATGTAGAAAATTTTGGAGGCCCAAAAAAGGGGTTTACAGGCATCCTAGACCCCCTAAAGTCCAGAAAATGTTGGCGGCCCAAAAACTGTGTCAGAGAGCTCTGAATGTCCCAAAAACATTTGCAGTCTGAAAAGGGCATTAACCCGCATGCTAGACCCCTGAAATTTCCCAAAATATTTTGGCCATGAAAAATTCATCCTACACCCCTGAAAATTCAGAAAATGTTGGCAGCACAAAAAAGGCCTTAAAATACATATTAGGCCTCCAAAAATGTAGAAAACTTTGGAGGCCCAAAAAAGGGGTTTACAGGCATCCTAGACCCCCTAAAGTCCAGAAAATGTTGGCAGCCCAAAAACTGTGTCAGAGAGCTCTGAATGTCCCAAAAACATTTGCAGTCTGAAAAGGGAATTAACCCGCATGCTAGACCCCTGAAATTTCCCAAAATATTTTGGCCACGAAAAATTCATCTTACACCCCTGAAAATTCTGAAAATGTTGGCAGCACAAAAAAGGCCTTAAAATACATATTAGGCCTCTAAAAATGTAGAAAACTTTGGAGGCCCAAAAAAGGGGTTTACAGGCATCCTAGACCCCTTAAAGTCCAGAAAATGTTGACGGCCCAAAAACTGTGTCAGAGAGCTCTGAATGTCCCAAAAACATTTGCAGTCTGAAAAGGGTATTAACCCACATGCTAGACCCCCCTGAAATTCCCCCAAAATATTTTGGCCACGAAAAATTCATCCTACGCCCCTGAAAATTCAGAAAATGTTGGCAGCACAAAAAAGACCTAAAAATGCATCTTAGGCCTGTAAAAATGTAGAAAACTTTGGAGGCCCAAAAAAGGGGTTTACAGGCATCCAAGACCCCCTAAAGTCCAGAAAATGTTGGTGGCCCAAAAACTGTGTCAGATAGCTCTGAAGGGCCCAAAAACGCTTGCAGCCTGAAAAGGGCATTAACCCGCATCCTAGACCCCTGAAATTCCTAAAAACATTTATGGCCCGATAAATGCATCCTACACCCCTTAAAGTTCAGAAACTGTTGGCAGCCCAAAAAATGCCTTAAAATGCATCTTATTCCTGCAATAATCTTTAAAACTTTGGAGGCCCAAAAAAGGGGTTTGCAGGCATCCTAGACCCCATAAAGTCCAGAAAATGTTGGTGACCCGAAAACAGTGTCAGAGAGCTCTGAATGTCCCAAAAATATTTGCAGCCTGAAAAGGGCATTAATCCGCACCCTGGCCCCCTGAAATTCCCCAAAATATTTTTGGCCCAAAAAATGCATCCTACATCCCTGAAGTTCAGAAAATGTTGGCAGCACAAAACCGGCCTTAAAATACATATTAGGCCTGCAAAAATGTAGAAAATTTTGGAGGCCCAAAAAAGGGGTTTACAGGCATCCTAGACCCCCTAAAGTCCAGAAAATGTTGGCGGCCCAAAAACTGTGTCAGAGAGCTCTGAATGTCCCAAAAACATTTGCAGTCTGAAAAGGGCATTAACCCGCATGCTAGACCCCTGAAATTTCCCAAAATATTTTGGCCATGAAAAATTCATCCTACACCCCTGAAAATTCAGAAAATGTTGGCAGCACAAAAAAGGCCTTAAAATACATATTAGGCCTCCAAAAATGTAGAAAACTTTGGAGGCCCAAAAAAGGGGTTTACAGGCATCCTAGACCCCCTAAAGTCCAGAAAATGTTGGCAGCCCAAAAACTGTGTCAGAGAGCTCTGAATGTCCCAAAAACATTTGCAGTCTGAAAAGGGAATTAACCCGCATGCTAGACCCCTGAAATTTCCCAAAATATTTTGGCCACGAAAAATTCATCTTACACCCCTGAAAATTCTGAAAATGTTGGCAGCACAAAAAAGGCCTTAAAATACATATTAGGCCTCTAAAAATGTAGAAAACTTTGGAGGCCCAAAAAAGGGGTTTACAGGCATCCTAGACCCCTTAAAGTCCAGAAAATGTTGACGGCCCAAAAACTGTGTCAGAGAGCTCTGAATGTCCCAAAAACATTTGCAGTCTGAAAAGGGTATTAACCCACATGCTAGACCCCCCTGAAATTCCCCCAAAATATTTTGGCCACGAAAAATTCATCCTACGCCCCTGAAAATTCAGAAAATGTTGGCAGCACAAAAAAGACCTAAAAATGCATCTTAGGCCTGTAAAAATGTAGAAAACTTTGGAGGCCCAAAAAAGGGGTTTACAGGCATCCAAGACCCCCTAAAGTCCAGAAAATGTTGGTGGCCCAAAAACTGTGTCAGATAGCTCTGAAGGGCCCAAAAACGCTTGCAGCCTGAAAAGGGCATTAACCCGCATCCTAGACCCCTGAAATTCCTAAAAACATTTATGGCCCGATAAATGCATCCTACACCCCTTAAAGTTCAGAAACTGTTGGCAGCCCAAAAAATGCCTTAAAATGCATCTTATTCCTGCAATAATCTTTAAAACTTTGGAGGCCCAAAAAAGGGGTTTGCAGGCATCCTAGACCCCATAAAGTCCAGAAAATGTTGGTGACCCGAAAACAGTGTCAGAGAGCTCTGAATGTCCCAAAAATATTTGCAGCCTGAAAAGGGCATTAATCCGCACCCTGGCCCCCTGAAATTCCCCAAAATATTTTTGGCCCAAAAAATGCATCCTACATCCCTGAAGTTCAGAAAATGTTGGCAGCACAAAAAAGGCCTTAAAATACATATTAGGCCTCTAAAAATGTAGAAAACTTTGGAGGCCCAAAAAAGGGGTTTACAGGCATCCTAGACCCCCTAAAGTCCAGAAAATGTTGGCGGCCCAAAAACTGTGTCAGAGAGCTCTGAATGTCCCAAAAACATTTGCAGTCTGAAAAGGGCATTGACACGCATGCTAGACCTCTGAAATTCCCCAAAATATTTTGGCCACGAAAAATTCATCCTACACCCCTGAAAATTCAGAAAATGTTGGCAGCACAAAAACGGCCTTAAAATACATATTAGGCAAATGTAGAAAACCTTGGAGGCCCAAAAAAGGGGTTTGCAGGCATCCTAGACCCCATAAAGTCCAGAAAATGTTGGTGACCCGAAAACAGTGTCAGAGAGCTCTGAATGTCCCAAAAATATTTGCAGCCTGAAAAGGGCATTAATCCGCACCCTGGCCCCCTGAAATTCCCCAAAATATTTTTGGCCCAAAAAATGCATCCTACATCCCTGAAGTTCAGAAAATGTTGGCAGCACAAAACCGGCCTTAAAATACATATTAGGCCTGCAAAAATGTAGAAAATTTTGGAGGCCCAAAAAAGGGGTTTACAGGCATCCTAGACCCCCTAAAGTCCAGAAAATGTTGGCAGCCCAAAAACTGTGTCAGAGAGCTCTGAATGTCCCAAAAACATTTGCAGTCTGAAAAGGGCATTAACCCGCATGCTAGACCCCTGAAATTTCACAAAATATTTTGGCCACGAAAAATTCATCTTACACCCCTGAAAATTCAGAAAATGTTGGCAGCACAAAAAAGGCCTTAAAATACATATTAGGCCTCCAAAAATGTAGAAAACTTTGGAGGCCCAAAAAAGGGGTTTACAGGCATCCTAGACCCCCTAAAGTCCAGAAAATGTTGGCAGCCCAAAAACTGTGTCAGAGAGCTCTGAATGTCCCAAAAACATTTGCAGTCTGAAAAGGGCATTAACCCGCATGCTAGACCCCTGAAATTTCCTAAAATATTTTGGCCATGAAAAATTCATCTACACCCCTGAAAATTCAGAAAATATTGGCAGCACAAAAAAGGCCTTAAAATACATATTAGGCCTCTAAAAATGTAGAAAACTTTGGAGGCCCAAAAAAGGGGTTTACAGGCATCCTAGACCCCCTAAAGTCCAGAAAATGTTGGTAGGCCAACAACTGTGTCAGAGAGCTCTGAATGTCCCAAAAACATTTGCAGCCTGAAAAGGGCATTAACCCACATCCTAAACCCCTGAAATTCCCAAAAACATTTTTGGCCCGGAAAATGCATCCTACACCCCTGAAAGTTCCGAAAATGTTGGCAGCCCCAAAAAGGCCTTAAAATGCATCTTATTCCTGCAAAAATCTTGATAACTTTGGAGGCCCAAAAAAGGGGTTTACATCCTAGACCCCATAAAGTCCAGAAAATGTTGGTGACCTGAAAACAGTGTCAGAGAGCTCTGAATGTCCCAAAAATATTTGCAGCCTGAAAAGGGCATTAATCCACATCCTGGCCCCCTGAAATACCCCAAAATATTTTGGCCACAAAAAAATCATCCTACACCCCTGAAAATTCAGAAAATGTTGGCAGCACAAAAAAGGCCTTAAAATACATATTAGGCATATGTAGAAAACTTTGGAGGCCCAAAAAAAGGGGTTTACAGGCATCCTAGACCCCCTAAAGTCCAGAAAATGTTGGTATTCCAAAAACTGTGTCAGAGAGCTCTGAATGTCTAAAAATGTTTGCAGCCTGAAAAGGGCATTAACCCACATCCTAAACCCCTGAAATTCCCAAAAACATTTTTGGCCCGAAAAATGCATCCTACACGCCTGAAAGTTCAGAAAATGTTGGCAGCCCCAAAAAGGCCTTAAAATGCATCTCATTCCTGCAAAAATCTTGATAACTTTGGAGGCCCAAAAAAGGGGTTTACATCCTAGACCCCATAAAGTCCAGAAACTGTTGGTGACCCGAAAACAGTGTCAGAGAGCTCTGAATGTCCCAAAAATATGTGCAGCCTGAAAAGGGCATTAATCCGCATCCTGGCCCCCTGAAATTCCCCAAAATATTTTTGGCACAAAAAATGCAACCTATATCCCTGAAGTTCAGAAAATGTTGGCAGCACAAAACAGGCCTTAAAATACATATTAGGCCTGCAAAAATGTAGAAAACTTTGGAGGCCCAAAAAAGGGGTTTACAGGCATCCTAGACCCACTAAAGTCCAGAAAATGTGGGCGGCCCAAAAACTGTGTCAGAGAGCTCTAATTGTCCCAAAAACATTTGCAGTCTGAAAAGGGCATTAACCCGCATGCTAGACCCCTGAAATTCCCCAAAATATTTTGGCCACGAAAAATTCATCCTACACCCCTGAAAATTCAGAAAATGTTGGCAGCACAAAAAAGGCCTTAAAATACATATTAGGCCTGCAAAAATGTAGAAAACTTTGGAGGCCCAAAAAAGGGGTTTAGATGCATCCTAGACCCCCTAAAGTCCAGAAAATGTTGGTGGCCCAAAAACTGTGTCAGAGAGTTCTGAATGGCCCAAAAACACTTGCAGCCTGAAAAGGGCATTAACCCGCATCCTAAACCCGTGAAATTCCCAAAAACATTCTTGGCCCGAAAAATGCATCCTACACCCCTGAAAGTTCAGAAAATGGTGGCAGCCCCAAAAAGGCCTTAAAATGCATCTTATTCCTGCAAAAATCTTGATAACTTTGGAGGCCCAAAAAAGGGGTTTACATGCTAGACCCCATAAAGTCCAGAAAATGTTGGTGACCCGAAAACAGTGTCAGAGAGCTCTGAATGTCCCAAAAATATTTGCAGCCTGAAAAGGGCATTAATCCGCATCCTGGCCCCCTGAAATTCCCCAAAATATTTTTGGCCCGAAAAATGCATCCTACATCCCTGAAGTTCAGAAAATGTTGGCAGCACAAAACAGGCCTTAAAATACATATTAGGCCTGCAAAAATGTAGAAAACTTTGGAGGCCCAAAAAAGGGGTTTACAGGCATCCTAGACCCCCTAAAGTCCAGAAAATGTTGGCAGCCCAAAAACTGTGTCAGAGAGCTCTGAAGGGCCCAAAAACGCTTGCAGCCTGAAAATGGCATTAACCCGCATCCTAGACCCCTGAAATTCCTAAAAACATTTATGGCCCGAAAAATGCATCCTACACCCCTTAAAGTTCAGAAACTGTTGGCAGCCCAAAAAAATGCCTTAAAATGCATCTTATTCCTGCAATAATCTTTAAAACTTTGGAGGCCCAAAAAAGGGGTTTGCAGGCATCCTAGACCCCATAAAGTCCAGAAAATGTTGGTGACCCGAAAACAGTGTCAGAGAGCTCTGAATGTATCAAAAATATTTGCAGCCTGAAAAGGGCATTAATCCGCACCCTGGCCCCCTGAAATTCCCCAAAATATTTTTGGCCCAAAAAATGCATCCTACATCCCTGAAGTTCAGAAAATGTTGGCAGCACAAAACCGGCCTTAAAATACATATTAGGCCTGCAAAAATGTTGAAAACTGTGGAGGCCCAAAAAAGGGGTTTACAGGCATCCTAGACCCCCTAAAGTCCAGAAAATGTTGGTAGGCCAACAACTGTGTCAGAGAGCTCTGTATGTCCCAAAAATGTTTGCAGCATGAAAAGGGTATTAAACCACATCCTAAACCCCTGAAATTCCCAAAAACATTTTTGGCCCGAAAAATGCATCCTACACCCCTGAAAGTTCCGAAAATGTTGGCAGCCCCAAAAAGGCCTTAAAATGCATCTTATTCCTGCAAAAATCTTGATAACTTTGGAGGCCCAAGAAAGGGGCCTTTTTGAAAGTATTCTAAGAACACTGGTAATGTCCGCGGACATTAAAAGTTTCCATAGGCCATAGTTGAAATGTTTTACTCTATGGGTGTGATATGCTGCGGTGGAGATGGAGACGGGTGCAGCATCATCATCATCATCTAGACCCCATAAAGTCCGGAAAATGTTGGTGACCCGAAAACAGTGTCAGAGAGCTCTGAATGTCCCAAAAATATTTGCAGCCTGAAAAGGGCATTAATCCGCATCCTGGCCCGCTGAAATTCCCCAAAATATTTTTGGCCCAAAAAATGATTCCTATATCCCTGAAGTTCAGAAATGTTGGCAGCACAAAACAGGCCTTAAAATACATATTAGGCCTGCAAAAATGTAGAAAACTTTGGAGGCCCAAAAAAGGGGTTTACAGGCATCCTAGACCCCTTAAAGTCCAGAAAATGTTGGCGGCCCAAAAACTGTGTCAGAGAGCTCTGAATGTCCCAAAAACATTTGCAGTCAGTCTGAAAAGGGCATTGACCCGCATGCTAGACCCCTGAAATTCCCCAAAATATTTTGGCCACGAAAAATTCATCCTACACCCCTGAAAATTCAGAAAATGTTGGCAGCACAAAAACGGCCTTAAAATACACATTAGGCCTGCAAAAATGTAGAAAACTTCGGAGGGCCAAAAAAGGGGTTTACAGGCATCCTAGACCCCCTAAAGTCCAGAAAATGTTGATGGCCCAAAAACTGTGTCAGAGAGCTCTGAATGGCCCAAAAACGGTTGCAGCCTGGAAAGGGCATTAACCCACATCCTAAACCCCTGAAATTCCCAAAAACATTTTTGGCCCGAAAAATGCATCCAGCACCCCTGAAAGTTCAGGAAATGTTGGCAGCCCCAAAAAGGCCTTAAAATGCATCTTATTCCTGCAAAAATCTTGATAACTTTGGAGGCCCAAGAAAGGGGTTTACATCCTAGACCCCATAAAGTCCAGAAAATGTTGGTGACCCGAAAAAGTGTCAGAGAGCTCTGAATGTCCCAAAAATATTTGCAGCCTGGAAAGGGCATTAATCCGCATCCTGGCCCCCTGAAATTCCCCAAAATATTTTTGGCACAAAAAATGCAACCTATATCCCTGAAGTTCAGAAAATGTTGGCAGCACAAAAGAGGCCTTAAAATACATATTAGGCCTGCAAAAATGTAGAAAACTTTGGAGGCCCAATAAAGGGGTTTACAGGCATCCTAGACCCACTAAAGTCCAGAAAATGTGGGCGGCCCAAAAACTGTGTCAGAGAGCTCTGAATGTCCCAAAAACATTTGCAGTCTGAAAAGGGCATTAACCAGCATGCTAGACCCCTGAAATTCCCCAAAATATTTTGGCCACGAAAAATTCATCCTACATCCCTGAAAATTCAGAAAAAGTTGGCAGCACAAAAAAGGCCTTAAAATACATATTAGGCCTGCAAAAATGTAGAAAACTTTGGAGGCCCAAAAAAGGGGTTTACAGGCATCCAAGACCCCCTAAAGTCCAGAAAATGTTGGTGGCCCAAAAACTGTGTCAGAGAGCTCTGAAGGGCCCAAAAACGCTTGCAGCCTGAAAAGGGCATTAACTCGCATCCTAGACCCCTGAAATTCCTAAAAACATTTATGGCCCGAAAAATGCATCCTACACCCCTTAAAGTTCAGAAACTGTTGGCAGCCCAAAAAAATGCCTTAAAATGCATCTTATTCCTGCAATAATCTTTAAAACTTTGGAGGCCCAAAAAAGGGGTTTGCAGGCATCCTAGACCCCATAAAGTCCAGAAAATGTTGGTGACCCGAAAACAGTGTCAGAGAGCTCTGAATGTCCCAAAACTATTTGCAGCCTAAAAAGGGCATTAATCCGCACCCTAGCCCCCTGAAATTCCCCAAAATATTTTTGGCCCAAAAAATGCATCCTACATCCCTGAAGTTCAGAAAATGTTGGCAGCACAAAACCGGCCTTAAAATACATATTAGGCCTGCAGAAATGTAGAAAATTTTGGAGGCCCAAAAAAGGGGTTTACAGGCATCCTAGACCCCCTAAAGTCCAGAAAATGTTGGCGGCCCAAAAACTGTGTCAGAAAGCTCTGAATGTCCCAAAAACATTTGCAGTCTGAAAAGGGCATTAACCCGCATGCTAGACCCCTGAAATTTCCCAAAATATTTTGGCCATGAAAAATGCATCCTACACCCCTGAAAATTCAGAAAATGTTGGCTGCACAAAAAAGACCTTAAAATACATATTAGGCCTCCAAAAATGTAGAAAACTTTGGAGGCCCAAAAAAGGGGTTTACAGGCATCCTAGACCCACTAAAGTCCAGAAAATGTGGGCGGCCCAAAAACTGTGTCAGAGAGCTCTGATTGTCCCAAAAACATTTGCAGTCTGAAAAGGGCATTAACCCGCATGCTAGACCCCTGAAATTCCCCAAAATATTTTGGCCACGAAAAATTCATCCTACACCCCTGAAAATTCAGAAAATGTTGGCAGCACAAAAAAGGCCTTAAAATACATATTAGGCCTGCAAAAATGTAGAAAACTTTGGAGACCCAAAAAAGGGGTTTAGATGCATCCTAGACCCCCTAAAGTCCAGAAAATGTTGGTGGCCCAAAAACTGTGTCAGAGAGTTCTGAATGGCCCAAAAACGCTTGCAGCCTGAAAAGGGCATTAACCCGCATCCTAAACCCCTGAAATTCCCAAAAACATTCTTGGCCCGAAAAATGCATCCTACACCCCTGAAAGTTCAGAAAATGTTGGCAGCCCCAAAAAGGCCTTAAAATGCATCTTATTCCTGCAAAAATCTTGATAACTTTGGAGGCCCAAAAAAGGGGTTTACATGCTAGACCCCATAAAGTCCAGAAAATGTTGGTGACCCGAAAACAGTGTCAGAGAGCTCTGAATGTCCCAAAAATATTTGCAGCCTGAAAAGGGCATTAATCCGCATCCTGGCCCCCTGAAAATCCCCAAAATATTTTTGGCCCGAAAAATGCATCCTACATCCCTGAAGTTCAGAAAATGTTGGCAGCACAAAACAGGCCTTAAAATACATATTAGGCCTGCAAAAATGTAGAAAACTTTGGAGGCCCAAAAAAGGGGTTTACAGGCATCCTAGACCCACTAAAGTCCAGAAAATGTTGGCGGCCCAAAAACTGTGTCAGAGAGCTCTGAATGTCCCAAAAACATTTGCAGTCTGAAAAGGGCATTAACCCGCATGCTAGACCCCTGAAATTCCCCCAAAATATTTTGGCCACGAAAAATTCATCCTACGCCCCTGAAAATTCAGAAAATGTTGGCAGCACAAAAAAGGCCTTAAAATACATATTAGGCCTGCAAAAATGTAGAAAACTTTGGAGGCCCAAAAAAGGGGTTTACAGGCATCCAAGACCCCCTAAAGTCCAGAAAATGTTGGTGGCCCAAAAACTGTGTCAGAGAGCTCTGAAGGGCCCAAAAACGCTTGCAGCCTGAAAAGGGCATTAACTCGCATCCTAGACCCCTGAAATTCCTAAAAACATTTATGGCCCGAAAAATGCATCCTACACCCCTTAAAGTTCAGAAACTGTTGGCAGCCCAAAAAAATGCCTTAAAATGCATCTTATTCCTGCAATAATCTTTAAAACTTTGGAGGCCCAAAAAAGGGGTTTGCAGGCATCCTAGACCCCATAAAGTCCAGAAAATGTTGGTGACCCGAAAACAGTGTCAGAGAGCTCTGAATGTCCCAAAACTATTTGCAGCCTAAAAAGGGCATTAATCCGCACCCTAGCCCCCTGAAATTCCCCAAAATATTTTTGGCCCAAAAAATGCATCCTACATCCCTGAAGTTCAGAAAATGTTGGCAGCACAAAACCGGCCTTAAAATACATATTAGGCCTGCAAAAATGTAGAAAATTTTGGAGGCCCAAAAAAGGGGTTTACAGGCATCCTAGACCCCCTAAAGTCCAGAAAATGTTGGCGGCCCAAAAACTGTGTCAGAAAGCTCTGAATGTCCCAAAAACATTTGCAGTCTGAAAAGGGCATTAACCCGCATGCTAGACCCCTGAAATTTCCCAAAATATTTTGGCCATGAAAAATGCATCCTACACCCCTGAAAATTCAGAAAATGTTGGCAGCACAAAAAAGACCTTAAAATACATATTAAGCCTCCAAAAATGTAGAAAACTTTGGAGGCCCAAAAAAGGGGTTTACAGGCATCCTAGACCCCCCTAAAGTCCAGAAAATGTTGGTAGGCCAACAACTGTGTCAGAGAGCTCTGAATGTCCCAAAAACCTTTGCAGCCTGAAAAGGGTATTAACCCACATCCTAGACCCCTGAAATTCCTAAAAACAATTATGGCTCAAAAAATACATCCTACACCCCTGAAAGTTCAGAAAATGATGGCAACCCAAAAAATGCCTTAAAATGCATCTTATTCTTGCAATAATCTTGAAAACTTTGGAGGCCCAAAAAAGGGGTTTACATCCTAGACCCCATAAAGTCCAGAAAATGTTGGTGACCCGAAAACAGTGTCAGAGAGCTCTGAATGTCCCAAAAATATTTGCAGCCTGAAAAGGGCATTAATCCGCATCCTGGCCCCCTGAAATTCCCCAAAATATTTTTGGCCCAAAAAATGCATCCTACATCCCTGAAGTTCAGAAAATGTTGGCAGCACAAAACAGGCCTTAAAATACATATTAGGCCTGCAAAAATGTAGAAAACTTTGGAGGCCCAAAAAAGGGGTTTACAGGCATCCTAGACCCCCTAAAGTCCAGAAAATGTTGGTGGCCCGAAAACTGTGTCAGAGAGCTCTGAATGTCTCAAAAACGTTTGCAGCCTGAAAAGGGCATTAACCCACATCCTAAACCCCTGAAATTCCCAAAAACTTTTTTGGCCCGAAAAATGCATCCTACACCCCTGAAAGTTCAGAAAATGTTGGCAGCCCCAAAAAGGCCTTAAAATGCATCTTATTCCTGCAAAAATCTTGATAACTTTGGAGGCCCAAAAAAGGGGTTTACATTCCAGACCCCATAAAGTCCAGAAAATGTTGGTGACCCGAAAACAGTGTCAGAGAGCTCTGAATGTCCCAAAAATATTTGCAGCCTGAAAAGGGCATTAATCCGCATCCTGGCCCCCTGAAATTCCCCAAAATATTTTTGGCCCAAAAAATGCATCCTACATCCCTGAAGTTCAGAAAATGTTGGCAGCACAAAACAGGCCTTAAAATACATATTAGGCCTGCAAAAATGTAGAAAACTTTGGAGGCCCAAAAAAGGGGTTTACAGGCATCCTAGACCCCCTAAAGTCCAGAAAATGTTGGTGGCCCGAAAACTGTGTCAGAGAGCTCTGAATGTCTCAAAAACGTTTGCAGCCTGAAAAGGGCATTAACCCACATCCTAAACCCCTGAAATTCCCAAAAACTTTTTTGGCCCGAAAAATGCATCCTACACCCCTGAAAGTTCAGAAAATGTTGGCAGCCCCAAAAAGGCCTTAAAATGCATCTTATTCCTGCAAAAATCTTGATAACTTTGGAGGCCCAAAAAAGGGGTTTACATTCCAGACCCCATAAAGTCCAGAAAATGTTGGTGACCCGAAAACAGTGTCAGAGAGCTCTGAATGTCCCAAAAATATTTGCAGCCTGAAAAGGCCATTAACCCGCATCCTGGCCCCCTGAAATTCCCCAAAATATTTTTGGCCCGAAAAATGCATCCTACACCCCTGAAAGTTCAGAAAATGATGGCAATCCAAAAAATGCCTTAAAATGCATCTTATTCTTGCAATAATCTTTAAAACTTTGGAGGCCCAAAAAAGAGGCTTGCAGGCATCCTAGACCCCATAAAGTCCAGAAAATGTTGGTGGCCCATAAACTGTATCAGAGAGCTCTGAATGTCCCAAAAACATTTGCAGTCTGAAAAGGGCATTAACCCGCATGCTAGACCCCTGAAATTCCCCAAAATATTTTGACCACAAAAAATTCATCCTACACCCCTGAAAATACAGAAAATGCTGGCAGCACAAAAAAGGCCTTAAAATACATATTAGGCCTGCAAAAATGTAGAAAACTTTGGAGGCTCAAAAAAGGGTTTACAGGCATCCTAGACACCCTAAAGTCCAGAAAATGTTGGTGGCCCAAAAACTGTGTCAGAGAGCTCTGAATGGCCCAAAAATGCTTACAGCCTGAAAAGGGCATTAACCCGCATGCTAGACCCCTGAAATTCCTAAAAACATTTATGGTCCGAAAAATGCATCCTACACCCCTTAAAGTTCAGAAAATATTGGCATCCCAAAAAATGCCTTAAAATGCATCTTATTCCTGCAATAATCTTGATATTTGGAGGCCCAAAAAATGGGTTTACATCCTAGACCCCAGAAAGTCCAGAAAATGTTGGTGACCCGAAAACAGTGTCAGAGAGCTCTGAATGTCCCAAAAATATTTGCAGCCTGAAAAGGCCATTAATCCGCATCCTGGCCCCCTGAAATTCCCCAAAATATTTGTGGCCCGAAAAATGCATCCTACATACCTGAAGTTCAGAAAATGTTGGCAGCACAAAACAGGCCTTAAAATACATATTAGGCCTGCAAAAATGTAGTAAACTTTGGAGGCTCAAAAAAGGGGTTTACAGGCATCCTAGACCCACTAAAGTCCAGAAAATGTTGGCGGCCCAAAAACTGTGTCAGAGAGCTCTGAATGTCCCAAAAACGTTTGCAGCCTGAAAAGGGCATTAACCCACATCCTAAACCCCTGAAATTCCCAAAAACATTTTTGGCCCGAAAAATGCATCCTACATCCCTGAAAGTTCAGAAAATGTTGGCAGCCCCAAAAAGGCCTTAAAATGCATCTTATTCCTGCAAAAATCTTGATAACTTTGGAGGCCCAAAAAAGGGGTTTACATCCTAGACCCCATAAAGTCCAGAAAATGTTGGTGACCCGAAAAAGTGTCAGAGAGCTCTGAATGTCCCAAAAATATTTGCAGCCTGGAAAGGGCATTAATCCGCATCCTGGCCCCCTGAAATTCCCCAAAATATTTTTGGCACAAAAAATGCAACCTATATCCCTGAAGTTCAGAAAATGTTGGCAGCACAAAAGAGGCCTTAAAATACATATTAGGCCTGCAAAAATGTAGAAAACTTTGGAGGCCCAAAAAAGGGGTTTAGATGCATCCTAGACCCCCTAAAGTCCAGAAAATGTTGGTGGCCCAAAAACTGTGTCAGAGAGTTCTGAATGGCCCAAAAACGCTTGCAGCCTGAAAAGGGCATTAACCCGCATCCTAAACCCCTGAAATTCCCAAAAACATTCTTGGCCCGAAAAATGCATCCTACACCCCTGAAAGTTCAGAAAATGTTGGCAGCACAAAAAAGGCCTTAAAATACATATTAGGCCGGCAAAAATGTAGAAAACTTTGGAGGCCCAAAAAAGGGGTTTAGATGCATCCTAGACCCCCTAAAGTCCAGAAAATGTTGGTGGCCCAAAAACTGTGTCAGAGAGTTCTGAATGGCCCAAAAACGCTTGCAGCCTGAAAAGGGCATTAACCCGCATCCTAAACCCCTGAAATTCCCAAAAACATTCTTGGCCCGAAAAATGCATCCTACACCCCTGAAAGTTCAGAAAATGTTGGCAGCACAAAAAAGGCCTTAAAATACATATTAGGCCTGCAAAAATGTAGAAAACTTTGGAGGCCCAAAAAAGGGGTTTACAGGCATCCTAGACCACATAAAGTCCAGAAAATGTTGGTGGCCCAAAAACTGTGTCAGAGAGCTCTGAATGGCCCAAAAACGCTTGCAGCCTGAAAAGGGCATTAACCCGCATCCTAGACCCCTGAAATTCCTAAAAACATTCATGGCCCGAAAAATGCATCCTACATCCCTTAAAGTTCAGAAACTGTTGGCAGCCCAAAAAATGCCTTAAAATGCATCTTAATTCTGCAAATATCTTTAAAACTTTGGAGGCCCAAAAAAGGGTTTTGCAGGCATCCTAGACCCCATAAAGTCCAGAAAATGTTGGTGACCCGAAAACAGTGTCAGAGAGCTCTGAATGTCCCAAAAATATTTGCAGCCTGAAAAGGGCATTAATCCGCATCCTGGCCCCCTGAAATTCCCCAAAATATTTTTGGCCCGAAAAATGCATCCTACATCCCTGAAGTTCAGAAAATGTTGGCAGCACAAAACAGGCCTTAAAATACACATTAGGCCTGCAAAAATGTAGAAAACTTTGGAGGCCCAAAAAAGGGGTTTACAGGCATCCTAGACCCCCTAAAGTCCAGAAAATGTTGGCGGCCCAAAAACTGTGTCAGAGAGTTCTGAATGTCCCAAAAACATTTGCAGTCTGAAAAGGGCATTAACCCGCATGCTAGACCCCTGAAATTTCCCAAAATATTTTGGCCACAAAAAATTCATCCTACACCCCTGAAAATTCAGAAAATGTTGGCAGCACAAAAAAGGCCTTGAAATACATATTAGGCCTCTAAAAATGTAGAACACTTTGGAGGCCCAAAAAAGGGGTTTACAGGCATCCTAGACCCCCTAAAGTCCAGAAAATGTTGGTAGGCCAACAACTGTGTCAGAGAGCTCTGAATGTCCCAAAAATGTTTGCAGCCTGAAAAGGGCATTAACCCACATCCTAAACCCCTGAAATTCCCAAAAACATTTTTGGCCCGAAAAATGCATCCTACACCCCTGAAATTTCCGAAAATGTTGGCAGCCCCAAAAAGGCCTTAAAATGCATCTTATTCCTGCAAAAATCTTGATAACTTTGGAGGCCCAAAAAAGGGGCCTTTTTGAAAGTATTCTAAGAACACTGGTAATGTCAGCAGACATTAAAAGTTTCCATACGCCATAGTTGAAATGTTTTACTCTATGGGTGTGATATGCTGCGGTGGAGATGGAGACGGGTGCAGCATCATCATCGTCATCTAGACCCCATAAAGTCCAGAAAATGTTGGTGACCCGAAAACAGTGTCAGAGAGCTCTGAATGTCCCAAAAATATTTGCAGCCTGAAAAGGGCATTAATCCGCATCCTGGTCCCCTGAAATTCCCCAAAATATTTTTGGCCCAAAAAATGCATCCTACATCCCTGAAGTTCACAAAATGTTGGCAGCACAAAACAGGCCTTAAAATACATATTAGGCCTGCAAAAATGTAGAAAACTTTGAAGGCCCAAAAAAGGGGTTTACAGGCATCCTAGACCCCCTAAAGTCCAGAAAATGTTGGCAGCCCAAAAACTGTGTCAGAGAGCTCTGAATGTCCCAAAAACATTTGCAGTCTGAAAAGGGCATTAACCCGCATGCTAGACCCATGAAATTTCCCAAAATATTTTGGCCACGAAAAATTCATCCTACACCCCTGAAAATTCAGAAAATGTTGGCAGCACAAAAAAGGCCTTAAAATACATATTAGGCCTATAAAAATGTAGAAAACTTTGGAGGCCCAAAAAAGGGTTTACAGGCATCCTAGACCCCCTAAAGTCCAGAAAATGTTGGTAGGCCAACAACTGTGTCAGAGAGCTCTGAATGTCCCAAAAACGTTTGCAGCCTGAAAAGGGCATTAACCCACATCCTAAACCCCTGAAATTCCCAAAAACATTTTTGGCCCGAAAAATGCATCCTACACTCCTGAAAGTTCCGAAAATGTTGGCAGCCCCAAAAAGGCCTTAAAATGCATCTTATTCCTGCAAAAATCTTGATAACTTTGGAGGCCCAAAAAAGGGGCCTTTTTGAAAGTATTCTAAGAACACTGGTAATGTCCGCGGACATAAAAAGTTTCCATAGGCCATAGTTGAAATGTTTTCCTCTATGGGTGTGATATGCTGCGGTGGAGATGGAGACGGGTGCAGCATCATCATCATCATCTAGACCCCATAAAGTCCAGAAAATGTTCGTGACCCGAAAACAGTGTCAGAGAGCTCTGAATGTCCCAAAAATATTTGCAGCCTGAAAAGGGCATTAATCCGCATCCTGGCCCGCTGAAATTCACCAAAATATTTTTGGCCCAAAAAATGCATCCTATATCCCTGAAGTTCAGAAAATGTTGGCAGCACAAAACAGGCCTTAAAATACATATTAGGCCTGCAAAAATGTAGAAAACTTTGGAGGCCCAAAAAAGGGGTTTACAGGCATCCTAGACCCCTTAAAGTCCAGAAAATGTTGGCGGCCCAAAAACTGTGTCAGAGAGCTCTGAATGTCCCAAAAACATTTGCAGTCTGAAAAGGGCATTGACACGCATGCTAGACCCCTGAAATTCCCCAAAATATTTTGGCCACGAAAAATTCATCCTACACCCCTGAAAATTCAGAAAATGTTGGCAACAGAAAAACGGCCTTAAAATACACATTAGGCCTGCAAAAATGTAGAAAACTTTGGAGGACCAAAAAAGGGGTTTACAGGCATCCTAGACCCCCTAAAGTCCAGAAAATGTTGGTAGGCCAACAACTGTGTCAGAGAGCTCTGAATGTCCCAAAAACGTTTGCAGCCTGAAAAGGGCATTAACCCACATCCTAAACCCCTGAAATTCCCAAAAACATTTTTGGCCCGAAAAATGCATCCTACACTCCTGAAAGTTCCGAAAATGTTGGCAGCCCCAAAAAGGCCTTAAAATGCATCTTATTCCTGCAAAAATCTTGATAACTTTGGAGGCCCAAAAAAGGGGCCTTTTTGAAAGTATTCTAAGAACACTGGTAATGTCCGCGGACATAAAAAGTTTCCATAGGCCATAGTTGAAATGTTTTCCTCTATGGGTGTGATATGCTGTGGTGGAGATGGAGACGGGTGCAGCATCATCATCATCATCTAGACCCCATAAAGTCCAGAAAATGTTCGTGACCCGAAAACAGTGTCAGAGAGCTCTGAATGTCCCAAAAATATTTTCAGCCTGAAAAGGGCATTAATCCGCATCCTGGCCCGCTGAATTTCCCCAAAATATTTTTGGCCCAAAAAATGCATCCTATATCCCTGAAGTTCAGAAAATGTTGGCAGCACAAAACAGGCCTTAAAATACATATTAGGCCTGCAAAAATGTAGAAAACTTTGGAGGCCCAAAAAAGGGGTTTACAGGCATCCTAGACCCCTTAAAGTTCAGAAACTGTTGGCAGCCCAAAAAATGCCTTAAAATGCATCTTATTCCTGCAATAATCTTTAAAACTTTGGAGGCCCAAAAAAGGGGTTTGCAGGCATCCTAGACCCCATAAAGTCCAGAAAATGTTGGTGACCCGAAAACAGTGTCAGAGAGCTCTGAATGTCCCAAAAATATTTGCAGCCTGAAAAGGGCATTAATCCGCACCCTGGCCCCCTGAAATTCCCCAAAATATTTTTGGCCCAAAAAATGCATCCTACATCCCTGAAGTTCAGAAAATGTTGGCAGCACAAAAAAGGCCTTAAAATACATATTAGGCCTCTAAAAATGTAGAAAACTTTGGAGGCCCAAAAAAGGGGTTTACAGGCATCCTAGACCCCCTAAAGTCCAGAAAATGTTGGCGGCCCAAAAACTGTGTCAGAGAGCTCTGAATGTCCCAAAAACATTTGCAGTCTGAAAAGGGCATTGACACCTATGCTAGACCCCTGAAATTCCCCAAAATATTTTGGCCACGAAAAATTCATCCTACACCCCTGAAAATTCAGAAAATGTTGGCAGCACAAAAACGGCCTTAAAATACACATTAGGCCTGCAAAAATGTAGAAAACTTTGGAGGACCAAAAAAGGGGTTTACAGGCATCCTAGACCCCCTAAAGTCCAGAAAATGTTGGTGGCCCAATAACTGTGTCAGAGAGCTCTGAATGGCCCAAAAACGGTTGCAGCCTGGAAAGGGCATTAACCCACATCCTAAACCCCTGAAATTCCCAAAAACATTTTTGGCCCAAAAAATGCATCCTACACCCCTGAAAGTTCCGAAAATGTTGGCAGCCCCAAAAAGGCCTTAAAATGCATCTTATTACTGCAAAAATCTTGATAACTTTGGAGGCCCAAAAAAGGGGCCTTTTTGAAAGTATTCTAAGAACACTGGTAATGTCCGCGGACATTAAAAGTTTCCATAGGCCATAGTTGAAATGTTTTACTCTACGGGTGTGATATGCTGCGGTGGAGATGGAGACGGGTGCAGCATCATCATCATCATCTAGACCCCATAAAGTCCAGAAAATGTTGGTGACCCGAAAACAGTGTCAGAGAGCTCTGAATGTCCCAAAAATATTTGCAGCCTGAAAAGGGCATTAATCCGCATCCTGGCCTGCTGAAATTCCCCAAAATATTTTTGGCCCAAAAAATGCATCCTATATCATTGAAGTTCAGAAAATGTTGGCAGCACAAAACAGGCCTTAAAATACATATTAGGCCTGCAAAAATGTAGAAAACTTTGGAGGCCCAAAAAAGGGGTTTACAGGCATCCTAGACCCCTTAAAGTCCAAAAAATGTTGGCGGCCCAAAAACTGTGTCAGAGAGCTCTGAATGTCCCAAAAACATTTGCAGTCTGAAAAGGGCATTGACCCGCATGCTAGACCCCTGAAATTCCCCAAAATATTTTGGCCACGAAAAATCCATCCTACACCCCTGAAAATTCAGAAAATGTTGGCAGCACAAAAACGGCCTTAAAATACACATTAGGCCTGCAAAAATGTAGAAAACTTTGGAGGACAAAAAAGGGGTTTACAGGCATCCTAGACCCCCTAAAGTCCAGAAAATGTTGGTGGTCCAGAAACTGTGTCAGAGAGCTCTGAATGTCCCAAAAATATTTGCAGCCTGAAAAGGGCATTAATCCGCACCCTGGCCCCCTGAAATTCCCAAAAACATTTTTGGCCCGAAAAATGCATCCTACACCCCTGAAAGTTCCGAAAATGTTGGCAGCCCCAAAAAGGCCTTAAAATGCATCTTATTCCTGCAAAAATCTTGATAACTTTGGAGGCCCAAGAAAGGGGCCTTTTTGAAAGTATTCTAAGAACACTGGTAATGTCCGCGGACATTAAAAGTTTCCATAGGCCATAGTTGAAATGTTTTACTCTATGGGTGTGATATGCTGCGGTGGAGATGGAGACGGGTGCAGCATCATCATCATCATCTAGACCCCATAAAGTCCGGAAAATGTTGGTGACCCGAAAACAGTGTCAGAGAGCTCTGAATGTCCCAAAAATATTTGCAGCCTGAAAAGGGCATTAATCCGCATCCTGGCCCGCTGAAATTCCCCAAAATATTTTTGGCCCAAAAAATGATTCCTATATCCCTGAAGTTCAGAAATGTTGGCAGCACAAAACAGGCCTTAAAATACATATTAGGCCTGCAAAAATGTAGAAAACTTTGGAGGCCCAAAAAAGGGGTTTACAGGCATCCTAGACCCCTTAAAGTCCAGAAAATGTTGGCGGCCCAAAAACTGTGTCAGAGAGCTCTGAATGTCCCAAAAACATTTGCAGTCAGTCTGAAAAGGGCATTGACCCGCATGCTAGACCCCTGAAATTCCCCAAAATATTTTGGCCACGAAAAATTCATCCTACACCCCTGAAAATTCAGAAAATGTTGGCAGCACAAAAACGGCCTTAAAATACACATTAGGCCTGCAAAAATGTAGAAAACTTCGGAGGGCCAAAAAAGGGGTTTACAGGCATCCTAGACCCCCTAAAGTCCAGAAAATGTTGATGGCCCAAAAACTGTGTCAGAGAGCTCTGAATGGCCCAAAAACGGTTGCAGCCTGGAAAGGGCATTAACCCACATCCTAAACCCCTGAAATTCCCAAAA
Organism: Ambystoma mexicanum; assembly: GCF_040938575.1. Classification (NCBI taxonomy): domain Eukaryota; kingdom Metazoa; phylum Chordata; class Amphibia; order Caudata; family Ambystomatidae; genus Ambystoma; species Ambystoma mexicanum. Next base: position 1,301,064,027 of record NC_090935.1, on the reverse strand, counting down.
ACATTTTTGGCCCGAAAAATGCATCCAGCACCCCTGAAAGTTCAGGAAATGTTGGCAGCCCCAAAAAGGCCTTAAAATGCATCTTATTCCTGCAAAAATCTTGATAACTTTGGAGGCCCAAGAAAGGGGTTTACATCCTAGACCCCATAAAGTCCAGAAAATGTTGGTGACCCGAAAAAGTGTCAGAGAGCTCTGAATGTCCCAAAAATATTTGCAGCCTGGAAAGGGCATTAATCCGCATCCTGGCCCCCTGAAATTCCCCAAAATATTTTTGGCACAAAAAATGCAACCTATATCCCTGAAGTTCAGAAAATGTTGGCAGCACAAAAGAGGCCTTAAAATACATATTAGGCCTGCAAAAATGTAGAAAACTTTGGAGGCCCAATAAAGGGGTTTACAGGCATCCTAGACCCACTAAAGTCCAGAAAATGTGGGCGGCCCAAAAACTGTGTCAGAGAGCTCTGAATGTCCCAAAAACATTTGCAGTCTGAAAAGGGCATTAACCAGCATGCTAGACCCCTGAAATTCCCCAAAATATTTTGGCCACGAAAAATTCATCCTACATCCCTGAAAATTCAGAAAAAGTTGGCAGCACAAAAAAGGCCTTAAAATACATATTAGGCCTGCAAAAATGTAGAAAACTTTGGAGGCCCAAAAAAGGGGTTTACAGGCATCCAAGACCCCCTAAAGTCCAGAAAATGTTGGTGGCCCAAAAACTGTGTCAGAGAGCTCTGAAGGGCCCAAAAACGCTTGCAGCCTGAAAAGGGCATTAACTCGCATCCTAGACCCCTGAAATTCCTAAAAACATTTATGGCCCGAAAAATGCATCCTACACCCCTTAAAGTTCAGAAACTGTTGGCAGCCCAAAAAAATGCCTTAAAATGCATCTTATTCCTGCAATAATCTTTAAAACTTTGGAGGCCCAAAAAAGGGGTTTGCAGGCATCCTAGACCCCATAAAGTCCAGAAAATGTTGGTGACCCGAAAACAGTGTCAGAGAGCTCTGAATGTCCCAAAACTATTTGCAGCCTAAAAAGGGCATTAATCCGCACCCTAGCCCCCTGAAATTCCCCAAAATATTTTTGGCCCAAAAAATGCATCCTACATCCCTGAAGTTCAGAAAATGTTGGCAGCACAAAACCGGCCTTAAAATACATATTAGGCCTGCAGAAATGTAGAAAATTTTGGAGGCCCAAAAAAGGGGTTTACAGGCATCCTAGACCCCCTAAAGTCCAGAAAATGTTGGCGGCCCAAAAACTGTGTCAGAAAGCTCTGAATGTCCCAAAAACATTTGCAGTCTGAAAAGGGCATTAACCCGCATGCTAGACCCCTGAAATTTCCCAAAATATTTTGGCCATGAAAAATGCATCCTACACCCCTGAAAATTCAGAAAATGTTGGCTGCACAAAAAAGACCTTAAAATACATATTAGGCCTCCAAAAATGTAGAAAACTTTGGAGGCCCAAAAAAGGGGTTTACAGGCATCCTAGACCCACTAAAGTCCAGAAAATGTGGGCGGCCCAAAAACTGTGTCAGAGAGCTCTGATTGTCCCAAAAACATTTTCAGTCTGAAAAGGGCATTAACCCGCATGCTAGACCCCTGAAATTCCCCAAAATATTTTGGCCACGAAAAATTCATCCTACACCCCTGAAAGTTCAGAAAATGTTGGCAGCCCCAAAAAGGCCTTAAAATGCATTTTATTCCTGCAAAAATTGTGATAACTTTGGAGGCCCAAAAAAGGTGTTTACATCCTAGACCCCATAAAGTCCAGAAAATGTTGGTGACCCGAAAACAGTGTCAGAGAGCTCTGAATGACCCAAAAATATTTGCAGCCTGAAAAGGGCATTAATCCGCATCCTGGCCCGCTGAAATTCCCCAAAATATTTTTGGCCCAAAAAATGATTCCTATATCCCTGAAGTTCAGAAATGTTGGCAGCACAAAACAGGCCTTAAAATACATATTAGGCCTGCAAAAATGTAGAAAACTTTGGAGGCCCAAAAAAGGGGTTTACAGGCATCCTAGACCCCTTAAAGTCCAGAAAATGTTGGCGGCCCAAAAACTGTGTCAGAGAGCTCTGAATGTCCCAAAAACATTTGCAGTCAGTCTGAAAAGGGCATTGACCCGCATGCTAGACCCCTGAAATTCCCCAAAATATTTTGGCCACGAAAAATTCATCCTACACCCCTGAAAATTCAGAAAATGTTGGCAGCACAAAAACGGCCTTAAAATACACATTAGGCCTGCAAAAATGTAGAAAACTTCGGAGGGCCAAAAAAGGGGTTTACAGGCATCCTAGACCCCCTAAAGTCCAGAAAATGTTGATGGCCCAAAAACTGTGTCAGAGAGCTCTGAATGGCCCAAAAACGGTTGCAGCCTGGAAAGGGCATTAACCCACATCCTAAACCCCTGAAATTCCCAAAAACATTTTTGGCCCGAAAAATGCATCCAGCACCCCTGAAAGTTCAGGAAATGTTGGCAGCCCCAAAAAGGCCTTAAAATGCATCTTATTCCTGCAAAAATCTTGATAACTTTGGAGGCCCAAGAAAGGGGTTTACATCCTAGACCCCATAAAGTCCAGAAAATGTTGGTGACCCGAAAAAGTGTCAGAGAGCTCTGAATGTCCCAAAAATATTTGCAGCCTGGAAAGGGCATTAATCCGCATCCTGGCCCCCTGAAATTCCCCAAAATATTTTTGGCACAAAAAATGCAACCTATATCCCTGAAGTTCAGAAAATGTTGGCAGCACAAAAGAGGCCTTAAAATACATATTAGGCCTGCAAAAATGTAGAAAACTTTGGAGGCCCAATAAAGGGGTTTACAGGCATCCTAGACCCACTAAAGTCCAGAAAATGTGGGCGGCCCAAAAACTGTGTCAGAGAGCTCTGAATGTCCCAAAAACATTTGCAGTCTGAAAAGGGCATTAACCAGCATGCTAGACCCCTGAAATTCCCCAAAATATTTTGGCCACGAAAAATTCATCCTACATCCCTGAAAATTCAGAAAAAGTTGGCAGCACAAAAAAGGCCTTAAAATACATATTAGGCCTGTAAAAATGTAGAAAACTTTAGAGGCCCAAAAAAGGGGTTTAGATGCATCCTAGACCCCCTAAAGTCCAGAAAATGTTGGTGGCCCAAAAACTGTGTCAGAGAGTTCTGAATGGCCCAAAAACGCTTGCAGCCTGAAAAGGGCATTAACCCGCATCCTAAACCCCTGAAATTCCCAAAAACATTCTTGGCCCGAAAAATGCATCCTACACCCCTGAAAGTTCAGAAAATGTTGGCAGCCCCAAAAAGGCCTTAAAATGCATCTTATTCCTGCAAAAATCTTGATAACTTTGGAGGCCCAAAAAAGGGGTTTACATCCTAGACCCCATAAAGTCCAGAAAATGTTGGTGACCCGAAAAAGTGTCAGAGAGCTCTGAATGTCCCAAAAATATTTGCAGCCTGGAAAGGGCATTAATCCGCATCCTGGCCCCCTGAAATTCCCCAAAATATTTTTGGCACAAAAAATGCAACCTATATCCCTGAAGTTCAGAAAATGTTGGCAGCACAAAAGAGGCCTTAAAATACATATTAGGCCTGCAAAAATGTAGAAAACTTTGGAGGCCCAAAAAAGGGGTTTACAGGCATCCTAGACCCACTAAAGTCCAGAAAATGTTGGCGGCCCAAAAACTGTGTCAGAGAGCTCTAAATGTCCCAAAAACATTTGCAGTCTGAAAAGGGCATTAACCCGCATGCTAGACCCCTGAAATTCCCCCAAAATATTTTGGCCACGAAAAATTCATCCTACGCCCCTGAAAATTCAGAAAATGTTGGCAGCACAAAAAAGGCCTTAAAATACATATTAGGCCTGCAAAAATGTAGAAAACTTTGGAGGCCCAAAAAAGGGGTTTACAGGCATCCAAGACCCCCTAAAGTCCAGAAAATGTTGGTGGCCCAAAAACTGTGTCAGAGAGCTCTGAAGGGCCCAAAAACGCTTGCAGCCTGAAAAGGGCATTAACTCGCATCCTAGACCCCTGAAATTCCCAAAAACATTTATGGCCCGAAAAATGCATCCTACACCCCTTAAAGTTCAGAAACTGTTGGCAGCCCAAAAAAATGCCTTAAAATGCATCTTATTCCTGCAATAATCTTTAAAACTTTGGAGGCCCAAAAAAGGGGTTTGCAGGCATCCTAGACCCCATAAAGTCCAGAAAATGTTGGTGACCCGAAAACAGTGTCAGAGAGCTCTGAATGTCCCAAAACTATTTGCAGCCTAAAAAGGGCATTAATCCGCACCCTAGCCCCCTGAAATTCCCCAAAATATTTTTGGCCCAAAAAATGCATCCTACATCCCTGAAGTTCAGAAAATGTTGGCAGCACAAAACCGGCCTTAAAATACATATTAGGCCTGCAGAAATGTAGAAAATTTTGGAGGCCCAAAAAAGGGGTTTACAGGCATCCTAGACCCCCTAAAGTCCAGAAAATGTTGGCGGCCCAAAAACTGTGTCAGAAAGCTCTGAATGTCCCAAAAACATTTGCAGTCTGAAAAGGGCATTAACCCGCATGCTAGACCCCTGAAATTTCCCAAAATATTTTGGCCATGAAAAATGCATCCTACACCCCTGAAAATTCAGAAAATGTTGGCTGCACAAAAAAGACCTTAAAATACATATTAGGCCTCCAAAAATGTAGAAAACTTTGGAGGCCCAAAAAAGGGGTTTACAGGCATCCTAGACCCACTAAAGTCCAGAAAATGTGGGCGGCCCAAAAACTGTGTCAGAGAGCTCTGATTGTCCCAAAAACATTTGCAGTCTGAAAAGGGCATTAACCCGCATGCTAGACCCCTGAAATTCCCCAAAATATTTTGGCCACGAAAAATTCATCCTACACCCCTGAAAATTCAGAAAATGTTGGCAGCACAAAAAAGGCCTTAAAATACATATTAGGCCTGCAAAAATGTAGAAAACTTTGGAGACCCAAAAAAGGGGTTTAGATGCATCCTAGACCCCCTAAAGTCCAGAAAATGTTGGTGGCCCAAAAACTGTGTCAGAGAGTTCTGAATGGCCCAAAAACGCTTGCAGCCTGAAAAGGGCATTAACCCGCATCCTAAACCCCTGAAATTCCCAAAAACATTCTTGGCCCGAAAAATGCATCCTACACCCCTGAAAGTTCAGAAAATGTTGGCAGCCCCAAAAAGGCCTTAAAATGCATCTTATTCCTGCAAAAATCTTGATAACTTTGGAGGCCCAAAAAAGGGGTTTACATGCTAGACCCCATAAAGTCCAGAAAATGTTGGTGACCCGAAAACAGTGTCAGAGAGCTCTGAATGTCCCAAAAATATTTGCAGCCTGAAAAGGGCATTAATCCGCATCCTGGCCCCCTGAAAATCCCCAAAATATTTTTGGCCCGAAAAATGCATCCTACATCCCTGAAGTTCAGAAAATGTTGGCAGCACAAAACAGGCCTTAAAATACATATTAGGCCTGCAAAAATGTAGAAAACTTTGGAGGCCCAAAAAAGGGGTTTACAGGCATCCTAGACCCACTAAAGTCCAGAAAATGTTGGCGGCCCAAAAACTGTGTCAGAGAGCTCTGAATGTCCCAAAAACATTTGCAGTCTGAAAAGGGCATTAACCCGCATGCTAGACCCCTGAAATTCCCCCAAAATATTTTGGCCACGAAAAATTCATCCTACGCCCCTGAAAATTCAGAAAATGTTGGCAGCACAAAAAAGGCCTTAAAATACATATTAGGCCTGCAAAAATGTAGAAAACTTTGGAGGCCCAAAAAAGGGGTTTACAGGCATCCAAGACCCCCTAAAGTCCAGAAAATGTTGGTGGCCCAAAAACTGTGTCAGAGAGCTCTGAAGGGCCCAAAAACGCTTGCAGCCTGAAAAGGGCATTAACTCGCATCCTAGACCCCTGAAATTCCTAAAAACATTTATGGCCCGAAAAATGCATCCTACACCCCTTAAAGTTCCGAAACTGTTGGCAGCCCAAAAAAATGCCTTAAAATGCATCTTATTCCTGCAATAATCTTTAAAACTTTGGAGGCCCAAAAAAGGGGTTTTCAGGCATCCTAGACCCCATAAAGTCCAGAAAATGTTGGCGGCCCAAAAACTGTGTCAGAAAGCTCTGAATGTCCCAAAAACATTTGCAGTCTGAAAAGGGCATTAACCCGCATGCTAGACCCCTGAAATTTCCCAAAATATTTTGGCCATGAAAAATGCATCCTACACCCCTGAAAATTCAGAAAATGTTGGCAGCACAAAAAAGACCTTAAAATACATATTAAGCCTCCAAAAATGTAGAAAACTTTGGAGGCCCAAAAAAGGGGTTTACAGGCATCCTAGACCCCCCTAAAGTCCAGAAAATGTTGGTAGGCCAACAACTGTGTCAGAGAGCTCTGAATGTCCCAAAAACCTTTGCAGCCTGAAAAGGGTATTAACCCACATCCTAGACCCCTGAAATTCCTAAAAACAATTATGGCTCAAAAAATACATCCTACACCCCTGAAAGTTCAGAAAATGATGGCAACCCAAAAAATGCCTTAAAATGCATCTTATTCTTGCAATAATCTTGAAAACTTTGGAGGCCCAAAAAAGGGGTTTACATCCTAGACCCCATAAAGTCCAGAAAATGTTGGTGACCCGAAAACAGTGTCAGAGAGCTCTGAATGTCCCAAAAATATTTGCAGCCTGAAAAGGGCATTAATCCGCATCCTGGCCCCCTGAAATTCCCCAAAATATTTTTGGCCCAAAAAATGCATCCTACATCCCTGAAGTTCAGAAAATGTTGGCAGCACAAAACAGGCCTTAAAATACATATTAGGCCTGCAAAAATGTAGAAAACTTTGGAGGCCCAAAAAAGGGGTTTACAGGCATCCTAGACCCCCTAAAGTCCAGAAAATGTTGGTGGCCCGAAAACTGTGTCAGAGAGCTCTGAATGTCTCAAAAACGTTTGCAGCCTGAAAAGGGCATTAACCCACATCCTAAACCCCTGAAATTCCCAAAAACTTTTTTGGCCCGAAAAATGCATCCTACACCCCTGAAAGTTCAGAAAATGTTGGCAGCCCCAAAAAGGCCTTAAAATGCATCTTATTCCTGCAAAAATCTTGATAACTTTGGAGGCCCAAAAAAGGGGTTTACATTCCAGACCCCATAAAGTCCAGAAAATGTTGGTGACCCGAAAACAGTGTCAGAGAGCTCTGAATGTCCCAAAAATATTTGCAGCCTGAAAAGGCCATTAACCCGCATCCTGGCCCCCTGAAATTCCCCAAAATATTTTTGGCCCGAAAAATGCATCCTACACCCCTGAAAGTTCAGAAAATGATGGCAACCCAAAAAATGCCTTAAAATGCATCTTATTCTTGCAATAATCTTTAAAACTTTGGAGGCCCAAAAAAGAGGCTTGCAGGCATCCTAGACCCCATAAAGTCCAGAAAATATTGGTGGCCCATAAACTGTATCAGAGAGCTCTGAATGTCCCAAAAACATTTGCAGTCTGAAAAGGGCATTAACCCGCATCCTGGCCCCCTGAAATTCCCCAAAATATTTTTGGCACAAAAAATGCAACCTATATCCCTGAAGTTCAGAAAATGTTGGCAGCACAAAAGAGGCCTTAAAATACATATTAGGCCTGCAAAAATGTAGAAAACTTTGGAGGCCCAAAAAAGGGGTTTAGATGCATCCTAGACCCCCTAAAGTCCAGAAAATGTTGGTGGCCCAAAAACTGTGTCAGAGAGTTCTGAATGGCCCAAAAACGCTTGCAGCCTGAAAAGGGCATTAACCCGCATCCTAAACCCCTGAAATTCCCAAAAACATTCTTGGCCCGAAAAATGCATCCTACACCCCTGAAAGTTCAGAAAATGTTGGCAGCACAAAAAAGGCCTTAAAATACATATTAGGCCGGCAAAAATGTAGAAAACTTTGGAGGCCCAAAAAAGGGGTTTAGATGCATCCTAGACCCCCTAAAGTCCAGAAAATGTTGGTGGCCCAAAAACTGTGTCAGAGAGTTCTGAATGGCCCAAAAACGCTTGCAGCCTGAAAAGGGCATTAACCCGCATCCTAAACCCCTGAAATTCCCAAAAACATTCTTGGCCCGAAAAATGCATCCTACACCCCTGAAAGTTCAGAAAATGTTGGCAGCCCCAAAAAGGCCTTAAAATGCATCTTATTCCTGCAAAAATCTTGATAACTTTGGAGGCCCAAAAAAGGGGCTTACATGCTAGACCCCATAAAGTCCAGAAAATGTTGGTGACCCGAAAACAGTGTCAGAGAGCTCTGAATGTCCCAAAAATATTTGCAGCCTGAAAAGGGCATTAATCCGCATCCTGGCCCCCTGAAAATCCCCAAAATATTTTTGGCCCGAAAAATGCATCCTACATCCCTGAAGTTCAGAAAATGTTGGCAGCACAAAACAGGCCTTAAAATACATATTAGGCCTGCAAAAATGTAGAAAACTTTGGAGGCCCAAAAAAGGGGTTTACAGGCATCCTAGACCCACTAAAGTCCAGAAAATGTTGGCGGCCCAAAAACTGTGTCAGAGAGCTCTGAATGTCCCAAAAACATTTGCAGTCTGAAAAGGGCATTAACCCGCATGCTAGACCCCTGAAATTCCCCCAAAATATTTTGGCCACGAAAAATTCATCCTACGCCCCTGAAAATTCAGAAAATGTTGGCAGCACAAAAAAGGCCTTAAAATACATATTGGACATGCAAAAATGTAGAAAACTTTGGAGGCCCAAAAAAGGGGTTTACAGGCATCCAAGACCCCCTAAAGTCCAGAAAATGTTGGTGGCCCAAAAACTGTGTCAGAGAGCTCTGAAGGGCCCAAAAACGCTTGCAGCCTGAAAAGGGCATTAACTCGCATCCTAGACCCCTGAAATTCCTAAAAACATTTATGGCCCGAAAAATGCATCCTACACCCCTTAAAGTTCAGAAACTGTTGGCAGCCCAAAAAAATGCCTTAAAATGCATCTTATTCCTGCAATAATCTTTAAAACTTTGGAGGCCCAAAAAAGGGGTTTGCAGGCATCCTAGACCCCATAAAGTCCAGAAAATGTTGGTGACCCGAAAACAGTGTCAGAGAGCTCTGAATGTCCCAAAACTATTTGCAGCCTAAAAAGGGCATTAATCCGCACCCTAGCCCCCTGAAATTCCCCAAAATATTTTTGGCCCAAAAAATGCATCCTACATCCCTGAAGTTCAGAAAATGTTGGCAGCACAAAACCGGCCTTAAAATACATATTAGGCCTGCAAAAATGTAGAAAATTTTGGAGGCCCAAAAAAGGGGTTTACAGGCATCCTAGACCCCCTAAAGTCCAGAAAATGTTGGCGGCCCAAAAACTGTGTCAGAGAGCTCTGAATGTCCCAAAAACATTTGCAGTCTGAAAAGGGCATTAACCCGCATGCTAGACCCCTGAAATTTCCCAAAATATTTTGGCCATGAAAAATTCATCCTACACCCCTGAAAATTCAGAAAATGTTGGCTGCACAAAAAAGACCTTAAAATACATATTAGGCCTCCAAAAATGTAGAAAACTTTGGAGGCCCAAAAAAGGGGTTTACAGGCACCCTAGACCCCCCTAAAGTCCAGAAAATGTTGGTAGGCCAACAACTGTGTCAGAGAGCTCTGAATGTCCCAAAAACCTTTGCAGCCTGAAAAGGGCATTAACCCACATCCTAGACCCCTGAAATTCCTAAAAACAATTATGGCCCAAAAAATACATCCTACACCCCTGAAAGTTCAGAAAATGATGGCAACCCAAAAAATGCCTTAAAATGCATCTTATTCTTGCAATAATCTTGAAAACTTTGGAGGCCCAAAAAAGGGGTTTACATCCTAGACCCCATAAAGTCAAGAAAATGTTGGTGACCCGAAAACAGTGTCAGAGAGCTCTGAATGTCCCAAAAATATTTGCAGCCTGAAAAGGGCATTAATCCGCATCCTGGCCCCCTGAAATTCCCCAAAATATTTTTGGCCCAAAAAATGCATCCTACATCCCTGAAGTTCAGAAAATGTTGGCAGCACAAAACAGGCCTTAAAATACATATTAGGCCTGCAAAAATGTAGAAAACTTTGGAGGCCCAAAAAAGGGGTTTACAGGCATCCTAGACCCCCTAAAGTCCAGAAAATGTTGGTGGCCCGAAAACTGTGTCAGAGAGCTCTGAATGTCCCAAAAACGTTTGCAGCCTGAAAAGGGCATTAACCCTCATCCTAAACCCCTGAAATTCCCAAAAACATTTTTGGCCCGAAAAATGCATCCTACACCCCTGAAAGTTCAGAAAATGTTGGCAGCCCCAAAAAGGCCTTAAAATGCATCTTATTCCTGCAAAAATCTTGATAACTTTGGAGGCCCAAAAAAGGGGTTTACATTCCAGACCCCATAAAGTCCAGAAAATGTTGGTGACCCGAAAACAGTGTCAGAGAGCTCTGAATGTCCCAAAAATATTTGCAGCCTGAAAAGGCCATTAACCCGCATCCTGGCCCCCTGAAATTCCCCAAAATATTTTTGGCCCGAAAAATGCATCCTACACCCCTGAAAGTTCAGAAAATGATGGCAACCCAAAAAATGCCTTAAAATGCATCTTATTCTTGCAATAATCTTTAAAACTTTGGAGGCCCAAAAAAGAGGTTTGCAGGCATCCTCTTAAAGTCCAGAAAATGTTGGTGGCCCATAAACTGTATCAGAGAGCTCTGAATGTCCCAAAAACATTTGCAGTCTGAAAAGGGCATTAACCCGCATGCTAGACCCCTGAAATTCCCCAAAATATTTTGACCACAAAAAATTCATCCTACACCCCTGAAAATTCAGAAAATGCTGGCAGCACAAAAAAGGCCTTAAAATACATATTAGGCCTGCAAAAATGTAGAAAACTTTGGAGGCCCAAAAAAGGGGTTTACAGGCATCCTAGACCCACTAAAGTCCAGAAAATGTTGGCGGCCCAAAAACTGTGTCAGAGAGCTCTGAATGTCCCAAAAACATTTGCAGTCTGAAAAGGGCATTAACCCGCATGCTAGACCCCTGAAATTCCCCCAAAATATTTTGGCCACGAAAAATTCATCCTACGCCCCTGAAAATTCAGAAAATGTTGGCAGCACAAAAAAGGCCTTAAAATACATATTAGGCCTGCAAAAATGTAGAAAACTTTGGAGGCCCAAAAAAGGGGTTTACAGGCATCCAAGACCCCCTAAAGTCCAGAAAATGTTGGTGGCCCAAAAACTGTGTCAGAGAGCTCTGAAGGGCCCAAAAACGCTTGCAGCCTGAAAAGGGCATTAACTCGCATCCTAGACCCCTGAAATTCCTAAAAACATTTATGGCCCGAAAAATGCATCCTACACCCCTTAAAGTTCAGAAAATGTTGGCAGCCCCAAAAAGGCCTTAAAATGCATCTTATTCCTGTAAAAATCTTGATAACTTTGGAGGCCCAAAAAAGGGGTTTACATCCTAGACCTCATAAAGTCCAGAAAATGTTGGTGACCCGAAAACAGTGTCAGAGAGCTCTGAATGTCCCAAAACTATTTGCAGCCTAAAAAGGGCATTAATCCGCACCCTAGCCCCCTGAAATTCCCCAAAATATTTTTGGCCCAAAAAATGCATCCTACATCCCTGAAGTTCAGAAAATGTTGGCAGCACAAAACAGGCCTTAAAATACATATTAGGCCTGCAAAAATGTAGAAAATTTTGGAGGCCCAAAAAAGGGGTTTACAGGCATCCTAGACCCCCTAAAGTCCAGAAAATGTTGGCGGCCCAAAAACTGTGTCAGAGAGCTCTGAATGTCCCAAAAACATTTGCAGTCTGAAAAGGTCATTAACCCGCATGCTAGACCCCTGAAATTTCCCAAAATATTTTGGCCATGAAAAATTCATCCTACACCCCTGAAAATTCAGAAAATGTTGGCTGCACAAAAAAGACCTTAAAATACATATTAGGCCTCCAAAAATGTAGAAAACTTTGGAGGCCCAAAAAAGGGGTTTACAGGCATCCTAGACCCCCCTAAAGTCCAGAAAATGTTGGTAGGCCAACAACTGTGTCAGAGAGCTCTGAATGTCCCAAAAACCTTTGCAGCCTGAAAAGGGCATTAACCCACATCCTAGACCCCTGAAATTCCTAAAAACAATTATGGCCCAAAAAATACATCCTACACCCCTGAAAGTTCAGAAAATGATGGCAACCCAAAAAATGCCTTAAAATGCATCTTATTCTTGCAATAATCTTGAAAACTTTGGAGGCCCAAAAAAGGGGTTTACATCCTAGACCCCATAAAGTCCAGAAAATGTTGGTGACCCGAAAACAGTGTCAGAGAGCTCTGAATGTCCCAAAAATATTTGCAGCCTGAAAAGGGCATTAATCCGCATCCTGGCCCCCTGAAATTCCCCAAAATATTTTTGGCCCAAAAAATGCATCCTACATCCCTGAAGTTCAGAAAATGTTGGCAGCACAAAACAGGCCTTAAAATACATATTAGGCCTGCAAAAATGTAGAAAACTTTGGAGGCCCAAAAAAGGGGTTTACAGGCATCCTAGAACCCCTAAAGTCCAGAAAATGTTGGTGGCGTGAAAACTGTGTCAGAGAGCTCTGAATGTCCCAAAAACGTTTGCAGCCTGAAAAGGGCATTAACCCTCATCCTAAACCCCTGAAATTCCCAAAAACATTTTTGGCCCGAAAAATGCATCCTACACCCCTGAAAGTTCAGAAAATGTTGGCAGCCCCAAAAAGGCCTTAAAATGCATCTTATTCCTGCAAAAATCTTGATAACTTTGGAGGCCCAAAAAAGGGGTTTACATTCCAGACCCCATAAAGTCCAGAAAATGTTGGTGACCCGAAAACAGTGTCAGAGAGCTCTGAATGTCCCAAAAATATTTGCAGCCTGAAAAGGCCATTAACCCGCATCCTGGCCCCCTGAAATTCCCCAAAATATTTTTGGCCCGAAAAATGCATCCTACACCCCTGAAAGTTCAGAAAATGATGGCAACCCAAAAAATGCCTTAAAATGCATCTTATTCTTGCAATAATCTTTAAAACTTTGGAGGCCCAAAAAAGAGGTTTGCAGGCATCCTAGACCCCATAAAGTCCAGAAAATGTTGGTGGCCCATAAACTGTATCAGAGAGCTCTGAATGTCCCAAAAACATTTGCAGTCTGAAAAGGGCATTAACCCGCATGCTAGACCCCTGAAATTCCCCAAAATATTTTGACCACAAAAAATTCATCCTACACCCCTGAAAATACAGAAAATGCTGGCAGCACAAAAAAGGCCTTAAAATACATATTAGGCCTGCAAAAATGTAGAAAACTTTGGAGGCCCAAAAAAGGGTTTACAGGCATCCTAGACCCCCTGAAGTCCAGAAAATGTTGGTGGCCCAAAAACTGTGTCAGAGAGCTCTGAATGGCCCAAAAATGCTTACAGCCTGAAAAGGGCATTAACCCGCATGCTAGACCCCTGAAATTCCTAAAAACATTTATGGCCCGAAAAATGCATCCTACACCCCTTAAAGTTCAGAAAATATTGGCATCCCAAAAAATGCCTTAAAATGCATCTTATTCCTGCAATAATCTTGATATTTGGAGGCCCAAAAAATGGGTTTACATCCTAGACCCCATAAAGTCCAGAAAATGTTGGTGACCCGAAAACAGTGTCAGAGAGCTCTGAATGTCCCAAAAATATTTGCAGCCTGAAAAGGCCATTAATCCGCATCCTGGCCCCCTGAAATTCCCCAAAATATTTGTGGCCCGAAAAATGCATCCTACATCCCTGAAAGTTCAGAAAATGTTGGCAGCCCCAAAAAGGCCTTAAAATGCATTTTATTCCTGCAAAAATCTTGATAACTTTGGAGGACCAAAAAAGGGGTTTACATCCTAGACCCCATAAAGTCCAGAAAATGTTGGTGGCCCATAAACTGTATCAGAGAGCTCTGAATGTCCCAAAAATATTTGCAGCCTGAAAAGGACATTAATCCGCATCCTGGCCCGCTGAAATTCCCCAAAATATTTTTGGCCCAAAAAATGCATCCTATATCCCTGAAGTTCAGAAACTGTTGGCAGCACAAAACAGGCCTTAAAATACATATCAGGCCTGCAAAAATGTAGAAAACTTTGAAGGCCCAAAAAAGGGGTTTACAGGCATCCTACACCCCCTAAAGTCCAGAAAATGTTGGCAGCCCAAAAACTGTGTCAGAGAGCTCTAATGTCCCAAAAACATTTGCAGTCTGAAAAGGGCATTAACCCGCATGCTAGACCCCTGAAATTTCCCAAAATATTTTGGCCACGAAAAATTCATCCTACACCCATGAAAATTCTGAAAATGTTGGCAGCACAAAAAAGGCCTTAAAATACATATTAGGCCTCTAAAAATGTAGAAAACTTTAGAGGCCAAAAAAAGGGGTTTACAGGCATCCTAGACCCCCTAAAGTCCAGAAAATGTTGGTAGGCCAACAACTGTGTCAGAGAGCTCTGAATGTCCCAAAAACATTTGCAGCCTGAAAAGGGCATTAACCCACATCCTAAACCCCTGAAATTCCCAAAAACATTTTTGGCCCGAAAAATGCATCCTACACCCCTGAAAGTTCAGAAAATGTTGGCAGCCCCAAAAAGGCCTTAAAATGCATCTTATTCCTGCAAAAATCTTGATAACTTTGGAGGCCCAAAAAAGGGGTTTACATCCTAGACCCCATAAAGTCCAGAAAATGTTGGTGACCCGAAAACATTGTCAGAGAGCTCTGAATGTCCCAAAAATATTTGCAGCCTGAAAAGGGCATTAATCCGCATCCTGGTCCCCTGAAATTCCCCAAAATATTTTTGGCCCAAAAAATGCATCCTACATCCCTGAAGTTCACAAAATGTTGGCAGCACAAAACAGGCCTTAAAATACATATTAGGCCTGCAAAAATGTAGAAAACTTTGAAGGCCCAAAAAAGGGGTTTACAGGCATCCTAGACCCCCTAAAGTCCAGAAAATGTTGGCAGCCCAAAAACTGTGTCAGAGAGCTCTGAATGTCCCAAAAACATTTGCAGTCTGAAAAGGGCATTAACCCGCATGCTAGACCCCTGAAATTTCCCAAAATATTTTGGCCACAAAAAATTCATCCTACACCCCTGAAAATTCAGAAAATGTTGGCAGCACAAAAAAGGCCTTAAAATACATATTAGGCCTGCAAAAATGTAGAAAACTTTGGAGGCCCAAAAAAGGGGTTTACAGGCATCCAAGACCCCCTAAAGTCCAGAAAATGTTGGTGGCCCAAAAACTGTGTCAGAGAGCTCTGAAGGGCCCAAAAACGCTTGCAGCCTGAAAAGGGCATTAACTCGCATCCTAGACCCCTGAAATTCCTAAAAACATTTATGGCCCGAAAAATGCATCCTACACCCCTTAAAGTTCAGAAAATGTTGGCAGCCCCAAAAAGGCCTTAAAATGCATCTTATTCCTGTAAAAATCTTGATAACTTTGGAGGCCCAAAAAAGGGGTTTACATCCTAGACCTCATAAAGTCCAGAAAATGTTGGTGACCTGAAAACAGTGTCAGAGAGCTCTGAATGTCCCAAAACTATTTGCAGCCTAAAAAGGGCATTAATCCGCACCCTAGCCCCCTGAAATTCTCCAAAATATTTTTGGCCCAAAAAATGCATCCTACATCCCTGAAGTTCAGAAAATGTTGGCAGCACAAAACAGGCCTTAAAATACATATTAGGCCTGCAAAAATGTAGAAAATTTTGGAGGCCCAAAAAAGGGGTTTACAGGCATCCTAGACCCCCCTAAAGTCCAGAAAATGTTGGTAGGCCAACAACTGTGTCAGAGAGCTCTGAATGTCCCAAAAACCTTTGCAGCCTGAAAAGGGCATTAACCCACATCCTAGACCCCTGAAATTCCTAAAAACAATTATGGCCCAAAAAATACATCCTACACCCCTGAAAGTTCAGAAAATGATGGCAGCCCAAAAAATGCCTTAAAATGCATCTTATTCTTGCAATAATCTTGAAAACTTTGGAGGCCCAAAAAAGGGGTTTACATCCTAGACCCCATAAAGTCCAGAAAATGTTGGTGACCTGAAAACAGTGTCAGAGAGCTCTGAATGTCCCAGAAATATTTGCAGCCTGAAAAGGGCATTAATCCGCATCCTGGCCCCCTGAAATTCCCCAAAATATGTTTGGCCCAAAAAATGCATCCTACATCCCTGAAGTTCAGAAAATGTTGGCAGCACAAAACAGGCCTTAAAATACATATTAGGCCTGCAAAAATGTAGAAAACTTTGGAGGCCCAAAAAAGGGGTTTACAGGCATCCTAGACCCCCTAAAGTCCAGAAAATGTTGGTGGCCCGAAAACTGTGTCAGAGAGCTCTGAATGTCCCAAAAACGTTTGCAGCCTGAAAAGGGCATTAACCCTCATCCTAAACCCCTGAAATTCCCAAAAACATTTTTGGCCCGAAAAATGCATCCTACACCCCTGAAAGTTCAGAAAATGTTGGCAGCCCCAAAAAGGCCTTAAAATGCATCTTATTCCTGCAAAAATCTTGATAACTTTGGAGGCCCAAAAAAGGGGTTTACATTCCAGACCCCATAAAGTCCAGAAAATGTTGGTGACCCGAAAACAGTGTCAGAGAGCTCTGAATGTCGCAAAAATATTTGCAGCCTGAAAAGGCCATTAACCCGCATCCTGGCCCCCTGAAATTCCCCAAAATATTTTTGGCCCGAAAAATGCATCCTACACCCCTGAAAGTTCAGAAAATGATGGCAACCCAAAAAATGCCTTAAAATGCATCTTATTCTTGCAATAATCTTTAAAACTTTGGAGGCCCAAAAAAGAGGTTTGCAGGCATCCTAGACCCCATAAAGTCCAGAAAATGTTGGTGGCCCATAAACTGTATCAGAGAGCTCTGAATGTCCCAAAAACATTTGCAGTCTGAAAAGGGCATTAACCCGCATGCTAGACCCCTGAAATTCCCCAAAATATTTTGACCACAAAAAATTCATCCTACACCCCTGAAAATACAGAAAATGCTGGCAGCACAAAAAAGGCCTTAAAATACATATTAGGCCTGCAAAAATGTAGAAAACTTTGGAGGCCCAAAAAAGGGTTTACAGGCATCCTAGACCCCCTAAAGTCCAGAAAATGTTGGTGGCCCAAAAACTGTGTCAGAGAGCTCTGAATGGCCCAAAAATGCTTACAGCCTGAAAAGGGCATTAACCCGCATGCTAGACCCCTGAAATTCCTAAAAACATTTATGGCCCGAAAAATGCATCCTACACCCCTTAAAGTTCAGAAAATATTGGCATCCCAAAAAATGCCTTAAAATGCATCTTATTCCTGCAATAATCTTGATATTTGGAGGCCCAAAAAATGGGTTTACATCCTAGACCCCATAAAGTCCAGAAAATGGTGGTGACCCGAAAACAGTGTCAGAGAGCTCTGAATGTCCCAAAAATATTTGCAGCCTGAAAAGGCCATTAATCCGCATCCTGGCCCCCTGAAATTCCCCAAAATATTTGTGGCCCGAAAAATGCATCCTACATCCCTGAAGTTCAGAAAATGTTGGCAGCACAAAACAGGCCTTAAAATACATATTAGGCCTCCAAAAATGTAGAAAACTTTGGAGGCCCAAAGCCTTAAAATGCATCTTATTCCTGCAAAAATCTTAATAACTTTGGAGGCCCAAAAAAGGGGTTTACATCCTAGACCCCATAAAGTCCAGAAAATGTTGGTGACCCGAAAACAGTGTCAGAGAGCTCTGAATGTCCCAAAAATATTTGCAGCCTGAAAAGGGCATTATTCCGCATCCTGGCCCCCTGAAATTCCCCAAAATATTTTTGGCCCGAAAAATGCATCCTACATCCCTGAAGTTCAGAAAATGTTGGCAGCACAAAACAGGCCTTAAAGTATATATTAGGCCTGCAAAAATGTAGAAAACTTTGGAGGCCAAAAAAAGGGGTTTACAGGCATCCTAGACCCCCTAAAGTCCAGAAAATGTTGGCGGCCCAAAAACTGTGTCAGAGAGCTCTGAATGTCCCAAAAACATTTGCAGTCTGAAAAGGGCATTAACCCGCATGCTAGACCCCTGAAATTCCCCAAAATATTTTGGCCACGAAAAATTCATCCTACACCCCTGAAAATTCAGAAAATGTTGGCAGCACAAAAAAGGCCTTAAAATACATATTAGGCCTCCAAAAATGTAGAAAACTGTGGAGGCCCAAAAAAGGGGTTTACAGGCATCCTAGACCCCTAAAGTCCATAAAATGTTGGTAGGCCAAAAACTGTGTCAGAGAGCTCTGAATGTCCCAACAACATTTCCAGCCTGAAAAGGGCATTAACCCACATCCTAAACCCCTGAAATTCCCAAAAACATTTTTGGCCCGAAAAATGCATCCTACACCCCTAAAAGTTCAGAAAATGTTGGCAGCCCCAAAAAGGCCTTAAAATGCATCTTATTCATGCAAAAATCTTGATAACTTTGGAGGTCCAAAAAAGGGGTTTACATCCTAGACCCCATAAAGTCCAGAAAATGTTGGTGACCCGAAAACAGTGTCAGAGGGCTCTGAATGTCCCAAAAATATTTGCAGCCTGAAAAGGGCATTAATCCGCATCCTGGCGACCTGAAATTCCCCAAAATATTTTTGGCCCGAAAAATGCATCCTACATCCCTGAAGTTCAGAAAATGTTGGCAGCACAAAACAGGCCTTAAAATACATATTAGGCCTGCAAAAATGTAGAAAACTTTGGCGGCCCAAAAAAGTGGTTTACAGGCATCCTAGAACCTCTATAGTCCAGAAAATGTTGGCGGCCCAAAAACTGTGTCAGAGAGCTCTGAATGTCCCAAAAACATTTGCAGTCTGAAAAGGGCACTAACCCGCAAGCTAGACCCTTGAAATTCCACAAAATATTTTGGCCATGAAAAATTCATCCTACACCCCTGAAAATTCAGAAAATGTTGGCAACACAAAAAAGGCCTTAAAATACATATTAGGCCTCCAAAAATGTAGAAAACTTTGGAGGCCCAAAAAAGGGGTTTACAGGCATCCTAGACCCCCTAAAGTCCAGAAAATGTTGGTAGGCCAAAAACTGTGTCAGAGAGCTCTGAATGTCCCAACAACATTTCCAGCCTGAAAAGGGCATTAACCCACATCCTAAACCCCTGAAATTCCCAAAAACATTTTTGGCCCGAAAAATGCATCCTACACCCCTGAAAGTTCAGAAAATGTTGGCAGCCCCAAAAAGGCCTTAAAATGCATCTTATTCCTGCAAAAATCTTGATAACTTTGGAGGCCCAAAAAAGGGGTTTACATGCTAGACCCCATAAAGTCCAGAAAATGTTGGTGACCCGAAAACAGTGTCAGAGAGCTCTGAATGTCCCAAAAATATGTGCAGCCTGAAAAGGGCATTAATCCGCATCCTGGCCCCCTGAAATTCCCCAAAATAATTTTGGCCCAAAAAAATGCATCCTATATCCCTGAAGTTCAGAAAATGTTGGCAGCACAAAACAGGCCTTAAAATACATATTAGGCCTGCAAAAATGTAGAAAACTTTGGAGGCCCAAAAAAGGGGTTTACAGGCATCCTAGACCCCATAAAGTCCAGAAAATGTTGGTGGCCCATAAACTGTGTCAGAGAGCTCTGAATGTCCCAAAAACATTTGCAGTCTGAAAAGGGCATTAACCCGCAGGCTAGACCCCTGAAATTCCCCAAAATATTTTGGCCACGAAAAAATCATCCTACACCCCTGAAAATTCAGAAAATGTTGGCAGCATAAAAAAGGCCTTAAAATACATATTAGGCCTCCAAAAATGTAGAAAACTGTGGAGGCCCAAAAAAGGGGTTTACAGGCATCCTAGACCCCCTAAAGTCCAGAAAATGTTGGTAGGCCAAAAACTGTGTCAGAGAGCTCTGAATGTCCCAAACACATTTCCAGCCTGAAAAGGGCATTAACCCACATCCTAAACCCCTGAAATTCCCAAAAACATTTTTGGCCCGAAAAATGCATCCTACACCCCTAAAAGTTCAGAAAATGTTGGCAGCCCCAAAAAGGCCTTAAAATGCATCTTATTCCTGCAAAAATCTTGATAACTTTGGAGGCCCAAAAAAGGGGCCTTTTTGAAAGTATTCTAAGAACACTGGTAATGTCCGCGGACATTAAAAGTTTCCATAGGCCATAGTTGAAATGTTTTACTCTATGGGTGTGATATGCTGCGGTGGAGATGGAAACGGGTGCAGCATCATCATCATCATCTAGACCCCATAAAGTCCAGAAAATGTTGGTGACCCGAAAACAGTGTCAGAGAGCTCTGAATGTCCCAAAAATATTTGCAGCCTGAAAAGGGCATTAATCCGCATCCTGGCCCGCTGAAATTCCCCAAAATATTTTTGGCCCAAAAAATGCATCCTATATCCCTGAAGTTCAGAAAATGTTAGCAGCACAAAACAGGCCTTAAAATACACATTAGGCCTGCAAAAATGTAGAAAACTTTGGAGGCCCAAAAAAGGGGTTTACATCCTAGACCCCATAAAGTCCAGAAAATGTTGGTGACCCGAAAACAGTGTCAGAGAGCTCTGAATGTGCCAAAAATATTTGCAGCCTGAAAAGGTCATTAATCCACATCCTGGCCCCCTGAAATTCCCCAAAATATTTTTGGCCCAAAAAATGCATCCTACATCCCTGAAGTTCAGAAAATGTTGGCAGCACAAAACAGGCCTTAAAATACACATTAGGCCTGCAAAAATGTAGAAAACTTTGGAGGCCCAAAAAAGGGGTTTACAGGCATCCTAGACCCCCTAAAGTCCAGAAAATGTTGGCGCCCCAAAAACTGTGTCAGAGAGTTCTGAATGTCCCAAAAACATTTGCAGTCTGAAAAGGGCATTAACCAGCATGCTAGACCCCTGAAATTTCCCAAAATATTTTGGCCACAAAAAATTCATCCTACACCCCTGAAAATTCAGAAAATGTTGGCAGCACAAAAAAGGCCTTAAAATACATATTAGGCAAATGTAGAAACCTTTGGAGGCCCAAAAAAGGGGTTTACAGGCACCCTAGACCCCCTAAAGTCCAGAAAATGTTGGTATTCCAAAAACTGTGTCAGAGAGCTCTGAATGTCCCAAAAATGTTTGCAGCCTGAAAAGGGCATTAACCCACATCCTAAACCCCTGAAATTCCCAAAAACATTTTTGGCCCGAAAAATGCATCCTACACCCCTGAAAGTTCAGAAAATGTTGGCAGCCCCAAAAAGGCCTTAAAATGCATCTTATTCCTGCAAAAATCTTGATAACTTTGGAGGCCCAAAAAAGGGGTTTACATCCTAGACCCCATAAAGTCCAGAAAATGTTGGTGACCCGAAAACAGTGTCAGAGAGCTCTGAATGTCCCAAAAATATTTGCAGCCTGAAAAGGGCATTAATCCGCATCCTGGCCCCCTGAAATTCCCCAAAATATTTTTGGCACAAAAAATGCAACCTATATCCCTGAAGTTCAGAAAATGTTGGCAGCACAAAACAGGCCTTAAAATACATATAAGGCCTGCAAAAATGTAGAAAACTTTGGAGGCCCAAAAAAGGGGTTTACAGGCATCCTAGACCCACTAAAGTCCAGAAAATGTTGGTGGCCCAAACACTGTGTCAGAGAGCTCTGAATGTGCCAAAAAGATTTGCAGTCTGAAAAGGGCATTGATCCGCATGCTAGACCCCTGAAATTCCCTAAAATATTTTGACCACGAAAAATTCATCCTACACCCCTGAAAATTCAGAAAATGTTGGCAGCACAAAAACGGCCTTAAAATACACATTAGGCCTGCAAAAATGTAGAAAACTTTGGAGGACCAAAAAAGGGGTTTACAGGCATCCTAGTCCCCCTAAAGTCCAGAAAATGTTGGTGGCCCAAAAACTGTGTCAGAGAGCTCTGAATGGCCCAAAAACGGTTGCAGCCTGGAAAGGGCATTAACCCACATCCTAAACCCCTGAAATTCCCAAAAACATTTTTGGCCCGAAAAATGCATCCAGCACCCCTGAAAGTTCAGGAAATGTTGGCAGCCCCAAAAAAGCCTTAAAATGCATCTTATTCCTGCAAAAATCTTGATAACTTTGGAGACCCAAAAAAGGGGTTTACAGGCATCCTAGACCCCATAAAGTCCAGAAAATGTTGGTGACCCGAAAACAGTGTCAGAGAGCTCTGAATGTCCCACAAATATTTGCAGCCTGAAAAGGGCATTAATCCACATCCTGGCCCCCTGAAATTCCCCAAAATATTTTTGGCCCAAAAAATGCATCCTACATCCCTGAAGTTCAGAAAATGTTGGCAGCACAAAACAGGCCTTAAAATACACATTAGGCCTGCAAAAATGTAGAAAACTTTGGAGGCCCAAAAAAGGGGTTTACAGGCATCCTAGACCCCCTAAAGTCCAGAAAATGTTGGTGGCCCAAACACTGTGTCAGAGAGCTCTGAATGTGCCAAAAAGATTTGCAGTCTGAAAAGGGCATTGATCCGCATGCTAGACCCCTGAAATTCCCTAAAATATTTTGACCACGAAAAATTCATCCTACACCCCTGAAAATTCAGAAAATGTTGGCAGCACAAAAACGGCCTTAAAATACACATTAGGCCTGCAAAAATGTAGAAAACTTTGGAGGACCAAAAAAGGGGTTTACAGGCATCCTAGTCCCCCTAAAGTCCAGAAAATGTTGGTGGCCCAAAAACTGTGTCAGAGAGCTCTGAATGGCCCAAAAACGGTTGCAGCCTGGAAAGGGCATTAACCCACATCCTAAACCCCTGAAATTCCCAAAAACATTTTTGGCCCGAAAAATGCATCCAGCACCCCTGAAAGTTCAGGAAATGTTGGCAGCCCCAAAAAAGCCTTAAAATGCATCTTATTCCTGCAAAAATCTTGATAACTTTGGAGGCCCAAAAAAGGGGTTTACAGGCATCCTAGACCCCATAAAGTCCAGAAAATGTTGGTGACCCGAAAACAGTGTCAGAGAGCTCTGAATGTCCCACAAATATTTGCAGCCTGAAAAGGGCATTAATCCACATCCTGGCCCCCTGAAATTCCCCAAAATATTTTTGGCCCAAAAAATGCATCCTACATCCCTGAAGTTCAGAAAATGTTGGCAGCACAAAACAGGCCTTAAAATACACATTAGGCCTGCAAAAATGTAGAAAACTTTGGAGGCCCAAAAAAGGGGTTTACAGGCATCCTAGACCCCCTAAAGTCCAGAAAATGTTGGCGGCCCAAAAACTGTGTCAGAGAGTTCTGAATGTCCCAAAAACATTTGCAGTCTGAAAAGGGCATTAACCCGCATGCTAGACCCCTGAAATTTCCCAAAATATTTTGGCCACAAAAAATTCATCCTACACCCCTGAAAATTCAGAAAATGTTGGCAGCACAAAAAAGGCCTTAAAATACATATTAGGCAAATGTAGAAAACTTTGGAGGCCCAAAAAAGGGGTTTACAGGCATCCTAGTCCCCCTAAAGTCCAGAAAATGTTGGTATTCCAAAAACTGTGTCAGAGAGCTCTGAATGTCCCAAAAATGTTTGCAGCCTGAAAAGGGCATTAACCCACATCCTAAACCCCTGAAATTCCCAAAAACATTTTTGGCCCGAAAAATGCATCCTACACCCCTGAAAGTTCATAAAATGTTGGCAGCCCCAAAAAGGCCTTAAAATGCATCTTATTCCTGCAAAAATCTTGATAACTTTGGAGGCCCAAAAAAGGGGTTTACAGGCATCCTAGACCCCTTAAAGTCTAAAAAATGTTGGCGGCCCAAAAACTGTGTCAGAGAGCTCTGAATGTCCCAAAAACATTTGCAGTCTGAAAAGGGCATTGACCCGCATGCTAGACCCCTGAAATTCCCCAAAATATTTTGACCACGAAAAATTCATCCTACACCCCTGAAAATTCAGAAAATGTTGGCAGCACAAAAACGGCCTTAAAATACACATTAGGCCTGCAAAAATGTAGAAAACTTTGGAGGACAAAAAAAGGGGTTTACAGGCATCCTAGACCCCCTAAAGTCCAGAAAATGTTGGTGGCCCAAAAACTGTGTCAGAGAGCTCTGAATGGCCCAAAAACGGTTGCAGCCTGGAAAGGGCATTAACCCACATCCTAAACCCCTGAAATTCCCAAAAACATTTTTGGCCCGAAAAATGCATCCAGCACCCCTGGAAGTTCAGGAAATGTTGGCAGCCCCAAAAAGGACTTAAAATGCATCTTATTCCTGCAAAAATCTTGATAACTTTGGAGGCCCAAAAAAGGGGTTTACATCCTAGACCCCCTAAA
This sequence comes from Ambystoma mexicanum, assembly GCF_040938575.1. Classification (NCBI taxonomy): domain Eukaryota; kingdom Metazoa; phylum Chordata; class Amphibia; order Caudata; family Ambystomatidae; genus Ambystoma; species Ambystoma mexicanum. Next base: position 1,301,039,804 of record NC_090935.1, on the reverse strand, counting down.
GTCCCGAAAATGTTGGTAGGCCAAAAACTGTGTCAGAGAGCTCTGAATGTCCCAAAAACATTTGCAGCCTGAAAAGGGCATTAACCCACATCCTAGACCCTTGAAATTCCTAAAAACATTTATGGCCCGAAAAATGCATCCTACACCCCTTAAAGTTCAGAAAATGTTGGCAGCCCAAAAAATGCCTTAAAATGCATCTTAATCCTGCAATAATCTTTAAAACTTTGGAGGCCCAAAAAAGGGGTTTTCAGGCATCCTAGACCCCATAAAGTCCAGAAAATGTTGGTGGCCCATAAACTGTGTCAGAGAGCTCTGAATGTCCCAAAAACATTTGCAGTCTGAAAAGGGCATTAACCCGCATGCTAGACCCCTGAAATTCCCCAAAATATTTTGGCCACGAAAAATTCATCGTACACCCCTGAAAATTCAGAAAATGTTGGCAGCACAAAAAAGGCCTTAAAATACATATTAGTCCTCCAAAAATGTAGAAAAATTTAGAGGCCCAAAAAAGGGGTTTACAGGCATCCTAGACCCCCTAAAGTCCAGAAAATGTTGGTAGGCAAAAAACTGTGTCAGAGAGCTCTGAATGTCCCAAAAACATTTGCAACCTGAAAAGGGCATTAACCCACATCCTAAACCCCTGAAATTCCCAAAAACATGTTTGGCCCGAAAAATGCATCCTACACCCCTGAAAGTTCAGAAAATGTTGGCAGCCCCAAAAAGGCCTTAAAATGCATCTTATTCCTGTAAAAATCTTGATAACTTTGGAGGCCCAAAAAAGGGGTTTACATCCTAGACCTCATAAAGTCCAGAAAATGTTGGTGACCCAAAAACAGTGTCAGAGAGCTCTGAATGTCCCAAAAATATGTGCAGCCTGAAAAGGGCATTAATCCGCATCCTGGCCCCCTGAAATTCCCCAAAATAATTTTGGCCCAAAAAAATGCATCCTATATCCCTGAAGTTCAGAAAATGTTGGCAGCACAAAACAGGCCTTAAAATACATATTAGGCCTGCAAAAATGTAGAAAACTTTGGAGGCCCAAAAAAGGGGTTTACAGGCATCCTAGACCCCATAAAGTCCAGAAAATGTTGGTGGCCCATAAACTGTGTCAGAGAGCTCTGAATGTCCCAAAAACATTTGCAGTCTGAAAAGGGCATTAACCCGCAGGCTAGACCCCTGAAATTCCCCAAAATATTTTGGCCACGAAAAAATCATCCTACACCCCTGAAAATTCAGAAAATGTTGGCAGCATAAAAAAGGCCTTAAAATACATATTAGGCCTCCAAAAATGTAGAAAACTGTGGAGGCCCAAAAAAGGGGTTTACAGGCATCCTAGACCCCCTAAAGTCCAGAAAATGTTGGTAGGCCAAAAACTGTGTCAGAGAGCTCTGAATGTCCCAAACACATTTCCAGCCTGAAAAGGGCATTAACCCACATCCTAAACCCCTGAAATTCCTAAAAACAATTATGGCCCAAAAAATACATCCTACACCCCTGAAAGTTCAGAAAATGATGGCAACCCAAAAAATGCCTTAAAATGCATCTTATTCTTGCAATAATCTTGAAAACTTTGGAGGCCCAAAAAAGGGGTTTACATCCTAGACCCCATAAAGTCAAGAAAATGTTGGTGACCCGAAAACAGTGTCAGAGAGCTCTGAATGTCCCAAAAATATTTGCAGCCTGAAAAGGGCATTAATCCGCATCCTGGCCCCCTGAAATTCCCCAAAATATTTTTGGCCCAAAAAATGCATCCTACATCCCTGAAGTTCAGAAAATGTTGGCAGCACAAAACAGGCCTTAAAATACATATTAGGCCTGCAAAAATGTAGAAAACTTTGGAGGCCCAAAAAAGGGGTTTACAGGCATCCTAGACCCCCTAAAGTCCAGAAAATGTTGGTGGCCCGAAAACTGTGTCAGAGAGCTCTGAATGTCCCAAAAACGTTTGCAGCCTGAAAAGGGCATTAACCCTCATCCTAAACCCCTGAAATTCCCAAAAACATTTTTGGCCCGAAAAATGCATCCTACACCCCTGAAAGTTCAGAAAATGTTGGCAGCCCCAAAAAGGCCTTAAAATGCATCTTATTCCTGCAAAAATCTTGATAACTTTGGAGGCCCAAAAAAGGGGTTTACATTCCAGACCCCATAAAGTCCAGAAAATGTTGGTGACCCGAAAACAGTGTCAGAGAGCTCTGAATGTCCCAAAAATATTTGCAGCCTGAAAAGGCCATTAACCCGCATCCTGGCCCCCTGAAATTCCCCAAAATATTTTTGGCCCGAAAAATGCATCCTACACCCCTGAAAGTTCAGAAAATGATGGCAACCCAAAAAATGCCTTAAAATGCATCTTATTCTTGCAATAATCTTTAAAACTTTGGAGGCCCAAAAAAGAGGTTTGCAGGCATCCTCTTAAAGTCCAGAAAATGTTGGTGGCCCATAAACTGTATCAGAGAGCTCTGAATGTCCCAAAAACATTTGCAGTCTGAAAAGGGCATTAACCCGCATGCTAGACCCCTGAAATTCCCCAAAATATTTTGACCACAAAAAATTCATCCTACACCCCTGAAAATTCAGAAAATGCTGGCAGCACAAAAAAGGCCTTAAAATACATATTAGGCCTGCAAAAATGTAGAAAACTTTGGAGGCCCAAAAAAGGGGTTTACAGGCATCCTAGACCCACTAAAGTCCAGAAAATGTTGGCGGCCCAAAAACTGTGTCAGAGAGCTCTGAATGTCCCAAAAACATTTGCAGTCTGAAAAGGGCATTAACCCGCATGCTAGACCCCTGAAATTCCCCCAAAATATTTTGGCCACGAAAAATTCATCCTACGCCCCTGAAAATTCAGAAAATGTTGGCAGCACAAAAAAGGCCTTAAAATACATATTAGGCCTGCAAAAATGTAGAAAACTTTGGAGGCCCAAAAAAGGGGTTTACAGGCATCCAAGACCCCCTAAAGTCCAGAAAATGTTGGTGGCCCAAAAACTGTGTCAGAGAGCTCTGAAGGGCCCAAAAACGCTTGCAGCCTGAAAAGGGCATTAACTCGCATCCTAGACCCCTGAAATTCCTAAAAACATTTATGGCCCGAAAAATGCATCCTACACCCCTTAAAGTTCAGAAAATGTTGGCAGCCCCAAAAAGGCCTTAAAATGCATCTTATTCCTGTAAAAATCTTGATAACTTTGGAGGCCCAAAAAAGGGGTTTACATCCTAGACCTCATAAAGTCCAGAAAATGTTGGTGACCCGAAAACAGTGTCAGAGAGCTCTGAATGTCCCAAAACTATTTGCAGCCTAAAAAGGGCATTAATCCGCACCCTAGCCCCCTGAAATTCCCCAAAATATTTTTGGCCCAAAAAATGCATCCTACATCCCTGAAGTTCAGAAAATGTTGGCAGCACAAAACAGGCCTTAAAATACATATTAGGCCTGCAAAAATGTAGAAAATTTTGGAGGCCCAAAAAAGGGGTTTACAGGCATCCTAGACCCCCTAAAGTCCAGAAAATGTTGGCGGCCCAAAAACTGTGTCAGAGAGCTCTGAATGTCCCAAAAACCTTTGCAGTCTGAAAAGGTCATTAACCCGCATGCTAGACCCCTGAAATTTCCCAAAATATTTTGGCCATGAAAAATTCATCCTACACCCCTGAAAATTCAGAAAATGTTGGCTGCACAAAAAAGACCTTAAAATACATATTAGGCCTCCAAAAATGTAGAAAACTTTGGAGGCCCAAAAAAGGGGTTTACAGGCATCCTAGACCCCCCTAAATTCCAGAAAATGTTGGTAGGCCAACAACTGTGTCAGAGAGCTCTGAATGTCCCAAAAACCTTTGCAGCCTGAAAAGGGCATTAACCCACATCCTAGACCCCTGAAATTCCTAAAAACAATTATGGCCCAAAAAATACATCCTACACCCCTGAAAGTTCAGAAAATGATGGCAACCCAAAAAATGCCTTAAAATGCATCTTATTCTTGCAATAATCTTGAAAACTTTGGAGGCCCAAAAAAGGGGTTTACATCCTAGACCCCATAAAGTCCAGAAAATGTTGGTGACCCGAAAACAGTGTCAGAGAGCTCTGAATGTCCCAAAAATATTTGCAGCCTGAAAAGGGCATTAATCCGCATCCTGGCCCCCTGAAATTCCCCAAAATATTTTTGGCCCAAAAAATGCATCCTACATCCCTGAAGTTCAGAAAATGTTGGCAGCACAAAACAGGCCTTAAAATACATATTAGGCCTGCAAAAATGTAGAAAACTTTGGAGGCCCAAAAAAGGGGTTTACAGGCATCCTAGAACCCCTAAAGTCCAGAAAATGTTGGTGGCGTGAAAACTGTGTCAGAGAGCTCTGAATGTCCCAAAAACGTTTGCAGCCTGAAAAGGGCATTAACCCTCATCCTAAACCCCTGAAATTCCCAAAAACATTTTTGGCCCGAAAAATGCATCCTACACCCCTGAAAGTTCAGAAAATGTTGGCAGCCCCAAAAAGGCCTTAAAATGCATCTTATTCCTGCAAAAATCTTGATAACTTTGGAGGCCCAAAAAAGGGGTTTACATTCCAGACCCCATAAAGTCCAGAAAATGTTGGTGACCCGAAAACAGTGTCAGAGAGCTCTGAATGTCCCAAAAATATTTGCAGCCTGAAAAGGCCATTAACCCGCATCCTGGCCCCCTGAAATTCCCCAAAATATTTTTGGCCCGAAAAATGCATCCTACACCCCTGAAAGTTCAGAAAATGATGGCAACCCAAAAAATGCCTTAAAATGCATCTTATTCTTGCAATAATCTTTAAAACTTTGGAGGCCCAAAAAAGAGGTTTGCAGGCATCCTAGACCCCATAAAGTCCAGAAAATGTTGGTGGCCCATAAACTGTATCAGAGAGCTCTGAATGTCCCAAAAACATTTGCAGTCTGAAAAGGGCATTAACCCGCATGCTAGACCCCTGAAATTCCCCAAAATATTTTGACCACAAAAAATTCATCCTACACCCCTGAAAATACAGAAAATGCTGGCAGCACAAAAAAGGCCTTAAATACATATTAGGCCTGCAAAAATGTAGAAAACTTTGGAGGCCCAAAAAAGGGTTTACAGGCATCCTAGACCCCCTGAAGTCCAGAAAATGTTGGTGGCCCAAAAACTGTGTCAGAGAGCTCTGAATGGCCCAAAAATGCTTACAGCCTGAAAAGGGCATTAACCCGCATGCTAGACCCCTGAAATTCCTAAAAACATTTATGGCCCGAAAAATGCATCCTACACCCCTTAAAGTTCAGAAAATATTGGCATCCCAAAAAATGCCTTAAAATGCATCTTATTCCTGCAATAATCTTGATATTTGGAGGCCCAAAAAATGGGTTTACATCCTAGACCCCATAAAGTCCAGAAAATGTTGGTGACCCGAAAACAGTGTCAGAGAGCTCTGAATGTCCCAAAAATATTTGCAGCCTGAAAAGGCCATTAATCCGCATCCTGGCCCCCTGAAATTCCCCAAAATATTTGTGGCCCGAAAAATGCATCCTACATCCCTGAAAGTTCAGAAAATGTTGGCAGCCCCAAAAAGGCCTTAAAATGCATTTTATTCCTGCAAAAATCTTGATAACTTTGGAGGACCAAAAAAGGGGTTTACATCCTAGACCCCATAAAGTCCAGAAAATGTTGGTGGCCCATAAACTGTATCAGAGAGCTCTGAATGTCCCAAAAATATTTGCAGCCTGAAAAGGACATTAATCCGCATCCTGGCCCGCTGAAATTCCCCAAAATATTTTTGGCCCAAAAAATGCATCCTATATCCCTGAAGTTCAGAAACTGTTGGCAGCACAAAACAGGCCTTAAAATACATATCAGGCCTGCAAAAATGTAGAAAACTTTGAAGGCCCAAAAAAGGGGTTTACAGGCATCCTACACCCCCTAAAGTCCAGAAAATGTTGGCAGCCCAAAAACTGTGTCAGAGAGCTCTAATGTCCCAAAAACATTTGCAGTCTGAAAAGGGCATTAACCCGCATGCTAGACCCCTGAAATTTCCCAAAATATTTTGGCCACGAAAAATTCATCCTACACCCATGAAAATTCTGAAAATGTTGGCAGCACAAAAAAGGCCTTAAAATACATATTAGGCCTCTAAAAATGTAGAAAACTTTAGAGGCCAAAAAAAGGGGTTTACAGGCATCCTAGACCCCCTAAAGTCCAGAAAATGTTGGTAGGCCAACAACTGTGTCAGAGATCTCTGAATGTCCCAAAAACATTTGCAGCCTGAAAAGGGCATTAACCCACATCCTAAACCCCTGAAATTCCCAAAAACATTTTTGGCCCGAAAAATGCATCCTACACCCCTGAAAGTTCAGAAAATGTTGGCAGCCCCAAAAAGGCCTTAAAATGCATCTTATTCCTGCAAAAATCTTGATAACTTTGGAGGCCCAAAAAAGGGGTTTACATCCTAGACCCCATAAAGTCCAGAAAATGTTGGTGACCCGAAAACATTGTCAGAGAGCTCTGAATGTCCCAAAAATATTTGCAGCCTGAAAAAGGCATTAATCCGCATCCTGGTCCCCTGAAATTCCCCAAAATATTTTTGGCCCAAAAAATGCATCCTACATCCCTGAAGTTCACAAAATGTTGGCAGCACAAAACAGGCCTTAAAATACATATTAGGCCTGCAAAAATGTAGAAAACTTTGAAGGCCCAAAAAAGGGGTTTACAGGCATCCTAGACCCCCTAAAGTCCAGAAAATGTTGGCAGCCCAAAAACTGTGTCAGAGAGCTCTGAATGTCCCAAAAACATTTGCAGTCTGAAAAGGGCATTAACCCGCATGCTAGACCCCTGAAATTTCCCAAAATATTTTGGCCACAAAAAATTCATCCTACACCCCTGAAAATTCAGAAAATGTTGGCAACACAAAAAAGGCCTTAAAATACATATTAGGCCTGCAAAAATGTAGAAAACTTTGGAGGCCCAAAAAAGGGGTTTACAGGCATCCAAGACCCCCTAAAGTCCAGAAAATGTTGGTGGCCCAAAAACTGTGTCAGAGAGCTCTGAAGGGCCCAAAAACGCTTGCAGCCTGAAAAGGGCATTAACTCGCATCCTAGACCCCTGAAATTCCTAAAAACATTTATGGCCCGAAAAATGCATCCTACACCCCTTAAAGTTCAGAAAATGTTGGCAGCCCCAAAAAGGCCTTAAAATGCATCTTATTCCTGTAAAAATCTTGATAACTTTGGAGGCCCAAAAAAGGGGTTTACATCCTAGACCTCATAAAGTCCAGAAAATGTTGGTGACCTGAAAACAGTGTCAGAGAGCTCTGAATGTCCCAAAACTATTTGCAGCCTAAAAAGGGCATTAATCCGCACCCTAGCCCCCTGAAATTCTCCAAAATATTTTTGGCCCAAAAAATGCATCCTACATCCCTGAAGTTCAGAAAATGTTGGCAGCACAAAACAGGCCTTAAAATACATATTAGGCCTGCAAAAATGTAGAAAATTTTGGAGGCCCAAAAAAGGGGTTTACAGGCATCCTAGACCCCCCTAAAGTCCAGAAAATGTTGGTAGGCCAACAACTGTGTCAGAGAGCTCTGAATGTCCCAAAAACCTTTGCAGCCTGAAAAGGGCATTAACCCACATCCTAGACCCCTGAAATTCCTAAAAACAATTATGGCCCAAAAAATACATCCTACACCCCTGAAAGTTCAGAAAATGATGGCAGCCCAAAAAATGCCTTAAAATGCATCTTATTCTTGCAATAATCTTGAAAACTTTGGAGGCCCAAAAAAGGGGTTTACATCCTAGACCCCATAAAGTCCAGAAAATGTTGGTGACCTGAAAACAGTGTCAGAGAGCTCTGAATGTCCCAGAAATATTTGCAGCCTGAAAAGGGCATTAATCCGCATCCTGGCCCCCTGAAATTCCCCAAAATATGTTTGGCCCAAAAAATGCATCCTACATCCCTGAAGTTCAGAAAATGTTGGCAGCACAAAACAGGCCTTAAAATACATATTAGGCCTGCAAAAATGTAGAAAACTTTGGAGGCCCAAAAAAGGGGTTTACAGGCATCCTAGACCCCCTAAAGTCCAGAAAATGTTGGTGGCCCGAAAACTGTGTCAGAGAGCTCTGAATGTCCCAAAAACGTTTGCAGCCTGAAAAGGGCATTAACCCTCATCCTAAACCCCTGAAATTCCCAAAAACATTTTTGGCCCGAAAAATGCATCCTACACCCCTGAAAGTTCAGAAAATGTTGGCAGCCCCAAAAAGGCCTTAAAATGCATCTTATTCCTGCAAAAATCTTGATAACTTTGGAGGCCCAAAAAAGGGGTTTACATTCCAGACCCCATAAAGTCCAGAAAATGTTGGTGACCCGAAAACAGTGTCAGAGAGCTCTGAATGTCGCAAAAATATTTGCAGCCTGAAAAGGCCATTAACCCGCATCCTGGCCCCCTGAAATTCCCCAAAATATTTTTGGCCCGAAAAATGCATCCTACACCCCTGAAAGTTCAGAAAATGATGGCAACCCAAAAAATGCCTTAAAATGCATCTTATTCTTGCAATAATCTTTAAAACTTTGGAGGCCCAAAAAAGAGGTTTGCAGGCATCCTAGACCCCATAAAGTCCAGAAAATGTTGGTGGCCCATAAACTGTATTAGAGAGCTCTGAATGTCCCAAAAACATTTGCAGTCTGAAAAGGGCATTAACCCGCATGCTAGACCCCTGAAATTCCCCAAAATATTTTGACCACAAAAAATTCATCCTACACCCCTGAAAATACAGAAAATGCTGGCAGCACAAAAAAGGCCTTAAAATACATATTAGGCCTGCAAAAATGTAGAAAACTTTGGAGGCCCAAAAAAGGGTTTACAGGCATCCTAGACCCCCTAAAGTCCAGAAAATGTTGGTGGCCCAAAAACTGTGTCAGAGAGCTCTGAATGGCCCAAAAATGCTTACAGCCTGAAAAGGGCATTAACCCGCATGCTAGACCCCTGAAATTCCTAAAAACATTTATGGCCCGAAAAATGCATCCTACACCCCTTAAAGTTCAGAAAATATTGGCATCCCAAAAAATGCCTTAAAATGCATCTTATTCCTGCAATAATCTTGATATTTGGAGGCCCAAAAAATGGGTTTACATCCTAGACCCCATAAAGTCCAGAAAATGGTGGTGACCCGAAAACAGTGTCAGAGAGCTCTGAATGTCCCAAAAATATTTGCAGCCTGAAAAGGCCATTAATCCGCATCCTGGCCCCCTGAAATTCCCCAAAATATTTGTGGCCCGAAAAATGCATCCTACATCCCTGAAGTTCAGAAAATGTTGGCAGCACAAAACAGGCCTTAAAATACATATTAGGCCTCCAAAAATGTAGAAAACTTTGGAGGCCCAAAGCCTTAAAATGCATCTTATTCCTGCAAAAATCTTAATAACTTTGGAGGCCCAAAAAAGGGGTTTACATCCTAGACCCCATAAAGTCCAGAAAATGTTGGTGACCCGAAAACAGTGTCAGAGAGCTCTGAATGTCCCAAAAATATTTGCAGCCTGAAAAGGGCATTATTCCGCATCCTGGCCCCCTGAAATTCCCCAAAATATTTTTGGCCCGAAAAATGCATCCTACATCCCTGAAGTTCAGAAAATGTTGGCAGCACAAAACAGGCCTTAAAGTATATATTAGGCCTGCAAAAATGTAGAAAACTTTGGAGGCCAAAAAAAGGGGTTTACAGGCATCCTAGACCCCCTAAAGTCCAGAAAATGTTGGCGGCCCAAAAACTGTGTCAGAGAGCTCTGAATGTCCCAAAAACATTTGCAGTCTGAAAAGGGCATTAACCCGCATGCTAGACCCCTGAAATTCCCCAAAATATTTTGGCCACGAAAAATTCATCCTACACCCCTGAAAATTCAGAAAATGTTGGCAGCACAAAAAAGGCCTTAAAATACATATTAGGCCTCCAAAAATGTAGAAAACTGTGGAGGCCCAAAAAAGGGGTTTACAGGCATCCTAGACCCCTAAAGTCCATAAAATGTTGGTAGGCCAAAAACTGTGTCAGAGAGCTCTGAATGTCCCAACAACATTTCCAGCCTGAAAAGGGCATTAACCCACATCCTAAACCCCTGAAATTCCCAAAAACATTTTTGGCCCGAAAAATGCATCCTACACCCCTAAAAGTTCAGAAAATGTTGGCAGCCCCAAAAAGGCCTTAAAATGCATCTTATTCATGCAAAAATCTTGATAACTTTGGAGGTCCAAAAAAGGGGTTTACATCCTAGACCCCATAAAGTCCAGAAAATGTTGGTGACCCGAAAACAGTGTCAGAGGGCTCTGAATGTCCCAAAAATATTTGCAGCCTGAAAAGGGCATTAATCCGCATCCTGGCGACCTGAAATTCCCCAAAATATTTTTGGCCCGAAAAATGCATCCTACATCCCTGAAGTTCAGAAAATGTTGGCAGCACAAAACAGGCCTTAAAATACATATTAGGCCTGCAAAAATGTAGAAAACTTTGGCGGCCCAAAAAAGTGGTTTACAGGCATCCTAGAACCTCTATAGTCCAGAAAATGTTGGCGGCCCAAAAACTGTGTCAGAGAGCTCTGAATGTCCCAAAAACATTTGCAGTCTGAAAAGGGCACTAACCCGCAAGCTAGACCCTTGAAATTCCACAAAATATTTTGGCCATGAAAAATTCATCCTACACCCCTGAAAATTCAGAAAATGTTGGCAACACAAAAAAGGCCTTAAAATACATATTAGGCCTCCAAAAATGTAGAAAACTTTGGAGGCCCAAAAAAGGGGTTTACAGGCATCCTAGACCCCCTAAAGTCCAGAAAATGTTGGTAGGCCAAAAACTGTGTCAGAGAGCTCTGAATGTCCCAACAACATTTCCAGCCTGAAAAGGGCATTAACCCACATCCTAAACCCCTGAAATTCCCAAAAACATTTTTGGCCCGAAAAATGCATCCTACACCCCTGAAAGTTCAGAAAATGTTGGCAGCCCCAAAAAGGCCTTAAAATGCATCTTATTCCTGCAAAAATCTTGATAACTTTGGAGGCCCAAAAAAGGGGTTTACATGCTAGACCCCATAAAGTCCAGAAAATGTTGGTGACCCGAAAACAGTGTCAGAGAGCTCTGAATGTCCCAAAAATATGTGCAGCCTGAAAAGGGCATTAATCCGCATCCTGGCCCCCTGAAATTCCCCAAAATAATTTTGGCCCAAAAAAATGCATCCTATATCCCTGAAGTTCAGAAAATGTTGGCAGCACAAAACAGGCCTTAAAATACATATTAGGCCTGCAAAAATGTAGAAAACTTTGGAGGCCCAAAAAAGGGGTTTACAGGCATCCTAGACCCCATAAAGTCCAGAAAATGTTGGTGGCCCATAAACTGTGTCAGAGAGCTCTGAATGTCCCAAAAACATTTGCAGTCTGAAAAGGGCATTAACCCGCAGGCTAGACCCCTGAAATTCCCCAAAATATTTTGGCCACGAAAAAATCATCCTACACCCCTGAAAATTCAGAAAATGTTGGCAGCATAAAAAAGGCCTTAAAATACATATTAGGCCTCCAAAAATGTAGAAAACTGTGGAGGCCCAAAAAAGGGGTTTACAGGCATCCTAGACCCCCTAAAGTCCAGAAAATGTTGGTAGGCCAAAAACTGTGTCAGAGAGCTCTGAATGTCCCAAACACATTTCCAGCCTGAAAAGGGCATTAACCCACATCCTAAACCCCTGAAATTCCCAAAAACATTTTTGGCCCGAAAAATGCATCCTACACCCCTAAAAGTTCAGAAAATGTTGGCAGCCCCAAAAAGGCCTTAAAATGCATCTTATTCCTGCAAAAATCTTGATAACTTTGGAGGCCCAAAAAAGGGGCCTTTTTGAAAGTATTCTAAGAACACTGGTAATGTCCGCGGACATTAAAAGTTTCCATAGGCCATAGTTGAAATGTTTTACTCTATGGGTGTGATATGCTGCGGTGGAGATGGAAACGGGTGCAGCATCATCATCATCATCTAGACCCCATAAAGTCCAGAAAATGTTGGTGACCCGAAAACAGTGTCAGAGAGCTCTGAATGTCCCAAAAATATTTGCAGCCTGAAAAGGGCATTAATCCGCATCCTGGCCCGCTGAAATTCCCCAAAATATTTTTGGCCCAAAAAATGCATCCTATATCCCTGAAGTTCAGAAAATGTTAGCAGCACAAAACAGGCCTTAAAATACACATTAGGCCTGCAAAAATGTAGAAAACTTTGGAGGCCCAAAAAAGGGGTTTACATCCTAGACCCCATAAAGTCCAGAAAATGTTGGTGACCCGAAAACAGTGTCAGAGAGCTCTGAATGTGCCAAAAATATTTGCAGCCTGAAAAGGTCATTAATCCACATCCTGGCCCCCTGAAATTCCCCAAAATATTTTTGGCCCAAAAAATGCATCCTACATCCCTGAAGTTCAGAAAATGTTGGCAGCACAAAACAGGCCTTAAAATACACATTAGGCCTGCAAAAATGTAGAAAACTTTGGAGGCCCAAAAAAGGGGTTTACAGGCATCCTAGACCCCCTAAAGTCCAGAAAATGTTGGCGGCCCAAAAACTGTGTCAGAGAGTTCTGAATGTCCCAAAAACATTTGCAGTCTGAAAAGGGCATTAACCAGCATGCTAGACCCCTGAAATTTCCCAAAATATTTTGGCCACAAAAAATTCATCCTACACCCCTGAAAATTCAGAAAATGTTGGCAGCACAAAAAAGGCCTTAAAATACATATTAGGCAAATGTAGAAACCTTTGGAGGCCCAAAAAAGGGGTTTACAGGCACCCTAGACCCCCTAAAGTCCAGAAAATGTTGGTATTCCAAAAACTGTGTCAGAGAGCTCTGAATGTCCCAAAAATGTTTGCAGCCTGAAAAGGGCATTAACCCACATCCTAAACCCCTGAAATTCCCAAAAACATTTTTGGCCCGAAAAATGCATCCTACACCCCTGAAAGTTCAGAAAATGTTGGCAGCCCCAAAAAGGCCTTAAAATGCATCTTATTCCTGCAAAAATCTTGATAACTTTGGAGGCCCAAAAAAGGGGTTTACATCCTAGACCCCATAAAGTCCAGAAAATGTTGGTGACCCGAAAACAGTGTCAGAGAGCTCTGAATGTCCCAAAAATATTTGCAGCCTGAAAAGGGCATTAATCCGCATCCTGGCCCCCTGAAATTCCCCAAAATATTTTTGGCACAAAAAATGCAACCTATATCCCTGAAGTTCAGAAAATGTTGGCAGCACAAAACAGGCCTTAAAATACATATAAGGCCTGCAAAAATGTAGAAAACTTTGGAGGCCCAAAAAAGGGGTTTACAGGCATCCTAGACCCACTAAAGTCCAGAAAATGTTGGTGGCCCAAACACTGTGTCAGAGAGCTCTGAATGTGCCAAAAAGATTTGCAGTCTGAAAAGGGCATTGATCCGCATGCTAGACCCCTGAAATTCCCTAAAATATTTTGACCACGAAAAATTCATCCTACACCCCTGAAAATTCAGAAAATGTTGGCAGCACAAAAACGGCCTTAAAATACACATTAGGCCTGCAAAAATGTAGAAAACTTTGGAGGACCAAAAAAGGGGTTTACAGGCATCCTAGTCCCCCTAAAGTCCAGAAAATGTTGGTGGCCCAAAAACTGTGTCAGAGAGCTCTGAATGGCCCAAAAACGGTTGCAGCCTGGAAAGGCCATTAACCCACATCCTAAACCCCTGAAATTCCCAAAAACATTTTTGGCCCGAAAAATGCATCCAGCACCCCTGAAAGTTCAGGAAATGTTGGCAGCCCCAAAAAAGCCTTAAAATGCATCTTATTCCTGCAAAAATCTTGATAACTTTGGAGACCCAAAAAAGGGGTTTACAGGCATCCTAGACCCCATAAAGTCCAGAAAATGTTGGTGACCCGAAAACAGTGTCAGAGAGCTCTGAATGTCCCACAAATATTTGCAGCCTGAAAAGGGCATTAATCCACATCCTGGCCCCCTGAAATTCCCCAAAATATTTTTGGCCCAAAAAATGCATCCTACATCCCTGAAGTTCAGAAAATGTTGGCAGCACAAAACAGGCCTTAAAATACACATTAGGCCTGCAAAAATGTAGAAAACTTTGGAGGCCCAAAAAAGGGGTTTACAGGCATCCTAGACCCCCTAAAGTCCAGAAAATGTTGGTGGCCCAAACACTGTGTCAGAGAGCTCTGAATGTGCCAAAAAGATTTGCAGTCTGAAAAGGGCATTGATCCGCATGCTAGACCCCTGAAATTCCCTAAAATATTTTGACCACGAAAAATTCATCCTACACCCCTGAAAATTCAGAAAATGTTGGCAGCACAAAAACGGCCTTAAAATACACATTAGGCCTGCAAAAATGTAGAAAACTTTGGAGGACCAAAAAAGGGGTTTACAGGCATCCTAGTCCCCCTAAAGTCCAGAAAATGTTGGTGGCCCAAAAACTGTGTCAGAGAGCTCTGAATGGCCCAAAAACGGTTGCAGCCTGGAAAGGGCATTAACCCACATCCTAAACCCCTGAAATTCCCAAAAACATTTTTGGCCCGAAAAATGCATCCAGCACCCCTGAAAGTTCAGGAAATGTTGGCAGCCCCAAAAAAGCCTTAAAATGCATCTTATTCCTGCAAAAATCTTGATAACTTTGGAGGCCCAAAAAAGGGGTTTACAGGCATCCTAGACCCCATAAAGTCCAGAAAATGTTGGTGACCCGAAAACAGTGTCAGAGAGCTCTGAATGTCCCACAAATATTTGCAGCCTGAAAAGGGCATTAATCCACATCCTGGCCCCCTGAAATTCCCCAAAATATTTTTGGCCCAAAAAATGCATCCTACATCCCTGAAGTTCAGAAAATGTTGGCAGCACAAAACAGGCCTTAAAATACACATTAGGCCTGCAAAAATGTAGAAAACTTTGGAGGCCCAAAAAAGGGGTTTACAGGCATCCTAGACCCCCTAAAGTCCAGAAAATGTTGGCGGCCCAAAAACTGTGTCAGAGAGTTCTGAATGTCCCAAAAACATTTGCAGTCTGAAAAGGGCATTAACCCGCATGCTAGACCCCTGAAATTTCCCAAAATATTTTGGCCACAAAAAATTCATCCTACACCCCTGAAAATTCAGAAAATGTTGGCAGCACAAAAAAGGCCTTAAAATACATATTAGGCAAATGTAGAAAACTTTGGAGGCCCAAAAAAGGGGTTTACAGGCATCCTAGTCCCCCTAAAGTCCAGAAAATGTTGGTATTCCAAAAACTGTGTCAGAGAGCTCTGAATGTCCCAAAAATGTTTGCAGCCTGAAAAGGGCATTAACCCACATCCTAAACCCCTGAAATTCCCAAAAACATTTTTGGCCCGAAAAATGCATCCTACACCCCTGAAAGTTCAGAAAATGTTGGCAGCCCCAAAAAGGCCTTAAAATGCATCTTATTCCTGCAAAAATCTTGATAACTTTGGAGGCCCAAAAAAGGGGTTTACATCCTAGACCCCATAAAGTCCAGAAAATGTTGGTGACCCGAAAACAGTGTCAGAGAGCTCTGAATGTCCCAAAAATATTTGCAGCCTGAAAAGGGCATTAATCCGCATCCTGGCCCCCTGAAATTCCCCAAAATATTTTTGGCACAAAAAATGCAACCTATATCCCTGAAGTTCAGAAAATGTTGGCAGCACAAAACAGGCCTTAAAATACATATAAGGCCTGCAAAAATGTAGAAAACTTTGGAGGCCCAAAAAAGGGGTTTACAGGCATCCTAGACCCCCTAAAGTCCAGAAAATGTTGGCGGCCCAAAAACTGTGTCAGAGAGTTCTGAATGTCCCAAAAACATTTGCAGTCTGAAAAGGGCATTGATCCGCATGCTAGACCCCTGAAATTCCCTAAAATATTTTGACCACGAAAAATTCATCCTACACCCCTGAAAATTCAGAAAATGTTGGCAGCACAAAAACGGCCTTAAAATACACATTAGGCCTGCAAAAATGTAGAAAACTTTGGAGGACCAAAAAAGGGGTTTACAGGCATCCTAGTCCCCCTAAAGTCCAGAAAATGTTGGTGGCCCAAAAACTGTGTCAGAGAGCTCTGAATGGCCCAAAAACGGTTGCAGCCTGGAAAGGCCATTAACCCACATCCTAAACCCCTGAAATTCCCAAAAACATTTTTGGCCCGAAAAATGCATCCAGCACCCCTGAAAGTTCAGGAAATGTTGGCAGCCCCAAAAAAGCCTTAAAATGCATCTTATTCCTGCAAAAATCTTGATAACTTTGGAGACCCAAAAAAGGGGTTTACAGGCATCCTAGACCCCATAAAGTCCAGAAAATGTTGGTGACCCGAAAACAGTGTCAGAGAGCTCTGAATGTCCCACAAATATTTGCAGCCTGAAAAGGGCATTAATCCACATCCTGGCCCCCTGAAATTCCCCAAAATATTTTTGGCCCAAAAAATGCATCCTACATCCCTGAAGTTCAGAAAATGTTGGCAGCACAAAACAGGCCTTAAAATACACATTAGGCCTGCAAAAATGTAGAAAACTTTGGAGGCCCAAAAAAGGGGTTTACAGGCATCCTAGACCCCCTAAAGTCCAGAAAATGTTGGTGGCCCAAACACTGTGTCAGAGAGCTCTGAATGTGCCAAAAAGATTTGCAGTCTGAAAAGGGCATTGATCCGCATGCTAGACCCCTGAAATTCCCTAAAATATTTTGACCACGAAAAATTCATCCTACACCCCTGAAAATTCAGAAAATGTTGGCAGCACAAAAACGGCCTTAAAATACACATTAGGCCTGCAAAAATGTAGAAAACTTTGGAGGACCAAAAAAGGGGTTTACAGGCATCCTAGTCCCCCTAAAGTCCAGAAAATGTTGGTGGCCCAAAAACTGTGTCAGAGAGCTCTGAATGGCCCAAAAACGGTTGCAGCCTGGAAAGGGCATTAACCCACATCCTAAACCCCTGAAATTCCCAAAAACATTTTTGGCCCGAAAAATGCATCCAGCACCCCTGAAAGTTCAGGAAATGTTGGCAGCCCCAAAAAAGCCTTAAAATGCATCTTATTCCTGCAAAAATCTTGATAACTTTGGAGGCCCAAAAAAGGGGTTTACAGGCATCCTAGACCCCATAAAGTCCAGAAAATGTTGGTGACCCGAAAACAGTGTCAGAGAGCTCTGAATGTCCCACAAATATTTGCAGCCTGAAAAGGGCATTAATCCACATCCTGGCCCCCTGAAATTCCCCAAAATATTTTTGGCCCAAAAAATGCATCCTACATCCCTGAAGTTCAGAAAATGTTGGCAGCACAAAACAGGCCTTAAAATACACATTAGGCCTGCAAAAATGTAGAAAACTTTGGAGGCCCAAAAAAGGGGTTTACAGGCATCCTAGACCCCCTAAAGTCCAGAAAATGTTGGCGGCCCAAAAACTGTGTCAGAGAGTTCTGAATGTCCCAAAAACATTTGCAGTCTGAAAAGGGCATTAACCCGCATGCTAGACCCCTGAAATTTCCCAAAATATTTTGGCCACAAAAAATTCATCCTACACCCCTGAAAATTCAGAAAATGTTGGCAGCACAAAAAAGGCCTTAAAATACATATTAGGCAAATGTAGAAAACTTTGGAGGCCCAAAAAAGGGGTTTACAGGCATCCTAGTCCCCCTAAAGTCCAGAAAATGTTGGTATTCCAAAAACTGTGTCAGAGAGCTCTGAATGTCCCAAAAATGTTTGCAGCCTGAAAAGGGCATTAACCCACATCCTAAACCCCTGAAATTCCCAAAAACATTTTTGGCCCGAAAAATGCATCCTACACCCCTGAAAGTTCATAAAATGTTGGCAGCCCCAAAAAGGCCTTAAAATGCATCTTATTCCTGCAAAAATCTTGATAACTTTGGAGGCCCAAAAAAGGGGTTTACAGGCATCCTAGACCCCTTAAAGTCTAAAAAATGTTGGCGGCCCAAAAACTGTGTCAGAGAGCTCTGAATGTCCCAAAAACATTTGCAGTCTGAAAAGGGCATTGACCCGCATGCTAGACCCCTGAAATTCCCCAAAATATTTTGACCACGAAAAATTCATCCTACACCCCTGAAAATTCAGAAAATGTTGGCAGCACAAAAACGGCCTTAAAATACACATTAGGCCTGCAAAAATGTAGAAAACTTTGGAGGACAAAAAAAGGGGTTTACAGGCATCCTAGACCCCCTAAAGTCCAGAAAATGTTGGTGGCCCAAAAACTGTGTCAGAGAGCTCTGAATGGCCCAAAAACGGTTGCAGCCTGGAAAGGGCATTAACCCACATCCTAAACCCCTGAAATTCCCAAAAACATTTTTGGCCCGAAAAATGCATCCAGCACCCCTGGAAGTTCAGGAAATGTTGGCAGCCCCAAAAAGGACTTAAAATGCATCTTATTCCTGCAAAAATCTTGATAACTTTGGAGGCCCAAAAAAGGGGTTTACATCCTAGACCCCCTAAAGTCCAGAAAATGTTGGTAGGCCAAAAACTGTGTCAGAGAGCTCTGAATGTCCCAAAAACATTTGCAGCCTGAAAAGGGCATTAACCCACATCCTAGACCCTTGAAATTCCTAAAAACATTTATGGCCCGAAAAATGCATCCTACACCCCTTAAAGTTCAGAAAATGTTGGCAGCCCAAAAAATGCCTTAAAATGCATCTTAATCCTGCAATAATCTTTAAAACTTTGGAGGCCCAAAAAAGGGGTTTTCAGGCATCCTAGACCCCATAAAGTCCAGAAAATGTTGGTGGCCCATAAACTGTGTCAGAGAGCTCTGAATGTCCCAAAAACATTTGCAGTCTGAAAAGGGCATTAACCCGCATGCTAGACCCCTGAAATTCCCCAAAATATTTTGGCCACGAAAAATTCATCGTACACCCCTGAAAATTCAGAAAATGTTGGCAGCACAAAAAAGGCCTTAAAATACATATTAGTCCTCCAAAAATGTAGAAAAATTTAGAGGCCCAAAAAAGGGGTTTACAGGCATCCTAGACCCCCTAAAGTCCAGAAAATGTTGGTAGGCAAAAAACTGTGTCAGAGAGCTCTGAATGTCCCAAAAACATTTGCAACCTGAAAAGGGCATTAACCCACATCCTAAACCCCTGAAATTCCCAAAAACATGTTTGGCCCGAAAAATGCATCCTACACCCCTGAAAGTTCAGAAAATGTTGGCAGCCCCAAAAAGGCCTTAAAATGCATCTTATTCCTGTAAAAATCTTGATAACTTTGGAGGCCCAAAAAAGGGGTTTACATCCTAGACCTCATAAAGTCCAGAAAATGTTGGTGACCCAAAAACAGTGTCAGAGAGCTCTGAATGTCCCAAAAATATGTGCAGCCTGAAAAGGGCATTAATCCGCATCCTGGCCCCCTGAAATTCCCCAAAATAATTTTGGCCCAAAAAAATGCATCCTATATCCCTGAAGTTCAGAAAATGTTGGCAGCACAAAACAGGCCTTAAAATACATATTAGGCCTGCAAAAATGTAGAAAACTTTGGAGGCCCAAAAAAGGGGTTTACAGGCATCCTAGACCCCATAAAGTCCAGAAAATGTTGGTGGCCCATAAACTGTGTCAGAGAGCTCTGAATGTCCCAAAAACATTTGCAGTCTGAAAAGGGCATTAACCCGCAGGCTAGACCCCTGAAATTCCCCAAAATATTTTGGCCACGAAAAAATCATCCTACACCCCTGAAAATTCAGAAAATGTTGGCAGCATAAAAAAGGCCTTAAAATACATATTAGGCCTCCAAAAATGTAGAAAACTGTGGAGGCCCAAAAAAGGGGTTTACAGGCATCCTAGACCCCCTAAAGTCCAGAAAATGTTGGTAGGCCAAAAACTGTGTCAGAGAGCTCTGAATGTCCCAAACACATTTCCAGCCTGAAAAGGGCATTAACCCACATCCTAAACCCCTGAAATTCCCAAAAACATTTTTGGCCCGAAAAATGCATCCTACACCCCTAAAAGTTCAGAAAATGTTGGCAGCCCCAAAAAGGCCTTAAAATGCATCTTATTCCTGCAAAAATCTTGATAACTTTGGAGGCCCAAAAAAGGGGCCTTTTTGAAAGTATTCTAAGAACACTGGTAATGTCCGCGGACATTAAAAGTTTCCATAGGCCATAGTTGAAATGTTTTACTCTATGGGTGTGATATGCTGCGGTGGAGATGGAAACGGGTGCAGCATCATCATCATCATCTAGACCCCATAAAGTCCAGAAAATGTTGGTGACCCGAAAACAGTGTCAGAGAGCTCTGAATGTCCCAAAAATATTTGCAGCCTGAAAAGGGCATTAATCCGCATCCTGGCCCGCTGAAATTCCCCAAAATATTTTTGGCCCAAAAAATGCATCCTATATCCCTGAAGTTCAGAAAATGTTAGCAGCACAAAACAGGCCTTAAAATACACATTAGGCCTGCAAAAATGTAGAAAACTTTGGAGGCCCAAAAAAGGAGTTTACATCCTAGACCCCATAAAGTCCAGAAAATGTTGGTGACCCGAAAACAGTGTCAGAGAGCTCTGAATGTGCCAAAAATATTTGCAGCCTGAAAAGGGCATTAATCCACATCCTGGCCCCCTGAAATTCCCCAAAATATTTTTGGCCCAAAAAATGCATCCTACATCCCTGAAGTTCAGAAAATGTTGGCAGCACAAAACAGGCCTTAAAATACACATTAGGCCTGCAAAAATGTAGAAAACTTTGGAGGCCCAAAAAAGGGGTTTACAGGCATCCTAGACCCCCTAAAGTCCAGAAAATGTTGGCGGCCCAAAAACTGTGTCAGAGAGTTCTGAATGTCCCAAAAACATTTGCAGTCTGAAAAGGGCATTAACCCGCATGCTAGACCCCTGAAATTTCCCAAAATATTTTGGCCACAAAAAATTCATCCTACACCCCTGAAAATTCAGAAAATGTTGGCAGCACAAAAAAGGCCTTAAAATACATATTAGGCAAATGTAGAAACCTTTGGAGGCCCAAAAAAGGGGTTTACAGGCACCCTAGACCCCCTAAAGTCCAGAAAATGTTGGTATTCCAAAAACTGTGTCAGAGAGCTCTGAATGTCCCAAAAATGTTTGCAGCCTGAAAAGGGCATTAACCCACATCCTAAACCCCTGAAATTCCCAAAAACATTTTTGGCCCGAAAAATGCATCCTACACCCCTGAAAGTTCAGAAAATGTTGGCAGCCCCAAAAAGGCCTTAAAATGCATCTTATTCCTGCAAAAATCTTGATAACTTTGGAGGCCCAAAAAAGGGGTTTACATCCTAGACCCCATAAAGTCCAGAAAATGTTGGTGACCCGAAAACAGTGTCAGAGAGCTCTGAATGTCCCAAAAATATTTGCAGCCTGAAAAGGGCATTAATCCGCATCCTGGCCCCCTGAAATTCCCCAAAATATTTTTGGCACAAAAAATGCAACCTATATCCCTGAAGTTCAGAAAATGTTGGCAGCACAAAACAGGCCTTAAAATACATATAAGGCCTGCAAAAATGTAGAAAACTTTGGAGGCCCAAAAAAGGGGTTTACAGGCATCCTAGACCCACTAAAGTCCAGAAAATGTTGGTGGCCCAAACACTGTGTCAGAGAGCTCTGAATGTGCCAAAAAGATTTGCAGTCTGAAAAGGGCATTGATCCGCATGCTAGACCCCTGAAATTCCCTAAAATATTTTGACCACGAAAAATTCATCCTACACCCCTGAAAATTCAGAAAATGTTGGCAGCACAAAAACGGCCTTAAAATACACATTAGGCCTGCAAAAATGTAGAAAACTTTGGAGGACCAAAAAAGGGGTTTACAGGCATCCTAGTCCCCCTAAAGTCCAGAAAATGTTGGTGGCCCAAAAACTGTGTCAGAGAGCTCTGAATGGCCCAAAAACGGTTGCAGCCTGGAAAGGGCATTAACCCACATCCTAAACCCCTGAAATTCCCAAAAACATTTTTGGCCCGAAAAATGCATCCAGCACCCCTGAAAGTTCAGGAAATGTTGGCAGCCCCAAAAAAGCCTTAAAATGCATCTTATTCCTGCAAAAATCTTGATAACTTTGGAGGCCCAAAAAAGGGGTTTACAGGCATCCTAGACCCCATAAAGTCCAGAAAATGTTGGTGACCCGAAAACAGTGTCAGAGAGCTCTGAATGTCCCACAAATATTTGCAGCCTGAAAAGGGCATTAATCCACATCCTGGCCCCCTGAAATTCCCCAAAATATTTTTGGCCCAAAAAATGCATCCTACATCCCTGAAGTTCAGAAAATGTTGGCAGCACAAAACAGGCCTTAAAATACACATTAGGCCTGCAAAAATGTAGAAAACTTTGGAGGCCCAAAAAAGGGGTTTACAGGCATCCTAGACCCCCTAAAGTCCAGAAAATGTTGGTGGCCCAAACACTGTGTCAGAGAGCTCTGAATGTGCCAAAAAGATTTGCAGTCTGAAAAGGGCATTGATCCGCATGCTAGACCCCTGAAATTCCCTAAAATATTTTGACCACGAAAAATTCATCCTACACCCCTGAAAATTCAGAAAATGTTGGCAGCACAAAAACGGCCTTAAAATACACATTAGGCCTGCAAAAATGTAGAAAACTTTGGAGGACCAAAAAAGGGGTTTACAGGCGTCCTAGTCCCCCTAAAGTCCAGAAAATGTTGGTGGCCCAAAAACTGTGTCAGAGAGCTCTGAATGGCCCAAAAACGGTTGCAGCCTGGAAAGGGCATTAACCCACATCCTAAACCCCTGAAATTCCCAAAAACATTTTTGGCCCGAAAAATGCATCCAGCACCCCTGAAAGTTCAGGAAATGTTGGCAGCCCCAAAAAAGCCTTAAAATGCATCTTATTCCTGCAAAAATCTTGATAACTTTGGAGGCCCAAAAAAGGGGTTTACAGGCATCCTAGACCCCATAAAGTCCAGAAAATGTTGGTGACCCGAAAACAGTGTCAGAGAGCTCTGAATGTCCCACAAATATTTGCAGCCTGAAAAGGGCATTAATCCACATCCTGGCCCCCTGAAATTCCCCAAAATATTTTTGGCCCAAAAAATGCATCCTACATCCCTGAAGTTCAGAAAATGTTGGCAGCACAAAACAGGCCTTAAAATACACATTAGGCCTGCAAAAATGTAGAAAACTTTGGAGGCCCAAAAAAGGGGTTTACAGGCATCCTAGACCCCCTAAAGTCCAGAAAATGTTGGCGGCCCAAAAACTGTGTCAGAGAGTTCTGAATGTCCCAAAAACATTTGCAGTCTGAAAAGGGCATTAACCCGCATGCTAGACCCCTGAAATTTCCCAAAATATTTTGGCCACAAAAAATTCATCCTACACCCCTGAAAATTCAGAAAATGTTGGCAGCACAAAAAAGGCCTTAAAATACATATTAGGCAAATGTAGAAAACTTTGGAGGCCCAAAAAAGGGGTTTACAGGCATCCTAGTCCCCCTAAAGTCCAGAAAATGTTGGTATTCCAAAAACTGTGTCAGAGAGCTCTGAATGTCCCAAAAATGTTTGCAGCCTGAAAAGGGCATTAACCCACATCCTAAACCCCTGAAATTCCCAAAAACATTTTTGGCCCGAAAAATGCATCCTACACCCCTGAAAGTTCATAAAATGTTGGCAGCCCCAAAAAGGCCTTAAAATGCATCTTATTCCTGCAAAAATCTTGATAACTTTGGAGGCCCAAAAAAGGGGTTTACATTCTAGACCCCATAAAGTCCAGAAAATGTTGGTGACCCGAAAACAGTGTCAGAGAGCTCTGAATGTCCCAAAAATATTTGCAGCCTGAAAAGGGCATTAATCCGCATCCTGGCCCCCTGAAATTCCCCAAAATATTTTTGGCACAAAAAATGCAACCTATATCCCTGAAGTTCAGAAAATGTTGGCAGCACAAAACAGGCCTTAAAATACATATTAGGCCTGCAAAAATGTAGAAAACTCTGGAGGCCCAAAAAAGGGGTTTACAGGCATCCTAGACCCACTAAAGTCCAGAAAATGTGGGCGGCCCAAAAACTGTGTCAGAGAGCTCTGAATGTCCCAAAAACATTTGCAGTCTGAAAAGGGCATTAACCCGCATGCTAGACCCCTGAAATTCCCCAAAATATTTTGGCCACGAAAAATTCATCCTACACCCCTGAAAATTCAGAAAATGTTGGCAGCACAAAAAAGGCCTTAAAATACATATTAGGCCTGCAAAAATGTAGAAAACTTTGGAGGCCCAAAAAAGGGGTTTACAGGCATCCTAGACCCCTTAAAGTCCAGAAAATGTTGGCGGCCCAAAAACTGTGTCAGAGAGCTCTGAATGTCCCAAAAACATTTGCAGTCTGTAAAGGGCATTGACCCGCATGCTAGACCCCTGAAATTCCCCAAAATATTTTGCCCACGAAAAATTCATCCTACACCCCTGAAAATTCAGAAAATGTTGGCAGCACAAAAACAGCCTTAAAATACACATTAGGCCTGCAAAAATGTAGAAAACTTTGGAGGACCAAAAAAGGGGTTTACAGGCATCCTAGACCCCCTAAAGTCCAGAAAATGTTGGTGGCCCAAAAACTGTGTCAGAGAGCTCTGAATGGCCCAAAAACGGTTGCAGCCTGGAAAGGGCATTAACCCACATCCTAAACCCCTGAAATTCCCAAAAACATTTTTGGCCCGAAAAATGCATCCAGCACCCCTGAAAGTTCAGGAAATGTTGGCAGCCCCAAAAAGACCTTAAAATGCATCTTATTCCTGCAAAAATCTTGATAACTTTGGAGGCCCAAAAAAGGGGTTTACATTCTAGACCCCATAAAGTCCAGAAAATGTTGGTGACCCGAAAACAGTGTCAGAGAGCTCTGAATGTCCCAAAAATATTTGCAGCCTGAAAAGGGCATTAATCCACATCCTGGCCCCCTGAAATTCCCCAAAATATTTTTGGCCCAAAAAATGCATCCTACATCCCTGAAGTTCAGAAAATGTTGGTAGCACAAAACAGGCCTTAAAATACACATTAGGCCTGCAAAAATGTAGAAAACTTTGGAGGCCCAAAAAAGGGGTTTACAGGCATCCTAGACCCCCTAAAGTCCAGAAAATGTTGGCGGCCCAAAAACTGTGTCAGAGAGTTCTGAATGTCCCAAAAACATTTGCAGTCTGAAAAGGGCATTAACCCGCATGCTAGACCCCTGAAATTTCCCAAAATATTTTGGCCACAAAAAATTCATCCTACACCCCTGAAAATTCAGAAAATGTTGGCAGCACAAAAAAGGCCTTAAAATACATATTAGGCAAATGTAGAAAACTTTGGAGGCCCCAAAAAAGGGGTTTACAGGCATCCTAGACCCCCTAAAGTCCAGAAAATGTTGGTATTCCAAAAACTGTGTCAGAGAGCTCTGAATGTCCCAAAAATGTTTGCAGCCTGAAAAGGGCATTAACCCACATCCTAAACCCCTGAAATTCCCAAAACATTTTTGGCCCGAAAAATGCATCCTACACCCCTGAAAGTTCAGAAAATGTTGGCAGTCCCAAAAAGGCCTTAAAATGCATCTTATTCCTGCAAAAATCTTGATAACTTTGGAGGCCCAAAAAAGGGGTTTACATCCTAGACCCCATAAAGTCCAGAAAATGTTGGTGACCCGAAAACAGTGTCAGAGAGCTCTGAATGTCCCAAAAATATTTGCAGCCTGAAAAGGGCATTAATCCGCATCCTGGTCCCCTGAAATTCCCCAAAATATTTTTGGCACAAAAAATGCAACCTATATCCCTGAAGTTCAGAAAATGTTGGCAGCACAAAACAGGCCTTAAAATACACATTAGGCCTGCAAAAATGTAGAAAACTTTGGAGGCCCAAAAAAGGGGTTTACAGGCATCCTAGACCCACTAAAGTCCAGAAAATGTGGGCGGCCCAAAAACTGTGTCAGAGAGCTCTGAATGTCCCAAAAACATTTGCAGTCTGAAAAGGGCATTAACCCGCATACTAGACCCCTGAAATTCCTCAAAATATTTTGGCCACGAAAAATTCATCCTACACCCCTGAAAATTCAGAAAATGTTGGCAGCACAAAAAAGGCCTTAAAATACATATTAGGCCTGCAAAAATGTAGAAAACTTTGGAGGCCCAAAAAAGGGGTTTAGATGCATCCTAGACCCCCTAAAGTCCAGAAAATGTTGGTGGCCCAAAAACTGTGTCAGAGAGTCCTGAATGGCCCAAAAACGCTTGCAGCCTGAAAAGGGCATTAACCCGCATCCTAAACCCCTGAAATTCCCAAAAACATTCTTGGCCCGAAAAATGCATCCTACACCCCTGAAAGTTCAGAAAATGTTGGCAGCCCCAAAAAGGCCTTAAAATGCATCTTATTCCTGCAAATATCTTGATAACTTTGGAGGCCCAAAAAAGGGGCCTTTTTGAAAGTATTCTAAGAACACTGGTAATGTCCGCGGACATTAAAAGTTTCCATAGGCCATAGTTGAAATGTTTTACTCTATGGGTGTGATATGCTGCGGTGGAGATGGAGACGGGTGCAGCATCATCATCATCATCATCTAGACCCCATAAAGTCCAGAAAATGTTGGTGACCCGAAAACAGTGTCAGAGAGCTCTGAATGTCCCAAAAATATTTGCAGCCTGAAAAGGGTATTAATCCGCATCCTGGCCCGCTGAAATTCCCCAAAATATTTTTGGCCCAAAAAATGCATCCTATATCCCTGAAGTTCAGAAAATGTTAGCAGCACAAAACAGGCCTTAAAATACATATTAGGCCTGCAAAAATGTAGAAAACTTTGGAGGCCCAAAAAAGGGGTCTACAGGCATCCTAGACCCCTTAATGTCCAGAAAATGTTGGCGGCCCAAAAACTGTGTCAGAGAGCTCTGAATGTCCCAAAAACATTTGCAGTCTGAAAAGGGCATTGACCCGCATGCTAGACCCCTGAAATTCCCCGAAATATTTTGGCCACAAAAAATTCATCCTACACCCCTGAAAATTCAGAAAATGTTGGCAGCACAAAAACGGCCTTAAAATACACATTAGGCCTGCAAAAATGTAGAAAACTTTGGAGGCCCAAAAAAGGGGTTTACAGGCATCCTAGACCCACTAAAGTCCAGAAAATGTGGGCGGCCCAAAAACTGTGTCAGAGAGCTCTGAATGTCCCAAAAACATTTGCAGTCTGAAAAGGGCATTAACCCGCATACTAGACCCCTGAAATTCCTCAAAATATTTTGGCCACGAAAAATTCATCCTACACCCCTGAAAATTCAGAAAATGTTGGCAGCACAAAAAAGGCCTTAAAATACATATTAGGCCTGCAAAAATGTAGAAAACTTTGGAGGCCCAAAAAAGGGGTTTAGATGCATCCTAGACCCCCTAAAGTCCAGAAAATGTTGGTGGCCCAAAAACTGTGTCAGAGAGTTCTGAATGGCCCAAAAACGCTTGCAGCCTGAAAAGGGCATTAACCCGCATCCTAAACCCCTGAAATTCCCAAAAACATTCTTGGCCCGAAAAATGCATCCTACACCCCTGAAAGTTCAGAAAATGTTGGCAGCCCCAAAAAGGCCTTAAAATGCATCTTATTCCTGCAAAAATCTTGATAACTTTGGAGGCCCAAAAAAGGGGCCTTTTTGAAAGTATTCTAAGAACACTGGTAATGTCCGCGGACATTAAAAGTTTCCATAGGCCATAGTTGAAATGTTTTACTCTATGGGTGTGATATGCTGCGGTGGAGATGGAGACGGGTGCAGCATCATCATCATCATCTAGACCCCATAAAGTCCAGAAAATGTTGGTGACCCGAAAACAGTGTCAGAGAGCTCTGAATGTCCCAAAAATATTTGCAGCCTGAAAAGGGCAATAATCCGCATCCTGGCCGCTGAAATTCCCCAAAATATTTTTGGCCCAAAAAATGCATCCTATATCCCTGAAGTTCAGAAACTGTTGGCAGCACAAAACAGGCCTTAAAATACGTATTAGGCCTGCAAAAATGTAGAAGACTCTGGAGGCCCAAAAAAGGGGTTTACAGGCATCCTAGACCCCCTAAAGTTCAGAAAATGTTGGCGGCCCGAAAACTGTGTCAGAGAGCTCTGAATGTCCCAAAAACATTTGCAGTCTGAAAAGGGCATTAACCCGCATGGTAGACCCCTGAAATTCCTCAAAATATTTTGGCCACGAAAAATTCATCCTACACCCCTGAAAATTCACAAAATGTTGGCAGCACAAAACAGGCCTTAAAATACATATTAGGCCTGCAAAAATGTAGAAAACTTTGAAGGCCCAAAAAAGGGGTTTACAGGCATCATAGACCCCCTAAAGTCCAGAACATGTTGGTAGGCCAGAAATTGTGTCAGAGAGCTCTGAATGTCCCAAAAACATTTGCAGCCTGAAAAGGGCATTAACCCACATCCTAAACCCTTGAAATTCCCAAAAACATTTTTGGCCCGAAAAATGCATCCTACACCCCTGAAAGTTCAGAAAATGTTGGCAGCCCCAAAAAGGCCTTAAAATACATATTAGGCAAATGTAGAAAACTTTGGAGGCCCAAAAAAGGGGTTTACAGGCATCCTAGTCCCCCTAAAGTCCAGACAATGTTGGTATTCCAAAAACTGTGTCAGAGAGCTCTGAATGTCCCAAAAATGTTTGCAGCCTGAAAAGGGCATTAACCCACATCCTAAACCCCTGAAATTCCCAAAAACATTTTTGGCCCGAAAAATGCATCCTACACCCCTGAAAGTTCATAAAATGTTGGCAGCCCCAAAAAGGCCTTAAAATGCATCTTTTTCCTGCAAAAATCTTGATAACTTTGGAGGTCCAAAAAAGGGGTTTACATTCTAGACCCCATAAAGTCCAGAAAATGTTGGTGACCCGAAAACAGTGTCAGAGAGCTCTGAATGTCCCAAAAATATTTGCAGCCTGAAAAGGGCATTAATCCGCATCCTGGCCCCCTGAAATTCCCCAAAATATTTTTGGCACAAAAAATGCAACCTATATCCCTGAAGTTCAGAAAATGTTGGCAGCACAAAACAGGCCTTAAAATACATATTAGGCCTGCAAAAATGTAGAAAACTTTGGAGGCCCAAAAAAGGGGTTTACAGGCATCCTAGACCCACTAAAGTCCAGAAAATGTGGGCGGCCCAAAAACTGTGTCAGAGAGCTCTGAATGTCCCAAAAACATTTGCAGTCTGAAAAGGGCATTAACCCGCATGCTAGACCCCTGAAATTCCCCAAAATATTTTGGCCACGAAAAATTCATCCTACACCCCTGAAAATTCAGAAAATGTTGGCAGCACAAAAAAGGCCTTAAAATACATATTAGGCCTGCAAAAATGTAGAAAACTTTGGAGGCCCAAAAAAGGGGTTTACAGGCATCCTAGACCCCTTAAAGTCCAGAAAATGTTGGCGGCCCAAAAACTGTGTCAGAGAGCTCTGAATGTCCCAAAAACATTTGCAGTCTGAAAAGGGCATTGACCCGCATGCTAGACCCCTGAAATTCCCCAAAATATTTTGACCACGAAAAATTCATCCTACACCCCTGAAAATTCAGAAAATGTTGGCAGCACAAAAACGGCCTTAAAATACACATTAGGCCTGCAAAAATGTAGAAAACTTTGGAGGACCAAAAAAGGGGTTTACAGGCATCCTAGACCCCCTAAAGTCCAGAAAATGTTGGTGGCCCAAAAACTGTGTCAGAGAGCTCTGAATGGCCCAAAAACGGTTGCAGCCTGGAAAGGGCATTAACCCACATCCTAAACCCCTGAAATTCCCAAAAACATTTTTGGCCCGAAAAATGCATCCAGCACCCTTGGAAGTTCAGGAAATGTTGGCAGCCCCAAAAAGGCCTTAAAATGCATCTTATTCCTGCAAAAATCTTGATAACTTTGGAGGCCCAAAAAAGGGGTTTACATCCTAGACCCCCTAAAGTCCAGAAAATGTTGGTAGGCCAAAAACTGTGTCAGAGAGCTCTGAATGTCCCAAAAAGATTTGCAGCCTGAAAAGGGCATTAACCCACATCCTAGACCCTTGAAATTCCTAAAAACATTTATGGCCCGAAAAATGCATCCTACACCCCTTAAAGTTCAGAAAATGTTGGCAGCCCAAAAAATGCCTTAAAATGCATCTTAATCCTGCAATAATCTTTAAAACTTTGGAGGCCCAAAAAAGGGGTTTTCAGGCATCCTAGACCCCATAAAGTCCAGAAAATGTTGGTGGCCCATAAACTGTGTCAGAGAGCTCTGAATGTCCCAAAAACATTTGCAGTCTGAAAAGGGCATTAACCCGCATGCTAGACCCCTGAAATTCCCCAAAATATTTTGGCCACGAAAAATTCATCGTACACCCCTGAAAATTCAGAAAATGTTGGCAGCACAAAAAAGGCCTTAAAATACATATTAGTCCTCCAAAAATGTAGAAAAATTTAGAGGCCCAAAAAAGGGGTTTACAGGCATCCTAGACCCCCTAAAGTCCAGAAAATGTTGGTAGGCAAAAAACTGTGTCAGAGAGCTCTGAATGTCCCAAAAACATTTGCAGCCTGAAAAGGGCATTAACCCACATCCTAAACCCCTGAAATTCCCAAAAACATGTTTGGCCCGAAAAATGCATCCTACACCCCTGAAAGTTCAGAAAATGTTGGCAGCCCCAAAAAGGCCTTAAAATGCATCTTATTCCTGTAAAAATCTTGATAACTTTGGAGGCCCAAAAAAGGGGTTTACATCCTAGACCTCATAAAGTCCAGAAAATGTTGGTGACCCAAAAACAGTGTCAGAGAGCTCTGAATGTCCCAAAAATATTTGCAGCCTGAAAAGGGCATTATTCCGCATCCTGGCCCCCTGAAATTCCCCAAAATATTTTTGGCCCAAAAAATGCATCCTACATCCCTGAAGTTCAGAAAATGTTGGCAGCACAAAACAGGCCTTAAAATACATATTAGGCCTGCAAAAATGTAGAAAACTTTTAGGCCCAAAAAAGGGGTTTACAGGCATCCTAGACCCCCTAAAGTCCAGAAAATGTTGGCGGCCCGAAAACTGTGTCAGAGAGCTCTGAATGTCCCAAAAACATTTGCAGTCTGAAAAGGGCATTAACCCGCATGCTAGACCCCTGAAATTTCCCAAAATATTTTGGCCACGAAAAATTCATCCTACACCCCTGAAAATTCAAAAAAAAGTTGGCAGCAGAAAAAAGGCCTAAAATACATATTAGGCCTCCAAAAATGTAGAAAACTTTGGAGGCCCAAAAAAGGGGTTTACAGGCATCCTAGACCCCCTAAAGTCCAGAAAATGTTGGTAGGCCAAAAACTGTGTCAGAGAGCTCTGAATGTCCCAAAAACGTTTGCAGCCTGAAAAGGGCATTAACCCACATCCTAAACCCCTGAAATTCCCAAAAACATTTTTGGCCCGAAAAATGCATCCTACACCCCTGAAAGATCAGAAAATGTTGGCAGCCCCAAAAAGGCCTTAAAATGCATCTTATTCCTGCAAAAATCTTGATAACTTTGGAGGCCCAAAAAAGGGGTTTACATCCTAGACCACATAAAGTCCAGAAAATGTTGGTGACCCGAAAAAAGTGTCAGAGAGCTCTGAATGTCCCAAAAATATATGCAGCCTGAAAAGGGCATTAATCCGCATCCTGGCCCGCTGAAATTCCCCAAAATATTTTTGGCCCAAAAAATGCATCCTGTATCCCTGAAGTTCAGAAAATGTTGGCAGCACAAAACAGGCCTTAAAATACATATTAGGCCTGCAAAAATGTAGAAAACTTTGGAGGCCCAAAAAAGGGGTTTACAGGCATCCTAGACCCCTTAAAGTCCAGAAAATGTTGGCAGCCCAAAAACTGTGTCAGAGAGCTCTGAATGTCCCAAAAACATTTGCAGTCTAAAAAGGGCATTGACCCGCATGCTAGACCCCTGAAATTCCCCAAAATATTTTGGCCACGAAAAATTCATCCTACACCCCTGGAAATTCAGAAAATGTTGGCAGCACAAAGAAAAGGCCTTAAAATACATATTAGGCCTCCAAAAATGTAGAAAACTTTGGAGGCCCAAAAAAGGGGTTTACAGGCATCATAGACCCCCTAAAGTCCAGAAAATGTTGGTAGGCCAGAATTTGTGTCAGAGAGCTCTGAATGTCCCAAAAATGTTTGCAGCCTGAAAAGGGCATTAACCCACATCCTAAACCCCTGAAATTCCCAAAAACATTTTTGGCCCGAAAAATGCATCCTACACCCCTGAAAGTTCAGAAAATGTTGGCAGCCCCAAAAAGGCCTTAAAATGCATCTTATTCCTGCAAAAATCTTGATAACTTTGGAGGCCCAAAAAAGGGGCCTTTTTGAAAGTATTCTAAGAACACTGGTAATGTCCGCGGACATTAAAAGTTTCCATAGGCCATAGTTGAAATGTTTTACTCTATGGGTGTGATATGCTGCGGTGGAGATGGAGACGGGTGCAGCATCATCATCATCATCTAGACCCCATAAAGTTCAGAAAATGTTGGTGACCCGAAAACAGTGTCAGAGAGCTCTGAATGTCCCAAAAATATTTGCAGCCTGAAAAGGGCATTAATCCGCATCCTGGCCCGCTGAAATTCCCCAAAATATTTTTGGCCCAAAAAATGCATCCTATATCCCTGAAGTTCAGAAAATGTTAGCAGCACAAAACAGGCCTTAAAATACATATTAGGCCTGCAAAAATGTAGAAAACTTTGGAGGCCCAAAAAAGGGGTTTACATCCTAGACCCCATAAAGTCCAGAAAATGTTGGTGACCCGAAAACAGTGTCAGAGAGCTCTGAATGTCCCAAAAATATTTGCAGCCTGAAAAGGGCATTAATCCACATCCTGGCCCCCTGAAATTCCCCAAAATATTTTTGGCCCAAAAAATGCATCCTACATCCCTGAAGTTCAGAAAATGTTGGCAGCACAAAACAGGCCTTAAAATACACATTAGGCCTGCAAAAATGTAGAAAACTTTGGAGGCCCAAAAAAGGGGTTTACAGGCATCCTAGACCCCCTAAAGTCCAGAAAATGTTGGCGGCCCAAAAACTGTGTCAGAGAGTTCTGAATGTCCCAAAAACATTTGCAGTCTGAAAAGGGCATTAACCCGCATGCTAGACCCCTGAAATTTCCCAAAATATTTTGGCCACAAAAAAATCATCCTACACCCCTGAAAATTCAGAAAATGTTGGCAGCACAAAAAAGGCCTTAAAATACATATTAGGCAAATGTAGAAAACTTTGGAGGCCCAAAAAAGGGGTTTACAGGCACCCTAGACCCCCTAAAGTCCAGAAAATGTTGGTATTCCAAAAACTGTGTCAGAGAGCTCTGAATGTCCCAAAAATGTTTGCAGCCTGAAAAGGGCATTAACCCACATCCTAAACCCCTGAAATTCCCAAAAACATTTTTGGCCCGAAAAATGCATCCTACACCCCTGAAAGTTCAGAAAATGTTGGCAGCCCCAAAAAGGCCTTAAAATGCATCTTATTCCTGCAAAAATCTTGATAACTTTGGAGGCCCAAAAAAGGGGTTTACATCCTAGACCCCATAAAGTCCAGAAAATGTTGGTGACCCGAAAACAGTGTCAGAGAGCTCTGAATGTCCCAAAAATATTTGCAGCCTGAAAAGGGCATTAATCCGCATCCTGGCCCCCTGAAATTCCCCAAAATATTTTTGGCACAAAAAATGCAACCTATATCCCTGAAGTTCAGAAAATGTTGGCAGCACAAAACAGGCCTTAAAATACATATAAGGCCTGCAAAAATGTAGAAAACTTTGGAGGCCCAAAAAAGGGGTTTACAGGCATCCTAGACCCCTTAAAGTCCAGAAAATGTTGGCAGCCCAAAAACTGTGTCAGAGAGCTCTGAATGTCCCAAAAACATTTGCAGTCTAAAAAGGGCATTGACCAGCATGCTAGACCCCTGAAATTCCCCAAAATATTTTGGCCACGAAAAATTCATCCTACACCCCTGGAAATTCAGAAAATGTTGGCAGCACAAAGAAAAGGCCTTAAAATACATATTAGGCCTCCAAAAATGTAGAAAACTTTGGAGGCCCAAAAAAGGGGTTTACAGGCATCATAGACCCCCTAAAGTCCAGAAAATGTTGGTAGGCCAGAATTTGTGTCAGAGAGCTCTGAATGTCCCAAAAACGTTTGCAGCCTGAAAAGGGCATTAACCCACATCCTAAACCCCTGAAATTCCCAAAAACATTTTTGGCCCGAAAAATGCATCCTACACCCCTGAAAGTTCAGAAAATGTTGGCAGCCCGAAAAAGGCCTTAAAATGCATCTTATTCCTGCAAAAATCTTGATAACTTTGGAGGCCCAAAAAAGGGGCCTTTTTGAAAGTATTCTAAGAACACTGGTAATGTCCGCGGACATTAAAAGTTTCCATAGGCCATAGTTGAAATGTTTTACTCTATGGGTGTGATATGCTGCGGTGGAGATGGAGACGGGTGCAGCATCATCATCATCATCTAGACCCCATAAAGTTCAGAAAATGTTGGTGACCCGAAAACAGTGTCAGAGAGCTCTGAATGTCCCAAAAATATTTGCAGCCTGAAAAGGGCATTAATCCGCATCCTGGCCCGCTGAAATTCCCCAAAATATTTTCGGCCCAAAAAATGCATCCTATATCCCTGAAGTTCAGAAAATGTTAGCAGCACAAAACAGGCCTTAAAATACATATTAGGCCTGCAAAAATGTAGAAAACTTTGGAGGCCCAAAAAAGGGGTTTACATCCTAGACCCCATAAAGTCCAGAAAATGTTGGTGACCCGAAAACAGTGTCAGAGAGCTCTGAATGTCCCAAAAATATTTGCAGCCTGAAAAGGGCATTAATCCACATCCTGGCCCCCTGAAATTCCCCAAAATATTTTTGGCCCAAAAAATGCATCCTACATCCCTGAAGTTCAGAAAATGTTGGCAGCACAAAACAGGCCTTAAAATACACATTAGGCCTGCAAAAATGTAGAAAACTTTGGAGGCCCAAAAAAGGGGTTTACAGGCATCCTAGACCCCCTAAAGTCCAGAAAATGTTGGCGGCCCAAAAACTGTGTCAGAGAGTTCTGAATGTCCCAAAAACATTTGCAGTCTGAAAAGGGCATTAACCCGCATGCTAGACCCCTGAAATTTCCCAAAATATTTTGGCCACAAAAAATTCATCCTACACCCCTGAAAATTCAGAAAATGTTGGCAGCACAAAAAAGGCCTTAAAATACATATTAGGCAAATGTAGAAAACTTTGGAGGCCCAAAAAAGGGGTTTACAGGCACCCTAGACCCCCTAAAGTCCAGAAAATGTTGGTATTCCAAAAACTGTGTCAGAGAGCTCTGAATGTCCCAAAAATGTTTGCAGCCTGAAAAGGGCATTAACCCACATCCTAAACCCCTGAAATTCCCAAAAACATTTTTGGCCCGAAAAATGCATCCTACACCCCTGAAAGTTCAGAAAATGTTGGCAGCCCCAAAAAGGCCTTAAAATGCATCTTATTCCTGCAAAAATCTTGATAACTTTGGAGGCCCAAAAAAGGGGTTTACATCCTAGACCCCATAAAGTCCAGAAAATGTTGGTGACCCGAAAACAGTGTCAGAGAGCTCTGAATGTCCCAAAAATATTTGCAGCCTGAAAAGGGCATTAATCCGCATCCTGGCCCCCTGAAATTCCCCAAAATATTTTTGGCACAAAAAATGCAACCTATATCCCTGAAGTTCAGAAAATGTTGGCAGCACAAAACAGGCCTTAAAATACATATAAGGCCTGCAAAAATGTAGAAAACTTTGGAGGCCCAAAAAAGGGGTTTACAGGCATCCTAGACCCACTAAAGTCCAGAAAATGTTGGCGGCCCAAAAACTGTGTCAGAGAGCTCTGAATGTGCCAAAAAGATTTGCAGTCTGAAAAGGGCATTGATCCGCATGCTAGACCCCTGAAATTCCCCAAAATATTTTGACCACGAAAAATTCATCCTACACCCCTGAAAATTCAGAAAATGTTGGCAGCACAAAAACGGCCTTAAAATACACATTAGGCCTGCAAAAATGTAGAAAACTTTGGAGGACCAAAAAAGGGGTTTACAGGCATCCTAGTCCCCCTAAAGTCCAGAAAATGTTGGTGGGCCAAAAACTGTGTCAGAGAGCTCTGAATGGCCCAAGAACGGTTGCAGCCTGGAAAGGGCATTAACCCACATCCTAAACCCCTGAAATTCCCAAAAACATTTTTGGCCCGAAAAATGCATCCAGCACCCCTGAAAGTTCAGGAAATGTTGGCAGCCCCAAAAAAGCCTTAAAATGCATCTTATTCCTGCAAAAATCTTGATAACTTTGGAGGCCCAAAAAAGGGGTTTACAGGCATCCTAGACCCCATAAAGTCCAGAAAATGTTGGTGACCCGAAAACAGTGTCAGAGAGCTCTGAATGTCCCAAAAATATTTGCAGCCTGAAAAGGGCATTAATCCACATCCTGGCCCCCTGAAATTCCCCAAAATATTTTTGGCCCAAAAAATGCATCCTACATCCCTGAAATTCAGAAAATGTTGGCAGCACAAAACAGGCCTTAAAATACACATTAGGCCTGCAAAAATGTAGAAAACTTTGGAGGCCCAAAAAAGGGGTTTACAGGCATCCTAGACCCCCTAAAGTCCAGAAAATGTTGGCGGCCCAAAAACTGTGTCAGAGAGTTCTGAATGTCCCAAAAACATTTGCAGTCTGAAAAGGGCATTAACCCGCATGCTAGACCCCTGAAATTTCCCAAAATATTTTGGCCACAAAAAATTCATCCTACACCCCTGAAAATTCAGAAAATGTTGGCAGCACAAAAAAGGCCTTAAAATACATATTAGGCAAATGTAGAAAACTTTGGAGGCCCAAAAAAGGGGTTTACAGGCATCCTAGTCCCCCTAAAGTCCAGAAAATGTTGGTATTCCAAAAACTGTGTCAGAGAGCTCTGAATGTCCCAAAAATGTTTGCAGCCTGAAAAGGGCATTAACCCACATCCTAAACCCCTGAAATTCCCAAAAACATTTTTGGCCCGAAAAATGCATCCTACACCCCTGAAAGTTCATAAAATGTTGGCAGCCCCAAAAAGGCCTTAAAATGCATCTTATTCCTGCAAAAATCTTGATAACTTTGGAGGCCCAAAAAAGGGGTTTACATTCTAGACCCCATAAAGTCCAGAAAATGTTGGTGACCCGAAAACAGTGTCAGAGAGCTCTGAATGTCCCAAAAATATTTGCAGCCTGAAAAGGGCATTAATCCGCATCCTGGCCCCCTGAAATTCCCCAAAATATTTTTGGCACAAAAAATGCAACCTATATCCCTGAAGTTCAGAAAATGTTGGCAGCACAAAACAGGCCTTAAAATACATATTAGGCCTGCAAAAATGTAGAAAACTCTGGAGGCCCAAAAAAGGGGTTTACAGGCATCCTAGACCCACTAAAGTCCAGAAAATGTGGGCGGCCCAAAAACTGTGTCAGAGAGCTCTGAATGTCCCAAAAACATTTGCAGTCTGAAAAGGGCATTAACCCGCATGCTAGACCCCTGAAATTCCCCAAAATATTTTGGCCACGAAAAATTCATCCTACACCCCTGAAAATTCAGAAAATGTTGGCAGCACAAAAAAGGCCTTAAAATACATATTAGGCCTGCAAAAATGTAGAAAACTTTGGAGGCCCAAAAAAGGGGTTTACAGGCATCCTAGACCCCTTAAAGTCCAGAAAATGTTGGCGGCCCAAAAACTGTGTCAGAGAGCTCTGAATGTCCCAAAAACATTTGCAGTCTGTAAAGGGCATTGACCCGCATGCTAGACCCCTGAAATTCCCCAAAATATTTTGCCCACGAAAAATTCATCCTACACCCCTGAAAATTCAGAAAATGTTGGCAGCACAAAAACAGCCTTAAAATACACATTAGGCCTGCAAAAATGTAGAAAACTTTGGAGGACCAAAAAAGGGGTTTACAGGCATCCTAGACCCCCTAAAGTCCAGAAAATGTTGGTGGCCCAAAAACTGTGTCAGAGAGCTCTGAATGGCCCAAAAACGGTTGCAGCCTGGAAAGGGCATTAACCCACATCCTAAACCCCTGAAATTCCCAAAAACATTTTTGACCCGAAAAATGCATCCAGCACCCCTGAAAGTTCAGGAAATGTTGGCAGCCCCAA
The DNA here is from genome assembly GCF_040938575.1 of Ambystoma mexicanum. NCBI lineage: Eukaryota > Metazoa > Chordata > Amphibia > Caudata > Ambystomatidae > Ambystoma > Ambystoma mexicanum. The sequence goes on along the minus strand of NC_090935.1, from coordinate 1,301,001,789 downwards.
AAAGACCTTAAAATGCATCTTATTCCTGCAAAAATCTTGATAACTTTGGAGGCCCAAAAAAGGGGTTTACATCCTAGACCCCATAAAGTCCAGAAAATGTTGGTGACCCGAAAACAGTGTCAGAGAGCTCTGAATGTCCCAAAAATATTTGCAGCCTGAAAAGGGCATTAATCCACATCCTGGCCCCCTGAAATTCCCCAAAATATTTTTGGCCCAAAAAATGCATCCTACATCCCTGAAGTTCAGAAAATGTTGGTAGCACAAAACAGGCCTTAAAATACACATTAGGCCTGCAAAAATGTAGAAAACTTTGGAGGCCCAAAAAAGGGGTTTACAGGCATCCTAGACCCCCTAAAGTCCAGAAAATGTTGGCGGCCCAAAAACTGTGTCAGAGAGTTCTGAATGTCCCAAAAACATTTGCAGTCTGAAAAGGGCATTAACCCGCATGCTAGACCCCTGAAATTTCCCAAAATATTTTGGCCACAAAAAATTCATCCTACACCCCTGAAAATTCAGAAAATGTTGGCAGCACAAAAAAGGCCTTAAAATACATATTAGGCAAATGTAGAAAACTTTGGAGGCCCCAAAAAAGGGGTTTACAGGCATCCTAGACCCCCTAAAGTCCAGAAAATGTTGGTATTCCAAAAACTGTGTCAGAGAGCTCTGAATGTCCCAAAAATGTTTGCAGCCTGAAAAGGGCATTAACCCACATCCTAAACCCCTGAAATTCCCAAAACATTTTTGGCCCGAAAAATGCATCCTACACCCCTGAAAGTTCAGAAAATGTTGGCAGTCCCAAAAAGGCCTTAAAATGCATCTTATTCCTGCAAAAATCTTGATAACTTTGGAGGCCCAAAAAAGGGGTTTACATCCTAGACCCCATAAAGTCCAGAAAATGTTGGTGACCCGAAAACAGTGTCAGAGAGCTCTGAATGTCCCAAAAATATTTGCAGCCTGAAAAGGGCATTAATCCGCATCCTGGTCCCCTGAAATTCCCCAAAATATTTTTGGCACAAAAAATGCAACCTATATCCCTGAAGTTCAGAAAATGTTGGCAGCACAAAACAGGCCTTAAAATACACATTAGGCCTGCAAAAATGTAGAAAACTTTGGAGGCCCAAAAAAGGGGTTTACAGGCATCCTAGACCCACTAAAGTCCAGAAAATGTGGGCGGCCCAAAAACTGTGTCAGAGAGCTCTGAATGTCCCAAAAACATTTGCAGTCTGAAAAGGGCATTAACCCGCATACTAGACCCCTGAAATTCCTCAAAATATTTTGGCCACGAAAAATTCATCCTACACCCCTGAAAATTCAGAAAATGTTGGCAGCACAAAAAAGGCCTTAAAATACATATTAGGCCTGCAAAAATGTAGAAAACTTTGGAGGCCCAAAAAAGGGGTTTAGATGCATCCTAGACCCCCTAAAGTCCAGAAAATGTTGGTGGCCCAAAAACTGTGTCAGAGAGTCCTGAATGGCCCAAAAACGCTTGCAGCCTGAAAAGGGCATTAACCCGCATCCTAAACCCCTGAAATTCCCAAAAACATTCTTGGCCCGAAAAATGCATCCTACACCCCTGAAAGTTCAGAAAATGTTGGCAGCCCCAAAAAGGCCTTAAAATGCATCTTATTCCTGCAAATATCTTGATAACTTTGGAGGCCCAAAAAAGGGGCCTTTTTGAAAGTATTCTAAGAACACTGGTAATGTCCGCGGACATTAAAAGTTTCCATAGGCCATAGTTGAAATGTTTTACTCTATGGGTGTGATATGCTGCGGTGGAGATGGAGACGGGTGCAGCATCATCATCATCATCATCTAGACCCCATAAAGTCCAGAAAATGTTGGTGACCCGAAAACAGTGTCAGAGAGCTCTGAATGTCCCAAAAATATTTGCAGCCTGAAAAGGGTATTAATCCGCATCCTGGCCCGCTGAAATTCCCCAAAATATTTTTGGCCCAAAAAATGCATCCTATATCCCTGAAGTTCAGAAAATGTTAGCAGCACAAAACAGGCCTTAAAATACATATTAGGCCTGCAAAAATGTAGAAAACTTTGGAGGCCCAAAAAAGGGGTCTACAGGCATCCTAGACCCCTTAATGTCCAGAAAATGTGGGCGGCCCAAAAACTGTGTCAGAGAGCTCTGAATGTCCCAAAAACATTTGCAGTCTGAAAAGGGCATTGACCCGCATGCTAGACCCCTGAAATTCCCCGAAATATTTTGGCCACAAAAAATTCATCCTACACCCCTGAAAATTCAGAAAATGTTGGCAGCACAAAAACGGCCTTAAAATACACATTAGGCCTGCAAAAATGTAGAAAACTTTGGAGGCCCAAAAAAGGGGTTTACAGGCATCCTAGACCCACTAAAGTCCAGAAAATGTGGGCGGCCCAAAAACTGTGTCAGAGAGCTCTGAATGTCCCAAAAACATTTGCAGTCTGAAAAGGGCATTAACCCGCATACTAGACCCCTGAAATTCCTCAAAATATTTTGGCCACGAAAAATTCATCCTACACCCCTGAAAATTCAGAAAATGTTGGCAGCACAAAAAAGGCCTTAAAATACATATTAGGCCTGCAAAAATGTAGAAAACTTTGGAGGCCCAAAAAAGGGGTTTAGATGCATCCTAGACCCCCTAAAGTCCAGAAAATGTTGGTGGCCCAAAAACTGTGTCAGAGAGTTCTGAATGGCCCAAAAACGCTTGCAGCCTGAAAAGGGCATTAACCCGCATCCTAAACCCCTGAAATTCCCAAAAACATTCTTGGCCCGAAAAATGCATCCTACACCCCTGAAAGTTCAGAAAATGTTGGCAGCCCCAAAAAGGCCTTAAAATGCATCTTATTCCTGCAAAAATCTTGATAACTTTGGAGGCCCAAAAAAGGGGCCTTTTTGAAAGTATTCTAAGAACACTGGTAATGTCCGCGGACATTAAAAGTTTCCATAGGCCATAGTTGAAATGTTTTACTCTATGGGTGTGATATGCTGCGGTGGAGATGGAGACGGGTGCAGCATCATCATCATCATCTAGACCCCATAAAGTCCAGAAAATGTTGGTGACCCGAAAACAGTGTCAGAGAGCTCTGAATGTCCCAAAAATATTTGCAGCCTGAAAAGGGCATTAATCCGCATCCTGGCCGCTGAAATTCCCCAAAATATTTTTGGCCCAAAAAATGCATCCTATATCCCTGAAGTTCAGAAACTGTTGGCAGCACAAAACAGGCCTTAAAATACGTATTAGGCCTGCAAAAATGTAGAAGACTCTGGAGGCCCAAAAAAGGGGTTTACAGGCATCCTAGACCCCCTAAAGTTCAGAAAATGTTGGCGGCCCGAAAACTGTGTCAGAGAGCTCTGAATGTCCCAAAAACATTTGCAGTCTGAAAAGGGCATTAACCCGCATGGTAGACCCCTGAAATTCCTCAAAATATTTTGGCCACGAAAAATTCATCCTACACCCCTGAAAATTCACAAAATGTTGGCAGCACAAAACAGGCCTTAAAATACATATTAGGCCTGCAAAAATGTAGAAAACTTTGAAGGCCCAAAAAAGGGGTTTACAGGCATCATAGACCCCCTAAAGTCCAGAACATGTTGGTAGGCCAGAAATTGTGTCAGAGAGCTCTGAATGTCCCAAAAACATTTGCAGCCTGAAAAGGGCATTAACCCACATCCTAAACCCTTGAAATTCCCAAAAACATTTTTGGCCCGAAAAATGCATCCTACACCCCTGAAAGTTCAGAAAATGTTGGCAGCCCCAAAAAGGCCTTAAAATACATATTAGGCAAATGTAGAAAACTTTGGAGGCCCAAAAAAGGGGTTTACAGGCATCCTAGTCCCCCTAAAGTCCAGACAATGTTGGTATTCCAAAAACTGTGTCAGAGAGCTCTGAATGTCCCAAAAATGTTTGCAGCCTGAAAAGGGCATTAACCCACATCCTAAACCCCTGAAATTCCCAAAAACATTTTTGGCCCGAAAAATGCATCCTACACCCCTGAAAGTTCATAAAATGTTGGCAGCCCCAAAAAGGCCTTAAAATGCATCTTTTTCCTGCAAAAATCTTGATAACTTTGGAGGCCCAAAAAAGGGGTTTACATTCTAGACCCCATAAAGTCCAGAAAATGTTGGTGACCCGAAAACAGTGTCAGAGAGCTCTGAATGTCCCAAAAATATTTGCAGCCTGAAAAGGGCATTAATCCGCATCCTGGCCCCCTGAAATTCCCCAAAATATTTTTGGCACAAAAAATGCAACCTATATCCCTGAAGTTCAGAAAATGTTGGCAGCACAAAACAGGCCTTAAAATACACATTAGGCCTGCAAAAATGTAGAAAACTTTGGAGGCCCAAAAAAGGGGTTTACAGGCATCCTAGACCCACTAAAGTCCAGAAAATGTGGGCGGCCCAAAAACTGTGTCAGAGAGCTCTGAATGTCCCAAAAACATTTGCAGTCTGAAAAGGGCATTAACCCGCATACTAGACCCCTGAAATTCCTCAAAATATTTTGGCCACGAAAAATTCATCCTACACCCCTGAAAATTCAGAAAATGTTGGCAGCACAAAAAAGGCCTTAAAATACATATTAGGCCTGCAAAAATGTAGAAAACTTTGGAGGCCCAAAAAAGGGGTTTAGATGCATCCTAGACCCCCTAAAGTCCAGAAAATGTTGGTGGCCCAAAAACTGTGTCAGAGAGTCCTGAATGGCCCAAAAACGCTTGCAGCCTGAAAAGGGCATTAACCCGCATCCTAAACCCCTGAAATTCCCAAAAACATTCTTGGCCCGAAAAATGCATCCTACACCCCTGAAAGTTCAGAAAATGTTGGCAGCCCCAAAAAGGCCTTAAAATGCATCTTATTCCTGCAAATATCTTGATAACTTTGGAGGCCCAAAAAAGGGGCCTTTTTGAAAGTATTCTAAGAACACTGGTAATGTCCGCGGACATTAAAAGTTTCCATAGGCCATAGTTGAAATGTTTTACTCTATGGGTGTGATATGCTGCGGTGGAGATGGAGACGGGTGCAGCATCATCATCATCATCATCTAGACCCCATAAAGTCCAGAAAATGTTGGTGACCCGAAAACAGTGTCAGAGAGCTCTGGATGTCCCAAAAATATTTGCAGCCTGAAAAGGGCATTAATCCGCATCCTGGCCCGCTGAAATTCCCCAAAATATTTTTGGCCCAAAAAATGCATCCTATATCCCTGAAGTTCAGAAAATGTTAGCAGCACAAAACAGGCCTTAAAATACATATTAGGCCTGCAAAAATGTAGAAAACTTTGGAGGCCCAAAAAAGGGGTCTACAGGCATCCTAGACCCCTTAATGTCCAGAAAATGTTGGCGGCCCAAAAACTGTGTCAGAGAGCTCTGAATGTCCCAAAAACATTTGCAGTCTGAAAAGGGCATTGACCCGCATGCTAGACCCCTGAAATTCCCCGAAATATTTTGGCCACAAAAAATTCATCCTACACCCCTGAAAATTCAGAAAATGTTGGCAGCACAAAAACGGCCTTAAAATACACATTAGGCCTGCAAAAATGTAGAAAACTTTGGAGGCCCAAAAAAGGGGTTTACAGGCATCCTAGACCCACTAAAGTCCAGAAAATGTGGGCGGCCCAAAAACTGTGTCAGAGAGCTCTGAATGTCCCAAAAACATTTGCAGTCTGAAAAGGGCATTAACCCGCATACTAGACCCCTGAAATTCCTCAAAATATTTTGGCCACGAAAAATTCATCCTACACCCCTGAAAATTCAGAAAATGTTGGCAGCACAAAAAAGGCCTTAAAATAAATATTAGGCCTGCAAAAATGTAGAAAACTTTGGAGGCCCAAAAAAGGGGTTTAGATGCATCCTAGACCCCCTAAAGTCCAGAAAATGTTGGTGGCCCAAAAACTGTGTCAGAGAGTTCTGAATGGCCCAAAAACGCTTGCAGCCTGAAAAGGGCATTAACCCGCATCCTAAACCCCTGAAATTCCCAAAAACATTCTTGGCCCGAAAAATGCATCCTACACCCCTGAAAGTTCAGAAAATGTTGGCAGCCCCAAAAAGGCCTTAAAATGCATCTTATTCCTGCAAAAATCTTGATAACTTTGGAGGCCCAAAAAAGGGGCCTTTTTGAAAGTATTCTAAGAACACTGGTAATGTCCGCGGACATTAAAAGTTTCCATAGGCCATAGTTGAAATGTTTTACTCTATGGGTGTGATATGCTGCGGTGGAGATGGAGACGGGTGCAGCATCATCATCATCATCTAGACCCCATAAAGTCCAGAAAATGTTGGTGACCCGAAAACAGTGTCAGAGAGCTCTGAATGTCCCAAAAATATTTGCAGCCTGAAAAGGGCATTAATCCGCATCCTGGCCGCTGAAATTCCCCAAAATATTTTTGGCCCAAAAAATGCATCCTATATCCCTGAAGTTCAGAAACTGTTGGCAGCACAAAACAGGCCTTAAAATACATATTAGGCCTGCAAAAATGTAGAAGACTCTGGAGGCCCAAAAAAGGGGTTTACAGGCATCCTAGACCCCCTAAAGTTCAGAAAATGTTGGCGGCCCGAAAACTGTGTCAGAGAGCTCTGAATGTCCCAAAAACATTTGCAGTCTGAAAAGGGCATTAACCCGCATGGTAGACCCCTGAAATTCCCCAAAATATTTTGGCCACGAAAAATTCATCCTACACCCCTGAAAATTCACAAAATGTTGGCAGCACAAAACAGGCCTTAAAATACATATTAGGCCTGCAAAAATGTAGAAAACTTTGAAGGCCCAAAAAAGGGGTTTACAGGCATCATAGACCCCCTAAAGTCCAGAAAATGTTGGTAGGCCAGAAATTGTGTCAGAGAGCTCTGAATGTCCCAAAAACGTTTGCAGCCTGAAAAGGGCATTAACCCACATCCTAAACCCCTGAAATTCCCAAAAACATTTTTGGCCCGAAAAATGCATCCTACAGCCCTGAAAGTTCAGAAAATGTTGGCAGCCCCAAAAAGGCCTTAAAATACATATTAGGCAAATGTAGAAAACTTTGGAGGCCCAAAAAAGGGGTTTACAGGCATCCTAGTCCCCCTAAAGTCCAGACAATGTTGGTATTCCAAAAACTGTGTCAGAGAGCTCTGAATGTCCCAAAAACGTTTGCAGTCTGAAAAGGGCATTAACCCGCATGCTAGACCCCTGAAATTCCCCCAAAATATTTTGGTCATGAAAAATGCATCCTACATCCCTGAAGTTCAGAAAATGTTGGCAGCACAAAACAGGCCTTAAAATACATATTAGGCCTGCAAAAATGTAGAAAAGTTTGGAGGCCCAAAAAAGGGGTTTACAGGCATCCTAGACCCCCTAAGTCCAGAAAATGTTGGTGGCCCAAAAACTGTGTCAGAGAGCTCTGAATGTCCCAAAAACATTTGCAGCCTGAAAAAGGCATTAACCCGCATCCTAGACCCCCTAAATTCCCCAAAAACTTTTGGTTTGAAAAATGCATCCTACATCCCTGAAGTTCAGAAAATGTTGGCAGCACAAAACAGGCCTTAAAATACATATTAGGCCTGCAAAAATGTAGAAAAGTTTGGAGGCCCAAAAAAGGGGTTTACAGGCATCCTAGACCACCTAAGTCCAGAAAATGTTGGTGGCCCAAAAACTGTGTCAGAGAGCTCTGAATGTCCCAAAAACATTTGCAGCCTGAAAAAGGCATTAACCCGCATCCTAGACCCCCTAAATTCCCCAAAAACTTTTGGTTTGAAAAATGCATCCTACATCCCTGAAAGTTCAGAAAATGTTGGCAGCACAAAAAAGGCCTTAAAATAGATATTAGGCCTGCAAAAATTTAGAAAACTTTGGAGGCCCAAAAAAGGTGTTTACAGGCATCCTAGACCCCTAAAGTCCAGAAAATGTTGGTGGCCCATAACTGTATCAGAGAGCTCTGAATGTCCCAAAAATATTTGCAGTCTGAAAAGGGCATTAATCCGCATGCTAGACCCCTGAAATTCCCCCAAAATATTTTGGTCATGAAAAATGCATCCTACACCCCTGAAAGTTCAGAAAATTTTGACAGCCCAAAAAAGGCCTTAAATGCCTCTTAGGCCTACAAAAATGTAGTAAACTTTAGAGGCCCAACTAAGGGGTTTACAGGCATCGTAGACCCCTTAAAGTCCAGAAAATGTTGGTGCCCAAAAACGGTGTCAGAGAGCTCTGAATTTCCCAAAAACATTTGCAGCCTTAAAAGGGCATTAACCCACATCCTAGACCCCTTAAAATCCCAAAAACATTTTTGGCCCGAAAAAGGCATCCTAGACCCCATAAAGTCCAGAAAATGTTGGTGCCCTGAAAACAGTGTCAGAGAGCTCTGAATGTCCCCAAAATATTTGCAGCATGAAAAGGGCATTAATCCGCATCCTGGCCCCCTGAAATTCCCTAAAATATGTTTGGCCCAAAAAATGCATCCTACATCCCTGAAGTTCAGAAAATGTTGGCAGCACAAAACAGGCCTTAAAATACATATTAGGCCTGCAAAAATGTAGAAGACTTTGGAGGCCCAAAAAAGGGGTTTGCAGGCATCCTAGACCCCATAAAGTCCAGAAAATGTTGGTGGCCCATAAACTTTGTCAGAGAGCTCTGAATGTCCCAAAAACATTCGCAGTCTGAAAAGGGCATTAACCCGCATGCTAGACCCCTGAAATTTCCCAAAATGTTTTGGCCACGAAAAATTCATCCTACACCCCTGAAAATTCAGAAAATATTGGCAGCACAAAAAAGGCCTTAAAATACATATTAGGCCTCCAAAAATGTTTAAAACTTTGGAGGCCCAAAAAAGGGATTTACAGGCATCCTAGACCCCCTAAAGTCCAGAAAATGTTGGTAGGCCAAAAACTGTGTCAGAGAGCTCTGAATGTCCCAAAAACGTTTGCAGCCTGAAAAGGGCATTAACCCACATCCTAAACCCCTGAAATTCACAAAAACATTTTTGGCCCGAAAAATGCATCCTACACCCCTGAAAGTTCAGAAAATGTTGGCAGCCCCAAAAAGGCCTTAACATGCATCTTATTCCTGCAAAAATCTTGATAACTTTGGAGGCCCAAAAAAGGGGTTTACATCCTAGACCCCATAAAGTACAGAAAATGTTGGTGACTCGAAAACAGTGTCAGAGAGCTCTGAACGTCCCAAAAATGTTTGCAGCCTGAAAAGGGCATTAATCCGCATCCTGGCCCCCTCAAATTCCCCAAAATATTTTTGGCCCAAAAAATGCATCCTACATCCCCGAAGTTCAGAAAATGTTGGCAGCACAAAACAGGCCTTAAAGTACATATTAGGCATGCAAAAATGTAGAAAACTTTGGAGGCCCAAAAAAGGGGTTTACAGGCATCCTAGACCCCTAAAGTCCAGAAAATGTTGGCGGCCCAAAAACTGTGTGAGGGAGCTCTGAGTGTCCCAAAAACATTTGCAGTCTGAAAAGGGCATTAACCCGCATGCTAGACCCCTGAAATTCCCCAAAATATTTTGGCCACAAAAAATTCATCCTACACCCCTGAAAATTCAGAAAATGTTGGCAGCACAAAAAAGGCCTTAAAATACATATTAGGCCTCCAAAAATGTAGAAAACTTTGGAGGCCCAAAAAAGGGGTTTACAGGCATCCTAGACCCCCTAGAGTCCAGAAAATGTTGGTAGGCCAAAAACTGTGTCAGAGAGCTCTGAATGTCCCAAAAACATTTGCAGCCTGAAAAGGGCATTAACCCACATCCTAAACCCCTGAAATTCCCAAAAACATTGTTGGCCCGAAAAATGAATCCTACACCCCTTAAAGTTCAGAAAATGTTGGCAGCCCCAAAAAGGCCTTAAAATGCATCTTATTCCTGCAAAAATCTTGATAACTTTGGAGGCCCAAAAAAGGGGTTTACATCCTAGACCCCATAAAGTCCAGAAAATGTTGGTGACCTGAAAACAGTGTCAGAGAGCTCTGAATGTCGCAAAAATATTTGCAGCCTGAAAAGGGCATTAATCCGCATCCTGGCCCCCTGAAATTCCCCAAAATATTTTTGGCCCAAAAAATGCATCCTACATCCCTGAAGTTCAGAAAATGTTGGCAGCACAAAACAGGCCTTAAAATACATATTAGGCCTGCAAAAATGTAGAAGACTTTGGAGGCCCAAAAAAGGGGTTTACAGGCATCCTAGACCCCCTAAAGTCCAGAAAATGTTGGTGGCCCAAAAACTGTGTCGAGAGCTCTGAATGTCCCAAAAACATTTGCAGTCTGAAAAGGGCATTAACCCGCATGCTAGACCCCTGAAATTTCCCAAAATATTTTGGCCACGAAAAATTCATCCTACACCCCTGAAAATTCAGAAAATATTGGCAGCACAAAAAAGGCCTTAAAATACATATTAGGCCTCCAAAAATGTAGAAAACTTTGGAGGTCCAAAAAAGGGGTTTACAGGCATCCTAGACCCCCTAAAGTCCAGAAAATGTTGGTAGGCCAAAAACTGTCAGAGAGCTCTGAATGTCCCAAAAACGTTTGCAGCCTGAAAAGGGCATTAACCCACATCCTAAACCCCTGAAATTCCCAAAAACATTTTTGGCCAGAAAAATGCATCCTACACCCCTGAAAGTTCAGAAAATGTTGGCAGCCCCAAAAAGGCCTTAAAATGCATCTTATTCCTGCAAAAATCTTGATAACTTTGGAGGCCCAAAAAAGGGGTTTACATCCTAGACCCCATAAAGTCCAGAAAATGTTGGTGACCTGAAAACAGTGTCAGAGAGCTCTGAATGTCGCAAAAATATTTGCAGCCTGAAAAGGGCATTAATCCGCATCCTGGCCCCCTGAAATTCCCCAAAATATTTTTGGCCCAAAAAATGCATCCTACATCCCTGAAGTTCAGAAAATGTTGGCAGCACAAAACAGGCCTTAAAATACATATTAGTCCTGCAAAAATGTAGAAGACTTTGGAGGCCCAAAAAAGGGGTTTACAGGCATCCTGGACCCCCTAAAGTCCAGAAAATGTTGGTGGCCAAAAACTGTGTCAGAGAGCTCTGAATGTCCCAAAAACATTTGCAATCTGAAAAGGGCATTAACCCGCATGCTAGACCCCTGAAATTTCCCAAAATATTTTGGCCACAAAAAATTCATCCTAGAACCCTGAAAATTCAGAAAATGTTGGCAGCACAAAAAAGGCCTTAAAATACATATTAGGCCTCCAAAAATGTAGAAAATTTTGGAGGCCCAAAAAAGGGGTTTACAGGCATCCTAGACCCCCTAAAGTCCAGAAAATGTTGGTAGGCCAAAAACTGTGTCAGAGAGCTCTGAATGTCCCAAAAACATTTGCAGCCTGAAAAGGGCATTAACCCACATCCTAAACCCCTGAAATTCCCAAAAACATTTTTGGCCCGAAAAATGAATCCTACACCCCTTAAAGTTCAGAAAATGTTGGCAGCCCCAAAAAGGCCTTAAAATGCATCTTATTCCTGCAAAAATCTTGATAACTTTGGAGGCCCAAAAAAGGGGTTTACATCCTAGACCCCATAAAGTCCAGAAAATGTTGGTGACCTGAAAACAGTGTCAGAGAGCTCTGAATGTCGCAAAAATATTTGCAGCCTGAAAAGGGCATTAATCCGCATCCTGGCCCCCTGAAATTCCCCAAAATATTTTTGGCCCAGAAAATGCATCCTACATCCCTGAAGTTCAGAAAATGTTGGCAGCACAAAACAGGCCTTAAAATACATATTAGGCCTGCAAAAATGTAGAAGACTTTGGAGGCCCAAAAAAGGGGTTTACAGGCATCCTAGACCCCCTAAAGTCCAGAAAATGTTGGTGGCCCAAAAACTGTCAGAGAGCTCTGAATGTCCCAAAAACATTTGCAGTCTGAAAAGGGCATTAACCCGCATGCTAGACCCCTGAAATTTCCCAAAATATTTTGGCCACGAAAAATTCATCCTACACCCCTGAAAATTCAGAAAATATTGGCAGCACAAAAAAGGCCTTAAAATACATATTAGGCCTCCAAAAATGTAGAAAACTTTGGAGGCCCAAAAAAGGGGTTTACAGGCATCCTAGACCCCCTAAAGTCCAGAAAATGTTGGTAGGCCAAAAACTGTGTCAGAGAGCTCTGAATGTCCCAAAAATGTTTGCAGCCTTAAAAGGGCATTAACCCACATCCTAAACCCCTGAAATTCCCAAAAACATTTTTGGCCCGAAAAATGCATCCTACACCCCTGAAAGTTCAGAAAATGTTGGCAGCCCCAAAAAGGCCTTAAAATGCATCTTATTCCTGCAAAAATCTTGATAACTTTGGAGGCCCAAAAAAGGGGTTTACATCCTAGACCCCATAAAGTCCAGAAAATGTTGGTGACCTGAAAACAGTGTCAGAGAGCTCTGAATGTCGCAAAAATATTTGCAGCCTGAAAAGGGCATTAATCCGCATCCTGGCCCCCTGAAATTCCCCAAAATATTTTTGGCCCAAAAAATGCATCCTACATCCCTGAAGTTCAGAAAATGTTGGCAGCACAAAACAGGCCTTAAAATACATATTAGGCCTGCAAAAATGTAGAAGACTTTGGAGGCCCAAAAAAGGGGTTTACAGGCATCCTAGACCCCCTAAAGTCCAGAAAATGTTGGTGGCCCAAAAACTGTGTCGAGAGCTCTGTATGTCCCAAAAACATTTGCAGTCTGAAAAGGGCATTAACCCGCATGCTAGACCCCTGAAATTTCCCAAAATATTTTGGCCACGAAAAATTCATCCTACACCCCTGAAAATTCAGAAAATATTGGCAGCACAAAAAAGGCCTTAAAATACATATTAGGCCTCCAAAAATGTAGAAAACTTTGGAGGCCCAAAAAAGGGGTTTACAGGCATCCTAGACCCCCTAAAGTCCAGAAAATGTTGGTAGGCCAAAAACTGTGTCAGAGAGCTCTGAATGTCCCAAAAACGTTTGCAGCCTGAAAAGGGCATTAATCCGCATCCTGGCCCCCTGAAATTCCCCAAAATATTTTTGGCCCAAAAAATGCATCCTACATCCCTGAAGTTCAGAAAATGTTGGCAGCACAAAACAGGCCTTAAAATATATATTAGGCCTGCAAAAATGTAGAAGACTTTGGAGGCCCAAAAAGGGTTTACAGGCATCCTAGACCCCCTAAAGTCAAGAAAATGTTGGTGGCCAAAAACTGTGTCAGAGAGCTCTGAATGTCCCAAAAACATTTGCAATCTGAAAAGGGCATTAGCCCGCATGCTAGACCCCTGAAATTTCCCAAAATATTTTGGCCACAAAAAATTCATCCTACACCCCTGAAAATTCAGAAAATGTTGGCAGCACAAAAAAGGCCTTAAAATACATATTAGGCCTCCAAAAATGTAGAAAACTTTGGAGGCCCAAAAAAGGGGTTTACAGGCATCCTAGACCCCCTAAAGTCCAGAAAATGTTGGTAGGCCAAAAACTGTGTCAGAGAGCTCTGAATGTCCCAAAAACGTTTGCAGCCTTAAAAGGGCATTAACCCACATCCTAAACCCCTGAAATTCCCAAAAACATTTTTGGCCCGAAAAATGCATCCTACACCCCTGAAAGTTCAGAAAATGTTGGCAGCCCCAAAAAGGCCTTAAAATGCATCTTATTTCTGCAATAATCTTGATAACTTTGGAGGCCCAAAAAAGGGGTTTACAGACATCCTAGACCCCTGAAAGTCCAGAAAATGTTGGTTACCCGAAAACAGTGTCAGAGAGCTCTGAATGTCCCAAAAACATTTGCAGCCTGAAAAGGGCATTAACCCACATCCTAGCCCCCTGAAATTCCCCAAAATATTTTTGGCCCGAAAAATGCATCCTACATCCTTGAAGTTCAGAACATGTTGGCAGCCCAAAAAAGGCCTTAAAATGCATCTTATTCCTGTAAAAATCTTGATAACTTTGGAGGCCCAAAAAAGGGGTTTACATCCTAGACCCCATAAAGTCCAGAAAATGTTGGTGACCTGAAAACAGTGTCAGAGAGCTCTGAATGTCGCAAAAATTTTTGCAGCCTGAAAAGGGCATTAATCCGCATCCTGGCCCCCTGAAATTCCCCAAAATATTTTTGGCCCAAAAAATGCATCCTACATCCCTGAAGTTCAGAAAATGTTGGCAGCACAAAACAGGCCTTAAAATACATATTAGGCCTGCAAAAATGTAGAAGACTTTGGAGGCCCAAAAAAGGGGTTTGCAGGCATCCTAGACCCCATAAAGTCCAGAAAATGTTGGTGGCCCATAAACTTTGTCAGAGAGCTCTGAATGTCCCAAAAACATTCGCAGTCTGAAAAGGGCATTAACCCGCATGCTAGACCCCTGAAATTTCCCAAAATGTTTTGGCCACGAAAAATTCATCCTACACCCCTGAAAATTCAGAAAATATTGGCAGCACAAAAAAGGCCTTAAAATACATATTAGGCCTCCAAAAATGTAGAAAACTTTGGAGGCCCAAAAAAGGGGTTTACAGGCATCCTAGACCCCCTAAAGTCCAGAAAATGTTGGTAGGCCAAAAACTGTGTCAGAGAGCTCTGAATGTCCCAAAACATTTGCAGTCTGAAAAGGGCATTAACCCACATGCTAGACCCCTGAAATTCCCCAAAATATTTTGGCCATGAAAAATTCATCCTACACCCCTGAAAATTCAGAAAATGTTGGCAACACAAAAAAGGCCTTAAAATACATATTAGGCCTCCAAAAATGTAGAAAACTTTGGAGGCCCAAAAAAGGGGTTTACAGGCCTCCGAGACCCCCTAAAGTCCAGAAAATGTTGGTAGGCCAAAAACTGTGTCAGAGAGCTCTGAATGTCCCAAAAACATTTGCAGCCTGAAAAGGGCATTAACCCACATCCTAAACCCCTGAAATTCCCAAAAAATGTTTGGCCCGAAAAATGAATCCTACACCCCTTAAAGTTCAGAAAATGTTGGCAGCCCCAAAAAGGCCTTAAAATGCATCTTATTCCTGCAAAAATCTTGATAACTTTGGAGGCCCAAAAAGGGGTTTACATCCTAGACCCCATAAAGTCCAGAAAATGTTGGTGACCTGAAAACAGTGTCAGAGAGCTCTGAATGTCCCAAAAATATTTGCAGCCTGAAAAGGGCATTAATCCACATCCTGGCCCCCTGAAACTCCCCAAAATATTTTTGGCCCAAAAAATGCATCCTACATCCCTGAAGTTCAGAAAATGTTGGCAGCACAAAACAGGCCTTGAAATATATCTTAGGCCTGCAAAAATGTAGAAGACTTTGGAGGCCCAAAAAGGGGTTTACAGGCATCCTAGACCCCCTAAAGTCCAGAAAATGTCGGTGGCCCAAAAACTGTGTCAGAGAGCTCTGAATGTCCCAAAAACATTTGCAGTCTGAAAAGGGCATTAACCCGCATGCTAGTCCCCTGAAATTTCCCAAAATATTTTGGCCACGAAAAATTCATCCTACACCCCTGAAAATTCAGAAAATATTGGCAGCACAAAAAAGGCCTTAAAATACATATTAGGCCTCCAAAAATGTAGAAAACTTTGGAGGCCCAAAAAAGGGGTTTACAGGCATCCTAGACCCCTGAAAGTCCAGAAAATGTTGGTGACCTGAAAACAGTGTCAGAGAGCTCTGAATGTCGCAAAAATATTTGCAGCCTGAAAAGGGCATTAATCCGCATCCTGGCCCCCTGAAATTCCCCAAAATATTTTTGGCCCAAAAAATGCATCCTACATCCCTGAAGTTCAGAAAATGTTGGCAGCACAAAACAGGCCTTAAAATACATATTAGGCCTGCAAAAATGTAGAAGACTTTGGAGGCCCAAAAAAGGGGTTTACAGGCATCCTAGACCCCCTAAAGTCCAGAAAATGTTAGCGGCCCAAAAACTGTGTGAGAAAGCTCTGAATGTCCAAAAAACATTTGCAGTCTGAAAAGGGCATTAACCCGCATGCTAGACCCCTGAAATTCCCCAAAATATTTTGGCCACGAAAAATTCATCCTACACCCCGGAAAATTCAGAAAATGTTGGCAGCACAAAAAAAGGCCTTAAAATACATATTAGGCCTCCAAAAATGTAGAAAACTTTGGAGGTCCAAAAAAGGGGTTTACAGGCATCCTAGACCCCCTAAAGTCCAGAAAATGTTGGTAGGCCAAAAACTGTCAGAGAGCTCTGAATGTCCCAAAAACGTTTGCAGCCTGAAAAGGGCATTAACCCACATCCTAAACCCCTGAAATTCCCAAAAACATTTTTGGCCAGAAAAATGCATCCTACACCCCTGAAAGTTCAGAAAATGTTGGCAGCCCCAAAAAGGCCTTAAAATGCATCTTATTCCTGCAAAAATCTTGATAACTTTGGAGGCCCAAAAAAGGGGTTTACATCCTAGACCCCATAAAGTCCAGAAAATGTTGGTGACCTGAAAACAGTGTCAGAGAGCTCTGAATGTCCCAAAAATATTTGCAGCCTGAAAAGGGCATTAATCTCATCCTGGCCCCCTGAAATTCCCCAAAATATTTTGGCCATGAAAAATTCATCCTACACCCCTGAAAATTCAGAAAATATTGGCAGCACAAAAAAGGCCTTAAAATACATATTAGGCCTCCAAAAATGTTTAAAACTTTGGAGGCCCAAAAAAGGGGTTTACAGGCATCCTAGACCCCCTAAAGTCCAGAAAATGTTGGTAGGCCAAAAACTGTGTCAGAGAGCTCTGAATGTCCCAAAAACGTTTGCAGCCTGAAAAGGGCATTAACCCACATCCTAAACCCCTGAAATTCACAAAAACATTTTTGGCCCGAAAAATGCATCCTACACCCCTGAAAGTTCAGAAAATGTTGGCAGCCCCAAAAAGGCCTTAACATGCATCTTATTCCTGCAAAAATCTTGATAACTTTGGAGGCCCAAAAAAGGGGTTTACATCCTAGACCCCATAAAGTACAGAAAATGTTGGTGACTCGAAAACAGTGTCAGAGAGCTCTGAACGTCCCAAAAATGTTTGCAGCCTGAAAAGGGCATTAATCCGCATCCTGGCCGCCTCAAATTCCCCAAAATATTTTTGGCCCAAAAAATGCATCCTACATCCCCGAAGTTCAGAAAATGTTGGCAGCACAAAACAGGCCTTAAAGTACATATTAGGCATGCAAAAATGTAGAAAACTTTGGAGGCCCAAAAAAGGGGTTTACAGGCATCATAGACCCCTAAAGTCCAGAAAATGTTGGCGGCCCAAAAACTGTGTGAGGGAGCTCTGAGTGTCCCAAAAACATTTGCAGTCTGAAAAGGGCATTAACCCGCATGCTAGACCCCTGAAATTCCCCAAAATATTTTGGCCACAAAAAATTCATCCTACACCCCTGAAAATTCAGAAAATGTTGGCAGCACAAAAAAGGCCTTAAAATACATATTAGGCCTCCAAAAATGTAGAAAACTTTGGAGGCCCAAAAAAGGGGTTTACAGGCATCCTAGACCCCCTAAAGTCCAGAAAATGTTGGTAGGCCAAAAACTGTGTCAGAGAGCTCTGAATGTCCCAAAAACATTTGCAGCCTGAAAAGGGCATTAACCCACATCCTAAACCCCTGAAATTCCCAAAAACATTGTTGGCCCGAAAAATGAATCCTACACCCCTTAAAGTTCAGAAAATGTTGGCAGCCCCAAAAAGGCCTTAAAATGCATCTTATTCCTGCAAAAATCTTGATAACTTTGGAGGCCCAAAAAAGGGGTTTACATCCTAGACCCCATAAAGTCCAGAAAATGTTGGTGACTCGAAAACAGTGTCAGAGAGCTCTGAATGTCCCAAAAATGTTTGCAGCCTGAAAAGGGCATTAATCCGCATCCTGGCCCCCTCAAATTCCCCAAAATATTTTTGGCCCAAAAAATGCATCCTACATCCCTGAAGTTCAGAAAATGTTGGCAGCACAAAACAGGCCTTAAAATACATATTAGGCCTGCAAAAATGTAGAAAAATTTGGATGCCCAAAAAAGGGGTTTACAGGCATCCTAGACCCCCTAAAGTCCAGAAAATGTTAGCGGCCCAAAAACTGTGTGAGAGAGCTCTGAATGTCCAAAAAACATTTGCAGCCTGAAAAGGGCATTAACCCGCATCCTGGCCCCCTGAAATTCCCCAAAATATTTTGGCCACGAAAAATTCATCCTACACCCCTGAAAATTCAGAAAATGTTGGCAGCACAAAAAAAGGCCTTAAAATACATATTAGGCCTCCAAAAATTTAGAAAACTTTGGAGGCCCAAAAAAGGGGTTTACATCCTAGACCCCATAACGTCCAGAAAATGTTGGTGGCCCAAAAACAGTGTCAGAGAGCTCTGAATGTCCCAAAACATTTGCAGCCTGAAAAGGGCATTAACCCACATCCTAAACCCCTGAAATTCCCAAAAAATGTTTGGCCCGAAAAATGAATCCTACACCCCTTAAAGTTCAGAAAATGTTGGCAGCCGCCAAAAAGGCCTTAAAATGCATCTTATTCCTGCAAAAATCTTGATAACTTTGGAGGCCTAAAAAAGGGGTTTACATCCTAGACCCCATAAAGTCCAGAAAATGTTGGTGACCCGAAAACAGTGTCAGAGAGCTCTGAATGTCGCAAAAATATTTGCAGCCTGAAAAGGGCATTAATCCGCATCCTGGCCCCCTGAAATTCCCCAAAATATTTTTGGCCCAAAAAATGCATCCTACATCCCTGAAGTTCAGAAAATGTTGGCAGCACAAAACAGGCCTTAAAATATATATTAGGCCTGCAAAAATGTAGAAGACTTTGGAGGCCCAAAAAGGGTTTTACAGGCATCCTAGACCCCCTAAAGTCCAGAAAATGTTGGTGGCCAAAAACTGTGTCAGAGAGCTCTGAATGTCCCAAAAACATTTGCAATCTGAAAAGGGCATTGACCCGCATGCTAGACCCCTGAAATTTCCCAAAATATTTTGGCCACAAAAATTCATCCTACACCCCTGCAAATTCAGAAAATGTTGGCAGCACAAAAAAGGCCTTAAAATACATATTAGGCCTCCAAAAATGTAGAAAACTTTGGAGGCCCAAAAAAGGGGTTTACAGACATCCTAGACCCCCTAAAGTCCAGAAAATGTTGGTAGGCCAAAAACTGTGTCAG
This sequence comes from Ambystoma mexicanum, assembly GCF_040938575.1. Classification (NCBI taxonomy): domain Eukaryota; kingdom Metazoa; phylum Chordata; class Amphibia; order Caudata; family Ambystomatidae; genus Ambystoma; species Ambystoma mexicanum. The sequence continues at coordinate 1,300,982,760 of NC_090935.1, read as the reverse complement.
AGAGCTCTGAATGACCCAAAAACATTTGCAGCCTGAAAAGGGCATTAACCCACATCCTAAACCCCTGAAATTCCCAAAAACATTTTTGGCCCGAAAAATGAATCCTACACCCCTTAAAGTTCAGAAAATGTTGGCAGCCCCAAAAAGGCCTTAAAATGCATCTTATTTCTGCAATAATCTTGATAACTTTGGAGGCCCAAAAAAGGGGTTTACAGACATCTTAGACCCGTGAAAGTCCAGAAAATGTTGGTGACCCGAAAACAGTGTCAGAGAGCTCTGAATGTCCCAAAAATATTTGCAGCCTGAAAAGGGCATTAATCTGCATCCTGGCCCCCTGAAATTCCCCAAAATATTTTTGGCCCGAAAAATGCATCCTACATCCTTGAAGTTCAGAACATGTTGGCAGCCCAAAAAAGGCCTTAAAATGCATCTTATTCCTGTAAAAATCTTGATAACTTTGGAGGCCCAAAAAAGGGGTTTACAGGCATCCTAGACCCCCTAAAGTCCAGAAAATGTTGGTGGCCCAAAAACTGTGTCAGAGAGCTCTGAATGTCCCAAAACATTTGCAGTCTGAAAAGGGCATTAACCCGCATGCTAGACCCCTGAAATTCCCCGAAAATATTTTGGTCATGAAAAATGCATCCTACATCCCTGAAGTTCAGAAAATGTTGGCAGCACAAAACAGGCCTTAAAATACATATTAGGCCTGCAAAAATGTAGAAACATTTGGAGGCCCAAAAAAGGGGTTTACAGGCATCCTAGACCCCCTAAAGTCCAGAAAATGTTAGCAGCCCAAAAACTGTGTGAGAGAGCTCTGAATGTCCAAAAAACATTTGCAGTCTGAAAAGGGCATTAACCCGCATGCTAGACCCCTGAAATTCCCCAAAATATTTTGGCCACGAAAAATTCATCCTACACCCCTGAAAATTCAGAAAATGTTGGCAGCCCCAAAAAGGCCTTAAAATGCATCTTATTCCTGCAAAAATCTTGATAACTTTGGAGGCCCAAAAAAGGGGTTTACATCCTAGACCCCATAACGTCCAGAAAATGTTGGTGGCCCAAAAACGGTGTCAGAGAGCTCTGAATGTCCCAAAACATTTGCAGCCTGAAAAGGGCATTAACCCACATCCTAAACCCCTGAAATTCCCAAAAAAAAAAATTTTTGGCCCGAAAAATGAATCCTACACCCCTTAAAGTTCAGAAAATGTTGGCAGCCGCCAAAAAGGCCTTAAAATGCATCTTATTCCTGCAAAAATCTTGATAACTTTGGAGGCCCAAAAACGGGTTTACATCCTAGACCCCATAAAGTCCAGAAAATGTTGGTGACCTGAAAACAGTGTCAGAGAGCTCTGAATGTCGCAAAAATATTTGCAGCCTGAAAAGGGCATTAATCCGCATCCTGGCGCCCTGAAATTCCCCAAAATATTTTTGGCCCAAAAAATGCATCCTACATCCCTGAAGTTCAGAAAATGTTGGCAGCACAAAACAGGCCTTAAAATATATATTAGGCCTGCAAAAATGTAGAAGACTTTGGAGGCCCAAAAAGGGTTTTACAGGCATCCTAGACCCCCTAAGGTCCAGAAAATGTTGGTGGCCAAAAACTGTGTCAGAGAGCTCTGAATGTCCGAAAAACATTTGCAATCTGAAAAGGGCATTAACCCGCATGCTAGACCCCTGAAATTTCCCAAAATATTTTGGCCACAAAAAATTCATCCTACACCCCTGAAAATTCAGAAAATGTTGGCAGCACAAAAAAGGCCTTAAAATACATATTAGGCCTCCAAAAATGTAGAAAACTTTGGAGGCCCAAAAAAGGGGTTTACAGGCATCCTAGACCCCCTAAAGTTCAGAAAATGTTGGTAGGCCAAAAACTGTGTCAGAGAGCTCTGAATGTCCCAAAACATTTGCAGCCTGAAAAGGGCATTAACCCACATCCTAAACCCCTGAAATTCCCAAAAACATTTTTGGCCCGAAAAATGAATCCTACACCCCTTAAAGTTCAGAAAATGTTGGCAGCCCCAAAAAGGCCTTAAAATGCATCTTATTCCTGCAAATATCTTGATAACTTTGGAGGCCCAAAAAAGGGGTTTACATCCTAGACCCCATAAAGTCCAGAAAATGTTGTTGACCTGAAAACACTGTCAGAGAGCTCTGAATGTCGCAAAAATATTTGCAGCCTGAAAAGGGCATTAACCCGCATGCTAGACCCCTGAAATTCCCCAAAATATTTTTTTGGCCCAAAAAATGCATCCTACATCCCTGAAGTTCAGAAAATGTTGGCAGCACAAAACAGGCCTTAAAATACATATTAGGCCTGCAAAAATGTAGAAGACTTTGGAGGCCCAAAAAAGGGGTTTACAGGCATCCTAGACCCCCTAAAGTCCAGAAAATGTTGGTGGCCCAAAAACTGTGTCAGAGAGCTCTGAATGTCCCAAAAACATTTGCAGTCTGAAAAGGGCATTAACCCGCATGCTAGACCCCTGAAATTTCCCAAAATATTTGGGCGACGAAAAATTCATCCTACACCCCTGAAAATTCAGAAAATATTGGCAGCACAAAAAAGGGCTTAAAATACATATTAGGCCTCCAAAAATGTAGAAAACTTTGGAGGCCCAAAAAAGGGGTTTACAGGTATCCTAGACCCCCTAAAGTCCAGAAAATGTTGGTAGGCCAAAAACTGTGTCAGAGAGCTCTGAATGTCCCAAAAACGTTTGCAGCCTGAAAAGGGCATTAACCCACAACCTAAACCCCTGAAATTCCCAAAAACATTTTTGGCCCGAAAAATGCATCCTACACCCCTGAAAGTTCAGAAAATGTTGCCAGCCCCAAAAAGGCCTTAAAATGCATCTTATTTCTGCAATAATCTTGATAACTTTGGAGGCCCAAAAAAGGGGTTTACAGACATCCTAGACCCCTGAAAGTCCAGAAAATGTTGGTGACCCGAAAACAGTGTCAGAGAGCTCTGAATGTCCCAAAAATATTTGCAGCCTGAAAAGGGCATTAATCTGCATCCTGGCCCCCTGAAATTCCCCAAAATATTTTTGGCCCGAAAAATGCATCCTACATCCTTGAAGTTCAGAACATGTTGGCAGCCCAAAAAAGGCCTTAAAATGCATCTTATTCCTGTAAAAATCTTGATAACTTTGGAGGCCCAAAAAAGGGGTTTACAGGCATCCTAGACCCCCTAAAGTCCAGAAAATGTTAGCGGCCCAAAAACTGTGTGAGAGAGCTCTGAATGTCCAAAAAACATTTGCAGTCTGAAAAGGGCATTAACCCGCATCCTGGCCCCCTGAAATTCCCCAAAATATTTTGGCCACGAAAAATTCATCCTACACCCCTGAAAATTCAGAAAATGTTGGCAGCACAAAAAAAGGCCTTAAAATACATATTAGGCCTCCAAAAATGTAGAAAACTTTGGAGGCCCAAAAAAGGGGTTTACAGGCATCCTAGACCCCTTAAAGTCCAGAAAATGTTGGTAGGCCAAAAACTGTGTCAGAGAGCTCTGAATGTCCCAAAAACGTTTGCAGCCTGAAAAGGGCATTAACCCACATCCTAAACCCCTGAAATTCCCAAAAACATTTTTGGCCCGAAAAATGAATCCTACACCCCTTAAAGTTCAGAAAATGTTGGCAGCCCCAAAAAGGCCTTAAAATGCATCTTATTCCTGCAAATATCTTGATAACTTTGGAGGCCCAAAAAAGGGGTTTACATCCTAGACCCCTTAAAGTCCAGAAAATGTTGGCGGCCCAAAAACTGTGTGAGAGAGCTCTGAATGTCCCAAAAATATTTGCAGTCTGAAAAGGGCATTAACCCGCATGCTAGACCCCTGAAATTTCCCAAAATATTTTGGCCACGAAAAATTCATCCTACACCCCTGAAAATTCAGAAAATATTGGCAGCACAAAAAAGGCCTTAAAATACATATTAGGCCTCCAAAAATGTAGAAAACTTTGGAGGCCCAAAAAAGGGGTTTACAGGCATCCTAGACCCCCTAAAGTCCAGAAAATGTTGGTAGGCCAAAAACTGTGTCAGAGAGCTCTGAATGTCCCAAAAACGTTTGCAGCCTGAAAAGGGCATTAACCCACATCCTAAACCCCTGAAATTCCCAAAAACATTTTTGGCCCGAAAAATGCATCCTACACCCCTGAAAGTTCAGAAAATGTTGGCAGCCCCAAAAAGGCCTTAAAATGCATCTTATTTCTGCAATAATCTTGATAACTTTGGAGGCCCAAAAAAGGGGTTTACAGACATCCTAGACCCCTGAAAGTCCAGAAAATGTTGGTGACCCGAAAACAGTGTCAGAGAGCTCTGAATGTCCCAAAAACATTTGCAGCCTGAAAAGGGCATTAACCCACATCCTAGCCCCCTGAAATTCCCCAAAATATTTTTGGCCCGAAAAATGCATCCTACATCCTTGAAGTTCAGAACATGTTGGCAGCCCAAAAAAGGCCTTAAAATGCATCTTATTCCTGTAAAAATCTTGATAACTTTGGAGGCCCAAAAAAGGGGTTTACAGGCATCCTAGACCCCCTAAAGTCCAGAAAATGTTGGTGGCCCAAAAACTGTGTCAGAGAGCTCTGAATGTCCCAAAACATTTGCAGTCTGAAAAGGGCATTAACCCGCATGCTAGACCCCTGAAATTCCCCGAAAATATTTTGGTCATGAAAAATGCATCCTACATCCCTGAAGTTCAGAAAATGTTGGCAGCACAAAACAGGCCTTAAAATACATATTAGGCCTGCAAAAATGTAGAAACATTTGGAGGCCCAAAAAAGGGGTTTACAGGCATCCTAGACCCCCTAAAGTCCAGAAAATGTTAGCAGCCCAAAAACTGTGTGAGAGAGCTCTGAATGTCCAAAAAACATTTGCAGTCTGAAAAGGGCATTAACCCGCATGCTAGACCCCTGAAATTCCCCAAAATATTTTGGCCACGAAAAATTCATCCTACACCCCTGAAAATTCAGAAAATGTTGGCAGCCCCAAAAAGGCCTTAAAATGCATCTTATTCCTGCAAAAATCTTGATAACTTTGGAGGCCCAAAAAAGGGGTTTACATCCTAGACCCCATAACGTCCAGAAAATGTTGGTGGCCCAAAAACGGTGTCAGAGAGCTCTGAATGTCCCAAAACATTTGCAGCCTGAAAAGGGCATTAACCCACATCCTAAACCCCTGAAATTCCCAAAAAAAAAAATTTTTGGCCCGAAAAATGAATCCTACACCCCTTAAAGTTCAGAAAATGTTGGCAGCCGCCAAAAAGGCCTTAAAATGCATCTTATTCCTGCAAAAATCTTGATAACTTTGGAGGCCCAAAAACGGGTTTACATCCTAGACCCCATAAAGTCCAGAAAATGTTGGTGACCTGAAAACAGTGTCAGAGAGCTCTGAATGTCGCAAAAATATTTGCAGCCTGAAAAGGGCATTAATCCGCATCCTGGCGCCCTGAAATTCCCCAAAATATTTTTGGCCCAAAAAATGCATCCTACATCCCTGAAGTTCAGAAAATGTTGGCAGCACAAAACAGGCCTTAAAACATATATTAGGCCTGCAAAAATGTAGAAGACTTTGGAGGCCCAAAAAGGGTTTTACAGGCATCCTAGACCCCCTAAGGTCCAGAAAATGTTGGTGGCCAAAAACTGTGTCAGAGAGCTCTGAATGTCCGAAAAACATTTGCAATCTGAAAAGGGCATTAACCCGCATGCTAGACCCCTGAAATTTCCCAAAATATTTTGGCCACAAAAAATTCATCCTACACCCCTGAAAATTCAGAAAATGTTGGCAGCACAAAAAAGGCCTTAAAATACATATTAGGCCTCCAAAAATGTAGAAAACTTTGGAGGCCCAAAAAAGGGGTTTACAGGGATCCTAGACCCCCTAAAGTTCAGAAAATGTTGGTAGGCCAAAAACTGTGTCAGAGAGCTCTGAATGTCCCAAAACATTTGCAGCCTGAAAAGGGAATTAACCCACATCCTAAACCCCTGAAATTCCCAAAAACATTTTTGGCCCGAAAAATGAATCCTACACCCCTTAAAGTTCAGAAAATGTTGGCAGCCCCAAAAAGGCCTTAAAATGCATCTTATTCCTGCAAATATCTTGATAACTTTGGAGGCCCAAAAAAGGGGTTTACATCCTAGACCCCATAAAGTCCAGAAAATGTTGTTGACCTGAAAACACTGTCAGAGAGCTCTGAATGTCGCAAAAATATTTGCAGCCTGAAAAGGGCATTAATCCGCATCCTGGCCCCCTGAAATTCCCCAAAATATTTTTTTGGCCCAAAAAATGCATCCTACATCCCTGAAGTTCAGAAAATGTTGGCAGCACAAAACAGGCCTTAAAATACATATTAGGCCTGCAAAAATGTAGAAGACTTTGGAGGCCCAAAAAAGGGGTTTACAGGCATCCTAGACCCCCTAAAGTCCAGAAAA